>NC_053035.3:238586681-239836681 GCF_002575655.3 Aegilops tauschii subsp. strangulata | reverse complement strand
CCCTCCATATGGTGATACTCCCTCTGTTCCCAAATAGTGGGGAGTAAAAGCCTCCCTCTGTTCCCAAATACGGAGTATTTGTCTTTCTACAGATTTCAACAAGTGACTAGGTACGGAGCAAAATGAGTGAAGTGAGCGTAGAGGCATAGGGATACTGTAGAAAGGAAGTCCTCGCGATCCATTATTCCCCATCTCGGTCAGAGAGAACTATTCAACTAGTCTTCGCAGTGAAGTGACAATACACGCTACAGCAGATGGGACACGTAATTAATAAGCTGAACCAGCGTGTTGGTGTTACTAAATCAGCCTTACCCAGTACTGCCATCATGTTTGCCAGTAGAGCATGCTTCCGCAAATACGCCTACACACCTCTGTCCTCCATTAACTGACATATGGGCCCTGTTGTGGTAGACCCACATGTCATCGGTGTAACTATTTACACTCCGAAGGACGGTATATCCTGGTAGTAGTACTAGTAGAATTGAGATTGAATGCACTTTCTTCCCCATCTTCCACTCTTCTTCCTCCTCTCTTCTTCTTCCTCCTCTCTTCTTCTTCCTCCTCTCTGCCCCATCGTCGGCCGCACACCATTTACCCCCGCTCACTGCTCGCCCGCCCGCGCCATCTTCCTTGGTAGCTTGCGCGTACCATATCCCCCCGCTCACTGCTCGGCCACACAAGGAGAAGCTTCTTCGCTCGCCCGCCCGAATCCACTTCCCTGCTGGCTCGCAGGCACCGAAAACCCCAATGGCAGATCCGACTGACACGCAGAGCCGCGATTGGAATTCCCTCCCCGATGTTCTCTTGGAGCAGATCTGTAGTCGTATGGACCTACTCAGCACCGTCCGTCTGGCCGCATGCTCGGTGTCTTTGTACCATCTACTCGTCTGCAACCGGCCGGCTCTTTTCAAGAAACCCTGCTTGCTGATGCCCAATCCTCGCAGGTGGCCCAGACACCGACTTGACGATCCTATGGAGGTTGCCGTGGTTCCCCTCGACATGCTACCACTACCCGTCCACCTGTCCTTCATGCGCGGCCACTACTGGGCGGGCATGAAGGCCAACTGGATCGTCCTCATCCACCACACCGGTAGTCCGTGGCGTCTCGTGGATATCTACACCTAGCGAGAGATCACCCTTCCATCGTTGGATACCGCCGCCATCGAGCCTCGCGACCCGCCGGACACTCCTGCCTACTACGCACGAGACGCGTCAAGCTTTTGGCTCGACCTCTGTTTGCAGAAAGTTGTAATCTGCGAAGTGCCCACACCATCAGAAGACTACATGGATTACAAGCTCATTGCCTTGTTCAACATGGGATTAGTCTATCTGGAATCCGGTCGCCATACATGGTTATGGCTCATCATCAATCCTGTTGAGGCAACATTTTTGTCTGATGCTATAGTGCACGATGGCATCGTTTACGCGGTCGACGCACAGATTGGCTGCCTATACTGGTGGAATCTATCGTCGTGTAATTGCTCTATCTCATCTCATCTTTACCTTATGAATACGACTGCCTGTTCATTTGTTACAAATTTAGAATGCATAGCATGTTTATAACCACATCATTGCTATATGTTCCTCTCATTTCCTAGATTTTTATGACCACACATGTTATTGTTAGAGTTGATATGAGAACAATTGGCATCTAATGATTGTTAGAATACATATTATGAGCATAACATCATGATTGCTATATGTTACTCTCGTTTACAAGATTGTTATAACAACGCATGTTATTGCTTAGAGTTGATATGAGAACAGTAGTAGTAAGTGCTATGGTAGAATATGAGTAGGCGCTGTCATAGCTGTTTTCCTCTCATTGTTAAATGATGTTTGAACCATGACATATTGCTAGAATATGAAAGCCATTGGCTTATTTTTTTTAACTTGGGGTATGATTATGACCACGGCATTGCAATTCTCCGTCTATGATATGTGTCACTGTTATAATAATCTTAATTCCACACATACTCTGAACATCATTGTTTATTTTTGTCCTTTTGGTCTCCAATTTGAATTGCTGCAGCAGACGCAAATGCGCTGGCCTTCATGATTCCAGGACTTGGAATCATACCAGCCGATGGGTGGTGGTTTATCGCTCGTTCAGCTGACGGCGGTCATTTGATGCTCATTCGCACGTACCAAATTGACCAAACCATTACATCAAACCACATGCAGTACAATGCGTGGGGCGTTCGTGACATTGATGGCTATGGCTGCTTCGTGTTCGAGAAAGATCCCAGCTCCGTTGGGCCAGGCGTATTCAACTGGAGGCGGGTTTAGAGCCTCGGCAACCACTCCTTGTTCCTCGGGCTCAATTATCCGATCATCCAACCAATCATCGATCATATCACCGGCGATGATTACTGTGCTATGCAACTTCCATTCACGAGGGGGGATGTGGTTACACATCATACCATGGGTTTCATGAATCACCATATCCAAAGATTCGTCGACACAGCTTGTTGCCAGATAATCTTCAGTGTGTGAACGGCATCAAGCTTCCATGCGATGGATGGCTTTTGCAAACCCGACATGCGGCGATGTGGTTCATGCCAACAGCAAATATGCACAACTTGATTCGTGCTGATATCTAGACTGGGCCATGTATTCTGCTGCTGTAGCACGACCCTCTTTTGTTGGATATTATGTATTGTTGTTAGTTTGAAGCACTCCTCTGGTTTGAAGGATAGATACCTTCCTGGGATCAAGTGCATCCTAACTCACCTGCGTAGGATGTACTGATAATGATGATGGAGATGCTGTGCAGAAGCCTATATATATATATATATATATCAGTTAGGCTTCAAGTGCGTACTTGTTAGTTAAACCTATGTATAAATTGTGACACTAAATACGACTAGTAAGTAGTACAGTAGCAGTACTAGTATATGTCGGTCAAATTATTCATCATGTCCACACATTGAATTGATGTGACAACACGCTGCGCGTGAGGTGACACAAGAATCCCGGCGGTGTGTTCGGGTATTTTGGACTTCAGATTTGGAGTACCACTTATCTGTCGAAATCTTTCATCATTCACTTAAAACAATCGATTGATCATACATTGAGTACCATATAACTGGAATTACCAATGCAAGTCGAAGAAGGATTGGCCGGTGCTGCCGGCTGGCGTCAAGTTCGATCCCACGGATCAGGAGCTGATCAAGCACCTTGAGGCCAAAGTGAGTGCTGACAGCGCGAGATTTCAGTCTCTCATCGATTTGTTCATACCAACCATCGACAGCGAGCACGACATATGCTACACCCAACCTGAGAAACTTCCAGGTAAGACACCAATCGGCCGTCTACTTGCACAAACATATTCCTTTGTTTATAGCTCTATTTTTCTTTTTAGACGCAGACCTGGTGAAGCAATTACAATTTGACAGTTAATAAAAAGTGAAACAAGTGACTGCAACATGCCAAAGATGTTATGAAAATGCCAACTAGGTACACTAAAACCTGCATTCCACAATACTGCAGGTATCACACTGAGTGGCCTAAGGAAGCATTTCTTCCAGCGCAATTCCAGGGCGTTCAAAAGGGGCACGTGGACGCGTCGCAAGATACAGTCGGAGTGCGGCATGCACGCGATGTGGCACAAGACCGGCAATACCTTGCCGGTGATGGTCAACGGCCGGCAAGACGGGCAGCAAAAAAGGTTCTGGTGCTGCACACCAACAAGAACTTCGACCAGCAGAGGACCAACTGGGTGATGCACCAGTACCACCTCGGGGACCTGGAGCAAGAGAAGGAGCGGGAGCTGGTCCTCTGCAAGATTTTCTACCAGACGAACACTAGGGCCAGGAGTAAAAATATTATAAGTTAGTTTGGTATTGGTAGTTGTACTACCTTGTCGTTAGCAAGTTGGTATTGTTGTTAACGATCTTTTGGTATGAACTTGCATTTGCTTCCAACCATCATGCCGAGGGTCGACGTGGATATAAAGCTGAATCATTTGTTTCGAAACGAATTTTCAGGCACCTGATTTTTATTTGATGGGTAGCATAAGCACCCGCCGTTCGAATTCCCAGTTCTCCAATTTTTTCGAAACAAGTGCATGCACTTATTATCATGATAAAAAAACAATATCCGTGCTGCATCCCAGTTATCAGTCTGTACTTGCAGAATTCTCTCGTTTATTGAGCACGTATATTGTTTTTTCAGGTCGAGCAAGTTTCAACTGGGCTCTAGACTGCCCAGGGTTGGTTTTGTTTTTAACAGGCCCAGCCCATGACGACAATGGGGCACAAAGATCCAGCAAGTATCTACTGGCCTCTGGCCCGCCAGCGTTAGTTATATTTTGTCTTACAACATCCGCAGGCAGTTTTTTTTTACTGAATCAAACACACAGCCCAGTTCTATTTTCCTCTTGAAACGCATGTCCTACATCCATTTTCTAATCTCTACCTATAGTTTTACTAGTTCATATACACGTATCATTATATTGAAAACACATAAAATTCCCTTTTCATATTTACATCCTTATTTTTGTTGTTTTTTCCCACCCAGCGCTGTTTTTTTACCACTGGTTTTGCCTTAAAGCAACTCAATTGTCCCACGTCTTATTTGCTTACAAAAACAAAATAATTTTTTGGCAAATCAATAAGTTCTTAAAAAATGTTTATCATTTCGAGATTACAATAGTTCGAACTCCACCAAAATATGCAAAATAAGGTTGAACTTTTGACCGTGGTCCTGGGCAGAAAATGGGCTGTAATAAATTACTTAAGAATTACCAAATGGGCTGCAAATTATAAAAATAGCAAATGGGCTTTATGTTGTCTGACATAGATTTGGAGGCTGACTTGTGGGCCTACTAAGTGCATGCGTACACAAGGTTTCTCAAAAAAGAAACTTAGTCAACAATCGACTCTACCAGCGTCAGACCGTTAGATGTCAATCTAATGGCAATCGTGCTTCTTCAGTCTCTGATCTTCCTGCCCCAGCCGCCCAAACCAGTGCCGTCGGAACCGCCTGCTCCCGCCTCCTGTGGCCGGCAGTGCTGCCGGGCAGGCCTCACGGCCCCATCATACTCGCATCCCTGGCCTGTCTATCCCTCTACTCACCCACACCTCCTGTTATTTTCCAGCGACGGCAGCCGAACCAGTCAACCCTCGTACTCTCCACCGCGTGGGCAGCCACTGCCGTGTCTTCCCCGGCTCCGTGTCGTTCCCTTCGTAGGCCTCGCCGTCGTCCACTGCCCTGGTGCTCTCGGCGCAGCGTGGTCAACGATGTCCATCCAACGGCCGTAGTGCTTCTTCAACCTCTGGTCTTCTTGCCCCAGCCGCCCAAAGTAGCGCCGGTCGTGCCGCATGCTCCTGCCTCCCGTGGCCGGCTGTGCTGCCGCGGAGGCCTCACCGTCCCCATACTACTCCCACCATTGGCTAGGCCATCCCTCCACTCACCCACTCCCCCTGTTATTCTGCAGCGACGACAGCCTCACACCGCAGCCGAACCAGTGAACCCTCGTACTCCTCTCCGCGTGGGCATCCATTGCCGCGTCTTCCCCGGCTCCACGTCGTCCCCTTCCTAGGCCTCGCCGTCGTCCACCGCCGTGGTGCTCTCGGCGCGGCGTGGTCAATGTGGTCAACGACCGACTTCCATCGGAAGAGTACTGTACGTGGAGAGGCTGACAGCTGGGTCCACGGCAGCCGCAAGGAAGTGCCTCCTTATTACGCGCAAAATAATTATTCCTCCACCTGACAGCAGGGACCCACCGGACGGGCCACCAGTATTTCACGGAAAAAACATTTCCCCCTGACTGCTGGGACCCACTGGATGGGCCACCGTATTTCGCGAAAAAATGTTTGCCCCTGACTGCTGGGACCCACCGGACGGACCACCGTATTTCGTGAAAAAAATGTTCCCCCCGCTGTCAGCTCGGACCCACCGAAAGTGCCTCCTTATTACGCACAGAAAAATGAATACTCCCCCTGCTAGCTGGGACCCACCATGCTGGCAGGCTGACTTGTGGGCCTACTAAGTTGACGGGGACGGAGGGCTTTGTCAACTTAGTCAATATGAACGATTATAGCTGCAGTGACCGTACGATGTCCATCCAACGGCCGTAGTGCTTCTTCAACCTCTGGTCTTCTTGCTCCAGCCGCCCAAAGCAGCGCCGGTCGTGCCGCATGCTCCTGCCTCCCGTGGCCGGCTGTGCTGCCGCGGAGGCCTCACCGCCCCCTACTATTCCCACCGCTGGCCAGGCCCTGCGGCGACGGCAGCCTCACACCGCAGCCGAACCAGTGAACCCTCGTACTCCTCTCCGCGCGGGCTTCCACTGCCGCGTCTTCCCCGGCTCCGTGTCGTCCCCTTCCTAGGCCTCGCCGTCGTCCACCTCCGTGGTGCTCTCCGTGCGGCGTGGTCAACATGGTCAAGGAACGACTTCCATCGGAAGAGTACTGTACGTGGAGAGGCTGACAGCTGGGTCCACGGCCACAGCCCAGTTTTTTGTGATTTGCCAAGTAAGTCGCTTTGTCAGGCCTGTTGGGCTGCAAATATTTCAAGACGAGGAGAGCTTTCATTCGGCTGGCCGAGAAAATGGCCCATCAGTAATGAGAAATGGGATGTACATTTTTAAAACACATCAAACCGGCAATTAGTTTCAAATATCTTTTTTTCATTTCAAGATTTTAAATTACATTAATTTTTATGTGTGGAGAATTTGTTGGATTTTATATTGATATACATTTATTTTTAAAATCAGTTTGAATGTGAGTCGAAATTTCGGGATTAAAAACAGTTCGGACCGCACCGAAATATGCAAAATTTCGTATAATTTTTTAACCGTGGCCACAATGCGGGCTGTAATGCTAACAAAAAGAATATGGGCTCCAAAAAACCTTAATAATTAGCAAATGGGCTGTAAATTATTAGAAATAATGGCAGATGGGCTGTATGCTGTTTTCCACAGATTTGAGGCTTTCCTAAAAAAAAGGTTGACGCACAAGCAGTGACTGTTGGATGGCCATCCAACGGCCGTCGTGCTTCTTCAATCTCTGCTCTTCCTGCTCCAGCCGCTCAAACAAGCGTCGGCGGGACTGCCTGCTCACTCCTCCCCGCGGCCGGCTCTGCTGCCGCGCAGGCCTCACCGCCCCACCGTACTCCCATCGCTGGCCTAGCCATCCCTCTACTCACCCACACCTGCGGTTATTCTCCGGCAACGGCAGACGAACCAGTAAACCCTCGTACATTCGTACTCCCCTCCGCGTGGGAAACAACTGCCGAGTCTTCCCTGCCTCCGTGTCGTTCCCTTCCTAGGCCTCGCCGTCGTCCACCGCCCTGGTGCTCTCGGCGCGGCCTGGTCAACGTGGTCAACGACCGACATGCATCTAAAGTGGACTGTACGTGGAGAGGCCGACAGCTGGGTCCACGGCCGCACGCAAGGAAATGCCTCCTTATTACGCGCAAAATAATGATTCCTCCACCTGACATCAGGGACCCACCGAAAGGGCCTCTGTATTTCGCGAAAAAAACGTTACCGCCGCTGACAGCTCGGACCCACCAGCTATATCTTCGCACGCAAGGAAGTGCCTCCTTATTACGCACAAAAAAAATGAATACTCCCCCTGTTAGCTGGGACCCAGTATAGTGGCAGGCTGACTTGTGGGCCTACTAATTTGACGGGGACGGAGGGCTTTGTCAACTTAGTCAATATGCACGATTCTAGCTCCAGTGACCGTACGATGTCCATCCAACGGCCGTAGTGCTTCTTCAACCTCTGGTCTTCTTGCTCCAGCCGCCCAAACAAGCGCCGGTCGTGCCTCGTGCTCCTGCCTCCCGTGGCCGGCTGCGATGCGGAGGAGGCCTCACCGCCCCCTACTACTCCCACCGCTGGCCAGTGAAGGAAATATGCCCTAGAGGCAATAATAAAGTATTATATATTTCCTTATATCATGATAAATGTTTATTATTCATGCTAGAATTGTATTAACCGGAAACATAATACATGTGTGAATACATAGACAAACAGAGTGTCACTAGTATGCCTCTACTTGACTAGCTCGTTAATCAAAGATGGTTATGTTTCCTAGCCATAGACATGAGTTGTCATTTGATTAACGGGATCACCTCATTAGGAGAATGACGTGATTGACATGACCCATTACGTTAGCTTAGCACCCGATCGTTTAGTATATTGCTATTGCTTTCTTCATGACTTATACATGTTCCTATGACTATGAGATTATGCAACTCCCGTTTACCGGAGGAACACTTTGTGTGCTACCAAACGTCACAACGTAACTGGGTGATTATAAAGGTGCTCTACAGGTTTCTCCAAAGGTACTTGTTGGGTTGGCGTATTTCGAGATTAGGATTTGTCACTCCGATTGTCGGAGAGGTATCTCTGGGCCCACTCGGTAATGCACATCACTATAAGCCTTGCAAGCATTGTGACTAATGAGTTAGTTGCGGGATGATGTATTACGGAACGAGTAAAGAGACTTGCCGGTAACGAGATTGAACTAGGTATCGAGATACCGACGATCGAATCTCGGGCAAGTAACATACCGATGACAAAGGGAACAACGTATGTTGTTATGCGGTCTGACCGATAAAGATCTTCGTAGAATATGTGGGAGCCAATATGGGCATCCAGGTCCCGCTATTGGTTATTGACCGAAGAGGTGTCTCGGTCATGTCTACATAGTTCTCGAACCCAACGGGTCCGCACGCTTAAAGTTACGATGACAGTTATATTATGAGTTTATGTGATTTGATGTACCGAAGGTTGTTCGGAGTCCCGGATGTGATCACGGACATGACGAGGAGTCTCGAAATGGTCGAGACATAAAGATTGATATATTGGACGACTATATTCGGACACCGGAAGTGTTCCGGAGAAGTTTCGGATTAAACCGGAGTGCCGGAGGGTTACCGGAACCCCCCGGGGAAGTATTGGGCCTTGGTGGGCCTTGAGGGGAGAGAGAGGGCAGTAGCCAGGAGGTGGCGTGCCCCCTCCCAAGGGGAGTCCTAGTTGGACTAGGAGAGGGGGGCGCAGCCCCTTTCCCTCTCCCTCTCCCTCTCTTTCCTTCCCCCCCCCCTTCTTTCCTAGTAGGACTAGGAAAGGGGAGTCCTACTCCTACTAGGAGGAGGACTCCCCCTCTCTCCTTGGCGCGCCTAGGGCAGCCGGCCTCCCCCTTGCTCCTTTATATACGGGGGCAGGGGGGCACCTAAGAACACACTTTGATATACGATATTTTAGCCGTGTGCGGTGCCCCCTTCCACCAGATTACACCTCGATAATACCATCGCGGAGCTTAGGCGAAGCCCTGCGTCGGTGGAACATCATCATCGTCACCACGCCGTCGTGCTGACGAAACTCTCCCTCAACACTCGGCTGGATCGGAGTTCGAGGGACGTCATCGAGTTGAACGTGTGTAGAACTTGGAGGTGCCGTACGTTCGGTACTTGATCGGTCGGATCGTGAAGACGTACGACTACATCAACCGCGTTGTGATAACGCTTCCGCTGTCGGTCTACGAGGGTACGTGGACAACATTCTCCCCTCTCGTTGCTATGCATCACCATGATCTTGCGTGTGCGTAGGAATTTTTTTGAAATTACTACGTTCCCCAATAGTGGTATCAGAGCCAGGTTTTATGCGTTGATGCTATGCACGAGTAGAACACAAGTGAGTTGTGGGCGATATAAGTCATACTGCTTACCAGCATGTCATACTTTGGTTCAGCGGTATTGTGAGATGAAGCGGCCCGGACCGACATTACGCGTACGCTTACGCGAGACTGGTTTCACCGTTCGGAGCACTCGTTGCTTAAAGGTGGCTGGCGGGTGTCTGTCTCTCTCACTTTAGTTGAACCGAGTGTGGCTACGCCCGGTCCTTGCGAAGGTTAAAACAGCACCAACTTGACAAACTATCGTTGTGGTTTTGATGCGTAGGTAAGAACGGTTCTTGCTAAGCCCGTAGCAGCCACGTAAAACATGCAACAACAAAGTAGAGGACGTCTAACTTGTTTTTGCAGGGCATGTTGTGATGTGATATGGTCAAGACATGATGTGATATAATGTATTGTATGAGATGATCATGTTTTGTAACTGAGTTATCGGCAACTGGCAGGAGCCATATGGTTGTCGCTTTATTGTATGAGATGCAATCGCCATGTAATAGTTTTATTTTATCACTAAGCGGTAGCGATAGTTGTAAAAGCAATAAGTTGGCGAGACGACAACGATACTACGATGGAAATCAAGGTGTCGTGCCGGTGATGATGGTGATCATGACGGTGCTTCGGAGATGGAGATCACGAGCACGGTGCTTCGGGGATGGAGATCACAAGCACAAGATGATGATGGCCATATCATATCACTTATATTGATTGCATGTGATGTTAATCCTTTATGCATCTTATCTTGCTTTGATTGACTGTAGCATTATAAGATGATCCCTCACTAAAATTTCGAGATAAAAGTGTTCTCCCTGAGTATGCACCGTTGCGAAAGTTCTTCGTGCTGAGACACCACGTGATGATCGGGTGTGATAAGCTCTACGTTCAAATACAACGGGTGCAAAACAGTTGCACACGCGGAATACTCAGGTTAAACTTGACGAGCCTAGCATATGTACAGATATGGCCTCGGAACACAGAGACCGAAAGGTCGAGCGTGAATCATATAGTAGATATGATCAACATAGTGATGTTCACCATTGAAACTACTCCATCTCACGTCATGATCGGACATGGTTTAGTTGATTTGGATCACGTAATCACTTAGATGATTAGAGGAATATCTATCTAAGTGGGAGTTCTTAAGTAATATGATTAATTGAACTTAAATTTATCATGAACTTAGTACCTGATAGTATCTTGCTTGTCTATGTTGTAGATAAATGGCCCGTGTTGTTGTTCCGTTGAATTTTAATGCGTTCCTTGAGAAAGCTAAGTTGAAAGATGATGGTAGTAATTACACGGACTGGGTCCGTAACTTGAGGATTATCCTCATTGCTGCACAGAAGAATTACGTCCTGGAAGCACCGCTAGGTGCCAGGCCTCCTGCAAGAGCTACGCCAGAAGTTATGAACGTCTGGCAAAGCAAAGCTGATGACTACTCAATAGTTCAGTGTGCCATGCTTTACGTCTTAGAACCGGGACTTCAACGACGTTTTGAACGTCATGGAGCATATGAGATGTTCCAGGAGTTGAAGTTAATATTTCAAGCAAATGCCCGGATTGAGAGATATGAAGTCTCCAATAAGTTCTATAGCTGCAAGATGGAAGAGAATAGTTCTGTCAGTGCGCATATACTCAGAATGTCTGGGTATAATAATCACTTGATTCAACTGGGAGTTCAACTTCCGGATGATTGCGTCATTGACAGAATTCTTCAATCACTGCCATGAAGCTACAAGAGCTTCGTGATGAACTATAACATGCAAGAGATGGATAAGACGATTCCCGAGCTCTTCGCAATGCTAAAGGCAGCGGAGGTAGAAATCAAAAAGGAGCATCAAATGTTGATGGTCAGTAAAACCACTAGTTTCAAGAAAAAGGGCAAAGGGAAGAAGAAAGGGAACTTCAAGAAGAACAGCAAGCAAGTTGCTGTTCAGGAGAAGAAATCCAAGTCTGGACCTAAGCCTGAAACTGAGTGCTTCTACTGTAAGCAGACTGGCCATTGGAAGCGGAACTGCCCCAAGTATTTGGCGGATAAGAAGGATGGCAAGGTTAACAAAGGTATATGTGATATACATGTTATTGATGTGTACCTTACTAATACTCGCAGTAGCACCTGGGTATTTGATACTGGTTCTGTTGCTAATATTTGCAACTCGAAACAGGGGCTACGGATTAAGCGAAGTTTGGCTAAGGACGAGGTGACGATGCGCGTGGGAAATGGTTCCAAAGTCGATGTGATCGCCGTTGGCACGCTACCTCTACATCTACCTTCGGGATTAGTTTTAGACCTAAATAATTGTTATTTGGTGCCAGCGTTGAGCATGAACATTATATCTGGATCTTGTTTAATGCGAGACGGTTATTCATTTAAATCAGAGAATAATGGTTGTTCTATTTATATGAATAATATCTTTTATGGTCATGCACCCTTGAAGAGTGGTCTATTTTTAATGAATCTCGATAGTAGTGATACACATATTCATAATGTTGAAGCCAAAAGATGCAGAGTTAATAATGACAGTGCAACTTATTTGTGGCACTGCCGTTTGGGTCATATCGGTGTAAAGCGCATGAAGAAACTCCATACTGATGGAATTTTGGAATCACTTGATTTTGAATCACTTGGTACTTGCGAACTGTGCCTTATGGGCAAGATGACCAAAACACCGTTCTCCGGAAGTATGGAGAGAGCAACAGATTTGTTGGAAATCATACATACAGATGTATGTGGTCCGATGAATATTGAGGCTCGTGGCGGATATCGTTATTTTCTCACCTTCACAGATGATTTGAGCAGATATGGGTATATCTACTTAATGAAACATAAGTCTGAAACATTTGAAAAGTTCAAAGAATTTCAGAGTGAAGTTGAAAATCATCGTAACAAGAAAATAAAATTCCTACGATCTGATCGTGGAGGAGAATATTTGAGTTACGAGTTTGGTCTACATTTGAAACAATGCGGAATAGTTTCGCAACTCACGCCACCCGGAACACCACAGCGTAATGGTGTGTCCGAATGTCGTAATCGTACTTTATTAGATATGGTGCGAACTATGATGTCTCTTACTGATTTACCGCTATCGTTTTGGGGTTATGCTTTAGAGACGGCTGCATTCACTCTAAATAGGACACCATCGAAATCCGTTGAGACGACGCCTTTTGAACTATGGTTTGGCAAGAAACCAAAGTTGTCGTATCTTAAAGTTTGGGGTTGCGATGCTTATGTGAAGAAACTTCAACCTGATAAGCTCGAACCTAAATCGGAGAAATGTGTCTTCGTAGGATACCCAAAGGAGACTGTTGGGTATACCTTCTATCACAGATCCGAAGGCAAGATATTCGTTGCTAAGAATGGATCCTTTCTAGAGAAGGAGTTTCTCTCGAAAGATGTGAGTGGGAGGAAAGTAGAACTTGATGAGGTAACTGTACCTGCTCCCTTATTGGAAAGTAGATCATCGTAGAAATTAGTTTCTGCGACACCTACACCAATTAGTGAGGAAGTTAATTATTATGATCATGAAACTTCAGATCAAGTCATTACTGAACTTCGTAGGTCAACTAGATCAAGATCCGCACCAGAGTGGTACGGTAATCCTGTTCTAGAGGTCATGTTACTAGACCATGACGAACCTACGAACTATGAAGAAGCGATGGTGAGCCCAGATTCCGCAAAATGGCTTGAAGCCATGAAATCCGAGATGGGATCCATGTATGAGAACAAAGTATGGATTTGGTTGACTTGCCCGATGGTCGGCAAGCCATTGAAAATAAATGGATCTTCAAGAAGAAGACTGACGCTGATGGTAATGTTACTGTCTATAAAGCTCGACTTGTTGCAAAAGGTTTTCGACAAGTTCAAGGGATTGACTACGATGAGACCTTCTCACCCATAGCGATGCTTAAGTCTGTCCGAATCATGTTAGCAGTTGCCGCATTTTATGATTATGAAATTTGGCAAATGGATGTCAAAACTGCATTCCTGAATGGATTTCTGGAAGAAGAGTTGTATATGATGCAACCGGAAGGTTTTGTCGATCCAAAGGGAGCTAACAAAGTGTGCAAGCTCCAGCGATCCATTTATGGACTGGTGCAAGCCTCTCGGAGTTGGAATAAACGCTTTGATAGTGTGATCAAAGCATTTGGTTTTATACAGACTTTTGGAGAAGCCTGTATTTACAAGAAAGTGAGTGGGAGCTCGATAGCATTTCTGATATTATATGTGGATGACATATTACTGATTGGAAATGATATAGAATTTCTGGATAGCATAAAGGGATACTTGAATAAGAGTTTTTCAATGAAAGACCTCGGTGAAGCTGCATATATATTAGGCATTAAGATCTATAGAGATAGATCAAGACGCTTAATTGGACTTTCACAAAGCACATACCTTGACAAAGTTTCGAAGAAGTTCAAAATGGATCAAGCAAAGAAAGGGTTCTTGCCTGTACTACAAGGTGTGAGATTGAGTAAGACTCAATGCCCGACCACTGCAGAAGATAGAGAGAAAATGAAAGATGTTCCCTATGCTTCAGCCATAGGCTCTATCATGTATGCAATGCAGTGTACCAGACCTGATGTGTCCCTTGCTATAAGTTTAGCAGGGAGGTACCAAAGTAATCCAGGAGTGGATCACTGGACAGCGGTCAAGAACATCCTGAAATACCTGAAAAGGACTAAGGATATGTTTCTCGTTTATGGAGGTGACAAAGAGCTCATCGTAAGGGGTTACGTTGATGCAAGCTTTGACACTGATCCGGACGATTCAAAATCGCAAACCGGATACGTATTTACATTGAACGGTGGAGCTGTCAGTTGGTGCAGTTCCAAGCAAAGTGTCGTGGCGGGATCTACGTGTGAAGCGGAATACATAGCTGCTTCGGAAGCAGCGAATGAAGGAGTCTGGATGAAGGAGTTCATATCCGATCTAGGTGTCATACCTAGTACATTGGGACCAATGGAAATCTTTTGTGATAATACTGGTGCAATTGCCTTAGCAAAGGAATCCAGATTTCACAAGAGAACCAAGCACATCAGAAGACGCTTCAATTCCATCCGGGATTTAGTCCAGGTGGGAGACATAGAAATTTGCAAGATACATACGGATCTGAATGTAGCAGACCCGTTGACTAAGCCTCTTCCACGAGCAAAACATGATCAGCACCAAGACTCCATGGGTGTAAGAATCATTACTATGTAATCTAGATTATTGACTCTAGTGCAAGTGGGAGACTGAAGGAAATATGCCCTAGAGGCAATAATAAAGTATTATATATTTCCTTATATCATGAGAAATGTTTATTATTCATGCTAGAATTGTATTAACCGGAAACATAATACATGTGTGAATACATAGACAAACAGAGTGTCACTAGTATGCCTCTACTTGACTAGCTCGTTAATCAAAGATGGTTATGTTTCCTAGCCATAGACATGAGTTGTCATTTTATTAACGGGATCACCTCATTAGGAGAATGACGTGATTGACATGACCCATTACGTTAGCTTAGCACCCGATCGTTTAGTATATTGCTATTGCTTTCTTCATGACTTATACATGTTCCTATGACTATGAGATTATGCAACTCCCGTTTACCGGAGGAACACTTTGTGTGCTACCAAACGTCACAACGTAACTGGGTGATTATAAAGGTGCTCTACAGGTTTCTCCAAAGGTACTTGTTGGGTTGGCGTATTTCGAGATTAGGATTTGTCACTCCGATTGTCGGAGAGGTATCTCTGGGCCCACTCGGTAATGCACATCACTATAAGCCTTGCAAGCATTGTGACTAATGAGTTAGTTGCGGGATGATGTATTACGGAACGAGTAAAGAGACTTGCCGGTAACGAGATTGAACTAGGTATCGAGATACCGACGATCGAATCTCGGGCAAGTAACATACCGATGACAAAGGGAACAACGTATGTTGTTATGCGGTCTGACCGATAAAGATCTTCGTAGAATATGTGGGAGCCAATATGGGCATCCAGGTCCCGCTATTGGTTATTGACCGAAGAGGTGTCTCGGTCATGTCTACATAGTTCTCGAACCCAACGGGTCCGCACGCTTAAAGTTACGATGACAGTTATATTATGAGTTTATGTGATTTGATGTACCGAAGGTTGTTCGGAGTCCCGGATGTGATCACGGACATGACGAGGAGTCTCGAAATGGTTGAGATGTAAAGATTGATATATTGGACGACTATATTCGGACACCGGAAGTGTTCCGGAGAAGTTTCGGATTAAACCGGAGTGCCGGAGGGTTACCGGAACCCCCCGGGGAAGTATTGGGCCTTGGTGGGCCTTGAGGGGAGAGAGAGGGCAGCTGCCAGGAGGTGGCGCGCCCCCTCCCAAGGGGAGTCCTAGTTGGACTAGGAGAGGGGGGCGCAGCCCCTTTCCCTCTCCCTCTCCCTCTCTTTCCTTCCCCCCCTTCTTTCCTAGTAGGACTAGGAAAGGGGAGTCCTACTCCTACTAGGAGGAGACTCCCCCTCTCTCCTTGGCGCGCCTAGGGCAGCCGGCCTCCCCCTTGCTCCTTTATATACGGGGGCAGGGGGCACCTAAGAACACACTTTGATATACGATATTTTAGCCGTGTGCGGTGCCCCCCTCCACCAGATTACACCTCGATAATACCATCGCGGAGCTTAGGCGAAGCCCTGCGTCGGTGGAACATCATCATCGTCACCACGCCGTCGTGCTGACGAAACTCTCCCTCAACACTCGGCTGGATCGGAGTTCGAGGGACGTCATCGAGTTGAACGTGTGTAGAACTTGGAGGTGCCGTACGTTCGGTACTTGATCGGTCGGATCGTGAAGACGTACGACTACATCAACCGCGTTGTGATAACGCTTCCGCTGTCGGTCTACGAGGGTACGTGGACAACACTCTCCCCTCTCGTTGCTATGCATCACCATGATCTTGCGTGTGCGTAGGAAATTTTTTGAAATTACTACGTTCCCCAACAGCCAGGCCATCCCTCTACTCACCCACACCCCCTGTTATTCTGCGGCGACGGCAGCCTCACACCGCAGCGAACCAGTGAACCCTCGTACTCTTCTACGCGTGGGCATCCACTGCCGCGTCTTCCCCGGCTCCGCGTCATCCCCTTCCTAGGCCTCGCCGTCGTCCATCGCCCTAGTGCTCTCGGCGCGGCGTGGTCAACATGGTCAAGGAACGGCTTCCATCGGACGTGGACTGTACGTGGAGAGGCTGACAGCTGGGTCCACGGCCGCAGTAAGGACGTGCCTCCTTATTACGTGCAAAATAATTATTCCTCCACCTGACAGCGGGGACCCACCGGACGGGCCACCGTATTTCGCGAAAAAAATGTTTCCCCCCTGACTGCTGGGACCCACCAGCTACACCTTCGCACACAAGGAAGTGCGTCCGGGCAAAAAAAACAAAACGATTCGCCCCCCCTGACTGCTGGGACCCACCAGCTACATCTTCGCACGCAAGGAAGTGCCTGACAGTCGGGACCCACCTGGTCGAAGCGTACATAGCGTTGCCATTCTGGTCGCGAATGTGTACGTACATATATACTGGTGGATGTAGAGGCGCGCACGTGTCGTAGTAGAGGCGCGTACGTGTCGTAGTAGAGGCGCGCACGTAGCATGTACACGTACGTACAGCGGCCAGGGTGCAAGAAAGAAAATATGGCCACGTATGTGTACATACGGGCGGGGTCTCGAACGCCTACTCGCGCATACGTACGGCCAGGGCTCGTGTACATGGCTGGGTCGGAACGGAGAAACAGCGTCGTCGTCGTGTTCATGGGGAGGCAACGGAATGCGTCGTGTTCATGGGGAGGCAACGGAATGCGTCGTGTTCATGGGGAGGCAACGGAATGCGTCGTGTTCATGGGAAGGCAACAAAATGCGTCGTGTTCATCGGGAGGCAACGGAACGCGTGGGAGCCAACCGGCTGGGTCGGAACGGAATGCGTGGTCGTGTTCATCGGGAGGGCTTGGACGAAACAGGCGATGGAAACAAGGCCTGGCGTACCGCAGAACGGAGGAAACGGACCTCCTACGATCGAAACGGGGGTCCTGTTGATCGGGAGGGTGTGGCGTACCGCAAAACGAAGGAAACGGACCTCCTACGGTCGAAACGGGGGTCCTGTTGATCGGGAGGGGTGTGGCGTACCGCAAAACGGACGAAACGGACCTCCTACGGTCGAAACGGGGGTCCTGTTCATCGGGAGGGGTGTGGCGTACCGCAAAACGGGACTCCACGGGATACTGTCCATCTCCACCGTCGACCTCCTCCAGCCTCCACGGGCTACCGTCGACCTCCTCCAGCCTCCATGGGCTCCTGTTCATCCAGCCTCCACCGCGCGCTACTCCACCGGCTACTGTTCAACCACCCCTCCACTGTCTACTGTTCATCCAGCCCTCCACACCACGGGGTCCTGTTCAACCACCCCTCCACGGGTACACCGTCTACTGTTCATCTAGCCCTCCACACCACGGGGTCCTGTTCAACCACCCCTCCACGGGCACCCCTGTTCATCCAGAGGCAACGCCACCGCTCACTGTTCATCCAACCCCCCCCCCCCCCCGTAACTCTCACTGTTCATCCCAGAGGCAGCATTGATCGGCTTCAGTTAGCCAGCAGTAGCAAAGGAATCGCTCGATCGGGTTCAGTTAACAGCCATTGATCGATCGATCGGGTTCAGTAACGCGTAGCCTGCAGTGCAATCGCTCGGGTTCAGTTAGAGCCCAACGCTCGCTCGGGTTCAGTTAGAGCCAACGCATCGCACACACACGCGCGTACGTGTACGAGAGAAACGCGCATCGCTCGGCCCCCGACCTCCCACCGTAACCGGAAACTCCCCGAAATTTTCCTCGCCCTCGCTTCTACCACAGTTTTTTCCGTCATGGACGGCCCAAAGAATGTCATGCAACTGCGTCTCCGGCCCGCCCAGGACGAAAAGCCCATTTTCTATCATGATTTTTTGTCATAGAAGTAGGAGCCCACCACATCTATGATGATACCGGGTTTTGTCACAATTATCGTCATAGAAGTGTCATATGTATGACAGAAAAAAAAATCGTTCGGCCCAAAATGTCACGGATGTGTCTTTTTTTGTAGTGCTTGCCCTTGCTATTGTCACCAAAAGAGATGTTCGAAGAGGCCTTGAGTGAATCAACGAACTCCACAAGCATCTCCCTTTCTCCGGTCATATGATTGGTGCATCCACTATCGATCACCCATTGAGTTCCACCGGAGACATAGTCCTACAAGAATCAAGCTTTGGTTATAGGTACCCACTAGCAAACATGCCCGTGCGTTGCAACTGGAGAAAAAAAGAAAACGAAATGGAATGGAATAAAAAGCTAGTAGTATGCGAGTAATTCAACTATCCTAAAGATGCATGCAGTTTGAATTCCAAAATGTCCTTAGTTAAAAGCTTGCACAAGACTAAAAGAGTATCTAATATCAGGGAAACATCTTCCTTATATCCACATTTGGAAGCATACACACAATTTGCAATGACCTTACAGATTCAAAGGATTATAGATTTCAAGAGGCAAAAGACTTGTGCGTGTAAGGCGTGATTATATCAGACTGAAAAATTGAAGTGTTAAACAATGTTGTTAACCCAATTTCCCTGAACTTTACATGATTGAATGTTACTGTATAGATTAACCATGATCTGAATAAAGCTACTCGGTGTTACAATGCACCTTCGCCATTATGGGCATTGGAGAGAGCGATATTCTAGCTGGGGACACTGCCATGGTTATAGCTATTGTCGTGTTGATTACTTGTCAAGATGAGCAGCTTGCTTTCTTCAATGATCGCATGAACGCGGATGTTCATTTTCTGGCTTCCTACAAAAGATAGTAATGGAAATGTATCTAGAAGCTACACAACTAAGTAATGTTGACATGTACTGGTATGAGAGATCAGTTCAAATAATGAGTCTGGGGATAAATATGGCATAGTCGTATTTAGGTTCTGGTGGACGAATTCAGCATATCAATACAAATATGAATCGACTGCATAAAAACGTACCACTGGAGTAGTGAGTATGGCAGCTAGTGCTTCAATATTTTCTGAATACTCACTGAGGTTAGCTTTTGAAACACTGAACCAAGAAATATAGTCATGAACGAGCATGTTCTAATCATAGGGAAATACACTAAAACATTAAAAGGTAACTTGCTTTGCTCCACGTATTAGTATGACCGACATTCTCATCATCAAAATGCAGGGCATCATGGGAAAATGGCATCATAAATTTAGTCTGAACCTCATATTTCATTTCGCTTGTCAAGTAAAAAGTGTATCTTTACATATACAACGTCCATATTTTCATGAACAATTTGCTAATAAAACCAAAAGTGCAAGAGCATCCAGATTTCTGTAAGGGTGCATCAGCCAGTGTACTCTCAGATCATGACCTAAATTAAGGTACTCGATGTTAAACGCACCTTTGCCGGTCTTCGTTGGAGAGAGCAATATCGTCCATGGGGCTGCGGACACGGGTCCATCTATTGTTGTGCCGATTACTTGTCAACATAGGTTGCTTCAGTCCAGAGTTCAGACACATATATAAAAGAACAGGGCAATGGCGCAGATTAAGTTTCCTTTGCACTACACATAGCCTCTAAATTAGACTGATGTTCTATAAATCCGTGTAAATCATATGGGATAACCTCTACAGTGTATATAATCTATAAAAGCTGAAACACAATAATCCTTGTTAAGCCTATAGAATCTGCCAGTGACAAATTGGAATGAGAAAATAGAAGTACTTTGATAACCCAATCAACATGAAAAATATGATGATAAATCAATGGTATATAATAAGTTCAGGACAAACTCATCCTTCTGTTCATGCCGTTGTTGCGCTTGATTACGTCGGAGAAATTGTGCTACCTATCTTGTCAGCTTGTCAAGGATTAACAACATTCGGACTGTCAACAGAGGGAGTATCTTGAGACAGTAGTTTGGTATCAGCTTCATGCTCATCTTGAACCGGCAGTGTCCCTAGGTGAAGGTTTCTATTTCTTATTCTTCTGCGCAAGCTGTTCACTGGCAGTTGGAATGTCTTCTGCATCAATCCATTTAGCTCGAAGGTCCTTTAGCGTATCCTGAACAATGAAATTGTTTGGATCCAACATGGTTCGCTTCTGATCAACCTTTTGTTCAAAAGGGGACATCAGACTTTCATATATTTCTTTGTGAAATTTTGCTCCCTGATGGTCAAAGGAAATTTTCTATCATTAAATGGAAGCTCTCTGTATCCAGCTTGATAAGCAGCCATATCGGCAGCACCAACTTCCAGAGTTCCAAGCTGAAATGCTTTTGTTAACTTTCTTCTGGATTGAAAGAATGTTGGACTTTGGACTTGATAAATAGACTATTATGTCACTTTCTTGCAGATTACACCAACCAGCAATAGACAAAAAACTGCAAGAATATTCCAAATTATTATGCAAAATTCCATAGCTAAGGAACAAAGCTCAATGATAAAAACTGTTACAAAAACATTACGAACCTAATAAACAAAAGTTGTGGGCATTCATTGGGTAGCTGATGCCGCTGCACTGGGTAGCTCCCTTGGGCGTGCACGCAGCCGTCAGCTCGAACGCGAGCTGCTCAGGCGCTCCCCCAGACGCGCGCAGCCGGCTGCTCCCTCGGTTCCAGCAGCGGTCGCGACGCGACGCGAGCAGCAGCTCGGACGCACGCAGCGCGTCCCTGTCAGCCCGGGACACCGCCCGGGCGGGAGGCACCGGCGGACCGGAGAGGCGAGCAGCAGCACGCCCCAGCGGCAGCACCGAGCGGCAGCAGCATCATGCCCAGGGCAGGGGCGCATGGCAGGTGCGGCTGCAGTTCAGGGGCGGCAGCAGTTCTCGGCCGCATTCATGCGCGGCCGCCGTGACGTGCTCCTACTCGCGCAGCCGGTCCATGGCCGTCGGCGCACGGCAGGGCAGGGGCGGCAGTAGTTCTAGGCCGCATCTATGGCCGACGGCACGCGGCAGGGCGGCGTGCTCCAACTCGCGCGGCCGATGCGGGAGAGGGAAGAGAGGAATCAGGAGAGGTGCTCACGGGCGGCACAACTCGTCTTCTCGGTGGCCAAGGGGCTCGCCGGGGTGGCGGGGAAGGCCGGCTGCAGGGCGAATCAGTAGGGGGCGGCGAAGTGATCCGTTCCCGTGAGTGGCAGATCTGGGAAGGCGCCGGAGTTGGCCGGAATCGGGCTGTCAATGTTAAGGACGGGTGCCGCCACCGTTGAAGCAAGGGGATCAAAGGTCAGGGAGGCCCACCGTCTAGGATCCAGGACCAGCGCGGACGCAGCGGCAGCGCTCCCAAGCTCGGGCGCACCACTGCGTGGCGGAGGGCCGGCGAAGGCCAGGCGGCGGGAGGAACGGCGGGGAGGGCGTGCGAGAAGGAGCGTCTGGATAAGGTAGAGGATAGGAGCTCGGGTTGAATTCTAATAAATTTAGGGGTCAATTTGTAAAATCGAAACGATTTCCCAGATATCACTTAAAGAGGGACTGCGGGTGAAATTTCTGAAAAACAGGAGGGCCCATTTGCAAAACGACTGCGATGGGTGAACGGGCAGACGCAACAGACCCTTTATTATTAGGTAAAGATTTTGCAATGGGTCCTCATGAGTTAGCAACAAGGGTCTTGAGAACCCAAATAGTCCAAGCATAATCATTATAGTTAGTCCCAACAAATTTTGCAAAGGTATAGCCATCATTTCCTCTCATGAGAACATAAGATGGATTGTTCTTGCCGGCAAAATTCTTGAGAGTGTCCTTGTCCCTAATGACCTTGCCACTCCCAACACCTTCCTTTTCCTTCTCCTTCTCCTTGTGCCCTTCTTGCACAAACACTACCTTTTGGGGAGGGGAAGGAGTCGGACCAATCTTCTTCTTTTTGTTCTTCTTCTTTCTTACCATTCTTAGATGCGGGATCAAACCCAACTCCCTCCTTGGCAACACACTCCTTTTGGTTGCTCAAGAGGTCGTTTAGGTTTTTCTCCCCTTGGATGCATGATACAAGCCCTTTCTCAATTTGGGCCTTCAACTTCTTATTCTCCTCTTGAAGGGAGGTGCAATCATGAACAAAGTTAGCCGTACAAGCATCATCATTTAGATCTATATGAGGTACGGAAGTGAGAGCCTTAATGGTTGTAGCTTTTAGTTGAGCATAAGACTCGGTGAGGGCAATGAGGTCACCTTTGACAACCTTGGAACTAGTCACAAGGAACTCATGCTCCTCAACAAGTCTTGTGTGATCAACTAGAAGCTTTTCAACTCTAACGTTAAGAGCATCTTTGTTCTCAAGAGCAATTTGCAAAGCATCATTGGTTTGAACAAAGTCAATTTGATGAGTCGATAAGGCTTCCTCAAGTGATGCTCTCATGACACTCTCTTCATTAAGTTCGTGCTCGAGGAGATCAACTCTCTCTTTTTCCTCTATAAGGAGGTTTTCAACGTTCTCAATAAAGTCATCGCGTTCGGCAAGTGACTTAAGGAGATCACCAAAACGAGCACGAGCTTCACCATGAAGAGTTTTCATGAAAGCCATTAAGGATTCCTCATCATTATCCACGCCCTCATCACACTCATCCTCCACTATCTCACATGAGACATTGGGAGTGTAGTTGTCGGGTTTCTTGGATTTGGACTTTCTTTTTACCTCTTTGGCCATGAGGCACCGATGAGTGAAAGTCTTGTCATCGTTTGGAGAGTCGAAGAGGCCGGTGGTGGAGGAGGAGGTAGCGGCATGCATGGCAAAGGCATCCGTGCCCACTTGATCATCATCACCGTCATCTTCATCTCCAGACATGTATTCTTCATGAACAAGAGCCTTGTCATCCTTCCTCGTTGCAAACTTGGTGAACTTCTTCTTCTTAAGCACAAGATTCTCGGACTTGTCTTCACGTCTCTCATATGGACAATCATGTACAAAGTGTTTTGGGCTATCACAATTGTAGCATTTCCTTCGTCCAAAGGATCTTCCTTGAAGATTTTTTCCTTTGTTTGCCATGGTCCCGGAGTACTTCTTGACTAAGAGTGCCAAGTCTTCTGCAAAATCATTTGTCGGGCATGAGGTGTTAGTGTCCTCCTCACATATCTCTTCACTCACTTCTTCCTCCCTTGAGGGTTGGCTTATCACTTTCTTGGCCTTCAAAGCAAATTGGAGTTCTTGGTTGCTTCAGCTATTGCAAAGGTTTTCTTGGACTTGGTTTCCAAAAGAACATGGGTAGAGAAAGTGGAAACAACTTGAGCCGCGGTCAACTTGTGATAGTCCGGACGTTGATGAACCATCATGACCATGGTATGTTTCGTTAGAACCATAGCATCTATGAACTTGTCCTTGATGAAATCATCATTTGCCCAAGTGCACCCAAAGGTTCTCAAGTTGAGCACAAGGGACTTCAACCTTCGGTAAACCTCTTCTGCGGACTCACCCTCATTCCTCACAAAGAGATTGACTTCTTGCTTGAGCAAAGCCAAACGAGATCTTCGAATTGCTTCATCTCCTTCGAGAGTCTCCTCAAGGCAATCCCAAATTTCCTTTGCGGCTTTGAGAAGAGCAATGGAGTCACTATAGTCTTCGGTCACAGCGGTGCGTAACATGTTGTGTGCGGTTGCATTGAGTTGGTCATCAACCGCTTCCCTTGGAGTGAGATTCATTGGGTCCTTGGGGTTGAATCCATTGACCACAATCCACCACAGTTGAGTTGAAGCACTGCGCATGTGAGACTCCATATCTAGCTTCCACTTAGCAAACGCATTAGATTTCAAAGGGGGTGGAGGCCCAACAGGATTAATGCAAGGATGTTGCAAAGGTTGAGGAGAGTAAAAGGGTTCCACGACATTGTACTTGGGAACTTGAGTACGAGCCAGAGAAGCAAGAGGTTCCCTTGAGTCATCCGCATCATGAACGGAATTTGGATCAAACGAGTTTGATGCAGATGTTGATGGCTTCAAGCGAGCATCAGTTTCCTCCTTGACCGAGGACCGAACCTCTTTCAACATAGAGGCTTTGAGGTCTACAAACATTGAAAGAATATCGGCCGCGGTCAAGGGGGCACCCGGGTCAGTAGGAGCGGCGGGAGTAGGTTTTGACCATCCCCCGCAACGGGTGCGCCACCTCCCTCATTCCCTAGATCGACCATATCCTCTATGGTTGTAAAACCTTATATTAGAGCACGAGGCTCTGATACCAATTGAAAGGATTGATACGGTCGACTAGAGGGGGGGTGAATAGGAGACTACAAATTTTAATCTTTCTTGTCGTTTTTAAGGCTTAGCGGATAAATAGAGTTCACTAGATATGCAACTAGGTGAATGCAACCTATATGACAAGCAAGCTCCAAGATAAATATGCTAGGCAACAAACTAAGTAGCAAGCCAACAAGCATACAAAAGAAAGTAAGGTGCGGGAAAGGATTAACCACAAGTGAGGCGAGGACGCGGATTTTATCCCGAAGTTCACTCTTGCTTGGGGAAGAGCTACTCTCCGTTTGGAGCGGTGTCGGAGCCAAAGCTTGCGGAATGCCACCGAAGGCTCACCGTAATCTCCTTCGAGTCACCCCCAACGGATGAGCCTCGAATCACTCGGGGTTGGTCTTGAAGGCGACCACCACACCTTTACAAACTTCTCCGAAGCACACCACAAGCAAGGAAGCTTCCGAAGGAACCTCTAGCCGCCTAGGAGCCCAAGCTCCAAGAGTAACAAGTCAATGGGAAGAAATGTTGCGGGGAACGCGATTTGGTTTGGTCAAGTTGTAGATCGGGTCTTGCTCTCCCAATCCCCAAAGTTTCAACAAGTTTGGGTGGAGGGATTGAGAGTCTTGAGCAAAACGGGGTGTATCAATGGTGGAGCTCAACAAGACATTAGGGTTAGGGGTTGGAGGTGGAAGAAGAGGCTTTATATAGTGTTCTTGGCCGGGTGGGAGAATCTGCCCGTTGGACCCCGTGCGCATGGGGGTCAAAAGACCCCATGCGCACGGGGTACTCAGAGAGTTTACACAGTACCCTGTGCGCACGGGGGTCAAAAGACCCCGTGCGCACGGGGTACTCAGAGAGTTACGCAGTACCCCGTGCGCACGGGGGTCCAAAGACCCCGTGCGCACGGGGTACCCAGTAACTTTCTGTCACAAACTTTCTAAGTACCACAAGCACACAAACTAGGATTTTAGGTGGTAGGAGTGGGTAGGCTAAGTGTATAAGGTTAGGCAATGGCATTCCCACACAACTTTCATCCACACAAACCCCTCTTAATAGTGCGGTCTTTCCTACGACTCGAAGCAAACCAGAAACTAAAACCTTCGAAGCGCCGGAAGACCACACCTTTGTCCTTTTTGAAATGAGGGGGTCGCACATCTCCATCATGGAGCACTTGGAACCAATATCCTGAGATAAACTTTAGAAACCGATATTAGTTCAACTAACCACATTGTCATCATACCAAAATATAGTATAAGTGCCACTTGCACTTTCAGTATCACATATGTCTTATTAGAAGCAATCGTTTGTGTTATTATCGGTCTTCGCACACATTTCTGATTACAGACCTGTTTCCCATGTATCACACACATCTTGTTAAAGTTGAACCTTTTCTGTTCCCATGTCTCAACGCAAACAGTTCATCTGAGTGAACCATATTCTGTACATCACACACACCTTGATCTGGCTGACCATTTCTTTTATGTTGCCTAATCACAAATAGTTCATCCGAGTGAACCGTATGTTGTACATCGCACACACCTTCATCTGTCTGCCTGTTTCTTTTGTTCCTCCTCATAGCAAACGGTTGATTGAATTGAACCGTATGCCATGCATCGCACACACAACTAAAATCTGAACCGTGTTTGATGCATCCTCCATCGCAAACGTTTTGCACCTTTTTTGACGGGTTTTTTTTACACCACCGTTTGCGATTATGGCATCGCACACAATTTTGTCGAAGGGTCTCTGATCGTAGTGTCGCGTTAGCAGCATCCTGCAGTAGTGCATGTTCATCACACTTTCTTTTCTTTTGTAGCATGTACATTTGGAATTTTTAGATGGTTCAAAGCAATAGTCTATATTTGACATGAAGAATTCAATACTCATGCATATCAACAAGCAACCTTGTATTTCAAAATATCAACACTAAAGAAAGTATCCCTAGCCCATCATGCTCAATCATTGATCCTTTCACGAAACACACTCGAATATTAGCTGCATCCAATGCTCAAGTATGATCATAGTGCTCCCTAGTTGGTGCTTTATAAGAGAAGATGGAGACTCAAAATAAAAAATATTAAAAAAGTAAATAGATATGCCCTTCGTAGAGGGAAGCAGAGATTTTGTATAGGTGCCAGAGCTCTAAGCTTAAATTAAGAGATAAAAATTTTTGCGAGGCATACTTTTCCCGTCAATGAAAACAGCTGAGTAGTTCCCAATACTTTCGACGCTAGATACATCATAGGCGGTTCCCAAACAAAAAATAAAGTTTATTCCTTTTTCCACCATTCTTTCACAATCCATGGTTAGCCGTATCCACAGGTGCCTTCCATACCAACACTTTCCAAGGAATTTATTATTTGACAACATAAAGTAAATATCTTTTTCATTTCGGGACTGGGCATCCCTATTACCGCCGTACCGTCGTGCAATGACAAGTGAATAAACACTCATCTTGAAAATAACACATCTAGCATGGAAAAATATTGGCCACCCCCTGCCGCTTCATGAGCGATACGGGCACACAAAAAGGAAATTCATTTTGAAAATTAGAGATGGCACATACAAATTTTCTTGGAACGGCACAAAAATACCGCATATAGGTAGGTATGATGGACTCATATGGCAAAACTGGGTAGTATTACCACTTAGTACAAATGGAGGCTAGCAAAAAGATTGAGAAGCAACCAACCAAGAAACAAAAATTCACATAAACGAGCATTAAACAAAACTAACACCGAATAATGCACCACAAGTAGGATATAATTTCATTGCGTAACTATTGACTTTCGTGCTTGCATAGGGAATCACAAACCTTAACACCAATATTCTTACTAAAGCATAATATACTCAACAACATGACTCACATATCACTATCATCACATCTCAAAACTATTATAAAGAATCAAGTTTATTTTGTCCAATGATCTTCATGAAAGTTTTTTATTATATCCCTCTTGAATATCTATCACTTTGGGACTAATTTCATATGTTGCAATTGCTTTTGACAAGCTCAAACAAATTTAAGTGAAGAACATGAGCATAAAAATTTTCTTCTCTCAAAATAATTTAAGTGAAGTATGAGAGAATTTCTTCAAAATTTTACTAACTCTCAAATAAATCTAAGTGAAGCAGGAGAGTATTTTTTTCAAAAATATTAAAGCACACCATGCTCAAAAAGATATAAGTGAAGCACTAGAGCAATTCCATGGCTCAAAAAATTTAAGTGAAGCACATAGAGCAATTCTAACAAACATAGCATAATTTTGGCTCTCTCAAATAGGTGTGTGCAGCAAGGATAATTGGGACAAACTAAAAAGCAAAAAAGCAAAGACTCATATAATACAAGACGCTCCAAGCAAAAATCATGATATAAGACGAATAAAAATATAGCTCCAAGTAAAATTACCGATTATTGTTAGAAGAAAGAGGGGATGCCTTCCGGGGCATCCCCAAGCTTAGTTGCTTGGTTCTCCTTGAATATTAACTTGGGATGCCATGGGAATCCCCAAGCTTAGGCTCTTTTCACTCCTTATTCCTTCATCCATCGTGATCTCACCCAAAACTAGAAAACTTCAATCACACAAAACTTAACAAAACCTTCGTGAGATCCGTTAGTATAAGAAAACCAATCTTTACTTTAAGTACTGTTGAAAACTCATTCAAATTTTGTTATTGCATTATACCTACTGTATTCTAACTTTACCATGGCTTATACCCCCCGCCCCTCGATACAAACCATAGATTCATCAAAATAAGCACACAATGCAAAGAAAACAGAATCTGTCAAAAACAGAACAGTCTGTAAAGGCGTGAATTGTTCTCATACTTCTGTAAGTCCAAAAATTCTCAAAACTTATGAAAATGTAGGCAATTTGTATATCAATCTTGTGTAAAAACTTCAGAAGTTTTCGTCGCCTCTGTGATTTTTAACAATTCTGTTACTGGACGCAAAAGTTTCTATTTTTCAATAAGATCAAACCAACTATCACCCAACATGATCCCAAAGTCTTTACTTGGCACGAACACTAATTAAAACATAAAAAAACACAATCATAACAGAGAGGAATAATTGTGCAAACACTCAAGAACAGAAAGAAAAAGGCAAAAATAGATTTTATTCATTGGGTTACCTCCCAACAAGCGCTACCGTTTTATGCCCCTAGCTAAGCATAATGCATAGATTCAAGTATTGTCATCTTTGGTTTTTGCCCCATAGGTTTCCCTCATGATTGACTCATATGGTGGCTTAATTCTTGTTCAAGGGAAGTGTTCCATACCCTTTCTTAGTGGAAATTGGAATTTAATATTGCCCTCTTTCATATCAATCACGACACCTATAGTTCGTAAAGATGGTCTACCAACTATAATGGGACAAAACGGATTGCAATAAATATCAAGAATAATAAAGTCTATGGGCACATAATTCCAATTTGCAAGAATAAGAACATCATTAATTCTTCTGAGAGGCTTTTTAATAGTAGAATCCGCCAAGTGCAAATTAAGAGAACACTCTTCAATATTGGTAAGACCAGGCACATCACATAAAAATTTCGGAATTGTGGAAACACTAGCACCCAAATCACATAAAGCAAAGCACTCATAATATTTAATCTTGACTTTAATGGTAAGTTCCTTCTCATCATATAATTTTCTAGGAATTGAGATCTCTAATTCCAGCTTTTCGTCTAAAGCTTTCATCATGGCATCTACGATATGTTTAGTAAAAGTTTTATTTTGTTCATAAGCATTGGGTGAATTTATCATGGATTGCAACAAAGTAATAAATTCAATCAAAGAGCAATTATCATAATTAAAGTCTTTGTAATCCAAAAGAGTGGGCACATCACTATTTAAAGTTTTGACCTCTCCAAACCCACTTTTATCAATTTTCTCATCAAGATTTTCACCCTCCGAATCATCGGGACGCCTTCTAGCTAAAGTTAACTCTTCTTCAGTCACTTTATCATCAATTTTAATCTTACTAAACAATGAATCAATAGAAGAAACACCAATCATTTAAGATCTTCATCATTTTTATGAAAGCAATCGGTAGAAAACGCTCTTTCTAAAAATTCTATTTTAGCTCTAAGCATAGCGGTTCTTTTCTTACTTTCATCCATAAAAAATGCAAAGCTTTAATTGATTCATTCACATCAACTTTAGGTGGAAAAATTCTAATCTTGAAATTTTCTACATCACGGGAAATTCTATCAATGGTTCTAGACATATCATCAAGTGGGTTAATTTGATATATACCACTCCAAATCTGGCGACTCCGAGAAATGCCACTGCAATTTCCAAACATTGAAAAATGCCATTTCATGCTATTTCCAGTGGCATTTTTCGAAGTCTGGAGTGGCGTTTTTTAAAGTTTGCAAAAATTGCAGTGGCATTTTTCAAAGTTTGGAAATTGCAGTGGCATTTTTGTGAATCGCCATAATTGGAGTGGCATTTATGTAATTAACCCTATCATCAATCTTGTTCAACTTTTCTTCTATCAGAGTATTGAAAACTTTTTGAGCATTGATAAATTCTTTAATATTATTCTCAAGATCAGAGGGTTCCTATTATCATTGCAAGAAGAATTACCATAGGAATTGCCATAATTATTAGAGGAATTTCTAGGAAAAGGCCTAGGATTAAAATTACCTCTATAAGCATTGTTCTGAAAATTGTTTCGTGAGACAAAATTCACATCTACGGGATCACTATTTGCTCAATCAAAGTAGACAAAGGCACATCATTAAGATCAATAGGAGCATTTTTACTAGCAACCAATTTCATAAGAGCATAAACTTTTTCACCCAAAGCAGTAATATCTTCAACCGAATTAACTTTTTTACTAGTAGGCGCTCTTTCAGTATGCCATTGTGAATAATTTGCCATAATATTATCAAGCAATTTAATAGCTTCACCCAAAGTAATCTTCATAAAAGTACCACCCATGGCGGAATCTAAAAGATTTCTAGAAACAAAATTCAATCCCGCATAAAAAAATTGTATGATCATCCAAAGATTTAACCCATGAGCAGGACAATTTCTTAGCATCAATTTCATTCTTTCCCATGATTGTGCAACATGCTCATGCTCAAGTTGCTTAAAATTCATTATTTGAGTTTTTAAGGGAAATAATTTTCTCGAGCAGAAAATTCTCAGTAATAAAAGCATATTTGCACTTATCCCAAGAATCGATAATATTATGAGGCAAAGAAGAAAACCAAAATTTTGCATGATCCCTCAAAGAGAAAGGAAATAAAGCCTGCCCAGCGTGCGGGGTATCATCTAGTTTCTGAAACAAAGCCTGCCCATCGTAGTGGTTACCACGCACGCTAGTGTGTCTAAGGTTTCAAGTTTGAACCCTGTGGTGTGCATTTTATTTTAAGACTTTATTTCTTTATCCAAGCCTCTGATAAGTAGGTTCCACACATTTGTATCCTGACATGGCAGTCAGACGATTTTTTTCCATGCTGCTGAGAAGTGGGGCCCACACATTTGTATCCTGACATGGCGGTCAAACTTGCATGGCGTCTATGGTTTTAGTCAAAACCGTGTCCACGTTGGCAGAAAATCACTCGAAGGGATACAATTTATCCGGTTTTAAAAGATGAGGGACTATGTTTTGCTGGTTTGAAGTTGAGGGACTATTTCTATACTTTCGAAAGAGTTGAAGGACAAAAAAAAACTTTTTCCTTTGAATAAACAGTCTAGGAAATACATGTTCAATTGTAAACTAATACGTCTCAAATGTATCTGTAATTTTTAATTGTTCGTATTAAACATATCTATAACTTCTCAAACATATTTATAACTTCGAAAAAGTTACAACTAAACCTTTTGCACTTGCAGGCCCTATGGGAGACCCATGCAATACTCAAGTCCAAAGAGTAGAGCATAGGAAGGGTGTACTCCCTCCCCAGGTTCCTTGAATAAGTGACTCAACATCCCGCAGATGGCACACCAAATAGGAAGCCGCTCCTATTTAATATGGAACAATTCTCTTTCTCACTCACACTTTATTGAGACAACATTCTTTACAGGTTTATGAACATCCAGCAACACTCTAACATTGAAACAATTGCCTGCAAAATCATGTGATATCGGTTCCTCTGCCAGGCACTCCCCTACCTTGGATGCCAGAGTGTTGAGACTGTACTAGTAGCCATCTGGAAGGTTGGATCTGAATCTAGATCTTAGACGTGTTCAACTGAACTCTAAATGGCTTCAAGAATCCATCGTATGGTGCAATCAAAACATGGTTGCCTCTGAAGTTCCATGCCCCTCCCCCTCCGTCACTTTTTCCTAGTCGAAAAGATAGAATAATTGAAGCACAAACCAGTTATGCTTCAACAAATGAAACTTTACCTCACCTCCCAGATCCCATGTGGCTCCCATGTTCATGAAGTACCAAAATTGGCTAATTTCCTTCTCCATGTTGATCTTGATAATAGTCATCCATCCGATCTCATCTTCCTTTGGTTTATCTTCTCTTCTTTTTCAAACATAACATCATCCATGTCCTCCTCTGCCGGCCTCGAGTCCTTCATCGCCTCAAAGTCCTCTTGATGAACCCGCATGATAGAACTTGAAGCTTTTTTTGCCAAGGCTCAAACCCTAATCGATCTTTCGAAACACCAGGTTATTCCTCACAGTCCCCGTTCATATGTCGATCACCAAGGCCGAGTAGTTGTCGAAGACCACCCTTTGCCCGAGCGAGAGCAGAGACCCTAGTGAGAGGGAAAACTAAACCCGTTGATTAGTGATTTTTTTAAAAAATCAAGATTTTTTCGAACAATCGGTCTTCTTTATTAATTCATAATGCTCAGAGGTGCATGTTGTACAACTGTACATCATGGGGCCGAAGAAGCCAAGTTTGGCATCCAACATCTAAAGATAAAAGCATAGTAGGCAAGATTGTGAGCTTCCATATTAGAGCACCGACCCTCATGAGCGAAGAGATTTTCATTGAAATTCTTTGACCGCTCACATCTCACCTTGATGACAGTAGCATTGCTTCCACTGGAGGAAATTCGAGGCTATCTTCATATAGTACAAGCCTAAGCCTTCATCGCGCGACGGCATGCCAGAGAGTAGAGCGCGGCTATGTCTCGCTTTGTGTGGAACAACAGACCACGCCACCTGAAGTAAACCGGTAGTGGGCCAGCCCACTAACCACGTGGTCTAGTCCAGCTGATGTGACACTAACATTGCATGCCTACTTATATTATATATATATATATATATATATATATATATATATATCTAAAATAAATAAGTAATATATATTATAAAAATAAGTCTGTTAATATTTTTAAAGTGTTCGTCACACATTTAAAAAAGTTATATGCAGCGTAAAAATGTTCGCTCAACTTTTTGAAAATGTTTGTACAATTAGAAAAATGTATGTGCCATTTAAAAAATATTCACACTTTTCAAAAAAGTGTATGTGACATTTTTATAAATTTTATACAATTTTCAAAAATAATTTCCTGTAATTCAGACAAAATATGTTTCATACCATTCAAAAAAATGTACGTTACATTTAGAGAAAAAAAAGTGTTGCAAACAAAATTTTATCCAATGTAATTTTCTTCCAAAGTTTAGAAAAATGTTTTGTTTCATACAAAAAAAATTTCAACCTTTATTTGAAATATTTTAACACATATTTGAAAAATATATCCAGAACAAGCATTTGAAAAAAATCGTAATCATGTATTAAAAATGTTAAACGTACATAATACTGGTTTTAGATGTACATGAAAAATGTAGACACCAAAATATATATTTGAGAAATATTAATTATGTATGTAAAAAATGTTAAAATTGTACTTAAGAAGGTTCCAGATATATAAGAAATATGAACAATGTGTATGGAAGATTAGACATGTGTTAAAAAAAGCCGAAGGAAACCGAAGAAAGAATAAAGAAAAAGGGAAAATAGAAAAAAAAACCAAAATTAAACTGAGGCAAACCGATACAAAACAGTGGGAAAACCAGTAAGAAAAACTGACGCCCAGTCAAAGTATTGGCCGGCTCATATACTACCGTGTTGCAGGCGAACCCTAATATCAATTTGTGATATCTTGCTTATTCATTTGTGGACAAACCTGGCCTAGGAGCAGGTTGTAAATTAGGACTAACTCGAAAAGGGGTGTGCAGACCAGCCCATGCTGAAAACGAGGATCTTCACTGCCTCGGGCTGGCTTACTCCAGCCCATGCTGAAGACCAGGATTCTTACTGCCCAATAAGCTAACATTCCTCCTCTAATAAGAACCGCAAAAAAAGAAAAGAAAAAGGAGTTCAATAAGCCAATTCCCCCCTCTCTCTCGGACCACACACTAATTTCTTGTGCCGCACGATCACCCAACAAATTCCAACCCTACAGTCAATCTCCTTTGTACTCACCAACAGTGGCACATACACATACTTCTGGATGGATACCTGGCTCACACCAAAACCCCTAGCTACCACCTTCTCGCACCTCTTCTCGCACTCCACCCTACAACTGGTTAAAGTAGCTAACATCTTGAGCTTCGGTATCGAAGCCAACCTCTGTAATCGTCTCTCTCTTACAGCAGAACAAGAGCTTGCTTCGCTTTTGGCTATTTTGCAGGACTTCACGCCGTCGACTGAGGAAGATCAACGGTTCCTACTCCAGGGACATGACTTCTCCACCAAGCAGGCATACGGCACGCTCATGACCAAGCCAGACATGGATCTCATTGCCCCCCTCATCTGGGGCACCAAGGCTCCTCGCAAAATCAAGATTTTTGTTTGGCTTCTTTTCAAAGACCGCCTCAACACCATAGTGAACCTAGCTCATAAGCATATAATCTCCTCCAATCTATGCCCCCGCTATGCTGCGTCACCTGAAGACACCACTCATCTCTTCATCGCATGTCCTCTTGCCAATCGGATATGGCAACGAGTAGGCTTCCTGCCCTCCACCGACGACCTCAATGAGCTCTGGGACATACCGCTGCCTCAACACCTACCCAAGAATGCCTGGCCCTTCGTTCTCCTCGCACTGCTATGGAAGATTTGGACCGCGCGTAATGACATGCTGTTTAGGTGCATCGATCAATGTTTTGTAATGACAATTAGAAACCTTATCTCTGACCTAGACCTTTGGTCACACCGTCTCATCGATACGGGTGACAAGGAGGACGTCTTGTCGTGGCGTTCCTACCTCTCTGCACGTTGCACCGTGCCTCTGTAATTCTGTACTCGCTGCTTTTGCAGGCGTTTGAGCAATATATTCAGGTGGGGAACTCCCCCCCCCCCCCCCCCCCGCGGTGATTTAAAAAAAACACAATTGTTCAGTACTCCGGACCAAACCACCAGCCACATCTGTTCAAAATTACTACTCCCTCCGTCTAGGTGTGTAACGCATCTTACGTTGTTGCGCACCGTGACCAAGGTGGAGGGAAAAACGAGAGAACTTAATGTGTTTTTGCTAATTAATAACAATGCATGCAACGAACTAACCAATGCATGTCGTGTTTGGTAGTCTCAAATCATTTAAAGCATGCACGACCCGCATCTCTTATTGGTTGATATGTCACAAAACAAAAAACGAGATGAGAGTTAATGTACCGCGCCTAAGTGTTTTGGGATTATTTGGTTTTCGTAAGATGACTTACACACCTAGACGGAGGGAGTAGTACATACCAGTGATTAGTGAAGTACAGTTACTCATTTTGTTTAATCGGGATGCTTGTAGGTACCAGCTGCTGCTCGAAAACCTATGCAGCTCCTGCAAAACGGCATGGCATTGTCAACCGTTGAACTTCGAAATGGCGGACAACCAGGTTGAAAGAGACACCACGATAGTTGCACTTTGGAGACCACCAGTACAGCTTGCACTGTGTACAGCTGCCTCCCCTTTGTACTTTCCCGAAAACAAGTTAGTTAGCCGGACACCTCGCTTTGCTGTTGCTGCCCTTTTTTTAGATCATCAGGGATCACGGCTCCATTTCTTTTGGAGGAGGGGGAAGATCACCCCGCATCAGCACATGCATGGTGTCGCTCTCCGATCCGGCGAAGCATAGGCATAGCCACCATACCCTCCGTCTTGAGCCGTTCCAGACCAAGTATGAGCATCAGCCCGCTCTTTGCATTCTCCCATCCGGTGTCCAATGGCAAAAGAACCCTGAGCTTGTTCATCAAGTGCTGAATGGACATCGGTCTGTTGCTGCCTTTTGTCTCCTGCAAAATTTGTTTATCTGAGACACAAAAATAGTACTCCCTCTGTCCCAAAATATAAGAACGTTTTTAACACTACACTAGTGTCAAAAACGTTTTTATATTATAAGACGGAAGGAGTAATAAACAAAATGAAAGGTGGTCAGTGGCTTCGTTCACTTGTCCGGTACGTACTCGTCCAGAGCTCCCGCATATATAGCGCACGAAAAAGGGAGCAGTTCTAGCAACCGACTAGAATAACACCTACGCTTACACATAGCTGTCCATCCACTAAGAGCATAGTTAATAGTACAGCCATCTGATGGCTATATGACATTACCATGTCATCTGTAGCCAACCTTGTAGCCTTCAAGTATAATAGTAAGATATAAAGACGTGCTATTTTATTAATAAATGGTCCACCTTCCACTCTTACATAGTGCTTAGGAGCACGTGCTGCAGTTAGCTCTTATTCTGTAGCCGGCTCCTCTTTTATCCCTTCCATGTCAGCAGAAAAATAATATTTTAATCCTTACAGCCTGCTTACATAAGTTTATTATACTTGCTTTAAGTAATTTGTATGCTGAGATGATTGACACTCTCAACCAAATCATTGCCATCTGGTCGAAGATTATCGGTCTGGACTTTGGGGCATGCGGTGTTCGGCACTGGCTAGTGCTGCTCCTAGTGAGCTGAAAAATGCAGGAACAGGAACAGTGCAATTGGACCACGTCATGCATGCACGAAGGATGATTGGCGAGATCACTAGCACATGCAGTGCAAACACGTATCCTGCCTTGGCGATGAAGCTATAGAGACTGTTGTTGGATAACCAATCCAATCATAGGGTCATAGGCTAGCTAGCTATATGTGCCAAGTGGTGCAAGTCGGTTACATCCGACTATTGTTCGGTTGGGTACGTGCTGTTTGGTACTATTGGAGCTAGTATATACTAAGAGCATCTCCAGCCGCCGCGCCCCCAACAAGTCCTTTCCAGACATTTCTATCGCGCTAGCGCCAAAAAAGGCTCAGTCGCGGTACCAGTAGCCCGTTTTTCGTCGGCTCGGGCCGAAACTGGTGCCGGCGGACCCGAGCCGAACCCGGCACGCTTGGGGGCGCCGGCACAAGCGAAAACGGGCGTGGGGCCGCTCTGTCGGCGAGGCGAGAGCCTCTTCCCGCCGCTTCTTCCCGCTTTTCCCTCACTTCCCTCCCATTCTCTCAATTCCTCCCGCCAATCTCCCTCCCGCTCGCCTCCCAGCCGCCCCATGCCGCCGAAGAGGTACGTGGTTCCCCGCACTGCGACCACCGTGACCGCCTCCGTCGCCCAGCCGAAGCAGAGGAAACTGAGGGCGCCGCCGTCCAAGTCACCGGGCATGTCAAACGCCGAGTGGAGGGCGGAAGTTCAACGACGGGAGGCTATCACCACCGACCGGCGGAACAGGGCAATCGCCAAGAAGGCTCGTGACAACGTGGCGCGTGCCGCTGCGGCTGCGGCGGACCAAGCCGAGGCCGAGGCGACTCGCGTGGGGATGATGAACCCACCCGGCGGCCACGCCCAGTACGCACCCTGGAGCCAGCAAAGCGTCGGCTCTCCATCCGGCTTCTCGTCGTCGCCGCAGCCATGGGATGCACGCCGTCGCCGGGCTACGCCGACGGGGACGCGCACGGTGGGTTCAACCCCAATATCACCTTCCCCCATGGACACCCGTCCCAGCGCACGCCCTCGCCCGCCTTCGCCGGCGTGCAGTACCCTCCATACAACTACTCGCCACCGGCCTACGCGTGCTCCCCGACGCCCCCTCTCCGCCGTGGCGCGCTGCCCTTCTCGCAAGCTTCCACGTCGCACCTCGGCGACACCGACGAGACCGACGCCGACATGGACGACATCATCGCGGCAGGCTCGGCCGCGGCCGCCGCGTCCCCTGGGTTCGCTACCCCGGACGACACGGTGGATCTCAGCGGCGGCATGGACGGCGAGCTCGACTACGGCGAGGAGGAGCCGTAGGAGTAGGAGGAAGAGGAGGAGGAGGAGGAGCCAGAGACTGTTCCGGCGAGGAGGCGAAGAAGAAGAAGGGGGCGGCCAGGATCGGCGAGCCGCGCATCAAGTGGGCGTCCAAGGAGCAGGAATGCCTCGCCGAAGCGCGGAAAGTCGTCAACCTCGAACCGACCACCGGCACGAACCAGAGCATCGAGACATACTGGGAGCGCATCAAGGCCGAGTTCGACGAGCGAAAGCTCGTCGATCCCTACTTTAAAGTCATCTACATGCAGCGCGGGGTGAAGGCAATGGCGACCCATTGGGGGCTCCTCCAGGCGGCGCGCAACAAATGGCATGGGGTCGTCGAGGAGGTCGCGGCTCGCCCGGAGAGTGGCACCAACGTTGAGGATCAGGTATGGCACGCCGCTCTCCCGCTTCTCTTCGTCGTGTGCGCCCGCCAATTGTTTGTTCCTCCGCGCAGCTGGTGCGCATGTTCGCCTTGTATCGCCAGGGCAACGCCGACCAAGATTTCAAGTACCTCCACGTTTACAAGCACATTGACAAGTGCGAGAAGTGGGCGGAAGTCCGGCGCACCCCCGACAAGACCAAGGAGACCTACAAGCCGGACGCGGACGCCGGGCGCGTCAGAGGGGCAGCCGGACGGCAACAAAGGGGCCAAGAAGGGGAAACACGCCGACGCGGCTACCGCGCGAGAGTTGGAGTCCATCGAGCATTGCGTCGCCGACGCGCAGTGTAACGCCCGGATAATCAAGCTACAGTAATCCCCTACTAATGCTGTCAAGTCATCATTGTTACTGTTGCTAATCTCACTTTGATTCAAAACCAATTCAAATTCAATTTTAAATTAAACTCAAATAAATTATTTCTCCAAACAGTAAAACAAAAATGTTCGCTGGGTTGCAAATATTCACTAACTAAATGTCATGAGTGATACAACATCATTAGAGATAGCTAATTTCCCCTGGGAATTAAAGCAGTTCCAAATTAGCATTTTTTAAATGCTTTTCCATTTGTGAAAAATCCAAATCAATTCAAACTCCTCCCAAACTTTTTATGGCAGGTGCCAAATATTGTAATGTATTTATTTGGCCAAGTCCCACATTTTACAGAACTTCTTTTGGCAGCTCAAATATTGCATATCATTTTTCTATAAAAAGAAAAGAGCAAAAGCAAGGAAAAAGGAAAAGAGAGAAGCCACCCCCACCCCCTTTGCCACACCGGGCCTTAGCCCACCCCAACAGCGGGCCCACCTAACCTCTCCCGAGCCAGCCTGCCTCCCTGGTCGCCTTCCCTGTACAACCGACCGGGGGCATGGCCGAGCGCGCCCCTCCGCACCAGCTCGCCGGCTTCGAGGGGATAAGACCCCGACGCCTCGGGCTCCCCTCCCCACTTGCCTACCCACCTCCTCGATCTCCGCCTCCATTCACCTCGCCCCTCTCGCCGAGATCCTTTCACCTCCTCCAGATCCCCCACCTCCCGACACATCCCTCGCCGTCCACCTTGCTCCGACGTGGCCACCGGCCACCACGCGCGTCTTCGCCATGACGTAGCTCCTCGTCGTCATCCGCTACGCCCCTGGTGCCATCCGCAAGAGCTCGGAGGCGCTGGAGCGCCGTCACGCCGTCTTCTTCAACCTCCGTCCGCCTCGGATCACCGGAGCTCCACTGCTCCGTTCGTCGCCTCCCCTGCGCTACAAAGCCGCCAAGGGCTTTCATTAGCCGCGCAGTGAGCCTCCGCCCGTTCCCCCTGTCTTCCCCTTCCTGACGCCGTTTGCCGTCGCCCAAGCTCCGACCGTTGGCCGCGATGCGCGCCCGCGCCTCGCGCCACGACGCCCCGTATGCTCCCTGCCGTCGCTAGTTACTGCGCCCCGTCCGCGACCCGAACACACCCGCGCACGTCCTGACGTTGCTCGCGCCGCGCCTGCTTCCCGTCGCGCTCCGCCCGCGACTCGCCCGACCCTGCTTCCTCCCCCCCCCCCGCTCGGCTCCGTCTGGCCTGCCGCCGTCGCTGCTCCTTCCTCCGCCCGCCGCAGCCGCCTTCGCCAGCCCGCACTGCCCGTCACCGCGCTCCAGGCACCTGGCCTCGCGCCTAGCCCGCGCCCGCCCTGCGACGGCGCCTCTCTCGCCGGCGCGCCTGGCCACGGCCCTGCTGCTCCGCGTCGCATCGCCGCCCCGCGCCGTCCCCCTGCTCGCCAACAGCCGCGTCCGCCCCTGCCCTTCGCCGCTACCCGGCACCGCCGCCGCCCGGCCCGTGCGCTGGCCGCGCCGCAGCCAGCCTCTGCCGTGGCCGGCGCCGCCGCCCCCGGTGGCCTCGGGCACACACGAGCGCCCACGCCCGTGCCCGTTTGCCCGGTAGGCCGCCCGATTGGTCTCTAGGCCACTTACACGTGGGGCCAGTCCACAGGAACTCTAAAAAAAGATATAAAAAGATAGTAAATAATAATTAAAATAATTATTTTATTAATTAAATGAATTAATTAACTTAATTAATCCTGATAATTAACCTGCTAATTACCTAATTAGTCAATTAGTCAACACTAACAGAAACTGACATGTGGGTCCCCTGCCTAGTTGACCAGTCAACTGGCCAACAGTTTACCTGGTCAACGGGGTCCACTGTCAGCCTCTGGTGGCCCTGCTGGGTGCACATAGCAATTTCACCTTTTATTTCGAATTAATAATAATTTTAGAATATTGTTTAAACTTTGGAAATTCGTAGAAAATAATCCGTAACTCGGATGAAAATGTTTTCTACATGAAAGTTGCTCAGAACGACGAGACGAATCCGAATACGCGATCCGTTTACCTGTCAGATGCCTCTAACTATCCGAACATGGAACATTCCCCCTCCGGTCATCTGTCTGACACAGGTCCGGAACCGGGAAAACATTTCCGGTTGAATTCCCCCTTCACCTATGTCGTGTAGCCATACGTTAGTTCACCCCTAACACCGCGTATTACCATGTTATGCTTTGTGATGCTATGTTTGCTTTATATTTACTGTTTCTTCCCCCTCTTCTCTCCGGTAGACCCCGAGACCGATGCTGCCCCTGTGATTGACTACGTCGACGATGACCCCTCCTTGCCAGAGCAACCAGGCAAGCCCCCCCTTTGATCATCCCGATATCGCCCATTCCATTCTCTCATGCTTGCATTAGATTTTGCTACTGTAATTGTTTGCTCCTATTCTGATGCATAGCCTGCTTTTGTATCTGCTGTTGTACCTTACCTGCTTATCCTAAACTGCTTAGTATAGGTTGGTTAGTGATCCATCAGTGACCCCCACCTTGTCCTTGTTGCCCCTGCTTCATCACCGAAGACCCGATCAACGGGATCGAAGACCAGGCCCCGGCACCGCACATCACTTTTCCCTTAGTTGCTCGACACTACTGGGTTACTATCGAGTGCCGAGGGTGAGACCTCATTAGCACTTCTAATGTTAACCCTGTAGTGTAGCTATTCGGTCGTGGTCATCGAGGGTGATTTCCTCCTTAACCACTTCCGATACGGCTCTGTCGTGCAACCCCTCAAGTGTGAACCTCGAGGGTGGATCCTCTTACGTTCACCTTGATGATTACGTCGAGTGGAATTCACCGGGGGTGATTCCTCGGGTTTTCCCCTTGATGTTTGAACACACGGATACTTGGACTTTACAACTGTTACTTGGAAAGGCGGGTCGACCCTAAGGGGTACCCGCGAGTGATGTGGAAACAGGTTGACCTGGAGGGTGCCCGCGAGATAATTACGTGGCATGGCCGGGCATTCCTAGCCCTTGCCGCAAGTCCTCGAGACGGGGCAACGGGGTCACATCTTTCGTGAGTCTCTGCTTGTTACCGCGTGCTCCTAATCCACTATGATCTGGATATTTGATCCGAGGGGCCTCTGGCCTGATAGCACTAACCATCACGTGGACATAGTATGGGCGTTCTGCGTCGTATGCATCAGCCGAAGCTTAATAGACGTCAGCGACTGAGCGGCGCGCGCCGGGTTGGACTGGTAAGCACCTGCCTTTTTGAAGGAGGTAGCTAGGTCTGCTCACCGGCCGCGTTTGCAACGTGCAGGAGTTCCCGGGGCGATGGCCCATGACCCCTGGGGGCATCGGTTTAGTCGGGCGTGCTGACCTCTCTATTAAGCCTAGGTCGGGTTGCGGCGTATTGTTTGGCCGAGGCCAGGCATGACCCAGAAAAGTGAGTCCGGCCGGAGTTAATCGAGCGTGGTGGGTAAGTTGGTGCACCCCTGTAGGGAAGAAAACATCTATCGATAACCTGTCCTACGGTAACGGACACTTGGAGTTGTATCCCGATCGATACAACTAGAAATGGATACTTGTGATGAGAATTGGATTATGATGAGAACTGGATAGTATGGCTCTGGGATTGCTTTCTCGCAGGGAGTCGAGAAAGGATCTCTGGCCGAGGTTGATAACACTACTACTACTTTACTTTATGCTACTCTACTCCCTCCTGTTGCTGCAAGATGGTGGTTTCCAGAAGATGCTAGTCTTCGATAGGACTAGGTTCTCCCCTCTATTCTGGCATTTCTGCAGCCCAGTCCACATATACAACCTTCCTTTGATAATGTTGCATATGTAGTGTAGATCCTTGCTTGCGAGTACTTTGGATGAGTACTCACGGTTTCTTTGCTCCCCCTTTCCCCCTTTCTTCTTCTTTCCGGTTGATGCAACCAGATGTCGGAGCCTAGGAGCCAGATGCCACCGTCGATGCCTACTACTACATAGAGACCGCCGACGACCAGGAGTAGTTAGGAGGCTCCCAGGCAGGAGGCCTTGCCTTTTCGATCGTTGCTACTTTTGTGCTAGTCTTCTTAAGGCAAACTTGTCTAACTTATGTCTGTACTCAGATATTGTAGCTTCCGCTGACTCTTGTGTATTCGAGCCCTCGAGGCCCCTGGCTTGTAATATAAGGCTTGTTTTATTTTAATTTGTGTCTCTAGTTGTGTTGTGATATGTTCCCGTGAGTCCCTGATCTTGATCGTACACATTTGCGTGTATGATTAGTGTACTATTGAATCGAGGGCGTCACAAGTTGGTATCAGAGCCGACTGCCTATAGGTAGCCCTCTTTCCTACTCTTTGGCCGAAGTTGAGTCTAGTCGTCCAAAACTGTTTTACTAACTTGGCTGTGTGGCTTACGGGCCCTCGTCGCCATTGGGTGGTATTAGGAGCTTTTATTCCTCGTCTATACTCTGGGGCTCTGATCTCTCGTCTATTCGGGTTAAACATTTCACTAACTCTGACATTAGGCTCTCATACCCACTTCCTCCCGGAGAGCGCCGACATTATCGATGATCGCTTGCTTCGCCAGAAGATTCTGCAGATACTCCTCGATGTTTCTCGAGACACTGTGCTAACTGCCTTGTAGTTCCTAACCACCGATAACCCCCGTGAATAACAACCTTGCCGCTTGTACCTTCATCCCCAGTTGCTCCTATTATTACAAGATACCCTAGTACTCTCCGTTGTTCTGAGAATCCTTAGTGCCTTTTGCTTTGCAGCTTCCTTTCGCACTGCGGATAATTCACTTAACCGGGGTTCCTTCGTCCCTAGTTGTTCATATGCTTTCCAAAATACCTGAAAATGCTATCTGATCTTTCAAAATCCTCTGTAGCCTATTGCTCTTGATTCTCCTTGTCTGCTTGCATTATGGATGATTCCCATATGTGTAGCAATATTCATTAGTATCCTTTGACACCGTCATTTTGATCCTATTGATTCAACATGTGTGTGAAGGCACGCAATTATCAGTTGATCCTTCTAAATTATCTTTCCGGCTCAGACGTCATTTTGAACATGAGCTGGTTCTCAACCAATCTATTCGTCATCGATTGTGCCCCTAGGTCTATTCTACTTATCCATCCTTGATCAGAGCGTCTGCTTCTGATCCTTCCTTTTGGAAATCATAATCCCTTTTTATCTAAGCATCAAATTATTCAGATGTTCTATAATCTGATGCCTTTGCATTATTTCCTCCTCTGATTGAGTACCGATACTCACATCAGCTCCGTTGTGGATTGCCGGATCCATTATTGGATTATTATCCGACAGTCATATTCAAAGAACCTCGTGAAGTTCTTTCCCAGATACATAATGCCTTTGGTAAATTGTATCCTCTCCTTTTGTCAACCATACTCTGCTTTCGAGCTTGTGTTGTTTACTTCTGAAGTTTGTGGAATAGGTTCCTAAGATGCCCCTATGGGTCAAACCTATGCCTCCCCTAATCCGTTTGAACCCGAGAGTTTTAACGAGTCTTACTCTTCTGGTGTTTTGCCAGATAACTTTTCAACACTACAACTTCATTGAAAGTGAGAAGTAAATGAAATGATATGCATTGAAGAAGTGGGAGTCAACCTTGAACTTTGTGTTCATGCCCATGGACACGATGTAGATCTTATCATGGAAGCTTCTCTTAAAATTAATTATCCCCTTGGTATAAGATCATCTTCTATCTTGGATTTGATCCTTTGCAACCGTGGTTCTGACCATAATTGTTCCCCTTTGATTCCATTTCTCGGACAAGTTAAAGCACTTGTCTTCTGTAGATAAATGCATCTTTGAAACCTCTATTTTGATCTTCCATCGAGTATTACCCTCCGGTATCTCGAGAATAGCAAAGAACCATGTTGCTTCCTACGAGTCTTCTTCTGGTATTGCTTCTCATCGGTTTCAGATTTCCCTGGGTTTTGAGTTGTTAGTCACTCGAGAACGCCGATAAGTGAATCGATTCCACACTCCGATTCTATAACTCTGAAGTAATTTTTGTTGCTTACGAGTTTAATAACCCTTCAAGTCATTCCTAGCCTGATCGGCTATATCATTATCGTGCTAAATTCTGACTGTGCTACCTGGTCCTTCTTCCCGGAGCACAATTTTCGATGATGAGCTAAGCCTACGTCGATCTTCCTCGTCATATCATTTCGCCTTGAATAGCAAGCTTGATTTCGAGTTTGTGTCGTACCCGTGGCTCAAATAACCTTACGCTTCATCATTTCTTTTGCTTGATGTCGTCGTTGATCGATTACATCTTCATGAAACCTCTCGACAAATGTGTCGTGATCATCATCATCATTCCAAACTTTCTAGGATATCAACCGAATTCATGATGAGAAATACCATCCTTGCCCCCTCGATGAATTGTTGCTGAGCCTGTGGGCCCCATCCTCATCTTTTCCTTGCTAAAATTGTACGACTTATTTTATAAGTTGTTTCCAATGGGTCCTTGTGTATCCAAAGTCTGACCTTTCTCTGATGACCATGTCAATGCTATCCCGAAGCATGTCTGTGGTACTCCAAACATCAACAAGAACATTGGAAGCGCAATGCTAAACCTTCTTGATCAATTATCCAAACACCGTTGTATGGTTAAACCTCATAAATTCCTTGCCCCTTTGTCTAACTGGTTTCATACTTGGAGCCTTATCATGTATATCACGCTATGCCTTTCCTTGGGAAAGATATACTCTTGTTACTCAGTTATAAACACATTTTCCTTGCCATTGGTCTGTTTAATTTGATAATCACATTTTCCTTTCCATTGTTTTGTTTAACCTTTCTGGTAATCAAACTTGTCTGAGCAGAGATAATTCCCTGCTTATGTAAACACCTCGATGTACAAGCTCTGTCAGTAAGACCATGTTACTATTGTTGATGACATTCCGGTAACCACCGATGGACGAGAACTTTGCCTATTGGTCCGCCTCGTTTCAACGAGCAGGAAAATGGTTCTCTTTGTCCCACGCCCTTGGTACCAAACTTTGTTGCCAACATAACTGACAGGCTATCCTCTGACCTGCCTTGCTATCACGACCGTTCAAGATGTTAGCGCCTTCCTGCTTGTAACCCACATGGTGGGCCCATAACCCACAGTTCCATAGGATCGGAACCTGACTCTCATGTACAACCTTGATCCGAAATATTCTTGGCACTCGGCTTCGTATGTAATACACGAGCTAACTTCCTCACCATGTTTCATTTCGGTATCAGAGGCAACATTATTCTTCTTTCTTCTGAACCCCTTCATCACCTATTTTAGGCATCAGCTGGATGCCTACCTGGTTAAAACTAGTTAAATCTCTGTATAGCACTCTCGATACGTCCTGGTGCTTCTAAAATCTCCTTCCTTGAGATAACTACCGGGTGCTGATGCTTTCAGACATTCGTCCTTATAGCTTCCCCCTTACTCCACCTCTTAAATCTCGGGACGAGATTTCTTGTAGTGGAGGAGATTTGTAACGCCCGGATAATCAAGCTACAGTAATCCCCTACTAATGATGCCAAGTCATCACTGTTACTGTTGCTAATCTCACTTTGATTCAAAACCAATTCAAATTCAATTTTAAATTAAAGTCAAATAAATTATTTCTCCAAACAGTAAAACAGAAATGTTCATTGGGCTGCAAATATTCACTAACTAAATGTCATGAGTGATACAAAATCATTAGAGATAGCTAATTTCCCCTCGGAATTAAAGCAGTTCCAAATCAGCATTTTTTAAATGCTTTTCCATTTGTGAAAAATCCAAATCAATTCAAACTCCTCCCAAACTTTTTGTGGCAGGTGCCAAATATTGTAATGTATTTATTTGGCCAAGTCCCACATTTTACAGAACTCCTTTTGGCAGCTCAAATATTGCATAACATTTTTCTGTAAAAAGAAAAGAGCAAAAGCAAGGAAAAAGGAAAAGAGAAGCCACCCCCACCCCCTTTGCCACACCGGGCTTTAGCCCACCCCAGCAGCCGGCCCACCTAACCTCTCCCGAGCCAGCCAGCCTCCCCGGTCGCCTTCCCTGTACAACCGACCGGGGGCATGGCCGAGCGCGCCCCTCCGCACCAGCTCGCCGGCGTCGAGGGGATAAGACCCCGACGCCTCGGGCTCCGCTCTCCCCTCCCACTTGCCTCCCCGCCTCCTCGATCTCCGCCTCCACTCACCTCGCCCCTCTCACCGAGATCCTTCCCCTCCTCCAGATCCCCCGCCTCCCGACGCATCCCTCGCCGTCCACCTTGCTCCGACGTGGCCACCGGCCACCACGCGCGTCTTCGCCATGACGTAGCTCCTCGTCGTCATCCGCTACGCCCCTGGTGCCATCCGCAAGAGCTCGGAGGCGTTGGAGCACCGTCACACCATCTTCTTCAACCTTCGTCTGTCTTGGATCACCGGGGCTCCACCGCTCCGTTCGTCGCCTCCCCTGCACTACAAAGCCGTCAAGGGCTTTTCTTAGCCGCGCGGTGAGCCTCTGCCCGTTCCCCCTTTCTTCCCCTCTTCCTGACACCGTTTTCCGTCGCCCAAGCTCCGGCCGTTGGCCGCGATGCGCGCCCGCGCCTCGCGCCACGGCGCCCCGTATGCTCCCTGTCGTCGCTAGTTACTGCGCCCCGTCCGCGACCCGAACACACCCGCGCACGCCCTGCCGTTGCTCGCGCTGCGCCTGCTTCCCGTCACGCTCCGCCTGCGACTCGCCCGACCCTGCTTCCCCCCCCCCCCCCGCTCGGCTCCGTCTGGCCTGCCGCCGTCGCTGCTCCTTGCTCCGCCCGCCGCAGCCGCCTTCGCCAGCCCGCACTGCCCGTCACCGCGCTCCAGGCACCTGGCCTCACGCCTAGCCCGCGCCCGCCCTTCGACGGCGCCTCTCTCGCCCGCGCGCCTGGCCACGGCCCCGCTGCTCCGCGTCGCATCGCCGCCCCGGGCCGTCCCCCTGCTTGCCTACAGCCGCGTCCGCCACTGCCCTTCGCCGCTACCGGCACCGCCGCCGCCCGGCCCGTGCGCTGGCCGCGCCGCAGCCAGCCTCTGCCGTGGCCGGCGCCGCCGCCCCCGGTGGCCTCGGGCACACACGAGCGCCCACGCCCGTGCCCGTTTGCCCGGTAGGCCGCCCGATTGGTCTCTAGGCCACTTACACGTGGGGCCAGTTCCCAGGAACTCTAAAAAAAGATATAAAAAGATAGTAAATAATAATTAAAATAATTATTTTATTAATTAAATGAATTAATTAACTTAATTAATCTTGATAATTAACCTGCTAATTACCTAATTAGTCAATTAGTCAACACTAATAGAAACTGACATGTGGGTCCCCTGCCTAGTTGACCAGTCAACTGGCCAACAGTTTACCTGGTCAACGGGGTCCACTGTCAGCCTCTGGTGGCCCTGCTGGGTGCACATAGCAATTTCACCTTTTATTTCGAATTAATAATAATTTTAGAATATTGTTTAAACTTTGGAAATTCGTAGAAAATAATCCGTAACTCGGATGAAAATGTTTTCTACATGAAAGTTGCTCAGAACGACGAGACGAATCCGAATACGCGATCCGTTTACCTGTCAGATGCCTCTAACTATCTGAACATGGAACATTCCCCCTTCGGTCATCTGTCTGACACAGGTCCGGAACCGGGAAAACATTTCCGGTTGAATTCCCCCTTCACCTATGTCATGTAGCCATACGTTAGTTCACCCCTAACACCGCATATTACCATGTTATGCTTTGTGATGCTATGTTTGCTTTATATTTACTGTTTCTTCCCCCTCTTCTCTCCAGTAGACCCCGAGACCGATGCTGCCCCTGTGATCGACTACGTCGACGACGACCCCTCCTTGTCAGAGCAACCAGGCAAGCCCCCCCCCCTTTGATCATCCCGATATCGCCCATTCCATTCTCTCATGCTTGCATTAGATTTTGCTACTGTAATTGTTTGCTCCTATTCTGATGCATAGCCTGCTTTTGTATCTGCTGTTGTACCTTACCTGCTTATCCTAAACTGCTTAGTATAGGTTGGTTAGTGATCCATCAGTGACCCCCACCTTGTCCTTGTTGCCCCTGCTTCATCACCGAAGACCCGATCAACGGGATCGAAGACCAGGCCCCGGCACCGCACATCACTTTTCCCTTAGTTGCTCGACACTACTGGGTTACTATCGAGTGCCGAGGGTGAGACCTCATTAGCACTTCTGATGTTAACCCTATAGTGTAGCTATTCGGTCGTGGTCATCGAGGGTGATTTCCTCCTTAACCACTTCCGATACGGCTCTGTCGTGCAACCCCTCAAGTGTGAACCTCGAGGATGGATCCTCTTACGTTCACCTTGATGATTACATCGAGTGGAATTCACCGGGGGTGATTCCTCGGGTTTTCCCCTTGATGTTTGAACACACGGATACTTGGACTTTACAACTGTTACTTGAGAGGCGGGTCGACCCTGAGGGGTACCCGCGAGTGATGTGGAGAAGGGTTGACCTGGAGGGTGCCCGCGAGATAATTACGAGGCATGGCGGGGCATTCCTAGCCCTTGCCGCAACTCCTCGAGACGGGGCAACGGGGTCACATCTTTCGTGAGTCTCTGCTTGTTACCGCGTGCTCCTAATCCACTACGATCTGGATATTTGATCCGAGGGGCCTCTGGCCTTATAGCAGTAACCATCACGTGGGCATGGTATGGGCGTTCTGCGTCGTATGCATCAGCCGAAGCTTAATAGACGTCAGCGACTGAGCGGCACGCGCCGGGTTGGACTGGTAAGCACCTGCCTTTTTGAAGGAGGTAGCTAGGTCTGCTCACCGGCCGCGTTCGCAACGTGCAGGAGTTCCCGGGGCGATGGCCCATGACCCCTGGGGGCATAGGTTTAGACCGGCATGCTGACCTCTCTATTAAGCCTAGGTCGGGTTGCGGCGTATTGTTTGGCCGAGGCCGGGCATGACCCAGGAAAGTGTGTCCGGCCGGAGTTAATCGAGCGTGGTGGGTAAGTTGGTGCACCCCTGTAGGGAAGAAAACATCTATCGATAGCCTGTCCTACGGTAACGGACACTTGGAGTTGTATCCCGATCGATACAACTAGAACTGGATACTTGTGATGAGAATTGGATTATGATGACAACTGGATAGTATGGCTCTGGGATTGCTTTCTCGCGGGGAGTCGAGAAAGCATCTCTGGCCGAGGTCGATAACACTACTACTACTTTACTTTATGCTACTCTACTCCCTCCTGTTGCTGCAAGATGGTGGTTTCCAGAAGATGCTAGTCTTCGATAGGACTAGGTTCTCCCCTCTATTCTGGCATTTCTGCAGCCCAGTCCACATATACAGCCTTCCTTTGATAATGTTGCATATGTAGTGTAGATCCTTGCTTGCGAGTACTTTGGATGAGTACTCATGGTTGCTTTGCTCCCCCATTTCCCCCTTTCTTCTTCTTTCCGGTTAATGCAACCAGATGTCGGAGCCCAGGAGCCAGATGCCATCGTCGATGCCTACTACTACGTGGAGACCGCCGTCGACCAGGAGTAGTTAGGAGGCTCCCAGGCAGGAGGCCTTGCCTTTTCGATCGTTGCTACTTTTGTGCTAGCCTTCTTAAGGCAAACTTGTCTAACTTATGTATGTACTCAGATATTGTTGCTTCCGCTGACTCTTGTGTATTCGATCTTATGTATTCGAACTCTCGAGGCCCCTGGCTTGTAATATAAGGCTTGTATTATTTTAATTTGTGCCTAGAGTTGTGTTGTGATATCTTCACGTCAGTCCCTGATCTTGATCGTACACATTTAAGTGTATGATTATTGTACGATTGAATCGAGGGCATCACACGCAGGCCAGGGCCGTCCTGCGTGAAGAGAAGACCGAGGCGCGGTGGTCGGCGTTTGATGTTTACTACACAACCTTCTTGTAGACGTTGTTGGGCCTCCAAGTGCAGAGGTTTGTAGGACAGTAGCAAATTTCCCACAAGTGGATGACCTAAGGTTTATCAATCCGTGGGAGGCGTAGGATGAAGATGGTCTCTCTCAAGCAACCCTGCAACCAAATAACAAAAAGTCTCTTGTGTCCCCAACACACCCAATACAATGGTAAATTGTATAGGTGCACTAGTTCGGCGAAGAGATGGTGATACAAGTGCAATATGGATGGTAGATATAGGTTTTTGTAATCTGAAAATATAAAAACAGCAAGGTAACTAATGATAAAAGTGAGCACAAACGATATTGCAATGCTAGGAAACAAGGCCTAGGGTTCATACTTTCACTAGTGCAAGTTCTCTCAACAATAATAACATAATTGGATCATATAAATATCCCTCAACATGCAACAAAGAGTCACTCCAAAGTCACTAATAGCGGAGAACGAACGAAGAGATTATGGTAGGGTACGAAACCACCTCAAAGTTATTCTTTCTGATCAATCCATTGGGATATTCCTATAAGTGTTACAAACAACCCTAAAGTTCATAGTAAAATAACACCTTAAGACACACATCAGCCAAAACCCTAATGTCACCTAGATACTCCAATGTCACCTCAAGTATCCGTGGGTATGATTATACGATATGCATCACACAATCTCAGATTCATCTATTCAACCAACACATAGAACCTCAAAGAGTGCCCCAAAGTTTCTACCGGAGAATCAAGACGAAAACGTGTGCCAACCCCTATGCATAGGTTCATGGGCGGAACCCGCAAGTTGATCACCAAAACATACATAAAGTGGATCAATAGAATACCCCATTGTCACCACGGGTATCCCACGCAAGACATACATCAAGTGTTCTCAAATCATTAAAAGACTCAATCTGATAAGATAACTTGAAAGGGGAAACTCAATCCATTACAAGAGAGTAGAGGGGGAGAAACATCATAAGATCCAACTATAATAGCAAAGCTCGCGATACATCAAGATCGTATCACCTCAAGAACACGAGAGAGAGAGAGAGATCAAACACATAGCTACTGGTACATACCCTCAGCCCCGAGGGTGAACTACTCCCTCCTCGTCATGGAGAGCGCCGGGACGATGAAGATGGCCACCAGTGAGGGTTCCCCCCTCCGGCAGGGTGCCGGAACAGGGTCCCGATTGGTTTTTGGTGGCTACAGAGGCTTGTGGCGGCAGAACTCCCGATCTCTTCTGTTCCCCGATGGTTTTACGGTATATTGGCATATGTAGGAGGAAGAAATACGTCAAGGGAGCCACGAGGGGCCCACGAGGGTGGAGGGCGCGCCCAGGGGGGTGGGCGCGCCCCCCTGCCTCGTGCCTTCCTCGTTGATCCCCTGACGTGCACTCCAAGTCTCTCAGGTTGCTTTCTTTCCAAAAATAACTCTCCCGAAGGTTTCATTCCATTTGGACTCCGTTTGATATTCCTTTTCTGCGAAACACTGAAACAAGGGAAAAAACAGAAACTGGCACTGGGTCCGGGTTAATAGGTTAGTCCCAAACATAATATAAAGGTGCTTAGTAAGGCCCATAAACATCCAAAACAGATAATATAATAACATGGAACAATCAAAAATTATAGATACGTTGGAGACGTATCAGCATCCCCAAGCTTAATTCCTGCTCGTCCTCGAGTAGGTAAATGATAAAAACAGAATTTTTGATGTGGAATGCTACCTAACATATTCTTCAATGTATTTCTCTTTATTGTGGCAAGAATATTCAGATCCATAAGATTCAAAACAAAAGTTTAATATTGACATGAAAACAATAATACTTCAAGTATACTAACAAAGCAATCATGTCTTCTCAAAATAACATGGCCAAAGAAAGTTATCCCTACAAAATCATATAGTCTGGCTATGCTCTATCTTCATCACACAAAATAATTAAAGCATGCACAACCCCGATGACAAGCCAAGCATTTGTTTCATACTTTTGATGTTCTCAAACTTTTTCAATCTTCACGCAATACATGAGCGTGAGCCATGGACATAGCACTATAGGTGGAATAGAATGGTGGTTGTGGAGAAGACAAAAAAGGAGAAGATAGTCTCACATCAACTAGGCGTATCAACGGGCTATGGAGATGCCCATCAATAGATATCAATGTGAGTGAGTAGGGATTGCCATGCAACGGATGCACTAGAGCTATAAGTGTATGATAGCTCAACAAAAGAAACTAAGTGGGTGTGCATCCAACTCGCTTGCTCACGAAGACCTAGGCATTTTGAAGAAGCCCATCATTGGAATATACAAGCCAAGTTCTATAATAAAAATTTCCCACTAGTATATGAAAGTGACAACATAGGAGACTCTCTATCATGAAGATTATGGTGCTACTTTGAAGCACAAGTGTGGTAAAAGGATAGTAACATTGTCCCTTCTCTCTTTTTTCTCTCATTTTTTTATTTGGGCCTTTTCTCTCTTTTTTTCTTTTTTTCGTCCGGAGTCTCATCCCGACTTGTGGGGAAATCATAGTCTCCATCATCCTTTCCTCACTTGGGACAATGCTCTAAAAATGATGATCATCACACTTTTATTTACTTACAACTCAACAATTACAACTCAATACTTAGAACAAAATATGACTCTATATGAATGCCTCCGGCGTTGTACCAGGATGTGCAATGACTCATGAGTGACATGTATGAAAGAATTATGAACGGTGGCTTTGCCACAAATACGATGTCAACTACATGATCATGCAAAGCAATATGACAATGATGAAGCGTGTCATAATAAACGGAACGGTGGAAAGTTGCATGGCAATATATCTCGGAATGGCTATGGAAATGCCATGATAGGTAGGTTTGGTGGCTGTTTTGAGGAAGGTATATGGTGGGTGTATGATACTGGCGAAAGGTGCGCGGTATTAGAGAGGCTAGCAATGGTGGAAGGGTGAGAGTGTGTATAATCCATGGACTCAACATTAGTCATAAAGAACTCACATACTTATTGCAAAAATCTATTAGTTATCGAAACAAAGTACTACGCGCATGCTCCTAGGGGGATAGATTGGTAGGAAAAGACCATCGCTCGTCCCCGACCGCCACTCATAAGGAAGACAATCAATCAATAAATCATGCTCCGACTTCATCACATAACGGTTCACCATACGTGCATGCTACGGGAATCACAAACTTTAACACAAGTATCTCAAATTCAAAACTACTCCACTAGCATGACTCTAGTATCACCATCTTCATATCTCAAAACAATCATAAGGAATCAAACTTCTCATAGTATTCAATGCACTTTATATGAAAGTTTTATTATATCCCTCTTGGATGCCCATCATATTAGGACTAAATTCATAACCAAAGCAAATTACCATGCTATTTATGACCCTCAAAATAATATAAGTGAAGCATGAGAGTTCAATAATTTCTTCAAAATAAATCCACCGCCGTGCTCTAAAAGATATAAGTGAAGCACTAGAGCAATAACAAACTACTCCGAAAGATATAAGTGAAGATCAATGAGTAGTCGAATAATTATGCAACTATGTGAAGACTCTCTAACATTTAAGAATTTCAGATCTTGATATTTTATTCAAACAGCAAGCAAAACAAAAGAAAATAAAAATGACGCTCCAAGCAAAACACATATCATGTGGTGAATAAAAATATAGCTCCAAGTAAAGTTACCGATGAATGAGGACGAAAGAGGGGATGCCTTCCGGGGCATCCCCAAGCTTAGACGCTTGGTTATCCTTGAATATTACCTTGGGGTGCCTTGGGCATCCCCAAGCTTAGGCTCTTGCCACTCCTTATTCCGTAGTCCATCGAATCTTTACCCAAAACTTGAAAACTTCACAACACAAAACTTAACAGAAAATCTCGTGAGCTTCGTTAGCGAAAGAAAACAAAACACCACTTCATGGTACTGTAATGAACTCATTCTTTATTTATATTGGTGTTAAACCTACTGTATTCCAACTTCTCTATGGTTTATAAACTATTTTACTAGCCATAGATTCATCAAAATAAGCAAGCAACACAATGAAAATAGAATCTGTCAAAAACAGAACAGTCTGTAGTAATATGTATCAAATGTATACTTATGGAACTCCAAAAATTCTAAAATAAATTGGTGGACCTGAGAAATTTGTCTAGTAATCATATGCAAAAAGAATCAACTAAATATCACTCTCCAGTAAAAAGTTTTAGCTAATCTCGTGAGCGCTAAAGTTTGTGTTTTTTTTACAGCATGATCATAAAGACTTCACCCAAGTCTTCGCAAAGGTTCTACTTGGCACAAACACTAATTAAAACATCAAAGCACATATAAACAGAAGCTATATGGATTATTTATTACTAAACAGAACCAAAAAGCAAGAAACTAAAATAAAATTGGGTTGCCTCCCAACAAGCGCTGTCGTTTAACGCCCCTAGCTAGGCATGATGATTTCAATGATGCTCACGTAAAAAATAAGAATTGAAACATAAAGAGAGCATCGTTAAGAATATAACTAGCATAATTAAGTCTAACCCACTTCCTATGCATATGGATTTTGCAAGCAAACAACTTATGGGAACAATAATCAACTAGCATAGGAAGGCAAGACAAGTATAACTTCAAAGCTTTAAGCACATAGAGAGGAAACTTGATATTATTGCAATTCCTACGAGGATATATTACTCCCTCATAATAATTTTCAGTAGCATCATGAATGAATTTAACAATATAACTATCACATAAAGCATTCTCTTCATGATCTACAAGGATAGAAATTTTATTACTCTCCACAAAAGCAAATTTGTTCTCATGAATAGTAGTGGGAGCAAACTCAACAAAATAACTATCATGTGAAGCATAATTCAATCGAAAATCAAAATCATGATGACAAGTTTCATGGTTATCTTTATTCTTTATAGCATACGTGTCATCACAATAATCATCATAGATAGGAGGCATACTTTCATCATAATAAATTTGCCCATCAAAACTTGGGGGACTAAACATATCATCTTCATCAAACATAGCAACCCCAAGCTTGTGGCTTTGCATATCATTAGCATCATGGGTATTCAAAGAATTCATACTAACAACATTGCAATCATGCTCATCATTCAAAGATTTAGTGCCAAACATTTTAATGCATTCTTCCTCTAGCAATGAGCACAATTATCGAATCCTTATTTTCACGGAAGACATTAAAAAGATGAAACATATGAGGCACCCTCAATTCCATTTTTTGTAATTTTCTTTAATAGACCAAACTAGTGATAAAACAAGAAACTAAAAGATTCGATTGCAAGATCTAAAGATATACCTTCAAGCACTCACCTCCCCGGCAACGGCGCCAGAAAAGAGCTTGATGTCTACTACACAACCTTTTTGTAGACGTTGTTGGGCCTCCAAGTGCAGAGGTTTGTAGGACAGTAGCAAATTTCCCTCAAGTGAATGACCTAAGGTTTATCAATCCGTGGGAGGCGTAGGATGAAGATGGTTTCTCTCAAGCAACCCTGCAACCAAATACCAAAAAGTCTCTTGTGTCCCCAACACACCCAATACAATGCTAAATTGTATAGGTGCACTAGTTCGGTGAAGAGATGGTGATACAAGTGCAATATGGATGGTAGATATAGGTTTTTGTAATCTGAAAATATAAAAACAGCAAGGTAACTAATGATAAAAGTGAGCACAAACGATATTACAATGCTAGGAAACAAGGCCTAGGGTTCATACTTTCACTAGTGCAAGTTCTCTCAACAATAATAACATAATTGGATCATATAAATATCCCTCAACATGCAACAAAGGGTCACTCCAAAGTCATTAATAGCGGAGAACGAACGAAGAGATTATGGTAGGGTACGAAACCACCTTAAAGTTATTCTTTCTGATCAATCCATTGGGATATTCCTATAAGTGTTACAAACAGCCCTAGAGTTCGTAGTAAAATAACACCTTAAGACACACATCAACCAAAACCCTAATGTCACCTAGATACTCCAATGTCACCTCAAGTATCCGTGGGTATGATTATACGATATGCATCACACAATCTCAGATTCATCTATTCAACCAACACATAAACCTCAAAGAGTGCCCCAAAGTTTCTATCGGAGAATCAAGACGAAAACGTGTGCCAACCCCTATGCATAGGTTCATGGGCGGAACCCGCAAGTTGATCACCAAAACATACATCAAGTGGATCAATAGAATACCCCATTGTCACCACGGGTATCCCACGCAAGACATACATCAAGTGTTCTCAAATCATTAAAAGACTCAATCCGATAAGATAACTTCAAAGGGGAAACTCAATCCATTACAAGAGAGTAGAGGGGGAGAAACATCATAAGATCCAACTATAATAGCAAAGCTCGCGATACATCAAGATCGTATCACCTCAAAAACACGAGAGAGAGAGAGAGATCAAACACATAGCTACTGGTACATACCCTCAGCCCCGAGGGTGAACTACTCCCTCCTCGTCATGGAGAGCGCCAGGATGATGAAGATGACCACCAGTGAGGGTTCCCCCCTCCGGCAGGGTGCCGGAACAGGGCCCCGATTGGTTTTTGGTGGCTACAGAGGCTTGCGGCGGCGGAACTCCCCATCTCTTCTGTTCCCCGATGGTTTTAGGGTATATTGGTATATGTAGGAGGAAGAAATACGTCAGGGGAGCCACGAGGGGCCCACGAGGGTGGAGGGCGCGCCCAGGGGGGTGGGCGCGCCCCCTGCCTCGTGCCTTCCTCGTTGATCCCCTGACGTGCACTCCAAGTCTCCCGGGTTGCTTTCATTCCAAAAATAACTCTCCCGAAGGTTTCATTCCGTTTGGACTCCGTTGGATATTCCTTTTCTGCGAAACACTGAAACAAGGGAAAAAACAGAAACTGGAACTGGGCTCTGGGTTAATAGGTTAGTCCCAAAAATAATATAGAAATGCTTAGTAAAGTCCATAAACATCCAAAACAGATAATATAATAGCATGGAACAATCAAAAATTATAGATACGTTGGAGACGTATCAACGTTGATGACGAGCAGCGCCGTCAAGCTCGACCTACTCCGGACCAACGTCGCCGCGAAGAAGAGGAACACCGACCTGGCTTTCCTGCTGGGTGGGGCGGACATGCTCCAGAGCAACGACGAGGCGGTCAAGGCGTGGTACTTGGCCGAGCGTGGCCTCATCCTGAACCAGCTGCCGTCGACGGCGCCACCAACTCCCACGCCCACGCCGACGCCGCCGCCAAGCCCGAGCGATGATGCCTCCACGACTCCCCGCAGTACAGAAGCCACGCCGACGCCGCCCAGCATAGAAGAAGCTTCGACCCCGCCAAGCCCGCGCACGCCGACTCTGCCGACGCTGGAGGCCGACCTCGCTGTCTGATGCGCTGCACGCGCGTCCTTTCTTTTTTGTACGCTGAACTTTTCGTTCGATCGCCGAACTGTGGCCGCATGATCGCCGAATTTGTGGCGTCTATTTTGTGAGCGGGAATGACTACGTTTGAATTTGCCGCGGGTTGGGGGGCGGCGCCTGGGGGCGTGGCTGGGAGCTAGGTCGCCCCCAGGGGCCGATCTAGCGCCGGTTCACCTCCAGACCGCTCTTTTTCGGCCCCCTGGGAAGGCTGAACGGCTGGAGATACTCCAATATAGGTTGGTAGGTATTGGAAAAGAAAAAGAATAGTAAAAAGGACTGTTTATAAACGGAAAAGGTAACTCCAAATGCATAGTATTACCTGCTACTAGTTGCCTTGCCTAGTTGGATAGATGGATGATCGTGGCCGCAGTGTGCATCCGGTGGGGTGAAGACGACACGTTTTGCCACGCAGGTAGGTAACGGAGGTGATGAGCATGTATGGATAGGGAGGAGCTTGATTTGGCCTGTATCGGATGGGTCAATACGAGTTTAATTTACGTGTGTTGCTAGTAGCTGCTAGGGCTTATCCATTCTGGACAAGGACGGCTGGAAGACGAGATTTGATAGGATGTCTACGTAGTACGTACGCTGAAGGCTTGCTAATAATGCACGAGCTAGGGACAATCACGAGCTCGAGTATATGTCACGCTAGCAGAGTGGAGAACAACACCCAACCCGCCCCCCGCGTCGCCAGAGGCGACACGGGCGGAAGCCAACAACCGCGCCGCCAGACTCCTTCCTCGTCCCCTCCCTTCCCGCCGCCGTCGCCGGAGGATGCCGCTGGGCTAAGCCCGTGTGGCGGACGGCGGTGGCGGGGGGCGCTCGTCGCGTGGATGTGGCGGCTCTCGGTGGGGGAGGCTCGGGCCCCTTGGCTGCTCTGCGTGCTGGCGTTGACTCGGTGGGTTTCCGCCGGCGTCTCTCCCCGGCGAGTCGGGTGTGGGTGGCGCCCCCCTTCTTCTCCGACGGATCTGGGCGTCCTCCTCGCGTTTGACTTCGGGCTGGCTCCTGGCGGCTCTCTCAGCAATCCGGTGGCTGCAGCTCGTCAGATCTGCCTGCTGCGACCGGATCCGGCTCTTCCACGGTGGTGGGAGGCCGTGCCAGCTTGGTGCTCCGAGCTGGTGGCTGTATGTGGCTGGGGCTGCGGCTTCGTTCCTTTGGGCTCGGTAGCTGGCCCTGGCAGGTTTCGGGATGGTGTGGCAGTCCTCCCCCCGGCTCCGGTGTTGCGAGGAGGGTCTGTGGCTGTGTGGTGGTGCAGCGCGAGGTGGGTGCCAGATCTGCTGGTTCTCGCAGGCTTCGAGGTTTGAGGTGGCCCTGCGTGGCGGTGGGCGACCGCTGCGTCAGGTGTGTGCGGGTCAGCGGAGGTGCTGTCGGCCTTGGTCGATTGCGTGAAGGTGATGGTCTGCGCTGCTTTAGGCGAAAGCCTTGCCGGTATTGTCGGCCGGCGGCGGCGGTGCCCGTGGGCGTCGCTATCCTTCTTGGAGGCGCCGTCGTGTTATGCGCAGCATCTACTTCCGGATCGAGCTCTTTGGGTGAAAGCCTAGACCCGGCTGGGTCGGGCAACGACGTCGTCCCTGCGGCGTTTTCCTCCTTTGGGGCGTTGCTTTGAAGACCGGTGATCCCTCTTTGTGCTTCCCTTGGGCTGGACGCACACGGCATCACGGTTGGCTGGTGCCCAACCGGTGATGCAAGGTGTTGGCGTTGCGACTCGTGCGGCAACGACGATGGTGGCGCGTGGAGCTGGGTCGCGGCTGGTCCTTCTGATGTCGGCGGTCCGATGCGCCTATGGGTGTGCCTATGTTTGCTTCTCGCTGTGACAGAGAAGTCGGAGTTGCGGGGCCCCTGCGGCAACGATGACTCCATGAGGGCGGTTTCAGCGGACGGTGCTCTCCGGAGGTTGCGATGGACTAGGTCGGTACGAGGCTTGCAACTTTCTCCCATGAAGCGCATCAACAAAATCGGAGCTGCCGGTCTTCGACGTCTCGGCCGATTGTTTGGCTTTGGCCGATGAGGTCCTCGGGTGTCGTCGTTCGGAGGGGTCTTGACGGGTCGTCAGCGCCAAAGCCGGAGTCGCCTGCTCGGGGAGAGGTGATGACGATGACATTGCAGGCAACCTCGACGGTGTCCTCTCCTCGGCTGTGTGTGGTTTTGTTGGTGGCAGGTCGGCCGATGTGCCCTTTGTGTGGGCGTGTTGTGACGGTTTTCGCCCGGGTTCCCGTTAATTAACCGGACAATTCTCTTCTGCTTAATCAATGAAAATGGCAAATCTTTTGCCTCGTTTAAAAAAAAAGAAGAAGTATATGTCACGCTTGACCAGCAATTCTGGGCGAGAGCGAGGTCGCGGTACGCGTGCGGCGCCTTGTTCATTCGAGGGGAGTGCTCCGGCGCAGTGCGGTGCGCCGAGGGGTCGGGGCTGGATGATGGATTGATCGGTACAGTTCACCACCGAACCGCGACGTTCGTTTTGTTTGTTCAGTGCCAGTGCCACGCCGCTTGTGCGCGTGTCTGCAGAATATCTGTAGGATCAACCACTCCCTGCCTGTGCGTGACGTCCCACGACTCTTGAGTCTCGACATGTAGGAGTGGGTGACCGAATCTTTGAATCACGAAAACATCTTTGCTTGTCGAATCAAACTGGCACCGGCCGATCGCCGCGCTTCCGTGCCGTCAGCCCGGCACAGACTACGCTTTCGCGTCGCACCACGGGTTCCGTGCAAGCATCCGGGCGCCTGTTTCGAGTCGCAAAGCTCGACCCCGACTCTCCAGCCGGCCGCTGTCAACTCTGCTTGCTCGCAATCTATCAGCGCACGCTTGTCCCACTCCGGCCGCGACGACCTTGATGCGCCCACTTTCCAGGCGACGAGGATTTTGTGTACGCTCGCGCACCGCCGGTTGCAAAAAGAAAATCTTATTTAGTACGACAACGACAGTGATGGCACGGCACCGATGCTTATCGTGGCGGTCGTGTCTAGGATCGGAACAAATTGATTCCGGGCCATCACCATTCAATATTCAACATTCATCCTCATGCCAAGGATCCCACTTTCGGGATGCTCCTCAAGTCCATGCCATCGCTATCTGCGATCCATCACGCCGAGGCGATTAGATACAACGGAAGCACGTAATTATTCAGTGCGCACCAAGATCAATATTACTACTCTACGTGATAAGATCACTCGATCGGGCCATCACTTGAAAAACCGTGTAACAACATTTCTCTAGTAGATCCCGTAAAAAAGCCATCCGGCAAAATAACCGCCAGTTTGGGGGACGAGGAGGAAACTTTCAGCTCCCGCCACAATTTTCCCCAAGTGCGGCTCGCCGGAACGCCTTGACGCCGCCGACCACCAGACCCTAGCTGCCGCCCCACGAGCTGTCGCCGCTGCTCGAGCCGCGAGGTGTGGCCGTGAGCTAGTTGCCACTGTCACGAGCTAGCTAGCTGTTGTTGCTGGCCGCGCGAGCTAGGTAGCTAGCTGCTGTTGCCGCCTGCTCGCACTAGCTGCGCCGCCATCGCCACGGGATCGATGCCGATGGCGTCTTCTTGCTGTGAGCTTCAGCGCCGGCCCTCTGTCCACCCCGATAAGATTCTCGTGGTGGAAGCGGCCGAGGCGGACCCAATTGTAATTTAACGGACGTTTTTAGGGGGCTTGTGTAATTTTACCGGGATCATGAATATTTTTTTACGAGGTCTGTTCTGCCAGGACAAAAGTCATACTGTAAAAATGCAAAAAAGAATGTTTTCAATATACTATAAGCCGACTTTTACTAATAAGGTATACCGAATCTGCTAGAAATGCTCTAGCGTCTCGGAGCCTCAGCGGACGCGATAAGATCAGGTCCATGGTCGATGCCATCCGACCAAAGCTTTCCAAAGAATAAAAATGGCGGCTGGGTGGACGGACCTCCACAACGCTGGCTCCTGGCTGGCCACATAGGTCAATGATCTCTCCCTGCTCCTCTTTTATACACGACGTTGCTGGCCAACTACGTATATATATTCTGTCCAGGTTATTTGCTCGTCTCTTTCTCCGATAGTGCTACCGTGGTAAGATAAATTACTGATCTGTGAACATGCCTGATGCTGATCAAAGGATGCGATGTAGTATATGGTGGACGAGTGGGTTAGTGGCCAGCACAGAAGCCAGGCATATACGGCGCCAAAGATCTCATCCGGAACTGGATTTTGACCCTCAGGCACAGGGACAAAACACTTGTTTAATTTTTTTTTGTGGGGGACAAAACACTTGTTGTCCTCACTCCAGGGCAACCATCTCATTTAATCTGCTAGTTTTGTGCAATTGGGCGGTTTGATGATGGGTTCAGTGGAAGTGGTTAGTGGACCATGTTGCCATCGTCCATTTTCATCACACAATATCCCTTCTCCTCATATCATCTAGTATTACTCTACATGGGACATGTTTCATTTTTATTATGGCTCTTTTGGAAATCATTCGGAGATGTTGCAATATTTTGAACACGCTCACATAACAAAAATTCCCCGTATGCAATAAATTATATTTGCTGCAACAAAATGTTCAGAAATAGATCGTAGCATTTGGGACATAGCCATCATCTTTTCTCGAGAGGAAGCAAGTCTTTAAACAAGAATTATCGTTAGTGTCTCAGATGGTTAAAAGTAAATCAACATGAATATTAGGGAGAATGGCCAAATTTTCAATAGGCTTGTTTTTTTTCATAGTGCTTTGTAGAGTCCTCCCATGCACCTTGTTATCTTTCTTTAAGCTCGTTGAGTTTACCTCAATTTTACTATTGTTTTTATTAAAAGCCTTTAAATGGATAAAAACGGTGGGGCTTTGCCCTATACAGCTCAAAAACACTCGCATCATACGAAAGAAACGAAGAAACACAATTGCAACATGAATTCAACCCATTCCAATAGGTCTCTAGGATCATTGTATGAAACAAACAACACATGCACTTGCATCATGGTAAAAGAAACCTACACAACATCAAAGTACCAAAAGCGCCAACCTTTCACGAGACATTGACCTCAATGCCTTGCACTACAAAAAAAGACACATCCGTGACATTTTGGCCGAACGAATTTTTTTTTCTGTCATACATATGACACTTCTATGACGATAATTGTGACAAAATCCGGTATCATCATAGATGTGGTGGGCTCCTACTTCTATGACAAAAAATCATGACAGAAAATGGGCTTTTCGTCCTGGGCGGGCCGGAGACGCAGCTGCATGACATTCTTTGGGCCGTCCATGACGGAAAAAACCGTGGTAGAAGCGAGGGGGAGGAAAATTTCAGGGAGTTCCCGGTTACGGTGGGAGGTCGGGGGCCGAGCGATGCGCGTTTCTCTCGTACATGTACGCGCGTGTGTGCGAGGCGTTGGCTCTAACTGAACCCGAGCGAGGCGTTGGGCTCTAACTGAACCCGAGCGATTGCACTGCAGGCTACGCGTTACTAAACCCCGAGCGATCGATCGATGGCTGTTAACTGAACCCGATCGAGCGATTCCTTCGCTACTGCTGCTAACTGAAGCCGATCGATTGGATGAACAGTGAGCGTTGCGGGGGGGGGGGGGGGGGGGGTGGGGTTGGATGAACAGTGAGCGATGGCGTTGCCTCTGGATGAACAGGACCCCGTGGTGTGGTGGAGGGCTGGATAAACAGTAGACGGTGGAGGGGTGCCCGTGGAGGGGTGGTTGAACAGGACCCCGTGGTGTGGAGGGCTGGATGAATAGTAGACGGTGGAGGGGTGCCCGTGTAGGGGTGGTTGAAAGTAGCCGGTGGAGTAGCGCACGGTGGAGGCTGGATGAACAGGAGCCCGTGGAGGCTGGAGGAGGTCGACGGTAGCCCGTGAAGGCTGGAGGAGGTCGACGGTGGAGATGAACGGTATCCCGTGGAGTCCCATTTTGCGGTACCCCACACCCCTCCCGATGAACAGGACCCCCGTTTCGACCGTAGGAGGTCCGTTTCGTCCGTTTTGCGGTACGCCACACCCCTCCCGATGAACAGGACCCCCGTTTCGACCGTAGGAGGTCCGTTTCGTCCGTTTTGCGGTACGCCACACCCCTCATGATCAACAGGACCCCCGTTTCGACCGTAGGAGGTCCGTTTCGTCCGTTTTGCGGTACGCCACACCCCTCCCGATCAACAGGACCCCCGTTTCGACCGTAGGAGGTCCGTTTCATCCGTTTTGCGGTACGCCACACCCCTCCCGATCAACAGGACCCCCGTTTCGACCGTAGGAGGTCCGTTTCCTCCGTTTTGCGGTACGCCACACCCCTCCCGATCAACAGGACCCCGTTCCGAACATAGGAGGTCTTTCCTCCATTCTGCGGTACGCCAGGCCTCGTTTCCATCGCCTGTTCCGTCCAAGCCCTCCCGATGAACACGACCACGCATTCCGTTCCGACCCAGCCGGTTGGCTCCCACGCGTTCCGTTGCCTCCCGATGAACACGACGCATTCCGTTGCCTCCCCATGAACACGACGCATTCCGTTGCCTCCCCATGAACACGACGACGACGCTGTTTCTCCGTTCCGACCCAGCCATGTACACGAGCCCTGGCCGTACGTATGCGCGAGTAGGCACATACGTGGCCGTATTTTCTTTCGTGCACCCTAGCCGCTGTACGTACGTGTACATGCTACGTGCGCGCCTCTACTACGACACATGCGCGCCTCTACTACGACACGTGCGTGCCTCTATATCGACCAGTATGTACGTACACGTTCGCGACCAGAATGACAACGCTACGTACGCTTCTGTGACGCCCCCGATTCAACCATACACTAATCATGCACGCAAACGTGTACGATCAAGATCAGGGACTCACGGGAAGATATCACAACACAACTCTAAAACATAAATAAGTCATACAAGCATCATAATACAAGCCAGGGGCCTCGAGGGCTCGAATACAAGTGCTCGATCATAGACGAGTCAGCGGAAGCAACAATATCTGAGTACAGACATAAGTTACATAAGTTTGCCTTAAGAAGGCTAGCACAAACTGGGATACAGATCGAAAGAGGCGCAGACCTCCTGCTTGGGATCCTCCTAAACTACTCCTGGTCGTCGTCAGCGGGCTGCACGTAGTAGTAGGCACCTCCGGTGTAGTAGGAGTCGTCGTCGGCGGTGGCGTCTGGCTCCTGGGCTCCCGCATCTGGTTGCGACAACCAGGTAGAAAGGAAAGGGGGAAAAAGGGAGAAAAGCAACCGTGAGTACTCATCCAAAGTACTCGCAAGCAAGGAGCTACACTACATATGCATGGGTATATGTGTAAAGGGCCATATCGGTGGACTGAACTGCAGAATGCCAGAATAAGAGGGGGATAGCTAATCCTGTCGAAGACTACGCTTCTGGCCACCTCCATCTTGCAGCATGTAGGAGAGAGTAGATGGTAAGTTCACCAAGTAGCATCGTATAGCATAATCCTACCCGGCGATCCCCTCCTCGTCGCCCTGTTAGAGAGCGATCACCGGGTTATATCTGGCACTTGGAAGGGTGTGTTTTATTAAGTATCCAGTTCTAGTTGTCATAAGGTCAAGGTACAACTCCGGGTCGTCTTTTTACCAAGGGACACGACTATTCGAATAGATAAACTTCCTTGCAGGGGTGCACCACATAACCCAACACGCTCGATCCCATTTGGCCGGACACACTTTCCTGGGTCATGCCGGCCTCGGAAGATCAACACATCGCAACCCCACCTAGGCTCAACACAGAGGTCAGCACGCCGGTCTAAATCCTATGCACGCAGGGGTCTGGGCCCATCGTCAATTGCCCACCTGCACGTTGCGAGGGCGGCCGGAAGCAGACCTAGCCTAGCAGGTGTTCCAGTCCAATCCGGCGTGCGCCGCTCCGTCGCTGACGTCAAAAAGAGCTTCGGCTGATACCACGACGTCGAGTGCCCATAACTGTTCCCGCGTAGTTGGTTAGTGCGTATAGACCAAATGGCCAGACTCAGATCAAATACCAAGAACTCGTTAAGCGTGTTATTTTAAGTATTCGCGGACGCCGACCAGGGCCAGGCCCACCTCTCTCCTAGGTGGTCTCAACCTGCCCTGTCGCTCGGCCACAAAGAAACAGTCGGGGGCCGTCAGGAACCCAGGCCCACCTGTACCGGGATGGAGCCACCTGTCCTTTCAGCCCCCTCATCAGAATCACTTGCGGGTACTCAACGAGCTGACCCGACTTTAGTCACCACATGTGTCATGTATATAAAGTATATAGTATATACCCGTGATCACCTCCCGAAGTGATCACGGCCCAGTAGTATAGCATGGCAGACGGACAAGAGTGTAGGGCCACTGATGGAACACTAGCATCCTATTCTAAGCAGTAGGATAGCAGGTAAAGGTAACAACAGTAGTAGCAAGGACAGGCTATGCATCAGGATAGGATTAACGGAAAGCAGTAACATGCTACACTACTCTAATGCAAGCAGTATAGAGAAGAATAGGCGATATCTGGTGATCAAGGGGGGCTTGCCTGATTGCTCTGGCAAGAAGGAGGGGTCGTCAACAGCGTAGTCGGTCGGGGCACCAGCAGCGGCGTCGGTCTCGTAGTCTACCGAAGAGAAGAGGGGGAAGAAACAATGAATACAATGCAAACAGATGCATAACGATGCATGACATGACAAAGCGTGATGCTAGGTGTGCCCAAACGCGGTAGTAGGTGATACCGGCGAAGGGGGGGAAACATCCGGGAAAGTATTCCCGGTGTTTCGCGTTTTCGCACACATGAACCGGAGGGGGAAAGTTGCGAGTTCAATATGTTAGGGAGGTGTGGCGGACGAACGGGCTGCGTACCCGGATTCGTCTCGTCGTTCTGAGCAATTCATGTACAAAGTTTTTCCATCCGAGCTACGATTTATTTTATATCAATTTTAAAAGATTTAAATTATTTTAGGATTTATTTAATTACTTTAATTCAACATTATCCAGAACAGTGTTTGCTGACGTCATCATGACGTCAGCAGTCAACAGAGGTGTTGACTGGTCAAACTGACGTGTGGGCCTAGTGGGACCCACGTGTTATACACTGTTAGGTTAATTAGGGTTTAGGTTAAACTAATTACTGTTTATTTAAACTAACAGGTTAATTAGATTAATTAAGTAGGATTAATTAACTTAATTAATTTAGTTAATTAATTAATTAATTAAATTGATTTTTATTAAAAAAATTATTTCTTTTAATTCTTTTAATTCTAGTTTTTTTTCACGTTCTGTGGGCGGGGCCCATATGTCATAGGCCCCAGGGGCCTAAGCGGGCGCACGGGCTAACGGGCGCAGGGGCGCCTGGCGCGAGGCGAGCCCGGAGGCTGCTCGGGCGAGGCCATGGACGAGGCCGCCGGGGCCCACGACGCCGGCCAGGAGAGGCGGCGGAGGGCCGCGGGCGGCGCGGTGGTGGAGGTAGTGGCGGGGCTGGCCGGAGCGGCTCACAGGGAGGGGAGGTGAGGCGAGGCGCGTGGCGGGAGTGCGAGCGCGCGTGCGCATGACGGCTATGGCCGAGGTCGACGAGCGGGAAACCAGGGAAAGGAGGAGGAGTGGTGCTCACGGGGGGGGGGGGGCGTAGGGTCTAGGGCAACGGAGGGCGAGGAGGAGGACGGAGGAGACCAGGCGACGGGGAGGCAGACCGGTGATGGCGTCCGGCTAGGTCCAGCGGTGGGGCGGCGTCGAGGAGGCGGGGGCGAGGTAGCTCCGGGCGGGGTCCCGCGACAGCGCGGTCGTGGACGGGCGGCGGGGCGACTCTGGGCGAGGTGGCGGGCGGTGCTGGAGACGACGAGCGGCGTCGGCGCGCCTGGGTCGGGGGGGCGGCGAGGTCCGGCCCCTAGGCGCGGGCGTCCAGATCGAGCGGGGGGGGGGGGGGGGAGAGTGGGGGGAATCGATCCCGATCCAGGGGAATCGGGGGAGGGAGTGGAGCGCGTGGGGGTTAGGGTTACGGTCGGGGTTGACCAGGTATAGGCCAGGAAGGGGGGCCGGTTGGGCCAAGTAGGCTGATTGGGTGGGATTGGCCGAGGCCCATGGGGAGCCGGGGGTTTCTTTTCTTTTGTTTTGTTTTGTTTTCACCTTTTTATTATTCTTTTCTGTTTCGACTAATTGTTTGGGCACCAAATGAGTTTTGTAAAATATGAGAGCTGGCCCACAAATCACAGCCCAATATATCCTACCACCAAAAACTAGTTTGGGGTAAATATCATTTCATATTTCTTTTGTATTAATAAAAAGGTTATTAAATAATGTTTTCATCCACTGGTTGAGGTTGTTTAAGTCACTTATCAAATTTCAATAATGTTGTTTACAATTTTATCATAGCCTCTGATTTATCTACTATTTATTGAACATTTTAGTTTTAATATTTGAATTTTTTTTATTGTTTGCTTGATTTTGAATTTTGAATTATAATCGGTTTCGAACTAACACGAGATTAGCAACAGTAATCGTGGTGACGTGGCATCATACCGGAGGGTTACTGTAGCTTGATTACCCGAGCGTGACAATTCTCCTCCACTACAAGAAATCTCGTCCCGAGATTGAAGGGGTGGTGTAAGGGGGCAGGCTAGGTTACGCAATCTCTAACGATTCTTCACGGTCTTGGTTGATCTTCTCGAAGAGGTCGATCCATTACGTTGATGTCGTCATTTCTCTGCTTTAGGTCATCATGATGAAGTTGTCGTCCTTTTCTTCAACATCTTCACCGTACTTACGAAAGGGTAAGAAGGGAAAACTTTATAAGGACGGATTCTAACAAGATCGAGCATCAGACGGTTAACTCAGGGGAAGAAGCATAAGTATCTCTCGAATTGAAACTTAAGATGATATCGAGAGCCAAGTAAGAAGGTACCATGAGGAGTTTCAAACGGATAGGCAATCGTTCGATGCCTAATCAGAAGGTGAAAGGGTTTCAGGACAACGAGAATAAGTATTGCGTCTGATATCAGAATATATCACTAGGAAGGCGGCCCGTGATTTACATACATAGGGAGGCTCGAGAAATAACTTTGGGGGACAGGGATATACAGAAGAGTGAGGTTTTGATCCTGTGGAACTGTGGGTTATGGGCCCACCATGTGGGTTAAAAGTAGGAAGGGCGCTGACCTCTTGCACAGTCATGATAGCAAGGCATGCCAGAGAATACCCTGTCAGTTATGTCGGCAACAACATCGGTACCAAGGGCGAGGGACGAAGAGAACCATTTTCCTGCTCGTTGAACGAGGCGGACCAATAGGCAAAGTTCTCGTCCATCGGTGGTTATCGGAATGTCATCAACAATAGTAACAGGGTCTTACTGACAGAGTGGTACAACGAGGTGTTTTACCTAAGCAGGGGATTATCAATGCTCAGTTAAGTCAGATTACAAGAAGGGTTAAACAAAGCAATGGAAAGGAAAAGTGATTAGTATGCTAATCAGAACAATGGAAAGGAAAATGTACTTAAACACATATTCCAGGGGTATATCCTTCCCAAGAGCAAGCAGAACATGATATCCATGATAGGATATAACGTAGAAAACCCTTTAGGTAAGGGGAGAGAAATTTCATGACATTACCCAGGCAACGGTGTTTGGATAATTGATCAAGAAACATTTAGCATTGTGCTTCAAATGTTCTTGTTGAAAATCAGAGTACCACAAACATGCTTCGAGATAGCATCGACATGGTCTTCAAGCAAAGGTTAGACTTTGGAAACACAAAGGATCCATCAAGAACCACTTATAAAATAAGTGTTACGATTTCCTCATGGAAGAATCACTAAGCTTGCTAAAAAGGAAACTATAACAATAGGTCCTCCGGGCAGGTGTGTTAGGATGACATCACCTTATCGGGTTAAAGACCAATGTTATAACTCTTGGAAATATGTTCCAACCATCATATCTGACCGAGATTCAGATCTGATTGGGGTCAGGATAACTCAGACTCAGGATACCTGAGAAGAAAAGGTGCAACACAAATTGACGAGATGACAATGTAAGATTCTCGGGAAATGAACTATGGGAGCGAGTTCCGAAACAAGATCTCATCATTAAATCAAGGAGAGGATGAGGGGGTGACTGAGGAACTTAGCGACAATTCATCAAGATTTCTGACTAGATGGATTTCCACAACTATGTGAACAAGGAGATAACATTAGCTAGATCGAATGACTTAATGATGTATGCTCGAGGAAAACATACACAGTTAAACATTGGTTGAAATGTGCACCCGAAATATTGCAAAAGTGAAGTGGTGGGCCTACCCATCCCAACCTGGGGTATGCTGGGATTCGCGAAGATGGGCTAGGTAGCACGATCAATGTTCGAATGATGATTCAATAAGCCATAAACGTAGAATGAAACTATAGACCAATAACTTCAAAGCAATAGGGTTGCTAGAAGTTTAGAATTTACACATCACAGACCATTTGTCGGTATTTCGGTTAGAAACAACACGGGGACCAAGAAATAATGGTGATGGTGAGAAGTATCACTGTACCAAGAATTCTTAAGAGGTGGAGTAATCCTCACGACATTCTTGACATAAGAGATGGTAATACTCCAAGGTAGAACATATCATAAGCTAGATAGCAAGGAAATCAAGATACAACACAAAATATGAACAAGTTTGTGTTGGGGGGAGGCAAGAATGTTGTCGATGATAACACAATTCATCGAGGGGCAAGGATGGTATTTCTCATCCTGAATTTCGACACACAACTTGGAAGAAGTCAAATTGTTGACAATGATCACGACAAATTTGTCGAAGGTTTTCAAGAAGATGTAATTGATCGACGATGACATCAAGTCAAAGGAATGATGAAAGCGAAAGGTTATTGGAACCACGGTTAGGACACAAACTCGAAATCAAGTTTGCTGTTCAAGGAGAAGTGATATGACGAGGAAGATGGATTGTAAGATTAGCTCACCGTCGCAATTTGTGCTCCGGGAAGAAGGACCCGGTAGCACAGTTAAAATTTAGCACGATAATGATATAGCCAATCAGGCTAGGAATGACGTGATCGAGTACAAACTCGCAAGTAAAGAAGATTACTAAGAGTTGTTTAATCGCGACGCGGACTCGATTAAGTTATCGATGTCCTTGAGTGTTTAATAACTCGAAGCCCATGAAAAACTGTAATCAGTGAGAATGTAGTACTTGATGAAGAACTCATAAGAAGTTATGCAGTTCCGTGATAATCTCGAGATACCAGGGGGTAATACTCGACGACAAACCAAAGTAGAGGTTGGACTGGGGTATTGCTCTGCAGAAGACAAGTGCTTAACTTGTACGAGAAATGGTATTTAAAGGAGAACATGGTCGAAACCACGATTGCAAAAGGCCAGATCCCAGATATAAGATGAACTTATACCAAGGGAATAATTAATTTAAGAGAAGCTTTTAATGATAAGATCTACATCGTGTCCATGGGCATGAACACAAAGTTCAAGGTCGACTCCCACTTCTCCAATGCATAACCTTTCATTCACTTCTCGCATTCGATGAAGTTGTATGGTAGAAAATTATCTGGTAAAATACCAGAAGGGTATGGCTTGTGAAAACCTTCGGGTTCATACGGTTTTTAGGGAAGGTATAGGTTCAATCCATCGGGGCATCTTAGAAACATATACCTCAAACTTCAAGAGTAAAATCACCAGCTCAAAAGTAGAGTATGGTTATCAAGCAGGGGATACAAATTACCAAAGGCATTATATATCCATGGAAATGATCACAAGGTTATTGAATATGAAGGACACTGTCGGATAATAACCCAACAAGGGGTCTTGTGGTCTACAACGGAGCTGATGCGAGTATCGGTACTCTATCAGAGGAAGAAGGAACGAAAGGGCATCGGACCATAAAAACAACTGAGTAATTCAAAGCTCAAATGCAAAGGAATTATCATTTCCAAATCAAGGGATCAGAAGCCAATGGTCTGATTAAGAATGGATAAGTTGAACAGACTTAGGGGTACAACCGACGGCAATTTGATTGGTCGATAACCAGTTCACGTTTCAAATGACGTCTGAGCCGGAAGGATGAATTCTAGGCTCTGATTGAGGATTGCGAGCATTCGCAACAAATTGAATCAACGGACTCAAAATGATAATGACAAGAGATGCCAATAAGATTACGAGACTTAAGATTAATCATAATGCAAGTAAGCAAGAATTTCAAGAGCAAAAGGCTCCTGAGGATTTTCGAAAGATCGAATGGTATTTTGAACACTTCTGTGAAATACTTGAATCAACTGGGGATGAGCGAATACTCGGTAAGTGCGAGAATTATCCGTAGGGGTATTCAGGTGACAAAGAACAGCAAGGCAGTAAGCTCAAAAGATTCTCGGAACAACAGAGAGAATTTCGGGGTATCTTGTAATAACAAGATCAACTGGGAAACATTTTATGAATGGCGAGTATACGTGGTTATCCATAGGAGTTTATCGATGAAAGGGTGAAAAAGCGATGAACACAAGTTCTCGGGTTATCAGCGAAGAGTATCTTCAGGGTCTTCACGTGCAGCAGACGATCATCAATAATAAGGGGCTCTCCGGGTGAAAGTGATAACGATATCCTAATGTTAGATTTAGCAAAATTCACTTAACCCGAATAGAAGAGAGATCAGAGTCCCAGAGTATAGACAACGAGTAAAAGATCCTAATACCACCCAATGGCGACGTGGGCCCGTAAGCCACACAGCCATGTTAGTAAAAGTTTTTCAATGACTAGACTCGACTTCGGCCAAGGAGTTGGAAAGGGGATTCCTGCAGGCAGTTGGCTCTGTTACCAACTTGTGACGCCCCCGATTCAATCGTACACTAATCATGCACGCAAACGTGTACGATCAAGATCAGGGACTCACGGCAAGATATCACAACACAACTCCAAAACATAAATAAGTCATACAAGCATCATAATACAAGCCAGGGGCCTCGAGGGCTCGAATACAAGTGCTCGATCATAGACGAGTCAGCGGAAGCAACAATATCTGAGTACAAACATAGGTTAAACAAGTTTGCCTTAAGAAGGCTAGCACAAACTGGGATACAGATCGAAAGAGGCGCAGGCCTCCTGCCTGGGATCCTCCTAAACTACTCCTGGTCGTCGTCAGCGAGCTGCACGTAGTAGTAGGCACCTCCGGTGTAGTAGGAGTCATCGTCGGCGGTGGCGTCTGGCTCCTGGGCTCCCGCATCTGGTTGCGACAACCAGGTAGAAAGGAAAGGGGGAAAAGGGAGAAAAGCAACCGTGAGTACTCATCCAAAGTACTCGCAAGCAAGGAGCTACACTACATATGCATGGGTATATGTGTAAAGGGCCATATCGGTGGACTGAACTGCAGAATGCCAGAATAAGAGGGGGATAGCTAATCCTGTCAAAGACTACGCTTCTGGCCACCTCCATCTTGCAGCATGTAGGAGAGAGTAGATGGTAAGTTCACCAAGTAGCATCATATAGCATAATCCTACCCGGCGATCCCCTCCTCGTCGCCCTGTTAGAGAGCGATCACCGGGTTATATCTGGCACTTGGAAGGGTGTGTTTTATTAAGTATCCAGTTCTAGTTGTCATAAGGTCAAGGTACAACTCCGGGTCGTCCTTTTACCGAGGGACACGGCTATTCGAATAGATAAACTTCCCTGCAGGGGTGCACCACATAACCCAACACGCTCGATCCCATTTGGCCGGACACACTTTCCTGGGTCATGCCCGGCCTCGAAAGATCAACACGTCGCAGCCCCACCTAGGCTCAACACAGAGGTCAGCACGCCAGTCTAAATCCTATGCGTGCAGGGGTCTGGGCCCATCGCCCATTGCACACCTGCACGTTGCGAGGGAGGCCGGAAGCAGACCTAGCCTAGCAGGTGTTCCAGTCCAATCCGGCGCGCGCCGCTCCGTCGCTGACGTCAAAAAGAGCTTCGGCTGATACCATGACGTCGAGTGCCCATAACTGTTCCTGCGTAGTTGGTTAGTGCGTATAGACCAAATGGCCAGACTTAGATCAAATACCAAGAACTCGTTAAGCGTGTTATTTTAAGTATCCGCGAACGCCGACCAGGGCCAGGCCCACCTCTCTCCTAGGTGGTCTCAACCTGCCCTGTCGCTTCGCCACAAAGTAACAGTCGGGGGCCGTCAGGAACCCAGGCCCACCTGTACCGGGATGGAGCCACCTGTCCTTTCAGCCCCCTCATCAGAATCACTTGCGGGTACTCAACGAGCTGACCCGACTTTAGTCACCACATGTGTCATGTATATAAAGTATATAGTATATACCCGTGATCACCTCCCGAAGTGATCACAGCCCAGTAGTATAGCATGGCAGACGGACAAGAGTGTAGGGCCACTGATGGAACACTAGCATCCTATTCTAAGCAGTAGGATAGCAGACAAAGGTAACAACAGTAGTAGCAACGACAGGCTATGCATCAGGATAGGATTAACGGGAAGCAGTAACATGCTACACTACTCTAATGCAAGCAGTATAGAGAAGAATAGACGATATCTGGGGATCAAGGGGGGGACTTGCCTGCTTGCTCTGGCAAGAAGGAGGGGTCGTCAACAGCGTAGTCCGTCGGGGCACCAGCAGCGGCGTTGGTCTCGTAGTCTACCGGAGAGAAGAGGGGGAAGAAACAATGAATACAATGCAAACAGATGCATAACGATGCATGACATGACAAAGCGTGATGCTAGGTGTGCCCAAACGCGGTAGTAGGTGATACCGGCGAAGGGGGGAAACATCCGGGAAAGTATTCCCGGTGTTTCGCATTTTCGGACAGATGAATCGGAGGGGGAAAGTTGCGAGTTCGATATGTTAGGGAGGTGTGGCGGACGAACGGGCTGCGTACCCGGATTCGTCTCGTCGTTCTGAGCAACTTTCATGTACAAAGTTTTTCCATCCGAGCTACGATTTATTTTATATTAATTTTAAAAGATTTAAATCATTTTAGGATTTATTTAATTACTTTAATTCAACATTATCCAGAACAGTGTTTGCTGACGTCAGCATGACGTTAGCAGTCAATAGAGGTGTTGACTGGTCAAACTGACGTGTGGGCCCAGTGGGAGCCACCTGTCATACACTGTTAGGTTAATTAGGGTTTAGGTTAAACTAATTACTGTTTATTTAACCTAACAGGTTAATTAGATTAATTAAATAGGATTAATAAACTTACTTAATTTAGTTAATTAATTAATTAAATTTATTTTTATTATTAATATTTATTTATTTTTTTAATTCTTTTAATTCTAGTTTTTTTTCACGTTTTGTGGGCGGGGCCCATATGTCATAGGCCCCAGGGGCCTAAGCGGGCGTGCGGGCTAACGGGCGCAGGGGCGCCTGGCGCGAGGCGAGCCCGGAGGCTGCTCGGGCGAGGCCATGGACGCGGCCGCCGGGGCCCACGACGCTGGCTAGGAGAGGCGGCGGAGGGCCGCGGGCGGCGAGGTGGTGGAGGTAGTGGCGGGGCTGGCCGGAGCGGCTCACAGGGAGGGGAGGTGAGGCGAGGCGCGTGCGGGAGTGCGAGCGCGCGTGCGCACGACCGCTATGGCCGCGGTCGGCGAGCGAGAAACCAGGGGAAGAAGGGAGAGGTGCTCACGGGGGGGCGTAGGGTCCAGGGCAACGGGGGGCGAGGAGGAGAACGGAGGAGACTAGGCGACGGGGAGGCAAACCGGTGATGGCGTCCGGCGAGGTGGCCTCCGGCGAGGTCTAGCGGTGGGGCGGCGTCGAGGAGGCGGGGGCGAGGTAGCTCCGGGCGGGGTCCCGCGACAGCGTGGTCGTGGACGGGCGGCGGGGCGACTCTGGGCGAGGTGGCGCGCCGGGGTCGGGGGGGGGGGGCAGCGAGGTCTGGCCCCTAGGCGCGGGCGTCCAGATCGAGCGGGGGGAGGGGGGGGGGCGAGAGAGAGTGGGGGGAATCGATCCCGATCCAGGGGAATTGGGGGAGGGAGTGGAGCGCGTGGGGGTTAGGGTTACAGTCGGGGTTGACCAGGTATAGGCCAGGAAGGGGGGGGGCGGTTGGGCCAAGTAGGCTGATTGGGTGGGATTGGCCGAGGCCCATGGGGAGCCGGGGGTTTCTTTTGTTTTGTTTTGTTTTCACCTTTTTATTATTCTTTTCTGTTTTGACTAATTGTTTGGGCACCAAATGAGTTTTGTAAAATATGAGAGCTGGCCCACAAATCACAGCCCAATATATCCTACCACCAAAAACTAGTTTGGGGTAAATATCATTTCATATTTCTTTTGTATTAATAAAAAGGTTATTAAATAATGTTTTCATCCACTGGTTGAGGTTGTTTAAGTCACTTATCAAATTTCAATAATGTTGTTTACAATTTTATCATAGCCTCTGATTTATCTACTATTTATTGAACATTTTAGTTTTAATATTTGAAAACTTTTATTGTTTGCTTGATTTTGAATTTTGAATTATAATCGGTTTCGAACTAACACGAGATTAGCAACAGTAATCGTGGTGACGTGGCATTATACCAGAGGGTTACTGTAGCTTGATTACCCGGGTGTCACAACTTCGACCACGTGGGTCCCGACTGTCAGGCACTTCCTTGCCTGCGAAGATGTAGCTGGTGGGTCTCAGCAGTCAGGGGGGCGAATTGTTTTGTTTTGTTTTTTTTGCCCGGACGCACTTCCTTGGGTGCGAAGGTGTAGCTGCTGGGTCCTAGCAGTCAGGGGGGCGAATCGTTATTTTTTTGCCCGGATGCACTTCCTTGCGTGCGAAGGGGTAGCTGGTGGGTCCCAGCAGTCGGGGGGCGAATCGTTTTTTTTTCGGACGCACTTCCTTGCGTGCGAAGATGTAGCTGGTGGGTCCCAGCAGTCAGGGGGGCAAATCATTTTTTTCGAACGCACTTCCTTGCGTGTGAAGATGTAGCTCGTGGGTCCCAGCAGTCAGGGGGCGAATCATTTTTTTCGCGAAATACGGTGGCCCGTCCGGTGGGTCCCCGCTGTCAGGTGGAGGAATAATTATTTTGCGCGTAATAAGGAGGCACTTCCTTGTGGCTGCCGTGGACCCAGCTGTCAGCCTCTCCACGTACAGTCCACGTCCGATGGAAGTCGTTCCTTGACCACGTTGACCACACCGCGCCGAGAGCACCAGGGCGGTGGATGACGGGGAGGCCTAGGAAGGGGACGACGCGGAGCCGGGGAAGACGCGGCAGTGGATGCACACGCGGAGAGGAGTACAAGGGTTCACTGGTTCGGCTGCGCTGCCGTCGCTGCAGAATAACATGGGGTGTGGGTGAGTGGAGGGATGGCCTGGCCAGCGGTGGAAGTAGTAGGGGCGGTGAGGCCTCCGCGGCAGCACAGCCGGCCACGGGAGGCAGGAGCAGGCGGCACGACCGGCGCTGCTTTGGGCGGCTGGAGCAAGAAGACCAGAGGTTGAAGAAGCACGACGGCCGTTGGATGGACATCGTACGGTCACTGCAGCTAGAATCGTTTATATTGACTAAGTTGACAAAGCCCTTGGTACGTCAACTTAGTAGGCCCACAGGTCAGCTTCCGAAACGGTGCACCCCAGATGACAGGGGGAGGAATCATTTTTTGGGCGGGTGAAGCTAGAATATCCGAGATTGAAGAAGAAGCATGGCATCCGTTGGATGGACATCCAACGGCCACTGCTGCTAGAACCGTGTGTTGACTATAAGTTGACAAAGCCTTGCATACGCGTCAACTCTGTTTTTTTAGGGGACGCGTCAACTTATTAAGGCCAGAAGTGTGTGGCAGAGAACTTATAGCCCATTTGAGATTTGTAAGAATGTGTAGCCCATTTTTGAATTCTAATGGAATTTACTACAACCCATTTACGGTTTGTTAAAAGTATAGCCTATTTCAACCAACCGTTCAAAACAGAATTCAATAAAATTTCCCACATTTTGATGGGATCCGAAATATTTTTATCCCGAAATTTCTAGTCAGATTAAATACAATTTCAATATAAATTTATATTACGTAAAAATCCAACGAAACATTACGCTCGCAACAATTAATGGAATTAAAATTTTCAATATCCAAAAATAATATTTTATAAAGTAATCACGTGTTTGGTGCATTTTTTATAGTTACTGCCCAGTTTTTATAATTACATCCCATTTATTATTTCTTAAAGCCCATTTTCTTGTGAAGCCTAATGCATCCCTCCTAGGAAAGATTTGCAGCCCAGCGGGGCGGAGAATAACAACTTGACCTTGCCTGGGTATTCCTAAAAAAAGTATAGTTGGGCTAGCCATTTTCAGCTTGAAAAAAAAATTAATATCTGGACTGGATATCTGGCCTGGGCTAGACGGGCCACAGCCCGCCCAGTTAATACCTGCAGCGATGTTTTCGTTGTTGTTCAGAGGAGAAAAATTAATATCTGGGCTAAACATCGAAAAACTCTGCAGTGCTCACACCTCAAAAACACAAATACTGCTCGAGCTACTTGGTCCCAGCTGTCGGCCGCTTCTTGTTCAATTCTCTCGTTTATTGACTACTACATAGGTTGACAATGGTGTGGGACCGTGATGTCAGGAAACCAGGAGGAAGCAAAATAAATTATAGTTATATATATATATAATAAGGAGGCACTTGTGTACGTGAGGCTATGGACCTGGTGGGTCCCCATTGTCATCCTCTCCAAGTAAAGTCATCTCCTCGCCCGCGCGCGCTTTCCGCCCGAAATAGTCAGCGCCGCCCGCCCCGCTTCCCGGTGCAGGCGATTGCTCCGCCTTCAAACGACACAAGTGTCGTCCGTCCGTCCATCTGCCGCCCACATTAATGATACGCGGTTGCCGAGGCGGCTACTCCGGTGCCACACGTCCGTCCCTCCGCCAGCCCACCATTGCTATATAAACTGATGCGCCGGCCATAGCCGCAGTCATCCGCATCCGTTCCCTATCTCCTGTCCACACCACTACTGCCCACCATGGCTTCCTCGTGCTCCAGCGCTCTTCGGGACGGGCGGACGACGGACCATAAGGAGATGGCAGCCATTGCTGCCGACCGGCTGGCCGGCAGGCAGCCGGAGGACGACGACGTCCCAATGGAGAACATGGTAGTCGACGATCCGGCGCCAACCCCCTCCTCTGCGCCATCCTCACCGGTGCATTGCACCATGACCATCGGCGAGGCCCGTGCCCAATATATGGACAGGGTGAGGCAGATGCGTGAGGAGCAGTTCCGGGAGGCGCTGGCCGACGCCGCCTACAACCACCATCTCCTCCAGGAGCACCTGCAGGCGGAGGAGCAGATCGCCAGCGGGCGGAGCAGGAGGCGCTGCTCGACTCGTACCGCTCCGCCAGGGCCGCCTCGAGCGCTGGCGGTACCGCATGCGGGTGGCGGAGGCTGCGGCCGCCTACAAAGAGGCTAGCAAAGAGGGCGATGAAGCGGGCGAGGCACTGTTTGGTGAGACCGAGGACGAGGCAGAGGACAATGCCAGCTCCGACGAGTCCCCGCTCCGCTGGCGTCGACGAGGCCCTGCTCCGCCGAGGCCCCGCGGTGCCAACAACGAGGCAGAGGACACCGCCGGCTCCGCCGAGGCCCCGCCCCGCCAACAACGAGGCAGAAGACATCGCCGGCTCAGCCGAGGCCCCACCCAGCCGGCAACGTGGGGGAGGATTTCCACCGCTCCGCTGAGGCGCCGCCCGCCGGCAACGAGATAGAGGACATCGCCGGCTTCGCCGAGGCCCCGCCCCGCTGCCAACGAGGCCGTGCCACACAGAAAACAAGGAAGAGTAGAACATGGTAGGTCGCCGCTGCTCGGGTCCAAGTAAGGCCACCGCTGCTACCCTCCGATTGAAGCCAAGCTAGGCGGGTTGACCATTGACGGTCGGTTAGCTTCTTGGCGGCGACGTGGAGTCGGAGAGCTGCGCTGGAGAAGAACGCTGCTTCTACTTAACTGCTGGTGCAGTTGGCTGACTGACACGTGGGCCCAACAGGCCACATGTCAGTTATGCAACTGCACCTGCAGTTAAGTCACTGAAGCTTCTGTTCGGCTCAGCGGGACACAGGTGGGTAGCTTCGGTTAATTAATTATACCTCCAGCGCACCCCTTTTTAGTTGAAGAATGTATGAAATGTAATGAAATCCGGCATGTTTATATGACCGTGTATGAATGAATTTATTTCGATTAGTTCGAATTCATGTATCACTGGCATTGGATGAACATGCAAAACAATACGTACTAGCATTATTCCCATGGTGATCACCTCGTTTGCAGCAGTTTCACATGTACTCCCTCGGGTCCTTTCTAGTCGTGCATACAAGTTTTGTCTGCAGTCAAAGTATCTCTACTTTGACCAATCTTATACAAAAAAGTATGCACTTTCACAATGTGCGAAGTAAAATGGAACAGAAGGAGTACAAAGAGTTTGAGCAGCTTTTTAGCCTTTCTGTACATTGCAATCAAACACACAGGCCTGGCAATTCATAGAGAACATTCAAAACAATCGATGATTATGCATCTCAGCGACTCACATGTCAGAGGCAATATTTACTTCACAACTAAAGAATAAAGAAAAAAATTGATCGACGCTGCTGACAGCAAAGGGCGTCCCATTCGAAAATATCAAACGCATGTCTTGCTAAAATCAATGAGCAAAATTTGACAAGGTTGTCCCATTCCAAAATATCAAATGCCTACGTTTGTGGAATGGGCAGGGTTTGCCATCAGTTCGGACATTGACATGGCACCTTGTGCTAAATAAACCAGCTGTTCTTTTTGTGCAGTTCTACCAAAATCAACCAAATTCGCGCGTAGCTTGTATGATTTTGCCCTTATATGTTGCAACGCCTTGAACTTATCGGCACCTCCTTTCTTGTGGTGGAAATGAATGATTCGATGTATTCATGAACATTTTGTGTAGTTCTCATTGAAACCAAGCTGAGCACCCCTGTTTGCACAAATACAAAAAAGTGATTAGTATAAAGCAAACTGTACTATGAATTGACAGTTTCAACAGGCACATACATGGTCCATGTAGAGCACACTTTTAGAAAAATGGAACTCACCAAAAAGAATCCTAGAAGAACATTGTACTCGCGCATAACAGCAAAAAAATGGAGATTTGTTAGTCCTTCTGAGCTGAAGTTAGTTTGGTCTTGTGGGGAGTAATGTAACCATCCTTCAACTGCTCCTTTTGATGAGAAGATAGACAGGGCTTCTTCATCCAGGCATAATCGGAACTAGTCACTTCACGTACTCCATATTCTTCTTCAGAGGAAGATGATCCTGTTGTGCGAAGACAAGAGGACTACTAAATGCTAGCATCCCTGTTTGCTCGAAAAAAAGGAAAGGAAATATTTAAAACAGCACAGATGAAGCACTTCTCAAGGACAATACCACTTTTTCATGACAGTATCTAAACAGTAGCACAACACCAATAGAGATGACAAAGCTCAATCATATGGATGAAATCAGTGGGTGAGTACCAACCTTTGTCAGGAGGCTTATTGTGTAGAGCATACATATGAAGCACTTCTCCGGAACCATCTGTTGCTATCTACGGTGGTGGCCATGCTTACTATATATTCCTCGATTAGTTTAATGTTTCCAACATCTTCTTGTGCAGTTCCACTAAAATATATGGTATCTTCAAAGAAGATCCCTGTTTGCACAAGTAGAGATAATTACATATTACATTAAGAGTGGCATCAAATCAGTGGCAAAACAATTGCTCGTTCCAGCCATAGCAATAAATTAAGATGCAAAACTATATCATTACTTGTGTCATCACAGTTCCAGTGCTTCATTACAGCACCGGGAGTTGATTTTTATTTTTCTTCTGCTTGTTCTTCCCCTTCATCACTTGGTTCAATAACAGACAAGCTTCGCCTTCAATGTAAGATTTGGCATGTCAATTAGGGAGCACAAGTATAGTACTAAACTTAATTTTCTGATGAAAGTGGCAAAATACAGGCCAACAGTTGTGAAATATCCTTATCTTACCTCAATGGGATATTACGGTGCACATACAGATTGGAAGTCTTGTCTCCATTTGTGCAGTTCACTAAAATCAAGCAACATTATCGTACAAGTAGCACAACATATGAAAGCACACTGCAGAATCATGTGAAAGAAGGCTAGTACTGACCTCTCATGATGCGGAATTCAAACAACTCACAAGAAGAAGATCTGAACCAAATTCGCCTTAACGGATAGGAAGTAAGATCTCCTCTTGTGCAGTTCCACTAAGATCAAGCAATCAAGCAACATTGTCGGTGTGACATTTTGGTTGAACTGCACAAAACACTCTTAAAACAAAAGTGTTTTGTGCAGTGCAACAAAAGGTCACAATGGCAACGAGGTGAAGTAGATAACCCTGTTTACACAAAGGTGCAAAGGAAACAATTAGTGGTCAATAACGGTGGATGACACAGAAGCCAACAAAAAGAAGCATCTACCTTATCTAAATGGGAAAGAAAGCAAGACAGTAGCATTTCTCAAATGGTGGCATTGATTAATATTAACATAGGGATTATATTAACAATTAAATTCGTTAAACATGTAATTTGCTTCTAACTATGGCATTGCATCAATTTTCCAGCGGCATTATTAGAGGGTGTTTGTTTACAGGGACATTTTGGTGTAGGGACTAAAAAACTCCGTGTCAGTCCCATCTAAACCAAACAGGAGGGACTTTTAGGGACTAAAAGTGGGCATTTGGGACTAAAGAAAGAAGACCCGAGGGAGTCTTTTTGGGACTTTTTCCAATAGTTGCCCCTGCCACGCATCGCACCTTGTCTCTATTATTTCATTACTAGGGGTAACATGGTCTTTTAGCATGTCATTTAATAACCTCTAGTCCATGTTTAGTCCCTGGAACCAAGCAGGTAGGGACTAGGGAGTTTTTAACCAAACAGGGCCTTAGATTAACAACAGTTAATGAGTTGAAAGGGACAGTGGACGCACCAGCACCATGTGCATCTACCGATGTACTGTGGTCATGCACAGTCTGTTGCAACAAAGAACAAACAACCAAGGAGCATATTTGTGTTGGTCCCAATTTTGTTATCTTTAGACACCTTTCCCTATGTGAGCGCAGCAAATCTAGTCCTGCTTAAACTCTACAGCCTTGTCCCTTCCTTTCCTTTTTGAACTAGTACTTTCGCCCCTTCCTTTCCTCTTTGAACCACGTCCTAGATTTATGAGATACAACTTTCCCCACTACTTTCCCCCATTCTTTTCCTCTTTGAACCACGTCCTAGATTCATGCTATACAACTTTCCCTCTTCATTTCCTCTTTGAACCACGTCCTAGATTCATGCTATATACAACTTTTCCCACTCCTTTCCTCTTTGAACCACGTCCTAGATTCATGGTATACATGCAGCTAGAGCAATGCATGTGGAGTAAGTAAATTATACCTTAAGGTTCTTGGGGCGTGGTTTGGTGGGCGAAGTGAACAGTTGCGCCGGTAGTCCCTCGCCGACGGCGACAGCGTTAAGCCTCCTTCCCTTCCCGACGGACGGATCCTGCCGGCTCTTTGAGCAGCAGTGAGGGGAGAGAGAGGCCAACGAAGTCTTGTTTAGATCTGGAGAGGGCGAGAGAGTGTGAAGAGAGCAACTACAAGCGCTGAGGCTCCAGCGGGAGAGGGCGAGAGAGTGTGAAGAGAGCAACTACAAGCGCTGAGGCTCCAGCGTGTATATATATACTGGAGAGAGAGTGTGAAGCGTGCAAACCCTAGAAAACATTTTGACCAGTCAAAGAATCCTCCTGGCACAAATTATGCTCAAGTGTAGTTATCGAACCCGAGACCTCAAGTTTGATGAGCGAACAGGCTAACCAGCTACACAACCCTCCCGTTATGTTCAACGAGAGGGAAATAACCTTTTATACATTCCTGCATTCGTGTGACAAGCATGCCGTGTTTTTTGTGTGTGTGTGGGAGTCATTGGGATTTCAATCATAATCGTGTCATGTGGCTTTGGTGGTAAGACTATCCACAATGGTGCAGAAATAATGCAGCCTTAGTCACCTTACCTCTCTCCACGTAGTACGTTGGGTCCCACCAGTCAGAGGGTGAAACAAACAAATTAATAAGAAAAATTAAAAGCGCCAGCGGTGTATCTTACCTCACACATCTCGCTACTGCTCGGGAACACTGTCCAATTGATCCCTCTGTTCGCTCACGTACTATTTTAAGTGAGTCCTTATTATAACATGCACACAAATTTTGGGCACTTGTATTCGACTTAAGTCAGTGTGCCACCGTATCTCGTATACTTACTACTCCCTCCGTCTAGGTGTAATAAGTCACATTAGAAGGTGCAACGGGACCGAGGTGCGTGCGTGTGTGTGTGTGTGTGCGCGTGTGTGTGTGTTTAACAGCATGTGTGTGTTAGAGAGAGCGACAGATCGACCTACTCCTACAGAGAGATGTTGTGTAGTGTACGATTTTAGCCGCGAGAGTCGGTGCATCCTCTCGTTTCCGGGCGTGTCTGGTAGGGACATGCGGACAGCTGCCACGCCCGCTCCTGACCAGCCTGGCCCACCCAAAGCCCTTCCATCGCCCGCGCGCGCTTCCCGCCCGAAACGGTCAGCGCCGCTCCAAAGAATCGGTGCCGCATTCATGCCCGGGCAGAGCGGACGCGACCTCTCACTAGCGCAAGAGTGATGGTTGCTTCGTCCGTCCAACTTACTGCTGGGTCTATGTGATTTGACGGCTCATTGGTCTTTATTACTGAGGTGGTAGGACTGCTGGATGTCGCACGCTTTCGGCGAAAGGAGGTACTACTACTAGATTACAAGTTTCTCCATTATTACAGCGGAGGCGTGAAAGAGCAGTGAAAACACACAGGCTCAGTGATTACATGGCCCACCTCACACTATCACCGTGCGACACCTAACTCTTTACATAGTACTCCCTCCGTTCCTAAATATTACTTGATGAGTCCCCGCGCGTTGCCGCGGAACAGCGGTATATCTCTCTGCGCAAAATTATCGGTTTCATAGAACTAAAAAAAACTCTATAACCGCATGACAGATGTGGTAGCCAAACTAAATAAACTCCCATCATCATTTAGATCATCCCACGTAAGGAAAAAAGATCAGCCAACTCCTACTGCATAATGGGATTATATTTTTCTTTTTGACATGTTAATGGGACTTAAAAGCTCACTTACATGCATGCTACCGGTGAATGCTTGCATGGAGACATGTTGATGTGATTTAAAACCCACTCACATGCATGTGCCACGGTATTTCTGCATGCTTGCATGTGGCTTAGTGCGGAGCCTCTCAACGTCTAGATCAGACGGCTATTATGGACTGATTTACTTCATCTAACGGCTACATCAATTTTGATGATGTGGCTCAAGGAGAGGATAGAGAATTCCTAGTAGTGGGGGCTAGCTATTACTAGTAGATAAGTCTTTGTAGAGATTCCACTACATACGGAACAAAATGAATGAATCTACACTTAAAATGCATCTATATACATCCGCATGTGGTTCATGGTGAAATCTCTACAAAGACTTATATTTAGGAACGGAGGAAGTACTAGTATAGTACGTACTGTAATTTATCAGCGAGATAAATTTGTACAATGCTATGAAGCTTCCAGCTTCTGTTACATGTATCTTGCGTCCAAGGTTGCCCGTTGCAACATTTCATCAAATACAAAGGAGACTAACATGCATGCTATTGCATCTCAATGATTGACAGATCATAGCAAATATGTACTCCCTCCATTCCAAAATAAGTGTCTAAACTTTGTGCAAACTTTAGTACAAAGTTGTACTACTACTAAAGTTGACACTTATTTTGGAACAGAGGCAGCTAAAGAAAAAAAAAACGATCCATGCAGTCCCTAGCCCTTGAACCGTGAACCCTGACCAGGCTTCAATTTGCTGGCAACGTTCGAGCTTCCTAATAAATGAAGTTTGCAACCTTTTGACCATCGGATCATTTTGTGCAGTTTCACCAAAATCGAGATGAGCATCCCTGTGGCAAAGAAATTGAAGAAGCGTGATTAGAATAAGATTACTGGGACTAGTTGATGAGACATAAACTCATCACAAATACAGTACGTAGAAGCCAGTAGAGGTATGTGCGGGGCAAAGAAGTATAGAAATATCCACAGGGAGTGATGTGGACAGCTGGAGCAGTGGTGCAAGCCGGCTGTAAAGGGAGTTGTACCTGAGGGACGTAGCTCAACCTTGAGGAGGGCGGAGGGAGGCGGCAACTGCCCACATCGCGGCAGTGAGCAAGGGACGAAGGCAACCTCACCGGCTTTGTGAGAGAGAACGGCGGGGACCCCTGATCGGGACGTGCCGACAGTGGGTTTTCGCCGTCGGCGACGGCCACCGCATCTACACTAAGCATCCACCCCTTCCCCAAGCGGACGTGATCCGCCGGGATGTTAGAGATGTGGCCACAGTCGTTTTGTGCGAGAGAGTGTGAAGAGAGCAACCCCAGCAAGCAACCGTGTAGGCTGGCCCGTCCTAACTATGTATATAGTGGAGCGGTTTCCTTTTCTCTCCATATGAACCTATCATATTGCGTACGTGCCACTGAAGAAAAAAAAACTTTATTTATAAATGACGCGACACCTACTACTCGTTCTCCTATAACCTTGCGCTTGGCATCTCCAAAATATTAACCTTGTGATTGGCTCTTCGCCTCACGTCCACCACGTGGGCGAGGGTCGAGGGGCGAGGGAGAGTGCTACATACGGAGCAAAATGAGTGAATCTACACTCTAAAATACGTCTATATACATCAGTGTTTGGAGTATGTACTAGTAGTTCGTATTGAAATCTACTAAAGGACATATATATTCCAAACAATATGATATAATCTCTATAACCATGGTAGTAGGGACGAGGAGTAAATGGAGGGAGTAGTAAATTTTTCTCCTCGTCCTGCGAGCCATCGCGCGCATGGGCGAGGGAGCGGGCGTAAGGCGGAGCAAGCTTCACCTCATCCTGCGAGCCACCGCGCCCGTGGGGGGGGAGACGGCGTACTAAGCAAGCTTCTCCTCGTTCTGCGAGTTGACGGGACACATCAAAAGTACTCCAGTGTATAGAGCCTTGCCTCTAAGGTAGGCCCCACATGGTTTGCCTCTTTTTTTAACATAACACGTCAAGTCGCAATTTGTTTGTTCACCCGTGGTATACGATCCTCCCTCCACCAAGTGGACAACCAGTACACGTGCCAAATTACCACGTGGGCTGCCTTTTTCGTACATAAATGAGCTCCACCGTGTACCCGCGCGGGTGTGGTTGGGAAAGAGACGGGAGTATGTGCGCCGTGCATGCACCTCTTCTCTTCGTGCACGTCCCCCACCTACGTGGGTGTGTGTGAGAGATACAAACCGCATTCGTGAGTGTTTTTTGTTTTGGGGTGGGGGTGGGGTGGGGGTTGATTTCGTGAATTATTTGTGGGAATATGTGTCGATGACATCTCAAACAAAATTTTGCATGCAATGTATGTGAAATGGAGGCCTATCCATATCATACATAGAGGGTCGGCAATCCACGAGAAGAGAGGGAGCGGTCATAGCTATCGATAGAGTCGAAGAGAGGATCAAGTGGGTGGGTGCGAGATTGATGAAGAGAGCCATCGAAATTGTGTGTGTGTGCAAGTCAAAGATATAGGGCGACTGGCCTACCGGAACGTTAGAGGGCACATGTCAAGTTTGTGTGTGGCAGGGAGACATGACTAGAGCGCTCGATGTATCGGTGTGTGTGGGGGGGAGGGGGTGGGGGGAGGGGTAGGCAGAGGCCTAACTATAGAGGTAGAACGACTCGTATATGTGTTGAGAAGGAGAGACACAGCTATGTCTTAAGGGAGATTCGTCGACATCCATACATAACTGAAGGACGGGAAATATGATGGGACAGAGAGAGAGAGGGAGGGAGAGGGGTAGAGTGCTGGATGGGTGATGGAGTTGCTTCTCGAAGATGGTGAGAGAGGCCTACTAGACAAACTGAGGGTGGAACTGCAATGTTATCAATAAGAGTGGGGATGTGTTTCTGTGTGTGCCTGTGCGTGATAGATCTGTCGGGACGCATCCATGGATGATGAAGGGGAACCATGTGTTTGGTAAGAAAACCTAACTAGATCGGTAGATCAATTGTTATTTGTCGGAGGAAGGGAGAGACACAACTAATGAGGTAGATCGATTGACGTGTGGGTAAAAACGAGTTATAAGGACCTAGCTAGCTATATGTATAGCGAGAGATCGGTCGGTGTACGTCCATTTGTTAGAGGCAAATAAGGCCCAGCGAGACGGATAGACAGAGAGAATGGAGCTAGGAGGTGGTGCGAGAGATCCAACTACTAGCTAGATAGGGGGAGGAGTGTGCGGTTGTGACATCGATGAAAAGAGGGGCGAGAGTTTACACGTGTGTCTGACCGTATGAGAGACGCGAGGCAAGGACACATAAAGGAGGAGATTGAAGGTGTGTGTGTATGTTGTAGGCAGGCATCGCTGGAGAGGTTTATCGATCGGTGTGTGTCGGAAAGGAGTTGTGGAGACTCTGGGAGAACGACCTAAAGAAAAAAATGAATGTGCCCGGTGGATAGAATGCCGAGGGAGGGGGAGGGCGAGGAGGGCGTGTGCATGCACGAGAGAAAGTTAGTGGTAGCTACAAAGGTTAGAGGATTGTGTGGGTGTAAGAGACTAACAAAGATCATAATTTGATATGAAAGCGGATTCATATATTTGAATAGGAGATCATAGTGTTTTAAACATTGCATGCATGAATATAGCGGTGATACACGTGCTGTGCACATGTTATACCATAATGTGATAATGCATGGCGTTTGCAACAAACAGCTAAATGCCGAACAATCTAAACCATACTATACATCAAACAATCTCACATTTTATTTGAGTTTGTGATAATGTGTGGCATTTGCAGCTTACAACTAAATATCGAACAATCTAAACAATACTATATATCGAACATTCTCACATTTTATTTGAATTTGTGGTAATGTGTGGTGTTTGCAACTCACATCTAAATACTTGTAGGCGTAGGGGGCGGGGCACCATACATAATGTGATAAACACATTATACATATGAGACATGGTTTAGATTATGAAGATCTAGCTAGACCTAGAAATGTAATGTGATTTGAAATCAAAATAAAGTGGATTCAAAAAATCTAGTTTGAGTTCATATAGTACACATAGTTCATATGTAACTCGAGACTAATCATGTGGTGTGCTGTGAAGATAATACACAAACGATGGTTTAACTTGACAATAATGATGATTGTAGATCTTATTAAAACAGAGAAACAAATTCAAATGCTTTGACTTCACAACAATCATTACTGTAGATCTTATTCAAATAGAGAAATGAATTCAAATTTAGTTCATATTGAAGCGGTAGTATATACGTTTGGAATGCACTAAAACGTTCATTTGAGTAGTAGGTTGCATGCATTATACACGTAGCGAAATATTTTAACTGAACATAACATGAATTCAAAGTTTTAATGACATTTGTAGTGTGCATTGATTTGGTACAGTACACGTTAGGCTTGTTCGGAAATTTCAACCCGTGCCTTGTTAGCCCGAAATATTTAAGATATATCTCTGTCTCGTTGTGCTCCGACAACTCCCTCCATCTCAACCCGCGCCTTGCTATTCCGAAATTACAACGCACGCAAAAACTCCCACCTCCTGTGAAATCCCGACACGCGAAATGCCCGTGGTACCCCTGAACCGAAAGAACCGCCTCAAATCGGTGGGGGTACTTTCGTAACTTACCCCACATTTCGGACAAGCGCGTCTCTAAGCCATGGTTCCCCACTGCCATCCCATCCGCCCACCCATTCGTACACCGAGGCCGCGAAAACCCACGACGATACCCCACACCCTGCTCCGTCCGCCACCCAGCCGGAGCCTCTTCCCCGACGACGTCGTCCACAGCAACACCTCGACGTCCCTCATCCACCGTACCGGAAGAGGATCCGTCGTCGATCTCATCGTCCCGCCGGTTCAGCCACCCCGTCCTCCACCTCCAAGGAGAAGCCCCGATGTTCCCCTCGTCTTTCGCGCCACCTCCATTCCCACACCGCCATCTTCACCTGCACCACCGGAAGAGCATCATCATCACCGTTTCCTCGGATGAAGCTGCGGCCTAATCGGCGCCACCAAAGAGGTTGTACACTAATCGCCGCATTTTCTTCTTGATTCGATCTCACGGTGCTGCCGGCGCTCAGTCCCGAGCCGACACGGCGCGGCTCCATCCACGGCAGCGCCGCCGGCCACTTCCTCCACGGCGTCGCTCCCTCGGCGGCGACGTCCACATCAGTAGGAGCTGCTGCTGCTTTAGCTCTCGCTCGCGCTGCTGCTCTGCTCTTGCTCTCGGTCCCCTGCCTGGCTTGCTCTTGCTATTGCTCTTGCTCGCGCTGCTGCTCTCGCTCTTGCTCCTGCTTGCGATGCTGCTCCGATTTAGCTACACTTTAGTCGACTGAATCGACTTTTGGGTCAGTCGATTTTCAGGGGGTGGGGGGCACGCCGGGGTGAAGGAAGAACCAGCCACAGCGGGGAGGGGGGCTCGCCGGAGAGGTACCCCACTATCTATCTTAGGGTTCAGGATGGGGGCGGTGGTCGCCGGCGTTGGCGGGGTGGTGGCGTGGGGATCGCCGGAGAAAAAGCTCGGCACGGCGGGGGGGCCTAGAGGGATGGCCGGGGCGGCAGCGGACCGGCTGTGAGGAGTGTTTTCGGGGCGGGCGGGACGGCGCACCGCCGGCCGCGGGCGGCGGGGGGCTGCTGTTTGGCCGGTGGTGGCTGGCGGCTCAGGGGGGTGGAGGTTGAAGATGAACCGCAGGCCCTTGATTTCGTATCCAATAGCTGCAAAATCGACTGACCAGAGATGAAAAAGTCAGTCTACCGACGTGTAGCCTCACCTTGCTAGTGCGTTCAGTTTCGACAGCAAAATTCAGTTTCGACAGCAAAATTCAGTTTCGACAGTTAAGTTCAGTTTCGACAGTTAAGTTCAGTTTCGACAGTTAAGTTCAGTTTTGACAGTTAAGTTCAGAGATGAGCGGCTGATGTATTTTACCTCTAGCACTTTGTGGTTATGTATTTTACATCATGTATTGGAGATACTATTAGAATTCCACTCAGGTTAACGTTGTTCATTGTCTCTCTTGTCCTGCTTCAGCCTCGGCGTCGTACAACTCACCGGAGCTGCTCCAACGACGAAACCCTCCATCACAGCGGAGCAGTACCTCGGGCTCCATCTCCAGACGCCTAAAATCTTCTTCCCCTCCTCCGACAGCAAACTCAGCCAGAGCATCCTCACCGGCCAACCCAATCACGCTGAGATCGACATGGCTTCGCCAAAGAGGTTGTACACTTGTTGCATCTCTTTTTACTCTACATGTTATATATATTGTCCACTGAGCACACGGATTTGTTCCTTTAGTGTCTCCTTGAAAGAAAAAACGTAGGAATTTTAATTTTCACTTGTCCTCCTTTTCAAATTCCTAGTCATGAAGCACAAGAGTAAGAGATAGTAGCATAATAGCATTATAACCGTACATTTTCTTGTGGTTTGACTTAATCTCACCGTGCTTCTTTGCATCCTGTGATCTTCCAATTGTTGTGAATCAAACACCCAGATTGGCAGAAATCCTGTGTTTTTAAATTCTCTGTTTTGCACGTGCATTCCTATCCTAATCCTGTCTATTTCCTATCCCTGCATTGTTGGAATCCTCCAATTCAAACGAGCCCTTACAGAATTACTTCTCTTACCGATAGTTGTCAAAGAAAACCTTGCGTGGTTTGTCCCGCTCCTGCTGCACCGTCGTCCACCCCAGCTCAGCTGCTCCAACGACAGAAGGGTCCAGCACAGTAGGGCTCCGGCCTCCAGACTGTCTTTCGCCACCTCAGATCTTCTTCCCCGCCGCTGGCAGCCATGAAAACTGCATTACCATGATCAACCGAGCAGATGACCTCGAGGACTACACGGGTCGCACTCTTTCGTGTCTGCTTATGTTATGCATCGCTTAATATTACATGCTACTTTATCGTCCTGTTCACCGATTAGACTCTGAGTCAGCTCCAAACTAATGGTCAAACTTGAGTTTTTAAATGGTTGTGGGGTACATATCGGGGCCGCTATCAATAGTATCTATCTACTATCTGGTTAATCTCCGGTGTCTACTATGAGTTTCATGTTGGGTGGGAAACAAACAGTAAAGAAGCCATTATCTGTATTTTTTAACTGAAGCCATTATTTGCCTGCTATTATTGGTTTTGGGTCTATCCACAGGTTGCTACCATCACTCTGGATTTCTGCATGCACTCCTTACATAATCTCACTATGTTTTATTCCTATGCATGACAGTTATTGTAAACAATGGAACTGAACATGTAGAGCAAAAGAGACGAGCCTTGCGTGGCAATAAAATTTCATGCAGACGTCGCTCCATGGTAGGCGCAAAGGCAGCCCCCCTCCACGCATTTCGGATTGTAATCGAGAGGAAGATATCTGTTCTGAGGGGGATTCAGAAGGAGAAGACAACTCCTATTTACCCCCTGAGGTCTTCGCTCTAACTTGGCAAGCTGATGTGGGTTATATCATGCATATGGTGTCTTGCATTGCTTACTTTATACATCAAATATGTCATCTGCTTAGCTTAGACATCCTTTGTGCGAATGCCATCTGTTTAGTTTATTCATCGTTTATGTGAATTATGCAACACCATCTTGTTTAGCCAGGCATCATATATGTGAATTTTGCAATGCCATCCTGCTTAGCCAATCATCTTATATGTAAATTATATCAGGCCATCCTTTTTTTTGTTACATATTACATTTGTCAACAATGTTAGTACATTCAACTGCTCTTCGTGTGCATCAGCCATTTGACACGGTGATGGCAAATTCTGGAGTGAAAACAAGGTCTTCAAAGCAGACTATGCTATCTGACGAAGCGCATATCTCGCTGGTTACGGATAGCTCCTCAGAGGAGGATTCAGAGACAGATGACCAGTCCTATTCCCCCCCCTCCGAGGTGTATGCTCTAACTTGGCAGGGTTATGTTGCTCATATCGTGCGTATGGTGTCTCGCATTGCTATGTCATTTGATTAGTTTAGACATGCTTTGTGTGAATGCCACCTGTTCAGTGTCTAATTACCATATATGTGAATTATGCATTGCCATCTTGTTGCAAGACATTATATATGTGAATTATACAATGCTATCTTGTTGCAAAGGCATTATATATGTGAATTATGCAATGCCATGCTGTTTAGCCAATCATCATGTATGTGAATTATATCATGCTATCATTTTTTTCTATTACGTGTTCCATTTGTCGACAACGTTTGTATATTCAACTACTCTTCCTGTGCATCAGCCATTTGAAGCGGTGATGGAAGTATCTGGAGTGAAAACAAGGTATTCAGAGTAGACAATGCTACCTGCTGAAGCAGACATCTTGCTGGTTACAGAGAGCTCCTCAGAGGAGGATTCAGAGACTGATGACCAGTCCTATTTCCCCCCTGAGGTCTATGCTCAAACTTGGCAGGGTTATATTACCCATGTCATGCATGTTGTCTTGCATTCCTTAGTTTTTACATCATATATGGATTTGCCATCTGCTTACTTGCTTACTATATAAATCATATATTTGAATTATATCATGCCATCATGTTTACATAGTACATACACATCATCTATCTGAATTATGGCATGGCAACCCATTTAATAAAGACATCATATAGTTATATCATCTCATCCTGTTTAGTGTTTACAGTCATCATATTTTGAATTATGGCATTCTATCCATGAATGTATGTGAATTATGGCATGCCAACCCATTTAATAAACACATTATATAGTTATGTCATGTCATCCTGTTTACATAGTCTCATATTTTGAACTATGTCTTTCCATCTTTTTTAGTTAGCCATCATAATGTGAAATTGTGTCATGCTATCCTGTTTAGTTAGCCATCATATATGTGAAATTGTGTCATGCTATCCTGTTTGGTTAGACAACATAAATATGAATTATTTCATGCCCTTTTTTATTCCCCACTATCCATTGCACCTGTCTATCATACAATGTCTATACTTTCAATTACTTTTCTTGTTTATCAGCCAATTGAATTGGAGAGCGTGATGGCAGTATCTAAGGGAGTAACAACACGGTCTTCAGAAAAGATAGTGCTAGAAGTTGATGCAGATAGAACCACGGTTGTACTTGCCCAAGGACCAGATCCACCACACATAACCCAGACTCTCGCAGATTGTACCCCTACCCAGTTGGACAGAGAACCAGCTACACCCCTTCTAACCCCAACCCTGGCAGATAGTAACCCAGTTCCAGTTGACACAGCACCGTCTCCACCACAGAGCACCCAAACACGAGCAGTTAGTAAGGGAACTGCAATGCCCAAAGCACGAGGACCACCACTCCGAATCCCAACTCAACACTTAAAGGAGAAGAAGATTTGTTCTCAGGTCAGGTTCTGTAGCTATGGTTCATACTCCTTTGCTCTTGCATTACTGTATTTACTCATACCAACTATTTTCAAATTTGAAGGATGGAATTGAAACTCCAATGGCGCAACAGGTATGTTTTAAACATGTTTCTTTAACTGGTTTGCTGTTGTAACCTGCTCTATGTTGATTTCAGTTTCAATTGAATAAACAGTTATGTTCTCATTTTATTCACATTACAAGTGTTGTTATTGCTCTATAGTTACCCACACTTATATTCTGTCTATTCTGCTTTGTCTTGAACAAATATTATTTGAACTGTGTCTCTATCTTGATTTGGCAACAACAACTAGAATGATATAGACCATAAAGTGACCATGGTACATAGATATATGTTTGTTTCATGCTGTTATCCTGTCCACTTTACTACTGAACTCATTTACCAAAATGAGTTTCATATACAACATGGTAAACATGTGATGTGTCTGCTTGTTTCTCTTTTAGAATGCGGACAAAATATTGGAGAATAGTACCGCGTTATCCAATGGTAAAGGAAGTAATGCAGATAAGGTTCAAGATAGTGAGACATCCCTGTTGGTCTCCAAGAAAGCTGATAAAAACTATCTTGACGACAGTGAGGGAACCCAAAAGTCCTGTCTTGATGTAGTGTTTGAGTTACTGGCCACTACTGCTGGCACAAGCTCTTCGAACTCGCTGCCTGAATCAGTTCGTCTTCTTGAGTCTCAACTTCAAGTTGAAAGACATCGATCAGATGTGCTGCAACAGGAAGCTGAAGGACTGAGGAAGTCCCTGCATAATTCAAATGCATATTTTCTAGTGCAACAGCAAGCGCTGGAGGATTTAAGCGCCAAACAAGATAAAGTTAATAAGCTTGCTAAGCATCTTGCCAGCATTATGGGTACCCAGGATATTGTTTCTTGAGATCTTCTGAAGTGGTTTCAGTTCTGGATTTGTTTTGCTGCGGCGTTTATTTGCGCTGGTCGCCAACTTTGACAACCAGTGTATATGATATGCTGCTTTGTTCCCTATATTTGCACTGGTGGCGAACTTTGATGCCCAGTGGATGTAATATGTGTAATAGCCGTGATAGCCTAGCGTTAGTTGCTTGCTTATTTATTTCCTTGTTGTCTTGTTTATTTGTTTGCTTGTAGTCATTGCAGTTCTTTTTCCGCGGTTAGCTAGTGGCTGCAATAACCTATTTTTTAAAACTAGGCCACAATAACCATGGGCTAATATTTCCTGTAGTGACACTGGGCCTCCTACTGGCCGTAGAAACAGTGGGCCTTCTATGGGCCATAGAAACAATGGGCCTTCTACGGGCCGTAGAAACAATGGGCCTTCTGCGGGCCGTATCATCAATGGGCCTTATACGGGCCGTATGATCGATTGGCCAAACATGGGCCAAACAGACCGCATTATGGCCGTAAATGGGCTAGAGTTGGAATCGTCCATTCATGGGCCGACCATAATGGGCCATCGTTAATAGGCCGTATTTGGTGATGCTATGAAAATGGCCCAACAGACTAACGGTCCACAAACGGGCCGACTGTAACGACGGGCTGAATTTGGCCCACAAGCAGAAAATGACAGTAACGGGCCGTAAGTAACCGAATGCTGCAAATGAGCCCAAGAATAAATGGGCCCTCAGAAGGCCGAAAGTTAACTTGGGCTGGAAACGGCTCAACGGAATAACATGCCGTTAATGGGTATAAAGTGATACACTGTTCATTATGGGCCAGTTTCACCACGGGCCGTTAATGGGTGTAAAGTAATACACTGTTCATTACGGGCCAGTTTCAGCACGAGCCGCTAATGGGCCAAGAGTTGCAAAGGGCCTCATATGGGCCGAAAGACGTCATGGGCTATACATGGGCCAGAAGTGAAAACGGGCTGGAATCATATGGGATGGCCCAGATGACGCTACTGGGCCTAATTCGGATAGGGCGTAACGGGCCTTGGGTTAGCGGGCTGTAAATGGGCTATATGCGAACAGGCCATTAACAGGCTTTCCATGGGCCGGCCCGCCAGCTTTTGACCAAGTCAAACGGGCCGGCCTTTTCACAGGAATGGGCCACTATTGGGCCGTGCCACATGTCGACGTATCATAGGCGCCTTCTATCCAGTGAGTGGATGACATCTGTCCCAACGATGAGCCGACACGTGTTTCCTCTAGCCAATGATGATTTTACACGTGGAAAATCCCCATTGGTTGGGGCTGTTAACGGGTTATCGGATCCAAAACCCGACCTGATAGCTTAACGGCGTTCCGTTATGGTGGATGCCACGTGTCGGTCACCCTTGACGAAAGCACTTCTGTGACGCGCGATTTATCGTCATGGAAGTGGACAGTTCCGTGATGATAATTTTGGTAATGTCATGGAACACTTCTACGACAGCACAGGTATGACTATCTTGATTCTGTCATAAATTTGTCATGGATGTACATGCATGACAAAAAACGTGACCTACTGTGACAAACACGTATCATCACGGAAGTGTATTTTTTTGTAGTGTTGGGCTCACAAAGCCTTGCAGAAGCCGGATCTACCAAGCCCGAATTTGTTCGTCCCCGCCCACATCTTGTCTGAGATAGTTAAGTGAGCTCCATCTAAAACGAAGGAGGAGGATCGGCTGAGAAGGAGCGTCGAAGGAAGAACTGCCATTGTGTAGGGCTGAATGTTATGGACTAGGGAGGGGTGTGAATAGCCCAATAAAAATATTGTACCACCAAATTTTAGTTGCAAAGTTTTAAGCTTTTCTACCAAGATTTCTTAGGGAACCTCCAGATGAAAGTCTACAACAATGTACGAGTGTGGAAGCGGAGCTTGCAACAAAGTAGGATAAGGGGAAAAGATTTCAAACATGAAAGTCTACATCGACGTTTTCCCGATATTCAAATAGTTCTCAATCCTACTCCTCCTTGGTGAAGATTTGGACCTGAAGTCTTAAGAACACAAAGGTCTTAGCAAGGTCAGTAGCTCTTACACACCTATGACAACATGGCTTGATAACAGAAAGGTAAAAACATCACCCGGTGTTCATCTCGTACAAAGAAGGCAATCACGTGGCTTTGTAAAAACTCGTCATTCATTCACAACCCAAAGTTGCTCATGTGACTCCTAACCATCTAGGAGGCACACACCCTCTAAGAGTAAGAAGCAAAGAAAAGTGAAATGATCGGTATGGTTGACTCGAGGGGAGGGGGTGAATAGGCGACTAACAATTTTTAACTTCTTTTCCAATTTTAGGGCAACAAGAATATAGGTTTTATAGATATGCAACTTGGTGACCAACCTATATGACAAGCTCAAGAACAACAAACAAATATAGAAATAATAACACTTGTGTGACGCCCCCGACTCAATCGTGCACTAATCATACACGCAAATGTGCACGATCAAGATCAGAGACTCACGGAAAGATATCACAACACAACTCTAGACACAAATTAAAGTCATACAAGCTTTATATTACAAGTCAGGGGCCTCGAGGGCACGAATACAGAAGCTCGAATACAGAAGAGTCAGCGGAAGCAACAATATCTTAGTACAACATAAAAAAACAAGTCTGCCTTAAGAAGGCTAGCAAAACAATGACATCTGGATCGAAAGGGCATAGGCCTCTTTCCTGGGAGCCTCCTATCTACTCCTGGTCGTTGGCGGTCTCCACGTAGTAGTAGGCTCCGTTGGGGTAGTAGTAGTCGTCGGCTGGATCAGCAGGCTCCTGGACTCCGTCATCTGATCGCAACAATCGGGTAGAGGAGAAAAAAGGCGGTAGCAAAGCAACCGTGAGTACTCATCCAAAGTACTCGCAAGACTTACATCAAATCTATACTAAGTATGCATCAGTATCAAAGGAATGGGGCTATATCTTTGGACTAGACTGCAGAAATGCCAGAATAGAGGGGAAGGCCTAGCCTATCGAAGACTAGCATCTTGCAGCATTAGAAGAGTGCAGAATAGCTTATTATAAAGTAATAAGTATAATGTAGTAACGCCCAGAGATCCTTCCTCGACTCCCTGTGAGAAAGCGATCCTGGAGCCATCATATCCATTTAGTGTCTCCAGTATCTAGTCTAGTTGTAACAGATCAGGATACAACTCCGATTGTCCGTTACCATGGACACGGCTATTCGAATAGATATACTTCCCTGCAGGGGTGCACCAACTTACCCAACACGCTCGATTAACTCTGGCCGAACACACTTTTCTGGGTCATGTCCGGCCTCGGCTGATCGACACACCCTAGCCCTACCTAGGCTCAACAAAGAGGCCAGCATGCCGGTTGATGACCCACAATTATATGGGATCAATTGTAGCTCTTTTCGATAAGTAAGAATGTCGAACCCAACGAGGAGCAGAAGGGAATGACAAGTGGTTTTCAGCAAGGTAATGTCTGCAAGGCCTGAAATTGTAAGTAACAAAGTAGTTTGATAGCAAGATAATTTGTAATGAGCGAGTAACGATAATAGTAACAAAAGTGCAGCAAGATAGCCCAATCCTTTTGAGGCAAAGGACAGGCAAAAACGGTCTCTTATAATAAGCAAAGCGTTCTTGAGGGTACACGGGAATTTCATCTAGTCACTTTCATCATGTTTGTTCGATTCGTGTTCGCTACTTTGATTATTTGATATGTGGGTGGACCGGTGCTTAGGTGCTATTCTTACTTGAACAAACCTCCTAATTATGATTAACCCTCTCGCAAGCATCCGCAACTACGAGAAAAGTATTAAGAATAAATTCTAACCATAGTATTAAACTTTTGGATCCAATCGGTCCCTTACGAAATAGCGCATGAACTAGGGTTTAAGCTTCTCTCACTCTCGCAACCCACCATCTAATAACTACTCCACAATGCATTCCCTTAGGCCCAAATATGGTGAAATTTCATGTAGACGACATTCACATGACACCACTAAAGGAATCACAACATACATACTATCAAAATATCGAACACACATCAAGTTCACATGATTACTTGCAACATGATTTCTCCCGTGACCTCAAGAACAAAAGCAACTACTCACAAATGATAATCGTGCTCAAGATCATAGGGGTATTAAATAGCATATTGGATCTGAACATATAATCTTCCACCAAATAAACCATATAGTAATCAACTACAAGATGTAATCAACACTACTAGTCACCCACAAGCACCAATCTATAGTTCCGGTACAAATATTGAACACAAGAGATGAACTAGGGTTTGAGATGAGATGGTGTTGTTGAAGATGTTGATGGAGATTGCCCTCCCCAAGATGGGAGAGTTGTTGGTGATGATGATGACGATGATTTCCCCCTCCGGGAGGGAAGTTCCCCCGGCGGAATCGCTCCGCCGGAGGGCAAAAGTGCTCCTGCCCAAGTTCCGCCTCGAGACGGCAGCGCTCCGCCCCGACAGTCCTCCCCTTATTTTTTCTAGGTCAAAATGACTTATATACCAGAAGATGGGCATCGGAGGTGGGCCTAGGTGAGCACAACCCACCAGGGCGCGCCTGGGCTCCCTGGCACGCCAAGGTGGGTCGTGCCCACCTGGTGGGCCCCCTCTGGTACTTATTGGCTCCAATATTCCTCATATATTCCATAAAAGATCTCCATAAAGTTTCAGCTTGTTTGGAGTTGTGCATAATAGGTAGCCTGACGTAGCTTTTCCAGGTCCAGATTTCCAGCTGCCAGAATTCTCCCTCTTTGTGTATACCTTGCATATTATGACAGAAAAGGCATTAGAATTACTCCAAAAGCATTATTATGCATAAAAGCATCATAAATAACAGTAGGAAAACATGATGCAAAATGGACGTATCAACTCCCCCAAGCTTAGACCTCGCTTGTCCTCAAGCGAAAACCGAAATCGAAAAACATGTCCACATGCTTAGAGAGAGAGGTGTCGATAAAAACAAAATACGGGCATAGAAGCATCATGTAGATTATTATAACAGCAACAAATTCAAACATAATACTCTTATCATAGAACTTTTATCATAGACTTCTCATGAATAAGTAACAATTCATCACACAAACGAAGTATAAAGCATAAACTCTATTAGAAACCAACAAACTATGTTCTCAGTCAACTTTACAACTACAATTCATCATATTTTCAGGAAGGGTCACATATCGGAGCCTTTAGACAAGTCCACATACTCAACCATCATATAGTCTTCTATGATTGCTAACACTCACCGCATACGCATGAGCAAAATGTTTCAACCGGACACATTGAAAGATAGGGGCTTATAGTTTCGCCTCCCAACGCATTCACCTCAAGGGTGATGTCAACAATAATAACTCATGCCACCCATATTCAACTGGACGTATGTGCCTAGATCTTTCCTCACATGATGCTTGCCAAAGGAGAAAAATAAAAAGGAATAGAGAGAAAAACTTTGACTCTTGCATAAAAGTAAATACATAAAAGTAAAAGATAGGCCCTTCGCAGAGGGAAGCAGAGGTTGTCATGCGCTTATTTGTTTATATGCTCAACCCCTTAGTGCAAAAGAATGTCACGTTATATTGCCCCTTATGATGGCAACCTTTATTATGCAGTCTGTCGCTTTTATTACTTTGCCATCACAAGTTCGTACAACGCTCAATTTTCTCTTATACTAAACAATCTAACACTTTTAGAAGCAATTTTTATTGCCTTATTGCATCGATGACAACTTACTTGAGGGATCTTGCTCAATCCCTAGGTAGGTATGGTGGACTCTTGAAGATAAGATTTGGGTTTAAGGGTTTTTGGATGCACAAGTAGTATCTCTGTTGGGGATCGTAGCAAAATTTTAAAATTTCCTATGCATCACCAAGATCCATCTATGGAGTATACTAGCAACGAGGGGAAAGGAGTGCATCTACATACCCTTGTACATCGCGAGCGGAAGCGTTCCAATGAACGGGGTTGATGGAGTCGTACTCGCCGTGATCCAAATCACCGATGACCGAGTGCCGAACGGACGGCACCTCCGTGTTCAACACACGTACGGAGCAGCGACGTATCCTCCTTCTTGATCCAGCAAGGGGAAAGGAGAGATTGATGGAGATCCAGCAGCACGACGGCGTGGTGGTGGAAGTAGCGGGATCCCGGCAGGGCTTCGCCAAGCACAAGCGGGAGGGAAAGGTGTTGCAGGGGGAGAGGGAGGCGCCAGGGGCTGTGGTGCTGCTGCCCTCCCTCCCCCCCACTATATATAGGCCCCCTGGGGGGCGTCGGCCCTGGATCCCATCTACAAGGGGGGGGGCGGCCAGGGGGGAAACTTGCCCCCCAAGTCAGGTGGGGCGCCCCCCACCCCTAGGGTTTCCAACCCTAGGCGCAGGGGGAGGCCCATGGGGGGGCGCCCCAGCCCACTAGGGGCTGGTTCCCTTCCCACTTCAGCCCATGGGGCCCTCCGGGATAGGTGGCCCCACCCGGTGGACCCCCGGGACCCTTCCGGTGGTCCCGGTACAATACCGGTGACCCCCGAAACTTTCCCGGTGGCCGAAACTTGACTTCCTATATATAATTCTTCACCTCCGGACCATTCCGGAACTCCTCGTGACGTCCGGGATCTCATCCGGGACTCCGAACAACTTTCAGGTTTCCGCATACTAATATCTCTACAACCCTAGCGTCACCAAACCTTAAGTGTGTAGACCCTACGGGTTCGGGAGACATACAGACATGACCGAGACGCCTCTCCAGTCAATAACCAACAGCGGGATCTGGATATCCATGTTGGCTCCCACATGTTCCACGATGATCTCATCGGATGAACCACGATGTCGAGGATTCAATCAATCCCGTATACAATTCCCTTTGTTAATCGGTACGTTACTTGCCCGAGATTCGATCGTCGGTATCCCAATACCTTGTTCAATCTCGTTACCGGCAAGTCACTTTACTCGTACCACAATGCATGATCCCGTGACTAACTCCTTAGTCACATTGAGGTCATTATGATGATGCATTACCGAGTGGGCCCAGAGATACCTCTCCGTCATACAAAGTGACAAATCCCAGTCTCGATCTGTGCCAACTCAACAGACACTTTCGGAGATACCCGTAGTGTACCTTTATAGTCACCCAGTTACGTTGTGACGTTTGGCACACCCAAAGCACTCCTATGGTATCCGGGAGTTGCACGATCTCATGGTCTAAGGAAATGATACTTGACATTGGAAAAGCTCTAGCAAATGAACTACACGATCTTTTGTGCTATGCTTAGGATTGGGTCTTGTCCATCACATCATTCTCCTAATGATGTGATCCCGTTATCAACGACATCCAATGTCCATGGTCAGGAAACCGTAACCATCTATTGATCAACGAGCTAGTCAACTAGAGGCTTACTAGGGACATGGTGTTGTCTATGTATCCACACATGTATCTGAGTTTCCTATCAATACAATTCTAGCTTGGATAATAAACGATTATCATGAATAAGGAAATATAATAATAACCAATTTATTATTGCCTCTAGGGCATATTTCCAACAGTCTCCCACTTGCACTAGAGTCAATAATCTAGTTCACATCACCATGTGATTAACACTCACAGGTCACATCACCATGTGACCAACATCTAAAGAGTTTACTAGAGTCAACAATCTAGTTCACATCATTATGTGATTAACACTCAATGAGTTCTGGTTTGATCATGTTATGCTTGTGAGAGAGGTTATTAGTCAACGGGTCTGAACCTTTCAGATCCGTGTGTGCTTTACGAATATCTATGTCATCTTGTGGATGCTACCACGCGCTACTTGGAGCCATTTCAAATAACTGCTCTACTATACGAATCCGGTTTACTACTCAGAGTCATCCGCATTAGTGCCAAAGTTCGCATCGACGTAACCCTTTACGACGAACTCCTTTTCACCTCCATAATCGAGAAAATTCCTTAGTCCACTAGATACTAAGGATAAGTTCGACCGCTGTCATGTGATCCATTCCCGGATCACTATTGTACCCCTTGACCAACTCATGGCAAGGCACACTTCATGTGTGGTACACAGCATAGCATACTGTAGAGCCCATGTCTAAAGCATAGGGGACGACCTTCGTCCTTTCTCTCTCTTCTGTTGTGGACAGGTCTTGAGTCTTACTCAATAATCACACCTTGTAACACAGCCAAGAACTCCTTCTTTGCTGATCTATTTTGAACTCTTTCAAAATCAGGTGTGCGTTCTTTGAAAGTATCATCAGGCCTCTTGATCTATCTCTATAGATCTTGATGCCCAATATGTAAGCAGCTTTATCCAGGTCTTCTTTTGAAAAACTCCTTTCAAACAACCCTTTATGCTTTCCAGAAATTTTTACATCATTTCGGATCAACAATATGTCATTCACATATACTTATCAGAAATGTTGTAGCACTCCCACTCACTTTATTGTAAATACAAGTTTCTAACAAACTTTGTATAAACCCAAAAACTTTGATCAATCCATCAAAGCGTATATTCTGACTCCGAGATGCTTGCTCTAGTCCATGGAAGGATCGCTGGAGCTAGCATACCTTTTAGCATCCTTAGGATCGACAAAACCTTTCTGATTGTATCACATACAACCTTTCCTTACGAAAACTGGTAAGGAAACTTGTTTTGACATCCATCTGCCAGATTTCATAAATGCAGCTAATGCTAACATGATTCCGATGGACTTAAGCATCGCTACGGATGAGAAAATCTCATCGTAGTCAACTCCTTGAACTTGTGAAAACACTCTTTGCCACAAGTCGAGCTTCACAGACGGTAATCTTACCGTCCACGTCCGTCTTCTTCTTAAAGATCCATTTATCTCAATGGCTTGCCGATCATCGGGCAAGTTCACCAAAGTCCATGCTTTGTTCTGATACATGGATCCTATGTCGGATTTCATGGCCTCGAGCCATTCGTCAGAATCCGGGCCCACCATCGCTTTTCCACAGCTCATAGGTTCATCGTTGTCCAACAACATGACTTCCAAGACAGGATTACCATACCACTCAGGAGTAGTACATATCCTTGTCGACCTACGAGGTTTGGTAGTGACTTGATCCGAAGTTTCATGATCACTATCATAAGCTTCCACTTCAATTGGTGTAGGTGCCACAGGAACAACTTCCTGTGCCCTGCTACACACTAGTTGAATTGATGGTTCAATAACCTCATCAAGTCTCCACCAACCTCCCACTCAATTTTTTCGAGAGAAACTTTTCCTCGAGAAAGGAACCGTTTCTAGAAGCAATTACTTTTGCTTCCAAATCTGAAATAGGAGGTATACCCAACTGTTTTGGGTATTCTTATGAAGATGCATTTATCCGCTTTGGGTTCGAGCTTATCAGCCTGAAACTTTTTCACATAAGCATCGCTGCCCCAAACTTTTAAGAAACGACAACTTAGGTTTCTCTAAATGGTGTCGTCTCAACGGAATTGCGTGGTGCCCTATTTAAAGTGAATGCGGTTGTCTCTAATGCCTAACCCATAACCGATAGTTGTAATTCGATAAGAGACATCATGGTATGCACCATATCCAATATGGTGCAGTTATGATGTTCGGACACACCATCACACTATGGTGTTCCAGGCGGTATTAATTGTGAAACACTTTCCACAATGTCTTAATTGTGTGCCAAACTCGTAACTCAGATATCTCTATGATCATATCATAGACATTTTATCCTCTTGTCACGACGATCTTCAATTTCACTCTGAAATTACTTGAACCTTTCAATAATTCAGACTTGTGTTTCATCAAGTAAATATTCTCAGCATCTACTCAAATCATCTGTGAAGTAAGAACATAACGATATCCACTGCATGCCTCAACACTCATTGGACTGCACACATCAAGATGTATTACTTCCAACAAGTTGCTCTATTGTTCCATCTTACTGAAAACGAGGCCTTTCAGTCATCTTGCCCATGTGGTATGATTTGCATGTCTCAAGTGATTCAAAATCAAGTGAGTCCAAACGGTCCATCTGCATGGAGTTTCTTCATGCATATATACCAATAGACATGGTTCGCATGTCTCAATCTTTTCAAAAACGAGTGAGTCCAAAGATCCATCTACATGGAGCTTCTTCATGCGTTTTATACCAATATGACTCAAGTGGCAGTACCACAAGTATGTGGTACTATCATTACTATCTTATATCTTTTGGCATGAACATGTGTATCACTACGATCGAGATTCATTTTAGGTGCAAGACCATTGAAGGTATTATTCAAATAAACAGAGTAACCATTATTCTCCTTAAGTGAATAACTGTATTGCGATAAACATAATCCAATCATGTTTATGCTCAACACCAAATAACAATTATTTAGGTTTAACACCAATCTCGATGGTAGAGGGAGCATGCGATGCTTGATCACATCAACCTTGGAAACACTTCCAACACATATCGTCATCTCACCTTTAGCTAGTCTCCGTTTATTCCGCAGCTTTTATTTCGAGTTACTAACACTTAGCAACCGAACCGGTATCTAATACCCTGGTGCTGCTCGGAGTACTAGTAAAGTACACATTCATATAATGTATATCCAATATACTTATGTCGACCTTGCATGCCTTCTCATCTACCAAGTATCTAGGGTAGTTCTGCTTCAGTGACCGTTCCCCTCATTACAGAAGCACTTAGTCTCGGGTTTGGGTTCAACCTTGGGATTCTTCACTAGAGCAGCAAATGATTTGCTGTTTCATGAAGTATCCCTTTTGCCCTTGCCCTTCTAGAAACTAGTGGTTTCACCAACCATCAACAATTGATGCTCCTATTTGATTTCTACTTTCACGGTGTCAAACATCGTGAATGCTCAAGAATCATCATCTATCCCTGATATGTTATAGTTCATCACGAAGCTCTAATAGCTTGGTGGCAGTGACTATGGAGAACCATCACTATCTCATCTGGAAGATTAACTCCCACTCGATTCAAGTGATTGCAGTACTCAGACAATCTGAGCACATGCTCAACGATTGAGCTCTTCTCCCTTAGTTTGCAGGCTTAAGAAACTTGTCAGAGGTCTCATACCTCTTGACGTGGGCACTAGTCTGAAATCCCAATTTCAGTCTTCGGAACATCTCATATGTTCTGCGACGTTTCAAAACCGTCTTTTCGCCACAATTCTAAACCGTTAGCATTACGCACCGAACTATCATGTAGTCATCAAAACGTGTATGTCAGATGTTCCGCAACATCTACAGACGACGCTGAGGTTCAGCACACTGAGCGGTGCATTAAGGACATAAGCCTTCTGTGCAGCAATGAGGACAATCCTCAGTTTACGGACCCAGTCCGCATAATTGCTACTATTAACTTTCAACTAAATTTTCTCTAGGAACATATCTTCAACAGTAGAACTAAAGCGTAAGCTATGACATAATTTGCAAAGACCTTTTGACTATGTTCATGATAATTGAGTTCATCTGATTAATGAACTCCCCCTCAGATAGACATCCCTCTAGTCATCTAAGTGATACATGATCCGAGTCAAACTAGGCCGTGTCCGATCATCACGTGAGACGGACTAGTCATCATCGGTGAACATCTCCATGTTGATCGCATCTACTATACGACTCATGTTCGACCTTTCGATCTCTAGTGTTCCGAGGCCATATCTGTACATGCTAGGCTCGTCAAGTCAACCTAAGTGTTTTGCATGTGTTCCGAGGCCATGTCTGTACATGCTAGGCTCGTCAACACCCGTTGTATTCGAACGTTAGAATCTATCACACCCGATCATCATGTGGTGCTTCGAAACAACGAACCTTCGTAACGGTGCACAGTTAGGGGGAACACTTTCTTGAAATTATTATAAGGGATCATCTTACTTACTACCGTCGTTCTAAGCAAATAAGATGCAAAACATGATAAACATCACATGCAATCAAATAGTGACATGATATGGCCAATATCATTCTGCTCCTTTGATCTCCATCTTCGGGGCGTCAAGATCATCTTCGTCACCGGCATGACACCATGATCTATGATCTCCATCATTGTGTCTTCATGAAGTTGTCACGCCAACGATTACTTCTACTTCTATGGCTAACGCGTTTAGCAATAAAGTAAAGTAATTTTGGCGTTCTTCAATGACACGCAGGTCATACAAAAAATAAAGACAACTCCTATGGCTCCTGCCGGTTGTCATACTCATCGACATGCAAGTCATGATTCCTATTACAAGAATATGATCAATCTCATACATCACATATATCATTCATCACATCTTCTGGCCATATCACATCACAAGGCACATGCTGCAAAAACAAGTTAGACGTCCTCTAATTGTTGTTGCAAGTTTTTACGTGGCTTGTATAGGTTTTTAGCAAGAACGTTTCTTACCTACGTAAAACCACAACGTGATATGCCAATTTCTATTTACCCTTCATAAGGACCCTTTTCATCGAATCTGTTTCGACTAAAGTGGGAGAGACAGACACCCGCTAGCCACCTTATGCAACTAGTGCATGTCAGTCGGTGGAACCTGTCTCACGTAAGAGTACGTGTAAGGTCGGTCCGGGCCGCTTCATCCCACAATACCGCCGAAACAAGATAAGACTAGTAGCGGCAAGAAGAATTGGCAACATCTACGCCCACAACTGCTTTGTGTTCTACTCGTGCATAGTAACTACGCATAGACCTGGCTCATGATGCCACTGTTGGGGATCGTAGCAGAATTTTAAAATTTCCTACGCATCACCAAGATCCATCTATGGAGTATACTAGCAACGAGGGGAAAGGAGTGCATCTACATACCCTTGTAGATCGCGAGCGGAAACGTTCCAATGAACGGGGTTGATGGAGTCGTACTCGCCGTGATCCAAATCACCGATGACCGAGTGCCGAACGGACGGCACCTCCGCGTTCAACACACGTACGGAGCAGCGACGTCTCCTCCTTCTTGATCCAGCAAGGGGAAAGGAGAGGTTGATGGAGATCCAGCAGCACGACGGCGTGGTGGTGGAAGTAGCGGGATCCCGGCAGGGCTTCGCCAAGCACAAGCGGGAGGGAGAGGTGTTGCAGGGGGAGAGGGAGGCGCCAGGGGCTGTGGTGCTGCTGCCCTCCCTCCCCCCACTATATATAGGCCCCCTGGGGGGCGCCGGCCCTGGATCCCATCTACAAGGGGGGCGGCGGCCAGGGGGGAAACTTGCCCCCCAAGTCAGGTGGGGCGCCCCCCACCCCTAGGGTTTCCAACCCTAGGCGCAGGGGGGGCCCATGGGGGGGCACCCCAGCCCACTAGGGGCTGGTTCCCTTCCCACTTCAGCCCATGGGGCCGTCCGGGATAGGTGGCCCCACCCGGTGGACCCCCGGGACCCTTCCGGTGGTCCCGGTACAATACCGGTGACCCCCGAAACTTTCCCGGTGGCCGAAACTTGACTTCCTATATATAATTATTCACCTCCGGACCATTCCGGAACTCCTCGTGACGTCCGGGATCTCATCCGGGACTCCGAACAACTTTTGGGTTTCCGCATACTAATATCTCTACAACCCTAGCGTCACCGAACCTTAAGTGTGTAGACCCTACGGGTTCGGGAGACATACAGACATGACCGAGACGCGTCTCCGGTCAATAACCAACAACGGGATCTGGATACCCATGTTGGCTCCCACATGTTCCACGATGATCTCATCGGATGAACCACGATGTCGAGGGTTCAATCAATCCCGTATACAATTCCCTTTGTCAATCGGTACGTTACTTGCCCGAGATTCGATCGTCGGTATCCCAATACCTTGTTCAATCTCGTTACCGGCAAGTCACTTTACTCGTACCGCAATGCATGATCCCGTGACTAACTCCTTAGTCACATTGAGCTCATTATGATGATGCATTACCGAGTGGGCCCAGAGATACCTCTCCGTCATACGGAGTGACAAATCCCAGTCTCGATCCGTGCCAACTCAACAGACACTTTCGGAGATACCTGTAGTGTACCTTTATAGTCACCCAGTTACGTTGTGACGTTTGGCACACCCAAAGCACTCCTACGGTATCCGGGAGTTGCACGATCTCATGGTCTAAGGAAATGATACTTGACATTGGAAAAGCTCTAGCAAACGAACTACACGGTCTTTTGTGCTATGCTTAGGATTGGGTCTTGTCCATCACATCATTCTCCTAATGATGTGATCCCGTTATCAACGACATCCAATGTCCATGGTCAGGAAACCGTAACCATCTATTGATCAACGAGCTAGTCAACTAGAGGCTTACTAGGGACATGGTGTTGTCTATGTATCCACACATGTATCTGAGTTTCCTATCAATACAATTCTAGCTTGGATAATAAACGATTATCATGAATAAGGAAATATAATAATAACCAATTTATTATTGCCTCTAGGGCATATTTCCAACAATCTCTACTTAGTGCGGAATCTTTGGCTAGCAAAGATAGGGGCAAGCACCACATGTTAAAGGATCTATGACAATATAACTTCCATGTGAATATGAACAAACATAAATCATTACGTCGTCTTCCTTGTCCAACGTCAACAATTTTGGCATATAATATTTTGATGGGGGCTCACAATCACAAAAGATTTCCAGGATAGTGTATTTGTATGTGAATCTTGTCTTCCCTTATTAATTCTTTCATGAATTGCATCATTGACCAATGTTATGTTTGTCAATCTCTAATAAAATTTCCTACTTATACTTTTCCTTATGTGGTGTCATCACCTACCAGAAGATTAGCATATGATCTTTTTAATTTATTTCCTTTCTTTTTATTGCAAGAAGAAAGTAAAGAAAGCAAAAACTCAAACTAAACTTTATTATCTATCTTGCACACGATTATAAGGATAGATCACTAAGCAAACTCTTGAAAAGAAATGATCGAACTAAACTTTTATTTATCTAAAGCAAAAGATCGAACTAAAATAAGTAAAGGCAAAGGATAGTGGGGATGATACGATACCGGGGCACCTCCCCCAAGCTTGGTGGAAGCCAAGGGGAGTGTCCATACCCGATACTCAATTTTGTTTTGGTGATGAAGAAGAAGGTGGTGGTGGTGTAGTAGAGGAGACCCTGTCCTTCAAGATTAAGAGATTCTCCAATCTACATATGACGCTCCGGAGGAAGATGATGTGCTCTTGATGCAGAATATTTTTACGAGTGAGATATTTATTTTCCACATGAACCATTTCAATGATCCGAAAGGCTTCGATCTCAGTAGGGGTAAGATGAGCATAGTAAGGTTTAAGGATATCTTCTGCTTCCTCCTCGGTCGTCATGCTTGCTCGACCACCGGGGCTTTATCTACGGTAACCTCCTTGCTCGTGTCTCCCTTGACGACCTCTACGGGCTCTTCTCTCTTCAGCTAGATCTTCATCAACCAACCATCCTCTTCCACGTTGTTGGAGGAAGAAGAAGACATGATGCCTGGCTCAACAGATCTGACCGGAAACAACAAGAAAAGAAAACAGAAAATTTCTCCGCGATACGGTGATCAATAGGTTCGGGGGGTATATAAAGATTTTTTATCTTGGGAGACAAGCAAACAGTAGAAAAACGGAGTCCTGAAGGTACCCGAGGTGGGCACAACCCACCTGGGCGTGCCTGGCAAGCCAGGCGCGCCCTGGTGTCTTGTGCCCACCAGGGTGACCTTCCTGGTTGTTTCTTATTTTCCTAATTTTTGCTATATTACAAAACTGACGAAAAATATTTTTGCAGATTTTTTGGAGTCCATTTACTTACCGTATCACGTACCTCCCTTTTTTCACGATTCTAGAGTGTTCCGGAAGGACTCTTTTATGTGTTCCTCCAGTGTTAAAGTTCGGATAATATTACTTTCAACATTAATAGGCGTACCTGAGATATAATGTTTTATTCGTTGCCCATTAACAACCTTCGGGTTAGTACCTTCGGCATTATTTATTTTGATAGCTCCAGACCAATAAACCTCCTCGATAACATAGGGTCCTTCCCATTTTGAGAGGAGTTTTCCTGCAAAGAATCCGAAACGAGAGTTGTACAAAAGAACATATTCTCCAACTTTGAACTCACGCTTTTGGATTCTTTTTTCGTGCCATCTTTTAACTTTTTCTTTAAATAACTTGGCATTTTCATAAGCTTGGGTTCTCCATTCATCTAATGAGCTTGAAAGGATCGATATAGTTTACTAGAGGGGGGTGAATAGGAAACTAACAATTTTTAGCTTTTCTTTACCAATTTAAACTTTGCATCAAAGTAGGTTGTCTAGAAATGCAACTAGGTGAGCAACCTAAATGGTGCAACAACAACAAGCACACAAGCAAGCAAAGGATACAACACAAAGTAAGCTTGCACAAGTAAAGGTAAGAGATAACCAAGAGTGGAGCCGGTGGAGACGAGGATGTGTTACCGAAGTTCCTTCCCTTTGAGAGGAAGTGCATCTCCGTTGGAGCGGTGTGGAGGCACAATGCTCCCCAAGAAGCCACTAGGGCCACCGTATTCTCCTCACGCCCTCACACAATGCGAGATGTCGTGATTCCACTATTGGTGCCCTTGGAGGCGGCGACCGAACCTTTACAAATAAGGTTGGGGCAATCTCCACAACTTAATTGGAGGCTCCCAATGACACCACGAAGCTTCGCCACAATGGAATATGGCTCTGCGGTGACCTCAACCGTCTAGGGTGCTCAAACACCCAAGAGTAACAAGATCTGCAAGGGATTAGTTGGGGGAATTCAAATTTCTCTTGGTGGAAGTGTAGATCGGGGCCTTCTCAACCGATCCCTAGAAAATCAACAAGTTTGATTGGCTAGGGAGAGAGATCGGGCAAAAATGGAGCTTTGAGCAGCAGTGGAGCTTGGGGAGGGAAGAGGTGGTCAACTTGGGGAAGAAGACCCCGCCTTATATAGTGTGACGAAAAATCCAACCGTTACCCACCTACTCAGCCCGCGACATGCGGTACTACCGCATGTAATCACGGTACTACCGCACAGGCATGCGGTACTACCGCTTGGTAGTGCGGTACTACAGCTCGCACGGCAGGGACCAGATGAGGCCCTATTGCACATGGCAACGAGCGGTAGAACCGCCGGAGCGGTACTACCGCACGCCCTTGCGGTACTACCGCAAGGCAGGGCTCATTCTGGGCTGGGAAGGCACGGACTAATAAAATTACATCCATGGCTACTTCCGCCGAGTTTTGGTCTATGCAAAAATCTGGCACGGTACTACAACTCACAGGGAGCGGTACTACCGCATAGGGTGCGGAAGTAAAAAATTACTTCCGCCCCTACTTCCGCGCATGCCACCATTCTGGGCCAGAGGCCATGGTACTACCGCGTGCTAGGAACGGTACTACCGCTGCCACGGGCGGTACTACAGTGGGCAGCTGCGGTACTACTGCTCCCTTTATCAGTACTACCGCACGCCACAGAACCATAGCACTAGGAAGCCTTCATCTTAGCAATGACAAGGGAAACGACCGGTGCTCCAAAGAAGCGAAGGAAAGGTGGTGCAAAGAAACAGATGTGAACGTGTTGATTCCACCCTGACCTTTCCGAAGCGGACCCCTCTTAATAGTACGGCTTTCCTATGACTCAAATCCACCGAAAAGAAACATAGAGAAACGCCGTCTTCGATAGGCTCCGAGGGGCACCGAATCGTCTTGTGGCTAGAAATGAGATATCTTAAATGCTCAATGCACACGATTAGTCCACAAATGCATTGTCATCAATCACCAAAACCACTTAGGGAGAATTATGCCCTTACAATCCCCCCTTTTTTGGTGAATTGATGACAATACGGGATTTGCACATAGGGATATAAAATGAACATAAGCAAACCCAACATTTATAAAATATAGACAGGCTCCCCCTAGATGTGTGCACTCTATAGAAATGCTTTGGACTGCACGACACACATACTAGGATCAACACTCCCCCTATATTTTATAAACAAGGCAATCCTTGCAACAATATGAATGACACTAAGCATGGATGCAAGGTATAGAAATCAGCATGAAGTAAAGGGCACAGGATATAATAAGCTCACAATCTACTAAACATATTATACAATAGGATAAGACAATAAGATAAGCTGAGGACATATGTCTTACACCATATGATAGTCTCCTAGACTAACACGAACACAACCACAAACCAGCAAGCCAAAGCAAACGAAGGTTAACAGAACGAAAGTAAAGAGAAACACAAGACTCGCAAATCCTACACTCTCTCCCCCTTTGGCACCGAGACACCAAAAAGGTAGAGAGGACACCTACGACACAGGTGGTGGCAGAACTCCAAAGCATCACCAGTCATGTTCCTCCTCCTCAGACTCCTCAGCAGCATGGGATGTAGATGGAATAACAGTCTCCTCCTCTGACTCACTCCACTGGCAGTGTTGTATGGTCCACTGCTCCTCATCTGTGATCCTCTCCTCAGAGCCATCCGGACCTCAAGGCCAACCTGCCTCATAATGGCCTTGTCGCGATGACGAGCCATCTTGGCGTTCACATGAGCGTGGTACTGTCCCTTGGCCTGCATGCAGAATAGAGCCTTCATCTTGGCCTTGAGCTTCTTAGCCCAAGTGGACATATTGGAGGGAGGAGTGTATCCCTCAGAACTGTCCTCAGCCGCTTCCTCCTCCTCAAACTCATCCTCATCCACATCCATCCTAGCAACCTCTGCCTCAGCCCGGGTAGTGGTGTTGGCCCACTTGCTCTTGATGCGGACCTTGATTGGGTCATGGCGAATCCAGTTGGGGGCAACAAACTCTTCATTCGGAAAGAGCTGCTCCCAAGTCCTCAAGATCAATAGAAACAGGTAAGGTCCATAGATGGGAACCTTACGGTTGAACACAGCAAACTGAAGCTCACACCACATGATATGGGAGACATCAAGTGGTTCCGTTTGTTGGAGACGCGCCTTCTCACAGATGAGCATCATGTCCACAAGATAAGCATGCACCTTATCCTTGTCACCAATGCGAGGAAAAAGTGTGTTGCGCAAGATCCGGTGCATGATGTCAAGGAATGGATTCAGCACCCAAGTCTTCTTGTCATTAGCTAGCTTCTTCTCAACAAGGTAGTGTTGAAGCTTGTTCTTGTTGGCCGACTCGGGGTTGCCATGTGAGCGGACACCAACGGGCACATTGAGCCCCTCATCATGAATGTGTAACATCGCCATCAACTCCTTCCACTTAGCAGACATCCTCTTCCCATTAGTCATCCAAGTCATGGTCCACTGCTCATCCGTATGGAAGTGGACCGAGAACTGAGGCACAATCTCTGGGTCAAAGTCCATGTGGAACGTGAACAAATCCTCAATGCCAAACTGCTCTACCAGATCCAAAGACTCACCAAAGTATGTCCGGTTGTTGTCCTTCCTCATATGAACCATGTCAATCTAGTGCACTGGCACATAGGTGTTCTGCTTGGCCTTGATCACATCCAGGAAGATAAGATTCTGCTGCTTGGTCCAAAACAAGTCATTCCCCCTTGTGACCTCCCTAGGGTTGACGTAAGGGTTGAGCTTCCTTCGCACCAGAAACTCCGCTTGAGGTATCTCATCCATGCCAAGAGTTGGCTCCTTGGTCTTGGTAGCTGTGGACTTGGTTCTGCGTTGTGGGGCATTGGAGCCCTCTGGAGCATCTTGGTTGCGAAGGCGCTCCGAGCTCGTGTCACGACTGGGATTCGAGCGCCGGACATTGGAACCGGAGCCACCGCCTATGACACACAACACAAACACAAGAAAACCGAGAAGGATTATTCAAAGACGGGGGCCAAAAACCAAATGAAACAAGTAGAAATGTGATTGGGAGGACAAAACAACGTAATTGTTAACTCCATGGTAGTACCGGGCTAGGGTGCGGAAGTAAAAATTTACAGCCGCTCGAGCTGTGGTAGTACTGTGCCGGGGTGGCACGGTAGTACCGCGCTTGGAGCGGAAATAATTTTTTACTTTCGTGCCCCGGGCGATAGTACCGCTCCAGTGGAGCGGAAGTACCGCACGAGGACAGTTCTCGGGCAAGTGAGCGGTAGTACCGCTCCAGGAGGAGCGGTAGTACCGCACTGATTCAAATCCCTGAAGAACAACATCTCCGGATTGAGAAATATCCACAAAAATAGATCGGTACTACCATTGATCAAAACTACATTGTTGTATCACACCAAATAGCATATATACTGCACTAGCACTCTCCTACAATCTCCTCTTGCAAAGATTTAGCCGAAAATCACACGAACTACACATGCATCTCCCCAAGACCTAGAAGCACAAGAATGGGACAAAAAGAGAGGGACTAGGGGAGATACCGGTGTCCATGGCAAGAGGACGAGGTGAGGAGTGATCCCACCGGTCGGAATGCGAGGAGAGCAGCCGGAGACGGAGATCCGGCGAGGTTCTCTGGCGCCGTTCTTGGGTAGGAGAGAGAGAGAGAGAGAGAGAGAGAGAGAGAGAGAGAGACAGAGTGGTGAAAAGAGATGAATGGGTATGGGGGAGTTGGAACTCCCCCTGCCCCGCTCTTAACCCCCACCCGCTCGCGATGGCGTAGTAGTACCGCGGGTCCTCATGGTAGTACCGCCCGGGTGGAAGTACCGCTCACAGGGCGGTAGTACCACTCTTCCAGCGGCAGTAAAAAATTACTGCCGCGATGGAAGCGGTAGTACCGTGCCTGGGATGCAGCTGTGCATGCACAGGGCAACCCATCTCCTACGGTAGTACCGTGGCTTGACACGGTAGTACCGTAACCCCAAGAAAGTGCATGTTTCGACAAGAAAAGAAGAACACGGCCTTTGCAACACAACCTTCAAACAACCGGACACGCAAAAGGGAACACACACGAGGCAACTCAAACACAGGCGCGGGACAAAGGAAAGGCAAAAGATAACAATGACCAAACACGAAACACAACCTCTCCAAAGAGAGGGCGGTGGCCGGAGCCACCCATGTTTGAGTCAATTGGTATGGCACCACGAAGAATTATCCTTGGGCCCATGACCAAAACTCGTCTTTGAAGCACAAGTACCATAAAAAATGGCTAATGTGAAAGAGTTGATCAATTTATACATAATGGGGGGGAGGGAGAGTTCATTGAGAGGACAACACTCCCCCTATGTCCATGCCTACACCTAAACAAGACATCAAGATGAGTATGGTGGGGTGTGCAAGGGTTCAAGCCACATTGCTCGAATCAATGATATTTAGCTCATGCCTTAACTCGCGAAATCTTGCTTCATCCAAGGGCTTCGTGAAGATATATGCAAGGTTATCATGAGTGTTGACATAGTTGAGCTCGATCTCCCTCGCCTAATATGATCCCGGATAAAGTGATACCAAATCTCAACATGCTTCGTCTTGAAGTGTTGCACCGGGTTGAGAGAGATCTTGATGGCACTTTCATTTTCACACCAAAGAGGCACTTTGTCACAAATGACACTGTAATCCTTTAAAGTTTGCCTCATCCAAAGAAGTTGAGCACAACAACTCCCGGCGGCCACATACTCTTCTTCGGTGGACGAGAGAGACACACAACTTTGCTTCTTAGAAGACCAACTCACCAAAGAGCAACTGATACGTCTCCAACGTATCTATAATTTTTGCTTGTTTCATGATGTTATATTATCAATCTTGGATGTTTTATAATCCTTTTATAGTCATTTTATATCATTTTTGGTACTAACCGATTGACATAGTGCCAAGTGACAGTTGTTGTTTTCTGCATGTTTTTTACATCGCGGGAAATCAATATCAGGCGGAGTCCAAACGCAACGAAACTCCATGGAGATTTTTTTTGGACCAAAAGGAACGTAATGGGCCCTGACTGCGCATGGGGGGTGCCTCAAGGAGGGCATAACCCACCAGAGCGCGCCAAGAGGCCCAGGCGCGCCCTGGTGGGTTGTGCCCACCTCGGGTGCCCCCGGACCGCCTCTTTGCTCTATAAATACCCCAATATTCCAGAAATCCTAGAGGAGTCGACGAAATATTCATCCAGCCCCCGCAGAGTAGTTCGTTGGTGCCTCTCAATGATGCGTGAGTAGTTCGTTGTAGACCTTCGGGTCCGTAGTTAGTAGCTAGATGGCTTCTTCTCTCTCTGAATTCTCAATACAATGGTCTCTTGGAGATCCATATGATGTAACTCTTTTGCGGTGTGTTTGTTGGGATCGATGAACTTTGAGTTTATGATCCAATCTACCTTTTTATATCATGAAAGTATTTGAGTTTCTTTGATTTCTTTTATGCATGATCTCTTATAGCCTCGTATTTCTTCTCTGATATTTGGGTTTTGTTTGGCCAACTTGATCTATTTGTCTTGCATTGGGAAGAGGTGCTTTGTAGTGGGTTCGATCTTACGGTGCTTGGATCAAAGCACCTCTCCCCATTGCAAAGATAAATAGATCAAGTTGACCAAACAAAACCCAAATATCGGAGAAGAAATACGAGGCTATAAGCAATCATGCATATAAGAGATCAAAGAAACTCAAATACTTTCATTGATATAAAAAGGTAGATCTGATCATAAACTCAAAGTTCATCAAATCCCAACAAACACACCGCAAAAAGAGTTACATCATATGGATCTCCAAGAGACCATTGTATTGAGAATCCAGCGAGAGAGAGAAAGCCATCTAGCTACTAACTACGGACCCGAAGGTCTACAAAGAACTACTCACGCATCATCAGAGAGGCACCAATGGAGGTGGTGAACCCCATCCGAGATGTTGTCTAGATTGGATCTGGTGGTTCTAGACTCTGTGGCGGCTGGATGAATATTTCGTCGACTTCTTTAGGGTTTCCGGAATATTGGGGTATTTATAGAGAAAAGAGGCCGTCCGGGGGGCACCCGAGGTGGGCACAACCCACCAGGGCGCGCCTGGGCCTCCTGGCACGCCCTGGTGGGTTGTGCCCCCCTCGGGGCACCCCCCGAGGCGCAGCCAGGGCCCGTTGTATTCCTTCTGGCCCATAAAATTCTCCGCAAATTTTCGGGCATTTGGACTCCGTCTGATATTGATTTTCTGCGATGTAAAAAACATGGAAAAAAACAGCAACTGGCACTTGGCACTATGTCAATAGGTTAGTACAAAAAATGATATAAAATGACTATAAATGATTGTTAAACATCCAAGGTTGATAATATAACAACATGGAACAATAAAAAATTATAGATACGTTGGAGACGTATCAGATCCTAGTGATAGAAAGGGAACCGACACGTATGTATCGTTGCTACTAAGGGTAAAACGATGGGGTCTATCTATACATAGATAGATCTTTTCTACATCATGTCATCGTTCTTATTGCATTACTCCGTTTTTCCATGAACTTAATACACTAGATGCATGCTGGATAGCGGTCGATGTGTGGAGTAATAGTAGTAGATGCAGGTAGGAGTCGGTCTACTAATCTTGGCCGTGATGCCTATCTAATGATCATTGCCTGGATGTCGTCATGAGTATTTGAAGTTTTGTTAATTGCCCAACAGTAATTTGTTCACCCACCGTTTGCTATTTTTTTCTCGAGAGAAGCCACTAGTGAAACCTACGGCCCCCGGGTCTCTTTCTCATATATTTGCCTTTGTGATCTACTTTTTCCTTGCATTTATTTTCAGATCTATTAAACCAAAATTACAAAAATACCTTGCTCTAATTTATTCTTATTCAATTTATTTGGCGTTCGATCTATCAATCTACTACAAATTTATGTCACTTCTGTTTGCCTACTTGAGGCGCCGTACCCCAGAAGGGATTGACAACCCCTTTAACACGTCGGGTTGCAAGGATTTGTTATCTGTGTGCAAGGGCTGTTTATGTTGTGTTGCTTGGTTCTCCTACTGGTTCGATAACCTTGGTTTCATATCTGAGGGAAATACCTACCGCCGCTGTGCTGCATCATCCCTTCCTCTTTGGGGGAAATGCCGACGTAGCTTCAAGCGACATCAAAAGGAATTTCTGGCGCCGTTGCCGGGGAGGATCTTCAACATATACTAGGTTCCTAGTCACAAACCTCATCTCCTTGCGATTTACATTATTTGCCATTTGCCTCTCGTTTTCCTCTCCCCCACTTCACAAAAATTTGCCGTTTTATTCGCCCCTCTTTTCTGTTCGCCGTTTTCTTGCCGGATCTGTTTCTGAGTGCAATCTTGTTGTGTGGTCATCATGACTCAAGAGAACACCAAGTTATGTGATTTCTCAAATACCAACAACAATGATTTTATTGGCACTCCGATTGCTCCTCCCGCCACTAGTGCGGAGTCTTGTGATATTAATACTGCTTTGCTGAATCTTGTTATGAAAGAAGGAAATATTAATTTCCAATTTCCCTTGAGGAAGGGTACGGAACACTTCCCTAGAACAAGAATTAGGCCACCTTATGAATCAATCATGAGGGCATCTTATGGATCTCAAACCAAAGATGACAAAACTTTGATCCTTGCTTTATGCCTAGCTAAGGGCGTAAAACTATAGCGCTTGTTGGGAGGCAACCCAATGAATAAAATTTATTTTTACTTTTTGCTTTCTTTTCTTGAGTGTTTGCACAATTATGCTACTGTTATGATTGTGTTTTTTGTGTTTTAATTAGTGTTTGTGCCAAGTAGAGCCTATAGGATCTTCTTGAGTGATAGTTGTTTGATCTTGCTGAAAAACAGAAACTTTTGCACTCACGAAAATAATTCTCATTTTTTTACCACAAAGTGCTTTTGCCCTGATTCTTTTTGTAGAAGATTAATATACAAATTTCCCAGGTCTTCCTATTTTTTCAGATTTTTTGGAGTTCCAGAAGTTTTCGAAATAGTCAGATTGCTACAGACTGTTCTGTTTTGACAAATTCTGTTTCCTTTGCATTGTGTGCTTATTTTGATGGCTCTATGGTTTTCTTTGATGAGTTTTTGCGATAGAAAAGTGGGAATACAGTAGATATAATGCAAAAACAAAATATGAATTGGTTTGGTACAGTACTTATAGTAGTGATTTGCTTTATTTTACTAACGGATCTCATGAAGGTTTTGTTGAGTTTTGTGTGACTGAAATTTTCAAGTTTTGGGTTATCTTACGATGGATGAAGGAATAAAGAATAGAATAGCCTAAGCTTGGGGATGCCCCGGCATCCCAAGCTATTATCCAAAAAAGAGGAACCAACTAAGCTTGGGGATTCCCCCGAGTGGCATCCCCTCTTTCTTCTAACGACCATCGGTATTTTACTCGAAGCTATATTTTTATTCGTGACATAATATGTGTTTTGCTTGGAGCGTCTTGTATGACATGAGACTTTGCTTGTTTTCGGTTGTGTCTTAAGTCTTGATCCCTTGCGGGACACACCTCTTTGGGAGAGACAAAATTATGCCATGACTTGTTAGAATTGCTCTCTATGCTTCACTTAAATTTTTATGAGCAATGGACTTGCTCTAGTACTTCACTTATATCTTTTTTAGCACGGTGTGCTTTATTATTTTTGAAGAAATGCTCTCTTGCTTCACTTAGATTTATTTGAGAGTTAGTAAAATTTTCAAGAAATTCTCTCTTGCTTCACTTAAATTAATTTGAGAGAAAGAAAGAAAAATTATGCTCATGATCTTCACTTATATTTGTTTGAGCTTATGAAAAGCAACACATGAAAATTAATCCCAAAGTGATAGATATCCAAGAAGGATATAATAAGAACTTTCATGAAGATCATTGGACAAAATAAACTTGATTCTTAGTAATAGTTTTGAGATATGATGATGAGATATGTGACCTATGTTGATGAGTAATTATGCTTTAGTAAGAATATTGGTGTTAAGGTTTGTGATTCCCTATGCAAGTACGAAAGTCAATAGTCATGCAATGAAATTATATCCTACTTATGGTGCTTTATTCGGTGTTATTTATGCTTAACGCTTTCTTATGAGATTATTCATTTCTTGGTTGGTCGCTTCTTAATCTTTTGTTAGCCTTCATTTTGCACTAAGTATGATCTCTACTTGTGCATCCAAAAACCTTTAAACCAGTTTTGCCACATGAGTCCACTATATCTACCTATATGCAGTATTCTTTTGCCATCTCTAATTTTCAAAATAAACTTCTCTTTTGTTTGTTTATTTCGCTCGCGGAGCGGTGAGGGGTGGTTAATATTTTCCATGCTAGATGTGTTATTCTCAAGATGAGTGTTTATTCACTTGTCATTGCACGGGAGTAAGGCAAAGGTATTAGGGATTCCCAGTCCCGAAATGAAAAATGAATTTACTTTATGTTGTCAAATAATAAATTCCTTGGAAAGTGTTGGTATCGAGGGCAACCGTGGATACGGCTAGCCATGGTAAGTGAAAGTATGGTTGAAAAAAAGAATAAACTTTATTTTCTATTTGGGAACCGCCTATGATATATCTAGCATGGAAAGTGTTGGGAACTCTAAGTCGTTTTCGTTGGTGGGATGGATACACCTCCCAAAATGTTTTTATCTCTAAGTTTTTCGCTTTGAGCTCTGGCACCTCTACAAATCCCTACTTCCCTCTGCGAAGGGCCTTTTTTACTTTATGCAATTTTTATTTTTATTTGAGTCTCCATCTTCTCTTATAAAAGCACCAACTAGGAGGCAATATGATCGTACTTAAGTATTGTGTGTAACTAATATGCGAGTGTGTTTCATGAATGGATCAATGGTTGAGCATGATGGGCTAGGGATAACTTATTTTCGCATTGATATTTTGAAAGACATGGTTGCTTGTTGATATGCTTGAGTATTTAAATTATCATTATAAAACTAGACTATTGTTTGAACAATATAAAAGTCCAAATGTTCATGCTATAAAGAAAAGAAATATGATATGACATGTTAGGCAGTATTCCACATAAAAAAATTCTGTTTTTATCACTTACCTACTCGAGGACGAGTAGGAGTTAAGCTTGGGGATGTTGATACGTCTCCAATGTATCTATAATTTTTGCTTGTTCCATGCTGTTATATTATCAATCTTGGATGTTTTATAATCCTTTTATAGTCATTTTATATCATTTTTTGGTACTAACCTATTGACATAGTGCCAAGTGCCAGTTGATGTTTTCTGCATGTTTTTTACATCGCAGGAAATCAATATCAGACGGAGTCCAAACGCAACAAAACTCCACAGAGATTTTTTTGGACCAGAAGGAGGTAATGGGCCCTAGCTGCGCCTAGGGGTGCATCGAGGAGGGCACAACCCACCAGGGTGCGCCAGGAGGCCCGGGCGTGCCCTGTGGGTTGTGCCCACCTCGGGTGCCCCCAGGACCGCCTCTTTGCTCTATAAATACCCCCAATATTCTAGAAACCCTAGAGGAGTCGAGGAAATATTCATCCAGCCGCCGAAGAGTCCAGAACCACCACATCCAATCTAGACACCATCTCGGATGGGGTTCACCACCTCCATTGGTGCCTCTCCAATGATGCGTGAGTAGTTCTTTGTAGACCTTCGGGTCCGTAGTTAGTAGCTAGATGGCTTCATCTCTCTCTGAATTATCAATACAATGGTCTCTTGGAGATCCATATGATGTAACTCTTTTGCGGTGTGTTTGTTGGGATCGATGAACTTTGAGTTTATGATCAGATCTAACTTTTTATATCCATGAAAGTATTTGAGTTTCCTTGATCTTTTTTATGCATGATCTCTCATAGCCTCGTATTTCTTCTCTGATATTTGGGTTTTTTTTGGCCAACTTGATCTATTTATCTTGCAATGGGAAGAGGTGCTTTGTAGTGGGTTCGATCTTACGGTGCTTGATCCCAGTGACAAGGGAACTGACACGTATGTATCGTTGCTACTAAGGATAAAATGATGAGGTCTATCTCTACATAGATAGACATTGTCTACATCATGTCATCATTCTTATTGCGTTACTCCATTTTCCATGAACTTAATACACTAGATGCATGCTGGATAGCGGTCGATGTGTGGAGTAATAGTAGTAGATGCAGGCAGGAGTCGGTCTACTAATCTTGGACGTGATGCCTATATAATGATCATTGCCTGGATATCGTCATGAGCATTTGAAGTTTTGTCAATTGCCCAACAGTAATTTTTCACCCACCGTCTGCTATTTTTCTCGAGAGAAGCCACTAGTGAAACCTACGGCCCCCGGGTCTCTTTCTCATATATTTGCCTTTGCGATCTACTTTTTCCTTGCATTTATTTTCAGATCTACTAAAAAATACAAAAATACCTTGCTGCAATTTATTCCTATTTATTTTATTTGGCGTTCGATCTATCAATCTACTACAAATTTATCTCACGTATGTTTGCCTACTTGAGGCGTCGTACCCCGGAAGGGATTGACAACCCCTTTAACACGTTGGGTTGCGAGGATTTGTTATCTGTGTGCAGGGGCTGTTTACGTTGTGTTACTTGGTTCTCCTACTTGTTCGATAACCTTGGTTTCATATCTGAGGGAAATACCTACCGCCGTTGTGCTGCATCATCCCTTCCTCTTTGGGGAAACACCGACGTAGCTTCAAGCGACATCAGCAACCAAGGAATTGGCACCATCCGGAAGTTGACTTCCTATCCACTTTGTCTCCCGCCCAATCCGAGTCCGAAAAGCCCACAAGGTTGAAGTTAGCTCCTCTTGGGTACCATAAGCCAAAGTTTGGGGTATGAACCAAATATCGAAAGATTTGCTTGACCGCCACATAGTGGCTTTCCTTAGGTGCGGCTTGAAACCGTGCACAAATTCCCACACTCAACATGATATCCGGTCTAGATGCACAAAGGTAAAGGAAGGAACCAATCATGGAGCGATATACCTTTTGATCCACCGCTTTACCATTGGGATCTATGTCAAGTTGGCATTTGACGGGCATTGGAGTCGAAGCCGGCTTGACATCACTTAGCTTGAATCTCTCGAGCATGTCTTGAGTGTATTTGGCTTGGTTGATGAAGGTTCCTTCTCTTCTTTTCTTGATTTCGAACCCGAGAAAGAACTTCAACTCTCCCATCATGGACATCTTGAACTTCGAGGTCATGAGAGCGGCAAATTCCTCATTGAAAGCTTTGTTAGGGGAACCAAAGATAATATCATCAACATATAGTTGGCATACAAACAACACCCCTTTGATCTTCTTAGTAAAAAGAGTGGGGTCAATTTTCCCAATTTCAAACCCACGATCTTTCAACAACTCGGTAAGGTGCTCATACCACGCACGTGGGGCTTGTTTAAGGCCATAGAGTGCCTTATCGAGTTGGTACACATGATTGGGGAACTAGGGATCCTCAAACCCCCGGGGTTGTTTGACATATACCAACTCATTAATAGGACCATTAAGAAAAGCACTCTTCACATCCATTTGTTGCAACTTGAAGTTATGATGAGAAGCATAAGCAATCAACAAACGAATAGATTCAAGGCGAGCAACGGGAGCAAAGGTTTCACCGTAGTCGATACCCTCGACTTGGGAGTAGCCTTGTGCTACCAAACGAGCCTTGTTGCGAACGATAATTGCATGAGCATCTTGCTTGTTCTTGAATATCCACTTGCTTCCAATGACATTATGGTTCTTCGTTGGCTGATACGTCCATTTTGCATCATGCTTTTATATCAATTATTGCATTATGGGCTGTTATTACACGTTATGTCACAATACTCATGCCTTTTCTCTCTTATTTTACAAGGTTTACATGAAGAGGGAGAATGCCGGCAGTTGGAATTCTGGGGTGGAGAAGGAGCAAATATTAGAGACCTATTCTGCACAGCTCCAAAAGTCCTGAAACTTCACGGAGGCAGTTTTTGGAATTAATAAAAAATACTGGCGAAAGAATCCACCAAAGGGGGCCCACACCCTGGCCACGAGGGTGGGAGGCGCGCCCTACCCCCCTGGGCGCGCCCCCTACCTCGTGCGCCCCCTGGCAGGCCTCCGGTGCCCATCTTCTGCTATATGAAGTCTTTTACCATGGAAAAAATCATAAGCAATCTTTCGGGACGAAACACTGCTGCCACGAGGCGGAACCTTGGCGGAACCAATCTAGGGCTCCGGCGGAGCTGTTCTGCCGGGGAAACATCCCTCCGGGAGGGGGAAATCATCGCCATCGTCATCACCAACGATACTCTCATCGGGAGGGGGTCAATCTCCATCAACATCTTCACCAGCGCCATCTCCTCTAAAACCCTAGTTCATCTCTTGTATCCAATCTTTGTCTCGAAACCTCAGATTGGTACTTGTGGGTTGCTAGTAGTGTTGATTACTCCTTGTAGTTGATGCTAGTTGGTTTATTTGGTGGAAGATCATATGTTCAGATCCTTTATGCATATTAATACCCCTCTGATTATGAACATGAATATGATTTGTGAGTAGTTATGTTTGTTCCTGAGGACATGGGAGAAGTCTTGCTATAAGTAGTCTTGTGGATTTGGTATTCGTTCAATATTTTGATGAGATGTATGTTGTCTCTCCTCTAGTGGTGTTATGTGAACGTCGACTACATGACACTTCACCATTGTTTGGGCCTAGAGGAAGGCATTGGGAAGTAATAAGCAGATGATGGGTTGCTAGAGTGACAGAAGCTTAAACCCTAGTTTATGAGTTGCTTCGTAAGGGCTGATTTGGATCCATATGTTTCATGCTATGGTTAGGTCTACCTTAATACTTCTTTTGTAGTTGCGGATGCTTGCAATAGGGGTTAATCATAAGTGGGATGCTTGTCCAAGAAAGGGCAGCACCCAAGCACCGGTCCACCCACATACCAAATTATCAAAGTAACGAACGCGAATCATATGAGCGTGATGAAAACTAGCTTGACGATAATTCCCATGTGTCCTCGGGAGCGTTTTCCTTCATATAAGAGTTTGTCCAGGATTGTCCTTTGCTACAAAAAGGATTGGGCCATCTTGCTGCACCTTATTTACTTTCATTACTTGTTACCCGTTACAAATTACCTTATCACAAAACTATATGTTACCTATAATTTCGGTGCTTGCAGAGAATACCTTACTGAAAACCACTTGTCATTTCCTTCTGCTCCTCGTTGGGTTCTACACTCTTACTTATCGAAAGGACTACGATAGGTCCCCTACACTTGTGGGTCATCATTGGCCTTGGCACCAATCTCCACACCTTGTTATGCTCGAAGTTGTTGAGTTCTTCATGCATGGCATTGAGCCAATCCGGATCCTCGAGCGCCTCATAAACCTTTTGGGGCTCAACACAAGAGACAAACGTGTGATGTTCACAATAGTTTGCTAATTTTCTACGAGTTCTTACCCCTTTCTTAATCTTCCAAGAACATTATTCATGAGATGATCTTTAGTAGTGAGCTTGGAGGTAATCTTGGCGGCACAACGCTCCAATTCCTCCTCAACAGAGAGTTGAGGAGCGGTAACTTGATCATCGTGAGCGTCATTTTGAGCTTGTTCTTGATCTTGAGCTTGCTCTTGATCTTGAACTTGCTCGGTGGAGAGAACTTGACCTTGGGCATCACTTGGTGGTTCACCACCAACTTAAGGTTGATCTTGCCCTTGATCTTGGTCATTTGGTTGAGGGCCTTCACTTTGTTCTTCGGAAGTGCGTGGGTCTTGGGTTGGTGATGGTTCCACATGAGTGGAACATTGTCCTTATCCTTCGGCCACAAGGGGTTCCTCAATGGGTAGGATATGACCAACACCCATTCTTCTTATGGCTTGGGGAGGAATTTCATCACCTATATCACAAGTACCACTTTGCTCCACTTGGGAGCCGTTACTCTCATCAAACTCCACGTTACACGTCTCTTCAATGAGTCTGGTGGACTTGTTGAGGAAACGGTAAGCATGAGAGTTTGTAGCATAACCAACAAATATGCCCTCATGAGCTCTAGCCTCAAATTTATACAAATGAACACCTTTTTTGAGGATGAAACACTTACACCTGAACACCCGGAAGTACTTGAGGTTGGGCTTGTTGTCGGTGAGTATCTCATAAGGAGTCTTGTTCAAGCCTTTGCAGAGATAGAGCCGATTGGATGCATGACAAGCGGTGTTGATGGCCTCAGCCCAAAAGCTGTATGGAGACTTGAACTCCGCCATCATGGTCCTTGCCGCATCCATCAATGTCCGGTTCTTCCTTTCCGCTACACCATTTTGTTGAGGGTTGTAAGGTGCAGGATATTGATGCTTGATCCCCTCATCACTAAGAAACTCATCCAAGGTGTAGTTCTTGAACTCGGTGTCATTGTCACTTCTTGTCGTCAAGATCTTTGCATTGTGTTGGCGTTGAGCTTCATTTGCATAGTCGATGACGGTTTGTTGGGTCTCACTCTTCCTCTTGAAGAAATATACCCATGTGTATCTTGAATAATCATCCACAATCACCAAGAAATACTTTCTACCCCCAAGACTATCAAAGGATGGAGGTCCAAAGAGATCCAAGTGAAGGAGCTCCAAGGGTCTCTTCGAGTAGATGATAGTCGTGGGAGGGTGAGCCTTCTCATGTAGATTTCCTTCTATACAAGCACTGCAAGCATGATATTTGGCAAAGCTAACATTTGTTAGTCCACGGACATGGTCCCCCTTGAGAAGACTTTGCAAAGATCTCATATTGACATGGGCTAAACGGCGACGCCAAAGCCATCCCACGTCAACTTTAGCCATTAGGCATGTCGCGGTCTTAGTGGGTCGCTCTGAAAAGTTAATCACATAAAGACCGTACTCGACATGCCCAACAAAGGCTACTTTAAGAGTCTTGCTCCACAAGAGGGCCACGGTATCAATATCAAAGAAAGTGGCAAAGCACATGAGTGCAAGTTGACGAACGGAAAGTAAATTGTATGCAGGGGACTCAACAAGCATGACTTTCTCGATCATGAGATCATGAGAAATGACAACCTTTCCAAGACCCAATACCTTAGAAGACGAGGCATCACGCCACTCGACATTGGTGGGCATAGATGAAATCTTGTGCACGTCCACCACCAAGTCCTTGCTTCCGGTCATATGATTTGTGGCTCCACTATCAAGCAACCATGATCCCCCACCGGAAGCAAACACCTACAAGAGATCAATGCTTGGTTTTAGGTACCCATCTTGTAATGGGTCATTTGATGTTAGTAACAAAGGTCTTAGGAACCCAAATAGACCATTCAATGTACTCATAAGGAGAACCAACAAATTTAGCATAAACATGCCCATCACTAGCACGGCATAACACATAAGAAGGGTTAAAGCCGCCGGCTTTGTTGGAAGGGGTGGCATTGCCCTTCTTGACACCACCACCCTTCTCATTGTTCTTCTTCTCCTTAGAAGCACCATATCCCTCCTTCACAAAAGTTTGCTTGAGAGGGGGAGTTCGTTTGGCCTTGTCATTCTTCTTCTTGTTCTTGGACTTGGGTGTAAACCCAATTCCCTCCTTGCCCACAACTTCATTTTGATTGCTCAAAAGGTCATTGAGGTTCTTCTCACCTTGTATGCAAGGCACAAGGACTTTCTCAAGTTGCTCCTTCAACTTTGCATTCTCGTCCACAAGATGCACATGCTCACAACACGGGTTAGTAGCATTTGCATTATCAATTAAAACCATATGAGGATAAGTGAATTTTTCCTTGGTTAGCTTCACTTGGAGTTGATCATGAGACTCTTTGAGGCTGCATGATCACCCTTCAAGGCCTTATGAGCCTTTTCAAGTATATCAAACTCCTCCTTGAGTCTAGCAAGATCAACCCCAAGTTTTGCCTTCTCGGAATTGAGCACAAGATATACAACAAGAGCATGATCAAGATCTTTCTTTAATTTAGCATGATCATCGTTGTATGACTCCTCAAGAGCCAAACGATGACCACGCTCTTCCTCAAGCGCATTCGAGAGATCCAATATCTCATCGTCATAGTCACGACTGTGCCCCTCTATCTTAGAGATGGTGTCTTCGTGAGCCTCGATCATGTCATTGGCTTCACCAAGATGTTCCAAGAGAGCAACAAAGTGCTTCTTGGATTTACCCTTGAGCTTACTCATAAAAGAAAAATTCATTTTCTTCCTCATTAGACCCCTCACTTTCATCAATGCAATCCATCAAAGAGGGATTAGTACTGATGGTGGTTTTGATGTTGGGGGTTACCTTGTTGGTGGCTTTGGCCATGAGGCACTTGGCAGTGATGTTCTCGTTGGGTGAGTCGAAGAGGGACACCCGTGGAGTTGTTGCAATGGCTACGGAGGCCATGGCAACCGTCTCACCATCTTCATCATCATCATCATCCTCATTGTACTCTTCTTGTGCCACCAACCCCTTGGGAGGAGTCTTCTTGGTGAAGTTGTTCTTGTTGGGGAAGGACTTGGCCTTGTCTTTTTGGATGAGCTTGCCACCATTGTCTTCCCTGTTCTCATATGGGCACTCCACAACAAAGTGGCTGACATTGCCACAATTATAACATGTCCTCACACGTTGCTTGCCCTTGGCGCCACTTGAGTTGTTCTTGTTGAAGTTGGGCCTTGAGTTCTTCTTGCTCCAAAATTGCCTTGAAGCGAGAGCCATGTGCTCATGATAAGCATATTTTGTATCTTCGGTGTTACTCTCCTCTTCTTCCTCTTCATACTCTTCTTCCAGACTAGCCTTGGCCTTCAAGGCAAGGTTGGGCTTCTTTGCTCGTTGAGAACACAACACCACATTGTCGGCGGTCTTGTCCAAGATCCTCATTGCCACAAACTCATCCAACACTTCACTTGAGGACAAGGTGTGGAAGTCCGGCCTTTGACGAATGACGGAGGACATGACCTTATGGTAAGGCATCATGGCCTTGAGAAACTTGCGCTTGATCCTATTGTCATCCATATCCTTGCTCCCATGATCTCGGAGTGAGACCGCGAGAGTGGTTAATCTCCGGTAAAGCTCACGAGGTTCTTCATCTTAATTCATTGCAAACTCATCGGCTTCATCTTACACCACTTCATAGTTGGGGCGCTGAATGCTTGCACTTCCCTTGTAAATGGAAACAACATGTTGCCATGCTTCCTTGGCCACGATGAAAGGTCGGAGATGCGCAATATCTTCGGATGGAATTGCATCTTGGATGACGAAGAGAGCGGACTCATTGAATTGATTATCCGTGGCTTCTCTAGGGGTGAGGTTGCTTGGGTCATGCGGGTAGAAACCTTGCTCAATGATTCTCCAAAGATTAGTATTACTATGATTTAAATGATGTTTAAAGCGATAGACCCAAGAGGTAAAATCCTCATTTTTCACAAACTTAGGAGGAGGACCAACATGATTCAAATGAGTGGAGGGAACCGGTCCTCCATAAGTAAGTGGAGGTTCAACATGGGCAAAGATGCCATTTCCACTTCTACCACTAGATAAAGGAACTTTGTCACTAGTAGCTTCCCCCTTGTCGGAGTTAGCATCCGTCACCTTGTTAGTGGGATCACCCACTTTCATTGGTGCGGTGGATACACTAGTGCAGAACAGGCCTTTATCACCGGTTCGTAAGGGCCTTTAGTGCCGGTTCTGCAACCCGCACTATGGAGTGGAGACTAAAGGCCCCCCCTTTAGTACCGGTTCGGCACGAACCGGTGCTAAAGTGCCACCACGTGGCACGAGCCAGGCCCGGGTGTTGGCAGACCATTAGTACCGGTTGGTAGCACCAACTGGTACTAAATGTTTGGGGGGGGGGTTGGTTTTAATTTTTATTTTTCCATTAATTTTGTGTTTTCCACTTAATTCTTTTTTGTTTGCTGGTATTTTACGATACTACATATTGTACACGTTATGCATATATATAAATAGATTTTCTCGTAGAACTGGTCATATATATATAATCGAATGTCTCACAACCACCATTAATTATTCACACATACACATGTATATATATATACAATTTCTCCTACATGTTGCCTTGGTGCCTTCGGAGCACGATGACAAGTGGTTCATGGGGGCGGTAGTGGGTAATAGTATTCTCCTTTGGGATCTATAACCTGGTCGAGCAAAAATCCCGCTATTTCCTCTTGAAGTGCTCGTATGCGCTCCTCTGATAGGAGCTTGTCCCGCACCTCTTTGAACTGTTAAGAAGGAGATCAATATGCATGTGTATTAGTTGTGTGACTAGATATCGACAATCATGTAAGATTTGTGAATAGTGTTCTGGCAAACGTACCCAGTCCTGTCTATCAGATCTACTCCTTTCGGACGCCATCATGCAAATGTTCTCGCAAACGTAGTATGCACACACTTCAGTCCCCGTCGCCTGCTTCAGGGCCTTTACGACAATAGAATTTAATCAGATAATAATTAATCAAGCATGTTAATTAATTAATGGTATTGAAACAAGAATTAAAGAGATGGTAGCTAGCTAGCTAGTACTACTTAATTACTTACCTTGGGTCGATACCAACATAGCTTTTGTCGCCATTTTCCTGGAGTCACCTTGATGTACTTTGCCCAAGCCCTGCCCGCCGACAAAGAAAATTAATAAATGGGTTATTAAAAATAGTTCATATCAGGAAATGACGAACTAAATAGGCCGAGATATAGTTAATAATGATTGAAATAACCTGTCGACTATCCCCTTCACGATGCTGTAGTCACTATTTTTTTAAGTAGTGAGTCCAGTATTTCAACTTTTCCTTCGTCAACTTTAATGTCTAACAAGATCCAGTGGAAGCTGCATGCGCATACGTTTGCATGTATAAATTAAGCGGGCATGTGCATAACACTAATCAACTATAACCCTAAACCCTATACACTTATTAACATCTAGCTAGTAAGCAAAAACAGAATTTGTAGTACAAGACAGTGTGACTCACTCGAAGTTGTAAGGAAGTAGTATATCTTCATTGCTATTGAGGCGCTTCAAGAACTCTATCATGCATTTCTCTACATCTTGTCTACACCATTCCAATTTCCATGTGTATTCATTAACGGTATTTGGGTCAATGAACCCAATGCCATAGCATCCAGCTTTTTTCATTTCATACATCTTCATCCTGCATAATACCATAGAAAAGAATATATAGTGAGGATATATAATTACAGGTAATTAATGATCAATCAATGAGCACTAGAGCTAGCTTGAGACTTAAATTACAGAAAGAAATCACTTACAGACAATAGCAACTGACGATAGATTTGTCGAGTGCATCTTGATTGAATAACTGAAATAGTTCTGAATACTCAATGGCTAGAGCTTTCTTATGGAAGTAATGTTCTTCCTCGACTTGCACCATGAGGGACTCTCGATTGGAAATCTTGGTAATTTTCATGTAGCAATCATGCAATTCATACATCCTCGTTGGGAGGTTCTTGACCTCCTCGGGCTCGACCAAAGGTTGGCTCCGGACATATTTCCGTTTTATTTCCTCCGCTCTAAGCGGAGGCATGGGCTCGATCTTGAGGAGTTGTCCAACAGTGATCTTGAGCATTTCAGCCTGCATTATATGCTCCTCGGTTATTACCACATCGCCCAGCTCGGGAACGTAAACGGTTTGCCCACAATAATATTGGGCGCGCGTACTCTCATGTGTTGTTGGCACAACAAGCGGGGGGGTCGATTGCGCCGCCTGTTCTCCCAGTTGGGGAACGGTTTTCCCGCATTTTTTGACAGCTGCTTGTTGGCTCGAGCTCGAGCTCGCTTCTTTCTGTAGTCGTGCTCGATGTGCCTTCTTGATTTGGCGCTCATAGTCTGAGTCAACAGGCTTGGGAGCTGGTGGTCTAGCCATACGAATGAAGTGGTCAATCTTTTCCTCAGGCACTTTCTCCCTCGGCGGCGTTGCCGGTTTCGGTCGAAAATGAGCGTCCACTTCGGCCCGCGCTATTGCATCGTTTTGCTCCTCGGTCATGTCGTAAGGCCTCTGAAGAAGAGGAGCGAGGCTGCTTGGACCATATTTATATCTCTTGTCTCCGCCTGTACTTTCTGTACTACCTCGACTCGTACCGCTACGCACCATAGCTGCGGCGTGTCTCTTCTGCGATTGCTTAGGCGGCAGAGACGGCTGACGTGGCTTAGTTGGAGCAGGAGGAGTGGCCTGACGCTGTGCCGGACTTGAAGCAGGAGGTGTGGCCTGACACGGTGGCGGACTTGGAGGAGCGGGAGTCTGCTGACACGGTGGCGGACTTCGAGGAGGAGTCGGCAGACGCGGTGTCGGTGGACTTCGAAAGATGATGCAATCCTTTTTCCATAGGATGAAACGATGTATGGCCTCTCCCAGTGTTTTCTCGTCGTCACCTCCAGGAATGTCAAGCTCTAGCCCCGAATATGGGCCCACCACCTCATCAACCAAGACACGAGCATAGCCCTCTGGAATCGGGGCGCAATGGAAGGGTTCTTCGGGGGTAATTGTAAAAGCAACGGCGTTCGCCACCTTCATGGATATGTTCTTCATTTTGAAGTGTAGCTCACAGTTAGTGTTCTCTATGATGTCATCCACAGGGTATGTATCCAGCAGTGCGTCGCCCGGGGCGGAACCAACGCTACTTCTCGACATGGATGGGACGGTGCTATCCAATGCTGGATGATCATCCGCTTGCTGTTGCCGCTGCTGAGACCCCCTTTCCTGGCTAAGTGAGTCGATCTGCTGCTACTGCTGGAATTTGAGTGCCAAGTCCGCGTGCCTTGCTTCTAGGCCTTGAAGGCATTCCGCGTCCTGCTTCCTCTGCTCCTCCTCCAGCTTCCTCTTCTTCTCCTCCTCCATCTTCTTTCTTGCACGGGTCCTGTAGTCGTCGTTCCATTCCAAAAAGCCCTCATACCAGGGAATAACGCCCTTGCCTCGTGTTCTTCCCGGGTGTTCAGGATTTCCCAGGGCGCGCGTAAGCTCGTCATTCTCTCTGTTGGGCGTGAACAGCCCCTTTCGAGCATCTTCTATTGCGTCAAGTAACTTTTGTTCTGCTCCGTTTAGACTTGCCTTCTTCGAAACCAGGCATGTCTTCGGGTCCAACGCCCCCCATGCGCTTAGAACCAAGTTCTGCACCTGGGGGGCCAGCTCCTAGTAATCGGAGTGACCCCTGCATCCTCCATCTCTTGCTCAGACTTATCCCACTTAGGCATTGCCACCGCGTAGCCACCTGGACCCAGCCTATGGAACTGCGTCTTTTTTGCGGCATTGACCTTGTTTTTTCTCGACCGTTCCTTAGATAATTCTGATTCCTTGAATTTCATGAAAGCGGGCCAGTGTTCTCTTTGCTTCTCTAGTGTTCCCTTGAATTCTGGAGTCTTCCTTTCTGCAGCGAGGTAGTTGGCCCATACAGTTTTCTTGTGGGTGTTGAATGCAATTGCCATCTTCTTAAGAGCAGAGTCCTTGACTTTCTGCACATCTGCATCAGTGAATAATCTGGTAGGGTGAAATGTTCCATCAGAGATTCCCAAAGCTTTTGTTTTGCTCTGTCGTCGACCCAAGTAACATCTGGGCGTTTAGTTTTTGGCTCTTTCCATTCTTGAATGGAGATCGGGAGTTGGTCCTTCACAAGAACTCCGCACTGACGAACGAACTTGCTCGCAATGTTCTTAGGCGTGAGGGGTTCGCCACTAGCTTTGATGGAATCGATGTTGTACTTTACACCCTCCTTCAACTTTTTGCTCGGGCCGCGCTTTGTCCTGCTGTCTGTAGAAGCAGATTTGCTTGATCCGGAGGGCTGAAAGGAGAAAGATCGATTCGTTAATATATCTTCAAATAAAAAAACATGTGATGATCACTAGATGCCTGCTTATATAAATATACCTCGCCGGTAGTCTTTGTTATTTCAAGATCAACATTGTATTCGTCATCATAATCATTGTCTGCATCATCATAATCATAATCATAGTTCATGACTTCATCAACTCGGTCGTCGAGATCGAATATCTTATCATCACCCTCCCCGGTATTGTTCAGATATTGGGAGCCGTCATTTGCTTCATTCAGATCATCTGGCCTGCTAGGGCTGCGTATGATCTCGTACAGGGCCTCTTCTCCCTCTCTGCCGGTATTATCCGCCATAGCTTTTATTTAACTAATACAGAAGAAATATAAAACAATTTAGTATTCAAATTAGAATGCATGGATGCAATCAATAAGGAAAAACTGAATCATATAGTACATAATATGCATCGTCTCGAATAATATATAATCTCGAATACATCGTCTCAAATAATATATAATCTCGAATACATCGTCTCGAATAATATATAATCTTGCATACATCGTCTCAAATAATATATAATCTCGAATACATCACTGGCTAGGTAGCTAATAAAGATCGAATACTATAGAAGAATCTAGGCCACTCGCGGTTCCTGGGGTGCGGGCGGTGGACACCCAAAGACAAGGAACCATCACAGGATCATATCTCCGGTCATCTGCCCAAAGAACCTGCCAGGTATTGGAGAACCTGACGTCCATAGCAGCCATGTAGCGATGGACGTGCTCGTCCTCCTCCCTGACACGACGACGCACCACCTCCGGCGGGGCCGGCTCCCTCTGCACCGAATGTGGCCCACGCGAACGCCACCAAAGGAGATCAGGGTCGACGACGGGACCCAAGGTCGGGTTCCTCACCAAGCGTCGCGCCCCTCCAGGTAGCACCTCCCAGTGCCAGCCCGGCAGAGCCCAATCCCGAACATGGGTCCTCTGAAGCAGGACGTCGTCGCGAACGGGTCGACGGCGAGGATGCGGGCCGGGCATCGTCGACAACAAATACTATATGCCGCAAAAGTAAAGTAACATTTTTTAAATGATTGAATTGTGATTTCTTATATGCAAATTCTAAATTTTATAACTAAAAATATAATAAACTAAAAAAACATCGACCATATCTAAAACTAACATTTCTAGCATTTCTATAACTAAAATTGTATAACTAATTTTTCTTTAACATTTCTATATAACAAACATTTCTATAACATTAATACAGAAAAAACTAACATTTCTATATATAACTAACATTTCTATATATAACTAACATTTCTATATAACTAACATTTCTATAACATTAATACAGAAAAAACTGAAAAAACTAATAACTAATAACTAATAACAGAAAAACTAAAAACTAAAAACAGAAAAACTAAAAACTAAAAACAGAACAAAAATTGTGTATGTGTGTGTATGGTGTGTGCGTATGTGTTGTGTGTGCAGGCGACGGCGACGGCGAGCCAAGGCGACGGCGCCGGCGGCGCGCGCGGCGGCTTCGATTGGAGGGAGAGGAGAGGGGGGACAGAGGCTCACAGCGCGGGCGAGGTCGAGGCGACGGCGACGCGGGCCGGTGCGGGGACGGGGACGCGGGCCGGTGCGGGGATGGGGACGGGCCGGCGACGCGGACGGCGCGACGAGGACGGGGGCGGCGCAGAGTCGACGGGGACGGCGCGACGGCGGCGGCGATGGCGCGGGACGGGGCGGCGGCGATGAAGCAGAGAGAAGTGGGAGGAAACTGACGAAATTTTCATAAGTGTTTCTTATATAGGATGGTCCTTTAGTACCGGTTAGAGCCACCAACCGGTACTAAAGGTCGATTTTGGCCTGGCCAAGGGGCGGGAAGCTCCCACCTTTAGTACCGGGTGGTGGCACCAACCGGTACTAAAGGCCCACCCTTTAGTACCGGTTGGTGCCACCACCCGGTACTAAAGGGTGTGCGCTGCCAGGCGAGGGGCGCAGAAGTTTAGTACCACCTCGCTAGTTGAGGAGCGCGAGGACCAGTTTATAAGCCCCGGCGCGGGCACTGCATTGAGCTCCTCTCAATAGCAGGCCTTCTGGGCCTACCTCTCCTACTCTGCCTGTGGGCCTACTGGGCTTGCGGGCCTGCATCCTGGCCCAACTACAGGTTGGGTTTCTAGTCGTATGCAGGCCACTCTGGCCCAGTAGGTGGGCTTTTTTTATTTTCTTATTTTTTTGCTTTATTTATTTTTGGTTTTTTTATTTTTGAGTTGTTTTTTGCTGTATTTAGAGTTTATTTGGGAATATTTTTTGCTTTAGGTACAAAAAATTACAAACTTTCTGTTAGTGCCGGTAGTTTACAAATTTGAATAGTTTACATTTTGAATTATTTGAAATTTGTGTGAATCACTAGTTTGTGAATAACTTAACTTTGAAAATAGATTTTCAGTTATTCTTTTTTCTTATGTTTAATATTAGTGTGTTTTATCATTATATTCAATTTGGTAATGCTTAGGTTATTTAAAAAATGAAATCCCTTTGTAACGGATGAGTTTTCGTCCGAAACCCTGATACTTCGAAAGAGATTGTCCATTTTATACACGAAGTGCATCCAGTTTTTGCGGTAACCCTCTCTACTTTTTTGCACATGCTGTGGGTGAAATTATGATACCATGCCAACTTTCAACCTTTTCTGAGTTCATTTGAAATGCTTTTCAATTTCAGGGTCATTTAGCTGAAAAAATCAGTAAATGCATGAAAGAATTTGTTTGCACATAAAATTTCTTCGCGTTTCAAATGCCAAAACACATAACTACCCTAACTATTACAGAGATTCCCTCCTGGGTGTGAAACACAGAAGAAATTGATGATAGTGAAGCCGATCACATCCCAGATCTTTGGGTGTGAAACTTTTTCTTCGCGTATGTCCCTTTGCGCCGTAGCCATGGAAAATCTTCATCATTTAACTGGATGCTCGGGTTAATATTCACTGTGAATGGAGCAATTTCATCAAACTTTTCATAATCTTCTGACATGTCTGTCTTGTCATCCACTCCCACGATGTTTCTCTTCCCAGAAAGAACTATGTGGCGCTTTGGCTCATCGTATGATGCATTCGCTTCCTTATCTTATATTTTTCTCGGCTTGGTAGACATATCCTTCACATAGAAAACCTGTGCCACATCATTAGCTAGGACGAATGGTTCGTCTGCATACGCAAGATTGTTGAGATCCAGTGTTGTCATTCCATACTGTGGGTCTTCCGTTACCCCATATCGTGTCATATTGACCCATTTGCACCGAAACAAAGGGACCTTCAAATCACGTCCATAGTCAAGTTCCCAAATCTCCTCTATGTAACCATAATATGTTTCCTTTCCCGTCTTGGTTCTTGCATCAAAGCGGACACCACTGTTTTGGTTGGTGCTCTTCTTATCTTGGGCGATCGTGTAAAATGTATTACCATTTATCTCGTACCCTTTGAAAGTCATTATATTCGAAGATGGTAACTGGGACAGCGAGTACAGGTCATCTTCAATAGAGGCGTCATGATTTGTTCACGTGTAAAATAGTACGTGTCTGCAACCAGCCAGCAAAACTCCTGGTTTGTTCACGTGTAATCCAGTCATCAGACCGCTCCGGGTGTTTGGAGCGTAGAAAATTCTTGTGTTCGTCCATATACGGAGCCACCAAGGCGGAATTATGTATAACTGTGTAGTGTGCTTCAGTGAGAGAATGTCCGTCCATACATATTTTTTTATTCCCTCCTAGCGTGCCTTTTCCATCCAGTCTGCCCTTATGCCGCAATTCAGGAACACCAATCGACTTAAGGTCAGGAATAAACTCAATACAAAACTCAATGACCTCCTCATTTTCATGGCCCTTGGAGATGCTTCCTTCTGGCCTAGCACGGTTATGAACATATTTCTTTAAGACTCCCATGAACCTCTCAAAGGGGAACATATTGTGTAGAAATACAGGACCCAAAACGCTAATCTCTTCGCATAGGTGAACTAGGACGTGTGTCATGATGTTGAAGAAGGATGGTGGGAACACCAACTCGAAACTGACAAGACATTGCACCAAATCATTCTCTAACCTTGGTATGATTTCTGGATCGATTACCTTCTGGGAGATTGCATTGAGGAATGCACATAGCTTCACAATGGCTAATCGAACGTTATCCGGTAGAAGCCCCCTCAATGCAACCGGAAGCAGTTGCGTCATAATCACGTGGCAGTCATGAGACTTTAGGTTCTGGAACTTTTTCTCTGCCATGTTTATTATTCCCATTATATTCGACGAGAAGCCAGACGGTACCTTAATACTGAGCAGGCATTCAAAGAAGATTTCCTTCTCTTCTTTGGTAAGAGCGTAGCTCGCATGACCCTGATGTATGCCGTCTTTTCCATGCATACGTTGCTGGTCCTCCCGTGCCTCAGGTGTATCTTTTGTCTTCCCATACACGCCCAAGAAGCCAAGCAGGGTCACGCAAAGATTCTTCGTCACGTGCATCACGTCGATTGCAGAGCGGACCTCTAGATCTTTCCAATAGGGCAGGTCCCAAAATATAGATTTCTTCTTCACATGGGTGCGCGTCCGTCAGCGTCATTCGGAACAGGTTGTCCGCCAGGACCCTTTCCAAAGACTACCTTCAAATCCTTGACCATATCATGTACATCAGCACCAGTACGGTGGCGAGGCTTCGTCCGGTGATCCGCCTCACCTTTGAAATGCTCGCCTTTCTTTCTTACGGGATGCCTGCTCGGAAGAAATCGACAATGTCCCAGGTACACATTCTTCCTACAATTGTCCAAATATATACTGTCGGTATCATCCAAACAGTGCGTGCATGCGCGGTATCCCTTGTTTGTCTGTCCTGAAAGGTTACTGAGAGCAGGCCAATCATTGATGGTCACGAACAGCAAGGCCTTTAGGTCAAATTCTTCCCCCATGTGCTCATCCCACGCACATACACCTGTTCCATTCCACAGCTGTAAGAGTTCTTCAACTAATGGCCTTAGGTACACATCAATGTCCTTGCCAGGTTGCTTAGGGCCTTGGATGAGCACTGGCATCATAATGAACTTCCGCTTCATGCACAACCAAGGAGGAAGGTTATACAAACATAGAGTCACAGGCCAGGTGCTATGGTTGCTGCTCTGCTCCCCAAAAGGATTAATGCCATCTGCGCTTAGACCAAACCATACGTTCCTTGCGTCATCTGCAAACTCCTTCCCGTACTTTCTCTCAATTTTTCTCCACTACGACCCGTCAGCGGGTACTCTCAACTTTCCGTCTTTCTTACGGTCTTCTCTGTGCCATCGCATCGCCTTGGCATGCTCTTTGTTTTGGAACAAATGTTTCAACCGTGGTATTATAGGAGCATACCATATCACCTTGGCAGGAATCTTCTTCCTGGGGCGCTCGCCCTCGACATCACCAGGGTCATCGCGCCAGATCTTATAGCGCAATGCACCGCATACCGGGCAAGCGTTCAAATCCTCGTACTCACCGCGGTAGAGGATGCAGTCATTAGGGCATGCATGTATCTTCTGCACCTCTAACCCTAGAGGGCAGACAGCCTTGTTTGCTTCGTACGTACTCTCGGGCAATTCGTTGCCCTCTGGAAGCATATTCTTTATCATTACCAGCAACTTTCCAAATCCCTTGTCAGATACACCATTCTCTGCCTTCCATTGCAGCAATTCCAATGTGGTGCCCAACTTTTTCTTGTCAGCTTCGCAATTCGGGTACAACAATTTCTTGTGATCCTCTAACATGCGCTGCAACTTCTTCTTCTCCAAATCACTTGCGCAGTTTCTCTTTGCATCGGCAATGGCCCGACCTAGATCATCAGCGGGCTCATCTGATGCCTCTTCTTCAGCTTCTTCCCGCATTGCCGGCTCAGCTTCTTCCCCCATTGTTGTATCATCGTATTCAGGGAACCCATGGCCAGGATAGTTGTCGTCGTCCTCTTCTTCTTCATTGTCTTCCATCATAACCCCTCTTTCTCCGTGCTTGGTCCAAACATTATAGTGGGGCATGAAACCGGACTTAAACAGGTGGACGTGAATGGTTCTTGACGTAGAGTAATTGTGATCATTCTTACAGACTAAACATGGACAAGGCATAAAACCATCCGCCCGCTTGTTTGCCTCAGCCGCAAGCAGAAAAGTTTGCACGCCATTAATGAACTCGGGAGAGCATCGGTCATCGTACATCCATTGTCGGCTCATCTTCATTACACAACACCGAATAGACCAAATTAATAAGTTCATACATAAAGTTCATACAAGACTTAAATGCAACAAACAAATAACTCTCTAACTAAAGAATTTAAATGCAATAACAAATGCGATCAAGATCGCAACTAAGGTAACAATTGATCCAACAACATAATGATACCAAGCCTCACTATCAATGGCATATTTTCTAATCTTTCTAATCTTCAAGCGCATTTTCTCCATCTTGATCTTGTGATCATCGACGGCATCGGCAACATGCAACTCCAATTCCATCTTCTCCCCCTCAATTCTTTTCAATTTTTCTTTCAAATACTCGTTTTCTCTTTCAACTAAATTTAACCTCTCGACAATAGGGTCGGTTGGAATTTCCGGTTCACAAACCTCCTAGACAAAAATATCTATGTCAACTTGATGGGCATAATTTGTCATAAACACGAAATGCAACAACTAGTTTTAAAGGAGAATATACCACATCCGAATCATAACAAGGACGAGGGCCGACGGGGACGGATATCAAAACCATGGCACTATGTATAACAAACAACGTACGGGTAAGATAATTATACGAGTAACTATATATCCAAATCACATCAACATCAATTTGGTAATGTAAAACATTCGTGAACAAGAGGCTCAACACAAGGTGGTGCCGGCGACGGAACGGTGCGGGCGATCGACTGTGGTTACGTCGGAGATTTAGAAGGCACTAAGTAAACCACACCTACATATGCAAACTAAGTGTTAGTTTTGACCACAAATTGCATATAAATCAAATACTAGCACATATATTTTCTACCAAATTACTAAACTCATAAATTAATCACTATACAAAGCATTGCAAGAGCTAATGTAGCAATGAGAGATGAAAGGACAAAGTTGCTAACCTTTGTGATCATTTGAATGGATGGGGGCCTTCAAATCTTGACAAATTTTGGGCAAAATGTGTGATGAGCTCGAGAGGAAGAGGGGAAGAACAGAGAGGAGAGGGGGAAGGGGAAGAACAGAGCGAGCTCGGGTGGACGAAGGGTTTATGTAGGATGACCTTTAGCACCGGTTCGTGCCATGAACCGGTAAGGTGCTGGAGGGGCCCCGGATTGACAACATCCTGCCACCACTCACTTTAGTACCGGTCCATGGCACGAACCGGTGCTAAAGGTCGGCCACGAACCGGTACTAATGAAAGCGGCTGGCTAGCCGTTGGAACCGGCACAAATGCACACATTAGTGCCGGCTCAAAAGCAAACCGGCACTAATGTGCTTGACATTTGACCCTTTTTCTACTAGTGATAATTTAAGGCCTTCTAAAAACTTGTTGAACATGCCTTCAACCTCGGTCGTCATGGAGGTTTTCAATGTGTCCAAAGCCGCATTGAATTCCTCACGAGAGACCGAGGATCCCCCATTGGCCGTAGACGAGGACGGAATCACACCTGGGTGCTCCTCCCCACCGTCTACGGTGCCAACCATACTCTTCGGACGACGAAGTCCTTAATAAAGAGACGAGGCTCTGATACCAATTGAAAGGATCGGTATAGTTGACTAGAGGGGGGGGGTGAATATGCAACTAACAATTTTTAGCTTTTCTTTATCAATTTAAACTTTGCATCAAAGTAGGTTGTCTAGAAATGCAACTAGGTGAGCAACCTAAATGATGCAACAACAAGCACACAAGCTAGCAAAGGACACAACACAAAGTAAGCTTGCACAAGTAAAGGTAAGAGATAACCAAGAGTAGAGCCGGTGGAGACGAGGATGTGTTACTGAAGTTCCTTCCCTTTGAGAGGAAGTATGTCTCCGTTGGAGCAGTGTGGAGGCACAATGCTCCCCAAGAAGCCACTAGGGCCACCGTATTCTCCTCACGCCCTCACACAATGCGAGATGCCGTGATTCCACTATTGGTTCCCTTGGAGGCGGCGACCGAACCTATACAAACAAGGTTGGGGCAATCTCCACAACTTAATTGGAGGCTCTCAACGACACCATGAAGCTCCACCACAATGGAATATGGCTCCGCGGTGACGTCAACCATCTAGGGTGCTCAAACACCCAAGAGTAACAAGATCCGCAAGGGATTAGTGGGGGGAATCAAATTTTTCTTGGTGGAAGTGTAGATCGGGGCCTTCTCAACCAATCCCTAGAAAATCAACAAGTTTGATTGGCTAGGGAGAGAGATCGGGCGAAAATGGAGCTTTGAGCAACAATGGAGCTTGGGGAGGGAAGAGGTGGTCAACTTGGGGAAGAAGACCCCCCTTATATAGTGTGAGGAAAAATCCAATCGTTACCCACGTACTCCGCCCACGACATGCGGTACTACCGCACGTAATCACGGTATTACCGCACAGCATGCGGTACTACCGCTTGGTAGTGCGGTACTACCGCTCGCGCGACAGGGGCCAGATGAGGCCCTGTTGCACATGGCAACGAGCGGTACTACCACGTGCCCTTGCGGCACTACCGCAAGGCAGGGCTCATTCTGGGCTGGGAAGGCACGGACTAATAAAATTACATCTGTGGCTACTTCCGCTGAGTTTTGGTCCATGCAAAAATCCGGCACGGTACTACGGCTCACAGGGAGTGGTACTAGCGCGTAGGGCGCAGAAGTAAAAAATTACTTCCGCCCCTACTTCGGCGCATGCCACCGTTCTGGGCCAGAGGCCACGGTACTACCGCATGCTAGGAGCGATACTACCGCACACGCGGTACTACCACTGCCACGGGCGGTACTACCGTGGGCAGCTGTGGTACTACTGCTCCCTTGAGCAGTACTACCGCACGCCACAGAACAGTAGCATTAGGAAGCCTTCATCTTCGCAAGGACAAGGGAAACGACCGGTGCTCCAAAGAAGCGAAGGAAAGGTGGTGCAAACAAACAGATGTGAACGTGTTGATTCCACCCTAACCTTTCCAAAGCGGACCCCCTCTTAATAGTACGGCTTTCCTACGACTCAAATCCACCGAAAAGAAACATAGAGAAACGCCGTCATCGATAGGCTTCGAGGGGCACCGAATCATCTTGTTCCTAGACATGAGATATCTGAAATGCTCAATGCACATGATTAGTCCGCAAATGCATTGTCATCAATCACCAAAACCACTTAGGAAGAAATATGCCCTTACGGAGCTAATATCAAATAACCTCTTTTCACTGGCAAGTTTGAAATCATAGTTGAGTACTTTGATCGCCCAATAGGCTTTATGTTCTAACTCAAGAGGCAAATGACAAGCTTTTCCATAAACCATCTTAAAAGGAGACATACCCATAGTATTTTTGTATGTTGTTCTATAATCCCAAAGTGCATCGTCTAATTTATTAGACCAATTCTTCCGGGACCTATTAATAGTCTTTTGCAAAATTAATTTTATTTCTCTATTGCTAAGTTCAACATGACCACTAGAATGAGGATGATAAGGTGATGCAATTCTATGGTTAACATCATACTTGGCAAGCATTTTACGGAAAGCACCATGAATAAAGTGTGAACCACCATCAGTCATTAAATATCTACGGACTCCAAACCTTGGGAAAATAACTTCCTTAAGCATTTTAATAGAGGTGTTGTGATCAGCACTACTGGTTGGAATAGCTTCTATCCACTTGATGACATAATCAACAGCAACCAAAATATGTGTATACCCATTAGAGGAAGGAAAAGGTCCCATGTAATCAAATCCCCAAACGTCAAATGGTTCAACAACATGTGAATAATTCATAGGCATTTCTTGATGCTTACCGGTATTACCTATTCTTTGACATTCATCACAAGACAAGACAAACTTACGGGCATCTTTGAAGAGAGTAGGCCAATAAAATCCAGATTGCAATACCTTGTGAGCAGTTCTGTCTCCAGCATGATGCCCTCAATAAGCTTCGGAGTGACATTTCCGTAGGATTTGTCTCTGTTCATGCTCAGTACACAACGTCTAATAATACCATCTACTCCTTTATAAAGATGTGGGTCATCCCAAAAGTAATGTCTTAAATCATGGAAGAATTTTTTTCTTTTGTTGGTATGTAAAGCTAGGTGGTAAATATTTGGCAACAATGTAATTAGCATAGTCAGCATACCAAGGAGTGTTATGAGAAACATTTATTGCAGCTAAGTGCTCATCAGGAAAACTATTATCAATAGGTAGTGGGTCATCAAGCACATTTTCAAGCTTAGACAAGTTATCAGCTACGGGGTTCTCAGCTCCTTAGTCAGAGATCACTGTAACTTTATTACAGGGGTGTCACACACCATATGCTATGTTCAAGAGAGAAGCCTCTAGTAAAAACTATGGCCCCCGGATCTAACTTTATCATGTATTAAAATCCAAAAATACTTTGCTGCAATTTATTTACCTTTATTTTATTTTGTGTTTTGTTTATCTATCTATCACTACGAGATTTGATCCTTGAAATTAACCGCGAAGGGATTGGCAACCCCTTGTTTGCGTTGGGTGTAAGTATTTGTTATTTTGTATGTAGGTACTGCTAACAAGGTGTTGCGTGGTTCTCCTACTAGATTGATAACCTTGGTTTTTAACTGAGGAAAATATTTATCTTTACTGTACTTCATCATCCTCTCCTCTTCGGGGAAATCCCAACGCAGCTCACAAGTAGCACGTGTCCACGGGGAAACCCTTAATTATCATGAGTTGTAACCCTCCGAGGGGAGACTATGATGGTGGCGTGCTTGGCATGAAGTCTAGCACGAGTAGCACGTGTTCTATACCCAGCTCCGTCCAACATAATCATCAACAGTGGCTCAAGTACCCGCTCCATGCTATGTGTATGCATAGTAGTACTAGAAACATACCAATGGGGATTCCAGACGCCCTCAGAACACCTTTTAATTATGTTGTTTCACCCTTATTTACCATCCTTGCTTTTAATTTACTTTTATGTTATTTAGTCAAAAGTCACCATATTACTCAATCCTTATTTAAATCCACCCTCATTCTGCTTCAAGTCTACAATTATCTGCTGGCACAAAGTCACATAATTCCTTATAAAGGGCAAACACCCGATTCCTGTGCTCCCTATGGGATCAATACTCTTACTTCGAAAAGGCTACAACTAAACCCTGTGCACTTGCGGGTTATCACCTGTAGGGATGAAGAAAGCGAACGAGACAAGAGACACCTGCGAAACAATTTTATGTCATACATATGAGACGTTAATTCAAAGTATTTCCATTGATCCCTGCAACAAATACATCGGGTTGCAAGGCCCTTGCCTCAACTCATGATCTTACCGAACTACTCACACATGGAGATCATATCACACAAAAAACACATAGAACACATCATGAAGATAGATAGATTGATAATATGTCTTGCAATGGATGTTGTGTGTGATACACGATTGCAAGCATGACTAGATTGCTGAGAACAATGGTGGATGAAGGTTGTGGCTATGGAGATGGGAAATGGCGATGACTAGGGTTGATGGATATGGCTATGGCTATGGTGGTGATGACAAAGACTCGCTTGTTCTGCGATGTTCTATTGCTCATTTGGCGTCGGTTCCTTTATAAAGGTTGTTCAGGTGGATCAGACGCATCGAATTACATGTTGTGCGACCGCTCATATGACTGGGCACGGCCGTATGGAACAATGTATTTTGCTTTGTTTCTTCTGGTGCGCCTCCCACTTGATCTCTTTTATCTCCACTTTACTCCTTTTCATGTATTGGCTTGATTTCATCCATAAATAGCCCATTTCCTATGAAAATAAAATAAATATAGGATATTTGCAATCCTATGCATTCATTAGTCATTACTAGCAACATCGGAGTGAGGATCTCGGTTTTAATGAAATATATCGATTTAAACTCAAGTTAAAGTGTAAAAATAACACTAATCAAGGAACACCAAACTGTTGGTTTTTGAACTCTTTGGTGAAGAACCGAGGACTCTGTCTAAAGTGTCTCGAAGAATATCATCTGGGACAGTTAAGAAAACTACATCGCGCTCTCAGATATTTCCAAAGTCTTCATTCAAAGAAATAGGTTTGGATTGAGCACACTTCGGAAAAATTGTCTTCGTATCACCTAGGCTCCTTAATAGTACGGATTTCCCTATGACTCAATGAGGAATAAAAAAGCTATAAAAGACCAAGTCTTCAAGGTCTTGTACTTTGGCCAATTCTTCGCAGAGGGCGCACCTAAATATTCAATGTTTCCTTCACATTTTTACGAGTCCTATCAGTGGTTAAACCAAATCCTCAGGGACTTTCACTTGTGTATACTCATATACACATTAATCCCTTAGCCACTTTTGTCATCAATACTCCAAAACCACAAAGGGGACACTAGATTCACTTATAGAAGATCCGATTTGATGACATTTTGAGGATTTGACTAACCAACCTCACACCCGCGCAGTCTCAAGAGCTATTTGAAAATTCTGAGAAAGAGTTGTTCGGAGGTTCTGAAGAGTGTCGGCGGTACTGAATGGAGTCATCTTGAGCTTGTTACAACGATGGTTTTGCAACTACTATATCTGGATAGCTTTTCGAAGGGTTTGAAGTGGGAGAGACCGAAGGCACCACATGAGTGAAATTAGGTAGACATAGTGGAGAAATCAAAGTCTGTGTGAGGGCTTTTGGAGTTTGATCTTTAAACACATAGATAATGGAACTCGGCTTAGCAACCTCATTCACATCTTATAGTATTGTCAACCCTATGGACTCAATAGCAACCTCGACGATGCCATTTTTCTTTTCATTCTTGAGATGCATACAGGATGACTTTGATTTGGTATCCAACACTTATGGGATTGGTAGTTAGGCCATGGACGGGCGCTAAATCAATCTTCGAGTGAAAAACAATCCAAATGCTTTAGTAGGTATTTCCAACGACATACTCATATTCTGGCTACCCAAACCATTTATAGGTAAAGGAGAGAAAAGGTTTGGATAACCCTTTTTTTGCTTTTGTAGCATATCCAAAAATAGGTACCCATAATTTAATCTTCTTGTTCTCTCATCTATTTGTACATATGCAATTCAAATTGCTCTAAATTAAACACAAGTGTATATCATTCATCAAAAAGATCTTGCAATTAAACACTGTTTCACAACAAATAAGAAAAAATATTCAAAATTTCATTGAACTTTTTGTGTTCACCGACTCACTTCTGGCCACAATCGTCGTTGTGGCCTAGGACGCTGAAGGGAAGGTGACATGACGGAGGGCGATTGGGCGACAAGGATGGGCGAACGACTAAGAAGAGCAATGGGCGGCTGGACGAGTCTGACGAGGTCGAACAGGACGAGACGCTTGTCCAATTGGCTATCGGGCTCACTAAGGCCGCTCGCCTCCAAGTTGGTCGCGGGGGTCGAGGAGTATGGGCCTCCAAAAGCAGAGGGGCAGCGGTTGCGAGCCCCCCGCCCCCCCAAACCGGTGTATCGGTGGCGGGGCTAATGTGAGGCGGAGACACAAGGCGGTGTGTAGGGTCAAGAAAGTGACTAAAGTGCAATGGAGGGTGTGACGAAGGAGAGGATGGCACATTGGAGGCCTGGTGACACAGCCTGACTAGTGGTGCGGAAGCTCATGTAGAAATTTTTCCGCACGGGTCGTTTGGCATTCTCATGTCCGTTTTCATGTTTTGGGTACTGAGGAAAGAATAGGTACCTACCTAAAAATTATGGGCACTCACTGCATTTTGGGTATGCTATTGAAGTTGATTCTTGGACTAAAATACCCAAAATAAGGTTTTGGCATTTGACAAAAATATGGTAGATAACCTAACAAACAGAAACAAGCTAGAACTTGTATGAAGATGAAATAAACATATGCATCCGTGTCTCCAACGGGACGGGAACTTGGTGCTCTCGGGTACGCGCACACCCTATATGCGCCCAACAAATTTGTAATTCAAAAGAAGTTCAAAATATTCCAAATCTTTTTTGGAATCAAACATGAATTGTACTCGTATAAAAAGTTTGGACAAGAAATGATTTCTAGTGACTTCAGGACAAAAAAGTCAAGTTTATGACGATAATATAGCGTGTATAATACTTGTATATAGCGTTTTTTTGCCGAATCTTCAACTTAGGATGCACGAAAGTCATTCTCTGACGAATCTTTTTATAGGACTACAATATTTGATCATGTTTGATACCAAAAAAGATTTGGATTTTTTTGAACTTTTTTGAACTTTTTTGAATTACTATATTTTTTGCATATAGGGTGGGTTGGCACCCAGGTTCTCCTTCGTATTTTTCGTCTCCAATGCAACTTTCTATCTTTTTCTCTTCCCAAATTAAAACGGATATATATGATATCGTGGTGTAGACTGCAAAGAAATATGGAAGTATTTCAAAAATATATATCTTTTTTTTACCATATTATAAAGATTCCGTCATTCACTACAAATACTATAATCTCCTTCGACCGAGGACTGACTAATTCTATGTCGGTTGTGCAAATGTGTTTATATTAATTTAAAATCATTGAGGGTGACGTAATATTCTTTTCCTGCTACAAAAAAAAATGAAATGTTTGTTCTCATAAATGAAAATGATACAAAATATCTCACGCAAAAAAATGATACAAAATATACAATGGATCTCAATGTGAAATTAGCGGTCCTTGGTTTCGAGATATAGTCTAGTTAAATTTCAGTCGACTGAGACTTGGTTATGTCTTGGTCAATGCTATGTTCCTGAGATTTTACATTGAACTCCGTGTAAAATTTTCTTCTTAGATATTTTTTTCCTTTCTTACATGTTACGTCATTTGATTGAGACTTTTCTAAGTTTCAGTCGCCTGATATCTAGCCATGCCCAGACGCCCTCGAGATAACATTGGCCAGTTAACATTTTTCTGTTTACAAATACGCATGTAACATGTACACATACACGTGCATTTTAACAAAAAACACTGGCCTTTGAAAAACAATCAGTTTTTCCCCCTAATTTCGAATTGCCTATATCTTGTGAGGAATCAGTGTTTTTTCAAAGGTTGTGAGAAATCAGTCGGTTGATATTTTTCTTCACGTACGTACATGCGTTGCGCACACACGGAGCTGGGGCATATCCGGTGTTCCACTTCCACCCCGCCCACGCCATCCCGTCTCGCTGACAGCGGGACACCACGACTCCACGAGCAGCCCAACGCACGGCTGGATCCCACGGAGCACCGGTCCGCGAGCACTGCACTGAACCCGGCGACACAAGTCAAGCCACAGGAGTGCATCCACACAACCACATTAATATTACTAGAAGAAAATAATATTACTAGAAGAAAATAATGGTGCCACATTAATATTTGGCCTTAATAATATTTTGAAAACTGCGGCCCCGCAGTCCCCGCGCGCGGCCCTATAAAAAGGCGCCCGTCAGACGCGTCTCCAGCAGTCACTCACCGGCGCCACCAGTACCACCCCCACCCACCCCACCTCCTTCCTCCTTTGCTCCTGCTCGCTCGGCAGCCATGGCGCGAGCCTCGAGCCTGTCGCTGCTGCTCGCGCTGGTGGTCGCGGCGGCGACGTCGGCGGCGGGGGCCAGGGTGCCGGTGGACGCGGCCGGGAACGCGACGCTGGGCGAGCTCCGCGCGCGGCGGGGGCGGCGGGAGGCGCTCGAGAACGGCCTCGGCAGGACGCCGCAGATGGGGTGAGTACTTTCACTCACGCCGCCACCGTCCCAACTCATCCTCTTGTCTTTTCCTCCTCGTGTTTTCGCCCGGTATAGCATGCATTCGATTCGTATCCTCCGCCTTACGCTACGCTACCGCCCGATTAGCACGAACAAAGCAATAGCATAAAAATACAGTATCATCGGAAACAAGAACAAATTAGTAAGATGGTTCCAGCCCTCCCTCAGGAGTAGGGGCAGGAGTAGGAAGTAGGAGTAGGGCTGACCGTAAAGAATCTGCGGTGGTGCGTGGTGAGAATGGTGGCTTTGGGGCGAGGAAAGGGACGTTCATATATGCGTCTCGCTTGCGGCGGAAGCGAGAGGTGCATGGCCAAATTTCGGAGGCAGCGGCCACCGGGTCGTTAAGCCGCTCCCTCCGCTTTCATGATGGCTCGGGTTTGGACGCTTTTGTTAAAGCCACTTTGGCCTCCTTCCCTTGCCTTCCATTCCCGCACGCGATATTTCCAATTTCTGTTCCGCTTCGTAGCTGCAGGTACGAATTTCCTACGTTGTATTTTCTTTTGGCTGGATATATAGGATGAGAGATTTGGCGATAAGATGAGGAACTGAGCCATTGAGGGGAGTAAGATAAATGCTTTGCTTGGTCAGGCACGTGTGCAGGCAGGCGCTGGGCATTTTTCTCTGCTTCCCTCGTCCTGTCATATACACCTATAGATCTAAAGATTTTTTTTTGGCCAGCATTTATATTGGAACGAGCATGTATGTGCTCCAGATTTCGCATGGATCCAGTATTTATTTCTAGACCCAGCAGTATTTGTTTCTGCTACTATATCGATCAGTGACTTCATCAGTAATGCAAAACCCGCAGTGATCTTCGTCTATAATTGAACGAAATGGAACAAAAACTGCGGAACAACCGAGGGGGGCCTGCCTGCGAGCAAAGCCCGCCCGAAGAAGAGGGAAAAGATTTGACGACCCTCCCCTTTATCTATGCTTCCTTTTTCCTTTTTCTCTGTTGGCCTTTGTGCCTGTCCCCTGGCCTCTGTCCTCGCGCTGCATGCACACATAGGAGTATTTTAACCGCGCAACCTGAACCGTACGGTGCTGCCGTCCCGGTGCCGTCATGGGTCATCATCACGTACCCGGTCCGGCCACTGGCAGCTTCTTTTATTCCTCTCTGTGTGTGTCGGTTGCTCAATACGTCAATGCAGTAAAAAAAAAAACAGTACTAGTTCATTGGTCTGGAAGCAAATATGTCATGCGCAAGCATCGGTTATAATTTCTCGCGGGTCGCCATTTTTCTAGAGACGAGCCTCGTCATGAGTCGTGATTTTCCTTTTGACCCAGTTCGTCATGGGTCGCCATTTTCACCTCTAATTTAGTCTGATTATTAAATTTAATCCTGACTGACGATGAAACATTTCGTGTGTTAGGTGGAACAGCTGGAACCACTTCTACTGCGGGATCAGCGAGGAGATCATCAGGGAGACAGGTACGAACGGGACGCTCGCTCACTCCTTCCTACAACCACTCCAACCCAACCCCCGTTTCAAGCCTCAGATCCTATGGTCCATCTGCAATTGTGCACCTCCCTTTCCACTTGTTCAATGCACATTCGGCCCAATCACTGTGCTTTCCGACATGTCGTTATCAATATCACGCCCAACGCTACTCTATAACAGTAGGTTAGCAAAACATTCAGCCCAATCACTGGATAATTCACTAGTACGCTTCACGGATTTTTGCTAAACTGCTGTTTATTATAGTACTAGCGTTCGGCGTGATAACGACGTGTCGGTGACACTGACCCGGAGACTGTTATCAGGAAACAAGGAAAGATCCATGGAAAAGGCCAGCAGGCCCAATTAATCTCTCGCCAACAGACTAGATTCCTTTTGTCCGGCCGCGGGCACATCGGCCATTCTGCGGTGCGGTGCGTCGTCGGTGCACCGAGAGTTTGTTGTGCCGGCTCGGAGGCGTCCGCATCCGCGTCGGCGTCGGCGCTGGGCGTTGCCCCCAAGAGCCATAGGCCTCTCCCTCCCTCCGAACCACTGTCGGCCGGCACAGCCTACCCGTTGCTGTTGGTTGTTGTTAGTTGTTGCCAGTTACAGAAGCATGTTACAGCTTGCAAGCAACAAGTTGCACGAACCATACAAGGGACACGACAGACGCTGCACATCGCCATATTCTCTCCTCCAAAACCTCCACCCAACCTTTATTCCTTGAGCAGCACCAGCCAGATCAGATCTGGGAATCACTCATCCATCCATCCACGGACGCTTTTTCTCCTTTTCAATGATTCAGAGATGCCTTTGCCCAGTAATCTGCATAAGAAAAACAGGCTAATGGAGTCATGCGTTACTACTTTGTAGGCTTTCTTATAGCCTAATCGGTCCAATCCAATCCAGCACTCGAGAATGGAAAGATTCCAAGCATGAAGCATGTTTCACATCACAACTATACTCACTGAGTGAGAGGAACACGCTCACATGCCACATGCCCTACAGACTTCTTTAGTTCTCCAGCATAAGATATGTAGACCCTTGTGCAGAATTCTGATGGGAATTATATCTCTGGTTGGCACGTTCATGAGGGGTGATGAGGACCCATATCCACATTTAAGGCCAACCGATCAATTGAGAAAGGTCGGCATGTGGACGGCAGATCAGATTTTCCGGTCTTTGCGGTCCGATGGATAGACAAATCAATTGACCCTAGCGTCACAAACCACAAGGGTCTCTCTGCAATCTATCCACAGATGACAGATGTACGTATCAGGATAGGGACTTTTGAACTAACAAGTTGGGTCAGACAAGTTTTTTTTTTAAGTTCTAATAAGAGGTGTCATGCACCTGCTCCCATGGTACAATTTGTACTGACCCCCATCCACACATAACTATGGTTAGTTAGTGCTAGAAACAGTGAGTCACTACTTGGGTTGTTGGTGCTAGACCAACGCCAACACCCCGTGTTGATCTCCTTGTCTTTATTTACTGCAACAATAATGTCATGAAGAATTTGATATGCTGTCAAATTGTACTAGTACTATCGTAATGACTGCGTCATTGTTTTCCTTTCCTTCAGCTGATGCATTGATCAACACCGGTCTGGCCCAATTGGGCTATAAATATGTTAACATCGGTATGGACTGCTCTCTGGACCATATTTCCCATGACATGTTGGATACAACTACTACAATAGAATATTTTTAACAGTATGTTTTACTCAAATGTATATCATGTCTCTTGTTTCAGATGATTGCTGGGCAGAGTTAAACAGGGATTACCAGGTAAGGAGATGCACTTGAGCATTGCTAACCTTTCCTATCATTTTCAGTATATTGCAACTGCGGAATTATTTTTTACACAATTCAAGAAATTAAGTGCAAGAGACAACTGTAGTATGAAATTCAGCTAACCATCCCTACCTGTTCAGACAACTGTAGTATGAATTATTTCCAAGATAGCATTAGAATTTTTAGAAGCAGAAAATTATGTATATGGACACGATTTATAATATTATTTCTGTCAATATCGATAATGTTCTATCACGATTTCTCAGGGTAACATGGTTCCAAACAAAAGAACATTCCCCTCTGGCATCAAGGCGCTTGCAGATTATGTGCACGCCAAAGGGTTGAAGCTCGGTATCTACAGTGATGCTGGGTATGCTAGCTATCCAATTCATCATAAAATAACGCTAATTTCTTCTTATACTGCAGCAACTAACTCTTCACTAGTCCAAGAAAACTAGAATTTGTATTATATGATAAACTGGCAATGAACTGAAACTAGCTGTCACCGTGTATCGCAGGACACAAACATGCAGTAACAAAATGCCAGGATCGCTCGATCACGAAGAGCAAGACGTGAAGACTTTTGCGTCTTGGGTATGGAATCTATATTCTGTTTATTGAATCACATATACCCCTCATAATTATTTACCTGACGGCTGGTGCCAAACCAAAACTGATACCATAAATCCTGATGTTCTTGTAATTCCTGACTTCTTGTCTCCAGGGAGTTGATTATCTGAAGTATGACAACTGCAATGATGCTGGCAGGAGTGTCAACGAAAGGTACGGAGAACAATACGTCAAACTGCGGCATGACCAGTGCATTGGGTCTTATGTGTCAGGTTGCGAACTAAATTGCCATGTTGATGCAGATACACTAGGATGAGCAACGCCATGAAGAAATACGGGCAGAACATCTTCTTCTCACTCTGTGAATGGTGAGTCTGCACGTCATAGCAGTTTAGGATGGAAAGGAGAAACATCAAGCATTGCTGATTCACTCTTGTGTGCTTTTGCTGTTTAGGGGAAACGAAAACCCTGCTACATGGGCACGTGGCATGGGCGGTAATAGCTGGAGGACAACTGGCGACATTGCTGACAACTGGGGCAGGTGCTGCTCATTTCATTAGCTCTGGGATTTTGGCCAGGTATCTACTAGAATTAGCAGGACTGATCATGGTTACCTTGTTACTTCAGCATGACATCCCGCGCGGACCAGAATGACAAATGGGCCTCCTACGCTGGACCTGGTGGATGGAACGGTAAGAGTTTCAGAGGAATCTGTCCCAGTATTGCTGATTGCCTAATGGTCTGTTAGCTTCGGACTGATCGATAGATGATGTTCTGCTCCAATCTCAGATCCTGATATGCTTGAAGTTGGAAACGGTGGGATGTCCGAAGCTGAGTACCGCTCGCACTTCAGCATCTGGGCACTTGCCAAGGTACCCATTATGTCCCATGTGCATTTAATAATGTTGTTTCAATTCTCAAAGAGAAATTCTGCATTTCCTCACTGCAATCCTGGTTCTGAGTTGTGTAGGCTCCTCTTCTGATCGGGTGCGACGTGCGCTCGATGAGCCCGCAGACAAAGACCATAATCAGCAATCAGGAGGTCATCGCTGTCAACCAAGGCAAGCATTCTCTTCCACTTATTTGCCCATGATACACCTTCTTCATATTGGATTTTCAGTGTACTCATACTACAGTTGTTTGAACAGATAGCCTAGGCGTCCAGGGAAAGAAGGTGCAATCCGACGGTGGTTTGGAGGTATTGCTCAATTCAAATATCTTAGTAGCGACTTCCACGATGAGACTTCTTCTGAAACTGAAACTGGGGAGATATTTTTGTAGGTATGGGCCGGCCCGCTCAGCGGCAACAGAAAGGCGGTGGTTCTATGGAACAGGCAGGGGTACCAGGCAACCATCACCGCACACTGGTCAAACGTCGGGCTTCCGGGGTCCGCGTCCGTCACTGCTCGCGATCTATGGGCGGTAAGCTTGCTTTCTTCAGAGCTCAGTGCTCATCCTTAACAATCCGCTACACATTCCAGGGTTTCATCATCACAACAACTTCCGTCTTGTTGCGCAGCACTCGTCGTTCTCCGCTCAGGGGCAGCTATCCGCGTCGGTGGCGCCTCATGACTGCAAGATGTACATCCTGACACCAAAGTAACCGTAGGCGAAAGCATAGCAAGTCGATCGATCTAGTTCAGGGGGAAGGGTTTGCAAGGAAGGATCGATAGAGCTGAGACGAGGTGAATTGAGGAATGGGGCTTGGTTATATGGCCTTAGAAATAAGCTGCAACTGTATGTAAAGTGCCGTGAAAATGTCGGCGGCGCGTGTGTTTCTGAACTTTGCAAGTTGTAACGAAAGTTGCAGCAATAAAAATGGGTTTTCGTAGCGCCGTCTTCTACATTTGGGGTTTCTCTCTGAAATGAAATTCTTGGGCTCAGCCAACCGAATCTCTACCACTGAATGGGTCCTTGCTATCTGCCTATCTGTACCTGTACTGAGAAGAAGATTTCTTTGGTACGTTCATAATACCCAGGCCTAGCGAGGGAGGTGCGCAGAGATACCAGGGCGACATACCCAGGCGGCCAGGCCTAGCGACGGCGGTGCGTGTACCCGCACGTCGGCGGGAGTAAGTTCGCCCAGGTGTCCCGCGGCGGCCGCGCGATGGACGAGACTCCGCTGGCGGTGGGCGTGGTGGCGTCCTGGCAGCCACGAAACCAACCTATCCGCCGCCAAACCTGGCAGATGGGCCTGGGCTAAACCTGCGTGCTGTACCCCCCGCAACCATGTACGGCCCCTTGGCAAATGGGTCAGCCCGGCAGTATGGGTATCCCGTTGGCCCACGTAGGATTCAAGCTATTGTGCTGTTTTGAGCCTATATTCAGCCTATTGGGCTCTCTAAAATTTAACAAAAATATGAAAACTAAACGGGCCATGTTGTGCTGGCATGCGTGCCAGCCTCGCGGCGAGGCACGGCCCTAAGAAGGCCACATGTCGGGCCAGGCTCACCACGGATCGTCATGCTGGCTATTGGGTCGACACACCAGGACCGGCCCATTTGCCCAGGTTTGTCCGCCACTCGCTCGAAATCATGGCCCATCAATTTAAAACAACCCGGGGTCGAAGGGCAAGATGAGAGAGTCAGAGCAATATGGGCTCCCGCACTATGAATCGACCACTCGACACAAAGAAAGCGTTCCTTGCCACTGCAATGCCGAGAGCTCCTCGTTAGCTCTTAAGGCGCTAGATTGAGCTGCGGCGTTTACGCACATGCTCCATGGGTTGGCCCAGGTTACCACCTTTTTCTCTTGCATTGCCAGTCTTAGGAACCTTCTGGCGGGTTCCTGGCCATCTTTTAGGAAACTTTTAGAATGTTTTTGAATCTGTTTTTCATTTCCTGGATTTTTGGTTTTTGTTTCTTTTTATTTTCAATTTTTCTTTACTTTTCAAAAAAATAATTATCTAAATTCTAAAAATTTATATAATGTTCAAACTCTTCAAAAGAATATCCAAAATACCATAATAGCTTTCTATTTCATAAATCATTTTTGGAAAAAATGTTCGTGCTTTGAAAATTTTGTTTGGAAATTTTTTAAGATTTTAGAAAAATTTCACATAAATAGTTCAAGATTTCACATAATGTTCACAAATTACAAAAAAAGTTCGTGCTTTGAAAATTTTGTTTGGAAATTTGCGATTTTTTTAATTCATGATTTTTTTTGAATTCATGGATACTTCTAAAATTCGTTTTTTTATTAGTGAACATTTTGTGAGTTTAGCAAACATTTGAAGAAAAGTTAATGCTTCCAAAAGTTGTTTAGAATTTCAAAAAATGTCCCCATCCGCAAAATTTAATCATATATTAATGTGTTTAGGAATTTTAGAAAAATGTTGAAAGTTTCAAATGTTATTCATATTTTCAAAATGTTAATGTTTCAAATTTTGTTCACTAATTCAAAAAATGACCACGGTTTCAAAACTTGTTTGGTAGTTTTTAAAATTGGAATTTCAACAAATGCTCTATTTTCTGAATTTAGTAGCAGTGAAGTACATCGTATTTTTCATGTCTCTCGGCTCAACCCTCAAATTCGAGATTATACTTTTGTGTTCTCTGTCTTTCCACATGGGCTGCACCTAGATCAGATAGGTAGTGTTCCTGTACTGATACTTGATAGGCGCCCGACCAAGCGAGGGATGCGGCACACGATCATGTATTGATCAACTGGATGACGATGTGGGAGACCATGTTACCATGGCTAAGTGCAAGGAATACAATGTGCTCGGGGAGCACTACACTCAAGCAACAACATGGGGGCACAATGCATCTCTAGTGGGCGGTATTGTCTCACATGTTGCGCACTGAGCAAGAAATTGGGAAAAGCGAGAAATGGGAAGGTCTAAACGGCTTATCGTGCGAGTGTGTGATGTGTCGGTAGGACCACCAATTTTAGGATGCATGGGGTGTTGTCATACTTGTGACCTCTTCTTGATTTCTCCTTCATCCCCAAGACTCTCTTTCATTCGCCAATTCTTGCTGAGATTTCAAATTAGCTTGTTGTAGCTAACCCAATCATAGATTAGGTCATGATAAAGAGACTGAAACAAGTTAGTTATGATGCTTAGTGTGTAGTATTATCCTCGTGAAAATGATTCTAATGTCTATTTTGTTCCTTTTCATAGAAATTTTGATGCAAGTTTACATAGGGCAGGATTGAATACAAATGCATAAATTAATTAGCACATCTGAAACGTTGATTTGTTGCATTTGAAATGCTCTACAATCTATAGTTTCTTTATATTCGTAGTTATTAAGTTCAGTTTTGAAATTTCCTTTATTGTAAAACTCACACGCAATGAAGTATTCACATCAATCCACATCACCTTAAGAAGAACACCAATTGGATTATATCGAGGTTCAATCAAGTCCATCAAATCTTGGCAGTTGAGCCCTATAAACAATCATATCATTGTGTAAAAAGTCATGTCCATTGATGAAAGGATTTCTCGTTATAGAAAGACACGTCTCTTGGTAAATAAACATGTCTCTTCGTGCATAAATATATTAGAAAAGCATGAGGAGAAGCGCAATAATTGTTATATTAACATGTTGCAAAATACACATTGTAACTATCTGGAGACTGGACAAAGGTTTGTTTGTGGGTCAGATATTGCGCTTCCATTAAACGGGCCCAAGTGGGCCGTCACTCGCCCAAACTGCAACTCGCGGCACTGAGCCCAGAGTCCGTTGTCTTGTCTTCCTCCGCGCGTCGCCCCTCCCTCTATAAATTTCCTCTCTCCTGTAGCTTCCTTTCTCTAGCTCGATCCTCCCCATCTCGCTGTGGTAGTTTGGTTCTCTTCCTGGAGAAGCGTTGAATCGATTCCTTGGTGCGTGGTGATTGCCGAGGGGAGCGAGATGGTACAGAAGCGCAAGGCCTCCGGCGACCCTCCCGGGACGTCGCGGCCACCTGCACGGATGAGGGTCGCCACAACCGACGACGAAGACGTGTATCCCATGGACCCCCGGATCGATGCAGGTGGGTTCCCGAGAAAATCTCAGGAGCAAGCACGCTGTTCTTCTTCTTCGTGATGTCCGCGTTTTCTTGGATTCTTGGTGTTACGAGTCCGGTTTCTTGGTTTCTTGCAGGCCTCGGGAGAGGCGGGGGGCGCACGAGGGAGGAGGTGGTGCCTCCGCCGCTGCCACAGCCGCATCCTCTGCCGACGGCAGGAGTGAACGCCAACCAGGCAGCCAACTTTGCGCAGCCAGCGCCGGGACAGATCGACTACTTACGGTGCTTCCATTCCCACTTGGTTTCTTGCCTTCAAATCGTTTCCTGGATTCCAGTTCGCTTCTTGGCTCTCCTTTCGTTTCTTGGAATTACATCTTTCTTCTTGATCCGAGAGCAGGGTTCGTGAATGGCCGCTTGGAGATGTTTGATCGAGTAGCTGTCGGCCAGGAAGCGTCGTCCCCGGTTGATCGAGCATCTGGCAGCGAGGAAACGTTGTCCTGGTCTGATGAAGCAGAAGCGCCGTCGTCCGAGAACGAGGAGGGGCTCCCTACGGCGGCAGAACATCCACAGGGGCAGCGACAGCCGCCCGCTGTTCAGCCCGCAGTGGCGGACGCGCAGGCGCCGCCACTGCCCAACGATGATCGGGCCGTGATCGCAGCGGCGGCGCCCGCGCCCGCTACAGCGGCCGCCGAGTACATTTGGTGCTCAGCTTGCCTGTTGCGGCCAGCGTCGGTGCGCCTGGTACCGGAGATGCACATCTGCCACTGCGTGCCCTGCCACTTCGCCCCGTCCGGCAGGCCCAACTGCCCGGTTTGCGACAGTTGAGGTTTGCCCGTCCATCGCCCCGTCCATCCGTATGCAGAGTAAGGAGTTCGTCAGTTCCCCATTCTGGAGTCGATGCTAGTGCTACAGTCGCCTAGTGACGTTGTGCAGTAATTGGTGTCACTTCTGAATCTTCTAATACTACGTACAAGCAGTAGATTTTTGTTCTGGTGATGTGTGAACTTGTGTTGAGGGCTTGAGGCACGTTATTGCTGCAAAACCTTATGGTGCTACTACCTATGTGCGTTCTTTTGGCTGATTCAATTTCTGGTTGATTCAATTTATGTTATCACTGTTTGTCAATTGGAGCTTGAATTTCTGTTTTGTTTATCAATGTCCCTGGCACAGCTAGTTAATTCTTACTCATTACCAATAATTCAAGCCAACACTCCTGTGAAATGCTCCATTTTCTGCAGCTAGTCTGCTCTGCTCCACCCTTCTCTCTGTATTTTTAGCCATGTCTTAATCCTCTCACGCACGCCGAACGAGCAGCATACGGAGAGGCGAATCAGCAAGCACACCGAGGAGTGAGATCAGATCATAGTACTCCAGCAAATATTCACAGGATAAGCTCACATTGAACAAATTCAGTGTGCACATTGCGCGGCCGGGGGGCGTCGTTGCTTTTGGGCCGGCCATCAACGCGGCTCGCTCGCTCCCGCTCACACACTCGCTTCAGCTCTCCCTCGCTCGGGGAACTCCGGTCAACCGCTTGACCGACTGGCCATTGACTTTTGAATAAAAAAAATCTGAAAAACGTAAAATTGGAGAAGTTTATGGATTTGAAAAAAGAAATTCGTGAGTTTGCAAAAACTTTGCAGGTTTGAAAAAAGTTCATGGATTTTTAAAAACAATTCACGAATTTGAAAAATGATCATGGGTTTGAAAAAAATATTCAAGGATTCAAAAAAATGTTTGTGAATTTGAAAAAAATTTGTTCGGTTTGAAAAGAAGTTCACAAATTTGAATAGATTCATGTGTTCGAGAAAAGTTCATGAAAAAAAGCAATTCATGTTAAGAAAACAAACAAACAAATGTTACATGGACCGGCGCATTCCCTACAATGTGCACTGGAGGGGTGTGCACCATTTGCAATTAAGCCTATAGGTGGCGCAGATGGCCCCAAATAGGGGAGGGCACTAACGAGCGGTAACCCCTTCAGGGATCTGCAGTGGTCATTTTTTATGATCTCGGAGCGCGTCAAGTGATATGTCCAGCCATCGTCGTGTGTTATATGCTGGGCACTCCCTCTGGATTTCAGCTTTTTTAATTGTTCTGTACGTGTTTTTGGGCTTTAGATGTTTTTTTGTTTTTTTGGCTTATCTGTTTTACCTGATTTTTTCTAGGTTTTGAAGAACAAGACTTTCTTTTGTAAAGCATATCTGTGTTTCTTGGAAAAATTATGCTTCTTTTATTTTGCAAGGGAAAAATTGTGCTTATGTGAGAAGTACAAATGTGTTTCTCGTGAAAACACATATTTGTTTCATCAGAAGCATAATCTGCACTTTCATGAAAAGCACGACCACGATAAACAAATTTGTACCCCTACAAGAAGCAAATTTATGCTTCCATACAACTGTGCTTCTACTCGAAAATAAAAAACCCACAGTAAGTGGCACAACTTTGCTCCCACAAGCATAGCCTACGCTTCCAAGAAAAAGTGAAAACTACAACCGTTCTTCTGGGCTCTGGTTTTTTCTTCTGTTTTTTGGTACTCTTTTGTTTTTCATTAATCTTTATGGCCTGTGATCCATCATGGACCGCATGAATTCTAACTGATCTTAGGCCAACTCAAACGCACGACCCCAAACGAACACTTGTTTTGTCCGAATTTTATCCGTTTGGGTATGACAATGGGACGACGTCTGGCCCTTTTCCTAAATGCGTCGGTGGCATGCCCAACGCGCGGCCGCATCTGGTCTGCCACGGCCGGCCGGAGGCCCTTTTGACTATGCAATTACCAAATAATGCAAACAACCAAATAAAGCAAACATTCCAAATAGTTTCACAAAACAAATAGTTCCATGTTCAAATGAAGACACAATAAATAGTTTTACAGCCCAATAGAAATTGTCTTGAATAGACGGAAAAGAAATGAACTGATACATCTACTGATTGGCAATGTAATTTCACATGTGCTCAACCAAGTCGTCTTGAAGCTGCATATGAGTATGCCAATCACGTATTTTGACGATGGAATTGGGTGAACTGTTCAAAGGTTGCCAGTTTTGGGTTATCAGGCTCAACATTTCCACCTTGAAAATCAAACCCTTGGTTGTAGATGTTGTTATCACGCTCATCCTCCACGATCTTGTTGTGCATGATCACACAAGCAGTCATCACCTCCCAAAGCTTCTAGTGTTCCATTTCAGTGCAGGGTTTTGAACGATACTCCATCGAGACTGAAGCACACCAAAAACACGTCCCACATTCTTGCTAGCACTCTCTTGCATTTGGGAAAATCTTTTCTCTTCTCTCCTTGCGGATTGGCTATTGTCTTCACAAGAGTTGACCACTGAGAATAGATACCATCAGCTAGGTAGTATCCTTTGTTATAATGGTGGCCATTGATCTCAAAGTTGACCTCTGGGGAGTGGCCTTCAGCAAGCCATGCGAACACTGGAGAACGTTGAAGCACGTTGACATTATTATGAGAACCAGTCATGCCGAAGAAAGAATGCCATATCCAAAGATCTTGTGAAGCCACCGCTTCTAGTATGATAGTAGAACCCTTCACATGCCCCTTGTACTGCCCCTGCGAAGCAAATGGACAGTGCTTGCACTTCCAGTGCAGACAATCTTGTTGGGGAACGTAGTATTTAAAAAGAATTCCTACGATCACGCAAGATCTATCTAGGAGAGCATAGCAACGAGCGGGGAGAGTGTGTCCACGTACCCTCGTAGACCGAAAGTGGAAGCTTTAAGTAACGCGGTTGATGTAGTCGAACGTCTTCGTGATCCAACCGATCAAGTACCGAACGCATGGCACCTCCGCGATCTGCACACGTTCAGCTCGGTGACGTCCCTCGTACTCTTGATCCAGCTGAGGCCGAGGGAGAGTTTCGTCAGCACGACGGCGTGATGACAGTGATGATGAAGTTAACGACGCAGGGCCTCGCCTAAGCACTACAACGATATGACTGAGGTGGAAATCTATGGAGGGGGGCACCGCACACGGCTAAGACAATTGTCAACTTGTGTGTCTATGGGGTGCCCCCCTCCCCATATATAAAGGAGTGGAGGAGGGGAGGGCCGGCCCTCTCTATGGCGCGCCCCAAGGGGGACTCCTACTCCTAGTAGGAGTAGGTTTCCCCCCTTCCCTAGTTGGAGTAGGAGAAGAAGGAAGAGGGAGAAGGAGAGAAGGAAAGGGGGCCACCCCCCCAATTCGGATTGGGCTTGGGGGGGGGCGCCTCCCACTTGGCCACCTCCTCCTCTCTCCCACCATGGCCCATTAAGGCCCATTAACTCCCCGGGGGGTTCCGGTAACCCCCCGGTACTCCGGTAGTTGCCCGAACTCATCCGAAACCATTCCAGTGTCCAAACATAGCCTTCCAATATATCAATCATTATGTCTCGGCCATTTCGAGACTCCTCGTCATGTCCGTGATCACATCCGGGACTCCGAACTACCTTCGGTACATCAAAACACATAAACTCATAATACCGATCGTCATCGGACGTTAAGCGTGCGGACCCTACGAGTTCGAGAACTATGTAGACATGACCGAGACTCACTTCCGGTCAATAACCAATAGCGGAACCTGGATGCTCATGTTGGTTCCCACATATTCTACGAAGATCTTTATCGGTCAAACCGGATAACAACATACGTTGTTCCCTTTGTCATCAGTATGTTACTTGCCCGAGATTCGATCGTCGGTATCATCATACCTAGTTCAGTCTCATTATCGGCAAGTCTCTTTACTCGTTCCGTAATGCATCATCCCGCAACTAAGTCATTAGTCACATTGCTTGCAAGGCTTATAGTGATGTGCATTACCGAGAGGGCCCAGAGATACCTCTCCGACAATCGGAGTGACCGATCCTAATCTCGATCTATGCCAACTCAACAAACACCATCGGATACACCTGTACAGCATCTTTATAATCACCCAGTTATGTTGTGACGTTTGATAGCACACTAGGTGTTCCTCCGGTATTCGGGAGTTGCATAATCTCATAGTCATAGGAACATGTATAAGTTATGAAGAAAGCAATAGCAATAAACTAAACGATCATAGTGCTAAGCTAACGGATGGGTCAAGTCAATCACATCATTCTCTAATGATGTGATCCCGTTCATCAAATGACAACTCTTGTCCATGGCTAGGAAACTTACCCATATTTGATTAACGAGCTAGTCAAGTAGAGGCATACTAGTGACACTCTGTTTGTCTATGTATTCACACATGTACTAAGTTTCCGGTTAATACAATTCTAGCCTGAATAATAAACATTTTATCATGATATAAGGAAATATAAATAACAACTTTATTATTGCTTCTAGGGCATATTTCCTTCAGTCTCCCACTTGCACTAGAGTCAATAATCTAGATTACATTGTAATGATTCTAACACCCATGGAGTCTTGGTGCTGATCATGTTTTGCTCGTATGAGAGGCTTAGTCAATGGGTCTGCAACATTCAGATCCATATGTATTTTGCAAATCACTATGTCTCCCTCCTTGACTTGATCGCAAATGGAATTGAAGCGTCTCTTGATGTGCTTGGTTCTCTTGTGAAATCTGGATTCCTTTGCCAAAGCAATTGCACCGGTATTGTCACAAAAGATTTTCATTGGACCCGATGCACTAGGTATGAGACCTAGATTGGATATGAACTCCTTCATCCAGACTCCTTCATTTGCTGCTTCCGAAGTAGCTATGTACTCCGCTTCACACGTAGATCCCGCCACGACGCTCTGCTTGGAACTGCACCAACTGACAGCCCCACCATTCAATAAAAATATATATCCGGTTTGTGACTTAGAGTCATCCGGATCAGTGTCAAAGCTTGCATCAACGTAACCGTTTACGACGAGCTCTTTGTCACCTCCATAAACGAGAAACATATCCATAGTCCTTTCCAGGTATTTCAGGATGTTCTTGACTGCTGTCCAGTGATCCACTCCTGGATTACTTTGGTAGCTCCCTGCTAAACTAATAGCAAGGCACACATCAGGTCTGGTGCACAGCATTGCATACATGATAGAACCTATGGCTGAAGCATAGGGAATGACCTTCATTTTCTCTCCATCTTCTGCAGTGGTCGGGCATTGAGTCTGACTCAACTTCACACCTTGTAACACAGGCAAGAACCCTTTCTTTGCTTGATCCATTTTGAACTTCTTCAAAACTTTATCAAGGTACGTGCTTTGTGAAAGTCCAATTAAGCGTCTTGATCTATCTCTATAAATCTTGATGCCCAATATATAAGCAGCTTCACCGAGGTCTTTCATTGAAAAATTCTTATTCAAGTATCCTTTTATGCTATTCAGAAATTCAGTATCATTTCCGATTAATAATATGTCATCTACATATAATATCAGAAATGCTACAGAGCTCCCACTCACTTTCTTGTAAATACAGGCTTCTCCAAAAGTCTATATAAAACCATATGCATTGATTACACTATCAAAGCGTATATTCCAACTCCGAGAGGCTTGCACCAGTCCATAAATGGATCGCTGGAGCACACTTTGTTAGCACCTTTTGGATCAACAAAACGTTATGGTTGCATCATATACAACTCTTCTTTAAGATATCTATTAAGGAATGCAGTTTTGACATCCATTTGCCAAATTTCATAATCATAAAATGCGGCAATTGCGAACATGATTCAGACGGACTTAAGCATCGCTATGGGTGAGAAGGTCTCATCGTAGTTAACTCCTTGAACTTGTCGAAAACCTCTCGCAACAAGTCGAGCTTTGTAGACAGTAATATTACCGTCAGTGTCAGTCTTCTTAATGAAGATCCATTTATTCTCTATGGCTTTCCGATCAACGGGCAAGTCAACCAAAGTCCACACTTTGTTCTCATACATGGATCCTATCTTAGATTTCATGGCCTCAAGCCATTTTGCGGAATCTGGGCTCATCATCGCTTCCTCATAGTTTGTAGGTTCGTCATGGTCAAGTAACATGACCTCCAGAACAGGATTACCGTACCACTCTGGTGTGGATCTTACTCTGGTTGACCTACGAGGTTCGGCAGTAACTTGATCAGAAGTTTCATGATCATCATCATTAGCTTCCTCACTTACTGGTGTCGGAATCACCGGAACTGATTTCTGTGATGAACTACTTTCTAATAAAGGAGTAGGTACAGTTACCTCATCAAGTTCTACTTTCCTCCCACTCACTTCTTTCGAGAGAAACTCCTTCTCTAGAAAGGATCCATTCTTAGAAACGAATATCTTGCCTTTGGATTTGTGATAGAAGGTGTACCCAACAGTCTCCTTTGCGTATCCTTGAAGACACATTTCTCCGATTTGGGTTCGAGCTTATCAGGTTGAAGCTTTTTCACATAAGCATCGCAGCCCCAAACTTTAAGAAACGACAACTTGGGTTTATTGCCAAACCACAGTTCATATGGTGTCGTCTCAACGGATTTAGATGGTGCCCTATTTAACGTGAATGCAGCCGTCTCTAAAGCATAGCCCCAAAATGATAGCGGTAAATCAGTAAGAGACATCATAGATCGCACCATATCTAATAAAGTACGATTACGACGTTCGGACACCATTACGCTGTGGTGTTCCGGGTGGCGTGAGCTGCGAAACTATTTCGCATTGTTTCAAATGAAGACCAAACTCGTAACTCAAATATTCTCATCCACGATCAGATCGTAGAAACTTTATTTTCTTGTTACGATGATTTTCCACTTCACTCTGAATTTCTTTGAACTTTTCAAATGTTTCAGACTTATGTTTCATCAAGTAGATATACCCATATCTGCTCAAATCATCTGTGAAGGTTAGAAAATAACGATACCTGCCGTGAGCATCAACACTCATCGGACCGCATACATCAGTATGTATTATTTCCAACAAGTCCGTTGCTCGCTCCATTGTTCCGGAGAACGGAGTCTTAGTCATCTTGCCCATGAGGCATGGTTCGCAAGCATCAAGTGATTCATAATCAAGTGATTCCAAAAGCCCATCAGAATGGAGTTTTTTCATGCGCTTTACACCAATATGACCTAAACAGCAGTGCCACAAATAAGTTGCACTATCATTATTAAACTTATATCTTTTGGCTTCAATACTATGAATATGTGTATCACTACTATCAAGATTTAGTAAAAATAGACCACTCATCAAGGGTGCATGACCATAAAAGGTATTACTCATATAAATAGAACAACCATTATTCTCCGATTTAAATGAATAACCGTCTCGCATCAAACAAGATCCAGATATAATGTTCATGCTCAACGCTGGCACCAAATAACAATTATTCAGGTCTAAAACTAATCCCAAAGGTAGATGTAGAGGTGGCGTGCCGACGGCGATCACATCGACTTTGGAACCATTTCCCACGCGCATCATCACCTCGTCCTTAGCCAATCTTCGCTTAAACCGTAGCGCCTGTTTCGAGTTGCAAATATTAGCAACAGAACTAGTATCAAATACCCATGCGCTACTGCGAGCATTAGTAAGGTACACATCAATAACATGTATATCAAATATACCTTTCACTTTGCCATCCTTCTTTTTCGCCAAATACTTGGGGCAGTTACGCTTCCAGTGACCAGTCCCTTTGCAGTAGAAGCACTCAGTCTCAGGCTTAGGTCCAGACTTGGGCTTCTTCACTTGAGCAGCAACTTGCTTGCCGTTCTTCTTGAAGTTTCCCTTCTTACCTTTACCCTTTTTCTTGAAACTAGTGGTCTTGTTGACCATCAACACTTGATGCCCCTTCTTGATTTCTACCTCCGCAGCCTTTAGCATTGCGAAGAGCTCAGGAATCGTCTTATCCATCCCTTGCATATTATAGTTCATCATGAAGCTTTTGTAGCTTGGTGGCAGTGATTGAAGAACTTTGTCAATGACACTATCAATTGGAAGATTAACTCCCAGCCGAGTCAAGTGATTGTGGTACCCAGACATTCTGAGTATATGCTCACTGACAGAACTATTGTCCTCCATTTTGCAGCTGTAGAACTTATTGGAGACTTCATATCTCTCAATCCTGGCATTTGCTTGAAATATTAACTTCAACTCCTGGAACATGTCATATGCTCCATGACGTTCAAAACGTCGTTAAAGTCCCGGTTCTAAGCCGTAAAGCATGGCACACTGAACTATCGAGTAGTCATCAGCTTTGCCCTACCAGGTGTTCACAACATCTGGCATTGCTCCTGCAGCGGGTTTGGCACCCAGCGGTGCTTCCAGGACGTAATTCTTCTGTGCAGCAATGAGAATAATCCTCAAGTTACGAACCCAGTACGTGTAATTGCAACCATCATCTTTCAACTTAACTTTCTCTAGGAACGCATTAAAATTCAACGGAACAACAACACGGGCCATTTATCTACAACAACATAGACATGCAAAATACTATCAGGTACTGAAGTTTATGATAAATTAAAGTTCAATTAATCATATTACTTAAGAACTACCACTTAGATAGACATCCCTCTAATCATCTAAGTGATCACGTGATCCATATCAACTAAACCATGTCCGATCATCACGTCAGATGGAGTAGTTTTCAATGGTGAACATCACTATGTTGATCATATCTACTATATGATTCACGCTCGACCTTTTGGTCTCAGTGTTCCGAGGCCATATCTTCAAGTTTAACCCTAGTATTCTGCGTGTGCAAAACTGTCTTGTACCCGTTGTATGTGAACGTAGAGCTTATCACACCCGATCATCACGTGGTGTCTCGGCACGACGAACTGTAGCAATGGTGCATACTTAGGGAGAACACTTGCACCTTGAAATTTAGTGAGATATCATCTTATAATGCTACCACCGTACTAAGCAAAATAAGATGCATAAAGGATAAACATCACATGCAATCAATATAAGTGATATGATATGGCCATCATCATCTTGTGCCTTCGATCTCCATCTCCAAAGCACCGTCATGATCACCATCGTCACCGGCTTGACACCTTGATCTCCATCGAAGCATCGTTGTCGTCTCGCCAACTATTGCTTCTACGACTATCGCTACCGCTTAGTGATAAAGTAAAGCAATTACATGGCGATTGCATTTCATACAACAAAGCGACAACCATATGGCTCCTGCCAGTTGCCAATAACTGTGTTACAAAACATGATCATCTCATACAACAATTTATACAATCACGTCTTGACCATATCACATCACAACATGCCCTGCAAAAACAAGCTAGATGTCCTCTACTTTGTTGTTGCAAGTTTTACGTGGCTGCTACAGGCTTAGCAAGAACCGTTCTTACCTACGCATCAAAACCACAATGATTTTTCGTCAAGTTTGCAATTTTAACCTTCAACAAGGACCGGGCGTAGTCACACTCGATTCAACTAAAGTTGGAGAAACAGACACCCGCTAGCCACCTGTGTGCAAAGCACGTCGGTAGAACCATTCTCGCATGAGCGTACGCATAATGTCGGTCTGAGCCGCTTTATCGAACAATACCGCCGAATCAAAGTATGACATGCTGGTAAGCACTATGACTATTATCGCCCACAACTCTTTGTGTTCTACTCGTGCATATAACATCTACGCATAGACCTGGCTCTGATACCACTGTTGGGGAACGCGGTATTTCAAAAAAAAAATCCTTCGATCACGCAAGATCTATCTAGGAGAGCATAGCAACGACTGGGGAGAGTGTGCCCACGTACCCTCGTAGACCGAAAGCGGAAGCGTTAAGTAACGCGGTTGATGTAGTCAAACATCTTCGCGATCCAAACGATCAAGTATCGAACGCACGACACCTCCGCGATCTGCACACGTTCAGCTCGGTGACGTCCCTCGTACTCTTGATCCAGCTGAGGCCGAGGGAGAGTTTCGTCAGCACGACGGCATGATGACGGTGATGATGAAGTTACTGACACAGGGCTTTGCCTAAGCACTACAACGATATGACCGAGGTGGAAATCTGTGGAGGGGGCACCGCACACGGCTAAGACAACTGTCAGCTTGTGTGTCTATGGGGTGGCCCCACTACAAAAAAATTCACATCCGTGACATTTTGGGCCGAACGAAAAAACTTTCTGTCATACTTATGACACTTCTATAACGATAATTGTGACAAAACCCGGTATCATCATAGATGTGGTGGGGTCCTACTTCTATGACAAAAAATCATGACAGAAAATGGGCTTTTCATCCTGGGCGGGCCGGAGACGCAGCTGCATGACATTCTTTGGGCCGTCCATGACGGAAAAAACCATGGTAGAAGCGAGGGCGAGGAAAATATCAGGGAGTTCCCGGTTACGGTGGGTGGTCGGGGGCCGAGCGATGCGCGTTTCTCTCGTACGTACGCGCGTGTGTGCGAGGCGTTGGGCTCTAACTGAACCCGAGCGATTGCACTGCAAGCTACGCGTTACTGAACCCGAGCGATCGATCGATCCCTTGCTGTTAACTGAACCCGAGTGATTCCTTTGCTACTGCTGCTAGCTGAAGCCGATCGAACACTGCTGCCTCCTTCCCTGGATGAACAGTGAGCGTTGTTAAGGGGGTTTGGATGAACAGTTCCCGGTGGGGGGTTGGATGAACAGGACCCCGTGGTAGTAGAGGCCGTTGCCGCTGGATGAACAGTATCCCGATCGATCGAGCCGGTGGATGAACAGGACCCTGTGGAGGGCTGGATGAACAGGACCCCGTGGAGGGCTGGTTGAACAGTAGCCGGTGGAGGCCTGGTTGAATAGTAGCCAGTGGAGGACTGGATGAACAGTAGCCCATGGATGGGTGGTTGAACAGGACCCCGTGGAGAGGGCTGGTTGAACAGTAGCCGGTGGAGGGCTGGATGAACAGTAGCCCGTGGAGGGGTGGTTGAACAGGACCCCGTGGAGAGGGCTGGTTGAACAGTAGCCGGTGGAGGAGCGCGCGGTGGAGGCTGGATGAACAGGAGCCCGTGGATGAACAGTCGCAGGTGGAGGCTGGAGGAGGTCAACGGTGGATGAACAATAGCCCGTGGAGGCAGTCGATGGTGGAGATGAACAGTATCCTGTGGAGTCCCGTTTTGCGGTACGCCACACCCCTCCCGATGAACAGGACCCCCGTTTCGACCGTAGCGCTCCAACACAAGTCCGTTTCCTCCGTTTTGCGGTACGCCACACCCCTCCCGATCAACAGGACCCTGTTTCCACCGTAGGAGGTCCGTTTCCTCCGTTTTGCGGTATGCCAGACCCCTCCCGATGAACAGGATCCCGTTTTGACCGTGGCCGGTCGAACACAAGGCCGTTTCCTCCGTTCTGCGGTACGCCAGGCCTCGTTTCCATCGCCTATTCCGTCCAAGCCGGTTGGCTCCCGATGAACACGACAACGCATTCCGTTCCGACCCAGCCGGTTGCCTCCCCATGAACACGACGATGGCGCAACTTCTCCTTTCCGACCCAGCCATGTACACGAGCCCTGGCCGTACGTATGCACGAGTAGGTGTTCGAGACCCCGCCCGTATGTATGTACATGGACGTATTTTCTTTCTTGCACCCTGGCCGCTGTACGTACATGTGCATGCTACGTGCGCGCCTCTACTACGACACGTGCGCGCCTCTACATCGCCTAGTATGTACGTACACGTTCGCGACCAGAATGACAACGCTACGTACGCTTCGACCAGGTGGGTCCCGACTGTCAGGCACTTCCTGGCGTGCGAAGATGTAGCTGGTGGGTCCCAGCAGTCAGGGGGCGAATCATTTTTTTTGCCCGTAATATGGACGCACTTCCTTGCGTGCGAAGATGTAGCTGGTGGGTCCCAGCAGTCAGGGAAGAAACGTTTTTTTCACGAAATACGGTGGCCCGTCCGGTGGGTCCCTGCTGTCAGGTGGAGGAATCATTATTTTCCGCGTAATAAGGAGGCACTTCCTTGCTGCGGCCATGGACCCAGCTGTCAGCCTCTCCATGTACAGTACTCTTCCGATGGAAGTCGTTCCTTGACCACGCCGCACCGAGAGCACCAGGGCGGTGGACGACGGCGAGGCCTAGGAAGGGAACGACACGGAGCCGGGGTAGACGCGGCAGTGGATGCCCACGCGGAGAGGAGTACGAGGGTTCACTGGTTCGGTTGCGGTGTGAGGCTGTCGTCGCCGCAGAGCCTGGGCAGCGGTGGGAGGAGTAGGGGGCTGTGAGGCCTCCGCGGCAGCACAACCGGCCACGGGAGGTAGGAGCAGGCGGCACGACCGACGCTGCTTTGGGCGGCTGGAGCAAGAAGACCAGAGGTTGAAGAAGCACGACGGCCGTTGGATGGACATTGTACGGTCACTGCAGCTAGAATCGTTTATATTGACTAAGTTGACAAAGCCCTTGGTACGCGTCAACTTAGTAGGCCCACAGATCAGCCTCCGAAACGGTGCGCCCCAGATGTCAGGGGGAGGAATCAATTTTTGGGCGGGTGAAACTAGAATATCCGAGATTGAAGAAGAAGCATGACATCCGTTGGATGGACATCCAACGGCCACTGTTGCTAGAACCGTGTGTTGACTATAAGTTGATAAAGCCTTGCATACGCGTCAAATTATTTTTTTAGGGGACGCGCCAACTTAGTAAGCCTACAAGTGTGTGGCAGAGAACTTATAGCCCATTTGAGATTTGTAAGAATGTACAACCCATTTTTGAATTCTAATGGAATTTACTACATCCCATTTACAGTTTGTTAAAAGTACAAATCATTTTCTAGCTAGGACAACGATTAATAATTTCAACCAACCGTTCAAAACAGAATTCAATAAAATTTCCCACATTTTTATGGGATCTGAAATATTTTTATCCCTAAATTTCTAGTCAGATTAAATTCAATTTCAATATAAATTTGTCTTACGTAAAAATCCAACGAAACATTGCGCGCGCAACAATTAATGAAATTAAAATTTTCAAAATCCAAAAAAATATTTTATAAACTAATTATGTGTTTGGTGCATTTTTTATAGTTACAGCCCAGTTTTTATAATTACATCCCATTTATTATTTCTTAAAGCCCATTTTCTTGTTAAGCCTAATGCATCCCTCCTAGGAAAGATTTGCAGCCCAGCGGGGCGGAGAATAACAAGTTGACCTTGATTGGGTATTCCTTAAAAAAAAGTATAGCTGGGCTAGCAATTTTCAGCTTGAAAAAAAATATTAATATCTGGGCTGGATATCTGGCCTGGGCTAGACGGGCCACAGCCCGCCCAGTTAATACCCTGCTCTCCTCTGAACAACAACGAAAACATCGCTCTTGTCTAAAAAACGAAAACATCGCTCAAGAAAAACTCTGCAGTGCTCACACCTCAAAAACACAAATACTGCTCGAGCTGCTTGGTCCCAGCTGTCGGCCGCTCCTTGTGCAATTCTCTCGTTTATTGACTACATAGGTTGACAATGGTGTGGGACCGTGATGTCAGGAAACCAGGAGGAAGCAAAAAAAATTATAGTTGTAGTATATAATAAGGAGGCACTTGCGGACGTGCGGCAATGGCCCTGATGGGTCCCCACTATCATCCTCTCCAAGTAAAGTCATCTCCTCATTCCTCATGTCTGTTGACCATGTTGACAACGTGAAACGGCGGTGCCACGGCGAGCGCAACAACTCGAAGGACGACGAAGAGGGCCTCGCGGGGCCTACGGATGGTCTGATACAGCGTCCGCTGCTCATTCGGGAAGCCATGATCATAGGGCCCCATGTCACTACTAGGGAAAACCCTAGTAGTAGCGCGGGTTTTGAGGCTATCAGCAGCGCGGGTAGCCGCGCTACTACTACGGCGCTACAGCTAACTGTTAGTAGTAGCGCGGTCTGTACCCGCGCTACTAATATTGACTATAACAGTAGCGCTTTTCCAGAACACGCTACTATTACTTAGCTGTAGCGCTTTCCTAGCCCCGCGCTACTGCTATATCTTTCATCACCCCCCCCCCCCCCGCTTCCTACCCCATTTTAGTTTCAATAAACTGCAATTTCCAGATACTAGGTACTACTAGATATCAATTTCATAAAGTATTATAGGTATTGGGTAGTATTCCCTCCGTTCCAAATTACTCGTCGTGGTTTTAGTTCAAATTTGAACTAAAACCACGACGAGTAATTTGGAACGGAGGTAGTACTAGATAACAATTTCATATATAGTCAACATGCATCCTCAAGCAGTACAAGGTGATATCGACGACGATCATCATATGTAGTTCTAGATGATATCGACGACGATCATCATATGTAGTTCTAGATGATATAGCCACACACACATATGTAGTTCTAGATGATATCGACGACGATCATCATCCACAAACCTGGGCGGTGGGTGTTCCTAATAGTAATTAGGATGGCCTGTCCAACACGAAGATTCTTGCCAACGAGGAATCTCTTCCACCCAACCGAGTTTAAGTGTGTGCGACCGTCCGTGTCCATGCGGTAAGTACAGGTGGTGACGGAGCCCCTTGCGGTAAGGCGTAGTCCAGCTGAGCCTTCTTCATCAGGCTCGATACCACAACTCACAGATAGGCTCTTTGGCAATTTCTGAATAAGAAAAACATATCAATTAATAAATAGCCTCGCACATACTTTTGCAAATATATTTCTATTAAGTATAGATTTGTACACTATTAAAAGACACAGTACTACACATTTGTACTAAGCATGAATTCTACTAATAAGTATATATGGATTATCTACACTATTAATAGTTCCTTGGATTCTACACTAATAAGCATGTGATCATACTCTACACTAAAGCATATCATCGACTAGATTCCACACAGCATATCATTGGACTCTACACTAAGCATATCATCGGTAATTTGCATTTGTAAGTATAACATACCATATCATGCCGATCGACCATGGTACTTGTCAGGCGGGTCACGAATGGCACCCCGACAAAGTCATCACGTGGCGGAATTATATCCCATAGGTTGCACACCTCCTCCTCGCTCAGCCTCATTCTTTGAGCTACAATGGCTTCATGAAGTGGGTCCTCATCATCTTCATCAAGTGGGTCCTCATTATCTTCATCATCTTCGTCATCTTCCACCAGGTTGATATAAATGACAGCCAGCTTGGGTCTTTCTGCTCTGAAGGAGAAGCTGATCAACTCACCACCAGTAAGACGCTCACCACCAGTAAGACGCATGCGGGCGAGAAAACGGGCCCATCCATCTCCTCCAATTTGCGACATATTGCATCCTTTCTCGGCCTCCATAGTGTACGCCCCCCAGGAGCCTCAAATGTCACAATGTCTCCTGTTAGCTTGTTGAATTTCAACCTCACATTGCATGGGACGATCTGTGTAAAAAAACCAAAATGACACAGTGCAGTAATGCCAACACTAAAAATAAAAATAGTTGTTACATTTCATATAATTTCTTACCGCTGCAGGACGAAAACTCGGCTGGAAGTAGATGCCGAACAGCTTGCCAGTAGCAAGGCTGCTGGCGCGCCTTGACTTGCACAGTTGATATGGTGGTGGTGGTGGCACCATTTTCCTAAAGCAATATGAGCAAAGGATTAACGATCTACTTCACAGGAAAGAAAAACAGTAGCATCTGATATTTTTGGTTCTTCTTCAGTTATATTTTCATAGTGGAACCCGATCCCAAAAAGTAAACAACAAGCTCTCAATTAACTTACTAACACCTTCTATAATATAACCAACAACTAGTAGGCAAATGCCAAATCAGCCAACAAGAATCACAACCATCAAGTTCTCAATTAGCTTACTAACACCTTCTAGAATATCTCTAGATGAAGAGATTCTTCCGCGAGAAGCAATTTGATGGACAATTATAATCCTAAGATCTAGTAACATATAATATGACAAGGTATCACCTACGAAAGCATTTCAGTGGCACCTATTGCCGAAAAAACTATTTGGCCCCTACCAAAGGTATAATCCTAAGATCTGTAATACGTTATCTACCAAATCAAGGTACCACCTACCAAGACACATTTCACCAAACAAGTGGGAAATTTAATTGGGATTAACTTAGCACTTGCAAACTAAATACTTGTATCAAAACCAATATCTAGCAGATCACGGTACCACCTACCAAAGCATTTCAACTAAATTGGCACCTACATTTTGCAAAAAATAACTTATTACAGAAAAACAAAAGCATCTAGTTATCCATATGAAATTCATAAGCCCTCACTGCATCTAGGTAGGGTAGCCCTCGGGGGGTGCTGTCGAGGAGGGGGGATGGCATGGTGACCTCGGTCGGGGGTGCTGACGAGGGGAAGGCCGGTGACTTCCTACGAGAGGGGGCGACGACAGCGGCCGGCGAGGGGATCAAGGGCGGTCGGCCAAAGGCGCCCAGCCAGAGCTCGCGGGTGGCGACAGAGTGGGCGGCGAGAGGGTGGAGGAGCAGCAGAGGGGTGGCGAGAGGGGGAGGAGCATTACCTGCGACGACGGTGGCGGAGGAGAAACCCTAACCGCAGCTGCCGGCGTCGGGCGGAGGGGGACGATTGAGAGATGAGCGTGTGGGGGCCGGGCCGCGTGTTTTGTTTTGCTGTAGCAGTAGCGGGGGTACAGGGAGCGCGCTACTGCTAAGCCCAATATCAGTAGCGCTTTGTCCTAAAAAACGCTACTGCTAAGTCTAAGCATGTAAAAACATAAAAAATATACATTCGTCATCATTGATCTTTTTGTGTAGAATCTAAATAGTCAACATGAATCCTCACCGTACCTGTATAGGGACAGGTGAAGATTCATATTGCAGCCACAAATCCTACACATATAGTTCAATGAAGACCAAGTGCTCGAGATAGTTTGAGAAGTAACATATTTAAGGTGGTAAACACCTTGTTCGCTTAGCAGTATGGGACTAAACTTAATTAGTTGCAAGAGGGGATGATACTTAGCAGCAGCGAGTTTTGAAGAAAAATGCTGCTATTAAGTACTTTAGCAGTAGCGCGTCCAGGAGAAGGGCGCTACTACTATATCTAGCCTGGAGGCAACACCGTGGCAATTGTAGTAGTAGCGCTCGTTTCACCTAGAGCGCTACTGCTACTGGGCTATTAGTAGCGCGGTTTTCTGAAGCTCGCAACTGCTAATTAGCAGTAGTGTTTGTTTTTAAACCACATTGCTGCTAAGATTCTGTGTATAAGGTTTTCCCTAGTAGTGTGTCCGCGACGGCATTGTCGTTCACTTGTTCACCGGTGCTCGTTGACGAGACGGAGGTTGCAGCACAGGTCCTCCTGCGCTGGTAGCTCTTCCGCCATTAGGGCGTCGAAGTGCGGCTGCACCTGCTCTATGGTGAACACGGCATGAACCGGCTTGGACAGTGGCGCCGGCTCCTGGTCGGAAGCTACGTCCATCGTCTGATTGTCGTCGCTCAGCTCGGCGAGCTCGCTGGCGATCCAGCATGTCCGGCTGCTGGACCGACCCGCTGCCAAGCACGAGTCTGGCTACCCTGGCCCACCCACACCGCCTCCCTCGCCCGCGCGCGCTTTCCGCCCAAAATGGTCAGCGCCGCCCGCCCCACTTCCCGGTGCAGGCGATTGCTCCGCCTTCAAACGACACAAGTGTCGTTTGTCCGTCCGTCTGCCGCCCACATGAATGATACGTGGTTGCCAAGGCGGCTACTCCGGCACCACATGCCCGTCCCGCCGCCGCCCACCATTGCTATATAAACTGCTGTGCCAGCTATAGCCGCAGTCATCCGCCTCCGTTCCCTTTCTCCTGTCCACACCACTACTGCCCACCATGGCATCCTCACGCTCCAGCGCTCTTCAGGATGGGCGGACGACGGGCCACAAGGAGATGGCAGCCATTGCTGCCGACTGCCTGACCGGCAGGCAGCCGGAGGACGACGATGCCCCAATGGAGAACATGGTAGTCGACGATCCGGCACCAACCCCCTCCTCCGCGCCATCCTCGCTGGTGCATTGCACCATGACCATCGGCGAGGCCCGTGCCCAATACATGGACACGGTGAGGCAGAAGCGCCAGGAGCAGTTCCCTGAGGCGCAGGCCGACGCCGCCTACAATCACCATCTCCTCCAGGAGCACCTGCAGGCGGAGGAGCAAATCGCCGCGGAGCGGGCGGAGCAGGAGGCGCTGCTCGACTCGTACCGCTCCGCCCGCGAGGGCTGCCTCGAGCGCTGGCGGTACCGCATGCGGGTGGCGGAGGCTGCGGCCGCCTACAAAGAGGGCGATGAAGCGGGCGAGGCGCTGTTTGGCGAGACCGAGGACGAGGCAGAGGACAATGCCGGCTCCGACGAGTCCCCGCTCCGCTGGCGTCGACGAGGCCCTGCTCCGCCGAGGCCCCGCGACGCCAACAACGAGCCAGAGGACACCGCCGGCTCCGCTGAGGCCCCACCCTGCCAACAACGAGGCAGAGGACACCGCCGGCTCCGCCGAGACCCCGCCCCGCCAACAACGAGGTAGAGGACAATGCCGGCTCCGACGAGTCCCCGCTCCGCTGGCGTCGACGAGGCCCTGCTCCGCCGAGGCCCCGTGGCGCCAACAACGAGGGAGAGGACATCGCCGGCTCAGCCGAGGCCCCACCCTGCCGGCAACGAGGGGGAGGATTTCCCCCACTCTGCCGAGGCGCCGCCCCGCCGGCAACGAGACAGAGGACATCGCCGGCTCCGTTGAGGCCCCGCCCCGCTGCCAACGAGGCCGCGCCACACAGAAAACGAGGAAGAGTAGAGCACGGTAGGGCGCTGCCGCTCGGGTCCAAGTAAGGCCACCACTTCTACCCTCGGTTGAAGCCAAGCTAGGTGGGTTGACCATTGACGTCCGATTAGCTTCTTGGCGGCGACGTGGAGTCGGAGAGCTATGTTGGAGAAGGACGCTGCTTCAGTTACTTAACTGCTGGTGCAGTTGGGTCACTGACACGTGGGCCCAACAGGCATCTGGGCCACATGTCAGTTACGCAACTGCACCTGCAGTTAAGTCACTAAATCTCAGTCCACTGGAGAATAAGCTTCTGTTCGGCTCAGCCGGACACAGGTGGGTAGATTCGGTTAATTAATTATACCTCCAGCGCACCCCTTTTTAGTTGAAGACTGTATGAAGTGTAATGAAATCCGGCATGTTTATATGAAATCCGACCGTGTATGAATGAATTTAGTTCGATTAGTTCGAATTCTTGTATCACTGGCATTGGATGAACATGCAAAACAATACGTACTAGGATTATTCCTAGGGTGATCACACCTCGTTTGCAGTAGTTTCACATGTACTCCATCCAGTCCTTTTTAGTCTACATACAAGTTTTGTCTGCAGTTAAAGTATCTCTACTTTGACCAATCTTTTAGAAAAAAGTATGAACATTCACAATGTAAAATCAACTGACTTGAAAGAAATCTAATATGTGAAGTAAAAAGGAACAGAGGGAGTACAAAGAGTTTGAGCTGCTTTTTAGCGTTCCTGTACATTGCAATCAAACACACAGGCCTGGCAATTCATAGAGAACATTCAAAACAATCGATGATTATGCATCTCAATGATTCACATGTCAGAGCCAATATTTACTTCATAACTAAAGAATAAATAAAAATAGATCGACGCTGCTGACAGCAAAGGGCGTCCCATTCGAAAATATCAAACGCATGTCTTCTTGCTAACATCAATGAGCAAAATTTGACAAGGTTGTCCATTACAAAATGTCAAATGCTTGTTGTTTTTGTGCATCAATGAGCAAACTTTGACAAGGTTTTCCCATTCCAAAATATCAAATGCCTACGATTGTGGAATGGGCAGGGTTTGCCATCAGTTCGGACATTGACATGGCACCTCATGCTAAATAAACCAGCTGTTCTTTTTGTGCAGTTCCACCAAAATCAACCAAATTCGCGCGTAGCTTGTATGATTTCGCCCTTATATGTTGCAACGCCTTGAACATATCGGCACCTCCTTTCTTGTGGTGGAAATGAATGATTCGATGTATTCATAAACATTTTGTGCAGTTCCCATTGAAATCAAGCTGAGCACCCCTGTTTGCACAAATACAAAAAAGTGATTAGTATAAAGCAAACTGTACTATGAATTGACAGTTTAAACAGGCACCTACATGGTCCATGTAGAGCACACTTTCAAAAAATGGAACTCACCGGAAAGAATCCTAGAACAACATTGTACTTGCGCATCACAGCAAAAAGATGGAGATATGTCAGTCCTTCTGAGCTGAAGTTAGTTTGGTCTTGTGGGGAGTAATGTAACCATCCTTCAACTGCTCCTTCTGATGAGAAGATAGACATGGCTTCTTCATCCTGGCATAATTGGAACTAGTCACTTCACGTACTCCGTATTCTTCTTCAGAGGAAGATGATCCTGTTGTGCAAAGACAAGAGGACAACTAAATGCTAGCATCTCTGTTTGCTCGAAAAAAGGAAGGGAAATATTTAAAACAGCACAGATGAAGCACTTCTCAAGGACAATACCACTTTCTCATGACAGTATCTAAACAGTAGCACAACACCAATAGAGATGACAAAGCTCAATCATATGGATGAAATCCGTGGGCGAGTACCAACCTTTGTCAGGAGGCTTATTGTGTAGAGCATACAGATAAAGCACTTCCCCGGAACCATCTGTTGTTATCTACTGTGGTTGCCATGCTTACTATATACTCCTCGATTAGTTTAATGTTTCCAGCATCTTCTTGTGCAGTTCCACTAAAATATATGGTATCTTCAAAGAAGATCCCTGTTTGCACAAGTAGAGATAATTACACATTACATTAAGAGTGGCATCAAATCAGTGGCAAAACAATTGCTCGTTCCAGCCATAGCAATAAATTAAGATGCAAAACTATATCATTACTTGTGTCATCACAGTTCCAGTGCTTCATTACAGCACCGGGAGTTGATTTTTGTTTTTCTTCCGCTTGTTCTTCCCCTTCATCACTTGGTTCAATAACAGACAAGCTTCGCCTTCAATGTAATATTTGGCATGTTAATTAGGGACCACAAGTATAGCACTAAACAACGACATTAATTTTTTGATGAAAGTGGCAAAATACAGGCCAACAGTTGTGAAATATCCTTATCTTACCTCAATGGGATATTAAGGTGCACATACAGATTGGAAGTCTTGTCTCCATTTGTGCAGTTCACTAAAATCAAGCAACATTACCGTACAAGTAGCACAACATATGAAAGCACACTGCACAATCATGTGAAAGAAAGCTAGTACTGACCTCTCATGATGCGGAATTCAAACAACTCATAAGAAGAAGATCTGAACCAAATTTGCCAACATGGATAGGAAGTAAGATCTCCTCTTGTGCAGTTCCACTAAGATCAAGCAATCAAGCAACATTGTTGGTGTGACATTTTGGTTGAACTGCACAAAACACTCTTAAAACAAAAGTGTTTTGTGCAGTGCAACAAAAGGTCACAATAGCAACAAGGTGAAGTAGATAACCCTGTTTACACAGAGGTGCAAATGAAACAACTAGTGGTCAATAACGGTGGATGACACAGAAGCCAACAAAAAGAAGCATCTAACTTATCTAAATGGGAAAGAAAGCAAGACAGTAGCATTTCTCAAACGGTGGCATTGATTAATATTAACAGAGAGATTATATTAACAATAAAATTCGTTAAACATGTAATTTGGTTTTAACTGTGGCATTACATCAATTTTCCAGCGGCATTATTAGAGGGTGTCTGTTTACAGGGACTTTTTGGTGTAGGGACTAAAAAAAAGTCCGTGTCAGTCCCATCTAAACCAAACAGGAGGGACTTTTAGGGACTAAAAGTGGGCATTTGGGACTAAAGAAAGAAGACCCCGAGGGAGAGTCTTTTGGGGACTTTTTCCAACAGTTGCCCCTGCCCCGCATCGCACCTTATCTCTATTAGTTCATTACTAGGGGTAAAATGGTCTTTTAGCATGTTATTTAATAACCTCTAGTCCATGTTTAGTCCCTGGAACCAAGTAGGTAGGGACTAGGGACTTTTTAACCAAACAGGGCCTTAGATTAACAACAGCTAAAGAGTTTTACGGGACAGTGGATGCAGTAAATCTAGTCATGCTCAAACTCTACAGCCTTGTCCCCCGAAACAAAAAGATCAGTTTGTTATAGATGTGCGTACTACGTTTGTCATTGTTTTCCCTTTTTGACCAACGTAGGTGCTGGATAGCCAGTCTGTACTAGTACTTTCCCCCTTCCTTTCCTCTTTGAACCACATCCTAGATTCATGCTTGATACGTCCATTTTGCATCATGCTTTTATATCGATATTTATTGCATTATGGGCTGTTATTACACATTATGTCACAATACTTATGCCTATTCTCTCTTATTTTACAAGGTTTACATAAAGAGGGAGAACGCCGGCAGCTGGAATTCTGGGCTGGAAAAGGAGCAAATATTAGAGACCTATTCTGCACAACTCCAAAAGTCCTGAAACTCCATGGAAGTCATTTTTGGAAATAATAAAAAATACTGAGCGAAGGAAATACCAGAGGGGGCCCACACCCTGGCCACGAGGGTGGGGGCGCGCCCTACCCCCCTGGGCACGCCCCCTGCCTCGTGGGCCCCCTGGTGGCCCTTCGGTGCCCATCTTCTGCTATATGAAGTCTTTCATCTGAGAAAAATCATAAGCAAGCTTTCAGGACGAGACTCCGACGCCACGTGGCGGAACCTTGGCGGAACCAATCTAGGGCTCTGGCGGAGCTGTTCTACCGGGGACACTTCCCTCCGGGAGGGGGAAATCATCGCCATCGTCATCACCAACGCTCCTCTCATCGGGAGGGGGCCAATCTCCATCAACATCTTCACCAGCACCATCTTCTCTAAAACCCTAGTTCATCTCTTGTATCCAATCTTTGTCTCTAAGTCTGGGATTGGTACCTGTAGGTTGCTAGTAGTGTTGATTACTCCTTGTAGTTGATGCTAGTTGGTTTATTTGGTGGAAGATCATATGTTCAGATCCATTATGCATATTAATACCCCTCTGATTATGAACATGAATATGCTTTGTGAGTAGTTACGTTTGTTCCTGAGGACATGGGAGAAGTCTTGCTATTAGTAGTCATGTGAATTTGGTATTCGTTCGATATTTTGATGAGATGTATGTTGTCTCTCCTCTAGTGGTGTTATGTGAACGTCGACTACATGACACTTCACCATTGTTTGGGCCTAGAGGAAGGCATTGGGAAGTAATAAGTAGATGATGGGTTGCTAGAGTGACAGAAGCTTAAACCCTAGTTTATGCGTTGCTTCGTAAGGGGCTAATTTGGATCCATATGTTTCATGCTATGGTTACGTTTACCTTAATACTTCTTTTGTAGTTGCGGATGCTTGCAATAGGAGTTAATCATAAGTGGGATGCTTCTCCAAGTAAGGACAGCACCCAAGCACCGGTCCACCCACATATCGAATTATCAAAGTACCGAACGCGAATCATATGAACGTGATGAAAACTAGCTTGACGATAATTCCCATGTGTCCTCGGGAGCGCTTTTCTCTATATAAGAGTTTGTCCAGGCTTGTCCTTTGCTACAAAAAGGATTGGGCCATCTTGCTGCATTTTATTTACACTTGTTACTTGTTACCCGTTACAAATTACCTTATCACAAAACTATCTGATACCGATAATTTCAGTGCTTGCAGAGAATACCTTGCTGAAAACCGCTTATCATTTCCTTCTGCTCCTCGCTGGGTTCGACACTCTTACTTATCGAAAGGACTACGATAGATCCCCTATACTTGTGGGTCATCAAGACTCTTTTCTGGCGCCGTTGCCGGGGAGTGAAGCGCCTTTGGTAGGTGGAATTTGGTAAGGAAAAATTTATATAGTGTGCTGAAATTTACTGTCACTTGTTACTATGGAAAGTAATCCTTTGAGGGGCTTGTTCGGGGTATCTTCACCTCGACCAGTAGAGCAAGGAGTTTCTCCTCAACCTACTGAACCTACTGAAAATGAAAATGTTTACTTTGAAATTCCTTCGGGTACGATAGAGAAACTGCTAGGTAATCCTTTTGCAAGAGATGGAACATTGCATCTTGATTTACACTTAATCTATGTGGATGAAGTTTGTGGATTATTTAAGCTTGTAGGTATGCCCGATGATGTTATCAAGTAGAAGGTCTTCCCTTTATCTTTGAAGGGTGATGCATTGACATGGTATAGGCTATGTGATGATATGGGATCATGGGTCTATAAGCGATTGAAATTGGAATTTCATCAGAAGTTTTATCCTATGCATCTTGTTCATCGTGCTCGTAATTATATATATAATTTTTGGCCTCGCGAAGGAGAAAGCATCGCTCAAGCTTGGGGGAGGCTTAAGTCAATGTTATATTCATGCCCCAATCATGAGCTCTCAAGAGAAATGATTATTCAAAAAATTTATGCTCGGCTTTCTGACAACAATCGCTCCATGCTCGATACTTCTTGTACTGGTTCTTTTATGATGAAGACTATTGAATTCAAATGGGATTTATTGGAAAGAATTAAACGCAACTCTGAAGATTGGGATCTCGCCGAAGGTAAGGAGTCAGGTATAACACCTAAGTTTGATTGTGTTAAATCTTTTATGGATACCGATGTTTTCCGTAAATTTAGCACTAAATATGGACTTGACTCTGAGATAGTAGCTTCTTTTTGCGAATCTTTTGCTGCTCACGTTGATCTCCCTAAGGAGAAGTGGTTTAAATATAATCCTCCCGTTGAAGTAAAAGTAGTTGCACCTATTAAAGTTGAAGAAAAGACTATCACTTATAATGATCCTATTGTCCCTACTACTTATGTTGAGAAACCACCTTTCCCTGTTAGAATAAAGGATCATGCTAAAACTTCAACTCTGGTTCGTAAAAGTGATGTTAGAACTTATACACCTCCTGAGCAAGTTAAAGTTGAACCTAATATTGCTATTGTTAAAGATCTCTTGGATGATAATATCGATGTGCATGTTATTTACTTCTGTGATGAAACTGCTAGAATTGCTAAACCTGGTGCTAAAGATAAACATAGACCTGTGGTAGGCATGCCTGTTATTTCTGTTAAAATAGGAGATCATTGTTATCATGGCTTGTGTGATATGGGTGCTAGTGCTAGTGCAATACCTATCTCTTTATACAAAGAAATTATGCATGATATTGCACCTGCTGAGTTAGAAGATATTGATGTCACAATTAAACTTGCCAATAGAGATACTATTTCACCGATTGGTATTGTTAGAGATGTTGAAGTCTTGTGTGGGAAAACTAAATATCCTGCTGATTTTCTTGTTCTTGGTTCCCCACAAGATAGCTTCTGTCCCATTATATTTGGTAGACCCTTCTTGAACACTGTTAATGCTAAGATAGACTGCAAAAAGGATGTTGTTACTATTGGTTTGGGTGATATGTCTCATGAGTTTAATTTTTTCAATTTCGTAGACAACACCGTGAAAAGGAATTGCCTAGTAAGGATGAAATTATTGGTCTTGCTTCTATTGCCGTGCCTCCTAATGATCCCTTAGAACAATATTTGCTAGACCATGAAAATGATATGTTTATGAATGAAAGAAGGGAAATAGATGAAGTATTCTTTAAACAGGGACCTATTCTGAAACACAACTTGCCTGTTGAAATCCTAGGGGATCCTCCTCCACCCAAGGGTGATCCCGTGTTTGAGCCTAAACCTTTACCTGATAATCTTAAATATGCTTATCTTGATGAAAAGAAGATATATCCTGTTATTATTAGTGCTAACCTTTCAGAGAAGGAGGAAGAAAAATTATTGAAAACTCTGAAGAAGCACCGTGCTACTATTGGATATACTCTTGATGATCTTAAGGGCATTAGTCCCACTCTATGTCAACACAAAATAAATGTGGAGAAAGACGCCAAACCAGTTATTGACCATTAGCGACGATTAAATCCTAAGATGAAAGAAGTGGTAAGAAAGGAAATATTAAAGCTCCTTGAGGCAGGTATAATCTATCCCGTTGCTGATAGTCAGTGGGTAAGCCCTGTCCATTATGTCCCTAAGAAGGGAGGTATTACTGTCGTTCCTAATGATAAAGATGAATTGATTTCGCAAAGAATTATTATAGGTTATAGGATGGTAATTGATTTCCGCAAATTAAATAAAGCTACTAAAAAAGATCATTACCCCTTGCCATTCATTGATCAAATGCTAGAAACATTATCCAAACACACACATTTTTGCTTTCTAGATGGATATTCTGGTTTCTCTGAAATACCTGTGTCAGCTGATGATCAAGCAAGGACCACTTTCACTTGCCCTTTCGGTACTTTTGCTTATAGACGTATGCCTTTTGGTTTATGTAATGCACCTGCTACCTTTCAAAGATGCATGATGGCTATATTCCCTGATTTTTGTGAAAAGATTTGTGAGGTTTTCATGGACGATTTCTCCGTTTATGGATCCTCTTTTGATGATTGCTTGAGCAACCTTGATCGAGTTTTGCAGAGATTTGAAGAAACTAATATTGTCTTGAATTGGGAGAAGTGCCACCTTATAGTTAATGAAGGTATTGTCTTGGGGCATAAAATTTCTGAAAGAGGTATTGAAGTTGATAAAGCTAAAGTTGATGCTATTGAAAAGATGCCGTGTCCGAAGGACATCAAAGGTATAAGAAGTTTCCTTAGTCATGCTGGTTTTTATAGGAGGTTCATTAAGGACTTCTCAAAAATTTCTCGGCCTCTGACTAATCTATTACAAAAAGATATACCATTTGTCTTTGATGATGATTGTGTAGAAGTATTTGAAATACTTAAGAAAGCATTGATTTCTGCACCTATTGTTCAGCCACCTGATTGGAATTTACCCTTTGAAATTATGTGCGATGCTAGTGATTATGCCGTAGGTGCTGTTCTAGGGCAAAGAGTTGATAAGAAATTAAATGTTATTCAATATGCTAGTAAAACTCTAGACAGTGCTCAGAGAAATTATGCTACTACTGAAAAAGAATTCTTAGCAATTGTATTTGCTTGTGATAAGTTCAGACCTTATATTGTTGATTCTAAAGTAACTATTCACACTGATCATGCTGCTATTAAATATCTTATGGAAAAGAAAGATGCTAAACCTAGACTTATTAGATGGGTTCTCTTGCTACAAGAATTTTATTTGCACATTATTGATAGAAAGGGAGCTGAGAACCCCGTTGCAGACAACTTGTCTAGGTTAGAAAATGTTCTTGTATGACCCACTAGCTATTGATGATAGCTTTCCTCATGAACAATTAAATGTCATAAATGCTTCTCGTACTGCTCCATGGTATGTTGATTATGCTAATTACATTGTTGCTAAATTTATACCACCTAATTTCACATACCAGCAAAAGAAAAAGTTTTTCTATGATTTAAGACATTACTTTTGGGATGACCCACATCTTTATAAAGAAGGAGTAGATGGTGTTATTAGGCGTTGTGTGCCTGAGCATGACAGGAACAAATCCTACGCAAGTGTCACTCTAAGGCTTATGGAGGACACCACGCTGGAGACAGAACTGCGCGTAAGGTATTGCAATCCTGTTTTTATTGGCCTACTCTCTTCAAGGATGCCCGTAAGTTTGTCTTATCTTGCGATGAATGTCAAAGAATTGGTAATATTAGTAGACATCAAGAAATGCCTATGAATTATTCACTTGTTATTGAACCATTTGATGTTTGGGGCTTCGATTATATGGGACCGTTTCCTTCCTCTAATGGGTATACACATATTTTAGTTGATGTTGATTACGTTACTAAGTGGGTAGAAGCTATTCCAACTAGTAGTGCTGATCATAACACCTCTATTAAGATGCTTAAAGAAGTTATTTTTCCAAGGTTTGGAGTCCCAAGATATTTAATGACTGATGGTGGTTCACATTTCATTCATGGTGCTTTTCGTAAAATGCTTGCTAAGTATGATGTTAATCATAGAATTGCATCCCCTTATCACCCACAGTCTAGTGGTCAAGTAGAATTGAGTAACAGAGAGCTCAAATTAATTTTGCAAAAGACTGTTAATAGATCTAGAAAGAATTGGTCCAAGAAACTTGATGATGCATTATGGGCCTATAGAACTGCATATAAAAATCCTATGGGTATATCTCCGTATAAAATGGTTTATGGAAAATCATGTCACTTACCTCTCGAACTAGAACATAAGGCATATTGGGCTATTAAAGAGCTCAATTATGATTTCAAACTTGCCGGTGAGAAGAGGTTATTTGACATTAGCTCACTTGATGAATGGAGAACCCAAGCCTATGAGAATGCCAAGTTGTTTAAAGAAAAAGTTAAAAGATGGCATGACAAAAGGATACAAAAGCGTGAGTTTAATGTAGGTGATTATGTATTACTATACGACTCTCGTTTAAGATTTTTTGCAGGAAAACTTCTCTCTAAATGGGAAGGTCGTTATGTTATCGAGGAGGTCTATCATTCCGGTGCCATAAAAATCAACAACTTCGAAGGCACAAATCCGAAGGTGGTGAACGGTCAAAGAATCAAACATTATATCTCAGGTAATCCCATAAATGTTGAAACTAATATTATTGAAACCGTAACCCCAGAGGAATACATAAGGGACACTTCCCAGAACGTTTCAGACTCCGAAAAGGAATAGGTACGTGGTACAGTAAGTAAACCGACTCCAAAACAGTTCCAATGACAATTTTTCTCCATTTTGGAATATTTAGAAAAATAGGAAAATAAGAAGCAATCCGGGAAGGACACGAGGCCTCCACGAGGGTGGAGGGTGCGCCCTACCCCCCAGGGCACGCCCCCCTGCATCGTGGGCACCTCGTGTACTCTTCGGACTCCGTTTTCTTGCACGATACGTATTTTGGTCGGTAAAAATTCATTATATAAACTCCCGAAGGTTTTGACCACCGTATCACGCAATTATCCTCTGTTTTTGTTTCGAGCTGTTGCTTCTGCAGATTAGAGCAAGATGTCTTCTCAAGAGTCAGTCGGGGAGAGCCGGGTGTCTCATCCGGCATCGAGATCAAGGACAAACAGCGATGCTGACCACTTTGGGCCAGCAACAGAGGAAGAGATGGAGGCTGATTTGAAGAGGATAGATGCCATGGAGGAGGATCTATAAGTCACTTCTTGCTTCCAAGCTGGATTCACGATGGGGGAACTACAGAGCTCGGCTATTCCAAACTCGGTTATCCCTTCCAATGTTAGATTTCTTTCTTACGAGAATATGAAAAAGAGTGTTACTTGTTCCCCCGCAGCTATGCAACATCCATGGGTGCAAGGAGCTTTAACCGTCACGGGTAAGCTCCGTAAGGAGATAATGGATCTCAAACAGCAACTCAATAAGCTCGAGGAAGAGAATCGTATCCTGAGGAGTATCATCGCCAAGAATATCAAACCACCACCTCCGAAGAAAGAGATATAATCACATGGGTATGGGCACTCCCCTTGGCAACTGCCAAGCTTGGGGGAGGTGCCCCGGTGTCGTATCACCATCACACTCCTATCTTTACCCTTTTTCTTAGTTTGATCCTTTTAGTAATATCTTGATCTAGTAGAATAAAGTTTTAGTATGATCTTGTTTTGAGTTTTGCTTTATGATCTCTCTATGTAATCGAGTCCGTGAGCTATATAATAAAGATTAGTGTTGAGTCAAGGGCTTGATTATCTTGTTATGATTATGACGGAATAAAATAAAAAGAAAGAATAAAAATAAATAAAGAGATCATATTGATCTTGTGGAGAGTAATGACTTCACATAGTAAGAGTATGATGATTAAAAGTTGTTGAGAGTTGACAAACATAGTTTTGGTCATCGTTGCAATTAATAGCAAGTAATAAAGAAAGAGAGGTTTCACATATAAATATACTATCTTGGACATCTTTTATGATTGTGAGCACTCATTAAAATATGACATGCTAAAGAGTTGATGTTGGACAAGGAAGACAACGTAATGGGTCATGTTTTCTTATATCTGAGATAAAGTATATTGTCATGGATCGTCCAACATGTTGAGCTTGCCTTTCTCCCTCATGCTAGCCAAATTCTTTGCACCAAGTAGCGATACTACTTGTGCTTCCAAATATCCTTAAACCCAGTTTTGCCATGAGAGTCCACCATACCTACCTATGGATTGAGTAAGATCCTTCAAGTAAGTTGTCATCGGTGCAAGCACTAAAAATTGCTCTCTAAATATGTATGATTGATTAGTGTGGAGGAAATAAGCTTTATACGATCTTGTGATGTGGAAGAAATAAAAGCGATGGACTGGAATTCTGGGCTGGAAAAGGAGAAAATATTAGAGACCTATTCTGCACAACTCCAAAAGTCCTGAAACTCCACGGAAGTCATTTTTGGAAATAATAAAAAATACTGAGCGAAGGAAATACCAGAGGGGGCCCACACCCTGGCCACGAGGGTGGGGGCGCGCCCTACCCCCCTGGGCGCGCCCCCTGCCTCGTGGGCCCCCTGGTGCCCTCTGGTGCCCATCTTCTGCTATATGAAGTCTTTCGTTCGAGAAAAAATCATAAGCAAGCTTTCGGGACGAGACTCCGCCGCCACGAGGCGGAACCTTGGCGGAACCAATCTAGGGCTCTGGCGGAGCTGTTCTGCCGGGGACACTTCCCTCCGGGAGGGGGAAATCATCGCCATCGTCATCACCAATGCCCCTCTCATCGGGAGGGGGCCAATCTCCATCAACATCTTCACCAGCACCATCTCCTCTAAAACCCTAGTTCATCTCTTGTATCCAATCTTATCTCTAAGTCTGGGATTGGTACCTGCAGGTTGCTAGTAGTGTTGATTACTCCTTGTAGTTGATGCTAGTTGGTTTATTTGGTGGAAGATCATATGTTCAGATCCATTATGCATATTAATACCCCTCTGATTATGAACATGAATATGCTTTGTGAGTAGTTACGTTTGTTCCTGAGGACATGGGAGAAGTCTTGCTATTAGTAGTCATGTGAATTTGGTATTCGTTCGATATTTTGATGAGATGTATGTTGTCTCTCCTCTAGTGGTGTTATGTGAACGTCGACTACATGACACTTCACCATTGTTTGGGCCTAGAGGAAGGCATTGGGAAGTAATAAGTAGATGATTGGTTGCTAGAGTGACAGAAGCTTAAACCCTAGTTTATGTGTTGCTTCGTAAGGGGCTGATTTGGATCCATATGTTTCATGCTATGGTTAGGTTTACCTTAATACTTCTTTTGTAGTTGCGGATGCTTGCAATAGGAGTTAATCATAAGTGGGATGCTTGTCCAAGTAAGGAAAACACCCAAGCACCAGTCCACCCACATATCAAATTATCAAAGTACCGAACATGAATCATATGAACGTGATGAAAACTAGCTTGACGATAATTCCCATGTGTCCTCGGGAGCGTTTTTCTCTATATAAGAGTTTGTCCAGGCTTGTCCTTTGCTACAAAAAGGATTGGGCCATCTTGCTGCACTTTATTTACACTTGTTACTTGTTACCCGTTACAAATTACCTTATTACAAAACTATCTGTTACCGATAATTTCAGTGCTTGCAGAGAATACCTTGTTGAAAACCGCTTATCATTTCCTTCTGCTCTTCGTTGGGTTCGACACTCTTACTTATCGAAAGGACTACGATAGATCCCCTATACTTGTGGGTCATCAATGCTATACAACTTTCCCCACTACGTTCCCCCATTCCTTTCCTCTTTGAACCACGTCTTAGATTCATGCTATACAACTTTCCCTACTAGTTTCCCCCTTTCCTTTCCTTTTTGAACCATGTCCTAGATTCATGCTATACAACTTTCCCCACTACTTTCCCCCATTCCTTTCCTCTTTGAACCACGTTCTAGATTCATGCTATACAACTTTCCCCATTACTTTCCTGTTTGATCCAACACCTAGATTCGAGTGCAGATGCGGAAAAAGCCCACATGCAGCTAGAGCAATGCATGTGGAATAAGTAAATTATACCCTAAGGTTCTTGGGGTGTGGTTCGGTGGGCAACCGGAGGCCGTTCGGCCCACACTACGTATGGTGGCGAGGAAGAAGGGGTCGGAGGCCCTCCCGTGCCGCCGCTGGGTGAAAGAGAACAGCTGCGCCGGTGGTGGATTCCCTCCCTCGCCGACGGCGACAGCGTTAAGCCTCCTTCCCTTCCCGGCGGACGGATCCTGCCGGCTCTTTGACCAGCAGTGAGGGAAGAGAGAGAGAGGCCAACGAAGTCTTGTTTAGATCTGGAGAGGGTGAGAGAGTGTGAAGAGAGCAACTACAAGCGCTGAGGCTCCAGTGTGTATATATATACTGGAGAGAGAGTGTGAAGAGTGCAAACCCCAGAAAACAAGCGCCAAGGCTGCAGCGTATACGTGATGAGGTGATTATACGGTCACTACGAGATCGTATAGCTCCTTATCTATCCATTTTGACCAGTCAAAGAATCCTCCTGGCACTGCCCCAGATCACTTTCTCTCTCTGTCATGCGGGGCCTACCTGTCATTGGATGGAAGAAAGAAGTCGAACAAAAACAAAATTATGCTCAAGTGTAGTTATCCAACCCGAGACCTCAAGTTTCATGAGCGAACAGGCTAACCAGCTACACCACCCTCCCGTTATGTTCAACGAGAGGAAAATAACCTTTTATTACATTCCTGCATTCGTGTGACAAGCATGCCGTGTTTTTTTTGCGTGCGAGTCATTGGGATTTAAATCATAATCGTGTCATGTGGCTTTGGTGGTAAGGTCTTTTGGGATTTAAAGCAGTGTTGGTAGTACAAAAATAATGCAGCCTTAGTCACCTAACCTCTCTCCACGTAGTATGTTGGGTCCCACCAGTCAGAGGGAGAAACAAACAAATTAATAAGAAAAATTGTAAAAAACCGAGTTGGGGATGATAGTGTGTCCGCCATCCTGCAATATAGACCGTCCGATCTATATCTGACGGATAGAATGCAAACTATGGCAATTTTGTAAAAAGATACCCGCACCCCTCTCCATATTTGCAGATAAGGCATTCCCTCGTTCATCATCGTCTCCGACGAGATGAACAGCTCGTATAAATGCATCTTGATGTTCCGTGTAACGCATGGGCCTCTTGCTAGTTAATAAGAAAAATTAAAAGCGCCAGCGGTGTATCTTACCTCACACATCTCGCTACTGCTCGTGAACACTGTCCAATTGATCCCTCTATTCGCTCATGTACTATTTTAAGTGAACCCTTATTATAACATGCACACAATTTTGGGCACTTGTATTCGACCTAAGTCAGTGTGCCACCGTATCTCGTACTACTCCCTCCATCTAGGTGTAGTAAATCACGTTAGAAGGTGCAGCGGGACCAAGGTGCAAGCAGATTGGAGGAGAAGGAGAAACATGACCGGTCCTTCCTCCAATCAAAGCCCTGATTTTTGTCTCTAAACGCAACAATTAATCCCAACAACTAAGAGATGCTGTTTTAGCTACCATGCAGGGCCACATATTAACTCGCATGCAAGCTGACTTTGATTTCTTGACTGGTCAACGCATAGTTGCGCTCCATGCATTGGGTTTCCGGGGGAGATAACAAGGCAGAGTAAGGAGTTTTTGGTAACATTGCTTAGACTGGTCATAGTGGTGAGTAACTTTGACTAGTAACATGCATGATATTCCTATTCTATGAACCTGTGTGTGCATGTGCGTGTGTGTTTAACAGCATGTGTGTGTTAGAGACAACGACACATCGACCTACTCCTACAAAGAGATGGTGTATAGTGTACGATTTAGCCGCGAGAGTCAGTGCATCCTCTTCCGGGCGTCCGGTCGGGATAGGCAGACCGCTGCCACGCCCTCTCCTGACCAGCCTGGCCCACCCAAAGCCCCTCCATCGCCCGCGCGCGCTTCCCGCCCAAAACGGTCAGCGCCGCTCCAAAGAATCGGTGCCACATTCATGCCCGGGCAGAGCGGACGCGACCTCTCACTGGCGCCTGCGTTGAAGAGAGAAGCGGATTCAAGAGTGATGGTTGCTTTGTCCGTCCAACTTACTGCCGGGTCTATGTGATTTGACGGCTCATTGGTCATTATTACTGAGGTGGTAGGACTGCTGGATGTCTCACGCTTTCGGCGAAAGGAGGTACTACTAGATTACAATTTTCTCCATTCTTACAGCAGATGAGTGCGAGAGCAGTGAAAACACGCAGGCTCAGTGGTTACATGGCCCACCTCGCATTATCACCATATTTTCTCGACACCGTGCGACACCTAACTCTTTACATAGTACTACTAGTATAGTACGTACTGTAATTTATCAGCGAGATAAATTTGTACAATGCTATGAAGCTTCCAGCTTCTGTTTCATGTATCTTGCGTCCAAGGTTGCCCGTTGCAACATTTCAAATACAAAGGAGACTAACATGCATGCTATTGCATCTCAATGATCGACAGATTATAGCCAATATGTACTCCCTCTGTTCTAAAATAAGTGTCTCAACTTTATGCAAACTTTAGTACAAAGTTGTACTACTACAAAAGTTGACACTTATTTTGGTACAGAGACAGCTAAAGAAAAAATTGATCCATGCAGTCCCTAGCCCTTGAACCATAAACCCTAACCAGGCTTTAATTTGCTGGCAACATTGGAGCTTCCGAAGAAATGAGGTTTCCAACCCTTTGACCATCGGATCATTTTGTGCAGTTTCACCAAAATCGAGATGAGCATCCCTGTGGCAAAGAAATTGAAGAAGCGTGATTAGAATAAGATTACTGGGGCTAGTTGATGAGACATAAACTCATCACAAATACAGTACGTAGAAGCCAGTAGAGGTATGTGCGGGGCAAAGAAGTAGATAAATATCCACATGGACTGATGTGGGCAGCTGGAGCAGTGGTGCAAGCCGGCTGTAAAGGGAGTTGTACCTGAGGGATGTCGGGACGTAGCTCAACCTAGAGGAGGGCGGCGGGAGGTGGCAACTACCCACATCGCGGCAGTGAGCAAGGGACGAAGGCAACCTCACCGGCTTTGTGAGAGAGAACGGCGTGGACCCCTGATCGGGACGTGCCGACGGTGGGTTTTCGCCGTCGGCCGCATCTACACTAAGCATCCACCACGTCCGCTGGGATGTTAGAGATGTGGCCACAGTCGTTTTGTGCGAGAGAGTGTGAAGAGAGCAACCCCAGCAAGCAACCGTGTAGGCTCGTCCTGCCTATGTATATAGTGGAGCGGTTTCCTTTTCTCTCCATATGAATCTAATATATTACGTACGTGCCACTGAAGAAAAAAAAACTTTATTTATAAATGACATGGCACCTACTACTCGTTCTCCTATAAACCTTGCGCTTGGCATCTCCAAAATATTAACCTTGCGATTGGCTCTTTGCCTCTTCGGGAAGTCGAGCAATAATAGTACTGCAGTAAATATCGTTCTGGCTATATGAGACCGAATGAATTGTTGCACGTCCATCACGTGGGCGAGGGTCGAGGGGCAAGGGAGAGTGCGTACTATTACGCCCGTTTCAATATGGACTACATACGGAGCAAAATGAGTGAATCTACACTCTAAAATACGTCTATATACATCAGTTTGGAGTATGTACTAGTAGTTCATATTGAAATCTAAGGACATATATTCCAAACAATATGATAATCTCTCTAACCAAGGTAGGGACGAGGAGTAAACGGAGGGAGTAGTAAAATTTTCTCCTCGTCCTACGTGCCACCGCGCGTGTGGGCGAGGGAGCGGGCGTAAGGCGTAGTACTACTACCTCGGTCCTGGTTTATAGGTCACCTTTGTAGTTCGTGCCAAATTTTTACCAAATATTTAGCTAACAAAATGTTAATGCATGCCAACAAAAATTATATCGTTGGATTCGTATTTTAACATAGTTTTCAATGATATAATTTTTGGTAACATGCACGAACGTTTTGTTAGTTCTATCTATAGTCAAAATTTGACACAATATACAATGGGACCAATAAACCAATATACAATGAGTAGTAGTAAGCAAGCTTCACCTCGTCCTGTGAGCCACCGCGCCCGTGGGCGGGGGAGACGGCGTAGTAAGCAAGCTTCTCCTCGTTCTGCGAGTTGACGGGATACATCAAAAGTAATACGTACATAGTATCTCAAGTGTATAGAACCTTACCTCTAAGGTAGGCCCCACATGGTTTGCCTCTTTTTTAACATAACGCGTCAAGTCGCAATTTGTTTGTCCACCTATGGTGGACGATCCTCCATCAAGTGGACAACCGATACACGTGTCAAATTACCACGTGGGTTGCCTTTTCGTACAGAAATGAGCTCCACCGATTACCCGCGCGGGTGTGGTTGGGAAAGAGACGGGAGTACGTGCGCCGTGGGTGCACCTCTTCTCTTTGTGCACGTCTCGCACCTACGTGGGTGTGTGTGAGAGATAGAAACCTAGAATGATGGCGTGTGCGTTCGTGAGTATATTTTGTTTGGGCGGGGTGATTTCGTGAATGTATTTGTGGGAATATGTGTCGATGACATCTCAAACAAAATTTTGCATGCAATGTGTGTGAAATAGAGGCCTATCCATATCATATATAGAGGGGGCGATCCACGAGAAGAGAGGGAGGGGTCATGTATCTCGATAGAGTCGAAGAGAGGATCAAGTGGGTGGGTGCGAGATCAATGAAGAGAGCCATCGAAATTGTGTGTGTGCAAGTCAAAGATATAGGGCGACTGGCCTACCGGAACGTCAGGGGGCACAGGGCAAGTTTGTGTGTGGCAGGGAGACATGACTAGAGCACTCGATGTATCGGTGTGGGGGGGGGGGAGGGGGAGGCAGAGGCCTAACTAGAGAGGTAGAACGACTCGTATATGTGTTGAGAAGGAGAGACCCAGCTATGTCTTGAGGGAGAGCGGTCGACATCCATACATAACTGAAGGACGGGAAATAGGTTGGGACAGAGAGAGAGAAAGGAGAGAGAGAGAGAGAAAGGAGAGAGAGAGGGAGAGGGGTAGAGTGCTGGATGGGTGATGGAGTTGTTTCTCGAAGATGGTGGGAGAGGCCTACTAGACAAACTGAGGGTAGAACTGCAATATTATCAATAAGAGTGACGATGTGTTTCTGTGTGTGCCTGTGCGTGATAGATCTGTCGGGACGCATGCATGGATGATGAAAGGGAACCATGTGTTTGGTAACCAAACCTAACTAGATCGGTAGATCAATTGTTGTTTGTCGGAGGAAGGGAGAGACATAACTAATGAGCTAGATCGATCGACGCATGGGAAAAACGAGTTATAAGGACCTAGCTAGCTATATGTATAGCGGGAGATCAGTTGGTGTACATCCATTTGTTAGAGGCAAATAAGACCCAGCGAGACAGATAGACAGAGAGAATGGAGCTATAGGAGGTGGTGCGAGAGGCCGAGCTACTAGCTAGATAGGGGGAGGAGTGTGCGGTTGTGAGATCGATGAAAAGAGGGGCGAGAGTTTACACGTGTGTGGGACTGTATGAGAGACACGAGGCATGGACACAGAAAGAAGGAGATGGAAGGTGCGTGTGTATGTTGTAGGCAGACATCGCTGGAGAGGTTTATCGATCAGTGTGTGTCGGAAAGGAGTTGTGGAGACTGTGGGAGAACGACCTAAAGAAAAAAATGAATGTGCGCGACGGATAGAATGCTGAGGGAGGGGGAGGGCGAGGAGGGCGTGTGCGTGCAAGAGAGAAAGTTAGTGCTAGCTACAAAGGTTAGAGGATTGTGTGGGTGTAAGAGACTAACAAAGATCATAATTTGATATGAAAGTGGATTCATATATTTGAATAGGAGATCATAGTGTTATAAACATATATGCATGCATGAATATAGAGGTGATACGCGTGCTGTGGTTTTGCACATGTTATACCATAATGTGATAATGCATGGCGTTTGCAACTCACAGCTAAATGTCGAACAATCTAAACCATACTATACATCGAACAATCTCACATTTTATTTGAATTTGTGATAATGTGTGGCGTTTGCAGCTTACAACTAAATATCGAACAATTTAAACAATACTATATATCGAACAATCTCACATTTTATTTGAATTTGTGGTAATGTGTGGTGTTTGCAACTCACATCTAAATATTTAGGCGTAGGGGCGGGGCACCATACATTATGTGATAAACACATTATACATATGAGACATGGTTTAGATTATGAAGATCTAGCTAGAGCTTGAAATGTACTGTGATTTGAAAACAACATAAAGTGGATTCAAAAAATCGAGTTCGAGTTCATATAGTACAAATAGTTCATATCTAACTTGAGAGTAATCATGTGGTGTGCTATGAAGATAATACACAAACGATGGTTTAACTTGACAATAATAATGATTGTAAACTTATTAAAATAGAGAAACGAATTCAAATGGTTTGACTTCACAACAATCATTATTGTAGATCTTATTCAAATAGAGAAACGAATTCAAATTTAGTTCATATTTAAGCGGTAGTATATACGTTTGGAATGCACTAAAACGTTCATGCATTATACACATAGCGAAATATTTTAATTGAACATAACATGAATTCAAAGTTTTGAATGACATTTGTAGTGCGAATTGATTTGGTACAGTACACGGGACTAGACTCTCTTGTGTGCTGCGAATTGATTTCTTTTTGTTTTTTCATCGAGGGAAGTATGAATTGATTTGGTACCGTACACGTTAGGCTTGTCCGGAAATTTCAAACCGCGCCTTGTTTTCCTGAAATATTTAATGTATATCTTTGTCTCATTGTGCTCCGACAACTCCCTCCATCTCAACCCGCGCCTTGCTATTCCAAAATTACAACACGCGCGAAAACTCCCACCTCCTGTGAAATCCCGACACACGAAATGCCCGTGATACCCCTGAACTGAAAGAACCGCCTAGCTCAAATCGGTGGGGGTACTTTCATAACTTACCCCACATTTCGGACAAGCGCGCCCCTAAGCTATGGTTCCCCACTCCCATCCCATCCGTCCACCCATTCGTACATCGAGGCCGCGAAAACCCGCGAAGCCCCACACCCTCCTCCGTCCGCCACCCAGCCGGAGCCTCTTCCCCGACGATGTCGTCCACAGCAACACCTCGACGTCCCTCATCCATCGTACCGGATGAGGATCCATCGTCGATCTCGTCGTCCCGCCGGTTCAGCCACCCCGTCCTCCACCTCCAAGGAGCTGCCCCGATGTTCCCCTCGTCTTTCGCGCCACCTCCATTCCCACACCGCCGTCTTCACATGCACCACCGGAAGAGCATCATCATTACCGTTTCCTCGGATAAAGCTGAGGCCTAATCGGCACCACCAAAGAGGTTGTACACTAATCGTCACATTTTTTTCTTGAATCGATCTCACGGTGCTTCCGGCGCTCGGTCCCGAGCCGACACGGCGCGGCTCCATCCACAGCGGCGTCGCCGGCCACTGTTGGGGATCATAGCACAATTTTAAAATTTTCCTACGCTCACCAAGATCCATCTATGGAGTATACTAGCAACGAGGGGAAAGGAGTGCATCTACATACCCTTGTAGATCGCGAGCGGAAGCGTTCCAATGAACGTGGTTGACGGAGTCGTACTCGCCGTGATCCAAATCACCGATGACCGAGTGCCGAACGGACAGCACCTCCGCGTTCAACACACGTACGATGCAGCGACGTCTCCTCCTTCTTGATCCAGCAAGGGGGAAGGAGAGGTTGATGGAGATCCAGCAGCACGACGGCGTGGTGGTGGACGTAGCGGGATGTCGGTAGGGCTTCGCCGAGCTTCTGCGAGAGAGAGAGGTGTAGCAGGGGAGGAGGGAGGCGCCCAAGGCTGTAATACTACTGCCCTCCCTCCCCCCTTTATATAGGCCCCCTGGGAGGGGGGCGCCGGCCAAGTCCCATCTAGATGGGGGGGCGGCGGCCAAGGGGGGAGACTTGCCCCCCAAGGCAAGTGGGGCGCCCCCCCACCCTAGGGTTTCCAACCCTAGGCGCAGGGGGGAGGCCCGTGGGGGGCGCCCCAGCCCACTAGGGGCTGGTTCCCTTCCCACTTCAGCCCATGGGGCCCTCCGGGATAGGTGGCCCCACCCGGTGGACCCCCGGGACCCTTCCGGTGGTCCCGGTACAATACCGATAACCCCCGAAACTTCCCCGGTGGCCGAAACTGGACTTCCTATATATAATTCTTCACCTCCGGACCATTCCGGAACTCCTCGTGACGTCCGGGATCTCATCCGGGACTCCAAACAACTTTCGGGTTTCCGCATACTCATATCTCTACAACCCTAGCGTCACCGAACCTTAAGTGTGTAGACCCTACGGGTTCGGGAGACATGCAGACATGACCGAGACGCCTCTCCGGTCAATAACCAACAGCGGGATCTGGATACCCATGTTGGCTCCCACATGTTCCACGATGATCTCATCGGATGAACCACGATGTCGAGGATTCAATCAATCCCGTATACAATTCCCTTTGTCAATCGGTATGTTACTTGCCCGAGATTCGATCGTCGGTATCCCAATACCTTGTTCAATCTCGTTACCGTCAAGTCTCTTTACTCGTACCGCAATGCATGATCCCGTGACTAACGCCTTAGTCACATTGAGCTCATTATGATGATGCATTACCGAGTGGGCCCAGAGATACCTCTCCGTCACACGGAGTGACAAATCCCAGTCTCGATCTCGATCCGTGCCAACCCAACAGACACTTTCAGAGATACCCGTAGTGTACCTTTATAGTCACCCAGTTACGTTGTGACGTTTGGTGCACCCAAAGCACTCCTACGGTATCCGGGAGTTGCACGATCTCATGGTCTAAGGAATAGATACCTGACATTGGAAAAGCTCTAGCAAACGAAACTACACGATCTTTTATGCTATGCTTAGGATTGGGTCTTGTCCATCACATCATTCTCCTAATGATGTGATCCCGTTATCAACGACATCCAATGTCCATAGTCAGGAAACCGTGACTATCTGTTGATCAACGAGCTAGTCAACTAGAGGCTTACTAGGGACACGTTGTGGTCTATGTATTCACACATGTATTACGATTTCCGGATAATACAATTATAGCATGAACAATAGACAATTATCATGAACAAAGAAATATAATAATAACCATTTATTATTGCCTCTAGGGCATATTTCCTACAGTCTCCCACTTGCACTAGAGTCAATAATCTAGTTACATTGTGATGAATCGAACACCCATTGCGTCCTGGTGTTGATCATGTTTTGCCCTAGGGAGAGGTTTAGTCAACGGATCTGCTACATTCAGGTCCGTATGTACTTTACAAATATCTATGTCTCCATTTTGAACACTTTCACGAATGGAGTTGAAGCGACGCTTGATATGCCTGGTCTTCCTGTGAAACCTGGGCTCCTTCGCAAGGGCAATAGCTCCAGTGTTGCCGGCTCTCGCACGCGCTGCTGCTGCTACTGCTTTTCTGCTACTAGTGCGTTCAGTTTCGACAGTAAAATTCAGTTTCGACAGAAAAATTCAGTTTCGACAGTTAAGTTCAGTTTCGACAGTTAAATTCAGTTTTGACAGTTAAGTTCAGAGATGAGCGGCTGATGTATTTTACATCTAGCACTTTGTGGTTATGTATTTTACGTCATCTATTGGAGATGCTATTAGAATTCCACTCAGGTTAACGTTGTCTCTCTTGTCTTGCTTCAGCCTCGGCGTCATACAACTCACCGGAGCTGCTCCAACGACGAAACCCTCCATCACAGCGGAGCAGTACCCCGGGCTCCATCTCCAGACGCCTAAGATCTTCTTCCCCTCCTCCGACAGCCAAGTCAGCCGGAGCATCCTCACCGACCAACCCAATCACACTGAGATCAACATGGCTTCGCCAAAGAGGTTGTACGCTTGTGGTTTGACTTAATCTCACCATGCTTCTTTGCATCCTGTGATCTTCCATTTCTTGTGAATCAAACACCCAGATTGGCAGAAATCCTGTGTTTTAAAATTCACTGTTTTGCACGTGCATTCCTATCCTATTCATGTCTATTTCCTTTCCCTGCATTGTTAGAATCCTCAAATTCAAACAAGCCCATACACAATTACTTCTGTTATAGATATGTGTCAAAGAAAACCTTGTGTGGTTTGTCCTGCTCCTGCTGCGCTGTGTTCCACCCAGCTCAGCTGCTCCAACGACGGAAGGGTTCACCACAGCAGGGATCCGCTCTCCAGACTGTCTTTCGCCGCCTCAGATCTTCTTCCCCGTCGCCGGCAGCCATGACAACTACATTACCATCATCAACTGAGCAGATGACCTTGAGGACTACACGGGTCCGCAAGAGAGGTCGCACTCTTCCATGTCTGCTTACGTTATGCATCGCTTAATATGATGACATGCTACTTTATCGTCGTGTTCACCTATTAGACTCCGAGTTGGGTCCAAACTAATGCTGAAACTTGATTTTTTAAATGGTTGTGGGGTACATATTGGGGCAGCAATCAGTACTATCTGTCTACTATCTGGTTAATCTCGGGTGTCTACTATGAGTTTCATGTTGGGTGCAAACAAACATTAAAGGATCCATTATCTATATTTTTTAACTAAAGTTATTATCTGCCTGCTATCATTGGTTTTGGGTCTATCCACAGTTTGCTACCATCACTCTGAATTTGTGCATGCACTCCTTACATAATCTCACTATGTTTTATTCCTATGCATGTCAGTTATTGTACACAATGGAACTGAACATGTAGAACAAAAGAGACGAGCCTTGCATGGCAATAAAATTTCATGCAGACGTCGCTCCATGGTGGGCGCTGATGTCTACAACACAACCTTCTTCTTGTAGACATTGTTGGGCCTCCAAGTGCAGAGGTTTGTAGGACAGTAGCAAATTTCCCTCAAGTGGATGACCTAAGGTTTATCAATCCATGGGAGGCATAGGATGAAGATGGTCTCTCTCAAACAACCCTGCAACCAAATAACAAAGAGTCTCTTGTGTCCCCACACACCCAATACAATGGTAAATTGTATAGGTGCAGTAGTTCGGCGAAGAGATGGTGATACAAGTGCAATATGGACGGTAGATATAGGTTTTTGTAATCTGAAAATGTAAAAACAGCAAGGAAACAAGGCCTAGGGTTCATACTTTCACTAGTGCAAGTTCTCTCAACAATAATAACATAATTGGATCATATAAATATCCCTCAACATGCAACAAAGAGTCACTCCAAAGTCACTAATAGCGGGGAACAAACGAAGAGATTATTGTAGGGTACGAAACCACCTCAAAGTTATTCTTTCGGATCAATCTATCATAGAGTTCATACTAGAATAACACCTTAAGACACAAATCAACCAAAACCCTAATGTCACCTAGATACTCCAATGTCACCACAAGTATCCGTGGGTATGATTATACGATATGCATCACACAATCTCAGATTCATCTATTCAAACCAACACAAAGTACTTCAAAGAGTGCCCCAAAGTTTCTACCGGAGAGTCAAGACAAAAACGTGTGCCAACCCCTATGCATAGGTTCATGGGCGGAACCCGCAAGTTGATCACCAAAACATACATCAAGTGAATCACGTGATATCCCATTGTCACCACAGATACGCACGTCAAGACATACGTCAAGTGTTCTCAAATCCTTAAAGACTCAATCCGACAAGATAACTTCAAAGGGAAAACTCAATCCATTACAAGAGAGTAGAGGGGGAGAAACATCATAAGATCCAACTACAATAGCAAAGCTCGCGATACATCAAGGTCGTATCACCTCAAGAACACGAGAGAGAGAGAGAGAGAGAGATCAAACACATAGCTACTGGTACATACCCTCAGCCCCGAGGGTGAACTACTCCCTCCTCGTCATGGAGAGCACCGGTGAGGGTTCCCCCCTCCGGCAGGGTGCCGGAATAGGGTCCCGATTGGTTTTTGGTGGCTATAGAGGCTTGCGGCGGCGGAACTCCCGATCTATTATGTTCCCCGAAGGTTTTAGGGTATATGGGAATATATAGGCGAAAGAAGTCGGTAAGGGGAGCCACGAGGGGCCCACGAGGGTGGAGGGCGCGCCCCCTGCCTCGTGCTCTCCTCGTTGATCCCCTGACGTGCACTCCAAGTCTCCCGTATTGCTTTCTTTCCAAAAATAACTTTTCCGAAGGTTTCATTCCGTTTGGACTCCGTTTGATATTCCTTTTCTGCAAAACACTGAAACAAGGGGAAAACAGAAACTGGCACTGGGCTCTGGGTCAGTAGGTTAGTCCCAAAAGTAATATAAAAGTGCATAGTAAAGCTCATTAAACATCCAAGATGGATAATATAATAGCATGGAACAATCAAAAATTATAGATACGTTGGAGACGTATCAGCATCCCCAAGCTTAATTCCTGCTCGTCCTTGAGTAGGTAAATGATAAAAACAGAATTTTTGATGTGTAATGCTACCTGGCATAATTCTCAATGTAAATCTTTTTATTGTGGCATGAATATTTAGATCTGAAAGATTCATGATAAAAGTTTAATGTTGACATAAAAACAATAATACTTCAAACACGCTGACCAAGCAATTATGTCTTATCAAAATAACATAGCCAAAGAAAGCTTATCCCTACAAAATCATATAGTTAGGCTATGTTTCAATATTGTCACACAAACGTTCTCATCATGCATAACCCCGATGACAAGCCAAGCAATTGGTTCATACTTTTAACGCGCTTCAGCCTTTTCAACTCTTATGAAATACATGAGCGCAAGCCATGGATATAGCACTATGGGTGGACTAGAGTATAATGATGGGGGTTATGAGAGAAGACAAAAAGGTAGAAAGTCTCACATCGACGCGGCTAATCAATAGGCTATGGAGATGCCCATCAATTGATGTCAATGAGAGGAGTAGGGATTTCCATGCAACGGATGCACTAGAGCTATAAATATGTGAAAGCTCAACAAAAGAAACTAAGTGGGTGTGCATCCAACTTGCTTGCTCACGAAGACCTAGGGCATTTTGAGGAAGCCCATCATTGGAATATACAAGCCAAGTTCTATAATGAAAAAATTCCCACTAGTATATGAAAGTGACAACATAGGAGACTCTCTATCATGAAGATCATGGTGCTACTTTGAAGCACAAGTGTGGTAAAAGGATAGTAGCATTGTCCCTTCTCTCTTTTTCTATCATTTTATTATTATTTTTTATTTGGCCTTTTCTCTTTTTTTATGGCCCCTTTTTTTTAGTCCGGAGTCTCATCCCGACTTGTGGGGGAATCATAGTCTCCATCATCCTTTCCTCACTTGGGACAATGCTCTAATAATGATGGTCATCACACTTTTATTTTCTTACAACTCAAGAATTACAACTCGATACTTAGAACAAAATATGACTCTATATGAATGCCTCCGGCGGTGTACCGGGATGTGCAATGACTCATGAGTGACATGTGTGAAAGAATTATGAACGGTGGCTTTGCCACAAATACAGTGTCAACTACATGATCATGCAAAGCAATATGACAATGATGAAGCGTGTCATAATAAACGGAACGGTGGAAAGTTGCATGGCAATATATCTCGGAATGGCTCTGGAAATGCCATGATAGGTAGGTATGGTGGCTATTTTGAGGAAGGTATAAGGAGGTTTATGTGTGATAGAGCGTATCATATCACGGGGTTTGGATGCACCGGCGAAGTTTGCACCAACTCTCAAGGTGAGAAAGGGCAATGTGTAGTACCGTAGAGGCTAGAAAATTGTGGAAGGTTGAGAGTGCGTATAATCCATGGACTCACATTAGTCATAAAGAACTCATATACTTATTGCAAAAGTTTATTAGCCCTCAAAGCAAAGTACTACTACGCATGCCCCTAGAGGGATAGATTGGTAGGAAAAGACCATCGCTCGTCCCCGACCGCCACTCATAAGGAAAGCAATAAAAGAACACCTATGTGTCAAAATTGTCACACAACTTTTACCATACGTGCATGCTATGGGACTTGCAAACTTTAACACAAGTATTTCTCAATTTCACAATTACTCAACTAGTACACTCTAATATTACCACCTTTATATCTCAAAACACTTATCAAATATCTAACTTCTCATGATATTCAATGAACTCGATATGGAAGATTAATTTCACAATTAAAGAAAATTACCATGCTGTTTAAGACTCTCAAAATAATATAAGTGAAGCATGAGAGTTCATATATTTATACAAAATAAATCCACCGCCGTGCTCTAAAAGATATAAGTGAAGCACTAGAGCAAACAACAAACTACTCCGAAAGATATAAGTGAAGATCAATGAGTAGTCGAATAATTATGTAACCATGTGAAGACTCTCTAACATTTAAGAATTTCAGATATTGGTATTTTATTCAAACATCAAGCAAAACTAAAGAAAATGACATGACGCTCCAAGCAAAACACATATCATGTGGTGAATAAAAATATAGCTCCAAGTAAAGTTACCGATGAACGAAGACGAAAGAGGGGATGCCTTCCGGGGCATCCCCAAGCTTAGGCTCTTGGTTATCCTTGAATATTACCTTGGGGTGCCTTGGGAATCCCCAAGCTTAGGCTCTTGCCACTCCTTATTCCATAGTCCATCGAATCTTTACCCAAAACTTGAAAACTTCACAACACAAAACTCAACAGAAAACTCGTGAGCTCCGTTAGCGAAAGAAAACAAAACACCACTTCAAGGTACTGTAATGAACTTATTCTTTATTTGTATTGGTGTTAAACCTACTGTATTCCAAATTCTCTATGGTCTATAAACTATTTTACTAGCCATAGATTCATCAAAATAAGCAACCAACACACGGAAAACAGAATCTGTCAAAAACAGAACAGTCTGTAGTAATCTGTAACTAACGCAAACTTCTGGGACTCAGAAAAATCTACCCAAATAGGAAGACCTAGATAATTTGATTATTGATCTTCTGAAATTGGAATCAGTATTTTACCACGTTCTGGTGATTTTTTACAATTGTTTTCGTGAGCAGAAAGTTTCTGGAATTTTCAGCAAGATCAAATAACTATCATTCAAGAAGATCATATAGGTTTAACTTGGCACAAACACTAATTAAAACATAAAACCACATCTAACCAGAGTCTAGATAGATTATTTATTCCTAAACAGAACCAAAAAGCAAGAAACTAAAATAAAATTGGGTTGCCTCCCAACAAGCGCTAACGTTTAACGCCCCTAGCTAGGCATGATGATTTCAATGATGCTCACATAAAAGATAAGAATTGAAACATAAAGAGAGCATCATGAAGAATATGACTAGCACATTTAAGTCTAACCCACTTCCTATGAATAGGGATTTTGTGAGCAAACAATTTATGGGAACAATAATCAACTAGCATAGGAAGGAAAAACAAGCATAACTTTAAAATTTTAAGCACATAGAGAGGAAACTTGTTATTATTGCAATTCTTACAAGCATATATTCCTCCCTCATAATAATTTTTAGTAGAATCATGAATGAATTCAACAACATAACCAGCACCTAAAGCATTCTTTTCATGATCTGCAAGCATAGAAAATTTAATACTCTCCACATAAGCAAATTTATTCTCATCAATAGTAGTGGGAGCAAACTCAACAAAATAACTATCATGTGAGGCATAATCCAATTGAGAATTAAAATCATGATGACAAGTTTCATGGTTATCATTATTCTTTATAGCATACGTGTCATCACAATAATCATCATAGATAGGAGGCATGCTTTCATCATAATAAATTTGCACATCAAAACATGGGGGACTAAAAATATCATCTTCATCAAACATAGCATCCCCAAGCTTGTGGCTTTGCATATCATTAGCATCATGGGTATTCAAAGAATTCATACTAACAATATTGCAATCATGCTCATCATTCACATATTTTATGCCAAGCATTCTATGTAATTCTTCTTCTAGTACTTGAGCACAATTTTCCTTCCCATCATTTTCACGAAAGACATTAAAAAGATGAAGCATATGAGGCAACCTTAATTCCATTTTTGTAGTTTTCTTTTATAGACTAAACTAGTGATAAAACAAGAAACTAAAAGATTGGATTGCAAGATCTAAAGATATACCTTCAAGCACTCACCTCCCCGACAACGGCGCCAGAAAAGAGCTTGATATCTACTACACAACCTTCTTCTTGTAGACGTTGTTGGGCCTCCAAGTACAGAGGTTTGTAGGACAGTAGCAAATTTCCCTCAAGTGGATGACCTAAGGTTTATCAATCCATGGGAGGCGTAGGATGGAGATGGTCTCTCTCAAACAACCCTGCAACCAAATAACAAAGAGTCTCTTGTGTCCCCAACACACCCAATACAATGGTAAATTGTATATGTGCACTAGTTCGGCGACGAGATGGTGATACAAGTGCAATATGGATGGTAGATATAGGTTTTTGTAATCTGAAAATGTAAAAACAGCAAGGTAACTAATGATAAAAGTGAGCGTAAACGGTATTGCAATGCTAGGAAACAAGGCCTAGTGTAACATCCCAAAATTCTAAATTTTGGAATGTTATAATAAACAGATATATTGGATTGATTGTTTGATTGATTGACTGAAAGTGAGTGGAATTCGAAATCTTTTGAAAGTTAAATGAGAGGGAATAAAAGGACTTTCCCAAACTTTCATTTTGCTTTTATGATCTCCATGAATTCAAATTCTTTTCACCACAAAACCCTGGAGAGAAGATGACATGACTTCTTCCATTTATTTAAATGACAAGGGGTGTTGAAAATATTTGAATTTCATTTGAAAATATTTCCCATTTCTGAAACTTTATGCAACTCAATGATTTTCACGAGAGAAGATAAAATGACTTCTTCAAAACAATTGAAATATAAGTTGGGAGTTTCAAAGGATTAAATTCAAAGTCCCATTGAAATTATTTTTCAATATTGGAGTTATTTGAGTTTTATTCAAATTATCTTTCTCCAAAAATAAAATATACAGAAAATAGGGTAACATGATTCCCTACAACAGAAAATTGGAGAGAAATAAATTTGAAATCATTTTGGGTATTTAAAAAATGATTTTTATTGGATTTTATTAAGGCAGTAGCACTGTTTGATTTATTTGAATTTTTGAGGATTTTATTTGCCTTTAGAAAAATGTTCACGTTGTAGGAAATCTTTTTCTGAAAATTTTGATATATTATATGCCTATATAATATTTTATTTTATATTTTATTTCTTTTTCTCTTTGTTAAAAAAAACTCTTTTCGAACAGTGCCAGGCCGAAGCCAGCACTGCTCTCTCTCTCCTCTCTCTCCCCGTCGCCGACTGGGCCGGCCCAGCGCCCGAGCCAGGCCGCGGCCCAACGGCCCATGCCGCTCGTCCCCGAGCTCCGCTCGATTTCCAGCCGCGCCACGGCGCGCCGCCGCGCCGACCTCGGCGTCCGTGCCGAGGCCGGACTTCCCCTGCCCCTCGCGCAAGGCGCCGCACCCGAGGGCCCTTTAAAAAGGAGCCGGACCCCTCCTCTCTCTCTCCTCCCTTCTCGCCGCCGCCTCGAGCCGCTCCGTCGCCGCCGCCGCTGCCAACCACCGCCGCCGCAGCCGCGCCTCGCCTAGCCCCGCGCCGCCGCGCTGCTGCCTCGCCGCGCCGCGCCTCCCTGTGCTTCAACCCGAAGTAGCCGACCGCCGGAGCCGCCTCCCCGCTCGCAGCCGACGCCATCGCCGCCGTCCCACCTCGCCGGCGACCTCCAGCCACCGCGGTAACCGCCGCCTGCCCCCGTCCGTCCGATCTGGATCCAACAGTCCAGATCGAGGTGTTTTTCTTTTCTTTTCTTAAAAGAAATCCAACGGAGGAGATCGAGTATTGTGGGGAAAACTGCGCAAACCTCTGCAGAGTGTACAAACTAATCATGATTAGCCGTGTCCCCAGTTATGGACATCTTGAGTATCTAGTTCTTGGATTATCCCGTTGATCTCATCATGTTACTTAATTTAAATTTGATTTGGGTTTAATCACATTCTTAATTGGGATTGAGATGCTGTCAACCATCTCAATGTTTCACAACCACCATGATAGTTAAATAAAATTTATTCCTTTGAAGTAGGGAAAAATTGGCTTTTCGCAAAAACATTATAACCATAGAGCTTTTCCACCAGCCATATATGCATGTAGTGATAGCCTTTGTTCATCATTTCTCTATGGTGTGAATTTGCCAGCATATTCCATGTGCTGACCCGTTTTCGGGCTGCAACGTTTCATGTTGCAGGATTCTTACGACGAGTAAGTGATACGTTAGGGTTACGATTTCTACACTCAACTTTGCCGTTGGTGTTGATGGGAATCCACAACCTTGTTACTTCCGCTATTTTGGATTGAGGTAATAGTATTTACGTTATTTTATGCATGTGATTTACCTCTGTTATAAATCCTCGAGTACTGTGTGTGTCAGCATACCGATCCAGGGATGACACTTAAGCACAGAGACTTGATCCATTTGGGTCGGGTCGCTACACCTAGGGTTCATACTTTCACTAGTGCAAGTTCTCTCAACAATAATAACATAATTGGATCATATAAATATCCCTCAACATGCAACAAAGAGTCACTAATAGCGGGGAACAAACGAAGAGATTATTGTAGGATACGAAACCACCTCAAAGTTATTCTTTCGGTTCAATCTATCATAGAGTTCGTACTAGAATAACACCTTAAGACACAAATCAACCAAAACCCTAATGTCACCTAGATACTCCAATGTCACCACAAGTATCCGTGGGTATGATTATACGATATGCATCACACAATCTCAGATTCATCTATTCAAACCAACACAAAGTACTTCAAAGAGTGCCCCAAAGTTTCTACCGGAGAGTCAAGACGAAAACGTGTGCCAACCCCTATGCATAGGTTCATGGGCGGAACCCGCAAGTTGATCACCAAAACATACATAAAGTGAATCACGTGATATCCCATTGTCACCATAGATACGCACGGCAAGACATACATCAAGTGTTCTCAAATCCTTAAAGACTCAATCCGACAAGATAACTTCAAAGGGAAAACTCAATCCATTACAAGAGAGTAGAGGGGGAGAAACATCATAAGATCCAACTACAATAGCAAAGCTCGCGATATATCAAGATCGTATCACCTCAAGAACACGAGAGAGAGAGAGAGAGAGAGATAGAACACATAGCTACTGGTACATACCCTCAGCCCCGAGGGTGAACTACTCCCTCCTCGTCATGGGGAGCGCCGGGATGATGAATATGGCCACCGGTGAGGGTTCCCCCCCCTTCGGCAGGGTGTCGGAACAGGGTCCCGATTGGTTTTTGGTGGCTATAGAGGCTTGCGGCGGCGGAACTCCCGATCTATTCTGTTCCCCGAAGGTTTTAGGGTATTTGGGAATATATAGGCGAAAGAAGTCGGTAAGGGGAGCCACGAGGGTCCACGAGGGTGGAGGGCGCGCCCAGGGGGGGTGGGCGCGCCCCCCTGCCTCGTGCTCTCCTCGTTGATCCCCTGACGTGCACTCCAAGTCTCCCGTGTTGCTTTCTTTCCAAAAATAACTTTTCCGAAGGTTTCATTCCGTTTGGACTCCATTTGATATTCCTTTTCTGCGAAACACTGAAACAAGGGAAAAAACAGAAACTGGCACTGGGCTCTGGGTCAATAGGTTAGTCCCAAAAGTAATATAAAAGTGCATAGTAAAGCCCATTAAACATCCAAGATGGATAATATAATAGCATGGAACAATCAAAAATTATAGATACGTTGGAGACGTATCAGGCGCAAAGGCTGCCCCCCTTCACCCATTTCGGATCGTAATCAAGAGGAAGATAACTGTTCTGACGGGGATTCATAAGGAGAAGACCACTCCTATTTACCCCCTGAGGTCCTCGCTCTAACTTGGCATGCTGATGTTGGTAATATCATGCATATGGTGCCTTGCATTGCTTACTGTATACATCAAATATGTCATCTGCTTAGTTTAGACATGCTTTGTCAATGCCATCTGTTTAGTTTCTTTATCGTATATGTGAATCATGCAATGCCATCTTGTTTAGCCAGGCATCATATATGTGAATTTTGCAATGCCACCCTGGTTAGCCAGTCATCTTATATGTGAATTATATCATGCCATAATTTTTTTATTACGTGTTAAATTTGTCAACAATTTTAGTACATTCAATTACTCTTCCTGTGCATCAGCCATTCGGCATGGTCATGGAAAAATCTGAAGTGGAAACAAGGTCTTCAGAGCAGACAATGCTATCTGACGAAGCGCATGTCTTGCTGGTTACGGATAGCTCCTCAGAGGAGGATTCAGAGACAGATGACCAATCCTATTCCCCCCCCCCCCCCGCCAGGTGCATGCTCTAACTTGGCAGGGTTATGTTGCTCATATCGTGCATATGGTATCTTGCATTGCTATGTCATTTGCTTAGTTTAGACATGCTTTGTGTGAATGCCACCTGTTTAGTGTCTAATTACCATATATTTGAATAGTTCTATGTCATCTTGTTGCAAGACATTATATATGTGAATTATGCAATGCTACCTTGTTGCAAGGCATTATATATGTGAATTATGCAATGCCATGCTGTTTAGCCAAGCTTCATATATTTGAATTATATCATGTTGTTGTTTTTTTGTATTTCTCTTTGCATTTGTCGACAATGTTTGTATATTCAACTGCTCTTCCTGTGCATCAGCCATTTGAATTGGTGATGGAGAAATCTGGAGTGAAAACAAGGTCTTCAGAGCAGACAATGCTACCTGCTGAAGCAGATATCTTGCTGGTTACACATAGCTCTTCAGAGGAGGATTCAGAGGCAGATGACCAGTCCTATTATCCCCCTGAGGTGTATGCTCAAACTTGGCAGGGTTATATTACTCATATCATGCATATGTTGTATTGCAATGCTTAGTTTTTACATCATATACACAATATTGAATGCCATCTCCTTAGTTGACACATCATATATGCGATTGCCCTATGCTCACTTGCTTAGTATATAAATCATATATTTGAATTATATCATGCCAAGATGTTTACATAGATAGCATGTATCTGAATAATGGCATGCCAACCCATTTTCTAAAGACATAATATAGTTATATCATCTCATCCTGTTTACATAGTCATCATATTTTGAATTATGTCATTCTATCCGTGAATTATATCATGCCATCATGTTTCCATCGACGTCATGTTTGTGATTTATGGCATGCCAACCACTTTAATAGACACAGCGTATAGTTATATCATATCATCCTGTTTACATAGTCATCATATTTTTAAGTATGTCATTCTATCCTGTTTAGTTAGCCATCATACATGTGAAATTGTGTCAAGCTATCCTGTTTAATTAGCCATCATATATGTGAAATTATGTCATCCTATTATGTTTGGTTATCCTATTATATTTGGTTAGACAACATAAATGTGAATTATTTCATGCCCAGTTTTCTTCCCTACTATCCATTGCACATGTCTATCTTACAATGTCTGTACATTCAATTACTTTTCTTGTTTATCAGCCATTTCAACAGGAGGGGGTGATGGCAGTATCTGTGGGAGTAAAAACACGGTCTTCAGAAAAGATCGTGCTACCTGTCGATGCAGATAGAACCACGGTTGTACTTGCCCAAGAACCAGCCCCACCACACATAACCCAGACTCACGCAAATTGTACCCCTACCTAGTTGGACAGAGAACAACCTGCACCCCTTCTAACCCCAACCCCAGCAGATAGTAACCCAGTTCCAGTTGACACAGCACTGTCTCCACCACAGAGCACCCGAACAATCAAAAATTATAGATACGTTGGAGACGTATCAGGCACCCCATGGACACACAAGTTGATCATTGATCTCTCTTAGCCGTGTGCGGTGCCCCCCTCCACCATAATCCACCTCGGTCATATCGTAGCGGTGCTTAGGTGAAGCCCTACATCGGTAGCTTCATCAACACCGTCACCATGCCATCGTGCTGACAAAGCTCTTCCCCGAAGCTCTACTGGATTGTGAGTTCGCGGGACGTCACCGAGCTGAACGTGTGCTGAACGCGGAAGTGTCGTACGTTCGGTACTGAGGATCAGTCGATCGTGAAGACGTACGACTACATCAACCGCGTTGTCATAACGCTTCCGCTTACGGTCTACGAGGGTACGTAGATGGCACTCTCCCCTCTCGTTGCTATGCATCACCATGATCTTGCGTGTGCGTAGGAATTTTTTTGGAATTACTACGTTCCCCAACAGTGGCATCCGAGCCAGGTTTATGCATAGATGTTATATGCACGAGTTGAACACAAGTCATACTGCTTACCAGCATGTCATACTTTGGTTCAGCGGTATTGTTGGATGAAGCGGCCTGGACCGACATTACGCTTACGCATACGCGATACTGGTTCTACCGATGTGCTTCGCACACAGGTGGCTGGCGGGTGTCAGTTTCTCCAACTTTAGTTGAACCGAGTGTGACTATGCACGGTCCTTATTGAAGGTTAAAACATCACTAACTTGACGAAATATCGTTGTGGTTTTTGACGCGTAGGTAAGAACGGTTCTTGCTCAGCCCATAGCAGCCACGTAAAACTTGCAACAACAAAGTAGAGGACGTCTAACTTGTTTTTGCAGGGCATGTTGTGATGTGATATTGTCAAGACATGATGCTATAGTTTATTGTATGAGATGATCATTTTTTGTAACGGAGTTATCGGCAACTGGCAGGAGCCATATGGTTGTCGCTTTATTGTATGAAATACAATCGCCATGTAATTGCTTTACTTTATCACTAAGCGGTAGCGATAGTCGTAGAAGCAATAGTTGGCGAGACGATAACGATGCTACGATGGAGTCGCGCCGGTGACGATGGTGATCATGACGGTGCTTTGAAGATGGAGATCAAAGGCACAAGATGATGATGGCCATATCATATCACTTATATTGATTGCATGTGATGTTTATCCTTTATGCATCTTATTCTGCTTTGATTGACGGTAGCATTATAAGATGACTCTCACTAAAAATTTCAAGGTACAAGTGTTCTCCCTGAGTATGCACCGTTGCCAAAGTTCGTCGTGCCGAGACACCACGTGATGATCGGGTGTGATAAGCTCAACATTCTTATACAACGGGTGCAAGCCAGTTTTGCACACGCGGAATACTCGGGTTAAACTTGACGAGCCTAGCATATGCATATATGGCCTCGGAACACTGGAGACCGAGAGGTCGAGCGTGAATCATATAGGAGATATGATCAACATAGTGATGTTCACCATTGAAAACTACTCCATCTCACGTGATGATCGGACATGATTTAGTTGATATGGATCACGTGATCACTTAGATGATTAGAGGGATGTCTATCTAAGTGGGAGTTCTTAAGTGATATGATTAATTGAACTTTAATTTATCATGAACTTAGTCCTGGTAGTATTTGCGTATCTATGTTGTAGATCAATAGATCGCGATGTTGCTCCCCGTTTATTTTGATATGTATCTAGAGAAAAACTATGTTGAAAGATGTTAGTAGCAATGATGCGGACTTGGTCCGTGATATGCGGATTATCCTCATTGCTGCACAGAAGAATTATGTCCTTGATGCACCACTAGGTGACGAACCTATTGCAGGAGCATATGCAGACGTTATGAACGTTTGGCAAAGCTCGGTATGATGACTACTTGATAGTTTAGTGCACCATGCTTTACGGCTAAGAATCGGGGCTTCAAAGACGTTTTGAACGCCACGGAGCATATGAGATGTTCCAAGAGTTGAAATTAGTATTTCAGACTCATGCCCATGTCGAAAGGTATGAGACCTTAGACAAGTACTTTGCCTACGAGATGGAGGAGAATAGCTCAGCTAGTGAGCATGTGCTCAGAATGTCTGAGTACTACAATCACTTGAATCAAGTGGGAGTTAATCTTCCAGATAAGATAGTGATTGACAGAGTTCTCTAGTCACTATCACCAAGTTACTAGAACTTTGTGATGAACTATAATATGCAAGGGATAACGAAAACGATTCCCAAGCTCTTCGTGATGCTGAAATCGATGAAGGTAGAAATCAAGAAAAGCATCAAGTGTTGATGGTTGACAAGACCACTAGTTTCAAGAAAAAGGTCAAAGGGAAGAAGGGGAACTTCAAAAGGAACGGCAAGCAAGTTGCTGCTCCCGTGAAGAAGCCCAAAGCTAGACCCAAGCCTGAAACTGAGTGCTTCTACTGCAAAGGAAATGGTCACTGGAAGTGGAACTGCCCTAGATACTTGGCAGATAAGAAGGATGGCAAAGTGAACAAAGGTATATTGGATATACATGTTATTGATGTGTACTTTACTAGTGTTTATAGCAACCCCTCGGCATTAGATACTGGTTCAGTTGCTAAGAGTAGTAACTCGAAACGGGAGTTGCAGAATGAACAGAAACTAGTTAAGGGCGAGGTGACGATGTGTGTTGGAAGTAGTTCCAAGATTGATATGATCATCATCGCACACTGCCTATACTTTCGGGATTAGTGTTGAACCTAAATAAATGTTATTTGGTGTTTGCGTTGAGCATGAATATGATTTGATCATGTTTATTGCAATACGTTTATTCATTTAAGTTAGAGAATAATTGTTGTTTTGTTTACATGAATAAAACCTTCGATGGTCATACACCCAATGAAAATAGTTTGTTGGATCTCGATCGTAGTGATACACATATTCATAATATTGATGGCAAAAGATGCAAAGTTGATAATGATAGTGCAACATAATTGTGGCACTGCCGTTTAGGTCATATTGGTGTAAAGCGAATGAAGAAACTCCATGCTGATGGGCTTTTGGAATCACTTGATTACGAATCACCTGATGCTTGCGAACCATGCCTCATGGACAAGATGACTAAGACTCCGTTCTCCGGAACAATGGAGCGAGCAACTGACTTATTGGAAATAATACATACTGATGTATGCGATCTGATGAGTGTTGAAGCTGGCGGTAGGTATTGTTATTTTCTGACCTTCACAGATGATTTGAGCAGATATGGGTATATCTACTTGATGAAACATAATTCTGAAACATTTGAAAAGTTCATATAATTTCAGAGTGAAGTGGAAAATCATCGTAACAAGAAAATAAAAGTTTCTACGATCTGATCGTGGAGGAGAATATTTGAGTTACGAGTTTGGTCTTCATTTGAAACAATGCGGAATAGTTTCGCAACTCACGCCACCTGGAACACCACAACCTAATGGTGTGTTCGAACATCGTAACCGTACTTTATTAGATATGGTGCAATCTATGATGTCTCTTACCGATTTACCACTATCGTTTTTGGGTTATGCATTAGAGACAGCTGCATTCACGTTAAATAGGGCACCATCTAAATCCGTTGAGACGACGCCTTATGAACTATGGTTTGGCAAGAAACCAAAGTTGTCATTTCTTAAAGTTTGGGGTTGCAATGCTTATGTGAAAAAGTTTCATCCTGATAAGCTCAAACCCAAATTGGAGAAATGTGTCTTCATAGGATACCCAAAGGAGACAGTTGGGTACACCTTCTATCACAGATCCGAAGGCAAGACATTCGTTGCTAAGAATGGATCCTTTCTAGAGAAGGAGTTTCTCTCGAAAGAAGTGAGTGGGAGGAAAGTAGAACTTGATGAGGTAACTGTACCTGCTCCCTTATTGGAAAGTAGTTCATCACAGAAATCTGTTCCTGTGACTCCTACACCAATTACTGAGGAAGCTAATGATGATGATCATATAACTTCAGATCAAGTTACTACCGAACCTCGTAGGTCAGCTAGAGTAAGGTCCGCGCCAGAGTGGTACGGTAATCCTATTCTGGAGGTCATGTTACTTGACCATGACGAACCTACGAACTATGAGGAAGCGATGATGAGCCCAGATTCCGCGAAATGGCTTGAGGCCATGAAATCTGAGATGGGATCCATGTATGAAAACAAAGTGTGGACTTTGGTTGACTTGCCCGATGATCGGCAAGCCATAGAAAATAAATGGATCTTCAAGAGGAAGATGGACGCTGATAGTAATGTTACTATCTACAAAGCTAGACTTGTCGAAAAAGGTTTTTGACAAAGTTCAAGGTGTTGACTACGATGAGATTTTCTCACTCGTAGCGATGCTTAAGTCTGTCCGAATCATGTTAGCAAATTGCCACATTTTATGAAATCTGGAAAAATGGATGACAAAACTACATTCCTTAATGGTTTTCTTAAAGAAGAGTTGTATATGATGCAACCAGAAGGTTTTGTCGATCCTAAAGGTGCTAACAAAATGTGCAAGCTCCAGCAATCCATCTATGGACTGGTGCAAGCATCTCGGAGTTGGAATATACGCTTTGATGAGTTGATCAAAGCATATAGTTTTATACAGACTTGTAGTGAAGCCTGTATTTACAAGAGAGTGAGTGGGAGCACTACAACATTTCTGATAAGTATATGTGAATGACATATTGTTGATCGAAAATAATGTAGAATTTTCCGGAAAGCATAAAGGAGTATTTGAAAGGAGTTTTTTTTCAAAAAAAAGACCTCGGTGAAGCTGCTTACATATTGAGCATCAAGATGTATAGAGATAGATCAAGATGCTTGATAAGTTTTTTCAATGAGTACATACCTTGACAAGATTTTGAAGTACTTCAAAATGGAACAGTCAAAGAAAGAGTTCTTGCCTGTGTTACAAGGTGTGAAATGGAGTAAGACTCAAAGCCCGACCACGGCAGAAGATAGAAAGAGAATGAAAGTCATTCCCTATGCCTCAGCCATAGGTTCTATAAAGTATGCCATGCTGTGTACCAGATCTATTGTATACCCTACACTGAGTTTGGCAAGGGAGTACAATAGTGATCTAGGAGTAGATCACTGGACAGCGGTCAAAAATTATCCTTAGTGGAATAAGGATATGTTTCTCGATTATGGAGATGACGAAAGGTTCATCGTAAAGGGTTACGTCGATGCAAGTTTTGACACTGATCTAGATGACTCTAAGTCTCAATCTGGATACATATTGAAAGTGGGAGCAATTGGCTAGAGTAGCTCCGTGCAGAGCATTGTTGACATAGAAATTTGCAAAATACATACGGATCTGAATGTGGCAGACCCGTTGACTAAACTTCTCTCACAAGCAAAACATGATCACACCTTAGTACTCTTTGGGTGTTAATCACATAGCGATGTGAACTAGATTATTGACTCTAGTAAACCCTTTGGGTGATGGTCACATGACGATGTGAACTATGGGTATTAATCACATGGTGATGTGAACTATTGGTGTTAAATCACATGGCGATGTGAACTAGATTATTGACTCTAGTGCAAGTGGGAGACTGAAGGAAATATGCCCTAGAGGCAATAATAAAGTTATTATTTATTTCCTTATTTCATGATAAATGTTTATTATTCATGCTAGAATTGTATTAACTGGAAACTTGATACATGTGTGAATACATAGACAAACAGAGTGTCACTAGTATGCCTCTACTTGACTAGCTCGTTGAATCAAAGATGGTTAAGTTTCCTAGCCATAGACATGAGTTGTCATTTGATTAACGGGATCGCATCATTAGAGAATGATGTGATTGACTTGACCCATTCAGTTAGCTTAGCATTTGATCGTTTAGTATATTGCTATTGCTTTATTCATGACTTATACATGTTCCTATGACTATGAGATTATGCAACTCCCGAATACCAGAGGAATACTTTGTGTGCTACCAAACGTCACAATGTAACTGGGTGATTATAAAGGTGCTCTACAGGTGTCTCCGATGGTACTTGTTGAGTTGGCATAGATCGAGATTAGGATTTGTCACTCCGATTGTCGGAGAGGTATCTCTGGGCCCTCTCGGTAATGCACATCACTATAAGCCTTGCAAGCAATGTGACTAATGAGTTAGTTGCGGGATGATGCATTACGGAACGAGTAAAGAAACTTGCAGGTAACGAGATTGAGCTAGGTATTGAGATACCGATGATCGAATCTCGGGCAAGTAACATACCGATGACAAAGGGAACAACGTATGTTGTTATGCGGTTTGACCGATAAAGATCTTCGTAGAATATGTAGGAACCAATATGAGCATCCAGGTTCCGCTATTGGTTATTGACCAGAGACGTGTCTCGGTCATGTCTACATAGTTCTCGAACCCGTAGGGTCCGCACGCTTAACGTTCTGTGAGGATCGGTATTATGAGTTTATGTGTTTTGATGCACCTAAGGTAGTTCGAAGTCCCGGATGAGATCGGGGACATGACGAGGAGTCTCGAAATGGTCGAGACGTAAAGATTGATATATTGGACGACTATATTCGGACATCGGAAATGTTCCGAGTGATTCGGGTATTTATCGGAGTACCAGAGAGTTATGGGAATTCGCCGGGGAGTATAAGGGCCTTATTGGGCTTTAGGGGAAAGAGAGAGGGGAGGCTGCGCGCCCCCCAAGGCCTAGTCCGAATTGGACTAGGGGGAGGGGCGGCGCCGCCCTCTTCCTTCTCTTCTCTTTTCCCTTTCCTTCTCTCCTACTCCTACTACATGGAAGGGGGGGAATCCTAATCCCGGTGGGAGTAGGACTCCCCAGGGCGCGCCATAGTAGAGGGCCGGCCCTCCCCCTCCTCCACTCTTTTATATACGGGGTAAGGGAGCACCCCATGGACACACAAATTGATCATTGATCTCTCTTAGCCGTGTGTGGTGCCCCCCTCCACCATAATCCACCTCGGTCATATCGTAGCGGTGCTTAGGCGAAGCCCTGCGTCGGTAGCTTCATCAACACCGTCACCATGCCGTCGTGTTGACAAAGCTCTTCCCCGAAGCTCTACTGGATCGTGAGTTCGCGGGACGTTACCGAGCTGAACGTGTGCTGAACGCGGAGGTGCCATACGTTCGGTACTGAGGATCGGTCAATCGTGAAGACGTACGACTACATCAACCACGTTGTCATAACGCTTCCGCTTACGGTCTACGAGGGTACGTAGACGACACTCTCCCCTCTCGTTGCTATGCATCACCATGATCTTGCGTGTGCGTAGGATTTTTTTTGAAATTACTACGTTCCCCAACATCATATCCTACCAGTCCCTCCCGAATACGATTGAACACATGTCTCCTCATATGGAAGCAGCGGCAGAATTGATGTGGTTTGAAGAGCGCGGTGTTCTCAAAGTAATCGGCATAGAGTAGGGCGTGGCCGTTCTCCGTATTGGGGTTCAAGGCCGGAGCATGACCCATGATTGGTGCCCTGAATCGAGGTCGTTGCCTAGCAATGTGGTCATTGACGACCAATGCAACCACCACAAGGTCTTCGTCATCCGGGGATGAACCATCTGATGAATAAATGAAGTTGTAGAAAAAAATACTCACCACACTATCCATAGTACCTTGTGAGCAAAGTGTTGAACACCTTGCGGTCGTGGTGGAGACGCGGCCGGGAAGAGCACCTCGAGCTCTCCCCACAGGCAGCAAGCAAGGTTGGCGTTGGCGGGCGGCGCCCTGCGGCTATGCAGCGCCTGTCGAGAGGTGTTGGGGTCGATGGGCGTTGTCGGCGGCCGTAGCTTCTCCCCGACCGGCTGCAACAACAAAGAGCCACCTACACCGGCAAAAAAAAGTCATTCGAAACACGGCCATGGGCCAGCTATGGCATGGCGCGATCGTGGTTCGGGTGGCCTGGCAGGAAAGTGAGGAAGGCGGCTGGGAAAATGGGCGCTGACGGGTGGCCCCGATGATGGCAGGGGCGGAGGGAGGAGCAGGGGAAGAGAAAAGGGGCGTCTGTGCCACCGATGGGCGGGCCAGGGAAGGACAAGGGCACGCGTCCCGCCCGTCCGCACACTACCCATCTCGATGCAAACTCGGCCAAAATTTGGGCCGGGAATGAGTCGAAACCGAACGAAAAATGGACGTTTGTTCGTTTGCTCCCGCGTGTTGAACCGTGTGTTGTGTCCGTTTACCTCCAAACGAACGCGGCCGGACGTTCATATGCACAATGAAAGAACTATAAACGGCAGTTACGACTTGGCACCAGAGTTGTTCAGTGTACCAATTAAAAGAAATCATCCTCGCATTCGCTCTATAGAGGAGTGCTACTCCCTCCTTCCCAAAATATAAGGCGCAGTTTGATTTTTTTGGTCTTCGTTGCACATCTTTAACTATGATTTTCACGTACCATATGTTTATCTATACTCCTATATAGTATACCAGTATCAAGTTATACGGACCGTTGGATCTTTGTTATTGAACGGCTCAGATTTAGTTGCTCTGAATAGAGGACTACGTGGTCTTATATAGACCATAGGATAGGCCAATCTAACGGCCCAACACGCAGGGATTCGAGGTGGGAGTTCATTTTGGTGCTGCTAGACTGCCATGGGCAGAGTACTTGCAGGCTCGCGATTCTTCTATCGGCCACTGGCACCTACTGTAGAATCTTTCGCAGGCCCCCGTGATAAAAGGACGCTGCCCCACAGTACTACTACTGTCAACCTACGAGGCAAGGAGTACTACTATGCAGCGTGGTGAGGGAGAAAAAAAAACACATGGAGCCTGCAGCCTCTGTACGGATGCATTTAGCAGATTAGAAACAACAAGTAAAATATAAGATTAATAATGTATGTGTTGTAACTAAATAACTTTGGTACTTTCAAAATTTCACTCTCGGGCACCAGTACTCTTGGTGCCAGAAATATTTTCTCATTTTTTGGGTCAAAAATGATACATTTTCATAAAATAATTCTAACAAATATGGCATGTGGCGAACCAACCTGTAGTTGGATGGTTAGAGGGACTGTGGTATCCCAGCCCATCAGGGTTCAAATTCTGATGCTCACATTTATTCCTGGATTTATTTCGGGATTTTCGGTGATGCGCATTCAGTGGGAGGAGACATTCCCGTTGACGACGAGGCGTCTACGGTGACTTCGTAAATCTCAAAATGATATGCCGGCTCAACCTTTCGGAGATGCTCATAGGAGTAGGGTGTGCGTGTGTGCGTTTTTAGGGATGAATGTATGCACGTGTATATGAGCGCTTGTGTCTGTACTGATGTTTAGAAAACAAAAAACAAATATGGCCCGTGTAAAAGTAAGAACTCTGGCATGTTTCTATTGATTTGTTTTTGTACGACATGCAAATCTTGGTAGCCCTATCATTTTCTGAAACCTTCTGCTATGCTAAAGAACACCCCGCTCTGCATGCATGATTTTTCTTTATTATTACTAAGCAAATTTGATAAAATTGCTCACAAGGAGCACGGGTGCCTGAGAGCCCAAAAGCTGCTTTGTTACTCCTCTCCATTTTTCTACTTTCTCTTATCAATTCGTTTTGCAAATATTATGGCCCAGCTTTCCCATTGTTCTACCAATACTTTTTTACGTAAACATCCACTCAATTAGATTGACTAATCATTGTATGCATGCATGTGTATGGACTTTACTTAAAAAAATAAGTTAACAAATACTAACAACCTGATTATATAGTAAATAAAAATGCCTTCAATCCCTTTCAATTACATACAACATTTTGCAATAATTCTTAAGTCTGTACGTGCATGGCACGTGCCTTTTACTAGTAAATTTACTATATAGATATAGGAAAGCTAATGGTCAATCGATCGATCTTTCCTCTCACATCCACCACGTTCTACACTTGAGACACGTCTTGGGCTAGCGCACCGTTTCTCATGCAGAGCGCTCAGTACTGCAGTTCTTGCAACTGAGCACCTATTTCGAAAAGGCATGCCGCAACAAATGGGGTGATGCAGAGACCACGGGGTGCTCTCTCCGCTGCAGCCGTCGATGTTCTTGCAAGTTTCCGCAACAACAGTCTTGTTGCAGGAATACATATAAGCTAGAGATGTAGGATCCTATTACAATGGAGGTTTTGCAACAAGAGTTTTGTTACCGAAAAATAAGAGAAGACGTTTTACATCAAGGGTCTTATTGCAGAAAAATAGAGAAGAAAAAGTTTTGCACTAGTGGTCTTGTTGCACAAAATTAGATAAAAAGAGATTTTTGTAATATGTCTCTTGTTGCAAAAAGTTAGAGAAGAAGAGGTTTCGTAACAAGAGCATTGTTGGAGGAAATTAGAAAAGAAGAATGGATGGCTCGCGGGCGGCGGATCATTTTAAAAGATCCGCCGGCCGACGCATAGCACTACCCATAGATATATGAAATAAAATTGTCTTATAAGACAAATACGATGATATATATTATTGGTCAAAGTCCTACATCAAAGACCGTGCAAATTCAATCGCGCCTTATATTTTGGGAATGAGGGAGTATCTGAGAGCAGGTTTGTTTTCTCTTGAGAATTATCTTTTTTTTAGAAGATCTTGAGAATTCTTTTTTTCGGATCTTGAGAATTATCTGAGAGCAGGTTTGTGTGTCATATATTGCGCCTACATTAAACGGGCCCAAGTGGGCCGTCACGCGCCCAAATAACTCGCGGCACTGAGCCCAGTGCCCGTCTCGTCTTCCTCCGCGCGTCGCCCCTCCCCTATAAATTTCCTCTCCTGTAGCTTCCTTTCTCTAGCTCGATCCACCCCATCTCGCTGTGGTAGTTTGGTTCTCTTCCTGCAGACCCGTTGAATCGATTCCTTGGTGCGCGGTGATTGCCGAGGGGAGCGAGATGGTAGAGAAGCGCCAGGCCTCCGGCGACGCTCCCGGGACGTCGCGGCCACCTGCACGGATGAGGGCTGCCTCAACCGACGACGAAGACGTGTCCTCCATAGACGTATGGATCGACGCAGGTGGGTTCCCGGGAAAATATCAGCAGCAAGCACGCTTTTCGTCTTCTTGATGTCCGCGTTTTCTTGGATTCTTGGTGTTACGAGTTTGATTTCTTGGTTTCTTGCAGGCCTCGGGAGAGGCGGGGTGCGCACGAGGACGGAGGTGGTGCCTCCGCCGCCTCCATCGCTGCAGTCTGTGCTGGTGGCAGGAATGGGCGCCAACCCGACAGCCAACACCGGGCGGCGGTCAGCGCCGAGACGGAGCGACTACACCGGTCGCCGTAAGTTTGCTCCAATTCCCAGTTCGTTTCTTGGCTTCAATTCGTTTCTTAGATAGAAAAGGTGTCTTGCGAGTGTGGTTTTCTTGGTTTCTTGGCGTCCAGTTCGTTTCTTGGCTTGCAATTCGTTTCTTGGACTGACGTCTCCCTTTCGTCTCTTCTTGGCCCGAGAGCAGAGCGCTTGGCTGCCGGCGAGGAAGCGGAAGTGACGTCCAGGTGGAGACCCGTCTCCGCTCTCGACGCAGAAGCGTCGCCGTCCGGGAATGAGGAGGAGCTCGTTGCGGCGGTGACACAGCCGCGGCCACCTCCACCCGCCGATCAGCCCTCTGCGGCGGAGGCGCAGCCACTGCCACACCCCGATGAGTCCGTTGGGTCGGCGGCTACTGCACCGGAGATGGTGGTGCCGGCCCCGGCCGATAGCCGTTGAGGACTCCGGCCCACTCGCCCGTCCATCGATTCAGCGAAGATTATCCAAGGCGCGAGAAGCAGAGTAAGGAGTTGGTCAGTACCCCGTTCTGGAGTCGATGCTACGAAACCATCGTGGTGCAGTAGTAACTGGTCCCACTTCTGAATCTTCTGATGTGTTCTTCGAGTATAGTGTTAAGCTCATAGTTTTTCTGCTCCAGTAATGCGGCAAACGCAATGGTTTTGCGGCATAGTATTAGTTACCAGTGGTTCTTTTCTGAACTTTGGTTCAGGCAGGCTAATTGCTGCAGACATTTGTTTTGAGAGAGAGAAATTGCTGCAGACTTTATCATGCCTACTAGCTGTGCGTGTTCTTTCGGCTGATGCCATGGAGTGTTTGTGCTTGTCTGTCAGAGTTCAATTCAATATACCTGTTATAATCGAAAAAGGTTTAAATTTTACCGAAAAAGAATATATCTGTTATTATTATTATTCGTGGCGTTGCCAATTGGTCTTGGAGTAGTTCTTTTTCTCTGCTAATGCAATGGTTTGGGAGTAGTAATTACCAATGGTCGAATCTATGTGGTTTGGGAGTAGTAATTACCAGCGAGTCTATGTGAACTTAAGTGATGCAAACTACCATGGAGTTTAATTCAATTCCTGCTATATTTCCCTACGTCCATTGGAGTTTCATTATATTTCTGTATTTATGAGTGTTTCTCATATTTTGTTGTAAGAGACGATTGCCCGGTCTTAGAATAAGGCCCTTAGAGCAACTACAATGAGATTGAGCAAATACAACCTCCTCCAGCCCCTCATTTTTCCTCCAAGACAATCACGACCCTCATATCTAAACTCTTATATTCATGCAAAGTCATGAGTTGGAACGTCCGGGGCCTGAATAATCCAGCCCGGCGCTCTGTAGTACAGGACACGGCAAACACGCACCGCCTCGCCATTCTCTGCATCCAGGAGACCAAGCTTGAGGAGTGGATGGCAGCGATCGCTAGGGAAGTAGGTGGCCAAAGGCTTGACGACTGCATTGTCCTGCCAGCTAATGGCACAAGAGGAGGCGCTGCTATTTTCTGGGATTCGACCTCGGTCAGAATCCAATCCCATGCGATCGGCGAGTTCTCCATCACGGCCAAGGTCACAGTTCTCTCCTCGGGAGCTAGTTTTTGGCTGACGACGGTCTACGGCCCATCTGAGAGCGCGCGAAAGGACATCTTTCTGGCTGAGCTAGTGAGAGGCGCCCCTCCCCGAGGAGAGCCCTGGCTCCTAAATGGTGATTTTAACATCATCTACGAGGCCCGCAACAAAAACAATAGCAACATAAATAGGAGGATCATGCGTAAGTTTAGGGCGGCAATCGACGCCGGTGGCCTGCGTGAGATCAAATGTAAAAATAGGCGTTTCACTTGGAGCAGCGAGCGTCAAGATCCAACTCTTGCGAGCATAGACAAGTTTTTCAGCACAATTGAGTGGGAGGTCATGTTCCCTGATTTCATGCTACACGCGGCGTCCACCTCATGCTCGGATCACTGTCCGCTGCTCCTAGCTGCTGTTGCTGCCCCTAGGTTGGCGCCCCGGTTTCGTTTTGAATCGTTCTGGCCAAGGTTCGCGCGCTTCCACGAGACGGTACAGCGAGCATGGCAGCGACCAGCCCCAGCGGCCTGCGCGTTCGATCGCCTGAACATCAAAATGCACCGGGTAGCTAGGGACCTCAAAATTTGGAGTAGATCGTTGTTTAGCGATGCTAAAATGCAGCTGCAGCTGGCCACGCTGGTAGTACTACGACTAGATATAGCGCAGGAACGCCGGCCGCTCACGCAGGGTGAGTTTCACCTTCGAAAGCTTCTGAAGCTGCGAATTCTTGGGCTGGCAGCGGTGGAAAGGGCCCGGAAACGCCAGGCATCTAGGATAAGATGGCTGCGGGCAGGGCGCCCAAACAGCCTTTTTCCAGGCCAAGATCAATGGCAGGCGCAAAAAAAAATTCATTCACTCGTTGCACGGACCGACCGGGGTTGCCATCACCCATGATGAGAAAGAGGAAATCGTCCATAGTCATTTCGCTAGATCATTAGGGACTAGACAGGGCCGAGCAAACACTATTGACTGGAGCTACATCGACATGCCAAGGGTGCAAGGTGGTGGCCTAGACAATCCGTTCACTGAGCAGGAAGTGTGGCAGGCGATCAAGCAATCATCGGCGGAGAAATCACCTGGCCCGGATGGCTTCTCCGGGGTTTTCTTCAGAAGCTGCTGGCCAACCATAAAAAGGGATGTCATGGAGGTTTTCCATCAGTTCTACCACCTAGCCGGGGAAAATTTCCAAATGCTCAACATAGTTGCTGTAGTTCTTCTTCCTAAGAAAGATGGTGCCGCTGCAATCAACGACTACAGACCGATTAGCTTAATACACTCTGTTGCAAAACTGATCTCCAAAGTGCTCTCGCTCCGCCTTGCAACGGTGATTCACAGCTTGATTTCCCCAGCGCAGACAATGCATACATGATAGCTACCTCTACGTGCAAAATTGTGTCAAGTCCCTCCACTCTAAGAAGACTCCGGCCCTGCCACTCAAATTAGACAACTCCAAGGCTTTCGATAATGTCTCTTGGGGTTATCTGCTCGAGCTGCTCCAACAGTTAGGCTTTAGCGCGCGGTGGCGCAACTGGATTGCCCTCCTCCTCTCCACCTCCTCATCGACCTTCCTGCTCAATGGCGTCGCCGGGCCGAAGATAGTGCACCGAAAGGGGCTGCGGTAGGGAGAGCCCCTCTCACCGCTCCTTTTCATCCTAGCCATTGATCCACTACATAGAGTACTCAAAGCAATGGTGGAACACGACCTGATCGCTCCTCTGCCAGGCCGTGAGATCAAACTTAGAGTTAGTCTTTATGCGGACGATACAGTAATCTTCGCAAACCCGGACCAGCATGAAGTGCAAACCATTATGGAGATCCTAACTGAATTTGGAAACGCCACTGGTCTGCACATCAACCTGGCCAAATCAACAGCGACACCCATTAGATGTGAACACATTGATCTCTCTGAGATCCTCGGGAGTTTTGGTGGTTCCATCACCCACTTCCCCATTAGATATCTAGGGCTTCCGGTGACGACGACACGGCTTAGATTAGTGCACCTACAGTTCCTCATTGATAGGACCAGAGCCCGGTTAGCCGGTTGGAAGGGCCGCCTTCTCCCCCTGGCCAGCAGAAGAGTGCTGGTGCGCAGTGTCCTCGGTGCCATGCCCACTTTCGCCCTCTCAGTACCGCGGGTTCCACCAAAATTGCTCAAAGAAATTAATAAGTGTAGGAGGCGTTTCCTTTGGAAGCAGGAGGAGGAAATAACTGGGGCCAGCTGCAAGGTAAACTGGCCAACGGTCTGCGCACCAACTGAGAAGGGAGGGCTCGGAATCCTGGACCTGCAAAGTTTCAGCCGAGCACTCCGGCTACGCTGGCTACGGATCGCTTGGAAAGCCCCGGACAGACCATGGGTTGGCACACCACCGCCATGCGACGACGTGGACAGAGCCTTGTTTGCTGCAGCAACAACGGTAACAGCTGGAGATGGCAAGACGACGCTTTTCTGGCAATCAACATGGCTGGGACCTGGAACCCTTGCCCAGGGCTACCCAGCCTTGTTCAAACACCCCCAGCGCAAAAACACGACAATTTTCCAAGCTCTACAAAACGAAACATGGATCGACGACCTTGAACACGGTGATATCAACCTGATACTACCGGACTTCCTGCGGCTGCACCGAAGAATTCGCGAGGCAAACATTCTGCTAAATGAAGAAGAAAGGGACCAAATTCGGTGGAACATGGAGGCAAAAGGAGGGTACACAGCAAGCTCGGCTTACCAGATGCATTTTCAGGGCCGGCATACCTCAGAGTTTGAAGGCATCATATGGAAAGTTTGGGCTCCAGGGAAGATCAAGGTGTTTTGCTGGCTGCTGCTGCAAAACCGAGTCTGGTCCAACGACAGACTCCAGCGACGGGGCTGGCCAAATGGCTATTTCTGCCAGCTCTGCCACCGGAGCCTTGAAACAAGCAAGCACATTATCTGGGAATGCCCCGAGGCTTGGAGAGTGTGGCAACAGGTGGCATCATGGCGTGGCTGCTCCACCTTCACGTCGACGGACGAGTGGCGCCATAAGAAACCATTGACGATTATCAGAGGAATCATCAACAGGGCAATGCCAAGGGAGCGAAAAGGAGCAAAGACCATGCTCCTTGCAACATGCTGGGAGATTTGGCAGGAGAGGACTAGATGCACCTTTCAAAACAAGATTGCCTCCACCTCTGACATTGTGAGAGAATTGAGAAATTCACTGGAGCTATGGAGACTCGCGGGAGCGAGCTGTATTGAGAGCCCCTTCGGGGAACCACCGTGAGATTGTAGGTTTTCCAGAGGTCTCTCTTTTTACTTTTTCTCTCCATTTTCTCCTTGGTCCCTGACCGTCGCGCACTTTTTGTTATCACCATGTTCTCCCTGCTATGAATCAATGAAATAGCCAGCAATTGCTGGACATTTTCAAAAAAAAAACATCAATTCATCACATATTTAATAATTTCGACAAAGCAGAAAAAAACACAATTCAGCACATGCAATTTCTTAACAATTCATGCGTAGATAGCCATACACTAATGAATCAGTCGAGTCTTTTTTTACGCTCGTTGATCTCCTTCTTCTTCATGTCGAGCCATTTTTTACTTTTCTCATCCAAATATATAGTGTCTTGCAGCATGATCCTAGAATCTTACGTGTTCATGGTAAGCCTCAATTTCTCTCTCGCTCTCGAGCTCAATTATGTGCATTGTCGCCACATTTTCAAGCTCTTATTTTGCAATTTTCTCTTGTTTCTCCATGTTTATCTTCTCCTTCTCAATGCACAACTTCTCTTTCACTCTCTTGAACACCATCCTCTCCCTTTGCACATCCAAGAAGAGTGTGTGCCTCATCTCCTTCTTGGCAAAAAGAAATTTGCCGGCCCATGTGGTGGACATTTTGCTTGCTGCGCCGTCACGGGCGGCCCTCTCCTTCTCCCACTTTGTTTTTCCTTCACCTATCGGTTCCTCTTTGGCAGGTCGCTTGTACGTCCACACCTCCACTTTCCTCTTCTTCATCATCCAAATCAATTGATTGTTCAAAGATAGAGCCATCGATTTTTCTTCAACCGCTTGCCGTTTTTGAGCTTTTTAATGACAGGTTGCCACTTTGGTTCCCCATTCAATTTCAACCAACAATAGGATAAAGTGAATGGATTGTGCTCGGTTTGGTTGTACAAAGTGACCGCCCAGGGTGTGCAAAACAGAAAACCGAATGAAAAAAATGAACTGAAACCAAAATTTTGTCTTTTTATATTATGGTTATGGTTTTAGTTTCAAAACAGCAAACCATATTTGTTTTGGTTTTTTTGGATTAAAACCCGAAATAATTTGGTTAAACCAAAAAAAATCAAAAAATCCAAGACACATCCCACTTCCCAACTCCCCATGCCCACCCCAACTTACTATTTTGGGCCTTCCTTCAAACCTATAGTCACAGCGCACAGCCTCACGGGAACCCTCGCCCTCCTTTAATCCACCCTCATGCACACGCAGAGGATAAAGTAGAGCATGGAGGTGGCGCCCTTGCTAGGTTAGGTCATGCATCTTGCTTATCTAGCGCGGCAGCGCCGACACCCTCGGCGGCTCGACCCACTCCTTTTGTTACTCTCCAGCCCATCCATCGAGCACCACTCCCCACCGCAGTAGCACATCCATTGAGTTCGAGCTCCGTGCCTCCATCCTACTCCTACCCGGGAAGCGGTAGCAGAGGCCCCTGTGAGGCCACGACCATTCCCCCTAGGCCCCCTCTGTGTCGCCGTTGGAGCCCGAGGACGACAACCACTACAATCTTGTGCTTGTGCCAAACTTTGGTTGTTCCAGAATTTGTGCCTTACTGTTAATGGCTACTGCCTTGTGCTTGTGTTGAACTTTGGTTGTTCCAGAATTTCATTTGTGCTTGTACTCAGTGTAGGGTAACGCAGCAGAAAACAAAAGTTCCCGACCCATGCACCAGCCCAGGACCACTATGAAGATGCATACAATGTTTGAATTGATCATTATCAACTCATAGCACAACAGAAGTAGAGTTGGTGAAGATTGTTGATGCAGATCCCCGCGGCTAGGAATATACAACCTCCCAACCGCGAGGATTATCTCCCTCGGACAGAACCTCAGTCAGTCCATCAAACAGAAGATCGAACATATGATCTCTCTACCAGGTTGTAGACATACCGTGTCACCTATCCAGCAGGGCTTCGCCATCCAGAACTAACCCCTACCAGAGAGTAGGCAGCCTTTCGGCACTACGAAACTCTTTCGTGGAGGGAGATAGAAGGGAAGATCATTGCGTGCCTTTGTATGAGAGACCTCAAGTGAAATCTTGGATGAGATGGAGATCTCTCTCCACCTCTATTTATAGTGGGAGCAAGGGGGGGAGACATGAAAAAAAACAAAAAGGGTGAATTTTGTTTCTATTTTCTTCCCTTTTATTTTTATTTTCAGTTTCCTTTTTGCCTTCATTTTCGAAGTATCCATCACACATTTCAAAAAAATTTAATCATGCATTTTTTTTTAAAATAGCACATGTAGAATAAAATTGTTTAACACATATATTTGAAAATTATTAAACATTTATTTGCAAAATGTTAAATGGGTATAAAAAATGCTCCATATGTACAAGAAAAATGTACACGTGTATTAAAAAATTAGACATAAAAACCTATATTTTAGAAAAATAATAGTCATGTATTTAAAAATGTTTAACATGTGTATAAAAAATGTCCCTAGTCTATGAAAATAATTTAAGAGGTCTATGGAAAAAAGTAGATCTAAAATATGTTAATCATGTATTTTAAAAATATTAAAGGGAAAGATGTTTATATGTATACAAAAATAAGTAAAATGAAAAAAGAGATATATGTATACCAAAAATGTATAATATGTATGAAAAAGAAAATACCCATAAAAACATATACTAAAAAATGTGAATCATGTATTTAGAAAATGTTCAACATGTACATAAAAAAATCTTTCAGTTGTATATGAAATATGTTAAACATCTGTAACAAACTTAAACATATATATAAACATGTTCCTGATGTATACGTAAAATGTACGTTGTGTGTGAACTTTTTTATTTCGATTCAAAAATATACACCATGTATTTAAAAAAAATATCGACCTTGTATTTTTTAAAGTGTTCAAAAGATGCATTTAAGAAAAAATATACATTGTGTATTTGAAAGATGTTCAATGCAACTAGTTAACGAACGCTTCTTCGGGAGCCTCACAATGATCAGCACCACTTGGCGCGCTGTCAGCCATTCGCCTTGTGTCGCCCTCTGGGCGCTTCCTCCGAATTTAGTTTTTTTTATTTTTTCGCACGCGTTTTCGGCTTTTTAAACGGGTTTTTTTTGGCGTTCCGGTTTTCCACCGGTCTTCCTTAGCTTTTGGATAAAAAAAATTCTGATTTTTTTGCGTGAAAAAACGTGTTTCCTTTTTTTCGCGAGAGTCACGGTTTTGCTTTCACGAGAGACACGGGTTTGCTTTCGCGAGAGTCACGGCCGTGCCTCTCGGAAACGAAAAAAACGTGTTTTCTATTTTTTTTCCTTTCGCGAGAGTCACGGTTTTGCTTCCGCGAGAGTCACAGTCGTGCCTCTCGAAAACGAAAAAAATGCGTTTTCTATTTTTTTTCTTTCACGAGAGTCACAGTTTGCTTCCGCGAGAGGCACGGTGGTGTTTTCGTGAGAGTCACGGCCGTGCCTCTCGAAAACGAAAAAAAACATGTTTTCTTTTTTTTTCCTTTCATGAGAGTCACGGTTTTGCTTCCGCGAGAGGCATGGTTGTGCTTTTGCGAGAATCATGGCCTTGCCTCCTCGGAAACGAAAAAACACGTTTTTCCTCTTTTTTTCCTTCCGCGAGAGAGGCACGAGCGTGCATGTTTCAGAAAGGGAAAAATAATCTGTGCTCCCGGTTCGGTTTTTTCGTTCGTTTTTTCCGTGAAAAAAAGTTCGTCAAAACCTATCAACTTGGGATCTATTATTGAAGATCTCGACGTGAGGAATCCAATAATGAAAGCGGTTCGGGATTTGGACGCACGGTTTAAGAGATAAAACGTTTTGAATAAACAAATCTATGAAAATAGAAAAAACTTCCAGGTTGCGACAAGTGACACGCCACTTGTCGCAACCTGAAAAGTTTGGAGTGATCTTTATAAAGAGTACTACTCAACTAATGATTTCGACTCCTTCTTGAACCTGCAAAATTATACTGCCGAGTCATTGGACTGTAAAATGGGCTGTGTGCAAACTGTCGAGCCATCTTCTCGGCCCATCTGAGCCTTTTATATAGGAGTAGTTGTCTCGTCTTCTTCCGTGCGTCTTCCCTCTCCCTCGCTCCCCGCTGCTCCCCTGCAACTCTCCTCTTTCTCGTCCTCGATCCTGCCTACCTCTCGGTGAGGTTCTTACGGAGGCGCTCAGTCGATTGCTTGGCGTGAGGTTCTTTCCGCGGCACGAGAGATGGCAGGGGCCTCTGACGACGCTCCCGGGAGGCCACCTTCAGCATGCAGGGAGGCTGAAAGCGACGACGAGGCCGTCCCCCCCAGCGCCTACCTTATCATCGGAGGTTGGTTGCTAAGCGCGCCGTCTTTGTTCCTGATGTCCGCGTTTCTTGGATTCTGGTGTGTTGAGAGTTTGGTTTCTTGCAGATTCCGGGAGGGAGGACGAGGAACAGAGCACGAGGGTAGTGGTGCCTCCGCCGCCGCCTCAGGACCCGCGGTCAATGAACGTTATGGACGCCTACCGTTTGTTCCTAGAGAGGCAGGAGAGAGAGTTGTCAGTCCACTTGAGGGGACAGGCGGCGAGAGACTATGCTCGCGGTAATTTGGCTTCCGTTCCCAATTCGTTTCTTGGATCCCAGTTCGTTTCTTGTCTTCCTGTTTGTTTCTTGGTTTGCAATTCGTTTCTTGGATTCCAGTTCATTTCTTGTCTTCCCGTTTGTTTCTTGGTTTGCAATTCGTTTCTTGGACTGACAGTACATCTCCGTGTGCATGTGTGTTTCTTCTTGGCCCGTGAGCAGGGTTGCTGGATGGTGGCTCGGCTGCCGGCGAGGAAAAGGAAGTGTCGTCTCCGTGGAGGTTCGTGAACCTCTCCGACCTGATCGTGCCACAGCTCCCTGCCCCCCATCAGCCGACGGTGCGCGCCGGGATTTGCAGGGCTTGCCGACGCTGGATAGCGACGATCCCCGCCCCTACAGGCACGTCTGCTTCTGCGTGCCCTGCCGCTACAGCCGGTGCGCCAGGATATGTTGCTCGGTTTGCGGCGCCGGCCGCCGTTTGCGCCGCCGTTCGTCCAAGGCGCGCGCCACCGGTCGTCCACAAGCAGAGCAGGGAGTTGATCAGTTTCCCGTTGTGGAGACGATGATGCTACGTAGTTGATGATGGCTGGAGACGATCACCTGATGATGGTTAATTGGTCTCACTTCTGATGTGTTCTTGCAGTGTTTAGCTCGTTGGTTTTTCTTCTCTGGCAATGTGGCCAATGCAACTGTTGGTTGTGCTGCACATTGCTTGTCAGTCATTGCCAACTTTGGTTTTTCTGCAACTTTTTATATCTGCGCAGTGGGTTCAGTTCAGATTACATGACTGTCCAGTAGGTTAATTGCTGTTATCTTTTGCCTGCCATGGATGTTACCGTGCAGTAGACTGGTACTACTACCACTGTGAGTGTTCTGTTTTTGGTAAATGCATGCAATGTGTTAGTAGTTCACTGAAAAGCTTTACCTAAAATCTAAAAAGTGGGCGCGTTCGTTGGAGAGGATGAGCGGCCGCTCGGTCACTCGCATGCATGCATACATGTGTTTGTCTGGTAGTGCACGTGATTACTGACATTAAATATGGTCAGACTTGTAACATGTGAAGGACAAAACAGATCCACGTGTATTTGTTTCGGGTTTTTAAATTTTTAAAAAAGCTGTTTCAAACCATGTGTCGGAATTTAGATCCGTCTTTACCGTTAGATTCCTCGTGACGAGATCAATAAAAGTAGATCCCGCATGGGTATGTTTCGACGAAATCTTTTTGATGCCAACTTTTGTGCTATATGGAGCAACTTTAGTACTGTATTGTGCAACTTTACTACTACATTGTGCAACTTTTTCCAAAACCAATTTTTTGGATCTGCATGATTCAACTTCCATAAGGTTGTAGTCTAGCAACCATGAAAACTTTGATGTGCAATTAGTCTACTGTCCCGGCCAACTACCTAGTAGTCGTTGTGCAACCCTCCTCCCTATTCGTGGATGCGTAGTTTTTCACTGTTGGCACACCCTACCCTCACCCCCTGCAAGCGATATGTGCAACTTAGTCTAATGTTCAAGCCAACTGCCTTTTAGTCAATGTGCAACTCCTTCCCCTCCCTATTTGTGGACATGTATTTTCAGTTGGCGGAGGCAACAGACAGAGTTGCATATAGTCTACTAGGTAGTTGGTTGATACGTCTCCAACATATCTATAATTTTTTATTGCTTCATGCTATATTATATTGTGTTTTAGATGATTAATGGGCTTTGTTATACACTTTTATATTATTTTTGGGACTAACCTATTAACCGGAGGCCCAACCCAAATTGCTGTTTTTTGCCTATTTCAGTTTTCGCAGAAAAAGAATATCAAACAGAGTCCAAACGGAATGAAACCTTCGGGAACGTGATTTTCGGAACGAACGTGATCCAGAGGACTTGGACCCTATGTCAAGAAAGCAACCAGGAGAGCACGAGCCAGGGGGCGCGCCTACCCCACCTGGGCGTGTCCTCCACCCTCGTGGGGCCCACGTTGCTCCACCGACGTACTTCTTCCTCCTATATATACCTACATACCCCCAAACCAACAGAAGCATCCACGAAAACCTAATTCCACCGCCGCAACCTTCTGTACCCGTGAGATCCCATCTTGGGGCCTTTTCCGGCGTCCTGCCGGAGGGGGCATTGATCACGGAGGGCTTCTACATCAACACCATAGCCTCTCCGATGATGTGTGAGTAGTTTACCTCAGACCTTCGGGTCCATAGTTATTAGCTAGATGGCTTCTTCTCTCTATTTGGATCTCAATACAAAGTTCTCCACGATTCTCGTGGAGATCTATTCGATGTAATCTTCTTTTGTGGTGTGTTTGTTGAGACCGATGAATTGTGGGTTTATGATCAAGTTTATCTATGAAGAATATTTGAATCTTCTCTGAATTCTTTTATGTATGATTGGTTATCTTTGCAAGTCTCTTCGAATTATAAGTTTGGTTTGGCCTACTAGATTGATCTTTCTTGCAATGGGAGAAGTGCTTAGCTTTGGGTTCAATCTTGCGGTGTCCTTTTCCAGTGACAGCAGGGGCAGCAAGGCACGTATTGTATTGTTGCCATCGAGGATAACAAGATGGGGTTTATATCATATTGCATGAGTTTATCCCTCTACATCATGTCATCTTACTTGAAGCATTACTCTGTTCTTTTGAACTTAATACTCTAGACGCATGCTGGATAGCGGTCGATGTGTGGAGTAATAGTAGTAGATGCAGGCAAGAGTCGGTCTACTTGTCACGGACGTGATGCCTATATACATGATCATACCTAGATATTCTCATAACTATGCTCAATTCTATCAATTGCTCAACAGTAATTTGTTCACCCACCGTAATACTTATGCTCTTGAGAGAAGCCACTAGTGAAACCTATGGCCCCGGGTCTATTTTCCATCATATTAATCTTCCAACACTTAGCTATTTTATTGCCTTTTATTTTACTTTGCATCTTTATTATAAAAATACCAAAAATATTATCTTATCATATCTATCAGATCTCACTTTCCTAAGTGACCGTGAAGGAATTGACAACCCCTTTATTGCGTTGGTTGCGAGGTTTTTATTTGTTTGTGTAGGTGCGAGGGACTTGAGCGTGGCCTCCTACCGGATTGATACCTTGGTTCTCAAAAACTGAGGAAAATACTTACGCTACTTTACTGCATCACCCTTTCCTCTTCAAAGGAAAACCAACGCAATGCTCAAGAGGTAGCAAGAAGGATTTCTGGCACCGTTGCCGCGGAGATTTGTGCCAAGTCAAGTCAAGATTTGACTCCCGACAACGAGCCATTTCTCGCGCCGTTGCCGAGGAGTCTACGCAAAAGTGAACATACCAAGTACCCATCACAAACCCTTATCTCCCGCATTACATTATTTTCCATTTGCCTCTCGTTTTCCTCTCCCCCACTTCACCCTTGCCATTTTTATTCGCCCTCGCTTTTCCCGTTCGCCTTTTTTTTGCTTGCTTCTTGTTTGCTCGTGTGTTGGATTGCTTGCTTGTCACGATGGCTCAAGACAATACTAAATTGTGTGACTTTACCAATACCAACAACAATGATTTTCTTAGCACTCTGATTGCTCCCCTTACCGATACTGAATCTTGCGAAATTAATGTTGCTTTGTTGAATCTTGTCATGAAAGATCAATTCGCCGGCCTTCCTAGTGAATGTGACGCCCCCGATTCAATCGTACACTAATCATGCACGCAAACGTGTACGATCAAGATCAGGGACTCACGGGAAGATATCACAACACAACTCTAAAACATAAATAAGTCATACAAGCATCATAATACAAGCCAGGGGCCTCGAGGGCTCGAATACAGTGCTCGATCATAGATGAGTCAGCGGAAGCAACAATATCTGAGTACAGACATAAGTTAAACAAGTTTGCCTTAAATAGGCTAGCACAAACTAGGATACAGATCGAAAGAGGCGCAGGCCTCCTGCCTGGGATCCTCCTAAACTACTCCTGGTCGTCGCAGCGACCTGCACGTAGTAGTAGGCACCTCTGGTGTAGTAGGAGTCGTCGTCGACGGTGGCGTCTGGCACCTGGGCTCCGGCATCTGGTTGCGACAACCAGGTAGAAGGGAAAGGGGGAAAAGAGGGAGAAAAGCAACCGTGAGTACTCATCCAAAGTACTCGCAAGCAAGGAGCTACACTACATATGCATGGGTATATGTGTAAAGGGCCATATCGGTGGACTGAACTGCAAAATGCCAGAATAAGAGGGGGATAGCTAGTCCTGTCGAAGACTACGCTTCAGGCCACCTCCATCTTGCACTATGTAGAAGAGAGTAGATGGTAAGTTCACCAAGTAGCATCGCATAGGATAAACCTACCCGGCGATCCCCTCCTCATCGCCCTGCTAGAGAGCGATCACCGGGTTATATCTGGCACTTGGAAGGGTGTGTTTTATTAAGTATCCGATTCTAGTTGTCACAAGGTAAAGGTACAACTCCGGGTCGTCCTTTTACCGAGGGACACGGCTATTCGAATAGATAAACTTCCCTGCAAGGGTGCACCACATTACCCAACACGCTCGATCCCATTTGGCCGGACACACTTTCCTGGGTCATGCCCAGCCTAGGAAGATCAACACGTCGCAGCCCTACCTAGGCACAACAGAGAGGTCAGCACGCCGGTCTAAATCCTATGGCACAGGGGTCTGGGCCCATCACCCTTTGCACACCTGCACGTTGCGAACACGGCCGGAAGCAGACCTAGCCTCCCTAATACAAGAGCAGGCGTTCCAGTCCAATCCGGCGCGCGCCGCTCAGTCGCTGACGTCAAGAAGGCTTAGGCTGATACCACGACGTCGAGTGCCCATAACTGTTCTCGCGTAGTTGGTTAGTGCGTATAGGCAAGTGGCCAGACTCAGATCAAATACCAAGAACTCATTAAGCGTGTTATTTTAAAGTAACCGCAAACGCCGACCAGGGCCAGGCCCACCTCTCTCCTAGGCGGTCTCAACCTGCCCTGTCGCTCCGCCACAAAGATCCACCCAGAGGGCCGTCGGGACAAAGGTCCTTTCAGCCCGCAATCCGTGAATCACTCGCGGGTGCTCCACGAGCCGACCCGACTTTAGTCACCACATGTATCATGTATAAAGTATATAGTATATACCCGTGATCACCTCCCGAGTGATCATGGCCCGATAGTATAGCACAGCAGACGGACAAGAAGGTAGGGCCACTGATGGAAAACTAGCATCCTATACTAAGCATTTAGGATTGCAGGTAAAGGTAACAACAGTAGTGGCAAAGACATGCTATGCAACAGAATAGGATTAACGGAAAGCAGTAACATGCTACACTACTCTAATGCAAGCAGTATAGATAAGAATAGGCAATATCTGGTGATCAAGGGGGGGGGGGCTTGCCTGGTTGCTCTGGCAAGAAGGAGGGGTCGTCAACTCCGTAGTGGAGTACGAAGCAGCGGCGTCGGTCTCGTAGTCTAGCGAAGAGAAGAGGGGGAAGAAACAATGAATACAATGCAAACAGATGCATAACAATGCATGACAAAGCAAACAGCGGTGTTAGGTGTGCCCTAACGCGGTAGGAGGTGATACCGACAAAGGGGGGAAACATCCGAGAAAGTATCCCCGGTGTTTCGCGTTTTCGGACAGATGAACCGAAGGGTGAAAGTTGTGTGTTCGATATGCTAGGGGTGTGTGTCAGACGAACGGGTTGTGTATTCGGATTCGTCTTGTCGTTCTGAGCAACTTTCATGTAGAAAGTATTTCGATCTGAGTTACGGTTTATTTTATATGATTTTCTAAAGTTTTAAATCATTTTTAGAATTTATTTAATTCAACATTATCCAGAATAGTGTTTGCTGACATCATCATGACGTCAGCAGTCAACAGAGGTGTTGACTGGTCAAACTGACGTGTGGGTCCAGTGGGAGCCACCTGTCATTCTCTGTTTAGGTTAATTAGGGTTCAGCTAACTAATTACTGTTTAATTAAACTAACAAGTTAATTAGATTAATTAACTTAATTAATTTAATTAATTATTTAATATATTATTATTATTATTATTTTAATCTTTTTTAATGGAAACGTTCTGGAGGCGGGGCCCTCCTGTCATTGGCCCATAGGGGGTCTATCGGGCGTGCGGGTTATGGGCGCTGGCGCCCAGCCCGATTCGGCATCCGCCCAGATCGACAAGGGGAAGGGGCGCCGGCCACGGGCACAGCGAGGCCGGCCGCCTGAGGCGGCAGTGGCGAGGCCACGGGGAGGCGGGCTCGGTAGGGGATGGGGTGACACGCGGGAGCAGGTGGTGCGGCTCGCGGCGACGGGCCGGTGCTAGCGTGCGCGTGTTGGCGAGGGCAGTCGCGGGACACGGCACAGGGGCTTCCAGCGGGAGGTGCGGGTGGTGTGCAGCGGACGTAGCGCGACCCGGCAGGTGCGGTCAGGCGCCGGCGGAGCAGCAAGGCAGCGGCAGCGGTAGCGGGGCGCATCGGCGGCAGGAGAAGCAGCAGCCGCAGCGCGGTGAGCCGGGGCGCGACATTCCGTGCGGGGAGGGCGCAACGGCGCAGCGGGCGCGGCAAAGGGGCAGTGGTCGCGGGCGCCAGCGGCGGTTGGCCGGGTCGAGGCCTCGCGCGCGAGTGCTGGAAAGCACGGGCAGCAGCAGGGGAAGAAAGCAGCGGCGGTCGACGTGAGCGAGCAGCACGACGGGGAGCTTCAGCGGGTGGAGGGCGCGGTCGGGCGGAGCGCGGTGACCGCGGGGTGAGGGAGAGGGGCGGTCGCGGTCCTCACCGCGGGTTGCAGGGAACGTGGCAACAGGGGGCGAGGAGGAGACGGAGACGACGGCGACGCGGTGACGAGGTGCAGGCCGACGAGGTGGCGCGGGCTCTGGGCGGCGACGTCCTGGCACGGGGCGGCGGTTGGCGTGGCGAGCTCGATCCCGATCCGATCTGGATCGGGATGGGGGGAAAGTGGGGAAGTGGGTGGTGGCTAGGGTTGGACCGGGGGGAGTGGGGGTTATGGGGAGTGGGGGAGTGGGCCGGCCGGCATCTGGGCCGGAGCCCAGTGGGGGGGGGTTCTTTTCTATTTTTTGTTTGTTAGTTTTGTTTTTCCCTTTGTATTTTCTTTTCTTTTATTCATTTTCCTTTTCTGTTTTATTTAATTCAGGGCATTTAAGCATTATATAAAACTGTGTCTTCTTCACCATAATTATCTATGTAATATTTAGTACAAACCGAACATTTTTGTTTTAATGTTTGAAAACTTTTGTTATTTACCAAATTTTGAATTAGAATTTTGGACCGGTTTTGATCTAACGATAGATTAGCAACAGTAACGGAGGTGACGTGGCATCATTAGCAGAGTATCACTATAGCTTAATTATCCGGGCGTCACAGTGAAGATGCCGCTATCCATCTAAATAGCTTCGTTGATTTGTGTGATATGCAAAAGAAGAAAGATGTGGACAATGATATTGTTAAATTGAAGTTATTTCCTTTTTCGCTTAGAGATCGTGCTAAAGCTTAGTCTTCGTCTTTGCCTAAAAATAGTATTGATTCTTGGAATAAGTGCAAAGATGCTTTTATCTTTAAGTATTTTCCTCCCGCTAAGATCATCTCTCTTAGAAACGATATTATGAATTTTAAGCAACTTGATCATGAACACGTTGCACAAGCTTGGGAGAGGATGAAATTAATGATACGTAATTACCCTACACATGGTTTGAATTTGTGGATGATTATACAAAAATATTATGCCGGATTAAATTTTGCTTCTAGAAATCTTTTAGATTCGGCCGCGGGAGGCACTTTTATGGAAATCACTTTAGGAGAAGCTACTAAACTCCTAGATAATATTATGGTTAATTATTCTCAATGGCACACCGAAAGATCTACTAATAAGAAAGTGCATGCGATAGAAGAAATTAATGTTTTGAGTGGAAAGATGGATGAACTTATGAAATTATTTGCTAATAAAAGTGTTTCTTCTGATCCTAATGATATGCCTTTGTCTACTTTGATTGAAAATAACAATGAATCTATGGATGTGAATTTTGTTGGTAGGAATAATTTTGGTAACAACGCGTATAGAGGAAACTTTAATCCTAGGCCGTACTCTAGTAATTCCTCTAATAATTATGGTAATTCCTACAACAATTCTTATGGAAATTATAAGAAGATGCCCTCTGAATTTGAGACTAGTGTTAAAGAATTTATGAATTCGCAAAAGAATTTCAATGCTTTGCTTGAAGAAAAATTGCTTAAGGTTGATGAATTGGCTAGGAACGTGGATAGAATTTCTCTTGATGTTGATTCTTTGAAACTTAGATCTATCCCACCTAAGCATGATATCAATGAGTCTCTCAAAGCCATGAGAATTTCCATTGATGAGTGCAAAGAAAGAACCGCTAGGATGCGTGCTAAGAAAGATTGCTTTGTGAAGGCGTGTTCTCCTAATTTTTATGAGAATAAAGATGAAGATCTAAAAGTTATTGATGTGTCCCCTATTAAATCTTTTTTTCCAATATGAATCCTGATAATGATGGGACTGAATATGAGCCACCTTTACCTAGAAGGCGTCCCAAAAATTCGGAGTTTTTAGATCTTGATGCAAAAATTGGTAAAAGTGGGATTGAAGAGATCAAAATTCTAGATATTAATGAACCCACTATTTTGGATTTCAAGGAATTTAATTATGCTAATTGCTGTTTTATAGACTGTATTTCCTTGTTGCAATCCGTGCTAAATTCTCCACATGCTTATAGCCAAAATAAAGCTTTTACTAAACATATCGTTGATGCTTTGATGCAATCTTATGAAGAAAAACTTGAGTTGGAAGTTTCTATCCCTAGAAAACTTTATGATGAGTGGGAACCTACTATTAAAATTAAAATTAAAGATCATGAATGCTATGCTTTGTGTGATTTGGGTGCTAGTGTTTCCACGATTCCAAAAACTTTGTGTGATTTGCTAGGTTTCCGTGAATTTGATGATTGTTCTTTGAACTTGCACCTTGCGGATTCCACCATTAAGAAACCTATGGGAAGAATTAATGATGTTCTCATTGTTGCAAATAGGAATTATGTGCCCGTAGATTTTATTGTTCTTGACATAGATTGCAATCCTTCATGTCCTATTATTCTCGGTAGACCTTTCCTTAGAACAATTGGTGCAATTATTGATATGAAGGAAGGAAATATTAGATTCCAATTTCCGTTACAGAGAGGCATGGAACACTTCCCTAGAAAGAAAATTAAACTACCATATGAATCCATTATGAGAGCCACTTATGGATTGCCTACCAAAGATGGCAATACCTAGATCTATCCTTGCTTTTATGCCTAGCTAGGGGCGTTAAACGATAGCGCTTGTTGGGAGGCAATCCAATTTTATTTTTAGTTTTTTTTTGCTTTTTGATTCTGTTAAGGAATAAAACTTTGATCTAGCCTCTGGTTAGATTTGTTCTTATGTATTAATTAGTGTTTGTGCCAACTTAAACCTATAGGATCTTCTTGGATGATAGTTTTTTGATCTTGCTGAAAATTCCAGAAACTTTCTGTTCACGAAAACAATTATTAAAAATAAGCAGAACGTGATAAAATACTGATTCCAATTGCTGCTGATCAATAAACAAATTTTCTAGGTCTTCCTATTTTGTTAGATTTTTTGGAGTTCCAGAAGTTTGCGTTAGTTACAGATTACTACAGACTGTTCTGTTTTTGACAGATTCTGTTTTTTGTGTGTTGTTTGCTTATTTTGATGAATCTATGGCTAGTAAAATAGTTTATAAACCATAGAGAAGTTTGAATACAGTAGGTTTAACACCAAAATAAATAAAGAATGAGTTCATTACAGTACCTTGAAGTGGTGTTTTGTTTTCTTTCGCTAACGGAGCTCACGAGATTTTCTGTTAAGTTTTGTGTTGTGAAGTTTTCAAGTTTTGGGTAAAAGATTTGATGGATTATGGAACAAGGAGTGGCAAGAGCCTAAGCTTGGGTATGCCCATGGAACCCCAATATAATCTAAGGACACCAAAAAGCCAAAGCATGGGGATGCCCCGGAAGGCATCCCCTCTTTCGTCTACTTCCTGTGGTAACTTTACTTGGAGCTATATTTTTATTCACCACATGATATGTGTTTTGCTTGGAGCGTCTTGTATGATTTGAGTCTTTGCTTTTTAGTTTACCACAATCATATTTGTTGTACACACCTTTTGAGAGAGACACACATGATTCGGAATTTATTAGAATACTCTTTGCGCTTCGCTTATATCTTTTGAGCTATATAGTTTTTTCTCTAGTACTTCACTTATATCTTTTAGAGCACGGCGGTGGTTTTGTTTTATAGAAACTATTATTCTCTCATGCTTCACTTATATTATTTTGAGAGTCTTAAACAGCATGGTAATTTGCTTAAATAGGAAAATTAATCCTAATATGCTAAGTATTCAAGACTAGTAAAAACTTTCTTATGAGTGTGTTGAATACTAAGAGAAGTTTGATGCTTGATGATTGTTTTGAGATATGGAGGTAGTGATATTAAAGTTGTGCTAGTTGAGTAGTTGTGAAATTGAGAAATACTTGTGTTGAAGTTTGCAAGTCCCGTAGCATGCACGTATGGTAAACGTTATGTAACAAATTTGAAACATGAGGTGTTCTTTGATTGTCTTCCTTATGAGTGGCAGTCGGGGACGAGCGATGGTCTTTTCCTACCAATCTATCCCCCTAGGAGCATGCGCGTAGTGCTTAGTTTTTGATGACTTGTAGATTTTTGCAATAAGTATGTGAGTTCTTTATGACTAATGTTGAGTCCATGGATTATACGCACTCTTACCCTTCCATCATTGCTAGCCTCTTCGGTACCGTGCATTGCCCTTTCTCACGTTGAGAGTTGGTGCAAACTTCGCCGGTGCATCCAAACCCCGTGATATGATACGCTCTGTCACACATAAACCTCCTTATATCTTCCTCAAAACAGCCACCATACCTACCTATTATGGCATTTCCATAGCCATTCCGAGATATATTGCCATGCAACTTTCCACCGTTACGTTTATCATGACACGTTCATCATTGTCATATTGCTTTGCATGATCATGTAGTTGACATCGTATTTGTGGCAAAGCCACCATTCATAATTTTTCATACATGTCACTCTTGATTCATTGCCTATCCCGGTATACTGCCGGAGGCATTCATATAGAGTCATACCTTGTTCTAGTATTGAGTTGTAACCATTGAGTTGTAAATAAATAGAAGTGTGATGATCATCATTCATAGAGCATTGTCCCAATAAAAAAAGAGAAAGGCCAAATAAAAAAAAGGAGGCCAAAAAAAAGGGACAATGCTACTATCCTTTTTTCCACACTTGTGCTTCAAAGTAGCACCATGATTTTCATGATAGAGAGTCTCCTGTGTTGTCACTTTCATATACTAGTGGGAATTTTTCATTATAGAACTTGGCTTGTATATTCCAACAATGGTCTTCCTCAAATGCCCTAGGTCTTCGTGAGCAAGCAAGTTGGATGCACGCCCACTTAGTTTCTTTTGTTGAGCTTTTATGCATTTATAGCTCTAGTGCATCCGTTGCATGGCAATCCCTACTCCTTGCATTAACATCAATCGATGGGCATCTCCATAGCCCGTTGATTAGCCGCGTTGGTGTGAGACTTTCTCCATTTTTGTCTTCTCCACATAACCCCCATCATTATATTCTATTCCACCCATAGTGCTATATCCATGGCTCACGCTCATGTATTGCGTGAAGGTTGAAAAAGTTTGAGATTACTAAAGTATGAAACAATTGCTTGGCTTGTCGTCGGGGTTGTGCATGATGAGAGAATTCTTGTGTGATGAAAATGGAGCATGACTAAACTATATGATTTTGTAGGGATGAACTTTCTTTGTCCATTTATTTTGAGAAGACATAATTGCTTAGTTAGTATGCTTGAAGTATTATTGCTTTTGTGTCAACGTTAAAGTTTTATCTTGAATCTTTTGGATCTGAATATTCATACCGCAATTAAGAGGGTTACATTAAAAAATTATGCTAAGTAGCATTCCGCATCAAAAATTCTGTTTTTATCATTTACCTACTCGAGGACGAGCATGAATTAAGCTTGGGGATGCTTGATACGTCTCCAACGTATCTATAATTTTTGATTGCTTCATGCTATATTATATTCTGTTTTGGATGATTAATGGGCTTTGTTATACCCTTTTATATTATTTTTGGGACTAACCCATTAACCGGAGGCCCAGCCCAAATTGCTGTTTTTTTGCCTATTTCAGTGTTTCACAGAAAAATAATATCAAACGGAGTCCAAACGGAATGAAACCTTCGGGAACGTGATTTTCGGAACGAACGTGATCCAGAGGACTTGGACCCTATGTCAAGAAGGCAACCAGGAGAGCACGAGGCAGGGGGCATGCCTAGCCCCCTGGGCACGCCCTCCACCCTCATGGGGCCCACGTTGCTCCACCGACGTACTTCTTCCTCCTATATATACCTACGTACCCCCAAACCAACAGAAGCATCCATGAAAACCTAATTCCACCGCCGCAACCTTCTGTACCCATGAGATCCCATCTTGGGGCCTTTTCCGGCGTCCTGCCGGAGGGGGCATTGATCACGGAGGGCTTCTACATCAACACCATAGCCTCTCCGATGATGTGTGAGTAGTTTACCTCAGACCTTCGGGTCCATAGTTATTAGCTAGATGGCTTCTTCTCTCTATTTGGATCTCAATACAAAGTTCTCCACAATTCTCGTGGAGATCTATTCGATGTAATCTTCTTTTGCGGTGTGTTTGTTGAGACCGATGAATTGTGGGTTTATGATCAAGTTTATCTATGAACAATATTTGAATCTTCTCTGAATTCTTTTATGTATGATTGGTTATCTTTGCATGTCTCTTTGTATTATCAGTTTGGTTTGGCCTACTAGATTGATCTTTCTTGCAATGGGAGAAGTGCTTAGCTTTGGGTTCAATCTTGCGGTGTCCTTTCCCAGTGACAGCAGGGGCAACAAGGCACGTATTGTATTGTTGCCATCGAGGATAACAAGATGGGGTTTATATCATATTGCATGAGTTTATCCCTCTACATCATGTCATCTTACTTAAAGCATTACTCTGTTCTTTTGAACTTAATACTCTAGATGCATGCTGGATAGCGGTCGATGTCTGGAGTAATAGTAGTAGATGCAGGCAGGAGTCGGTCTACTTGTCATGGACGTGATGCCTATATAAATGATCATACCTAGATATTCTCATAACTATGCTCAATTCTATCAATTGCTCAACAGTAATTTGTTCACCCATCGTAATACTTATGCTCTTGAGAGAAGCCACTAGTGAAACCTATGGCCCCCGGGTCTATTTTCCATCATATTAATCTTCCAACACTTAGATATTTTTATTGCCTTTTATTTTACTTTGCATCTTTATTATAAAAATACCAAAAATATTATCTTATCATATCTATCAGATATCACTTTCGTAAGTGACCGTGAAGGGATTGACAACCTCTTTATTGCGTTGGTTGCGAGGTTTTTATTTGTTTGTGTAGGTGCGAGGGACTTGAGCGTGGCCTCCTACTGGATTGATACCTTGGTTCTCAAAAACTGAGGGAAATACTTACGCTACTTTACTGCATCACCCTTTCCTCCTCAAGGGAAAACCAATGCAGTGCTCAAGAGGTAGCATTGGCCAGGGCAACATACGAAGTTGCACATCTCACTGGCAGGGACAGTTGAATGGTAAAGAAATGACATTCATGAGGGTAGTGAAAAATTGCATATAAACAGAGTGCTAAAGTTGCAAATCTCACTAGCAGGGGTGGTTTGGGCCGTGTGCTAGCAGGGAAACTACACATCCATGGGGATTCGAGAGAAAATTGCAAATCACTGTTAGACGGTTGGCCGTGGCAGTATCTGAAGTTGCACATCCACTGTTAGGCAGTTGGCCGATGCAGCAAACAGTGAAGCACATCCACGGGCAGGGAAAAGTTGCACATCAACTACTATGTAGTTGGTCTGGGCAACATACGAAGTTCACATCTCATTGGAAGGAGGTAGTTTGGGGGTGAAGATACCATCATTGAAAAATGCGCGTTTACGGTATAGGAGAAAAGTTGCACATCCCTGTCAGGTAGTTGCACACCGAAGGCTAGGCAGTTGCACAAAACGGAGAGAAAATTGCACACAAAAAATTTCATCAAAACATACCCATGCGGGATCTAGTTTCGAAGAGCACACCACGAGAGTTCCAAAAGTGAAAACGGATCTTAATTTTGATGCGTGGTTTCAAAGTTATGGTTTTTTAAAAATTTGAAAACCCGAATTAAATGTGTTCACATCTATTCACATGGGTTCTTTGCAATTACTTTTTATTATCCTGTTTAAACATGTTCACACATATTCACTTCTCCTAATATGGATTAGGGGGGCAAATTATTTCCTTTTTAGACGGCCACTGCGGAGCGCTAGCGGGTAACTGGCCACCCGCTAGACGCGTCCAAAGCTTTAACTCTCGGCACTGCTCTAAATGTCTCTAATTCACGCAGCTCAATGGCCTGCCTACTGAAATTCTAGTAATGTACTCGCTTGGTCCCACTACAAAAAAAAGACACATCCTGACATTTTGCGCCGAACGAATTTTTTTCCTGTCATACATATGACACTTCTATGATGATAATTGTGACAAAACCCGGTATCATCATAGATGTGGTGGGCTCCTACTTCTATGACAAAAAATCATGACAGAAAATGGGCTTTTCGTCCTGGGCGGACGGGAGACGCAGCTGCATGACATTCTTTGGGCCGTCCATGACGGAAAAAACCGTGGTAGAAGCGAGGGCAAGGAAAATTTCGGGGAGTTCCCGGTTACGGTGGGAGGTCGGGGGCCGAGCGATGCGCGTTTCTCTCGTACACGTACGCGCGTGTGTGCGAGGCGTTGGCTCTAACTGAACCCGAGCGATTGCACTGCAGGCTACGCGTTACTGAACCCGAGCGATCGATCGATGGCTGTTAACTGAACCCGATTGAGCGATTCCTTCGCTACTGCTGCTAACTGAAGCCGATCGATGCTGCCTCTGGGATGAACAGTGAGCGTTGCGGGGGGGTTTGGATGAACAGTGAGCGGTGGCGTTGCCTCTGGATGAACAGGATCCCGTGGTGTGGTGGAGGGTTGGATGAACAGTAGACGGTGGAGGGGTGCCCGTGGAGGGGTGGTTGAACAGGACCCCATGGTGTGGAGGCCTGGATGAATAGTATACGGTGGAGGGGTGCCCGTGGAGGGGTGGTTGAACAGTAGTCGGTGGAGTAGCGCGCGGTGGAGGCTGGATGAACAGGAGCCCATGGAGGCTGGAGGAGGTCGACCGTAGCCCGTGGAGGCTGGAGGAGGTCGACCGTAGCCCGTGGAGGCTGGAGGAGGTCGACGGTGGAGATGAACAATATCTCGTGGAGTCCCGTTTTGCGGTACGCCACACCCCTCCCGATGAACAGGACCCCCGTTTCGACCGTAGGAGGTCCGTTTCGTCCGTTTTACGGTACGCCACACCCCTCCCGATCAACAGGACCCCCGTTTCGACCGTAGGAGGTCCGTTTCGTCCGTTTTGCGGTACGCCACACCCCTCCCGATCAACAGGACCCCCGTTTCGACCGTAGGAGGTCCGTTTCCTCCTTTTGCGGTACGCCACACCCCTCCCGATCAACAGGACCCCGTTCCAAACGTAGGAGGTCCGTTCCTCCGTTGTGCGGTGCGCGAGGCCTCGTTTCCATCGCTTGTTCCGTCCAAGCCCTCCCGATGAACACGACCACGCATTCCGTTCCGACCCAGCCGGTTGGATCCCACGCGTTCTGTTGCCTCCCGATGAACACGACACATTCCGTTGCCTCCCCATGAACATGACGCATTCCGTTGCCTCCCCATGAACACGACGACGACGCTGTTTCTCCGTTCCGACCCAGCCATGTCAACGAGCCCTCGCCGTACGTATGCGCGAGTAGGCGTTCGAGACCCCGCCCGTATGTACACATACGTGGCCGTATTTTCTTTCTTGCACCCTCGCCGCTGTACGTACATGTACATGCTATGTGCGTGCCTCTACTACGACACGTGCACGCCTCTACATCCACCAGTATATATGTACGTACACATTCGCGACCAGAATGACAACGCTACGTACGCTTCGACCAGGCGGGTCCCGACTGTCAGGCACTTCCTTGCGTGCGAAGATTTAGCTGGTGGGTCCCAGCAGTCAGGGGGGCGAATCGTTTTGTTTTTTTTGCCCGGACACACTTCCTTGCGTGCTAAGGTGTAGCTGGTGGGTCCCAGCAGTCAGGGGGAAATGTTTTTTCACGAAATACGGTGGCCCGTCCGGTGGGTCCCCGCTGTCAAGTGGAGGAATAATTATTTTGCGCATAATAAGGAGGCACTTCCTTGCTGCGGCCCTGGACCCAGCTGTCAGCGTCTCCACGCACAGTACTCTTCCAGTGGAAGTCGGTCGTTGACCACGCCGCGCCGAGAGCACCACAGCGGTGGACGACGGCGAGGCCTAGGAAGGGGACGACACGGAGGCAGGGAAGACTCGGCAGTTGTTTCCCACGCGGAGGGGAGTATGACTGTACGAGGGTTTACTGGTTCGTCTGCCGTCGCCGGAGAATAACAGCAGGTGTGGGTGAGTAGAGGGATGGCTAGGCCAGCGACGGGAGTACGGTGGGGCGGTGAGGCCTGCGCGGCAGCACAGCCGGCCGCGGGGAGGAGGGAGCAGGCAGTCCCGCCGGTGCTTGTTTGAGCGGCTGGAGCAGGAAGAGCAGAGATTGAAGAAGCACGACGGCCGTTGGATGGACATCCAACAGTCAGTGCTTGTGCGTCAACCTTTTTTTAGGAAAGCCTCAAATCTGTGGAAAACAGCATACAGCCCATCTGCCATTATTTCTAATAATTTACAGCCCATTTGCTAATTCTTAAGGTTTTTTTGGAGCCCATATTCTTTTTGTTAGCATTACAGCCCATATTGTGGCCACGGTTAAAAAATTATACGAAATTTTGCATATTTCGGTGCGGTCCGAACTTTTTTTAATCCCGAAATTTCGACTCACATTCAAACTAATTTTAAAAATAAATGTATATCAATATAAAATCCAACAAATTCTCCACGCATAAAAATTAATGTAATTTAAAATCTTGAAATGAAAAAAAAGATATTTGAAACTAATTGTCGGTTTGATGTGTTTTAAAAATGTACAACCCATTTCTCATTACTGATGGGCCATTTTCTCGGCCAGCCGAATGAAAGCTCTTCTCGTCTTGAAAGATTTGCAGCCCAACAGGCCTGACAAAGCGACTTACTTGGCAAATCACAAAAAAACTGGGCTGTGGCCGTGCACCCAGCTGTCAGCCTCTCCACGTACAGTACTCTTCCGATGGAAGTCGTTCCTTGACCACGTTGACCACGCCGCGCGGGGAGCACCACGGCGGTGGACGACGGCGAGGCCTAGGAAGGGGACGACGCGGAGCCGGGGAAGACACGGCAGTGGAAGCCCGCGCGGAGAGGAGTACGAGGGTTCACTGGTTCGGCTGCGGTGTGAGGCTGCCGTCGCCGCAGGGCCTGGCCAGTGGTGGGAATAGTAGGGGGCGGTGAGGCCTCTGCGGCAGCACAGCCGGCCACGGGAGGCAGGAGCATGCGACACGACCGGCGCTGCTTTGGGCGGCTGGAGCAAGAAGACCAGAGGTTGAAGAAGCACTACGGCCGTTGGATGGACATCGTACGGTCACTGGAGCTAGAATCGTTCATATTGACTAAGTTCACAAAGCCCTTCGTCCCCGTCAACTTAGTAGGCCCACAAGTCAGCCTCCCACCAAGGTGGGTCCCAGCTAGCCGGGGGAGTATTCATTTTTTGTGCGTAATGAGGCACTTCCGGTGGGTCCGAGCTGATAGCGGGGGGGGGGGAACGTTTTTTCGCGAAATACGGTGGCCCGTCCGGTGGGTCCCAGCAGTCAGGAGGAAACAATTTTTTTCGCAAAATACTGGTGGCCCGTCCGGTGGGTCCCCGCTGTCAGGTGGAGGAATAATTATTTTCCGCGTATTAAGGAGGCACTTCCTCGCGGCTGCCATGGACCCAACTGTCAGCCTCTCGACGTACAGTACTCTTCCGATGGAAGTCGGTCGTTGACCACATTGACCACGCCGCGCCGAGAGCACCACGGCGGTGGACGACGGCGAGGCTTAGGAAGGGGATGACGCAGAACCGGGCAAGACGCGGCAGTGGATGCCCACGCAGAGAGGAGTACGAGCGTTCACTGGTTCGGCTGTGGTGTGAGGCTGTCGTCGCCGCAGAATAACAGGGGGTGTGGGTGAGTGGAGGGATGGCCTGGCCAGCGGTGGGAGTAGTAGGGGCGGTGAGGCCTCCGCGGCAGCACAGCCGGCCACGGGAGGCAGGAGCAGGCGGCACGACCGGCGCTGCTTTGGGCGGCTGGAGCAAGAAGACCAGAGGTTGAAGAAGCACGATGGCCGTTGGATGGACATCGTACGGTCACTCCAGCTAGAATCGTTTATATTGACTAAGTTGACAAAGCCCTTGGTACGTCAACTTTTTTTTGAATGCATGCAGATCAGCTTAGTAGGCCCACAGGTCAGCTTCCGAAATGGTGCGCCCCAGATGTCAGGGGGAGGAATCATTTTTTGGGCGGGTGAAGCTAGAATATCCGAGATTGAAGAAGAAGCACGGCATCCGTTGGATGGACATCCAACGGCCACTGCTGCTAGAACCGTGTGTTGACTATAACTTGGCAAAGCCTTGCATACATGTCAACTCTGTTTTTTTAGGGGACGTGTCAACTTAGTAAGGCCAGAATTGTGTGGCAGAGAACTTATAGCCCATTTGAGATTTGTAAGAATGTGTAACCCATTTTTGAATTCTAATGGAATTTACTACAGCCCATTTACAGTTTGTTAAAAGTACAGCCCATTTCAACCAACCGTTCAAAACAGAATCCAATAAAATTTCCCACATTTTGATGGGATCCGAAATATTTTTATCCCGAAATTTCTAGTCAGATTAAATACAATTTCAATATAAATTTATATTATGTAAAAATCCAACGAAACATTGCGCTCGCAACAATTAATGAAATTAAAATTTTCAATATCCAAAAATAATATTTTATAAAGTAATCACGTGTTTGGTGCATTTTTTTAGTTGCTGCCCAGTTTTTATAATTACATCCCATTTATTATTTCTTAAAGCCCATTTTCTTGTTAAGCCTAATGCATCCCTCCTAGGAAAGATTTGCAGCCCAGCGGGGCGGAGAATAACAACTTGACCTTGCCTGGGTATTCCTAAAAAAAGTATAGCTGGGCTAGCCATTTTCAGCTTGAAAAAAATTAATATCTGGGCTGGATATCTGGCCTGGGCTAGACGGGCCACAGCCCGCCCAGTTAATACCTGCAGCGATGTTTTCGTTGTTGTTCAGAGGAGAAAAATTAATATCTAGGCTAAACATCGAAAAACTCTGCAGTGCTCACACCTCAAAAACACAAATACTGCTCGAGCTGCTTGGTCCCAGCTGTCGGCCACTTCTTGTGCAATTCTCTCGTTTATTGACTACTACATATGTTGACAACGGTGTGGGACCGTGATGTCAGGAAACCAGGAGGAAGCAAAATAAATTATAGTTATATATATATATATATATATATATAATAAGGAGGCACTTGCGTACGTGAGGCTATGGACCTGGTGGCTCCCCATTGTCATCCTCTCCAAGTAAAGTCATCTCCTCGCCCGCGCGTGCTTTCCGCCGAAACAGTCAGCGCCGCCCGCCCCGCTTCCCGGTGCAGGCGATTGCTCCGCCTTCAAAAGACACAAGTGCCGTCTGTCCGTCCATCTGCCGCCCACATTAATGATACGCGGTTGCCGAGGCGGCTACTCCGGCGCCACACATCCGTCCCTCCACCCACCCACCATTGCTATATAAACTGCTGCGCCGGCCATAGCCGCAGTCATCCGCATCCGTTCCCTTTCTCCTGTCCACACCACTACTGCCCACCATGGCTTCCTCGCGCTCCAGCGCTCTTCGGGACGGGCGGACGATGGACCACAAGGAGATGGCAGCCATTGCTGCCGACCGGCTGGCCGGCAGGCAGCCGAAGGACGACGACGTCCCAATGGAGAGCATGGTAGTCGATGATCCGGCGCCAACCCCCTCCTCTGCGCCATCCTCGCCGGTGCATTGCACCATGACCATCGGCGAGGCCCGCGCCCAATATATGGACAGGGTGAGGCAGATGCGTGAGGAGCAGTTCCGGGAGGCGCAGGCCGACGCCGCCTACAACCACCATCTCCTCCAGGAGCACCTGCAGGCGGAGGAGCAGATCACCGCGGAGCGGGCGGAGCAGGAGGCGCTGCTCGACTCGTACCGCTCCGCCCGCAAGGGCCGCCTCGAGTGCTGGCGGTACCGCATGCGGGTGGCGGAGGCTGCGGCCGCCTACAAAGAGGCTAGCAAAGAGGGGGATGAAGCGGGCAAGGCGTTGTTTGGCGAGACCGAGGACGAGGCAGAGGACAATGCCGGCTCCGACGAGTCCCCGCTCTGCTGGCGTCGACGAGGCCCTGCTCCGCCGAGGCCCCGCGGCGCCAACAACGAGGCAGAGGACACCGCCGGCTCCGCCGAGGCCCCGCCCCGCCAACAACGAGGCAGAGGACATCGCCGGCTCAGCCGAGGCCCCACCCTGCCGGCAACGTGGGGGAGGATTTCCACCGCTCCGCTGAAGCGCTGCCGCCGGCAACGAGACAGAGGACATCACCGGCTCCGCCGAGGCCCCGCCCCGCTGCCAACAAGGCCGTGCCACACAGAAAACGAGGAAGAGTAGAACACGATAGGTCGCCGCCGCTCGGGTCCAAGTAAGGCCATCGCTGCTACCCTCCAGTTGAAGCCAAGCTAGGCGGGTTGACCATTGACGGCCGGTTAGCTTCTTGGCGGCGACGTGAACTCGGAGAGCTGCGCTGGAGAAGAACGCTGCTTCTGCTTAACTGCTGGTGCAGTTGGCTGACTGACACGTGGGCCCAATAGGCCACATGTCAGTTACGCAACTGCACCTGCAGTTAAGTCACTGAAGCTTCTGTTCGGCTCAGCGGGACACAGGTGGGTAGCTTCGGTTAATTAATTATACCTCCAGCGCACCCCTTTTTAGTTGAAGAGTGTATGAAATGTAATGAAATCCGGCATGTTTATATGAAATCCGACCGTGTATGAATGAATTTATTTCGATTAGTTCGAATTCCTGTATCACTGGCATTGGATGAACATGCAAAACAATACGTACTAGCATTATTCCCAGGGTGATCACCTCGTTTGCAGCAGTTTCACATGTACTCCCTCCGGTCCTTTCTAGTCTGCATACAAGTTTTGTCTGCAGTCAAAGTATCTCTACTTTGACCAATCTTATACAAAAAAGTATGCACTTTCACAATGTGCGAAGTAAAAAGGAACAGAAGGAGTACAAAGAGTTTGAGCAGCTTTTTAGCGTTTCTGTACATTGCAATCAAACACACAGGCCTGGCAATTCATAAAGAACATTCAAAACAATCGATGATTATGCATCTCAGCTACTCACATGTCAGAGGCAATATTTACTTCACAACTAAAGAATAAAGAAAAAATTGATCGACGCTGCTGACAGCAAAGGGCGTCCCATTCGAAAATATCAAACGCACGTCTTGCTAAAATAAATGAGCAAAATTTGACAAGGTTGTCCCATTCCAAAATATCAAATGCCTACGATTGTGGAATGGGCAGGGTTTTCCATCAGTTCGGACATTGACATGGCACCTCGTGCTAAATAAACCAGCTGTTCTTTTTTGTGCAGTTCCACCAAAATCAACCAAATTCGCGCGTAGCTTGTATGATTTCGCCCTTATATGTTGCAACACCTTGAACTTATCGGCACCTCCTTTCTTGTGGTGGAAATGAATGATTCGATGTATTCATGAACATTTTGTGCAGTTCCCATTGAAATCAAGCTGAGCACCCATGTTTGCACAAATACAAAAAAGTGATTATGCTCAAGTGTAGTTATCAAACCCGAGACCTCAAGTTTGATGAGCGAACAGGCTAACCAGCTACACAACCCTCTCGTTATGTTCAACGAGAGGGAAATAACCTTTTATACATTCCTGCATTTGTGTGACAAGCATGCCATGTTTTTTGTGTGTGTGGGAGTCATTGGGATTTCAATCATAATCGTGTCATGTGGCTTTGGTGGTAAGACTATCCACAGTGGTGCAGAAATAATGCAGCCTTAGTCACCTTACCTCTCTCCACGTAGTACGTTGGGTCCCACCAGTCAGAGGGTAAACAAACAAATTAATAAAAAAATTAAAAGCGCCAGCGGTGTATCTTACCTCACACATCTCGCTACTGCTCGGGAACACTGTCCAATTGATCCCTCTGTTCGCTCACGTACTATTTTAAGTGAATCCTTATTATAACATGCACACAAATTTTGGGCACTTGTATTCGACTTAAGTCAGTGTGCCACCGTATCTCATATACTTACTACTCCCTCCATCTAGGTGTAATAAGTCACGTTAGAAGGTGCAACGGGACCAAGGTGCGTGCGTGTGCGTGTGTGTGTGTGTGTGTGTGTGTGTTTAACAACATGTGTGTGTTAGAGAGAGCGACAGATCCTCCTACAGAGAGATGTTGTGTAGTGTACGATTTTAGCCGCCAGAGTCGGTGCATCCTCTCGTTTTCGGGCGTGTCCGGTAGGGACATGCGGACAGCGGCCACGCCCGCTCCTGACCAGCCTGGCCCACCCAAAGCCCCTCCATCGCCCGCGCGCACTTCCCGCCCGAAACGGTCAGCGCCGCTCCAAAGAATCGGTGCCGCATTCATGCCCGGGCAGAGCGGACGCGACCTCTCACTGGCGCAAGAGTGATGGTTGCTTCGTCCGTCCAACTTACTGCTGGGTCTATGTGATTTGACAGCTCATTGGTCTTTATTACTGAGGTGGCAGGACTGCTGGATGTCCCACGGTTTCGGCGAAAGGAGGTACTACTACTAGATTACAATTTTCTCCATTCTTACAGCGGAGGCATGCAAGGGCAGTGAAAACACACATGCTTAGTAATTACATGGCCCACCTCACACTATCACCGTGCGACACCTAACTCTTTACATAGTACTCCCTCCGTTCCTAAATATTACTAGATGAGTCCCCGCGCGTTGCCGCGGAACAGCGGTATATCTCTCTGCGCAAAATTATCGGTTTCATAGAACTAAGAAAAACTCTATAACCGCATGACAAATGTGGTAGCCAAACTAAATAAACTCCCATCATTATTTAGATCATCCCACGTAAGGAAAAAAGATCAGCCAACTCCTACTGCATAATGGGATTATATTTTTCTTTTTGACATGTTAATGCGACTTAAAAGCTCACTTACATGCATGCTACCGGTGCATGCTTGCATGTAGACACGTTGATGTGATTTAAAACCCACTCACATGCATGTGCCACGGTATTTCTGCATGCTTGCATGTGGCTTAGTGCGGAGCCTCTCAACGTCTAGATCAGACGGCTAATATGGACTGATTTACTTCATCTAACGGCTACATCAATTTTGATGATGTGGCTCAAGGAGAGGATAGAGAATTTCTAGTAGTGGGGGCTAGCTATTACTAGTAGATAAGTCTTTGTAGAGATTCCACTACATACGGAACAAAAGGAATGAATCTACACTTAAAATGCATCTATATACATCCGCATGTGGTTCATGGTGAAATCTCTACAAAGACTTATATTTAGGAAGGGAGGAAGTACTAGTATAGTACGTACTGTAATTTATCAGCGAGATAAATTTGTACAATGCTATGAAGCTTCCAGCTTCTGTTACATGTATCTTGCGTCCAAGGTTGCCCGTTGCAACATTTCATCAAATACAAAGGAGACTAACATGCATGCTATTGCATCTCAATGATTGACAGATCATAGCAAATATGTACTCCCTCCGTTCCAAAATAAGTGTCTCAACTTTGTGCAAACTTTAGTACAAAGTTGTACTACTACTAAAGTTGACACTTATTTTGGAACAGAGGCAACTAAAGAAAAAAAGATCCATGCAGTCCCTAGCCCTTGAACCGTGAACCCTGACCAGGCTTCAATTTGCTGGCAACGTTCGAGCTTCCTAATAAATGAAGTTTGCAACCTTTTGACCATCGGATCATTTTGTGCAGTTTCACCAAAATCGAGATGAGCATCCCTGTGGCAAAGAAATTGAAGAAGCGTCATTAGAATAAGATTACTGGGACTAGTTGATGAGACATAAACTCATCACAAATATAGTACGTAGAAGCCAGTAGAGGTATGTGCGGGGCAAAGAAGTAGAGAAATATCCACAGGGAGTGATGTGGGCAGCTGGAGCAGTGGTGCAAGCCGGCTGTAAAGGGAGTTGTACCTGAGGGACGTAGCACAACCTTGAGAAGGGCGGCGGGAGGCAGCAACTGCCCACGTCGCGGCACTGAGCAAGGGACGAAGGCAACCTCACCGGCTTTGTGAGAGAGAACGGCGGGGACCCCTGATCGGGACGTGCCGACAGTGGGTTTTCGCCGTCGGTGACGGCCACCGCATCTACACTAAGCATCCACCCCTTACCCAAGCGGATGTGATCCGCCAGGATGTTAGAGATGTGGCCACAGTCGTTTTGTGCGAGAGAGTGTGAAGAGAGCAACCCCAGCAAGCAACCGTGTAGGCTGGCCCGTCCTGACTATGTATATAGTGGAGCGGTTTCCTTTTCTCTCCATATGAACCTATCATATTGCGTACGTGCCACTAAAGAAAAAAAACTTTATTTATAAATGACGCGGCACCTACTACTCGTTCTCCTATAACCTTGCGCTTGGCATCTCCAAAATATTAACCTTGCGATTGGCTCTTCGCCTCTTCGGGAAGTCGAGCAATAATGGTAGTGCAGTATATATCATTCTGGCTATATGAGACCGAATGAATTGCTGCACATCCACCACGTGGGCGAGGGTCGAGGGGCGAGGGTCGAGGGGCGAGGGAGAGTGCTATATACGGAGCAAAATGAGTGAATCTACACTCTAAAATACGTCTATATACATCAGTGTTTGGACTATGTACTAGTAGTTCATATTGAAATCTACTAAAGGACATATATATTCCAAACAATATGATATAATCTCTATAACCAAGGTAGTAGGGACGAGGAGTAAACGGAGGGAGTAGTAAATTTTTTCTCCTCGTCCTGCGAGCTACCGCGCGCATGGGCGAGGGAGCGGGCGTAAGGCGGAGCAAGCTTCACCTCATCCTGCGAGCCACCGCGCCCGTGGGCGGGGGAGACGGCGTACTAAGCAAGCTTCTCCTCGTTCTGCGAGTTGACGGGACACATCAAAAGTACTCCAGTGCATAGAGCCTTGCCTCTAAGGTAGGCCCCACATGGTTTGCCTCTTTTTTTAACATAACACGTCAAGTCGCAATTTGTTTGTTTACCCGTGGTAGACGATCCTCCCTCCACCAAGTGGACAACCAGTACACGTGCCAAATTACCACGTGGGCTACCTTTTTCGTATAGAAATGAGCTCCACCGTGTACCGCGCGGGTGTGGTTGGGAAAGAGACAGGAGTACGTGCGCCGTGCATGCACCTCTTCTCTTCGTGCACGTCCCCCACCTACGTGGGTGTGTGTGAGAGATACAAACCGCGTTCGTGAGTGTTTTTTGTTTTGGGGTGGGGGTGGGGTGGGGGTTGATTTTGTGAATTATTTGTGGGAATATGTGTCGATGACATCTCAAACAAAATTTTGCATGCAATGTGTGTGAAATGGAGGCCTATCCATATCATACATAGAGGGTCGGGCAATCCACGAGAAGAGAGGGAGGGGTCATAGCTATCGATAGAGTCGAAGAGAGGATCTAGTGGGTGGGTGCGAGATTGATGAAGAGAGCCATCGAAATTGTGTGTGTGTGTGTGCAAGTCAAAGATATAGGGCGACTGGCCTACCGGAACGTTAGAGGGCACATGTCAAGTTTGTGTGTGGCAGGGAGACATGACTAGAGCGCTCGATGTATCGGTGTGTGTGGGGGGAGGGGGTGGGGGAGGGGGAGGCAGAGGCCTAACTATAGAGGTAGAACGACTCGTATATGTGTTGAGAAGGAGAGACCCAGCTATGTCTTGAGGGAGATCGGTCGACATCCATACATAACTGAAGGACGGGAAATATGATGGGACAGAGAGAGAGGAGAGAGAGAGAGGGAGGGAGAGGGAGGGAGAGGGGTAGAGTGCTGGATGGGTGATGGAGTTGCTTCTCGAAGATGGTGGGAGAGGCCTACTAGACAAACTGAGGGTGGAACTGCAATGTTATCAATAAGAGTGGGGATGTGTTTCTGTGTGTGCCTGTGCGTGATAGATCTGTCGGGACGCATCCATGGATGATGAAGGGGAACCATGTGTTTGGTAAGGAAACCTAACTAGATCGGTAGATCAATTGTTGTTTGTCGGAGGAAGGGAGAGACACAACTAATGAGGTAGATCGATTGACGTGTGGGTCAAAACGAGTTATAAGGACCTAGCTAGCTATATGTATAGCGAGAGATCGGTCGGTGTACGTCCATTTGTTAGAGGCAAATAAGGCCCAGCGAGACGGATAGACAGAGAGAATGGAGCTAGGAGGTGGTGCGAGAGGCCCAACTACTAGCTAGATAGGGGGAGGAGTGTGCGGTTGTGAGATCGATGAAAAGAGGGGCGAGAGTTTACACGTGTGTCTGACCGTATGAGAGACACGAGGCAAGGACACATAAAGGAGGAGATTGAAGGTGTGTGTGTGTATGTTGTAGGCAGGCATCGCTGGAGAGGTTTATCGATCGGTGTGTGTCGGAAAGGAGTTGTGGAGACTCTGGGAGAACGACCTAAAGAAAAAAATGAATGTGCTTGGTGGATAGAATGCCGAGGGAGGGGGAGGGCGAGGAGGGCGTGTGCATGCATGAGAGAAAGTTAGTGGTAGCTACAAAGGTTAGAGGATTGTGTGGGTGTAAGAGACTAACAAAGATCATAATTTGATATGAAAGCGGATTCATATATTTGAATAGGAGATCATAGTGTTTTAAACATTGCATGCATGAATATAGCGGTGATACACATGTTGTGCACATGTTATACCATAATGTGATAATGCATGGCGTTTGCAACTCACAGCTAAATGCCGAACAATCTAAACCATACTATACATCAAACAATCTCACATTTTATTTGAATTTGTGATAATGTGTGGCGTTTGCAGCTTACAACTAAATATCGAACAATCTAAACAATACTATATATTGAACATTCTCACATTTTATTTGAATTTGTGGTAATGTGTGGTGTTTGCAACTCACATCTAAATACTTGTAGGCGTAGGGGGCGGGGCACCATACATAATGTGATAAACACATTATACATATGAGACATGGTTTAGATTATGAAGATCTAGCTAGAGCTAGAAATGTAATGTGATTTGAAATCAAAATAAAGTGGATTCAAAAAATCTAGTTCGAGTTCATATAGTACATATAGTTCATATGTAACTCGAGACTAATCATGTGGTGTGCTGTGAAGATAATACACAAATGATGGTTTAACTTGACAATAATGATGATTGTAGATCTTATTAAAACAGAGAAACGAATTCAAATGCTTTGACTTCACAACAATCATTACTGTAGATCTTATTCAAATAGAGAAACGAATTCAAATTTAGTTCATATTGAAGCGGTAGTATATACGTTTGGAATGCACTAAAACGTTCATTTGAGTAGTAGGTTGCATGCATTATACACGTAGCGAAATATTTTAATTGAACATAACATGAATTCAAAGTTTTGAATGACATTTGTAGTGCGCATTGATTTGGTACAGTACACGTTATACTTGTCCGGAAATTTCAACCCGCGCCTTGTTAGCCCGAAATATTTAAGATATATCTTTGTCTCGTTGTGCTCCGACAACTCCCTCCATCTCAACCCGCGCCTTGCTATTCTGAAATTACAACGCGCGCGTGAAAACTCCCACCTCCTGTGAAATCCCGACACGCGAAATGCTCGTGCTACCCCTGAACTGAAAGAACCGCCTCAAATCGGTGGGGGTACTTTCGTAACTTACCCCACATTTTGGACAAGCGCGTCTCTAAGCCATGGTTCCCCACTGCCATCCCATCCGCCCACCCATTCATACACCGAGGCCGCGAAAACCCGCGACGAAACCCCACACCCTGCTCCGTCCGCCACCCAGCCGGAGCCTCTTCCCCGACGACGTCGTCCACAACAACACCTCGACGTCCCTCATCCACCGTACCGGATGAGGATCCGTCGTTGATCTCATCATCCCGCCGGTTCAGCCACCCCGTCCTCCACCTCCAAGGAGCTGCCCCGACATTCCCCTCGTCTTTCGCGCCACCTCCATTCCCACACTGCCGTCTTCACCTGCACCACCGGAAGAGCATCATCATCACCGTTTCCTCGGATGAAGTTGCAGCCTAATCGGCGCCACCAAAGAGGTTGTACACTAATCGCCACATTTTCTTCTTGATTCGATCTCACGGTGCTGCCGGCGCTCGGTCCCGAGCCGACACGGCGCGGCTCCATCCACGGCGGCGTCGCCGGCCACTTCCTCCACGGCGTCGCTCCCTCAGCGGCGACGTCCACATCAGTAGGAGCTGCTGCTGCTTTAGCTCTCGCTCGCGCTGCTGCTCTGCTCTTGCTCTCGGTCCCTTGCCTGGTCTGCTCTTGCTATTGATCTTGCTCGCGCTGCTGCTCTCGCTCTTGCTTGCGATGCTGCTCCGATTTAGCTACACTTCAGTCGACTGAATCGACTTTTGGGTCAGTCGATTTTCAGGGGGTGGGGGGCTCGTCGGGGTGAAGAAAGAACCAGCCGCAGCGGGGAGGGGGGCTCGCCGGAGAGGTACCCCACTATCTATCTTAGGGTTCAGGATGGGGGCGGTGGTCGCCGGCGGTGGCGGGGCGTTGGCGGGGCGGCGGCGTGGGGATCGCCGGAGAAAAACTCGGCACGGGGGGCCTAGAGGGATGGCCGGGGCAGCGGCGGACCGGCGGTGGGGAGTGTTTTCGGGGCGGGCGGGGCGGCACACCGCCGGCCGCGGGTGGCGGGGGGCTGCTGTTTGGCCGGTGGTGGCTGGCGGCTGAGGGGGGTGGAGGTTGAAGATGAACCGCAGGCCCTCGATTTCATATCCAACGGCTGCAAAATCGACTGATCAGAGATGAAAAAGTCAGTCGACCAACGTGTAGCCTCACCTTGCTAGTGCGTTCAGTTTCGACAGCAAAATTCAGTTTCGACAGCAAAAATCAGTTTCGACAGTTAAGTTCAGTTTCGACAGTTAAGTTCAGAGATGAGCGGCTGATGTATTTTACATCTAGCACTTTGTGGTTATGTATTTTACGTCATCTATTGGAGATGCTATTAGAATTCCACTCAGGTTAACGTTGTTCGTTGTCTCTCTTGTCCTGCTTCAGCCTCGGCGTCGTACAACTCACCGGAGCTGCTCCAACGACGAAACCCTCCATCACAGCGGAGTAGTACCTCGGGCTCCATCTCCAGACGCCTAAGATCTTCTTCCCCTCCTCCGACAGCAAAGTCAGCCGGAGCATCCTCACCGGCCAACCCAATCACGCCGAGATCGACATGGCTTCGCCAAAGAGGTTGTACACTTGTTGCATCTCTTTTTTACTCTACATGTTATATATATTGTCCACTGAGCACACGGATTTGTTCCTTTAGTGTCTCCTTGAAAGAAAAAACATAGGAATTTTAATTTTCACTTGTCCTCCTTTTCAAATTCCTATTCATGAAGCACAAGACTAAGAGATAGTAGCATAATATCATTATAACTATACATTTTCTTGTGGTTTGACTTAATCTCACCATGCTTCTTTGCATCCTATGATCTTCCAATTGTTGTGAATCAAACACCCAGATTGGCAGAAATCCTGTGTTTTTAAATTCTCTGTTTTGCACGTGCATTCCTATCCTATTCCTGTCTATTTCCTATCCCTGCATTGTTGGAATCCTCCAATTCAAACGAGCCCTTACAGAATTACTTCTCTTACAGATAGTTGTCAAAGAAAACCTTGCGTGGTTTGTCCCGCTCCTGCTGCGCCGTCGTCCACCCCAGCTCAGCTGCTCCAACGACAGAAGGGTCCAGCACAGCAGGGATCCGGCCTCTAGACTGTCTTTCACTGCCTCAGATCTTCTTTCTCGCCGCTGGCAGCCATGAAAACTGCATTACCATCATCAACCGAGCAGATGACCTCGAGGACTACACGGGTCTGCAAGAGAGGTTGCACTCTTTCGTGTCTGCTTACGTTATGCATCGCTTAATATTACATGCTACTTTATCGTCCTGTTCACCGATTAGACTCTGAGTCAGCTCCAAACTAATGGTCAAACTTGAGTTTTTAAATGGTTGTGGGGTACATATCGGGGCCGCTATCAATAGTATCTATCTACTATCTGGTTAATCTCCGGTGTCTACTATGAGTTTCATGTTGGGTGGGAAACAAACAGTAAAGAAGCCATTATCTGTATTTTTTAACTGAAGCCATTATCTGCCTGCTATTATTGGTTTTGAGTCTATCCACAGGTTGCTACCATCACTCTGGATTTCGGCATGCACTCCTTACATAATCTCACTATGTTTTATTCCTATGCATTACAGTTATTGTAAACAATGGAACTGAACATGTAGAGCAAAAGAGACGAGCCTTGCGTGGCAATAAAATTTCATGCAGACTCGCTCCATGGTAGGCGCAAAGGCAGCCCCCCCTCCACGCATTTCGGATTGTAATCGAGAGGAAGATATCTGTTCTGAGGGGGATTCAGAAGGAGAAGACAACTCCTATTTACCCCCTGAGGTCTTCGCTCTAACTTGGCATGCTGATGTTGGTTATATCATGCATATGGTGTCTTGCATTGCTTACTTTATACATCAAATATGTCATCTGCTTAGTTTAGACATCCTTTGTGCGAATGCCATCTGTTTAGTTTATTCATCGTTTATGTGAATTATGCAACGCCATCTTGTTTAGCCAGGCATCATATATGTGAATTTTGCAATGCCATCCTGCTTAGCCAGTCATCTTATATGTAAATTATATCAGGCCATCCTTTTTTTGTTACATATTACATTTGTCAACAATGTTAGTACATTCAACTACTCTTCGTGTGCATCAGCCATTTGACACGGTGATGGCAAATTCTGGAGTGAAAACAAGGTCTTCAGAGCAGACTATGCTATCTGACGAAGCGCATATCTCGCTGGTTACGGATAGCTCCTCAGAGGAGGATTCAGAGACAGATGACCAGTCCTATTCCCCCCCCAAGGTGTATGATCTAACTTGGCAGGGTTATGTTGCTCATATCGTGCGTATGGTGTCTCGCATTGCTACGTCATTTGATTAATTTAGACATGCTTTGTGTGAATGCCACCTGGTCAGTGTCTAATTACCATATATGTGAATTATGCATTGCCATCTTGTTGCAAGACATTATATATGTGAATTATACAATGCTATCTTGTTGCAAAGGCATTATATATGTGAATTATGCAATGCCATGCTGTTTAGCCAATCATCATGTATGTGAATTATATCATGCTATCATTTTTTTGTATTACGTGTTCCATTTGTCGACAACGTTTGTATATTCAACTACTCTTCCCGTGCATCAGCCATTTGAAGCGGTGATGGAAGTATCTGGAGTGAAAACAAGGTATTCAGAGCAGACAATGCTACCTGCTGAAGCAGACATCTTGCTGGTTACAGAGAGCTCCTCAGAGGAGGATTCAGAGACTGATGACCAGTCCTATTTCCCCCCTGAGGTCTATGCTCAAACTTGGCAGGGTTATATTACCCATGTCATGCATGTTGTCTTGCATTTCTTAGTTTTTACATCATATATGGATTGCCATCTGCTTACTTGCTTACTATATAAATCATATATTTGAATTATATCATGCCATCATGTTTACATAGTACATACACATCATCTATCTGAATTATGGCATGGCAACCCATTTAATAAAGACATCATATAGTTATATCATCTCATCCTGTTTAGTGTTTACAGTCATCATATTTTGAATTATGGCATTCTATCCGTGAATGTATGTGAATTATGGCATGCCAACCTATTTAATAAACACATTATATAGTGATGTCATGTCATCCTGTTTACATAGTCTCATATTTTGAACTATGTCTTTCCATCTTTTTTAGTTAGCCATCATATTGTGAAATTGTGTCATGCTATCCTGTTTAGTTAGCCATCATATATGTGAAATTGTGTCATGCTATCCTGTTTGGTTAGACAACATAAATATGAATTATTTCATGCCCTCTTTTATTCCCCACTATCCATTGCACCTGTCTATCATACAATGTCTATACTTTCAATTACTTTTCTTGTTTATCAGCCATTTGAATTGGAGAGCATGATGTCAGTATCTAAGGGAGTAACAACACGGTCTTCAGAAAAGATAGTGCTACCAGTTGATGCAGATAGAACCACGGTTGTACTTGCCCAAGGACCAGATCCACCACACATAACCCAGAATCTCGCACATTGTACCCCTACCCAGTTGGACAGAGAACCAGCTACACCCCTTCTAACCCCAACCCCGGCAGATAGTAACCCAGTTCCAGTTGACACAGCACCGTCTCCACCACAGAGCACCCAAACACGAGCAGTTAGTAAGGGAACTGCAGTGCCCAAAGCACGAGGACCACCACTCCGAATCCCAACTCAACGCTTAAAGGAGAAGAAGAGTTGTTCTCAGGTCAGGTTTTGTAGCTATGGTTCATACTCCTTTGCTCTTGCATTACTGTATTTACTCATACCAACTATTTTCAATTTTGAAGGATGGAATTGAAACTCCAATGGCGCAACAGGCATGTTTTAAACCTGTTTCTTTAACTGGTTTGCTGTTGTAACCTGCTCTATGTTGATTTCAGTTTCAATTGAATAAACAGTTATGTTCTCATGTCATGCACATTACAAGTGTTGTTATTGCTCTATAGTTACCCACACTTATATTCTGTCTATTCTGCTTTGTCTTGAACAAATATTATTTGAACTGTGTCTCTATCTTGATTTGGCAACAAAAACTAGAATGTATAGACCATAAAGTGACCATGGTACATAGATATATGTTTGTTTCATGCTGTTATCCTGTCCACTTTACTACTGAACTCATTTACCAAAATGAGTTTCATATGCAACATGGTAAACATGTGATGTGTCTGCTTGTTTCTCTTTTAGAATGCGGACAAAATATTGGAGAACAGTACCGCGTTATCCAATGGTAAAGGAAGTAATGCAGATAAGGTTCAAGATAGTGAGACATCCCTGTTGGTCTCCAAGAAAGCTGATAAAAACTATCTTGACAACAGTGAGGGAACCCAAAAGTCCTGTCTTGATGTAGTGTTCGAGTTACTGGCCACTACTGCTGGCACAAGCTCTTCGAACTCGCTGCCTGAATCAGTTCGTCTTCTTGAGTCTCAACTTCAAGTTGAAAGACATCGATCAGATGTGCTACGACAGGAAGCTGAAGGACTGAGGAAGTCCCTATAGAATTCAGATGCATATTTTCTGGTGCAACAGCAAGCGCTGGAGGATTTAAGCGCCAAACAAGAGAAAGTTAATAAGCTTGCTAAGCATCTTGCCAGCATTATGGGTACCCAGGATATTGTTTCTTGAGATCTTCTAAAGTGGTTTCAGTTCTGGATTTGTTTTGCTGCGGCGTTTATTTGCGTTGGTCGCCAACTTTGACAACCAGTGTATATGATATGCTGCTTTGTTCCCTATATTTGCACTGGTGGCGAACTTTGATGCCCAGTGGATGTAATATGTGTAATAGCCGTGATAGCCTAGCGTTAGTTGCTTGCTTATTTATTTCCTTTTTGTCTTGTTTATTTGTTTGCTTGTAGTCATTGCAGTTCTTTTTCCGCGGTTAGCTAGTGGCTGCAATAACCTATTTTTTAAAACTAGGCCACAATAACCATGGGCTAATATTTACTGTAGTGACACTGGGCCTCCTACTGGCCGTAAAAACAGTGGGCCTTCTACGGGCCGTAGAAACAATGGGCCTTCTATGGGCCGTAGAAACAATGGGCCTTCTGCGGGCCGTATCATCAATGGGCCTTATACGGGCCGTATGATCGATTGGCCAAACATGGGCCAAACAGACCGCATTATGGCCGTAAACGGGCTAGAGTTGGAATCGTCCGTTCATGGGCCGACCATAACGGGCCATCGTTAATAGGCCGTATTTGGTGACGCTATGAAAACGGCCCAACGTATTAACGGACCACAAACGGGCCGACTGTAACCACGGGCTGAATTTGGCCCACAAGCAAAAAATGACAGTAACGGGCCGTAAGTAAACGAATGCTGGAAATGAGCCCAAGAATAAATGGGCTCTGAGAAGGCCGAAAGATAACATGGGCTGGAAACGGCCCAACGGAATAATGGGCCGTTAATGGGTATAAAGTGATACACTGTTCAATACGGGCCAGTTTCACCACGGGCCGTTAATGGGTGTAAAGTGATACACTGTTCATTACGGGCCAGTTTCACCACGGGTCGTTAATAGGCCAAGAGTTACATAGGGCCTCATATGGGCCGAAAGACGTCATGGGCCATACATGCGCCAGAAGTGAAAACGGGCTGGAATCATATTGGATGGCCCAGATGACGCTATTGGGCCTTATTCGGATAGGGCGTAACGTGCCTTGGGTTAGCGGGCTGTAAATGGGCTATATGCGAACAGGCCGTTAACAGGCTTTCCATGGGCTGGCCCGCCACCTTTTGACCAAGTCAAACGGGCCGGCCTTTTCACAGGAATGGGCCTCTGTTGGGCCGTGCCACGTGTCGACGTATCATAGGCGCCTTCCGTCCAATGAGTGGATGACATCTGTCCCAACGATGAGCCGGCACGTGTTTCCTCCAGCCAATGATGATTTTACATGTGGAAAATCCCCATTGGTCGCGGCTGTTAACGGGTTATCGGATCCAAAACCCGACCCGATAGCTTAACGGCGTTCCGTTACGGTGGATGCCACGTGTCGGTCACCCTTGACGAAAGCACTTCTGTGACGCGTGATTTATCGTCATGGAAGTGGACACTTCCGTGATGATAATTTTGGCAATGTCATGGAACACTTCTACGACAGCACATGTATGACTATCTTGATTCTGTCATAAATTTGTCATGGATGTACATGCATGACAGAAAACGCGACCTACTGTGACAAACACGTATCATCACGAAAGTGTATTTTTTTGTAGTGTCCAGAACTAGTTGACGGCTTGACGCTCAAATGGATTCTCAAAGAATGTACTAGCATTCGTTTGAGCGCCAACTAATTACGGACGGACGAAGTAATGGTCTGTGTTTATGATCCTTTAGATGAAATGCTGGTGGCACTCTCCTGAAATCGTTCATCGGTCTATGTAATGCCGGCATGCTATTCCTCGAACTTACCATCGGCTTCATTGGTTCGCCCTGTGTTCATTATGTGCGGCTACTGTCAAATTTGTGAGATATCAGTTTCAGAGCAATGACTAAATCCAGTTTCTTGCCAAAAATCTGCTTCTGAGCCCAGGCTCATCTGCACCCCGCGATGATGAAAAAAATTAAAACAAATACTAGAAAATTTTCAATTTTTTTACATGGTAGATAATTTGATGCGCGAGGTCCGCTCCAATTTTCAAATCATTTGGACATCTGTGCAGCTCTCGGCAAAAAAGACAAATTCTGGGTCTGTAAAAAAGTTTTCTCTTCATGCATTGTTCTGACCCGATTTATCTTTTTTGCCGAGAGCTGCTCAAAAAATGTAAAATCACGCGCTACAGCCAAAGTTTCTGTTTTTGTTCTGCACATAGTAAACAAGCAATCTAATCATCCTAAAACCAAAGCTTGGCACATTTTTTTATAATACAATGGATATATACAAGGGGATAATTATTTACAGAGAAACTTCCATGAAAATTATACATTGTTTCCATGAGCATGAACACAAGTGCTCAAGGTCGACCCTCACTTCTTCAATGCATACTTTCCAATCACTTCTCTTTTTGAAAAACCTTTTAGGCATGATAGGCAAGTAAATTTTTTTGTATTTTCATTCTTTAAAATTTTTTTGTATGTTTCACCCACAACTAAACAGAAACAAAAAGGGAAAAAAATCTACTTAGTGAAGAAAGCAAACAAGCACACATGAGAATATCAACCCCACGCTATTGCTCCCCGGCAACGGCGCCAGAAAAAAAGCTTGATAATCCCCAAGTGCAGGGAATCATCGTAGCAATTTCCAAAGGTGGAAGTGATAAGTATGGAGTGTCGAACCCACAAGGAGCTAAAGGTAAGATCAATATTCTCTCAAGTCCTATCCACCACTGATACGACTCTACGTACACCGAACATTTGCTTCCAACTAGAAACGAGAAATAAAACTATGTTATGGGTGTGAAGAGGATAATTTTGCATGGTATCGGAGAGCTAAAATATAAAAGTAGGTGTTGTTATCATAAAGTTAGAATATATTACTAAATATTATAAATAGCGAGTGTGGAATAATGATGGGTCGGTGTGCGGAATTATCCTAGGCAATTGTTAACAAGACCAGTAATCACTATTGCAATTTCGTATGAGGGAGAGGCATAAGCTAACATACTTTCTCATCTTGGATCATATGCACTTATGATTGGAACTCTAGCAAGCATCCGCAACTACTAAAGATCATTAAGGTAAAACCCAACCATAGCATTAAAGCATCAAGTCCCCTTTATCCCATACACCGTGACCCACTTATCCGTGTTTATGCTTCTGTCACTCAAGCAACGCAGACAATAAGTAAACCATGGACATATTGCAAACACCCTACAACGGGAATCCCTCACGCTTGCGCGACACGGAGGGCACCATAGGACAGCACCAAAATAAAATATACAACTCATACCAATCTAGATCATCAATCAACCCAAAGACAAAGGATATCTACTCAAAACATCATAGGATGGCAACACATCATTGGATCATAATATGTGGCATAAAGCACCATGTTCAAGTAGGGATTACATCGGGGTGCGGGAGAGTGGACCGCCTAAAAGAGATGAGGGTGGTGATGATGATGCTGATGTTGATGAAGACGATCACCACGGCGATGATTCCCCTCCCGATGGCACTCCGGCGCCACCGGGAGAGAGGAGGAGAGGTTCTCCCCCTTGTGCTTCCTCCTCCATGGCCTCCGCCCTAGATGGGGAGAGCTTCTCCCTCTGGTCCTTGGCCTTCATGGCGATGATGGCCCCTCCGGGATCCTCCTCCATGGCCTCCAGTGATGATGGCCCCCGCCGGCAGGGTGCCAGAGAGGGCCTAGATTGATTTCTCGTGGCTACAGAGGCTTGCGGTGGCGGAATTTCCGATCTAGGTTAATTTCTGGAGGTTTGGGTATTTATAGGAGAGGTTGGCGTCGAGAACAAGTCAGGGGGCCCCACGGGTAGTCCACGAGGCACAGGGCACGCCTAGGGGGTGGGCGCGCCCCCAACCTCATGGGGCCCACGGGACTCCCCTCTGGTAGATTTTTGTTCCAGTATTTTTCATATTTTCTAGAAAAATTCTCTGTTGATTTTCAGCGCATTCCGAGAACTTTTATTTCTGCACAAAAACAACACCACGGTAGTTCTGCTGAAAACAGCATCAGTCCGGGTTAGTTCTAATCAAATCATACAAAAATCATATAAAACTATTGTAAACATGGCATGAATACTTCATAAATTATAGATACGTTGGCGACGTATCAACATCCCCAAGCTTAATTCCTGCTCGTCCTCGAGTAGGTAAATGATAAAAGAAATAATTTATGAAGTGTGAATGCTAGCAAGTGCACAAGTTTGATCAATGATAATTTCAATCACCTTTTCTAGCATCATTATATGTCATAATAGTAGCTCATCTCATAAAAATTTTCATGATCAAGTAACAAGCTATTCACATGTTAAAGTATAGATCATAAACTTTCTTGAAACTAACAAACTATATTCTCAGTCATCAAACAATTGCAATTCATCTTATTTTCAGGAAGGGTCTATGTCAGAGCTTTGATTTAGCAAACTCCACATACTCAACTATCATTTAATCTTTCACAATTGGTAACACTCACGTGATATTTATGGGTTCAAAGTTTTAATCGGACACAGAGAAAGATAGGGGCTTATAGATTCGCCTCCCAACCTTTTACCTCAAGGGTAATGTCAACAATAATAGTTCATGATAACTTACATCCAATTGGATATATATATCAGGATTTTTCCAACACAATGTGCTTGCCAAAGGATAAAATGTAAAAAGGAAAGGTGAACATCACCATGGCTCTTGCATAAGGTAGAAGATAAAAGTAAAAGATAGGCCCTCCGCAGAGGGACGCAGAGGTTGTCATGCGATTTTAAGGTTGGATGCACAAAATCTTAATGCAAAAGAACGTCACTTTATATTGCCACTTGTGATAGGGACCTTTATTATGCAGTCTGTCGCTTTTATTGCTTGCATATCACAAGATCATATAAAGCTTATTTTCTCCACACTAATAGATCATACATATTTAGAGAGCAATTTTTATTGCATGTACCGATGACAACTTACTTGAAGGATCTTACTCAATCCATAGGTAGGTATGGTGGACTCTCATGGCAAAACTCGTTTTAAGGGATGTTTGTAAGCACAAGTAGTATTTCTACTTGGTGCAAAGAATTTGGCTAGCATGAGAGGGAAAGGCAAGCTCAACATGTTGGATGATCCAAGACAATATAACGTTTCAGATATAGGAAAACATAACCCATTAAGTTGTCTTCCTTGTGCAACATCAAATTTTTAGCATGTCATATTTTAATGAGTGCTCACAATTACAAAAGATGTCAAAGATAGTATATTTATATGTGAAATCTCTCTTCCTTCAATATTATTTCATGAATTGTTCAAGTGACCAATTCTACGTTTGCTAAATTTCAATAAGTTTACTACCTATACTTATTATGTGTGAAGTCATTACTCCCCATGTTATAAGCATATGAAACATATATAAATTAAGATTTATGATATTCAATTCATTCAAACATTTACTCATAGGATATACGTGAAGCACGTGAGTAAATGACAAACTACTCCAAAAAGATATAAGTGAAGAACACTGAGTAGGCAAATAATTAACTAGCCATGGGAGGATTCTATTTAATTCAAGATTTCAGATCCAATAATTTTATTCAAACAGAAAGTAAAATTGAAAATACGCTCCAAGCAAAACACATATCATGTGACGAATAAAAATATAGCTCTGAGTAAGGTATACCGATAGTTTTGAAGACGAAAGAGGGGATGCATTCCGGGGCATCCCCAAGCTTAGGCGCTTGAGTCTTCTTTGAATATTACCTTGGGGTGCCTTGGGCATCTCCAAGATTAGAGTCTTTTCACTCCTTATTCTCCTCATATCGATACCTCACTCAAAACTTGAAAACTTCAATCACACAAAACTTAACGGAACTTCGTGAGATAGGTTACTACGATAAAGAGTAAACCATTCACTTCGGTACTGTAAAAGACAAGGTTCATAATTGTTCTCACACAATGCCTACTGTACCATATCATTTCTACAATTTATATTGAGAAATATAAGCCATAGAAACTAGAAAACAAGCAAACTATGCAATGAAAATAGAATCTGTCAGAAACAAAATAGTCTGTAATGATCTGAACAACAACCATAATTCTGCTACTCCAAAAATTATGAAATAAATTGGTGGACGTGAGGAATTTGTCTATTAATCTTCTTCAAAAATAATCAACTCAAAAGCACTCTTATGCAAAAAATGGCAGCTAATCCCGTGAGCGCAAAGTTTCTGTTTTTTACAGCAAGATCACATTAACTTTCACCTAATTCTTTCCAAATGTCTTACTTGGCACTTTATTAGGACAAAAGCTATAAAACATGATTACTACAGTAGCTTAATCATGTAAACACACAAAAACAGTAAGGTTAAATATTGGGTTGTCTCCCAACAAGCGCTTTTCTTTAGTGCCTTTTAGCTAGGCATGACGATTTCAATGATGCTCACATAAAAGAAAAGAATTGAAACATAAAGAGAGCATCATGAAGAATATGACTAGCACATTTGAATCTAGCCCACTTCCTATGCTTAGGGATTTTGTGAACACATAATTTATAGGAACAAGAATCAACTAGCATAGGAAGGCAAAACAAGTATAACTTTAAAACCTTAAGCACATAGAGAGGAAACTTGATATTTTTGCAACTTCTACAAGCATATATTCCTCCCTCATAATAATTTTCAGTAGCATCATGAATGAATTCAACAATATAACCATCACATAAAGCATTATTTTCATGATCTATAAGCATATAAATTTTACTACTCTCCACATAAGCAAAGCTCTTCTCATTCGGAATAGTGGGAGCAAACTCGAAATAGTGGAATCATTACTAACTAAAGTCGACACTCTTCCAAATCCACTTTAGATGATATTATTATTAATACTCCAAAAGATATAAGTTAAGTTCATGGAGTATTCTAGGATTAATATCGACTAGCAAATATCCAAGCTCAAAATATATAAGTGAAGCACACGAAGCATTCTATAAAACCGTACTCAAAAGATTTAAGTGAAGCACAAGGATCATTCTATAAGATCATACTCAAAGATATAAGTGAAGCACATGAAGTATTCTATAAATAAAGGAAGGGCTGTCTCATACTAGCATGATTCTTAAAGAAAAAGAAAAACATAAAGGACACAAATCATGTGAACAAAACAAAAACCGAGGTATACCGATAATTGTTGAAGAAGAAAGATGGGATGCCAACCGGGGCATCCCCAAGCTTAGATGATTGATTATCCTTGGAATATTTACTTGGGGTGCCTTGGGAATCCTCAAGCTTGAACTCTTGCCTCTCTTTATTCTTCTCATATTGATAGCTCCTCGATCTTCGAACACTTCATCCACACAAAACTTTAAAAAAAACTTTGTGAGATCCGTTAGCGTAATAAAGCAAACTACCACTTTAAGGTACTGTAATGAACTCATTCTTTATTTATATTGGTGTTAAACCTACTTTATTCCAACTTCTCTATGGTTCATACCCCCCGATACTAGCCATAGATCCATCAAAATAAGCAAACAACACGCGAAAAACAGAATCTGTCAAAAACAGGACAGTCTGTAGCAATCTGGAAGTTTAGTAAACTTATATAACTCCAAAAATTATGAAATAAATTTTAAAATTTGAAAACTTTGTACATAAGTAACGTGCAAAAAGTTTCAGACCCATTTGACCTTCCAGTAAAAAATGTAAAATCACACGCTACAGCCAAAGTTTCTGTTTTTGTTCTGCACATAGTAAACAAGCAATCTAATCATCCTAAAACCAAAGCTTGGCACATTATTTTTATAATAAAATGGATATATACAAGGGGATAATTATTTACAGAGAAACCTCCATGAAAAATTCTACATTGTTTCCGTGGGCATGAACACAAGTGCTCAAGGTCGACCCTCACTTCTTCAATGCATAACTTTCCAATCACTTCTCTTTTTGAAAAACCTTTTAGGCATGATAAGCAAGTAATTTTTTTTGTATTTTCATTCTTTAAATTTTTTTTGTATGTTTCACCCACAACTATACAGAAACAAAAAGGAAAAACAAAATCTACTTAGTGAAGAAAGCAAACAAGCACACATGAGAATATCAACCCCACGCTATTGCTCCCCAGCAACGGCGCCAGAAAAGAGCTTGATAATCCCCAAGTGCAGGGAATCATCGTAGCAATTTTCAAAGGTGGAAGTGATAAGTATGGAGTGTCGAACCCACAAGGAGCTAAAGGTAAGATCAATATTCTCTCAAGTCCTATCTGCCACTGATACGACTCTACGTACACCGAACATTTGCTTCCAACTAGAAACGAGAAATAAAACTACGTTGTGGGTGTGAAGATGATAATTTTGCATGGTATCAGAGAGCTAAAATATAAAAGTAGGTGCTGTTACACAAAGTTAGAATATATTACTAAATATTATAAATAGCGAGTGTGGAATAATGATGGGTCGGTGTGTGGAATTATCCTAGGCAATTGTTAACAAGACCGGTAATCACTATTGCAATTTCGTATGAGGGAGAGGCATAAGCTAACATACTTTCTCATCTTGGATCATATGCAGTTATGATTGGAACTCTAGCAAGCATCCGCAACTACTAAAGATCATTAAGGTAAAACCCAACCATAGCATTAAAGCATCAAGTCCCCTTTATCCCATACGCCGTGACCCACTTATCCGTGTTTATGCTTCTGTCACTCAAGCAACACGGACAATAAGTAAACCATGGACATATTGCAACACCCTACAGCGGGAATCCCTCACGCTTGCGCGACACGGAGGGCACCATAGGACAGCACCAAAATATAACATACAACTCATTCCAATCTAGATCATCAATCAACCCAAAGACAAAGGATATCTACTCAAAACATCATAGGATGGCAACACATCATTGGATCATAATATGTGGCATAAAGCACCATGTACAAGTAGAGATTACAGCGGGGTGCGGGAGAGTGGACCGCGTAAAAGATATGAGGGTGGTGATCATGATGGTGATGTTGATGAAGACGATCACCGCGGCGATGATTCCCCTCCCGATGGCACTCCGGTGCCACCGAGAGAGAGGAGGAGAGGTTCTCCCCCTTGTGCTTCCTCCTCCATGGCCTGACCCCTAGATGGGGAGAGCTTCTCCCTCTGGTCCTTGGCCTACAAGCATATATTCCTCCCTCATAATAATTTTCAGTAGAATCATGAATGAATTCAACAATATAACCATCACATAAAGCATTCTTTTCATGATCTACAAGCATAGAATTTTTATTACTCTCCACATAAGCAAATTTCTTCTCATGAATAGTAGTGGGAGCAAACTTAACAAAATAACTATCATGTGAGGCATAATCCAATTGAAAACTAAAATTATGATGACAAGTTTCATGGTTATCATTATTCTTAATAGCATACAAGTCATCACAATAATCATCATAGATAGCAACTTTGCTCTCATAATCAATTGGAACCTCTTCCGAAATAGTGGATTCATCACTAAATAAAGTCATGACCTCTCCAAATCCACTTTCATAATTATCACAATAATATTCAACATCCTCCAAAATAGTGGGATCATTACTTCCTAAAGTTGACACTCTTCCAAACCCACTTTCATCAATATAATCATGATAAATAGGAGGCATGCTATCATCATAATAAACTCGCTCATCAAAACTTGGGAGGCTAAAGATATCATCTTCATTAAACATAGCATCCCCAAGCTTGGGACAAACATTAATTGCAGCAAATATATTCTCAAACATGTCATTCTCATCAAACATAGCATCCCCAAGCTTGTGGCTTTGCATATCATTAGCATCATGGATATTCAAGGAATTCATACTAACAACATTGCAATCATGCTCATCATTCACATAATTTATGCCAAGCATTCTATGTAATTCTTCTTCTAGTACTTGAGCACAATTTTCCTTCCCATGATTTTCACGAAAGATATTAAAACTATTAAGCATATGAGGCACCCTTAATTCCATTTTTTTGCTAGTTTTCTTTTATAAACTAAACTAGTGATAAAACAAGAAACAAAAAGATTCGATTGCAAGATCTAAAGATATACCTTCAAGCACTCACCTCCCCGGCAACGGCGCCAGAAACTGCTTGATGTCTACTACACAACCTTCTTCTCGTAGACGTTGTTGGGCCTCCAAGTGCAGAGGTTTGTAAGACAGTAGCAAATTTCCCTCAAGTGGATGACCTAAGGTTTATCAATCCGTGGGAGGCGTAGGATGAAGATGGTCTCTCTCAAGCAATCCTGCAACCAAATAACAAAGAGTCTCTTGTGTCCCCAACACACCCAATACAATGGTAAGTTGTATAGGTGCACTAGTTCCGTGAAGAGATGGTGATACAAGTGCAATATGGATGGTAGATATAGGTTTTTGTAATCTGAAAATATAAAAACAGCACGGTAACTAATGATAAAAGTGAGCACAAACGGTATTGCAATGCTAGGAAACAAGGCCTAGGGTTCATACTTTCACTAGTGCAAGTTCTCTCAACAATAATAACATAATTGGATCATATAACTATCTCTCAACATGCAACAAAGAGTCACTCCAAAGTCACTAATAGCGGAGAACAAACGAAGAGATTATGGTAGGGTGTGAAACCACCTCAAAGTTATCCTTTCTGATCGATCTATTCAAGAGTCCGTAGTAAAATAACACGAAGCTATTCTTTCCGTTCAATATATCCTAGAGTTCGTACTAGAATAACACCTTAAGACACAAATCAATCAAAACCCTAATGTCACCTAGATACTCCAATGTCACCTCAAGTATCCGTGGGTATGATTATACGATATGCATCACACAATCTCAGATTCATCTATTCAAACCAACACAAAGTACTTCAAAGAGTGCCCCAAAGTTTCTACCGGAGACTCAAGACGAAAACGTGTGCCAACCCCTATGCATAAGTTCACGAGGTCACCGAACCCGCAAGTTGATCACCAAAACATACATCAAGTAGATCACGTGATATCCCATTGTCACCACAGATAAGCACATGCAAGACATACATCAAGTGTTCTCAAATCCTTCAAGACTCAATCCGATAAGATAACTTCAAAGGGAAAACTCAATCCATTACAAGAGAGCAGAGGGGGAGAAACATCATAAGATCCAACTATAATAGCAAAGCTCGCGATACATCAAGATCGTACCACCTCAAGAACGAGAGAGAGAGAGAGAGAGAGATCAAACACATAGCTACTAGTACATACCCTCAGCCCCGAGGGTGAACTACTCCCTCCTCGTCATGGAGAGCGCCGGGATGATGAAGATGGCCACCGGTGAGGGATCCACCCTCCAGCAGGGTGCCGGAACAGGGTCCCGGTTGGTTTTTGGTGGCTACAGAGGCTTGCGGCAGCAGAACTCCCGATCTAGGTTTCTTTCTGGAAGTTTGGGGTTATATAAGAGGTGTTGGAGTCGGGAACAAGTCAGGAGGGCCCCCGAGGCGGCCACGAGATAGGGGGGCGCGCCCAGGGGGTAGGGCGCGCCCCCACCCTCGTGGTGGCCTCGGGACTCTTTTGGCCCATCTCCGGTACTCTGTGGGCTTCTTCTGGTCCAAAGACAACCTCCGTTGAATTTCAGGTCAATTGGACTCCGTTTGGTTTTCCTTTTCTGCGATACTCAAAAACAAGGAAAAAACAAAAACTGGCACTGGGCTCTAGATTAATAGGTTAGTCCCAAAAATATATAAAATAGCATATAAAACATCCTAGATGGATAATATAATAGCATGGAACAATCAAAAATTATAGATACATTGGAGACGTATAATTCTCCCTCTGGTCCTTGGCCTTCATGGCGATGATGGCCCCACCGGGATCCTCCTCCATGGCCTCCGGAGATGATGACCCCCTCCGGCAGGGTGCCAGAGAGGGCCTAGATTGATTTCTCGTGGCTACAGAGGCTTGCGGTGGCAGAACTTCCGATCTAGTTTCTGGAGGTTTGGGTATTTATAGGAGAGGTTAGCGTCGAGAACAAGTCAGGGGGCCCCTGCTACCTCTTGAGCACTGCGTTGGTTTTCCCTTGAAGAGGAAAGGGTGATGCAGTAAAGTAGCGTAAGTATTTCCCTCAGTTTTTGAGAACCAAGGTATCAATCCAGTAGGAGGCCACGCTCAAGTCCCTCGCACCTACACAAACAAATAAACACCTTGCAACCAACGGAATAAAGGGGTTGTCAATCCCTTCACGGTCACTTACGAAAGTGAGATCTGATAGATATGATAAGATAATATTTTTGGTATTTTTATAATAAAGATGCAAAGTAAGATAAAAGGCAACAAAAATAGCTAAGTGTTGGAAGATTAATATGATAGAAAATAGACCCGGGGGCCATAGGTTTCACTAGTGGCTTCTCTCAAGAGCATAAGTATTACGGTGGGTGAACAAATTACTGTTGAGCAATTGATAGAATTGAGCATAGTTATGAGAATATCTAGGTATGATCATGTATATAGGCATCACGTCCGTGACAAGTAGACCGACTCCTGCCTGCATCTACTACTATTACTCCACACATCGACCGCTATCCAGCATGCATCTAGAGTATTAAGTTCATAAGAACAGAGTAACACTTTAAGCAAGATGACATGATGTAGAGGGATAAACTCATGCAATATGATATAAACCCCATCTTGTTATCCTCGATGGCAACAATACAATACGTGCCTTGCTGCCCCTGCTGTCACTGGGAAAGGACACCGCAAGATTTAACCCAAACCTAAGCACTTCTCCCATTGCAAGAAAGATCAATATAGTAGGCCAAACCAAACTGATAATTCGAAGAGACTTGCAAAGATAACCAATCATACATAAAAGAATTCAGAGAAGATTCAAATATTGTTCATAGATAAACTTGATCATAAACCCACAATTCATCGGTCTCAACAAACACACCGCAAAAGAAGATTACATCGAACAGATCTCCACGAGAATCGTGGAGAACTTTGTATTGAGATCCAAAGAGAGAGAAGAAGCCATCTAGCTAATAACTATGGACCCGAAGGTCTGAGGTAAACTACTCACACATCATCGGAGAGGTTATGGTGTTGATGTAGAAGCCCTCCGTGATCAATGCCCCGTCCGGCAGGACGCCGGAAAAGGCCCCAAGATGGGATCTCACGGGTACAGAAGGTTGCGGCGGTGGAATTAGGTTTTCGTGGATGCTTCTGTTGGTTTGGGGGTACGTAGGTATATATAGGAGGAAGAAGTACGTCGGTGGAGCAACGTGGGCCCCACAAGGGTGGAGGGCGCGCCCAGGGGGGGTAGGCGCGCCCCCTGCCTCGTGCTCTCCTGGTTGATTTCTTGACGTAGACTCCAAGTCCTCCGGACCACGTTTGTTCCGAAAATCACGTTCCCGAAGGTTTCATTCCGTTTGGACTCCGTTTGATATTCTTTTTCTGCGAAACTCTGAAATAGGCAAAAACAACAATTTGGGCTGGGCCTCCGGTTAATAGGTTAGTCCCAAAAATAATATAAAAGTGTATAACAAAGCCCATTAATCATCCAAAACAGAATATAATATAGCATGAAGCAATAAAAAATTATAGATACGTTGAAGACGTATCAAGCATCCCCAAGCTTAATTCCTGCTCGTCCTCGAGTAGGTAAATGATAAAAACAGAAATTTTGATGCGGAATGCTACTTGGCATAATTTTTTAATGTAACCCTCTTAATTGTGGTATGAATATTCAGATCCAAAAGATTCAAGATAAAAGTTTAATGTTGACATAAAAGCAATAATACTTCAAGCATACTAACTAAGAAATTATGTCTTCTCAAAATAACATGGCCAAAGAAAGTTCATCCCTATAAAATCATATAGCTTAGTTATGCTCCATTTTCGTCACACAAGAATGCTCTCATCATGCACAACCCCGATGACAAGCCAAGCAATTGTTTCATACTTTAGTAATCTCAAACTTTTTCAACCTTCACGCAATACATGAGTGTGAGCCATGGATATAGCACTATGGGTGGAATAGAATATAATGATGGGGGTTATGTGGAGAAGACAAAAAAGGAGAAAGTCTCACATCAACGCGGCTAATCAACGGGCTATGGAGATGCCCATCGATTGATGTTAATGCAAGGAGTAGGGATTGCCATGCACCGGATGCACTAGAGCTATAAATGCATGAAAGCTCAACAAAAGAAACTAAGTGGGTGTGCATCCAACCTGCTTGCTCACGAAGACCTAGGGCATTTGAGGAAGCCCATTGTTGGAATATACAGGCCAAGTTCTATAATGAAAAATTCCCACTAGTATATGAAAGTGACAAAACAAGAGACTCTCTATCATGAAAATCATGGTGCTACTTTGAAGCACAAGTGTGCAAAAAAAAAGGATAGTAGCATTGTCCCTTTTTTTGGGCCTCCTTTTTTTATTTGGCCTTTCTCTTTTTTTATTGGGACAATGCTCTATGAATGATGATCATCACACTTCTATTTATTTACAACTCAATGATTACAACTCGATACTAGAACAAGGTATGACTCTATATGAATGCCTCCGGCGGTATACCGGGATAGGCAATGAATCAAGAGTGACATGTATGAAAAATTATGAACGGTGGCTTTCCCACAAATACGATGTAAACTACATGATCATGCAAAGCAATATGACAATGATGAACCTGTCAAGATAAACGGAACGGTGGAAAGTTGCATGGCAATATTGTTGGAAATATGCCCTAGAGGCAATAATAAATAGGTTATTATTATATTTCCTTGTTCATGATAATCGTTTATTATCCATGCTAGAATTGTATTGATAGGAAACTCAGATACATGTGTGGATACATAGACAACACCATGTCCCTAGTAAGCCTCTAGTTGACTAGCTCGTTGATCAATAGATGGTTACGGTTTCCTGACCATGGACATTGGATGTCGTTGATAACGGGATCACATCATTAGGAGAATGATGTGATGGACAAGACCCAATCCTAAGCCTAGCACAAGATCGTGTAGTTCGTTTGCTCAGAGCTTTTCTAATGTCAAGTATCAGTTCCTTAGACCATGAGATTGTGCAACTCCCGGATACCGTAGGAATGCTTTGGGTGTACCAAACGTCACAACGTAACTGGGTGACTATAAAGGTGCACTACAGGTATCTCCGAAAGTGTCTGTTGGGTTGGCACGAATCGAGACTGGGATTTGTCACTCCATGTAAACGGAGAGGTATCTCTGGGCCCACTCGGTAGGACATCATCATAATGTGCACAATGTGACCAAGGAGTTGATCACGGGATGATGTGAGTTACGGAACGAGTAAAGAGACTTGCCGGTAACAAGATTGAACAAGGTATAGGGATACCGACGATCGAATCTCGGGCAAGTAACATATCGATAGACAAAGGGAATTGAATACGGGATTGATTGAATCCCCGACATCGTGGTTCATCCGATGAGATCATCGTGGAACATGTGGGAGCCAACATGGGTATCCAGATCCCGCTGTTGGTTATTGACCGGAGAACGTCTCGGTCATGTCTGCATGGTTCCCGAACCCGTAGGGTCTACACACTTAAGGTTCGATGACGCTAGGGTTATAGGGAAAGTATGTACGTGGTTACCGAATGTTGTTCGGAGTCCCGGATGAGATCCCGGACGTCACGAGGAGTTCCGGAATGGTCCGAAGGTAAAGATTTATATATGGGAAGTCCTGTTTTGGTCACCGGAAAAGTTTCGGGTGTTATCGGTAATGTACCGGGACCACCGGGAGGGTCCCGGGGGTCCACCAAGTGGGGCCACCAGCCCTAGAAGGCTGCGTGGGACAAGTGTGGGAGGGGACCAGCCCCAGGTGGGCTGGTGCCCCCCCCACCAAGGCCCAAGCGCATGGGAGAGTGGGAGGGGGCAAACCCTAGGTCCAGATGGGCCTTGAGGCCCACCCTAGTGGCGCCCCCCCTCTCCTCCCCTTGGTCGCCCCCCTTGGATGGGATCTAGGGCTGGCCGCCTCCTCTTGGGGTGGGAACCCTAGAGGGGGGCGCAGCCCCCTCTCCCCCTATATATAGTTGAGGTTTGGGCTGCCCAAGACACATGAGAACGTCTCTCTTTCGGCGCAGCCCTACCCCTCTCCCTCCTCCTCCTCTCTCGCGGTGCTTGGCGAAGCCCTACGGGATTGCCACGCTCCTCCACCACCACCACGCCGTCGTGCTGCTGCTGGACGGAGTCTTCCCCAACCTCTCCCTCTCTCCTTGCTGGATCAAGGCGTGGGAGATGTCACCGGGCTGCACGTGTGTTGAACGCGGAGGCACCGTTCTTCGGTGCTTAGATCGGAATCAACGGCGATCTGAATTGCTACGAGTATGACTCCTTCATCCGCGTTCTTGCAACGCTTCCGCATCGCGATCTACAATGGTATGTAGATGCACTCCCCTTCCCCTCGTTGCTAGATTACTCCATAGATTGATCTTGGTGATGCGTAGAAAATTTTGAATTTTTGCTACGTTCCCCAACAGTGGCATCATGAGCTAGGTCTATGCGTAGTTTCTATGCACGAGTAGAACACAAAGTAGTTGTGGGCGTAGATGTTGCCAATTCTTCTTGCCGCTACTAGTCTTATCTTGTTTCGGCGGCATTGTGGGATGAAGCGGCCCGGACCGACCTTACACGTACGCTTACGTGAGACAGGTTCCACCGACTGACATGCACTAGTTGCATAAGGTGGCTAGCGGGTGTCCGTCTCTCCCACTTTAGTCGGAACGGATTCGATGAAAAGGGTCCTTATGAAGGGTAAATAGAAATTGGCATATCACGTTGTGGTTTTACGTAGGTAAGAAACGTTCTTGCTAGAAACCTATACAAGCCACGTAAAAACTTGCAACAACAATTAGAGGACGTCTAACTTGTTTTTGCAGCATGTGCTATGTGATTTGATATGGCCAGAAGATGTGATGAATGATATATGTGATGTATGAGATTGATCATATTCTTGTAATAGGAATCACGACTTGCATGTCGATGAGTATGACAACCGGCAGGAGCCATAGGAGTTGTCTTTATTTTTTGTATGACCTGCGTGTCATTGAATAACGCCATGTAAATTACTTTACTTTATTGCTAAGCGCGTTAGCCATAGAAGTAGAAGTAATCGTTGGCGTGACAACTTCATGAAGACACAATGATGGAGATCATGATGATGGAGATCATGGTGTCATGCCGGTGACAAAGATGATCATGGTGCCCCGAAGATGGAGATCAAAGGAGCAAAATGATATTGGCCATATCATGTCACTATTTGATTGCATGTGATGTTTATCATGTTATGCATCTTGTTTGCTTAGAACGACGGTAGTAAGTAAGATGATCCCTTATAATAATTTCAAGAAAGTGTTCCCCCTAACTGTGCACCGTTGCGAAGGTTCGTTGTTTCGAAGCACCACGTGATGATCGGGTGTGATAGATTCTAATGTTCGAATACAACGGGTGTTGTCGAGCCTAGCATGTACAGACATGGCCTCGGAACACATGCGAAACACTTAGGTTGACTTGACGAGCCTAGCATGTACAGACATGGCCTCGGAACACAAGAGACCGAAAGGTCGAACATGAGTCGTATAGCAGATACGATCAACATGGAGATGTTCACCGATGATGACTAGTCCGTCTCACGTGATGATCGGACACGGCCTAGTTTGACCTGGATCATGTATCACTTAGATGACTAGAGGGATGTCTATCTGAGTGGGAGTTCATAATCAGATGAACTTCATTATCATGAACATAGTCAAAAAGGTCTTTGCAAATTATGTCATAGCTTACGCTTTAGTTCTACTGTTTAAGATATGTTCCTAGAGAAATTTAGTTGAAAGTTGGTAGTAGCAATTATGCGGACTGGGTCCGTAAACTGAGGATTGTCCTCATTGCTGCACAGAAGGCTTATGTCCTTAATGCACCGCTCGGTGTGCTGAACCTCAGCGTCGTCTGTAGATGTTGCGAAACATCTGACATACACGTTTTGATGACTACGTGATAGTTCAGTGCGTAATGCTAACGGTTTAGAATTGTGGCACCAAAGACGTTTTTTGAAACGTCGCAGAACATGTGAGATGTTCCGAAGACTGAAATTGGGATTTCGGACTAGTGCCCACGTCAAGAGGTATGAGACCTCTGACAAGTTTCTTAAGCCTGCAAACTAAGGGAGAAAAGCTCAATCGTTGAGCATGTGCTCAGATTGTCTGGGTACAACAATCACTTGAATCGAGTGGGAGTTAATCTTCCAGATGAGATAGTGATGGTTCTCCATAGTCACTGCCACCAAGCTATTAGAGCTTCGTGATGAACTATAAATATCAAGGATAGATGATGATCCTTGAGCAACTCGCGATGTTTGACACCGCGAAAGTAGAAATCAAGAAGGAGCATCAATTGTTGATGGTTAGTAAAACCACTAGTTTCTAGAAGGGCAAGGGAAAAAGGGACACTTCATGAAACAACAAATCGTTTGCTGTCTAGTGAAGAATCCCAAGGTTGAACCCAAACCCGAGACTAACTGCTTCTGTAATGAGGGGAACGGTCACTGAAGCAGTACTACCCTAGATACTTGGTAGATGAGAAGGCAGGCAAGGTCGACAGAAGTATATTGGATATACATGTGTACTTTACTAGTACTCCTAGCAGCACCAGGGTATTAGATACCGGTTCGGTTGCTAAGCGTTAGTAACTCGAAATAAAAGCTGCGGAATAAATGGAGACTAGCTAAAGGTGAGATGACGATATGTGTTGGAAGTGTTTCCAAGGTTGATGTGATCAAGTATCGCATGCTCCCTCTACCATCGAGATTTGGTGTTTGCGTTGAGCATGATTGGATTATGTTTATCGCAATACGGTTATTCATTTAAGGAGAATAATGGTTACTCTATTTATTTGAATAATACCTTCAATGGTCTTGCACCTAAAATGAATCTCGATCGTAGTCATACACATGTTCGTGCCAAAAGATATAAAATAGTAATGATAGTTCCACATATTTGTGGCACTGCCATTTGAGTCATATTGGTATAGAACGCATGAAGAAGCTCCATGTGGATGGATCTTTGGACTCACTCGTTTTTGAAAAGATTGATACATGCGAACAATGTCTATTGGTATATATGCATGAAGAAACCCCATGCAGATGGATCGTTTGGACTCACTTGATTTTGAATCACTTGAGACATGCAAATCATACCACATGGGCAAGATGACTGAAAGGCCTCGTTTTCAGTAAGATGGAACAAGAGAGCAACTTATTGGAAGTAATACATTTTGATGTATGCAGTCCAATGAGTACTGAGGCATGCAGTGGATATCGTTATGTTCTTACTTCACAGATGATTTGAGTAGATGCTGAGTGTATTTACTTGATGAAACACAAGTCTGAATTATTGAAAGGTTCAAGTAATTTCAGAGTGAAGTTGAAGATCGTCGTGACAAGAGGATAAAATGTTTGTGATATGATCATAGAGATGAGTATCTGAGTTACGAGTTTGGCACACAATTAAGACATTGTGGAAAGTGTTTCACAAGTAATACCGCCTGGAACACCATAGTGTGATGGTGTGTCCGAACATCATAACTACACCCTATTGGATATGGTGCATACCATGATGTCTCTTATCGAATTACCACTATCGTTTATGGGTTAGGCATTAGAGACAACCGCATTCACTTTAAAAGGGGCACCACGCAATTCCGTTGAGACGACACCGTTTAGAGAAACCTAAGTTGTCGTTTCTTAAAAGTTTGGGGTTGCGATGCTTATGTGAAAAAGTTTCAGGCTGATAAGCTCGAACCCAAAGCGGATAAATGCATCTTCATAGAATACCCAAAACAGTTGGGTATACCTCCTATTTCAGATCTGGAAGCAAAAGTAATTGCTTCTAGAAACGAGTCCTTTCTCGAGGAAAAGTTTCTCTCGAAAGAATTGAGTGGGAGGATGGTGGAGACTTGATAAGGTTATTGAACTGTCACTTCAACTAGTGTGTAGCAGGGCACAGGAAGTTGTTCCTGTAGCACCTACACCAATTGAAGTGGAAGCTTATGATAGTGATCATGAAACTTCAGATCAAGTCACTACCAAACCTCGTAGGACGACGAGGATGCGTACTACTTCAGAGTAATGCGTGATCCTGTCTTGGAAGTCATGTTGCTAGACAACAATGAACCTACGAGCTATGGAGAAGCGATGGTCCCATATTCCACAAATGGTTAGAAGCCATGAAATCCGAGATAAATGGATCTTTGAGAAGAAGACGGACGTGGACGGTAATGTTACCGTCTATGAAGCTCGACTTGTGGCAAAGAGTATTTCCACAAGTTCAAGGAGTTGACTACGATGAGATTTTCTCATCTGTAGCGATGCTTAAGTCTGTCGGAATCATGTTAGCATTAGCTGCATTTATGAAATCTGGCAGATGGATGTCAAAACAAGTTTCCTTACCAGTTTTCGTAAGGAAAGGTTGTATGTGATACAATCAGAAAGGTTTTGTCGATCCTAAGGATGCTAAAAGGTATGCTAGCTCCAGCGATCCTTCCATGGACTAAGAGCAAGCATCTCGGAGTCAGAATATACGCTTTGATGGAGTGATCAAAGTTTTTGGGTTTATACAAAGTTTGTTAGAAACTTGTATTTACAATAAAGTGAGTGGGAGCGCTACAACATTTCTGATAAGTATATGTGAATGACATATTGTTGATCCGAAATGATGTAAAATTTCTGGAAAGCATAAAGGGTTGTTTGAAAGGAGTTTTTCAAAGGAAGACCTGGATAAAAGCTGCTTACATATTGGGCATCAAGATCTATAGAGATAGATCAAGATGCCCGATGATACTTTCAAAGAACGCACACCTTGACATGATTTTGAAAGAGTTCAAAATAGATCAGCAAAGAAGGAGTTCTTGGATGTGTTACAAGGTGTGAGTATTGAGTAAGACTCAAGAACTGACCACAGCAGAAGAGAGAGAAAGGACGAAGGTCGTCCCCTATGCTTCAGACGTAGGCTCTACAGTATGCTATGCTGTGTACCGCACATGAAGTGCGCCTTGCCATGAGTTGGTCAAGGGGTACAATAGTGATCCGGGAATGGATCACATGACAGCGGTCGAACTTATCCTTAGTATCTAGTGGACTAAGGAATTTTCTCGATTATGGAGGTGAAAAGGAGTTCGTCGTAAAGGGTTACATCGATGCGAACTTTGACACTAATCCGGATGACTCTGAGTAGTAAACCGGATTCGTATAGTAGAGCAGATACTTGAAATGGCTCCAAGTAGTGCGTGGTAGCATCCACAAGATGACATAGATATTCGTAAAGCACACACGGATCTGAAAGGTTCAGACCCGTTGACTAATAACCTCTCTCACAAGCATAACATGATCAAACCAGAACTCATTGAGTGTTAATCACATAGTGATGTGAACTAGATTGTTGACTCTAGTAAACTCTTTGGATGTTGGTCACATGGTGATGTGACCTATGAGTGTTAATCACATGGTGATGTGGACTAGATTATTGACTCTAGTGCAAGTGGGAGACTGTTGGAAATATGCCCTAGAGGCAATAATAAATAGGTTATTATTATATTTCCTTGTTCATGATAATCATTTATTATCCATGCTAGAATTGTATTGATAGGAAACTCAGATACATGTGTGGATACATAGACAACACCATGTCCCTAGTAAGCCTCTAGTTGACTAGCTCGTTGATCAATAGATGGTTACGGTTTCCTGACCATGGACATTGGATGTCGTTGATAACGGGATCACATCATTAGGAGAATGATGTGATGGACAAGACCCAATCCTAAGCCTAGCACAAGATCGTGTAGTTCGTTTGCTCAGAGCTTTTCTAATGTCAAGTATCAGTTCCTTAGACCATGATATTGTGCAACTCCCGGATACCGTAGGAATGCTTTGGGTGTACCAAACGTCACAACGTAACTGGGTGACTATAAAGGTGCACTACAGGTATCTCCGAAAGTGTCTGTTGGGTTGGCACGAATCGAGACTGGGATTTGTCACTCCATGTAAACGGAGAGGTATCTCTGGGCCCACTCGGTAGGACATCATCATAATGTGCACAATGTGACCAAGGAGTTGATCACGGGATGATGTGAGTTACGGAACGAGTAAAGAGACTTGCCGGTAACGAGATTGAACAAGGTATAGGGATACCGACGATCGAATCTCGGGCAAGTAACATATCGATAGACAAAGGGAATTGAATACGGGATTGATTGAATCCCCGACATCGTGGTTCATCCGATGAGATCATCGTGGAACATGTGGGAGCCAACATGGGTATCCAGATCCCGCTGTTGGTTATTGACCGGAGAACGTCTCGGTCATGTTTGCATGGTTCCCGAACCCGTAGGGTCTACACACTTAAGGTTCGATGACGCTAGGGTTATAGGGAAAGTATGTACGTGGTTACCGAATGTTGTTCGGAGTCCCGGATGAGATCCCGGACGTCACGAGGAGTTCCGGAATGGTCCGGAGGTAAAGATTTATATATGGGAAGTCCTGTTTTGGTCACCGGAAAAGTTTCGGGTGTTATCGGTAATGTACCGGGACCACCGGGAGGGTCCCGGGGGTGCACCAAGTGGGGCCACCAGCCCCAGAAGGCTGCGTGGGCCAAGTGTGGGAGGGGACCAGCCCCAGGTGGGCTGGTGCGCCCCCCACCAAGGCCCAAGCGCATGGGAGAGTGGGAGGGGGCAAACCCTTGGTCCAGATGGGCCTTGAGGCCCACCCTAGTGGCGCCCCCCCCTCTCCTCCCCTTGGCCGCCCCCCTTGGATGGGATCTAGGGCTGGCCGCCTCCTCTTGGGGTGGGAACCCTAGAGGGGGGCGCAGCCCCCTCCCCCCTATATATAGTTGAGGTTTGGGCTGCCCAAGACACATGAGAACGTCTCTCTTTCGACGCAGCCCTACCCCTCTCCCTCCTCCTCCTCTCCCGCGGTGCTTGGCGAAGCCCTGCGGGATTGCCACGCTCCTCCACCACCACCACGCCGTCGTGCTGCTGCTGGACGGAGTCTTCCCCAACCTCTCCCTCTCTCCTTGCTGGATCAAGGCGTGGGAGACGTCACCGGGCTGCACGTGTGTTGAACGCGGAGGCACCGTTCTTCGGTGCTTAGATCGGAATCAACCGCGATCTGAATCGCTACGAGTACGACTCCTTCATCCGCGTTCTTGCAATGCTTCCGCATTGCGATCTACAATGGTATGTAGATGCACTCCCCTTCCCCTCGTTGCTAGATTACTCCATAGGTTGATCTTGGTGATGCGTAGAAAATTTTGAATTTCTGCTACGTTCCCCAACAAATATATCTCGGAATGGCTATGGAAATGCCATAATAGGTAGGTATGGTGGCTGTTTTGAGGAAGATATAAGGAGGTTTATGTGTTACAGAGCGTATCATATCACGGGGTTTGGATGCACCAGCGAAGTTTGCACCAACTCTCAATGTGAGAAAGGGCAATGCACGGTACCGAAGAGGCTAGCAATGATGGAAGGGTAAGAGTGCGTATAATCCATGAATCAACATTAGTCATAAAGAACTCACATACTTATTACGAAAATCTACAAGTCATCAAAAACCAAGCACTACGCGCATGCTCCTAGGGGGATAGATTGGTAGGAAAAGACCATCGCTCGTCCCCGACCGCCACTCATAAGGAAGACAATCAAAGAACACCTCATGTTTCAAATTTGTTACATAACGTTTACCATACGTGCATGCTATGGGACTTGCAAACTTCAATACAAGTATTTCTCAATTTCACAACTACTCAACTAGCACAACTTTAATATCACTACCTCCATATCTCAAAACAATCATCAAGCATCAAACTTCTCTTAGTATTCAACACACTCATAAGAAAGTTTTTACTAGTCTTGAATACTTAGCATATTAGGATTAATTTTCCTATTTAAGAAAATTACCATGCTGTTTAAGACTCTCAAAATAATATAAGTGAAGCATGAGAGAATAATAGTTTCTATAAAACAAAACCACCGCCGTGCTCTAAAAGATATAAGTGAAGCACTAGAGCAAAAACTATATAGCTCAAAAGATATAAGCGAAGCGCATAGAGTATTCTAATAAATTCCGAATCATGTGTGTCTCTCACAAAAGGTGTGTACAGCAAAGATGATTGTGGTAAACTAAAAAGCAAAGACTCAAATCATACAAGACGCTCCAAGCAAAACACATATCATGTGGTGAATAAAAATATAGCTCCAAGTAAAGTTACCGATGAAGTAGACGAAAGAGGGGATGCCTTCCGGGGCATCCCCAAGCTTTGGCTTTTTGGTGTCCTTAGATTATCTTGGGGTGCCATGGGCATCCCCAAACTTAGGCTCTTGCCACTCCTTGTTCCATAATCCATCAAATCTTTTACCCAAAACTTGAAAACTTCACAACACAAAACTTAACAGAAAATCTCGTGAGCTCCGTTAGCGAAAGAAAACAAAACACCACTTCAAGGTACTGTAATGCACTCATTATTTATTTATATTGGTGTTAAACCTACTTTATTCCAACTTCTCTATGGTTTATAAACTATTTTACTAGCCATAGATTCATCAAAATAAACAAACAACACACGAAAAACAGAATCTGTCAAAAACAGAACAGTCTGTAGTAATCTGTAACTAACGCAAACTTCTGGAACTCCAAAAAATCTACCAAAATAGGAAGACCTAGACAATTTGTTTATTGATATTCTGCAATTGGAATCAATATTTTATCACATTCTGGTGATTTTTAATAATTTTTTTCATGAACAAAAAGTTTCTGGAATTTTCAGCAAGATCAAATAACTATCATCCAAGAAGATCCTATAGGTTTAACTTGGCACAAACACTAATTAAAACATAAAAACAAATCTAACCAGAGGCTAGATCAAAGATTTATTCCTAAACAGAAGCAAAAATCAAAAAACTAAAAATAAAATTGGGTTGCCTCCCAACAAGCGCTATCGTTTAACGCCCCTAGCTAGGCATAAAAGCACGGATAGATCTAGGTATTGTCATCTTTGGCCTTCAATTTTTTAGCGGAATCATGCTCGAATCCAGGGGGTTCTTTACGTTTCCCTTCATATTCGGAAATTTTAGACCTAAAGAATCCAACTGCTTATTGCAAAGGGTAATCAACATATTCATGCGGTGAATATTTCCGCTAACACTCTTGAGGGGTTCAAGAGACTTTTGTAAGATCTTAGTTACTTCACAAATCTTTTCAAAAACTTGTGTCTCTTCCTGGGTATGTTGTGGCCTCTTTTGTTGAGGTAGTGTTCCCACTACCCCCTCTATGATTTCATGCGCAACACTGGGATCAATTTCGATAAAATTTCCTTTGGCAACACAATCCAAGAGTTATCTATGGGACATATTTAGTCCAACGTAAAAACTGCGAAGCAAAATTCTAAAACTCACCTCTAAGGTGCAACTACGATAAGATTCCATCATCCTATACCAAGCATCTTTTAAATTTTCTCCTTGTCTTTGTTTAAAGTGAAGAACTTCAAACTCAGGGGACAAAGGAGCAGATAAAGGACTAGCCATTACGACAAAGCAAGCGAAAAAGAGGCGAACGGAAAGGCGAGGGCGAATAAAACGGCAAGGGTGAAGTGCGGGAGAGGAAAACGAGAGGCAAATGGCAAATAATGTAATGCAAGGGATAAGAGTTTGTGATGGGTACTTGGTATGTCTTGACTTGACTTGACTTGGCGCGAATCTCCCCGGCAACGGCGCTAGAAACCCTTCTTGCTACCTCTTGAGCACTGTGTTGGTTTTCCCTTGAAGAGGAAAGGGTGATGCAGTAAAGTAGCGTAAGTATTTCCCTCAGTTTTTGAGAACCAAGGTATCAATCCAGTAGGAGGCCACGCTCAAGTCCCTTGCACCTACACAAACAAATAAAAACCTCGCAACCAACGCAATAAAGGGATTGTCAATCCCTTCACGGTCACTTACGAAAGTGAGATCTGATAGATATGATAAGATAATATTTTTGGTATTTTTATAATAAAGATGCAAAGTAAAATAAAAGGCAACAAAAATAGCTAAGTATTGGAAGATTAATATGATAGAAAATAGACCCGGGGGCCATAGGTTTCACTAGTGGCTTCTCTCAAGAGCATAAGTATTACGGTGGGTGAACAAATTACAGTTGAGCAATTGATAGAATTGAGCATAGTTATGAGAATATCTAGGTATGATCATGTATATAGGCATCACGTCCGTGACAAGTAGACCGACTCCTGCCTGCATCTACTACTATTACTCCACACATCGACCGCTATCCAACATGCATCTAGAGTACTAAGTTCATAAGAACAGAGTAACGCTTTAAGCAAGATGACATGATGTAGAGGGATAAACTCATGCAATATGATATAAACCCCATCTTTTTATCCTCGATGGCAACAATACAATACGTGCCTTGCTGCCCCTGCTGGCACTGGGAAAGGACACCGCAAGATTGAACCCAAAGCTAAGCACTTCTCCCATTGCAAGAAAGATCAATCTAGTAGGCCAAACCAAACTGATAATTTGAAGAGACTTGCAAAGATAACCAATCATACATAAAAGAATTCAGAGAAGATTCAAATATTGTTCATAGATAAACTTGATCATAAACCCACAATTCATCGGTCTCAACAAACACACCGCAAAAGAAGATTACATCGAATAGATCTCCAGGAGAATCATGGAGAACTTTGTATTGAGATCCAAAGAGAGAGAAGAAGCCATCTAGCTAATAACTATGGACCCAAAGGTCTGAGGTAAACTACTCACACATCATCGAATAGGCTATGGTGTTGATGTAGAAGCCCTCCGTGATCGATGCCCCCTCCGGCAGGATGCCGGAAAAGGCCCCAAGATGGGATCTCATGGGTACAGAAGGTTGCGGCGGTGAAATTAGGCTTTCGTGGATGCTTCTGTTGGTTTGGGGGTACGTAGGTATATATAGGAGGAAGAAGTACATCAGTGGAGCAACGTGGGCCCCACGAGGGTGGAGGGCGCGCCCAGGGGGGTAGGCGCGCCCCATGCCTCGTGCTCTCCTGGTTGATTTCTTGATGTAGACTCCAAGTCCTTTGGATCACGTTTGTTCCGAAAATCATGTTCCCGAAGGTTTCATTCCGTTTGGACTCCGTTTGATATTCTTTTTCTGCGAAACTCTGAAATAGGCAAAAAAACAGCAATTTGGGCTGGGCCTCCGGTTAATAGGTTAGTCCCAAAAATAATATAAAAGTGTATAACAAAGCCCATTAATCATCCAAAACAGAATATAATATAGCATGAAGCTATCAAAAATTATAGATACGTTGAAGACGTATCAGCCCCATGGGTAGTCCACGAGGCACAGGGGCGCGCCCAGGGGGTGGGCGCGCCCCCACCCTCGTGGGGCCCACGGGACTCCCCTCTGGTAGATTTTTTTCCAATATTTTTCATATTTTCCAGAAAAAATCTCCCTTGATTTTCAGCGCATTCCAAGAACTTTTATTTCTGCACAAAAACAACACCACGGTAGTTCTGCTGAAAACAGCGTCAGTCCGGGTTAGTTCTAATCAAATCATACCAAAATCATATAAAACTATTGTAAACATGGCATGAATACTTCATAAATTATAGATACGTTGGAGACGTATCAGAAACCAAGCTCACCAGCGTTGGACTGTGTGAAGCGGGCGATTGGGATTGGGGTGTTGAGAAGAAGAAGGAAGGGAAAGAAGACTAATTAGTCTCTTCTCTGATCCAAAACAGAAAAGACAGTTGGGGGGATTGGTGTGTTTGCAAGTTAGGCCCAGAATATATCTAGTAAGGGGTAGAAATGAGAGGGGTTTTCTGGAATGTCAGAGGTATAGGACAAGATCATAAAAAAAGATATATTAGAGAAATGATCATTGATCAGAGACTAGATTATAGGGATCTCTGAAACAATTAAACAAGATTTTACTAAGAATGAGCTGCACAATATGTGTGGAGGGAAAAACTACCAATGGTGTTGGAACCCTCCTAGGGGAATGTCTGGAGGGATTTTAGTGGGGATTAACAAAGATTTATTTGATGTGGAGTGTATTGAGAAGGGACATTATTTTCTTAGGGTTCTAGTGTTTGATAAAAATACCAAGCTACACTGGAATTTGGTTACTGTATATGGGGATGCCCAAAAGGAAGGAAAAGCCAGCTTCTTAGCTGAGCTAGCTAGATTATATCATGATAACCCTCTACCATGTTTGGTTGGGGGTGACTTCAATATTATTAGAAATGAAAAAGAAAAGAATAAACCCATGCAGAAGGATCAGGGGTCCTTTATGTTTAATGCTATAATTGAACAAGCAAGGCTTAGGGAACTGCCTTTGAATGGGATATTATACACCTGGGCTAACAACCAGGAGAATCCCACCTATGAAAAATTAGATAGGGTCCTGATGTGTCCTGCTTGGGAGGAAAAATATTCTCTAACTATCTTGCAAGCTTTTGCTAGAGAAATATCTAACCACACTCCCCTGTCCCTAGATACACAGGAAACACAAACACATAAATACATTTTTAGATATGAGAATGCCTGGACATTAAGAGAGGGATTTAAAGAATTGGTATATAAAACATGGAATGAGAGGTGTAGAGGGGATATTCTGGAAAGATGGCAACTTAGATTGAGAAACCTGAGGAGGAAAACTAAGGGATGGAATAAGAACATGGATGCATGGTATAAAAAAAATAAAATGGATATCATTAGGGTGTTGGATGAGATGGACAAAAAAGCTGAGAAAATGGGATTAACTGCTGCAGACAGATCTGAGCAGAAAGAACTAAGAGCACAACTCAAAAGAGTAATGTTACAAGAAGAGATGAAGTGGTTGCAGAGATATAAAGATAGGGAGATCACAGATGGTGATGGAAACACTAGGTACTATCATGCAAAAGTGAATGGTTGTAGAAGAAAAAACAGAATTATCTCTTTGGAACTAGATGAAGGGATTATAGAGGGGGAAGGGAGATTGATGGAATACATAACCAATTTCTACAAAAATCTGTATTGGACACCCTGAAGAGACACAAATCTCTTTGAGAGGGGTGGAAATGAAAAAGATCAGTACCCAGGATAGGGAGGAACTCTTGGCTCCTTTCTCTCTGGATGAAATTCATCAAGTGGTTTTTGGGATGAAAAGGAATAAAAGTCCTGGACCTGATGGATTTCCTGTTGATTTCTATCAAGATTTTTGGGATTTGGTTAAATGGGATATAAAAGCTTTGGTGGAAGGTTTTGCTAAGGGGGAAATCAACATTGCCAGACTTAATTATGGCATCATAACTCTTGTCCCAAAGACAAGTGATGCCAAACAAATACAAAAATTCAGGCCCATCTGTCTGTTGAATGTGAGTTTTAAGATCATTACTAAAGTACTAATGAATAGATTTGCTAGATGTGTGTCCCCTGTGATAACCAAAACACAAACTGCTTTTACCAAGGGAAGATACATTATGGAGGGGGTAGTCATCCTTCATGAGGCTTTGAATACTTTCCACAAAGAAAAGGAAGATGCTTTGATATTCAAAGTAGACTTTGAAAAAGCATATGATAAAATTAAATGGCCTTTTGTAATACAAATGCTAAATCTAAAAGGTTTCCCAGATAAATGGTGTGACTGGGTGATGAAGACTATGAGAGGAGGACATGGAGGGGTTAGGGTGAATGATGACATTGGGCCATATTTCAAAACTTTCAAAGGTCTGAGACAAGGTGATGCTATGTCACCACTGCTTTTTGACCTGGCTGCTGATGCCTTGGCCATTTTAATGAATAATGCATTAGAACACGATGTGGTAAAGGGAGTTTTGAGAGGTAGGGAAAATAAAGGTATTAACATGCTACAATATGCTGATGACACTATCTTCCTGATTAAGGATGAGATAGAAAGTGTTAGAAACCTTAAATTCATATTAGGAGCCTTTGAGCAAATGTCAGGTCTCAAAATTAATTTCCATAAGAGTGAATTGATGCTCTTTGGAAAAGCTAAAGAGAAACAGTTGCTGTATCAGGAAATTTTGACATGTAAAATGGGTGAGTTACCCATCAAATATTTGGGAATGCCTGTAGATGAGATTAGAATTAGAAATAGGCACTAGAATTGTGTGACTAACAAAATTGAAAAAAGATGTAGTTGTTGGAAGGGAAACTACTAGGGTCCATTGCTGGTAGAATTACCTTGGTGCAAGCTTGTCTAACTAACATTCCTTTGTTTATGATGTCCTTTTATGCCATACCTAAAGGGATCATTAAAAAAGCAGATTTTTTCAGGGCCAGACTGGTATGGCAAGAGGATGAGAATATAAAAAAATACCATTTAGTGAAATGGGAAACATGTTGCTTGCCAAAAGATGTAGGAGGTTTGGGGATCCTCAATTTGGAGGTAATGAATATTGCACTTCTTGCTAAATGGTTCTGGAAAATGGAAACAGAGGAGGGGCTGTGGCAAGATATCTTGGGGGAAAAATATATAAAAGGGCAGTGCTTAGCCCTAGCAGTTAAAAAACCTGGAGATTCGCAATTCTGGTCTAGTCCTATGACAATCAAAGAGATTTTTTACAAATTTGTTAGGAAAAAATTGGGTGACGGAAAAAATACCAGGTTTTGGGAAGATGCTTGGGTAGATGATAAACCTCTGGAAGAAGCTTATCCTAGACTATATGATATCTATTTTGATCATAATATAACAGTAGATGAAGCCATACAGAATGGATGGCATGGTTTCACATTTAGAAGAACTTTACATGGTGAAGAACTTTACATTTAGAAGTAGATGTGAAGAAACAACTATGCAGGGAGGGAGAGATGAAATTATCTGGACCCTGACTGCAGATCATAAATTCTCTATGGGGTCTCTATACAGGAAAATAGTTACACTTGGTCTAAAATTTCCACAAAAATACTTGTGGAAGACCAAAGTGCCTGCGAAAATTAAGGTTTTTTTGTGGCTGGTAAATAAAAAAGCATCTTACTAGGGATGTTCTGCTAAAAAAGGGATGGAAAGGGGGAAAACGATGTTTTCTGTGGTAAAGAGGAATCAATAGACCATTTGTTTTTTACTTGTTCGGTAGCTTCATTACTGTGGGGTTTGGTCAGATGCGTATGTGGGCTCAAAACCACTCCGCTGACTGTTAGGGATTGTTTTGGGGAATGGATAGGCAAATTTAACAGGGATGATAAGAAAATGATGATGGTGGGGTATCTGGCCTACTTTGGGCTATCTGGAAAAGTAGAAATGGAATAATTTTTGAACATAAAAGGATAAATGATCCTTTCTACATAATCAAACTGATGAGCCGATGGTTAATTGATTGGTCAATATTGCAGATAAAGGAGCCCCCAAGAAAAATGTTGGAGCTGGGAGCAAGACTGCTAGAACGAGTAGCAAATGAGGTGTACACAGCAAAACAAGGGTGGAGAATCAATGTAGCGAGGCTGGGCGGAATAGAAGACTCCACTTCCTGATGATGTTGTGGCCGTTTCTTAGTTGCTGTTCTAGTAGTTGTTTTGCTGTTATTATCTAGGTTATCTTTGAACTTTGTAATGCCCTGGTATGCCGGGCTTGGGAGACTGTTGGCCTTTCGCGGTGCTGTTCGAGACTTATGGTAGCGTCAGGTTGGAACTGATGTGATGCTATCTTGGTTTTCTCTAATGAAAATCGGAAGGGGAAAGCCCTTCTTTCATAAAAAAAAAATCTTGTGAAATGTCAAAATTTTGCCGTGGCACTTGTGGGCCGACCCAACCTGCTGCTTGAAATACAGGCCCGACACCGAGCTGATCGACTGAAACCCACCCACACGCGTTCCTAAAAAAAGAAAGAAAAAACCCCACCCACTCGCCGAGCGAGCTCAGCTGAGCTCGACACGCCGCGCGAGCGGAAGCACACCCTCGCCGCTCCTCTCTCCTCCCGTCGTGCCGGCCGCTGCCGGGGCCGCCTTTCGACCCGCCGGATCACCGCAGCACCCCGCTCGAGCGCCGGCCGGCAGGCCGTGATGTCCACCGCCGCGCCCTTCCGCCTCCTCCTCCCGCTCCACCCACCACTAACTCCCAGACGCCATTCCGCTCCCGTTCTCCCCTCTGTCCCACGCCGCGGCACCGTCCCCAGCCCCCGTCTCCGCCTCCGTCTCCGTCTCGCAGCCGGGGGCGGCGATGCGCCTCCGCCCGCAGCCGACGAACTCGACTGCGTGGGCACGGGCAGCGACGTCGAGTGCGTCGTCGACGGCGACCCTGGGGCGGAGGAGGGGGTCGCCCCGGCGCTCGCGGGGAGGGAGTGGTGGGAGTGGGTGTCGCTGGTGTCGCCCTTCTTCTTCTGGGGCACGGCCATGGTGGCCATGAAGGGGGTCATACCCAAGACGGGGCCCTTCTTCGTCGCCGCGCTCCGCCTGCTCCCCGCGGGCGCGCTCGTCGTCGCCTTCGCGGCCGCGCGGGGCAGGAAGCAGCCCTCCGGGTGGGCCGCCTGGGGCGCCATCGCCGCCTTCGGTCTCATCGACGCCGCCTGCTTCCAGGTGGATATAGATAGGTGAAAGGCGTGATCCTTAGCGTGTGGTTGTGCGGTTCCTGAAGCCAGCATGGGTTTGGTTTCCTCCTTTTGCAGGGCTTTCTCACCGAGGGCTTGCAGAAGACATCGGCTGGCCTCGGAAGCGTAAGGCTAACTCTCCGTGCTGTTCTCTACCTCCGATGGCAAACAATTGGCTTGCCATTTTGGTCCATCGAGCTGACGATCACTTACGGAACTGTGATCCTCGTTGCAGGTCATAATTGACTCCCAACCATTGACGGTTGCTATCCTTGCAGCGCTATTCTTCGGAGAGTCTATCGGGGCGATAGGAGCTGGGGGGCTCGTACTGGGTGTTGTTGGGCTTTTGCTCCTCGAGGTTTGCCTTTTTGCAATGCATTTCTAATGTTTCCAAGCAATCTCGTATCTCGTCGTCCAGATATTGATTACGATTACAGTAGTTAATAACATGTTAGTAGGACATTTTATGATGATAAAATGTTACATTCATGATGTACTGCTCCCCCCCCCCCCCCCCCCACACCCACACACACACCCACCCCTACATATCAATGGCATAATCACATCATGTGTTATTTTGATGAGGAGGATACACACAAAACTCTGTTGCACAAGGGTGCGTGTGGCATAGTCGGATAGCACTAAAGTACCAAAGATGCCTTTAAAACACACATGTAATAGACATTGGTATAGTACTACCCGTAAGGCCGTAACAGTTTCGATGACTCAAGTTACTTAAGTTTAAATGGTTAAGCTGAACCTCATAGTAGTAGTAAATGCAATAATTTCCTTCTGCCAATGTTCTGAAGTCGATATTTTTCCACTATTGCTATGTGGGACACTAGAACTAAAGAAATGGCATATCAATCTGTACAATGGTGACTCTTGGTTTATATGAATTATTATTATTATTATTGTGCACGTTATAAGATTTTGATTGTCTTTGGATGTACTTTAGGTTCCAGCACTGTCAGTTGAAGGAAGCAACACATCAGTCTGGGGGAGTGGAGAATGGTGGATGTTCCTCTCGGCCCAAAGCATGGCGGTCGGAACTATCATGGTTCGCTGGGTATCAAAGTATTCTGATCCAATCATGGCAACAGGATGGGTATGCTAGCTGCAGATGAATACACCATCGTTCTATTATAAGATGGTCTCTGTGGCATGCGTTAAAGCACCGTCCATATGCTTTTGTTTTTGTGTCTCAAAATCAGCCCCTATTCTTTTCATGGTTTGCTTTGGCCAGTTGATTCTGTATATTTCCTGGGAGTGCTGATTTGGTAGGCTATCTGAGTAACTCAAGTATTATCTACTGTTCTTATTATTGTGGGGCTTACTGCGTAGAGCAAATGCTTATGAGTTGCAATGCCAAATGAAACTTGAACCGCCTTTGCTGGAAGCATCAAGTCAACCTAGCTTTTCAACGTGTGTACTGTATAATAGTCTCCATTAGAATGTACCTTAGGGCCGGGGCTATCCCCTTTTCGGGAGAAAGAGAATGTATGTTATTTTTATTGCAGATTATGGTTATTTTTTCACAGTATTAGATATGTTCCTGCTTCTAATTATGCAAGCCTGACATCACACCACATAAAATGCTAATGTTATCTCTATTGCTCTGCAGCACATGGTATTAGGTGGGATTCCTTTGTTGGTTATATCTGTTCTTAATCACGATCCTGCTCTTAATGGACACATTCAAGAGCTTACATGGAGTGACATAGTAGCTCTGGGTTATACATCTATATTCGGCAGTGCTGTCAGCTATGGTGTCTACTTCTACAATGCTACAAGAGGTAAGATCAATGTTCGCTTCCAACCAGTTCAATGCAGTTAGCTCTCCACAATTTATTCTCATCAGCATTTCATATCTTCTTCTCTCTTATTCCTGTAGGTAGTTTGACCACGCTTAGTTCTCTTACTTTCTTGACTCCTATGTTCGCCTCCATTTTTGGGTAAGACTCCTTGCAATATGTTGGACAATAAAATTTAGACAAACATAAAATGCGATGTTTGTTTTCAACTTTTGGTCTGGGCATTCCTTGCCTTTTCAGGTTCCTCTATCTGGGAGAGACCTTCGCACCTGAGCAGATCGGTGGTGCACTTCTGACATTGGTTGCCATCTATATGGTTAACTACAAGAGCATTATAGGCGAGAAGTAAGAGACTGTCAAAAAATTGATAGATTCTGTGCCAGACGGGTACTGCGCTTCACTGGAGCACATGTAACGGCGCTGTGCAGGGGTTTGAAGAGTAAGTACATGTTAGTAATAAACATCCCACCAATTTGCACAGCTTGAAGAGGCATGTCACATGTGCGTCCCCGTATTTCGACTAAAAAGATGGCATAAGCTGGTGCAAACAAGTTCTGTCATCTGTCAAACATAATCAGATGACTCACCCACAACTCCTGTGTTGCACACTGATGAAGTTGTCGAGGACAAAGTCAGCATTTCTCCATTTCAGCACAACTTTCTCACGTGGAGCTGAAAAGTGCAAAGAAAACCAATTGTATGGCTACATAGTCAGATGGTTTGCATAATAGCTGATGTGTTGTACAAATATGGGAGAAGTAGCCCCTATGTACAAGTAGTTGCAAGCATGGAAATATCTAATGAGCGAAAAGCAATTGTTTCTGGTGAGATCTAATCCTTAGGGCCTCTTTGATTCGCGGGATTGTAAAAACATGGGAATAGGAAAAACATAGGATTGAAATGTCATGCTCATCTCAATCCTATAGGAGTTTAGGTTGTTTGATTGCATCATAGGAAAAATGAAGGATTCTTTCAAAGAGGTTTGACTGGATGCTAGAAATCCTATGGGAAGTAGTGCAAAAAATTCCTTAGGAAAAAATCCTATAGGATTCAATCCTATGAATCAAACAACCAATATAGGAAAAATTCCTAAGGATTCCAATCCTCCAAAATTCCTATGCAAATCCTTTGAATCAAAGGAACCCTTAGTCTGTATTCCGGAAGTCTTTGTTTTCCTCACAGATAGTTGTGTTCATCAAGAGAACAAAATGCACATAAACTGGTGTCACTTTTGGGATAGTTGTGTTCATCAAGAGAACAAAATGCACATAGACTGGTGTCACTTTTGGGCGACAGCTGCTGCTACAGGGGCCTACGGTGGTGGGCCTAGTCCATAGGGCTGACTGGGTGGCAGCCTGGCATGCGGAGACACTGCCACGATGCAGTTAGGTGAAGACGCGGGTGAGTCACCACCCTTTTTTACCGCGCACTCAACACCTCGCGGTCAAAGCAAATACACCACAAGCGGTGTGACAAGACAGGCGTCTTGCTCCCCGGCAAGAGCTCCAGGCATAAAAGGAGGCCCATGGCTACATAGTAGGGGGTTAAGACATGCGCCTTGCTTCCCGGCAAGAGCTCCGGGCAACACATACCACCGCATTTAATGATGTAGGTGTTCTTTTATAATAGCCACATGTGGTGGCCCCTTGGGTATATAAAAAGAGGCCCATGGCTACATAGTAGGGGTTTCAACCCTTGGCATTTGAAGACACTACATAGCTAGGCTAGATCCTGGCAAGGAGTGCTCAACGCCTTATAACACCAAGCTTCACCACCCAGTGAATTCAACCAGCAGGACGTTGGGTTTTACGCTTCCGAGCATCCTAAATTTGGGTAAAAATCACCGTGTCAATTCATCTTCATCATCATGGAGTAGAAGTCGATCTTGAGCGTGTTAGCCCCTCGCCGAACCACAAAGGGGACGATCGTCGTACCACAAAGAGGACACCCCTAGTCCCTAAACACGACAATCCTCCTTAGAGTTGACATCACAATCAGCTGTCATCACCACATCCTCTCTTCCTATATACACATAGGAAAGAATAGGAATTTTTAGTGATAAAATGACCAAGGGATTAATCGACACTGCTTCTGCCATGCATTCGACAGAAAACAACACAAAGGAACGACAAGGCAATGATGACTAGGGTTTCGTCAACCTTAAGGTTATGCTTTTCCACAATGTTTTTCCGTCCACCACTGAGTCCATCCCTGGTGACAAGATACTTCACAGGGATGGACTCAGTGGTGGGTGGAAAGACTTTGCAGAACAACATAGCCTTAAGGTCGATGACGCCCTAGTCATCAATTGCCTTGTGATTTCTTTGCGTTGTTTTTCTGTCAAATGCATGCAAGGCAATTGATGACTAGGGTGCCGTCGACCTTAAGGTTATGCTCTTCCACAAAGTTTTTCCGGCCATCACTGAGTCCATCCATGCTGACAAAATACTCTGTGAAGTATCTTGTCACCCGGGATGGACTCAGTGGTGGGTGGAAAGACTTTGCAGAACAACATAGCCTTAAGGTCGAGGAAGCCCTAGTCATCAGCCTTGTGATTTTTTTTGCATAATTCTTCTATCAAATGCATGCAAGGAGCAATGCCCATTTATTCCTTTAGTCATTTTGATATTTGTTACTAAAAAATCTTTTTTTTCTATGTGTACGAGGTGATGACAACTGATTGTGATGTCAATTCTAAGGAGGATCCAAAAGTTACCATTAGAGTTAGCAACAAAACAACGAATAATGATGGCAACAACAACCTAGCAACCAAGGATGATGTTCACTTAACGCTAGTGGAGAAGACAAGAGCCCTCCGTTCAAGGATGACGACTCTCAAGATACTATCCGTGCAATGAATGAGGAGTTGGAGTTGAGCACAACATGTATAGTCTTCTTTCGCTCGACTCGAGTTCCTCCACCATCTCATTCATCGCCTTGAGAGCATCCTCCTCCTTATAGTTGACATCACAATCAGTTGTCATCACCTCATCCTCTCTTCCTATATACACATAGGAACGAATAGAAATTTTCAGTGATAAATTGACCAAGGGATTAATCGACACTGCTTCTGCCATGCATTCGACAGAAAATAACACAAAGGAATGACAAGGCAATGATGACCAGGGTTTCGTCGACCTTAAGGTTATGCTTTTCCACAAAGTTTTTCCGCCCACCACTAAGTCCATCCCTGGTGAGAATATACTTCACAGGGATGGACTCGGTGGTGGGTGGAAAGACAACATAGCCTTAAGGTCGATGACGCCCTAGTCATCAATTGCCTTGTGATTTCTTTGCGTTATTTTTCTATCAAATGCATGCAAGGCAATTGATGACTAGGGTGCCGCCGACCTTAAGGTTATGCTCTTCCACAAAGTTTTTCCGGCCATCACTGAGTCCATCCATGCTGACAAAATACTCTATGAAGTATCTTGTCACCCGGGATGGACTCAGTGGTGGGTGAAAAGACTTTGCAGAACAACATAGCCTTAAGGTCGAGGACGCCCTAGTCATCAGCCTTGTGATTTTCTTGCGTAATTTTTCTGTCAAATGCATGCAAGGAGCAGTGCCCATTTATTCCTTTAGTCATTTTGTTATTTGTTACTAAAAAATCTTATTTTTCTATGTGTACGAGGTGACCACAACTGACTGTGATGTTAATTCTAAGGAGGATCCAAAAGTTACCATTAGAGTTAGCAACAAAACAATGAATAATGATGGCAACAACAACCTAGCAACCGAGGATGATGTTCACTTAACGCTAGTGGAGAAGACGAGAGCCCTCCGTTCAAGGATGACGACTCTCAAGATACTATCCGTGCAATGAATGAGGAGCTGGAGTTGAGCACAACATGTATAGTCTTCTTTCACTCGACTCGAGTTCCTCCACCATCTCATTCACCGTCTTGAGAGCATCCTTAAGAATCACCATCCTCGGCTTGAGGGCTCTCACCATATCCACTAATGGTGGCCGACCATTATCATTGGCTGCTAGGTCGTTGTTTCTATCATCGTTAGTTGATGTGATGCTAACTCTGGTGATAATCTTTGGACCCTCCTCCTTAGACTAGACATCCTCGTCGGTTGTCATAGACTCTTCCTCTATTACTGTATAGACCTAGAAAAAATATGGAAATTTTCAATAATAAAATCAATGAAGGGGTCGATGGGCACTAATTCCGCCGAGCATTTGACAAAACAATAACACGAAAGAATGACATGTCAATTGATTAAACAACTCACATGAATTTTCCGGTTTCAGGAGACAAAAGACCATGGCGTCGTCGACCTTAACAGCTATGTTTTGTTGCTCCTCTCCAAGGGTCTCCCGAGTAATTTAAGAGAGAACAACTTCCAGCGAAAGATACTATAATGAGACAAAAAGACGAGGAAGGGCGGAGCGACCATGCGAAGTATCTTGTCACCAGGGATGGACTTAGCGGTGGGTGGAAAAACTTTCTGTAAAAGCATAGCAATAGTCATTCATGCCTTGCGAAGTATCTTGTCGATGATGCCCTAGTCATCAGTTCTCTTTCATGCCTTCGTGTTATTTTTTTGACAAACGCATGGCAATAGTATTGCCCATTAAACCCTTTAGTCATTTTATTATTGAAAATTCCTAACCATGCCTTGTTTGTCTATGTTTTTGTTGTCTCGCAAATACATTTAAAGTACCCACCTAGCTTTTTATGTGCCAGATTCTTCCATTACATCTTCACCTTGAAGGCAAGATGCTACATTCAAGGGCTAGTTGGTAACCAAGTCAGTACCTTGTGGGAACGGTATCACTACGTTTTTGTACTGTTGTCGCCGGTTAGATCTTGTTTCAGATGCCGTGAGGCCGGAATCACTACGTCTTTGTACTGTCTTTTGATGTTGCTTCAGTTGTTGCCGGTTAGATCTGGTTTCAGATGTCGTGAGGCGTGTATAAGGAGCTAGCATGGTTCACGTAATAGTTCTAGCACATGTGGTCCTATAAACTGTTGGTACACTTTATGCTTGCTCTTGATAACATTCTTGTAACACACACGAGTGTCTGATCCTAGCATTGATGTGGGCTTCTATTACGGTCCTTTGGATCGGGGTGCCACATGTATGACTTGTGTACAGTATACATAGTACACAGATATAATAGTACAACTACCCATCGTCATAAGTTACAAGGTCACACATTAATAACACCTTAATCGTGTTGGTTGGGTAGACTATGTGGAATATAAAAGAATAACCAAATACTGAGACTGCCTAGATAGGAAGTTGATGTGAGTGAGGACGAGGACGCTGATATCAACCCTCCTCTTGGGCTACTCGAACCTTTCCACAAGTGCCGCAACAACAACGCTCCACACACTAGTAAGGGCCAGTTCTTTTGGCAGCTTAAAAAATAAGCCGCCTCCTTCCCAGCTTATCCAATAAGCCGCCTCTTTTATTTACTGAGGCTTCTAAGTTAGTTATGGGATAACTGATTTAGAAGTCTCAACAAATTTCTGGACCGGCTTATTTTTAAGCTGGGGAGAGACAACTTATTTTTTAAGCCGCCCAAAAGAACTTGCCCTAAGTTAGCTCCAAGACATGCTTTACCATTGGGATGGCTGATTAAATAGAACATGCCTAGTGCTCTTTCTCTTCGAAATGAGCACCCTCAAGCAAGCAGAGATGTCAATCCTTGACGGGGATACATATCTAGTGCCGCTAACATATGTGGACAAAAGACTGAAGGATCCCACCAAATATGGTTTCGTCACTGGGGATGTTCAAGTTTTTTTTCCAGAACGGGGATGTTCAGGTTAGGAACATGGTGCATCACATTCTAGACCTAACAACAAGACTATTTGGGGTATATGGGCCTAACGAGGGTTGGAAGTGATAGCTACCTAGAAGTTGGACCTCGATAATAGGCCCACTGACGTAGGTGGGCTCCTTAGAGGTGAAACCCTATTTGGCGCTTATAGTGTTGGTTATATCCATAACAATATATAGAAAGTGCTCACACTTGCTCTAAGGATGGGCCCATCTAGTATCGCTCCTACACATGAGCACCAAACTAGTTTTGTTAAGCTTCTAGAAGCTTTCGACATTGAGATTGGTTTTTCTTCTCTCTTTGTTTTGCTGGTTTTCTGTTCATGTTTTTTCTTTTTTCTTTTTATTATTATCAGCAAATAATAACTTCATGTTTTTTTATAAAATTCATCAACATTATTGGAAACCAAGAACAATTTTCAAATTCAATAACATTCTAAAAATTCATGAAATTTTTTCAAATCCCCAATTTTTTTTTCCAAATTCGTGATCCTTTTTTCAACAATGTGAACATTTTTTCCAAATTCATGAACTTTTCCAATTCGTCAATATTTTTCAAATCCACAAACTTATTTCAAGTTCAAGAACATTTATTTGAAAATCATGGACATTTTTATTTAACCATTTTTTCAGATTTTAGAAAATGATTTTTTATAGTAATGTTTTTTGTAAACAAGGAGAGCAACAAGATCTAGTGTGTGAGCATGCCCTTTTTTTTGAAGAAAGCGTGCAAGCCTTCCTAAGCGATCCTGACGAAGCGAGGCAAGCGAGCTATTTTTGGGTTGTGGCCCGCTACATCCGTGTGTGAGTCCCAGAGCTCTAGCAAACTCCTGTCCTGATAGCCCCGTCCTACAGACCAAGCTGCTCCACATGACCTTTGATCTGCCCCACAACACAAATGGGCTTTGAAAAGGCCCTCTCGGGTGGGTGAGAGATTCATAGATGCAACAAAAAATTGCACCAAACTATGGACACTCAGAGTCAACCCACTCTAAGGCCAGAATTCATGAGTGGGTCACTCCAAAAAGGATACATGCACAAATTGGCTGGGAGGACGATATGGCATAGGAAGTAGGCAGTGGCTGACAGACAAGGCCCCAACAACGTACGTAGGAGATGACGCAAGTGGTACTGGTGGACCCATCGGCTGAGAGAGCGAGTTGAGTAGGAGGCCATCATTGGGAAACTTCGGAAGCACCTCCATCGTCTCTACTGGAGTGAGGTAGACCAAGACAGGTAGCGAAACGGGTCTCTGGCGACTACCTGTAGGCGTGCAACTATCATGTTGGCCACGAACCCTTGACCGAATCATGGTAGGAACTACGACGACCAGAGAATCATGGTAGGAACTACTACGACGACGGCAAAACGAATCATCACACACATTAAGTGGTGGTCGAACGAGGGGCCGTCATGCCATCAATCCAGATCAGATAGATTGACCCTCTTTGTGAGGCACACCTGGCCACCAAATAAAGGAATAGACTGGCGGGTATGGCGGCTCGTCCTCAAAGCTAGGCGAGGGAATCCACTTTGGCGTGAACTAGGGAAACGCATGGCAAACACCCATTAGTCCTCGACACGATCAAGCTAGATGGGATCATCAAAGAGCAGACCATTAGACGTTGAGGCAACCTCCCGAAGGGTGGCAAGAAAACCTACATCTCCATAACATGGCATGCACACCAAGAAGAAGGTGGAAGCTTAGCTACGTGGAATCTTGTTTAGAATAAAATACGGCACCCAACAACTAAAGACAATAGTGTCTTCCTTGTCATGTGCAAGTGTCAAAAGGATCGACAACCAGCTCGACACCTTTGATGGGCCTGAGGTGAAGCAATATTTAGTCCATGTAGACCCGTACATGGACATACCACCTTTGGTTCATCGTCTGCTTTTCATCTCACATCATCACTAAGTGTAAACCTCAACCACATAGTCAAACGATCGAGTCACGGTAGCATGAAAGTAAAAGTTGATGAAAGAATCATCTGGATCATGGCACGTGACACTCAACGAGTGCAACGAGAGATAAAGAGGTGCATCTAATGCCTTCCTGCCAGCATGGGGTAGGTATCATGGCTAGGATCAGTGGTCTTCAGCAGCATGACATGGTTCCACAATGTGAAAACCGATTGCTCAATGAAAAGGTGGAAATGGTCACTATGACTGTACACGAGAGCGACAAGCCAGGGATGAAGAAACGCTACCACTCAATGACGAAGATGACGCGAGAAAGCAAAGACGCTGAGGCATCAATGAAATTTTGAATGGATCATGTGCCCATTAAGGTGACATACGCAATTGTCCCTATGTGCACACAGAGTTGCATTGTGTGTGGCGCGCTATGCTTCTAATGTTGGTAATGGTGTGCAGTGACACCTGGGGCTCATCAAATTTGCTGGTGTCGCCTAACATTGTCCGATGTGATGTCATCGAGCTCCAGTAGAATAGCCACACACAATGTGGCAAATGATATATATTGCTTTTCGGAATGGTAGCACAAGCCTTATTGTCGTCCTTCGAACATCTCCACATGGGTGAGGCGTTAAAGTGATGGTGGTGGGGTACTCATCAGATGTGTTGATGGAGTCATTGTTGGCCGAGATGTCCGATAGGGGATTCCACCCGTACCCAAGGTGTGTCATCGGGTCCACATCACTCGAGTCAAAGATGAAGGTTGCAGATGCGTATATTCATGTGCCTTTTGCAATGGTGATGGTGGTGTGTAAGTCAAGGGGGTCGTTGGAGCTCGAGGTCGGTGTGCAACCCCTAGAGCAACCCCTCCATGTACAAGATATGTTGTTGAGTTGGGGTCACCTAGTTCATTGTTATGAGAGATAAGGGCAAAGAGTTCTACTCCATGTCTCAAGGTGGTGAATTGTAAGCCAGCTAGCCGAGGGGGTTGGCGGATGGATGGACCAAACCAGAAATGGCACACCTCCTTAATTGCTCCTAGGATGGCCTACCCTAGTCATGACTCATCATTTAGGTGATAGGATGTCATCCACAATATTTTGACTTCCTCCATGCGTTTGCCACAGAAGAACTACTCGCAACGGTTCAGCCACATGTGCAGGTCGATCAAGCTGTGATAAGTTGGCAATCAAGCTTGTGGAAGCATGAGGTTGCCGAAGCTCGAGCCGGAGGGTTGGGACGGTGGTCGATGGGGTGTGTAGCCATAATTGACAAGGTGTGTGCTTGCCAGCAACCAAGATGGCGACTGTGGTTAAGAAAGAGAGTAGCAGATGGCAAGTGGTGGTAGGATGTTGTTGGAAGATTAATTTTCGACGTATGTTGGTGCGCGGAAGGACGAAGCATGATAGGCAGAGGGTGGAAGGGTGGTTGTGGTGGTGGGATGTGGGGGTCAGGAGAATATTAGTGGTTATGGGAGGGAGGCGAACGTTGGTGGTAAGCCTAAGATTGGTGGTTGATCTAGAGAGGCTGGCGGTAGACGGTCACAATGTTGAGGCTCCAACATCGCCGTTGTTGGGCTAGAGAGGTGTTGTGAGGCATTGCAACACCTCCGCTAAGAATGCATGCTCCTCCCCTCGCTCGCATGTGAAGTTCTCAAGCTAGAGGGCGATCATTTCGATGGTCTCGGCGATGTGTTGCTCCTCTATGTTATCGCCCGCCATCGTACATGGTTGTGATCCCAAATTGGTAAACTCTAAGCTTCTAGGAACGATAAAGAAGATACGAGGTAATTATGTGAATGCTTTATATCCCCGAGAAGGTGTAATGCATTAATATAGCTTGCAGACAAGTTGGGGCCTAGTCCATGAAACAACTAACTTGACGGCTAAAAACTAACTTGATAACCAAGGAAATATCGAACAAAACATCTCGCTTGACCTGCTACGGCCGTTGGCCTGTTGACCCAACAAAAAAAAGCATGGAGTAAGATTAGTTTTATTCACCTACAAAAATAATGTGTAACCGGGACTGATAATACATCAACATCATGTAGGAACAAGGTTCTAGGTATCTTTGCATGGAAGGTAACTCTGGAGGGACACGTTGTAACTATGTAATACTCCCTCCGTTCTAAAATATAAGTCTTTGTAGAGATTTTAAATGGACTATCACATACGGATGTATATAGACATATTTTAGAGTGTAGATTCACTCATTTTGCTCCGTATGTAGTCATTTGTTGAAATCTCTAGAAAGACCTATATTTAGGAACGGAGGAAGTAGAAGTGTAGTCTAGAAATAGCCAAACTAAATCTCTGCACTTTAGAAACTCCGAAGTTTCATTGTTCTATTTTTCACTAGACATGCTTTTCTCTTAGTAGATATGCGTATTTCTAGAGCGGATAATTTTTTTTTCTATGTTTGTCGATTCCAAGTAGGGTCAGACGGGAAATAAAACTTTCACGCATCGAGGTTAAACACTGAAAGACGAACGGGAGGTAAAGCTGACAGTGAGATAAGCGGCAGCAAATTAATCAGAAATAAACACAGAAATGACCCAATTAGAGTCACAGCTTATGCGTTGGTATATATTTGAAAATAAAAGACTCACAGCATAGTCACACCCAAAGTAAATATAATAATAGCGTAATAATAGGAATGTTACCTACTGGTGGGATTGGGATTGTTGGGAAAGGAGGACCATAGAGAGGTTTAATGGGTACACCGTCCAGCTTGAATTCCATAAAGTGTACATGTGTATCAGCAACAGCCTTCCATTCGGCCACTTCGTTCTTTTGAACCAGTTTATCATATAGTTTCTTGAAAATGGCATGCTGCAGTGGTCTGGTGAGCAAATTCATCCACCTATGAAATGCAACGTTTAAGAAGACCAAAGAAAATAAGATACTATCACCAAAAAAATGCTTGAACATACTCGTTGCAAGACCTAACCAAAGTTTTTTTTTTCGAAACGGAGACCTAACCAAAGTGGCATCGGTGATAGGTACCTGTAGAATGTATGACCCGATCTTGTGCAATCTGCGGATAAAGATACAATTTAGGAAGCAGTAACTTCTGGATACAAACAGTAAGAATAATTATTCGCGAAGGTATTTACTTTACTAAGCTTATTATCCAAAGTCTTTGCCTGCATGGCATCCTCCCTCCACGGTGTTGCACGGATGTTACTCGGCTACAACCTGTCATTTTCATAAGCGAAAATAGAGACAGCAAAATCAGAACTTTGTGTTTTATTGGCTGCGCTTCACGCCTCTCCTATATATTCGGATGACCTTCTGTTGTGTTCACATACAACTGATATTCGGTTTTGTCTAGGACACATTTAGATGTACCTTAGTTATTGCACATCTAAGTGACACAAGCATGCACAGAAAGGAAAAGGAAAAAGAAAAAAAAATCCACATGAATCTTCGCGTAAGATCAATGATATAGGACTTAGATATGCAATACTTATGGTACATCTAGATGTGCTTTAGCAAAACTGATATTCATATTCAAAGACACAAACTGACGGACCCATATATATTCGATCGAACAAGCGTTTTGTTGCCACACATTCAAACGCACAAACTGACGGGAATTTAGAGGATGATACGAACCTCCAACAATTTGCTGGTGCTGTGGAGTTCGGGTCGGCCTGCCGAGCGAACGAGGGTTCGTCACACCGGAAATCTTCGGGCAGCGGTGCGCGCGTCATAGAGTCTCTTGGAAAATGGCAAACTTATCGTCAAAATCTCAGCAAAACCTAAATCCCGTTCAAACATGTGTATGTATCACATATCAAGCACGGACCCCCAAATCCCGCAATTACAAAGTCGGATCAAGAGCAGGTAATGAGATAGTCACCAGATTCAAGAGCGAAGATTTGCCTGCGCCGCCCCCGATCAGCCGCCAAAGGTGAGAGGGACAACTAGCTAGGCAACAGAAACGACTTGGGACTCGGGAGCAGATCAATTTTATCCCGAATGATCGTTGGCTTCCTTATCCGGTTGCATGGATCAATTGATATTTTCCTAGGCTCCTCGCATGGACCGAACCGCCGAAGCAATCCACTTAAACCCTAAAACATCATCATGTCATTCTCAAAAAAGAAAAAAGAAAACATCATCATCATGTCAGGTTTGGAGCGCTAGCCGGAATGTTTTAACGATGGCACGTACTTACAAATCACATGCAGGGGCTAATCCTTGTGAGTAACGTGCATGGCAATAGATGATCATTGCAAAGTGGCTGCATACATACGTGAATATCTCACCCATGCAGTGAAAATAATTTGTGCATGCACCTTGCCTACCATGACACTGCTTAGTATATGTACATATTGTTAAATATATTGTGTATGTGTATATTGTGTCTTGGACCCACCTCCTTGTTCATCTGTATAATTGAGGTTGTGGCCCCCCTCTATTCATCATATATAGTTGTATACGTGCCTGGTGCACCGATTAATGCAATTGAGTTGCACAACCTATTCCAGTCTTCTATATGGTATCTATAGCAGGTCGTTCCTAGACCTAGCCGCCGCCGCCGCCGCTTCCTCCCTTCGCCCCCCCCCCCCCCCCCGCTGCCGCCGTCACCGCTGCCGGTCGCCGCCGCCCTCCCACCCGACGCCGCGCCTCCGTGGCTTCCTCCTCAGCCGTCGCCGCCGCCGGTCGCTGCTGTGCCCCAAGCTTCCACACCTCCCCCCTCACCCCCCGCCGCACCACTCTCCCCACCCGCCGCCACCGCCGGTCGCCGGCGCTCCCTCCTCTCCCGCTTCCGTACCGCCTCTCCACCACCCGTCCCCTACCTTCCGCTGCTCTAGCCGCCGCCGCTCGTCCCCTCTAGCCGCCGCCGCCGCACCAGGCTGTCGCCGCCGCATCCAGCCGCCGCCCATCCCCATCGCGCCGCAGCCGCTCCTGACAGCCGCCGCCGTTGCGATGTCTTCTGCCACGCAGGTTTTTCCGGCGGGCCATCCGGCCTACTTCGCCGTGCCGCAGCAGCCGGCCGGTGCCGGCTCCGCGGCTCTGCTCACCACGCCAATGGCCGGTGGCCATGCTCCGCCCGCCCCGGTTCAGCCCTACGGTGGCTTCGCCTCGCTGCCGGTCTCACCGTCATGGGACACTACCTCCTTGGCTGCACTGCACTCGTCCCCATCACCGGCAGCGCTTGGTACATGGACTCGGGCGCCACCGCCCACATGACATCTCATCCCGGTACTCTAACCTCCTCCACTCCGGTTCATACTCCTACTTGCATCACCGTTGGTAACGGTTCCTCTTTACCCATCACACATGTTGGTTGTACTTCGTTTCCTTCCACATCTATGCCTATCACTATGTCTGATGTTCTTGTTTCTCCTGATTTAGTGACGAACCTTGTATCTGTTCGTAGTCTTGCTCGTGAGAATCCCATTACCGTTGAATTTGATGATGTCGGTTTTTCTGTGAAGGACGCCTGTACTCGGATGGCCCTTCACCGTTGCGATAGTCCTGACGAGCTCTATCCGGTGCACTCCTCCGCCACCGCATCCACCACCCCAGTCGCCCTCGCCGCAGGTGTCGACCTTTGGCATGCTCGTTTGGGACACCCGAACCCCACCACTTTGCGTCAAATTCTTAAGAGCTTTTCATTCTCATGCAATAAGATCGACGACCATTCTTGTGATGCTTGTCGTCTTGGCAAGCACGTTCGTCTTCCCTTTAGCACATCTACCACTATTTCCACTTTTCCGTTTCAGTTATTGCATAGTGATATTTGGACAACCCCGACTGCAAGCAACACGGGCTACCTATACTATTTGGTGATCTTAGATGATTTCTCTCATTATGTGTGGACATTTCCTCTTCGTCGCAAGTCCGACTCCCTTGCCACACTCACTGTTTTTTATTCCTATGTCACCACACAGTTCGGTCGTCCTATCTTGCATTACAAACTAACAACGGAAAAGAGTTTGACAACGTCGCTGTTCGTAACCTTCTACCTTCCCCCGGCACTATCTTCCGCCTCACTTGTCCCTACACGTCCCAACAAAATGGCCGTGTCGAGCGTATCCTTCGCACTCTTAATGACTGCGTCCGCATGTTGCTCTTTCACTCTAACGTGCCTCCCCGGTTTTGGCCGGACGCTCTCGCCACCGCCACCCTCCTCATCAACATCCGTCCGTGTCGCCCACGCTGGAACTATGCCCCTCCCCATCTCCTCTTTGGTGCGCCCCCATCTTATGATGGCCTTCGCATCTTTGGCTGTCTCTGCTATCCTAGCATCGCCGCCACTGCTCCTCATAAGCTTGCACCTCGCTCTGTCGCTTGCATCTTCCTCAGCTACCCACCTAACACCAAAGGATACCGCTGCTATGATCCCGTCTCACATCGTGTATTCACCTCCTGGCACGTTTACTTTGATGAGAAGGTGTTTCTATTTCAGCAGGTACCTCCCATCGCCCCGTCGCCGCCGGCCACCGGCGGCCCTCCAGCGACCCCGTCAGGTGGACGGCCCCGCTCGGTTCTTGGACCGCCTCCGGGCTTTGGCGGTCCTCGCGTCGTAGGACGAGCTGTGCCTCGCGCCCCCACCACGCCCTCGCCGACTCTGTCAGGGGCCTCGGCATCGCCCGCCTCGCCGGCATCTTCGTCGGCCGCCACTACGTCGCCGGCCTCTTCGCCAGCCGCCCCGTCGCCGGTATCTTCACCGGTCACCTCGGGTGCCGCCCCGTCGCCGGCCTCCCCACTAGCCGCCTCCGGCGCGGCCCCCTCGAGCCCCCCTCGGGCGCGGCCTCCCCCTCCCCATCGGGCGCCTTGGGCGTCGCGCCCTCCTCGGCTGCCTCGGGTGCCGCACCCTCGCCGGCTGCCTCGTCGGCCGTCTCACCGGCTGCTTCACGGGCCGCCTCCTCGGGCCTCATCTCGGAGTTGCCATCTCGCCCCCTCACTCGGGCTCGAGCCAGTGTTCACCGCCCGAGTCTGCGGTACTCCAGCGACGAGTATCTCCTCGCCGCCTCCACCATCGAGCCGTCACCGATTCCTATGTCCGCCATCGCAGCCCTTCATGATCCTCACTGGCTTGCTGCGATGCAGGAAGAGTTCGACGCTCTTCAGCGGAACTGTACCTGGACACTTGTTCCCCGGCCTTCTCGCACCAATGTCATCAGCGGCAAGTGGGTCTTTCGCCATAAGACCCGCTCGGATGGTACACTTGAGCACTACAAGGCTCGCTGGGTGGTCCGTGGTTTTCGACAGCATGCTGGCGTCGACTTCACTGAGACGTTTGCGCCGGTTGTCAAACCGGGCACGACCCGCACCGTTCTCCAGCTGGCAGTGTCCCGAGGCTGGCCGGTTCATCAGATGGATGTCTCCAACGCCTTCCTTCATGGCCATCTTGAGGAGCAGGTTTATTGTGAGCAGCCCACCGGTTTCGTCGATGCATATCTTCCTGGGCATGTGTGTTTGCTGTCCCGGTCTCTCTACGGGCTCAAGCAAGCACCTCGCGCCTGGTACCAGCGTATCGTCGGGTTCCTTCAGACACTGGGCTTCAGCGTTAATTGATGCGGCTTGAAGCTACATCGGTATTTCCCCAAAGAGGAAGGGATGATGCAGCACAGCGACGTTAGGTATTTTCGTCAGTGATGAAACCAAGGTTATCGAACCAGTAGGAGAACCAAGCAACAAAACGTAAACCGGCGTGTAAAAGGGGTTGTCAATCCCTTTCGGGTAGCGGCGCCTAGAGATAGGCAAACAGACGTGAATAAATTATAGTAGATTGATAGATCAAACGCCAAATAAAATAAATAAGAATAAATTTCAGCAAGGTATTTTGTATTTTTAGTTTAATAGATCTGAAAATAAAAGTAAAGGAAAATAGACCGCAAAGGCAAATAATATGAGAAAGAGACCCGGGGGCCGTAGATTTCACTAGTGGCTTCTCTCGAGAAAAATAGCAAACGGTGGGTGAACAAATTACTGTTGGGCAATTGATAGAACTTCAAATAATCATGATGATATCCAGGCAATGATCATTACATAGGCATCACGTCCAAGATTAGTAGACCGACTCCTGCCTGCATATACTACTATTACTCCACACATCGACCACTATCCAGCATGCATCTAGTGTATTAAGTTCATGGAGAAACAGAGTAATGCAATAAGAATGATGACATGATGTAGACAAGATCTATTTATGTAGAAATAGACCCCATCGTTTTATCCTTAGTAGCAACGATACATACGTGTCGATTCCCCTTCTGTCACTGGATCAAGCACCATAAGATTGAACCCACTACAAAGCACCTCTACCCATTGCAAGATAAATAGATCAAGTTGGCCAAAGAAAACCCAAATATCAGAGAAGAAATACGAGGCTATAGTCAATCACGCATATAAGATATCAAAGAAACTCAAATAACTTTCATGGATATAAAAACATATAAGCAATCACGCATATAAGAGATCAAAGAAACTCAAATAACTTCATGGATATAAAAAGATAGATCTGATCATAAACTCAAAGTTCATCCGATCCCAACAAACACACCCCAAAAAGAGTTACATCATATGGATCTCCAAGGGACCATTGGATTGAGAATCAAACGAGAGAGAGGAAGCCATCTAGCTACTAACTACGGACCCGAAGGTCTACAAAGAACTACTCACGCATCATCGAAGAGGAACCAATGGAAGTGGTGAACCCCTCCGTGATGGTGTCCAGATTGGATCTGGTGGTTCTGGACTCCGCGGTGGCTGGAATTGATTTTCGTCGACCCCCCTAGGGTTTCTGGAATATTGGGGTATTTATAGAGTAAAGAGGCGGTCCGGGGGGCACCCGAGGTGGGCACAACCCACCTGGGTGCGCCTGGGCCCCCAGGCGCGCCCTAGTGGGTTGTGCTCCCCTCGGAGCACCCCCCAGGTGCTTCTTCGGCCCACTGGATGTCTTCTGGTTCAAAAAAAATCTCCAAAAAGTTTCGCTGCGTTTGGACTCCGTTTGGTATTGATTTCCTGCGATGTAAAAAACATGCAAAAAATAGCAACTGGCACTTGGCACTATATCAATAGGTTAGTACCCAAAATGATATAAAATGATTATAAAACATCTAAGATTGATAATATAACAACATGGAACAATAAAAAATTATAGATACGTTGGAGACGTATCAGCATCCCCAAGCTTAATTCCTGCTCGTCCTTGAGTAGGTAAATGATAAAAACAGACTTTTTGATGTGGAATGCTGCCTAACATGTGTAAGTGCATCTAGTGCCCCTTAGTGATTTTGGTGTATTGAAGACTTATAGGTTAAGGAACTAATGTGTTTGTGAGTGTACACAGGTCTATAAGTCTATGAGGAGTTTGATATTTACAAAGAAAGTCAACCCTTAAAAATGAATGTCTTCGACTGAAGACTTCGGATTTCTGAAGACTTTTTGAAGACTTCGAAAGTGAAGAAATTGGTGTGACCATGAAGACTTGGTATTCATACGAGGAACATGAAGCGTGAAGACTTCTGTTTTCGTAGTTTCATTTTCTCTTTCTTGAGTCATAGGAAACACCGTACTATCAAAGGGGGTCGAGGAAATACTAAGGAAAAGTTTCCAAGTGATGCTCATCTCAAAATCCTACACCTACCGATCCCTTCGAGTAAAGCCATTGGAAATCTCATATAGTTCAGTCAATTTCTTCAGTGACAGAGATGAAGTTCTTCTGGTCTCTGAGGAATTTGTTCTGACTGAGGAGTTAGGAATTCGCCAGTGCGGATTGCCTACAAGTGAGGAACATGATAGCCGTGAGGAATTTGAGCCTCAAATTTCCGACCGTTGCTGTGCTACGCGCCAGCTGTCCCAAAATATCTACCCACCTAACGGTCATATCATTGAAGGGCATTTATGTCTTATCATGTCGGCTGCTCCCTAGGCTATAAATAGCCACCCCCTACAACCACTAGCTGGTTGGCTGCTCCGAGAGAAACTGACACTTGTCATTTGAGAGCATCCCATCCTCCGAGGACTTTGAGCAAAAATCATCAAGTGAGGAAAACCCAAACCCAAACACCTACAAACCCAAAGTGATTGAGCATCACTGAAGAAATTGATCCTGCTGGATCCGACGCTTGTTACCTTTGAAGACTGTGCATCTTCCAAACGGTTAGGCATCATGGTCTAGAGCATCCAAGAGGAAATTGTGGATCGCCGAGTGACCGAGTTTGTGAAGGTTTGGAAGTCACCTGAAGACTTACCATGAGTGATTGGGCGAGGTCTGTGTGACCTTAGCTCAAGGGGAATACGGCGAGGACTAAGTGTCCTGGACTGTGTGTTCAGGACTGGGTGTCCGGGACTGTGTGTCCTCAGGTTTGAATACCTAGCCGCCCTAACTAGACGTACAACTGTCACAACAGTTGGAACTGGTCTACCAAATCATTGTCTTCACCAAGCTTACTGGTTCTATTTCCTCAACCCTTCCATTTCCTCATTACTGAGTTGTGTGCTTGTTCATATCTATTTGAAGACTTTGACTGAAGACTTTCTCAACTTCGTCAGTTCAATTTCTTCAGTCTGTTTATCCTCATCCTGTTTATCCCGTGTTTACGCTTTTTGTACTCTGTGTGTGTTTTCATTTCATCATGATGACCATGGTTATGTACTGTTATGTATGCATCTGAGTACTTATTCCACTGCAAGTAGTTCTTCTCTTAGGTATTTCCTCACCCTGAAATTCCTCGGTGAAGAATTCATAAAAATCGCCTATTCACCCCCCTCTAGTCGACTTAACGCACTTTCAATTGGTATCAGAGCAAGGTACTCCCTTGTTCTGTGTGATTTTCGTTTAACCGACTGGAGTTTTAGTTATGTCGACCGCAGGAATGAAGACTGTGTCATGCCCCATCTTTGACGGTCATGATTATCCCAAGTGGAAGTCCATGATGAAGAAGCGACTCATGGCGATGAACAGCGAGCTGTGGACCATCACTGAGATTGGTCTTACCGATCTGTGCAAGATGGTGGAGGCTGATGACATTCGCAAGTACACTCTTCTCAATCTCACGGCGAAGGACGTCATCTGCTCCTCTCTGTCTCAAAATCAGTTCAGGAACATTATGCATCTCAGCCATGCAAAGCTCATCTTGGACCGTCTATCTGAGGTCTATGAAGGTCATCGAACTCATCATGATCCTTGGTTCGGGGAGTTCATGGAATCGCGCAAGGCTATGACTTTCAATCCAAAATCATCATCCTCTTCACCGTGCCTCATGGCAAAAGGTGCCAAGGTAACTGAATGCTGCCTATCTGAGTCCAGTGATGATGAATCTGGTGATGAATTTGGATCCTGTTATACCAAACTTGCTTCCCTTGCCACTAAACAACAAAGAGCTTTGGAAAAAGTTCAAAACATGCTGGACAAAAGTGATGATATGTTGGGTGAAGAAATGGATCACACTAAAACTTTGACTGAAAATCTTCAGAGAGTTCAGTCTAAGTTTGACAACCTTCAAAGTCATCATAACACTCTCTTATCTGATCATGAGAAGCTTTATTATGAATTTCTTCAAAGAAAGCAAGATCTTGAGAAGCTAAGGGAGAGTTATGAAGATCTTCAGAAGGAGCGTGATTCATTACTAGCTCAACAAATCAGCGCTGCTCAGGAAGAATTCATTCCTCCATGTTTGAAGTGCATTGAACGTGAATCTGCTAATTCTTCACCTGAATGTTCAAATGCTTCTAATGCTACAAATTCTTCACCTGTCTCTGCTATCACTAATTCCTCATCTGAGGACATTGCTAATATCACTGACAATGCAGGGCTGAAGGAATTGTATATGACAGGCATGTACAAAAGCCTCAAAGGGCATCAAGCTCTTTGTGATGTGCTTAAAATGCAGATCCTCAACAGGAACCCTAGGAAAGAGGGTATTGCCTTTGAGAGGAAACTCAATGCTGATGGAACATACTGGAAGCCTGAGCAGTACCCCAAAACCTCATGGGTTGCTGCAAAGGGATCTCCAGTAGATCCATCTACTCTATCTGGCTTTACATGTGAATCTCCTCATTCTTCTAATGAGTCATTTGACTCCAACTATAAACTGTTCAAAAATCAGAATGGTGAAGTATTTGCTAGATATGATGGCACTAACTGCAGGAACGGTTCTCCTATGAAGAAAATTTTGGTTCCCAAAAGGTGCCTTGAAAGTCTTCAGGTGAATGTCATCATGACACCACCTGTGAAGAATAGGAACCCCAGATCAAATTCTTCATATGGACCAAATTCTTCATATGGATCAAAGTCCTCATATGAACATCATCGTGCTAACACTTCTGTTTCGCAGGGAAAAACTAAGGGCTATGAATATGTGCATTATTCTTCTAACCATTATGTTCATAAGTCCTCGAAGAATTTCTCTGCTTATTCATATGCTTACCCTAACTCCTCTTATGTGAAACGAAGTGGACTGGCTTCTATGCCACCGTTCTCTTATGGAGCTCGCAGAATGATGAACTCTTTGCCACCCCTTCAGATGTGGGTGGTGAAGAAAAAGAACTAATCTCTTATGCAGGGTCAGGTCTCCAGACGAACTTAACCATCTGAAGAATTTGCTGGAGACTTGAATATGCTTGAAAGGACGCAAGCTAATCATGAAGAAACGAATTCTCATTTCTCACGTCCTCACACTGCTTTATCTGTTATATTTCTTGATGAAATTGATCTGATGAATTTGATGTCATATTCTTCACTGATGAAGTATATGAGTTCGTAAGCTACCCTAATTCATCTGCAGGACGATCAACCCAAAGCCACTGAATGGGTCCTCGATAGTGGATGTACAAATCACATGACTGGTGACAAGAATCTATTGATGGACGCTCCCTTATCTCCATCGTATCTGAAGCATATCACCTACGCTGACAAAGGCAAAAGCAAGGTATTGGGTCTAGGTAAGGTTGCGATCTCAAAGGATCGACACATGGACAAAGTCATGCTTGTCGAGTCCTTAGGATTCAACCTCATGTCAGTCTCAATGCTTTGTGATCTTGATATGGTTGTTATCTTTGGCAAGTATCGGTGTGTTGTGATCATGGAAGCTGACAATTCCAAAGTCTTCGAAGGCTTTAGGAGAGGAGATTTGTATATTGTTGATTTCTCTACAAGACCACAACCAGCTATATGTCTACTTGCAAAAGCTTCAGAAGGCTGGCTATGGCATCGACGACTTGGTCATGCTGGCATGAGGAACTTGCACACGCTTGCGAAGAAGAAGCATGTCATTGGCATTGAGAATGTCAAATTCCTCAAGGATCACTTGTGCGGAGCCTGTGAAGCTGGAAAGATGACCAAGGCCAAGCATCCAGCGAAGACTATCATGACTACCACTCGACCATTTGAATTGCTTCACATGGATCTGTTTGGTCCTAACCATTATTCTGCATTCACTAATGAAGCATCTCTATATGGCTTTGCTATTGTTGATGATTACTCTCATTACACATGGGTGCATATCATCACTTACAAACATGAAGTGCAGGAAGTCTTCAAACGATTTTCCTCGAGGGCTTCAACCAACTTTGGTGTGAAGATAAAGCACATCAGAAGTGACAATGGAACTAAGTTCAAGAATACTGGTCTTGATGATTATCTTGATGAACTTGGTATTACTCATGAGTTATCTGCTCCTTATACTCCTCAGCAAAATGGTGTCGTGGAGCGCAAGAACAGGACTCTTGTTGAGATGGCTTGCACTATGCTTGATGAATACAAGACGCCTCGTCATTTCTGGATTGAGGCAATTGATACTGCATGCCACATCATCAACAGGGTATATCTTCACAAATTCTTCAAGAAGACTGCATACGAACTCCTCAATGACAAGAAACCCAATGTGAGTTATTTCAAAGTCTTCGGTGCTAAATGTTGGATTAGAGATCCTCATCACAATTCTAAATTTGCACCGAAAGCACATGAAGTTTTTATGCTTGGTTACGGAAAGGACTCACACACCTACAGAGTCTTCAACAACGTTCACCACAAAGTTGTTGAAACTGTAGATGTGCGGTTCGATGAGACTCATGGCTCGCAAAGAGAGCACCTACCTCCTGTGCTAGATGAAAAGTCACCTGAGAAGACCATCAAGTTTAAAGCTACTGAGGATGTCATTCCTACTGAAGAATCTGCTGAAGAAGTCTCCAGAACGTGAAGAACATCATGCTGATGCACCTGAGGAAAATGGTGCTGAAGAAAATGCTGATCCAATTCCTCGACGACAACCCGCTCATCCTCGCGTTGCAAATGAAGTGCAGATTGAGAAAATCATCAACGACATCAACGCACCAGGTCCTCTCACACGCTCAAAAGCTTCACATTTGTCTAACTTTTGTGGGCACTTTGCTTTTGTCTCTATCACAGAGCCCACTAAGGTAGATGAAGCATTTTTGGAGCCTGAGTGGATTCAAGCTATGCAAGAGGAATTACATCAATTCGAGCTCAACAACGTCTGGGAACTGGTCAAACGACCAGATCCTCGCAAGCACAATGTCATTGGCACAAAGTGGATCTACCGCAATAAGCAAGATGAAAATTGCCTTGTGGTGAGCAATGAGGCACGACTTGTTGCTCAAGGCTACACACAGGTTGAAGGAATTGATTTCGATGAAACTTTTGCACCTGTTGCTAGACTTGAGGCTATTCGCATATTACTTGCTTATGCTAACCATCATAATATCATCTTATATCAAATGGATGTGAAATGTGCATTCCTCAATGGTAAGCTTGAGGAAGAAGTATATGTTGCTCAACCTCTAGGTTTTGAAGATCCAAAGCATCCTGACAAAGTCTTCAGACTCAATAAGGCCCTCTATGGCCTCAAGCAGGCCCCTCGGGCGTGGTATGATACTTTGAAGGAATTCCTCATGAAGAAAGGCTTCAAACCCGGTTCACTTGACCCAACTCTTTTCACCAAAACCTATGATGATGAATTATTCGTGTGCCAAATATATGTTGATGATATTATCTTTGGCTGCACTGACCAACGTTACAGTGATGAATTTGCCTATATGATGAGTGAAGAATATCAAATGTCTATGATGGGAGAATTGAAATTCTTCTTAGGTCTTCAAATTCGTCAACAGCGCAATGGCATATTCGTATCTCAGGAGAAATACCTCAAGGATGTATGGAGGAAATTCGGCATGCAAGATTGCAAAGGCGTCAAAATCCCTATGCCCACAAATGGTCATCTATGCACTGATGAAAATGGTATTGACTTCGATCAAAAGGTATACCGCTCCATGATTGGCTCTTTATTGTATTTATGTGCATCTAGGCCAGATATTATGCTTAGTGTTTGCATGTGTGCCCGATTTCAAGCTACACCGAAGGAATCACACCATAAGGCTATGAAGCATATTCTTTGATATCTAGCTCACACACCAACACTTATATTATGGTATCCCAAGGGCTTGGCTTTTGATCTCATTGGATATTCAGACTCTGACTATGCTGGTGATCGTGTGAACCGCAAGTCAACATCAGGCACATGTCATTTCCTCGAACGATCCTTGGTCTGTTGGTCCTCGAAGAAACAGAACTGCGTATCACTGTCTACTGCTGAAGCTGAGTACATTGCTGCTGGTTCTTGTTGTGCTCAATTACTATGGATGAAGCAAACCCTCAAGGACTACGGCGTCATCATGAAGAATGTGCCACTCTATTGCGACAATGAGAGTGCCATCAAGATTGCTCATAACCCAGTTCAACACTCGAAGACAAAGCACATTCAGATTCGTCATCATTTTCTTCATGATCATGTGTTTAAGGGCGACTTCTCTATTGAGCATGTGAAGACTGAAGAACAGCTAGCCGATATCTTCACAAAGCCCTTGGATGAGAAGAGATTTAGCAAGTTGCGGTGTGAGCTAAATATCCTAGAATCTTCAAATGTCCTTTGAAAAGGACACACATCCTAACTCTTATGCAAAATTGACGACTTAGATGTGCAACACACGAAGAAACGTTTTTCTTCAATCAATGAAGACTAACACTCTAAGTGTGAAGAAATTAACGAAGAATTTGATTCTCAGAACCCTACGACAATTGTACGCGGTGTCTGAAATCATCATTCTTATACGGTGGGTCACGCCACCAAAAAAAGTTGAAAATCTTCAATTTGAGTATTTTTTAAATTCCTCAGTTGTTCAATTTCTTCAACTTTGCATTATCTTCACTGATTCCGTCATTTTTCTTCATTGGCTATATATATATATATGAGTTTATGTCCTCTACAACATTCACTTATTGCTATTTCTTCATGTTGCCTTTTTGTTAAGTGAATGTGATCGAACCCTTCCCCCTCTATGCTAAACTCAACCCAGTCTATTCACAAATTCTTCTTATGCGTTCTATTTGAAACTCGTTCAAAATCTTCACTGTGTCCTTGTCAGCTGAAGAATTTGCGAACGAAACATTAAAATTATCTTATCTGAATTTTCGGCTTTTGCCGCTCAAACGTTTCCACATTTCACGATGGATTTATCTATTCACCCACGATCTCACACGATTGCCACCTCTTAGTATGTGGGTGACACATGTCACGCAAATGAGAAGGGACAGGGGCACGTTCATCCAATTTCCTCGGGTGAGCAGTTTTTCACCTCGGCTATAAATACCCCTCCCTTCCTCACTTCGTTTTTACTCCGCTTGACCTCACTCCCTCGCTCGAGCTCTCAAAACCTAGCGTCGCCGCTACTTCCATCGTCGCCGGTGAGGAAGAGCTTCACTGCCTCGACCTCGTCGCCGTCGTACTCGCGCCGACCGCGGATTTCTTCACTCCGCCGCCGCCGTAGCTGTCTTCCTCTGCCAAGTTAGGGCGTGGAAGATCTGGACTGACGAACTTGTAAATCTACACTTCTCTGTTCGTCGTGTTCTTCGTCAAGGGTAATTAAAAGTTGCTTTTACTACCCTTGTTGATTCTGATGTTTTCTACAAAATCTTCAAAAGGTGTTTATTCTTCAAATCTTCATACTCTAAACACCTCACACATTATCTGTTCTTGATCTGTTTCCCTAATCAACATTTTTCTTCAAGATTCCTCAATTGTGTGGATTTTCAATCCGTACAACTCTAGAACCTAAGTCAAAGAACACTTAGTGAAATTCCTCAAGACTCATCTGGTCAAATTCCTCAAACTTGTTCTTTTTGCAAAAACTTCTGAGAACACATATGACCTCTCCAAATTCTTCGCAACTATATTCTGTTCACAGGTACACATGTCCATTGCTGAATCTCTAGGTTCTCATCAACTTTCATTTGCAGCGTTCTCCAAAGATAAGTTGCATACCTCTTCAGAGAATTCTATTGTTCAGATTCCTCAGCTGAAGAAAATGGCTGAAGGCAAGAAATCTCAGAAGGGAGGAAAGAGACCAGAAGCAAACACTACTTTCGAGATTCCCGATGACATCTATGATGAATATTGCACTCCTGATGAGGCCAAGTATGGCAAGGAGAACAAAAATCAGCGCAAGGTGCGCATCCAAAGGATAGAGAGGAGATGGGCACGGGAATGGAGGTAGTACAGATATTTGACTCCAAAGTACATGAAGAAATTTGCAGTACACCCTCCATGCCCAAGACCTCCATTGGCACCAGGCCAAGAAGCTGATCCCTCTAGCATTAGAAGAGGTGAAGAATTTCCAAAGGAATGAGCCAAGCGTCAAGCCAAGCTGGCCAAAATGGCAAAAGAAGCAGTGAAGAAATTCAATGAAGGTTCTGCTACTGCTGCTGTTGAGGCCTCTGCAAGCAAGCCTAAGAAGGCTATGCCCAAGAAGCCCGCATACAAGCCCAAGGCTTCTGCACCAATGTCCTCACAGCCAAGCTCATCTGCAATGCCCTCACGGCCCAGCTCCGCAAAGCCCTCACGGCAAATTCCTCAAGCTGCACCAGCTCCTCCAAAGTCCTCAGCTCCTCCTTCCAAATCCTCAGCACCTGTGCATCTCACCTCGTGCCAAAGGACAACATGCATCTCTATTGCCTCTGGTGCCTCTGCAAGTTCTTCGGCTCCTCCGCATTTCTCAACTGGCCTCACTCTGCTGAAGACTAAGGCCACCGCTGGACGAGGTTCTTGACCAAGTCCTCACAAGAAGCAGGTCGCCTTCCAAGTGCTGTCTGATGAAGACAAATCTGATGATGAGGAACTCGCTGAAATCATCAGAGACAGGCAGCACGGGGCTGCTAGAGCCAAAGGCTCAAATGTACCTCTGCTTTTGGATCCAAAGCTGATCCTTGAGTACATTGATCTCTGGCACAAGGACCCCAGCATTCCTATGCCTGACTTCAATCTTACTCCTGGTCAAAGTCACGTGCTTTCCGCCTTCATAGGTGAATAAAAATGGAAATTCGAGAAGGCCAGGCAGTTGAAGAAAGCACAGTACAAGAAGGAGCACCTTCTGAAGAAGAACATTGTGAAAATGACCACTGATGAACTTATTGCTGCTCAAACTGAGATCAAAAACTTCAGTGATGAATTTGACACCTACCGTGCAGACTGGCTTGGAGCCAAAGTCAGATTTGTCAAATTGGTGAAAGGATTTTATTCAAATGTTGCTCCAACGCACATTGAAATTCCTCAAGCTGAAGCATCTGCCCAACCAACTGAAGAACATGCCAGCACCGCTGATGAAAATCAGGCTGCTGATGAAACTGCTAGTACCAGGACTGATGAATGCATTCCAGCCGCTGATGAAACTGCCAGGGCAACCTCTAGTGTTGCGCCTGAAGAAGTGATTAGGCCAGCTGAAGGTTCAACCGCTGTGCCTGAAGAAACTGATCATGCCAGGGCAACTGCATCAGTTGTGCCTGAAGAAAATGAACCAATTTCCTCTGCTCCTCCTGCACCTACACCAAGTCCAATTCTTCCTTCTGCATCAGAAGCTAAGAAGACCAAGGCTGCGGAGCATGCAGCAGTGAAGAAAAGGAAAGCATCAACTTCATCAGAATTTTCAGCTCCAAAGAAGATGAAGAAATTGACAAGCTCTTTTGAGAATCTTGTTGATGCTGTTCCAGTATTATGCATGCCATCAAAGGAACTCGTTCCTTTTGGTGAAGACTATGAGATCCCAAGCGGATCCGATGAAGATGTTCCTTCTGCTGCTTCTTCAGAGCAGTTGGACGAAGAAATTGAAGTGGATACAATCCCTTCAACCCCAGTTGTCTCATCGCTCGTGCCTCAGTTCACAGCTGAAGAGGCAGGCGTTGAAGAATTAAGTGAAGAAGATGAGGATGTGGACATTGGGAGCACAACACCAGTGATGAATGATGACTTTTGGGAAAGTCAGCACCCCAATTCTCCTTTGTTCACTCCTTTGCAACAAATTCCTCAGTCCCCAGTGCATACTGAAGTTCAAATGGGCTCTAAAGAACCTCACACCACTCCGTCCATTCATGAAGAAATTCCAGCCACTAGTGCTGATGAACAAGCTACTGAAGAATTGAAGAACCAAGCTGCAACTGAAATTCCTCGGCCTGTGGTTCCTGAGATTGCGATTCCTGAGGTTGTGATGCAATTGACTGACACTCCTCAGCCCAAGCCAAAGGATCCTTTCTCCAAGAAGCAAAACTTCAAGGCTGATGACTTCTTTCACGAGCATGTGTTTTTCACGGATTTCAACCCATATGACTCTGATCGTCTTAGAAGGAAGCGTTTCTGGACTGCCAGCCAAGCCAACTTCTATTCTTCACTGCTTTTCAACAAAGACAAAGTCTTCAACCATGAGCATATTCCTCACATGGACATGGAATCACTGCCTTGCTTCACGTCAGTCTTCAGTGTTCTTCATGATGCTGGACTGCTCAACTTCTGCACTGATATTGTTGATTGGAATGAAGAGCTAATTCTTCAGTTCTATGCAACGCTGCACATCACAGGAAATGCTGAAGATGTGAACTCTTGGGTGTTGGATTGGATGACAGAGAATACACATTTCAAAGCACTAGCCTCTGAATTGCTTCATGCCCTGCCTGTCAGTCCTCCCCTTGAAGGTGCTCGTTGTATATACTATGAACTTGAGCTTACAGATCACTACATGCAAGTGTTGATGAAGTCGCTGAAACCCGGTCAAGCCCCAAGGACCAAATTCCTCGTGAAGGAATTGCAGTATGTGCCTCGGACTGTCTATCGCATTATGACGAAGACATTGAGTCCAATCAAAGGCTACGATTCTAATGAAGAAGAGGTCGTTGGCATCATGAAGAATCTGCTTTTCAACATTATTCATGGAGTCCCTGTCAACTACCATGATTTCTTCATGAGGACTCTGGCCAATGTTGCATTATCTCCGTTTGAGTTGAAGCCTTACGCTCCCTGGATTATGAGATTCCTCAGAACAAGGTCTTCAATCAATTACAAGGCTGACTTTCAGAATCACCTCAGCTACTTGCCCCCAATAGAAGTCCTCAAGCGGACATATTCCTCAGCTGATGAAAAGGGCAAGGCTACTACTGTTATTGATGAAGGCATTCGTCCATTGGATGGTCAGTTTCACAAAGCTGCATCTTACTCCACCAATGATGACTCTGCCACTCATGACTCTGCCGCGAATGCTTCAAAGCAAAATCCTCAAGGCATAGCTCCAAGGGTGATGACTGATCGTGAGCTTCTCCTCAGTCTTCACCAGAAGGTCGATCGCAACCACAAATGGGTTAAGCGTCAGTTTGGTTCAATTCTTCACAACATGACCGCTACACACAATGCAGTGAAGAAAAACCATTACTACCTCCATGAAGTCTTCGGTCGCACCTGGGTTGTTCTGTCACATCTTTATGGTGAAGAAGATCTGAAGCAAATGGGTCTCAAGCAGGACTTTGACTGGTCTCAACCACCAGCAAAGAAATTCAAGAAGGTCAAAGTTCCCTCCTTGGTGTCCAGCTCATATTCTTCATCGCGCGACACGGATGAGTATGAATATTTGGACGACACTGCGACAGGCCCTACTTCATATTCTGTAAATGCTTGAAGACTTATAGACTTATCAAACTCAGAATGCGATAGACAGTCCGAGGCACATACTTCAATTCCTTCACGAGGAATTTGGTCCTTGGGGCTTGACCGGGTTTGGGTTTTCCTCACTTGATGATTCTCGCTCAAAGTCCTCGGAGGATGGGATGCTCTCAAATGACAAGTGTCAGTTTCTCTTGGAGCAGCCAACCAGCTAGTGATTGTAGGGGGTGGCTATTTATAGCCTAGGGAGCAGCCCGACATGATAAGACATAAATGCCCTTCAATGATATGACCGTTAGGTGGGTAGATATTTTGGGACAGCTGGCGCATAGCACAGCAGTGGTCGGAAATTTGAGGCTCAAATTCCTCAGGGCTATCATGTTCCTCACTTGTAGGCAATCCGCACTGGCGAATTCCTAACTCCTCAGTTAGAACAAATTCCTTAGAGACCAGAAGAACTTCGTCTCTGTCACTGAAGAAATTGACTGAACTGTATGAGATTTCCAATGGCTTCAGTCGAAGGGATTGGTAGGTGTAGGATTTTGAGATGAGCATCACTTGGAAACTTTTCCTTAGTATTTCCTCGACCCCCTTTAACAGTACAGTGTTTCCTATGACTCAAGAAAGAGAAAATGAAACTACGAAAACAAGAGTCTTCACTCTTCATGTTCCTCGTATGAATACCAAGTCTTCATGGTCACACCAATTTCTTCACTTTCAAAGTCTTCAGTCAAAGACATTCATTTTTAGGGGTCGACTTTCTCTGTAAATATCAAACTCCTCGGACTTAGAGACATGATATTCTTCAGGGGCGGTAGTCCTCATTTTTTGATCCTTTTGGTCATTCGATGACAAAGGGGGAGAAATTTGAGTTAGTCTTCAAGCGAGTCTATATATGGACATTTTTTTCTAAGTTACAACTCTCGTTCTTTTGAAGACTTTGCTGGATCGAGTTGTAAACTTAAACCCGATGGTGGTCTGATACTTTTGCCGTGTTCTTCTGCATGCTTATTCCTCATATATGTTAATGCACGCATGCTGAATTACATCAGTCACCATATTTCATCATGCATTTCAAACTCTTCATATTATATGTTAAATGCGTGTATGAATTACAAGATATAGGGGGAGATCTCCATGATTCTAATCTTCAGTGTGCATTGCTTCAAAAGCAATTCCTCACTATGCACATCTTCAGGGGGAGTTCTTCTATATCTTGCAATCAAATTCCTCAATATTAGTATTTACACTTCATATGTTCTATCCCCGTTGAAAACTTAACCTATATTGTCATCAATCACCAAAAAGCGGGAGATTTTAAGTGCATCTAGTGCCCCTTAGTGATTTTGGTGTATTGAAGACTTATAGGTTAAGGAACTAATGTGTTTGTGAGTGTACACAGGTCTATAAGTCTATGAGGAGTTTGATATTTACAGAGAAAGTCGACCCCTAAAAATGAATGTCTTCGACTGAAGACTTTGGATTTCTGAAGACTTTCTGAAGACTTTGAAAGTGAAGAAATTGGTGTGACCATGAAGACTTGGTATTCATACGTGGAACATGAAGCGTGAAGACTTTTGTTTTCGTATTTTCATTTTCTCTTTCTTGAGTCGTAGGAAACACCATACTGTTAAAGGGGTCGAGGAAATACTAAGGAAAAGTTTCCAAGTGATGCTCATCTCAAAATCCTACACCTACCAATCCCTTTGAGTGAAGCCATTGGAAATCTCATACAGTTCAGTAAATTTCTTCAGTGACAGAGACGAAGTTCTTCTGGTCTCTGAGGAATTTGTTCTGACTGAGGAGTTAGGAAATCGCCAGTGCGGATTGCCTACAAGTGAGGAACATGATAGCCCTGAGGAATTTCAGCCTCAAATTTCTGACCGTTGCTGTGCTACGCGCCAGCTGTCCCAAAATATCTACCCACCTAACGGTCATATCATTGAAGGGCATTTATGTCTTATCATGTCGGGCTGCTCCCTAGGCTATAAATAGCCACCCCCTACAACCACTAGCTGGTTGGCTGCTCCGAGAGAAACTGACACTTGTCATTTGAGAGCATCCCATCCTCCGAGGACTTTGAGCGAAAATCATCAAGTGAGGAAAACCCAAACCCAAACACCTACAAACCCAAAGTGATTGAGCATCACTGAAGATATTGATCATGTGTGGATCCGATGCTTGTTACCTTTGAAGACTGTGCATCTTCCAGATGGTTAGGCGTCATGGTCTAGAGCATCCAAGAGGAAATTGTGGATCGCCGAGTGACCAAGTTTGTGAAGGTTTGGAAGTCACCTGAAGACTTACCACGAGTGATTGGGCGGGGTCTGTGTGACCTTAGGTCAAGGGGAATACGGTGAGGACTAAGTATCCTGGACTGTGTGTTCAGGACTGGGTGTCCGGGACTGTGTGTCCTCAGGTTTGAATACCTGGCCGCCCTAACCAGACGTACAACTGTCACAACAGTTGGAACTGGTCTACCAAATCACACTGTCTTCACCAAGCCTACTGGTTCTATTTCCTCAACCCTTCCATTTCCTCATTACTGAGTTGTGTGCTTATTCATATCTGTTTGAAGACTTTGACTGAAGACTTTCTCAACTTCGTCAGTTCAATTTCTTCAGTCTGTTTATCCTCATCCTGTTTATCCTGTGTTTACGCTTTCTATACTCTGTGTGTGTTTTCATTTCATCATGATGATCATGCTTATGTTCTATAATGTATGCATCTGAGTACTTATTCCGCTGCAAGTAGTTCTTCTCTTAGGAATTTCCTCACCCTGAAATTCCTTGGTGAAGAATTCATAAAAATCGCCTATTCACTCCCCCTCTAGTCGACTTAACGCACTTTCAACATGTCATATCATATTATTTTCTTTATAGCATGGGCATTTGGACTTTTATATTGTTCAAAGCAATAGTCTAGTTTTGACATGATAACTTAAATACTCAAGCATATCAACAAGAAACCATGTCTTTCAAAATATCAATGCTAAAATAAGTTATCCCTAGCCCATCATGCTCAATCATTGATCCATTATGAAACACACTCGCATATTAACTACACCCAATGCTCAAGTACGATCATAGTGCCTCCTAGTTGGTGCTTTTACAAGAGAAGATGGAGACTCAAATTCAAAAATAAAAATTGCATAAAGTAAAAGAAAGGCCCTTCGAAGAGGGAAGTAGGGATTTGTAGAGGTGCCAGAGCTGAAAGCAAAAAACTTAGAGATAAAAACATTTTGGGAGGTGTGCCTTTCCCACCAACGAAAATGACTTAGAGTTCCCAACACTTTCCATGCTAGATATATCATAGGCGGTTCCCTGACAGAATTAAAATTCATTCCTTTTTCCACCATACTTTCACTTTCCATGGCTAACCGTATCCACGGTTGCCTTCCATACCAACACTTTCCAAGGAATTTATTATTTGATAACATAAAGTAAATACATTTTTCATTTCGGAACTGGGCATCCCTAATACCTTTGCCTTACTCTCATGCAGTGAAAAGTGAATAAACACTCATCGTGAGAATAACACATCTAGCATGGAAAATATTAGCCACACCTCACCGCTCCACGAGCGGTACGAACACACAAAAGAGAAGTTTATTTTGAAAATTAGCAATGGCACATACAGATTTGCTTAGAACGACAAAAGAATACCGCATATAGGTAGATATAGTGGACTCATGTGGCAAAACTGCTTTAAAGGATTTTGGATGCATAAGTAGTGATCATACTTAGTGCAAAATGAAGGCTAGCAAAAGATTGAGAAGCGACCAACCAAGAAACGAATAATCTCATAAGCGAGCATTAAGCATAATTAACACCGAATAATGCACCACAAGTAGGATGTAATTTCATTGCATGACTATTGACTTTCGTGCTTGCATAGGGAATCACAAACCTTAACACCAATATTCTTACTAAAGCACAATTACTCATTAACATGACTCACATATCACATCATCATATCTCAAAACTATTACTAAGAATAAAGTTTATTTTGTCCAATGATCTTCACGAAAGTTTTTATTATATCCTTCTTGGATATCTATCACTTTGGAACTAATTTTCATCTGTTGCTTTTGATAAGCTCAAACAAATATAAGTGAAGATCATGAGCATAATATTTCTTTCTCTTAAATAAATTTAAGTGAAGCAAGAGAGAATTTCTTAAAAATTTTACTAACTCTCAAATAAATCTAAGTGAAGCAAGAGAGCATTTCTTCAAAAATACTAAAGCACACCGTGCTCAAAAAGGTTTAAGTGAAGCACTAGAGCAAATCCATAGCTCATAAAAATTTAAGTGAAGCATAGAGAGCAATTCTAACAAGTCATGGCATAATTTTGGCTCTGTCAAATAGGTATGTCCAGCAAGGGAACAAGACTTAAAACACAAAACAAATCAAGTAAAGACTGATATCATACAAGACGCTCCAAGCAAAACACATAGTATGTGAGAAATAAAAATATAGCTTCGAGTAAAATACCGATGGTCGTTAGAAGAAAGAGGGGATGCCAATCGGGGCATCCCCAAGCTTAGGCTCTTCTTACTCCTTATTCTTCATCCATCTTAAGATAACCCAAAACTTGAAAACTTCAATCAGACAAAACTCAACAAAGCCTTCGTGAGATCCGTTAGTATAAGAAAGCAAATCACTACTATAAGTGTTGTAGCAAACCAATTCATATTTTGTTCTTGCATTATATATACTATATTCCAACTTTTCTATGGCAAAACCTCATCAAATTAAACCATAGAGTCATCAAAACAAGCACACAACGCAAAGAAAACAGAATCTATCAAAAACAGAACAGTCTGTAGCAATCTGAATATTTCGAATACTTCTGTAACTCCAAAAACTCTGAAACATTAGGAAGACCTGAGAAATTTTTATATTAATCTTCCACAAAAAGAATTGGTATTTTATAGCTCTTTGGTTAAAAATGAAAATTATTTTTATGAGCGCAAAATTTTCTATTTTTCAGCAAGATCAAACAACTATCACCCAAGAAGATCCTAAAGGCTTTACTTGGCACAAACACTAATTAAAAAAAAACACAATCATAACAGTAACATAATTGTGCAAACACTCAAGAACAGAAAGCAAAAAGCAAAAATAAATTTTATTCATTGGGTTGCCTCCCAACAAGCGCCCTTAGCTAGGCATAAAGCAAAGGATCTAAGTTTTGTCATCTTTGTTTCGAGATCCATAAGATGCCCTCATGATTGATTCATATGGTGGCCTAATTCTTGTTCTAGGGAAGTGTTCCATACCCTTCCTTAGTGGAAATTGGAACTTAATATTGCCTTCTTTCATATCAATCACGGCATCGATAGTGCGTAAAAACGGTCTACCAAGAATAATTGGACAAGACGGATTGCAATCAATATCATGAACAATAAAATCTATGGGCACATAATTCCTATTTGCAAGAATAACAACATCATTAAATCTTCCGATAGGCTTTTTAATAGTAGAGTCCCCCAAGTGCAAATTTAAAGAGCATTCTTCAAGATTGGTAAGACCAAGCACATCACATAAAGATTTCAGAATTGTAGAAACACTAGCACCCAAGTCACATAAAGAAAAACACTCATAATTTTTAATCTTGACTTTGATAGTAGGTTCCCATTCATCATGCAATTTTCTAGGAATTGAAACTTCTAATTCCAACTTTTCTTCTAAAGCTTTCATCATAGCATCAACAATATGTTTAGTAAAAGCTTTATTTTGTTCATAAGCATGGGGTGAATTTATCATGGATTGCAACAAAGAAATACAATCAATCAAAGAGCAACTATCATAATTAAAGTCTTTGTAATCCAAAAGAGTGGGCACATCACTAGTTAAAGTTTTGACCTCTTCACACCCACTTTTATCAATTTTCTCAACACCCTCCGAAATATCGGGATGCCTTCTAGCAAAAGTTGACTCTTCTCCAGTCCCTTTTTCATCAATCTTAATTTTACTAAACAAGGAATCTATATAAGAAACACCAATCATTTTGAGATCTTCATCACTTTTATGAAAGCAATCACTAGAAAACGCTTTTTCTAAAAATTCTCTTCTAGCTCTAGGCATAGCAGTTCTTTTCTTACTCATCCATAGAAACATAAAGAGCTTTAATTGATTCCTCAACTTTAGGCACAAAATTTTCATCTTGAGATTTCCACATCATGAGAAATTCTACAACACTTCTAGACAAATCATCGATCTTATTCAATTTTTCTTCTATGGTGGTGTTGAAAACTTTTTGTGTGTTGATAAATTCTTTAATATTATTCTCAAGATCAGAGGTGTTCCTATTATTATTATTATTATTATTATTATTATAAGATTGATTCCATAGGAATTACCATAATTATTAGAGGAATTACTAGGAAAAGGCCTAGGATTAAAAGTACCTCTATAAGCATTGTTATTGAAATTATTTTGTGAGATAAAATTCACATCTACGGCATCACTATTTTGCTCAATCAAAGTAGACAAAGGCATATCATTAAAATCAATAGGAGCATTTTTACTAGCAACCAATTTCATAAGAGCATCAACTTTTTCACTCAAAGAAGAAATTTCTTCAACCGAATTAACTTTTTTACTAGTAGGAGCTCTTTCGGTATGCCATTGTGAATAATTTGCCATCATATTATCAAGAAATTTGGTGGCTTCATCCAAAGTAATTTCCATAAAAGTACCACCCGCAGCGGAATCTAACAGATTACGAGAAACAAAATTCAATCCCGCATAAAATTTTGTTTGATCATCCAAAGATTTAACCCATGAGTTGGGCAATTTCTTAGCATCATTTTCATCCTTTCCCAAGATTGTGCAACATGCTCATGTTCAAGTTGCTTGAAATTCATTATCTGGGTTCTAAGGGAAATAATTTTTGCGGGCAAAAAATACTTAGTGATAAAAGCATCTTTGCACTTATTCCAAGAATCGATACTATTGCGAGGCAAAGAAGAGAACCAAATTTTTGCAGAATCACGCAAAGAAAACGGAAATAATTTCATCTTCACAACACCATTGTCCACATCATTTTTCTTTTGCATGTCGCATAATTCCACGAAGGTATTAAGATGGGACGCGGCATCCTCATTAGGAGTACCGGAAAATTGATCTTTCATAACAAGATTCAGCAAAGCGGTATTAATATCACAAGACTCCGCACTAGTGGCGGGAGGAGCAATCGGAGTGCCAATATAATCATTGTTGTTGGTATTTGAGAAATCACACAACTTGGTGTTCTCTTGAGTCATGATGACTACGCAACAAGATTGCACTCAAAAATAGATCCGGCAAGAAAACGGCAAACGGAAAAAAGGGCGAATAAAACGGCAATTTTTTATGAAGTGGGGGAGAGAAAAACGAGAAGCAAATGAAAAATAATGTAAATTGTGAGGAGATGAGATTTGTGAATAGGAACCTGGTATATGTTGAAGATCCTCCCCGGCAACGGTGCCAGAAATTCCTTTTGATGTGGCTTGAAGCTACGTCGGTATTTCCCCAAAGAGGAAGGGATGATGCAGCACAGCGACGGTAGGTATTTCCCTCAGTGATGAAACCAAGGTTATCGAACCAGTAGGAGAACCAAGCAACACAACGTAAACAACACCTGCACACAAATAACAAATACTCGCAACCCGACGTGTAAAAGGGGTTGTCAATCCCTTTCGGGTAGCGGCGCCTAGAGATAGGCAAACAGACGTGAATAAATTGTAGTAGATTGATAGATCGAACATCAAATAAAATAAATAAGAATAAATTGCAGCTAGGAATTTTTGTATTTTTAGTTTAATAGATCTGAAAATAAAAGCAAAGTAAAATAGATCGCAAAGGCAAATAATATGAGAAAGAGACCCGGGGCCGTAGATTTCACTAGTGGCTTCTCTCGAGAAAAATAGCAAACGGTGGGTGAACAAATTACTGTTGGGCAATTGATAGAACTTCAAATAATCATGACGATATCCAGGCAATGATAATTACATAGGCATCACGTCCAAGATTAGTAGACCGACTCCTGCCTGCATCTACTACTATTACTCCACACATCGACCACTATCCAGCATGCATCTAGTGTATTAAGTTCATGGAGAAACGGAGTAATGCAATAAGAACGATGGCATGATGTGGAAAAGATCTATTTATGTAGAAATAGACCCCATCGTTTTATCCTTAGTAGCAACGATACATACGTGTCGGTTCCCCTTCTGTCGCTGGGATCAAGCACTGTAAGATCGAACTCACTACAAAGCACCTCTTCCCATTGCAAGATAAATGGATCAAGTTGGCCAAAGAAAACCCAAATATCGGAGAAGAAATATGAGGCTATAAGCAATCATGCATATAAGAGATCAAAGAAACTCATATAACTTTCATGGATATAAAAAGATAGATCTGATCATACTCAAAGTTCATCCGATCCCAACAAACACACCGCAAAAAGAGTTACATCATATGGATCTCCAAGAGACCATTGTATTGAGAATCAAACGAGAGAGAGGAAGCCATCTAGCTACTAACTACAGACCAGAAGGTCTACAAAGAACTACTCACGCATCATCGGAGAGGAATCAATGGAGGTGGTGAACCCCATCCGAGATTGGATATGGTGCTTGTGGACTCTGCGGCGGCTGGAATTGATTTTCGTTGACTCCCCTAGGGTTTCTAGAATATTGGGGTATTTATAGAGTAAAGAGGCGGTCCGGGGGGCACCCGAGGTGGGTACAAGCCACCTGGGCACACTTGGGCCCCCAGGCGTGCCTTGGTGGGTTGTGCTCCCCTCGGAGCACCCCTGATGTCTACTATGCAACTTTATTCTTGTAGACACGTGTTGGGCCTCCAAGAGCAGAGTTTTGTAGGACAGTAGCAATTTTCCCTCAAGTGGATGACCTAAGGTTTATCAATCCGTGGGAGGCATAGGATGAAGATGGTCTCTCTCAAACAACCCTGCAACCAAATACAAGAACTGTCTTGTGTCCCCAACACACCTAATACAATGGAAAATTGTATAGGTGCACTAGTTCGGCGAAGAGATGGTGATAGAAGTGTAATATTGATGGTACAAATATATTTTTATGATCCAAATAAGTAAAAACAACAAGGTAGCAAATAGTAAATGGGCACAAAAACGATATTGCATTCCTTGAAAACAAGGCCTAGGGTTTGTACTTTCGCTAGTGCAACCTCTCAACAATGCTAATATAATTGGATCATATAACCACCCCTCAAAGTGCGACGAAGAATCACTCCAAAGTTCCTATCTAGCGGAGAACATAAGAATAAATTGTTCGTAGGGTACGAAACCACCTCAAAGCTATTCTTTCTGTTTGATCTATTTAAGAGTTCGTACTAAAATAACAAAAAGCTATTCTTTCCGTTCGATCTATCCTAGAGTTCGTACTAAAATAACACCAAAGCAAATGCATATTCATAATACTCAATCCAACACAAAGAACTTCAAAGAATGCCCTAAGATTTCTATCGGAGAAACAAAGACAAAAACATGCATCAACCCCTATGCATAGATTACCCCAATGTCACCTCGGGAATCCGCGAGTTGAGTGCCAAAACATATATCAAGTGAATCAATACGACACCCCATTGTCATCACGAGTATTCAATTGCAAGACATATATCAAGTGTTCTCAAATCCATAAAAGTATTCAATCCGATAACAACGAAATTGTTACATCCCAAATTTTCAATTTGGAATGTTATACTTAGGTCATCATATGCATATCATATTTTATTTGCATTTTGGTTTTGATCCTAGAAATTCTAAGCAACTCAAGTACCCACGGAGAGAGTTGGGGATTTCGTTTATTTTCATATTTGAATTTTCCTCAAATAGTGAAAAGAGGATCATTTTGGTTTTAATTATTTTTCCCTCCGAAAAATATTTCCGATATTAAAAATAAAAGAGAGGAGATAAAATGACTTCTCCAAAATAAAAGAAATATTGAAGGAAGTATGTTAAAATCAAATAATTATTTTATTTGGATTTTATTTGAATTAGAAAAATATGCATTTTTAGGCCAAGAAAATGTTCACTTTGTTCTAAATATTTTATTTAGACGGTGAAAATTGTTTTTGCCATTTTTAGAAAAAAATTATATTTATTTAGGATTGTTCCTTCCGGTGGAATTGTTTTTTTTAATCTTCCTGGACCGCACTGGGCCGAAGACCCAGCCGGCCCAGCTTCGCCGCCGCCTTCCCCTGCTCGCCCGCGTGCCGCCGCCGGACTCGGAGGGAGTCCGAGCCCCGCCCGACGCCGCCGACCCCCTCCCCAAGTCGGACCCCGCCGCCGCCTCTCCCCCCCTTTAAATACCACCCGGGGCCCCGAGCCGCCCCGCCGCCTGCGCCGCCCCGCGCAGACTGCCGCTGCGCCGCACCACCCGCACACCCCACCGCCAGCCGCTCAGCCGCCCCGCCTCGCCGGAAAGCCGCCGGAGCCGCGCCGGATCTTGCGGATTCGCCGCCCGGTTTTTTTTGGTTTTAGGTAAAAACCGCCAGTCTTTTTAGAAACATTAGATTCGGTTTTTTTGATCGGTTCGGTTTTTCTTGGTTTAGTTCCGTTTGCGAACGTTCGTTCGTTCGTTTGTTTTAACGAACGAATTCGCCCTTTCGTCTCTGTTAGTGGACGTTCGTCCAATAGATTTTTCTTTTTCCATTTATTTTTGCCAGGGACCTATCCGCAATTATTTTTATCGCAGATTAGCCCCTGATCTTCAAACCCGCGCAACTTTTTAACCGTTCGTCCATATCCAGTGAAACCAATGCCAAAATCTTCGTCTCGAGCCCCTCTTCTGTTTAGTCAACTTGAACAAGGTTTTGACAATTTAAAATTTGGTTTAAAGCAGAGTTGAATTCGAACTTCTTTTGACCGTAGTTTCAGTCCCGTAGCTCCGTTTTGACCGATTCTTTTTGCAAATCAAAGCTCTTCAGTTGAACTTTCAGATTGGATCCTCTTATTTGAGTTTTACCCTTGCATCTTTGCTTGAGTGCTTATGTATGCTATTGTTTGTTTGCGATAGAATTCCCGGAGTGCAAGAGTGCTACTACGAGTCTCTAGGGTTTGCGGATCGTCAGCAAGGCAAGTAACACATTGATCATACCCCTTTATTACCCAGTTTTATGCATTAGTTACAATCCTCAAACACTGCATGATTAGGTTGTGTATAACATGTGGGTATTGGGAAGTAGTTGATGAGGTAGAACCTATCGCCCTTTTATTATTAAACCCTTGGGAGTTACTTCTACGTTATGCTTATACTGCTATGCTATGCTATGCTCGTAGACGTGGATTGGGTTTGAGTGTATCCATGACAGATGTGAGATTATTAATGGTTAAATTAAGGTGGCTACTTAAATACACATCTGGGTGGATTGGTTGCGGGCACCTGGAGAATCCAGTGTTGTCCTAGGATATCCCGGAGTACCCGTGTGATCATCCTATGGTTCGCCACCCAGGCTCAAAGGGATCATAAGATTATTCATGCTAGAAACTTCCATGTGCAGCCACAAGCTATTATGGGCTCTAGCATAGTTGAGTAAGTTGCATGACCTCTTTTAGTGGTGGGCTAGCAGATGTAGGGGAAAGTAGGTGTAACTGTCCACCCAGAGTAAACAGTTAATGTTTCTGAAAGACTGTGTCTCGGTCATCCGTTTCTCAAACACCATGTAGTGCGAGAAAACCAACAGAGGAGATCGAGTCTTGTGGGGAAAAGTGCGCATGTAACATCCCAAATTTTCAATTTGGTATGTTATAAATAGATCATCATTGCATATCATATTTTATTGCATTTTGGCAAATCCTCGATAAATCCTAAGCAACTCAAGGACCCTCGGAGAGAGTTGGGGATTTTCTAGATTTTTCATATTTGATTTTCATCAAATAATAAGACGAGGATTTTGGTTTTAATTATTTTCTCTCCGGAAAAATATTTCATTTTACAAATAAACGAGAGGAGAAAATATGACTTCTCCAAAACAATTGAAATACTGGAGGAAAAATGTTAAAATCATTTATTGGATTTTATTTGCAATTTTTATTGCATTAAAAATATTGCATGTTTTCAAAATATTTATTTTGTGTTAAAAAAATGTTCACCCTATTCTAGATTTTCTAACTAGACGGGAAAAATTTATTTTATATTTTTTGGACTTTTATTTATTTTTCTACGAATTATTTTCCGCGGAACGTTTAAAAAAAAATGCGCCGCGCCGACTGGGCCGAGCCCAGCCGAGCCGCAGGCCGGCCCGCCCGCGCCGTCCTCCTCGCGCACGAGCGCGCGCCGCCGCGCCGTGTCCGCCATGGACACGGGAGCCGCCCCGCCCGGCTTGCCCCTCCCCCAAGCCACCGGAGCCCCCCCTCCCCTCCTATATATACCCCGCGCCCCCCTCTTCTACTCACCCCGCCACCGCCGCACTTGCCCGCCGCCGCCGCCCGCACGGGAGCCGCCGCCGCCGCCGTTTGCCGCCGCCCCTCGCCCTCCCCCGAGCACCCCGCACCCCGCCGCCCTCGCCGCCTCTCGCCGGAGCCGGCCAAGCCCCGCCGGAGCACGCCCCGACGAGGTACCTCGCCGCCCGTTCGGTTGCCGGTTTTCTTTAAAAAAACCGTTCGTTAAAAAAAAACCTAGATCGGTTTTTTTTTTCAGTTTTGTTATTTTGCGAGCGTTCACCGAACCGTTCGTTTTAACGAACGCGTTCGTCGGTTTTTCTCTGTTAACGAACGTCCGTTCTTTAAGCGTTCGTCCGTTTTTCTTTTTCGTCGGATTTATCCGCGATTTTCTCAGATTCGATTTCTGATCGAATCTTCGTTTCTGTTTAACTTTTCGCTCGTTTATCGGAATCAGGCGATTCAAGCGCCTAGAGTTTCGTCTCGAAATTCTCTTTCCGTTTAACCTACTCAAACAAGTTTTTGCTACTGTAAAATTTGACCTAGATCCAGATTAATAAACGAAGCTTGTTTCTTTCACTGCGCTGTCACTGATGTCATCCGGAGCTAAACTGACCTTGGTCAATTCAGTTGTGACTTCGATGCTGATATATGCAATGTGCATGATCAAGATACACCCAAAGGTGATTGAACATCTGGACAAGCTGCGTAGACATTGCCTCTGGGCTAAAAACTCTGACGACGGGGTCAAAAATAACTCTCTTGCGGCCTGGGAGCTTGTCTGCCGCCCAAAACGCTGCGGAGGCCTTGGTGTTATTGATCTTAAAACACAGAATGCAGCCCTCCTCCTAAAATATCTTTTCAAATTCTATAATCATGAAGATGTTCCCTGGGTGGAGCTTGTTTGGGATGCCTACTATAGAAACAAGATACCGCATGCATCTGAGGCGGTGGGTTCTTTCTGGTGGAGAGATGTGATGCAACTCAGTGGGATATTCCGAGGGATCACTAAAGTCACCCCCGGGGATGGCTCTAGTGCTCTGTTCTGGAAAGATGTTTGGTTTGATAATACTCAAGATTCCCCATTAATGGATATATACCCACGAGCCTTTTCATTTTGTTTGAATGAGGATGACTCCATTGCTAAGGTTCTTACTGCAACTGACCCATCCACGATTTAGAGTCTACCTCTCTCGACCCAGGCGAGAGAAGAAATCAAAGAGATCCAGGAGGGGTTGCCGCAAAATCGGCTGGCCGCCGATAACTGTGATGTCTGGGAATGCTTGCTCGGGCGTTTTTTGTCCAAGAAGTTCTATAATCACTGCTACAAACAGGTTGTGGCAGATGAGGCGTTTGGATGGCTCTGGAAAGCTAAAAGCCCGATCAAATTCAAGATGTTTGGGTGGCTATTCCTAGTTGATCGTCTGAATACCAGGAATATGCTCAAACGCAGACATTTTGTTGTCGTGGGGGGCAACTATGCATGCATGTTCTGTCAAAACCCTCCAGAGGAAACGGTGGAACATCTGTTCTTCAATTGCCCATTTAGTCAACACTGCTGGGATGTAGTTGGAGTGACATGGCCGATAGCTGACAACAGACTGGCTCTTAGGCATGGAGGTAGGGGTAATTGGAGACAACCTCTCTTCAAGGATATCTTTCTCTTGGCTGCTTGGAGTCTTTGGATGGAGAGAAACAATCAACACTTTAGAGGGATTCAGCACTCCCATGGAGCATGGCTAGCTAGATTCAAGCATCTCTTGGAGCTGCTAACACATAACTGCCGGGAGGATCTTCATCCCTTCCTGTCTAATTACATTGTAAACTTGGGCCACTAAGACCGTGGATAGCTAGCATGGCCGGGGGGCCACAAAACCCTTTGTAACACATATGTAATTGTTCCTCTGTGAGTAATACAAAGTCAGTGGGAGCCTCTCCCACTGTCGTTCTCCCTAAAAAAAAAGCTTGTTTCTTTCGCCGTTTGACTTTCGTTGCTTCGTTCGAGTTGATTCTTTTTGCAAACCGGAGTTCTTAAGTTGAACTTTCTGGTTGGATCTTTCATTCGAGTTTTACCTGTGCATTAGATGAGTACTGATTGTATGCTTGTTTGTTTGCGATAGAGTACCCGGAGTGTGCCGCTTGTTACTTCGAATCGCTAGGTTTTGCGGATCATCAGCAAGGCAAGTAACACTTTGATCATACTTTCCATACCCAGTTTTATTGCATTAGATCTATTCCTCACACAATTGCATGATTAGGATCTGATTAAATTGTGGGAACTGGGAAGTAGTTGAGGTAGTACCTATTACCTGTTTTTTTATCAAACCCTTGGGAGTTACTTCTACGTTGCTATTATATTGCCATGCTATGCTCGTAGACGTGGTTTGGGTTTGAGAGATATTCATGACAGATGTGAGATGTTTATTAATGGTTCAACTTAAGGTGGCAACTAAAACTCACATCTGGGTGGATTGAGGCACCTGGAGAACCCAGTGTTGTCTGATTTTATAAGGTCCGCCACCCAGGCTCAAAGGGATCATAAGATTGTTCATGCTAGAAACTTCCGTGTGCAGCCACAAGCTATTATGGGCTCTAGCATAGTTGAGTAGGTTACAGGATCTCTTGAAGAGGTGGGCTAGCAGATGTAGGGGAAAGTAGGTGTACCGGTCCATCCAGAGTAAAGAGTGATTGTTTCTGAAAGACTGTGTCCCGGTCATCCGTTTCTCAAACATCATGCAGTGCGAGAATCAAGCGGAGGCGATCGAGTCTTGTGGGGGAAAAGTGCACAAACCTCTGCAGAGTGTACAAACTAATCATGGTTAGCCGTGTCCCCGGTTATGGACAACTTGAGTATCTAGTACCTGGATTATCATTTGAATCTCATCACCATGTTACTTTTAATTAATTTTGTTGGGTTAATGATGACACTTAATTGGGATTGAGTTGGAGGTACCTTCTCAATGTTTAACAACCACCATGATAGTTAAATAAAAGTTATTCCTTTGCAGTAGGGAAAATTTGGCTCTTCGCATAAACTTTAACCATAGAGCTTTCCACTAGCCATATATGCATGTAGTATAGCATTATTATTGTTCATTACTCTCTATGTGTTACTTTGCCAGCATATTCTATGTGCTGACCCGTTTTCGGGCTGCAACGTTTCATGTTGCAGAATTTTCAGACAACGAGTAAGGTGCCTTAGGTCGTGGTCTTATACTCAGTGATGCCGCTGGAGTTGATGGACTCACTTATCTTCCAAGTCTTCCGCTGTTATCGTGTTTAGATGGCCTTAAGCCATATTTATCATACTTAATCTCTTCGGAGATATTCGATGTAATAAGTGTGTGATTGCTACTCTGCTATAAATCCTCCATTTGTACTGTGCGTGTCAGCATTACTGATCCAGGGATGACACTGGTGCACAGCAGCACAAACCATTTGAGGTCTGGTCGCTACAGCGCAAACCTCTGCAGAGTGTACAAACTAATCATGGTTAGCCGTGTCCCCGGTTATGGACATCTTGAGTATCTGGTTCTTGGATTATCATGTTGATCTCATCACTCTAATTAATTTGTTGGGTTATTAATACTGCTTAATTGGGATTGAGTTGGAAGAACCTTCTCAATGTTTAACAACTACCATGATAGTTATAAAAAAATCCTTTGTTGTAGGGGAAAATTGGCTTTTGGAAAAACATTATAACCATAGAGCCTCCACCAGCCATATATGCATGTAGTGATAGAATTTATTCTGTTCATTGCTCTACTGTGTTACATTGCCAGCATATTCCATGTGCTGACCCGTTTCGGGCTGCAACATATCATGTTGCAGACTTATCAGACGAAGAGTAAGGTGCGCTAGGTCGTTGTCGTGCACTCGGCTATGCCGTTGGAGACTCACTTTATCTTCCAAGCCTTCCGATGTTATCTTATTTAGATGGCCTTAAGCCATATTTATTGTAATAAGTTCTCTTTTGAGACATTCGACGTAATAAGTGTGTGATTGAACTCTGTTATAAATCCTTCAAGTACTGTGTGTGTCAGCATTACTGATCCAGGGATGACACTTATGCACAGAGATTTGACCGTCTGAGGTCGGATCACTACAAGATGGTATCACAGCACACGCTGGTTGTAGGACACGACCACTAAGTTGAGCCATAGGTCACTCTTCTCTACTCATTTCTGACTGCTCTCCATTTTCTACTCTATAGGATGGCGGACTCAAGGAACAAGTTTGCACAACCATATGAAGACACACCTTTTGGGAGACACTTGAAGGAAGTCACTAGGTACCTGAACATTGGAATACCAAGCTTCACCGGGACCTACACCGCCACTCCACCAAAAGAGGAGCATTGGATGATTCGAGTTCAAGTTCCAGGAAGGACATTCACACCAGTCACTGAGCCCATAGAGTTTTCCTTTGATGCACCAACCTGGAGTTTAGGAAAGAGCATGGCAGCCCACATCGCCATGGGATGCATCGGTGAAGTTTATCACAAGGATCTCAAGGACACCATCTACCAGATATGTGGGCGCCGAGATGAGCAATGGGAGATGATCAGCACCAGGAGGGACAGGTCCATTGTAGCCTTCATCCAGGAGTTAAACCAGCACATTCGTCGGCAGGAGAACCAGATGTGCGCAAGCATGATAGATTTGAAGAAGGTGATGACCAGGAACACGGAGCTAGAAGAGGAACTCAAGTCTACACGCGACGGATATGAGGAGGAAATCGCAATACTAGTTGAGAAGAATGACGACCTGACAAGGAAGCTAGAGTATTCATGGGAGACCCCGTGCCAGGAGGAGATGACGACCACCCTGTTGACATTCGTCCGGAAGAATACATCATCATTGACGACACCGACTCCGACCCCGACAGTAGTGATGATGATTATGAAGACGAAGCTGGAGCAGATATCATGGAGTCTTCCACCGATCAAAATTTCTAGTAGACCACCATATTATTAGTAGTATTCCCCCATGTATATAGTAGTAGTCCGAGCACTGTAACGATAGTTAGATTGATTGCACGCCCTTGCTTGAATTGATTTGGTGTGTTATGAATGTGTTTGTCTCATGTTCATATGGGTAGTGCTTTCTCATTAGACCTCATTCTATTCTAATCTCTCCCCTCTAAACCCATCAGATGCCTCCAAGACGTGACCCCGGATTTGTTTTCCCACCGACGATCACTCAGTTGATCCAGCAGCAGAATACCTTGATACAGCAGCTAGTCCAGAACCAAGGCAACAACAACAACAACAACCCACCGCCACCACCTCCAGTTGACAACTTAGCTCGTTTTCTGAGGTTGCAGCCGCCGGTGTTTTCTAGTAGCACCGAGCCGATAGTTGCTGATGACTGGCTATGCAGGATTGGAAGGGAGTTGACCACCGCAGGTTACACAGATGTCGAGAAGGTGCATTTTGCCGCACATCAATTGGATGGACCCGCAGCCTCATGGTGGGAGAATTACACAGCCACTTTCCCTATAGACAATGTCACTTGGGAGCAGTTTCAGCAAGCATTCCGCACTGCTCATGTCTCAACTGGGGCGATGAGCATGAAGAAGCGTGAGTTTCGCAACTTACGCCAGGGAAACCGTACTGTGGGGCAGTACGTGGATGAGTTTAGCAAGTTAGCTTGCTATGCCCCAGATGATGTGGCCACAGATGCCGCGAAGCAGGAGAAGTTTATGGAGGGACTGAATGATGAGATGAGTATGCAGTTGATGGTTTCAACATTTAATAACTACCAGGAGTTGGTAGACAAGGCTCTTATGATTGAAGGGAAGCAGCAGCAGATTGAGAGCCGCAAGAGGAAGTATGGACAAGGGAAGTACAATTCAGGAGCTCAGCAGAAGCCCCGTTTTACCCCGAACTCGGGAGGATATACTCATAACCATGGAGGCCATACCCACAATGGAGGAAGTTCGCATAACCACAGTGGCCCCAAGATTGGAAACGGGAATGGAGCAGGCAGCAATCAGAACTGCTCTAACCCAGCCACACCCGCCAAGAAGGATCTAAGTCACATTACTTGTTTTAAGTGCGGGAAGACTGGACACTACGCCACCGAGTGTTCAGAAGCAAAGAATGGTAACGGCAATGGAAGCTCTAGGAAGAAGCCCAACCCTTTCAACATGGACAAGTGAACCACGTTAACGTGGAGAAGGTTGAAGAGCAGCCATATGCAGTTATAGGTAAGTTTTTGGTTAAGTCATTTACTGCAATCGTTCTTTTTTTGATACTGGTGCATCACATTCATACATTTCAAGGGGATTTGTGGATAAGTATAAGTTGCCCACTAAATTTCTTAGGACACCTATGTTAGTAAGCTCGCCAGGAGCCGAGTATATGGCAAGCCAAGGATGTTTTAAGATGCCACTGGCCATAGGTAGGCATGTTTTCCCCTCAGACTTAATAATTTTGGAGTCACCAGGATTGGATGTGATACTAGGAATGGATTGGCTATCGATGTATGGAGGAAACATCGATTGCGCCAGTAAGTGGATTTTGCTCACTACCCCGGAGGGAAAAAGGATCAAGTATGTATCCAGGCATGCGCCGAGGACCCAAGTAAATTCTCTCACGGGCGTAGTTCAGGAAGAGGTGCCTGTAGTGAAGGATTATCCAGATGTATTTTCGGAGGAGTTACCAGGCATGCTACCTGATCGAGACATTGAGTTTTTGATAGAGCTGTTGCTAGGCACCGGACGATATCGAAGAGACCATACCGGATGCCCGCAAATGATCTGGAGGAGATTAAGAAGCAGATCAAGGATTTATTGGAGAAGGGTTACATTCGACGAAGTTCGTCACCATGGGGAGCCCCAGTGCTCTTGGTTGAGAAAAAAGGATGGATCATTGAGAATGGTTGTTGATTATCGTGCGCTGAATGAAGTGACGATCAAGAACAAGTACCCACTACCGATGATCAATGATTTTTTTGACCAGTTGCAAGGAGCTAAAGTATTTTCCAAGATCGATCTGCGATCAGGATACCACTAGTTAAAGATCCGAGAACAGGATACCTAAGACAGCCTTCACCACAAGGTACGGGCTATATGAGTATACGGTTATGTCATTCGGATTGACTAACGCCCCAGCTTATTTCATGAGTATGATGAATAAGATGTTCATGGAGTTCTTGGATAAGTTTGTTGTGGTGTTCATTGATGATATTTTGGTATACTCGAAGAATGAAGAGGAACACAAGGAGCATTTGCGTTTAGTTCTCGAGAAGCTCATGGAACACCAGTTGTATGCCAAGTTCAGCAAATGTGAGTTTTGGTTGAAGGAAGTAGGATTTCTTGGACATGTTATATCAGGAGAAGGTATAGCCGTGGATCCTACCAAGGTTAAGTTTGTCACTAATTGGCTATCACCCACCTCAGTTGGAGAGATCCGCAGTTTTCTAGGACTCGCGGGATATTATCGGAGGTTCATTGAGAATTTCTCCAAGATTGCGAAGCCAATGACGGAGTTGTTGAAGAAGGATGCCAAGTTCAAATGGACAGATGAATGTGAGGCAAGTTTCCAGGAGTTGAAGAAACGTTTGGTTACAGCCCCAGTGCTGATTCCGCCGGATATACGCAAAGATTTCCAAGTGTATCGCGACGCTTCTCGCTTGGGACTTGGAGGTATACTTATGCAGGACGGAAGAGTTGTTTCATATGCCTCACGACAGCTTCGACCGCATGAGTTGAATTATGCCACGCATGATTTGGAGTTAGCAACTGTAGTTCATGCACTCAAGACCTGGAGACATTTTCTTACTGGAAATCGTTGTGATGTGTACACGGATCATAAGAGTTTGAAGTACATTTTCACACAGAAGGAGCTGAATCTCAGGCAGAGGAGATGGTTGGATCTTATAAAGGATTATGATATGAAGTTGCACTATCATCGAGGCAAGGCCAATGTCGTAGCAGACGCTTCAAGCCAGAAGAGTTATGCCAATACCCTCGTAAGCGGAGGAGTGCCAAAGGAGTTGGACGAAGATCTCAGGGAGCTTCGATTGGAGATAGTCCCTAGAGGTTTTGTTGCAGCATTGGAAGTTCAGTCGACATTATTGGGAAATATTCGAGAAGCTCAGAAGGATGATAAGGAAATTGCTGAGATAAAGGAGAGGATGAGTAAAGGAAAAGCCAAAGGTTTTCGTGAGGATGAGCACGACACCTTGTGGTTTGAGGACCGGGTTTATGTGCCCAATAATGTGGAGATCAGGAAGTTGATACTTCAGGAAGCTCATGACTCGCCATACTCGATACACCCCGGAAACACCAAGATGTATTTGGATTTGAAGGAGCGTTTCTGGTGGACTGGTATGAAGAAGGATATTGCCGAGTATGTAGCCGTCTGTGATGTATGTCAGAGAGTGAAGGCAGAACATCAGAAGCCAGCAGGATTACTGCAGCCTATGCCGATACCCGAATGGAAGTGGGATAAACTTGGCATGGATTTCATCACCGGATTGCCCAGGACCCAATCGGGATATGATTCTATCTGGAATAGTAGTGGATCGTTTGAGCAAAGTGGCTCACTTTATCCCAGTGAAAACCACCTATACGAGTGCGAAGTTGGCCAAGATATATATGACCAGGATCGTATGTCTGCATGGAGTTCCGAGGACCATCGTATCAGATAGAGGGACCCTGTTTACTTCAAAGTTTTGGCACCAGCTGCACTAGATTTGGGTACCAGACTAGAGTTTAGTACAGCTTTTCATCCGCAGACAGATGGACAGACCGAGAGAGTCAATCAGATTCTGGAGGACATGTTGAGAGCTTGTGCGCTAGATTATGGATCTAGCTGGGATGATAATTTGCCCTACGTAGAGTTCTCATACAACAACAGTTATCAAGCCAGTTTGAAGATGGCACCTTTCGAAGCTTTGTATGGAAGGAGGTGCAGGACACCGTTGATGTGGGATGAAGTTGGAGACCGTTAGTTGTTTGGACCAAAATTGATCAAAGAGTCCGAAGATAAGGTTAAGTTGATTCGCGATAGACTGAAGGTAGCTCAGTCCAGGCAGAAGAGTTATGCAGACTCAAAACGCAAGGAGGTAGTCTATGAAATCGGAGACAGAGCATATCTCCATGTGTCACCTCTGCAAGGAGTTAAACGTTTTGGAGTTAAGGGAAAGTTAGCCCCGAGATTTGTAGGACCATACCGAGTTTTGGAACGTATGGGAGAAGTGGCCTACAAGTTGGAGTTACCCGAAGGACTGTGAGGAGTTCATGATGTGTTTCACGTTTCCCAGTTTAAGAAGTGCCATGCTGCGATGGCCGATATTCCTATGAGAGATACAGTGCCCCTGGAAGCGATTCAGTTGGATAGTGATCTAACCTATGAGGAGAAGCCTGTCAAGATTCTCGAGTTTGCCAACCGAGTCACACACAGCAAGGTTATCAAGTTTTGCAAAGTTCAGTAGAGCCACCATACCGAGGATGAAGCCACCTGGGAACAAGAGGAAGATCTACGGAAAGACCACCCACACCTATTTTCTAGCCAACCCGAATCTCGATGACGAGATTCACCTTAAGGGGGGTAGGTTTGTAACATCCCAAATTTTCAATTTGGAATGTTATACTTAGGTCATCATATGCATATCATATTTTATTTGCATTTTGGTTTTGATCCTTGAAATTCTAAGCAACTCAAGGACCCACGAAGAGAGTTGGGGATTTCGTTTATTTTCATATTTGAATTTTCCTCAAATATTGAAAAGAGGATCATTTTGGTTTTAATTATTTTTCCCTCCGAAAAATATTTCTGATATTAAAAATAAAAGAGAGGAGATAAAATGACTTCTCCAAAATAAAAGAAATATTGGAGGAAAAATTTTAAAATCAAATAATTATTTTATTTGGATTTTATTGCTATTTTATTCGAATTAGAAAAATATGCATTTTAAAAAATTGCATTTTTAGGCCAAGAAAATGTTCACTTTGTTCTAAATATTTTATTTAGACGGTGAAAATTGTTTTTGGCATTTTTAGAAAAAAAATTATATTTATTTAGGATTGTTTCTTCCGTCGGAATTGTTTAAAAAAAATCTTCCTGGACCGCACTGGGCCGAAGGCCTAGCCGGCCCAGCTTCGCCGTCGCCTTCCCCCGCTCGCCCGTGTGCCGCCGCCGGACTCGGAGGGAGTCCGAGCCCCGCCTGACGCCGCCGACCCCCTCCCCAAGTCAGACCCCGCCGCCGCCTCTCCCCCCTTTTAAATACCACCCGGGCCCCCCTTGGACCCCGAGCCGCCCCGCCGCCTGCGCCGCACTTCGCCGCCGCAGCCGCCGCCTGCCTCGCCGCCCCGCGCAGCCCGCCGCCGCGCCGCACCACCCGCACCACCCCGCCGCCACCCGCGCAGCCGCCCCGCCTCGCCGGAAAGCCGCCGGAGCCGCGCGGGACCTCGCGGATTCGCCGCCCGGTTTTTATCGGTTTTAGGTAAAAATCGTCGGTTTTTTTAGAAACCCTAGATTCGGTTTTTTTGATCTGTTCGGTTTTTCTCGGTTTAGTTCTGTTTGCGAATGTTCATTCGTTCGTTCATTTTAACGAATGAATTCGCCCGTTCGTCTCTGTTAGCGGACGTTCGTCCGATAGATTTTTCTTTTTCCGTTTATTTTTGGCCAGGGACCTATCCGCGATTATTTTTATCGCAGATTAGCCATGATCTTCAAACCCCTGCGACTTTTTGACCGTTCGTCCAAATCCAGTGAAACCAATGCCAAAATCTTCGTCTCGAGCCTCTCTTTCTGTTTAATCAACTTGAACAAGGTTTTGACAATTTAAAATTTGGTTTCAAGCAGATTTGAATTTGAAGTTCTTTTGACCATAGTTTCAGTCCCGTAGCTCCGTTTTGACCGATTCTTTTTGCAAATCGAAGCTCTTCAGTTGAACTTTCAGATTCGATCCTCTTATTTGAGTTTTACCCTTGAATCTATGCTTGAGTGCTTATGTATGCTATTGTTTGTTTGCGATAGAATTCCCGGAGTGCGAAGCGTGCTACTACGAGTCTCTAGGGTCTGCGGATCGTCAGCAAGGCAAGTAACACATTGATCATACCCCTTTATTAGCCAGTTTTATGCATTAGTTAAAATCCTCAAACAATGCATGATTAGGTTGTGTTTAACATGTGGGTATTGGGAAGTAGTTGATGAGGTAGAACCTACCGCCCTTTTATTATCAAACCCTTGGGAGTTACTTCTACGTTATGCTTATACTACTATGCTATGCTCGTAGACGTGGATTGGGTTTGAGTGTATCCATGACAGATGTGAGATTATTAATGGTTAAGTTAAGGTGGCTACTTAAATACACATCTGGGTGGGTTAGTTGCGGGCACCTGGAGAATCCAGTGTTGTCCTAGGATATCCTGGAGTACCCGTGTGATCATCCTATGGTTCGCCAGCCAGGCTCAAAGGGATCATAAGATTATTCATGCTAGAAACTTCCATGTGCAGCCACAAGCTATTATGGGCTCTAGCATAGTTGAGTAAGTTGCATGACCTCTTTTAGTGGTGGGCTAGCAGATGTAGGGGAAAGTAGGTGTAACTGTCCACCCAGAGTAAAGAGTTAATGTTTCTGAAAGACTGTGTCTCGGTCATCCGTTTCTCAAACACCATGTAGTGCGAGAAAACCAACAGAGGAGATTGAGTCTTGTGGGGAAAAGTGCGCAAACCTCTGCAGAGTGTACAAACTAATCATGGTTAGCCATGTCCCCGGTTATGGACATCTTGAGTATCTGGTTCTTGGATTATCATGTTGATCTCATCACTCTAATTAATTTGTTGGGTTATTAATACTGCTTAATTGGGATTGAGTTGGAAGAACCTTCTCAATGTTTAACAACTACCATGATAGTTAAAAAATTCCTTTGTTGTAGGAAAAAATTGGCTTTTGGCAAAACATTATAACCATAGAGCCTCCACCAGCCATATATGCATGTAGTGATAGCATTTATTCTGTTCATTGCTCTACTGTGTTACATTGCCAGCATATTTCATGTGCTGACCCGTTTCGAGCTGCAACATATCATGTTGCAGACTTTTCAGACGAAGAGTAAGGTGCGCTAGGTCGTTGTCGTGCACTCGACTATGCTGTTGGAGTTGATGGACTCACTTTATCTTCCAAGCCTTCCGCTGTTATCTTATTTAGATGGCCTTAAGCCATATTTATTGTAATAAAGTTCTCTTTTGAGACATTCGATGTAACAAGTGTGTGATTGAACTCTGTTATAAATCCTTCAAGTACTGTGTGTGTCAGCATTACCGATCCAGTGATGACACTTATGCATAGAGATTTGACCATCTAAGGTCGGATCGCTACAGAAATCTCAAAGGGAAAAACTCAATTCATCACAACAAGATAGAGATGGGAAAACACCATATGATCCGACTATATTAACAAAGCCCGCGATACATCAAGATCGTGACATCACAAGAACACAAGAGAGAGAGAGAGATTAAACACATAGCTACTAGTACAAAGCCTCAACCCCGAGGGTGGACTACTCCCTCCTCATTGTTGTGGCCATCGGGATGATGAAGATGGACACCGGTGATGATTCCCCCCTCCGGCAGGGTGCCGGAAAGGGTCTAGATTGGTTTTCGATGGCTACAGAGGCCTGCAGCGGCGGAACATCTTATCTAGGTTATACCCCAGGGTTTTCGGAATATTTGCGAATTTATATGGTAAAGAGGGGGTGCGGGAGGTCACCGAGCCCAGGCGCACCCTGGTGGGTTGTGCCCCCCTCGGGGCACCCCCAGGTGCTGCTCTGGCCCATTGGTGGTCTTCTGGTCCATGAAAAATCCACAAAAAGTTTCGCGGTGTTGACTATGTGTGATATTGATTTCTTGGGATGTAAAAAACATGCAAAAAACAGCAACTGGCACTTGGCACTATGTCAATAGGTTAGTCCCAAAAATGATATAAAATGATTATTAAACATCCAAGAATGATAATATAACAGCATGGAACAGTAAAAAAATTATAGATACGTTGGAGACATATCAACATCCCCAAACTTAATTCCTGCGCGTCCTCGAGTAGGTAAATGGTAAAAATAGAATTTTTGATGTGGAATGCTTCCTAACATGTCATCTCATATTCTTTTCTTTATAGCATGGACATTTGGACTTTTATATGGTTCAAAGCAATAGTCTAGTTTTGACATGAGACTTAAATACTCAAGCATATCAACAAGCAACCATGTCTTTCAAAATATCAACGCTAAAATAAGTTATCCCTAGCCCATCATGCTCAATCATTGATCCATTCATGAAACACACTCGCATATTAGCTACATCCAATGCTCAAGTACGATCATAGTGCCTCCTAGTTGGTGCTTTATAATAGAAGATGGAGACTCAACTTAAAAATAAAAATTGCATAAAGTAAAAGAAAGGCCCTTCGCAGAGGGAAGTAGGGATTCGTAGAGGTGCCAGAGCTCAAAGCGAAAATTGAGAGATAAAAAACATTTTGAGAGGCATACTTTTCCCACCAACGGAAACGACTTAGAGCTCCCAACACTTTCCATGCTAGATATATCATAGGCGGTTCCCAAGAGAAATAAAGTTTATTCCTTTTTCCACCATACTTTCACTTTCCATGGCTAACCGTATCCACGGGTGCCCTCCATACCAACACTTTCCAAGGAATTTATTATTTGACAACATAAAGTAAATTCATTTTTCATTTCGAGAATGGCCATCCCTAATACCTTTGCCTTACTCTCGTGCAATGACAAGTGAATAAACACTCATCGTGAGAATAACACATCTAGCATGGAAAATATTGGCCACCCCTCACCGCCTCACGAGCAGTACGAGCACACAAAAGAGAAATTTATTTCGAAAATTAGAGATGGCACATACAAATTTTCTTAGAACGGCAAAAGAATACCGCATATAGGTAGGTATGGTGGACTCATGTGGCAAAATTGGTTTAAAGGATTTTGGATGCACAAGTAGTGATCATACTTAGTGCAAAATGAAGGCTAGCAAAAGATTGAGAAGCGACCAACCAAGAAACGAATAATCTCATAAGCGAGCATTGAGCATAATTAACACTGAATAATGTACCACAAGTAGGGTGTAATTTCATTGCATAACTATTGAGTTACCTGCTTGGATAGGGAATCACAAACCTTAACACCGATATTCTTACTAAAGCATAATTTCTCATCAACATGACTCACATATCACATCATCATATCTCAAAACTATTAGGAGGAATCAAGTTTATTTTGTCCAATGATCTTCATGAAAGTTTTTATTATATCCTTCTTGGATATCTATCACTTTGGAACTAATTTTCATGTGTTGCTTTTGATAAGCTCAAACAAATATAAGTGAAGATCATGAGCATAATATTTCTTTCTCTCAAATTAATTTAAGTGAAGAGAGAGAATTTCTTCAAAAATACTAAAGCACACTGTGCTCAAAAAGAGCTTCGTTGACTGGATGTGCGTGCTGCTTACCTAGCCTCCCTGACAACTATTTGAGGACTCTACTTTATTTAAAAACTTTCAGATCTAAGTACTTTATTAAAACATCAAGCAAAACAAAATAAAATGACATTCCAAGGATAGCACACATCATGTGAAGAAGCAAAAACTTAGGCTCAACCGATACTAACCGATAATTGTTGAAGAAGAAAGGTGGGATGCCTACCGGGGCATCCCCAAGCTTAGACACTTGAGACTTCTTGAAATATTATCTTGGGGTGCCTTGGGCATCTCCAAGTGTAGGATCGAAAGTATGTCTAGAGGCGGGTGATTAGACTACTTGACCAAATAAAAATCTAGCCTTTTCCCAATTTTAATTCTTGGCAGATTTTAGCTACTTAGCACAAGTCAAGCAATCAACCTACACATGCAATCCTAAGAGTATAGCAGCGGAATGTAAAACAATTGCATATGAAGGTAAAGGAGGAGTTTGGAGGGAGCAAACGCAATGTAGACACGGAGATTTTTTATCCGTGGTTCCGATAGGTGGTGCTATCGTACATCCACGTTGATGGAGACTTCAACCCACGAAGGGTAACGGTTGCGCGAGTCCACGGAGGGCTCCACCCACGAAGGGTCCACGAAGAAGCAACCTTGTCTATCCCACCATGGCCGTCGCCCATGAAGTACTTGCCTCACTAGGGTAGATCTTCACGAAGTAGCCGATCTCCTTGCCCGTACAAACTCCTTGGTTTAACTCCACAATCTTGACGAAGGCTCCCAAGTGACACATAACCAATCTAGGAGACACCACTCTCCAAGAGGTAATAGATGGTGTGTTGATGATGAACTCCTTGCTCTTGTGCTTCAAATGATAGTCTCCCCAACACTCAACTCTCTCTCATAGGATTGGATTTGGTAGAAAGATGATTTGAGTGGAAAGCAACTTGGGGAAGGCTAGAGATCAAGATTTATGTGGTTGGAATGGAATATCTTGACCTCAACACAAGTGTAGGTGGTTCTCTCACAGAAAATGTATGTTGGAAGTGTAGGCATGTTCTGATGGCTCTCTCCACGAATGAAGAGTGGGTGGAGGGGTATATATAACCTCCACACAAAATCTAACCGTTACACATAATTTACCAAACTCGGTGGGACCGATTTGGTTCATAATGTGACCGTTAGGATTTTCGGTGGGACCGACATGTCAACTCGATGGGACCGATGTCATTAGGGTTAGGGCATAACGTAATCTCGGTGAGACCGATTACACAAACTCGATGGGACCGATTTTGGTAATAGACTAACCAGAGAGTTGGTCAGACAAACTCGGTGGGACCGATTCGCTCATCTTGGTTGGACCGAAACGTTACGAAAGGGAAGCAGAGAGTTTGCATTGCAATCTCGGTGGGACCGATCGCTCATCTCAGTTGGACCGAAACGTTACGAAGGGAAACAGAGAGATTACAATCCCATCTCGGTGAGACCGAGATCCTTATCGGTGAGACCGAAAAGACTAGGGTTTGTGGCAGTGGCTATGACAAGTGAACTAGGTGGCGCCGGATAGATCAAATCGGTGGGGCCGAGTTTGACTTTTGGTTTGGGACATATTTGGATATGAGAAAGTAGTTGAGGGTTTTGGAGCATATCACTAAGCATTTTGAGCAAGAACCTCATTAGGCAACACCTCACCCCCTCTTAATAGTATTGGCTTTCCTATGGACTCAATGTGATCTTGGATCACTAAAATAGAAAATGCAGAGTCTTGAGCTTTGAGCTTGAGCCAATCCTTTTGTCCTTAGTATTTTGAGGGGTCCACTTTCTTTACCCATGCCATGCCAAACATTGAGCTTTCCTGAAATATTTATCTTGAAATAGCATTAGCTCAATGAGCTATATGTTGTTAGGAATTACCAAAACCACCCAGGGATAGTTGCACTTTCACCAAGCTTGAGCTTTTGTGTCTCCTTAATTCCTTTCATATCACCGTTTTCCTAAATCTCAAAAGCTTCATCCACACAAAACTCAACAAGAACTCGTGAGATAAGTTAGTATAAAACACTGCAAAAACTTTATCATTCTCTACTGTAGAAAATCACTAAAATTATTATTCAACATTGCATACTAAATGCCTCTGCATATTTAATACTCCTATCCTCAAATAGAATCATTATTAAACAAGCAAACATATGCAAACAATGCAAACATAACAACAATCTGCCAAAACAATACAGTCTGTAAAGAATGCAAGAGTATCAATACTTCCCTAACTCCGAAAGTTATGAAAATCTACCAAACTGTAGAAAATTTATCAGGGCTTATTTTGCAAAAAGTTTCAACATTTTATCACATTCTGTTTTTTCTAGGGAATTTTTGCAACAGCGGTAAACTTTCTGTTTTCAAACAGCAACATGTATACTTGCAAAATAAGCATGGCGAAGGCTATACTTGATATTTTTATTAAAAAGAAAGATGCAAAACATTATTCTAAATAACATAAAGCAAGTCCTAACAAAATAAAATTATGTTCCAAGAAAAACACATATCATGTGACGAATGAAAACATAGCTCCGAGTGAGGTTACCGATAATGTTGGAGACGAAAGAGGGGATGCCTTCCGGGGCATCCCCAAGCTTAGTTGCTTTGATCTTGCTTGGATATTAACTTGGGGTGCCTTGGGCATCCTCAAGATTAGGGTCTTTTCACTCCTTATTCCCCTCATATCGATATCTCACCCAAAACTTGAAAACTTCAATCACACAAAACTTAACGGAACTTTGTGAGATAGGTTAGTATGATAAAGAGCAAACCATTTTACTTTTGGTACTGTCAAAGACAAGATTCATAATTGTTCTCACACCATGCCTACTTTAGCATATCATTTCCACAATTTATATTGAGCAATATAAGCCATGGAAACTAGAAAACAAGCAAACTATGCATTGAAATCAGAATCTGTCAAAATCAGAACAGACTGTAGTAATCTGGATAACCACCATACTTCTGCTGCCCCAAAAATTATGAACAAATTAAGACCACGTGAGAAATTTGTATATTAATCTTCTGCAAAAAGAATCAACTCAAAAGAACTCTTCTTTTAAAAATGATAATTATTTTCGTGAGCACAAAAGTTTCTGTTTTTCAGCAAGATCAAATCAACTATCACCCAACATGATCCCAAAGGCTTTACTTGGTACTTTATTGAAACAAAAGCTATAACACATGATTACTACAGTATAATAATCATGTGAACACATAAAAACAGTAGGTAAAAGTGTTGGGTTGTCTCCCAACAAGCGCTTTTCTTTTATGCCTTTTAGCTAGGCATGATGATTTCAATGATGCTCGCATAAAATATAAGAATTAAAACATAAAGAGAGCATCATGAATCATAAGTTCCTCTCTCATAATAATTTTCAGTAGAATCATGAATAGATTCATCAATATAACCATCACATAAAACATTCTTTTCATGATCCGCAAACATAGCAAATTTATTACTCTCCATATAAGCAATTTTATTCTCATTCATAATAGTGGGAGTATCATAGGAAACTCGAATACTATAAATTGTTCGCACATTAAAAGAGTAATGTTCAGTAAAAGGATAATAAAAAATATGACAATAATTATCACTACTTTTTATAACCTAAGTGTCATCACAATAATCATCATATGTGGGAGGCATGCAATCATCATAGCAAAGTTGATCATTCAAAGTAAGGGGACTAAAAAGATCATCTTCATTAAGCATAGCATCCCCACGCTTTGGACAAACATTAATTGCAGCAAATAAATTCTCAAACATGACATTCTCATCAAACATAGCATCCCCAAGCTTGTGGCTTGGCATATCATAAGCATAATCACTCTCATCATTAATAGTATGAATAGCACCAATGGTATAAAAATTGCTATCATCATAATTTCCAAAGTTGGTGCCAAAAAGATTTCCAAGATTATAAGAAGTATCATTATCTTCCCAATCATAATCGTCACAACAAGCAATGGGCATAACAAAATCATCATCAATAGTGCTCTCGGACATTGTGCCATAAGACATAGAAGCAATATCATCATCAAGTGCATCATCCTCCACAATTATTTTTGATTCATTTTCATGAGGCACAACAATAATAGGAGCAACATTATTTGAGTGAGATACCTTTTTACCTCTATTCTTTCTTCTTTTCTTCTTCTTCTTCACCACACCATGTGTGGGTTTAATTAATTATTTCAAGCTTCTTGTTGAAGAGATTGATTGGATAGGAAGCTCCTCCTCGTTACCTGATTCATCATAAGAAACACTAGGAGGGTATTGGGAAATATTTTCCCTTTCATTAGTACTCTCTTCATATTCTATTTGCTTTCTTGACTTTAGATAGTTGGCAATATAAGGATTCTCAATGCAATTTACCACACAAAACATATAAATTTCCTCTAGATCAAAATCAAGAAATCTCTCGAGATTAAATTTTGGAATACCCTCAGTTATACATTTCATTTCTTCATATCCCAAAAGAATATTAAGCTCTTTATGATGCTCAAGGGTAATCAAGTTATCACAATTTTTGGACACGATTTGATCATGAAACAATTTGCATTGGAGATTTAAATGACCACATTCATTGCAGAGTTCACAAGGATGGCGAAAAAAATTAAATCTTTCAGCACAATCATCTAGCCTCTCTTGCAACTTCTTCGTTTCTAAATATTTATGCTTCTTACAAAATCTATCTTCCCTTTTTGGTGTGCAAATGCATTCCCAATTCATTCCGCAAAACTTGACATGCTTACAAGAAATTTTTTTGTCATGACTTGTGCAATCATTATTAGCATTTTGGATATTCAAAGAATTCATACTAACAACATTGCAATCATGCTCATCATTCAAATAATTTGTGCCAAACATTTTATTGACTTCTTCTTCTAACAATTGAGGACAATTTTCCGATCCATCATTCTCACGGAAGATATTATAAAGATGATCAATAATATGATGCAACCTCAATTCCATTTTTATGTAGTTTTCTTTTATAAACCAAACTAGTGATAAAACAAGAAACTAAAAGATTCAATTGCAAGATCTAAAGATATACCTTCAAGCACTCACCTCCCCGGCAACGGCGCCAGAAAAGAGCTTGATGTCTACTACACAACTTTATTCTTGTAGATACGTGTTGGGCCTCCAAGCGCACAGTTTTGTAGGACAGTAACAATTTTCCCTCACGTGGATGACCTATAAAGGGAACAACGTATGTTGTTATGCCGTTTGACTGATAAAGATCTTCGTAGAATATGTAGGAACCAATATGAGCATCCAAGTTACGCTATTGGTTATTGACTGGAGATGAGTCTCGGTCATGTGTACTTAGTTCTCGAACCCGTAGGGTCCGTACACTTAACATTCGATGATGTCGGTATTATGAGTTTATGTGTTTTGATGGTAGTTCGGAGTCCCGGATGTGATCACGGACATGACGAGGAGTCTCGAAATGGTCGAGACATGAAGATTGATACATTGGAAGGTTATGTTTGGACACCGGAAAGGTTTCGGATAGGTTCGGGTATTTTTCGGAGTACCGGGGGGTTACCGGAATCCCCCGGGGGTATAATGGGCCTTCATGGGCCATAGTGGAAGAGAGAGGAGGCGGCCAAGTGGAGGGGCGCGCCCCCAAGCCCAATCCAAATTGGGGAGGGGGGCCGACCCCTCTTTCCCTCTCTCCCTCTTCCCCTTCCTTCCCCCTCCTATTTGGACTAGGAAAGGGGGGAACCTACTCCTAGTAGGAGTAGGATTCCCCCCTTGGGGTGCGCCCCATGAGGCCGACCGGCCCCCTCCTCCACTCCTTTATATACGGGGGAGGGGGGCACCCCATAGACACACAAGTTGATTTCTTAGACGTGTGTGGTGCCCCCTCCATAGATTTCCACCTCGGTCATATTGTCATAGTGTTAGGCGAAGCCCTGCGTCCGTAACTTCAAAATCACCGTCGCCACGCCGTCGTGCTGACAAAACACTCCCTCGGCCTTAGCTGGATCTAGAGTTCGAGGGACGTCACCGAGCTGAACGTGTGCAGATTGTGGATGTGCCGTGCGTTCGGTACTTGATCGGTTGGATCGTGAAGACGCTCGACTACATCAACCGCGTTACTTAACGCTTCCGCTTTTGGTCTATGAGGGTACGTGGACACACTCTCCCCGCTCGTTGCTATGGTTCTCCTAGATAGATCTTGCGTGATCGTAGGAATTTTTTTGAAATACTATGTTCCCCATTAGTGGCATCCGAGCCAGGTCTATGCGTGGATGTTATATGCACGAGTAGAACACAAAGAGTTGTGGGCGATAATAGTCATATTGCTTACCAGCATGTCATACTTTGATTCGGCGGTATTGTTGGATGAAGCGGCCTAGACCGACATTACATGACCGCGTTCATGAGACTGGTTCTACCGCCGTGCTTTGCACACAGGTGGCTAGTGGGCGTCTGTTTCTCCAACTTTAGTTGAATCGAGTGTGACTACGCCCGGTCCTTGTTGAAGGTTAAAACAGCACACATGACAAAAAATCATTGTGGTTTTGATGCGTAGGTAAGAACGGTTCTTGCTAAGCCCGTAGCAGCCACGTAAAACTTGCAACAACAAAGTAGAGGACGGCTAACTTGTTTTTGCACGGCATGTTGTGATGTGATATGGTCAAGACGTGATGATATATAAATTGTTGTATGAGATGATCATGTTTTGTAGAAGTTATTGGCAACTGGCAGGAGCCTTATGGTTGTCGCTTTATTGTATGAAATGCAATCGCCATGTAATTGCTTCACTTTATCACTAAGCGGTAGCGATAATCGTGATAGCAATAGTTGGCGAGACGACAACGATGCTTCGATGGAGATCAAGGTGTCAAGCCGGTGATGATGGTGATCATGACGGTGCTTTGGAGATGGAGATCAAAGTCACAAGATGATGATGGCCATATCATATCACTTATATTGATTGCATGTGATGTTTATCCTTTATGCATCTTATTTTGCTTAGTTCGGCGGTAGCATTATAAGATGATCTCTCACAAAATTTCAAGGTATAAGTGTTCTCCCTGAGTATGCACCATTGCGACAGTTCGTCGTGCCGAGACACCACGTGATGATCGGGTGTGATAAGCTCTACGTTCACATACAACGGGTGCAAGCCAGTTTTGCACACACAGAATACTCGGGTTAAACTTGACGAGCCTAGCATATGCAGATATGGTCTCGGAACACTGAGACCGGAAGGTCGAGCGTGAATCATATAGTAGATATGATCAACATAGTGATGTTCACCATTGAAAACTACTCCATCTCACGTGATGATCGGACATGGTTTAGTTGATTTGGATCGCGTGATCACTTAGATGATTAGAGGGATGTCTATCTAAGTGGGAGTTCTTAAGTAATATGATTAATTGAACTTTAATTTATCATAAACTTAGTACCTGATAGTATTTTGCATGTCTATGTTGTTGTAGATCAATGGCCCATGCTACTGTTCCTTTGAACTTTAATGCATTCCTAGAGAAAGCTAAGTTGAAAGATGATAGTAGCAACTACATGGAGTGGGTCCATAACTTGAGGATTATCCTCATTGCTGCATAGAAGAATTACGTCCTGGAAGCACCGCTAGGTGCAAGACCCGCTGCAGGAGCAACACCGGACGTTGTGAATGCCTGGCAGAGCAAAGCTAATGACTACTCGATAGTTCAGTGTGCCATGCTTTACGGCTTAGAACCGGGACTTCAACGACGTTTTGAATGTCATGGAGCATATGAGATGTTCCAGGAGTTGAAGTTAATATTTCAAGCAAATGCCCGGATTGAGAGATATGAAGTCTCCAATAAGTTCTACAGCTGCAAAATGGAGGAGAATAGTTCTGTCAGTGAACATATACTCAAAATGTCTGGGTATCATAATCACTTGACTCAGCTGGGAGTTAATCTTCCGGTTGATAGTGTCATTGACAGAGTTCTTCAATCACTGCCACCAAGCTACAAAAGGTTCGTGATGAACTATAATATGCAAGGGATGGATAAGACAATTGCCGAGCTCTTCGCGATGCTAAAAGTTGCGGGGGTAGAAATCAAGAAGGAGCATCAACTGTTGATGGTCAACAAGACCACCAGTTTCAAGAAAAAGGGTAAAGGGAAGAAGGAGAACTTCAAAAAGAATGGCAAGCAAGTTGCTGCTCAAGTGAAAAGCCCAAGTCTAGACCTAAGCCTGAGACTGAGTGCTTCTATTGCAAAGGGACTGGTCACTGGAAGCGGAACTGCCCCAAGTATTTGGCGGATAAGAAGGATGGCAAAGTGAAAGGTATATTTGATATACATGCTATTGATGTGTACCTTACTAATGTTCGCAGTAGTGCCTGGGTATTTGATACTGGTTCTGTTGCTCATATTTGCAACTCAAAACAGGGACTACAGATTAAGCGAAGATTGGCTAAGGACGAGGTGACGATGCACGTAGGAAATGGTTCCAAAGTCGATGTGATCGCCGTCGGCATGCTACCTCTACATCTACCTTCGGGATTAGTTTTAGACCTGAATAATTGTTATTTGGTGCTAGCATTAAGCATGAACATTATATCTGGATCTTGCTTGATGCGAGACGGTTATTCATTTAAATCAGAGAATAATGGTTGTTCTATTTATAGGAGTAATATCTTTTATGGTCATGCACCCTTGATGAGTGGTCTATTTTTACTAAATCTCGATAGTAGTGACACACATATTCATAGTATTGAAGCCAAAAGATATAAATTTAATAATGATAGTGCAACTTATTTGTGGCACTTCCGTTTAGGTCATATTGGTGTAAAGCGCATAAAGAAACTCCATGCTTATGGGCGTTTGGAATCACTTGATTATGAATCATTTGATGCTTGCGAACCATGCCTCATGGGCAAGATGACTAAGACTCCGTTCTCCGGAACAATGGAGCGAGCAACAGACTTGTTGGAAATAATACATACTGATGTATGCGGTCCGATGAGTGTTGAGGCTTGCAGCGGGTATCGTCATTTTCTGACCTTCACAGATGATTTGAGCAGATATGGGTATATCTACTTGATGAAACATAAGTCTGAAACATTTGAAAAGTTCAAAGAATTTCAGAGTGAAGTGGAAAATCATCGTAACAAGAAAATAAAGTTTCTACGATCTGATCGTGGAGGAGAATATTTGAGTTACGAGTTTGGTCTTCATTTGAAACAATGCGGAATAGTTTCGCAACTCATGCCACCCGGAACACCACAACGTAATGGTGTGTCCGAACATCATAACCGCACTTTATTAGATATGGTGCGATCTATGATGTCTCTTACTGATTTACCGCTATCGTTTTGGGGTTATGCTTTAGAGACGGCTGCATTCAAGTTAAATAGGGCACCATCTAAATCCGTTGAAACGACACCATATGAACTGTGGTTTGGCAAGAAACCCAAGTTGGCGTTTCTTAAAGTTTGGGGCTGCGATGCTTATGTGAAAAAAGCTTCAACCTGATAAGCTCGAACCCAAATCGGAGAAATGTGTCTTCATAGGATACCCAAAGGAGACTGTTGGGTACACCTTCTATCACAGATCCGAAGGCAAGATATTCGTTGCTAAGAATGGATCCTTTCTAGAGAAGGAGTTTCTCTCAAAAGAAGTGAGTGGGAGGAAAGTAGAACTTGATGAGGTAACTGTACCTGCTCCCTTATTGGAAAGTAGTTCATCACAGAAATCAGTTCTTGTGATTCCTACACCAATTAGCAAGGAAGCTAATGATAATGATCATGAAACTTCTCATCAAGTTACTACCGAACCTCGTAGGTCAACCAGAGTAAGATCCGCACCAGAGTGGTACGGTAATCCTGTTCTGGAGGTCATGTTAGTTGACCATGACGAACCTATGAACTTTGAGGAAGCGATGATGAGCCCAGATTCTGCGAAATGGCTTGAGGCCATGAAATCTGAGATGGGATCCATGTATGAGAACAAAGTGTGGACTTTGGTTGACTTGCCCGATGATCGGCAAGCCATGGAGAATAAATGGATCTTCAAGAAGAAGACTGACATTGACGGTAATGTTACTGTCTACAAAGCTCGACTTGTTGCGAAAGGTTTTCGACAAGTTAAAGGAGTTGACTACGATGAGACCTTCTCACCCGTAGCGATGCTTAAGTCCGTCTGAATCATGTTAGCAATTGCCGCCTTTTATGATTATGAAATTTGGCAAATGGATGTCAAAACTGCATTCCTGAATGGGTTTCTGGAAGAAGAGTTGTATATGATGCAACCCGAAGGTTTTATCGATCCAAAGGATGCTAACAAAGTGTGCAAGCTCCAGCGATCCGTTTATGGACTGGTGCAAGCATCTCAGAGTTGGAATAAACATTTTGATAGTGTGATCAAAGCATATGGTTTATACAGACTTTTGGAGAAGCCTGTATTTACAAGAAAGTGAGTGGGAGCTCTGTAGCATTTCTAATATTATATGTGGATGACATATTGTTGATTGGAAATGATATAGAATTTCTGGATAGCATAAAAGGATACTTGAATAAGAGTTTTTCAATGAAAGACCTCGGTGAAGCTGCTTATATATTGGGCATCAAGATCTATAGAGATAGATCAAGATGCTTAATTGGACTTTCACAAAGCACATACCTTGATAAAGTTTTGAAGAAGTTCAAAATGGATCAAGCAAAGAAAGGGTTCTTGCCTGTGTTACAAGGTGTGAAGTTGAGTCAGACTCAATGCCCGACCACTTCAGAAGATAGAGAGAAAATGAAAGTCATTCCCTATGCTTCAGCCATAGGTTCTATCATGTACGCAATGCTATGTACCAGACCTGATGTGTGCCTTGCTATTAGTTTAGCAGGGAGGTACCAAAGTAATCCAGGAGTGGATCACTGGATAGCAGTCAAGAACATCCTGAAATACCTGAAAAGGACTAAGGATATGTTTCTCGTTTATGGAGGTGACAAAGAGCACGTTGTAAATGGTTACGTCGATGCAAGCTTTGACACTGATCCGGATGATTCTAAGTTGCAAACCGGATACGTGTTTATATTGAACGGTGGAGCTGTCAGTTGGTGCAGTTCTAAGCAAAGCATCATGGCGGGATCTACGTGTGAAGCGGAGCACATAACTGCTTCGGAAGCAGCAAATGAAGTAGTCTGGATGAAGGAGTTCATATCTGATCTAGGTGTCATACCTTGTGCATCGGGTCCAATGAAAATCTTTTGTGACAATACTGGTGCAATTGCCTTGGCAAAGGAATCCAGATTTCACAAGAGAACCAAGCACATCAAGAGACGCTTCAATTCCATCTGCGATCAAGTCAAGGAGGGAGACATAGAGATTTGCAAGATACATACAGATCTGAATGTTGCAGACCCGTTGACTAAGCCTCTCTCACGAGCAAAACATGATCAGCACCAAGACTCCATGGGTGTTAGAATCATTACTATGTAATGTAGATTATTGACTCTAGTGCAAGTGGGAGACTGAAGGAAATATGCCCTAGAGGCAATAATAAAGTTTTTATTTATATTTCCTTATATCATGATAAATGTTTATTATTCACGCTAGAATTGTATTAACCGGAAACTTAGTACAAGTGTGAATACATAGACAAACAGAGTGTCACTAGTATGCCTCTACTTGACTAGCTCGTTAATCAAAGATGGTTAAGTTTCCTAGCCATAGACATGAGTTTTCATTTGATGGACGGGATCACATCATTAGAGAATGATGTGATTGACAAGACCCATCCGTTAGCTTAGCACGATGATCATTTAGTTTGTTGCTATTGCTTTCTTCATGACTTATACATGTTCCTATGACTATGAGATTATGCAACTCCCCAATACTGGAGGAACACTTAGTGTGCTATCAAACGTCACAACGTAACTGGGTGATTATAAAGATGCTCTACAGGTGTCTCCGATGGTGTTTGTTGAGTTGGCATAGATCGAGATTAGGATTTGTCACTCCGATTGTCGGAGAGGTATCTTTGGGCCCTCTCGGTAATGCACATCATTATAAGCCTTGCAAGCAATGTGACTAATGAGTTAGTTACGATATGATGCATTAAGGAACGAGTAAAGAGACTTGTCGGTAATGAGATTGAACTAGGTATGATGATATCGACGATTGAATCTCGGGCAAGTAACATACCGATGACAAAGGGAACAACGTATGTTGTTATGCGGTTTGACTGATAAAGATCTTCATAGAATATGTAGGAACCAATATGAGCATCCAGGTTCCGCTATTGGTTATTGACTAGAGATGAGTCTCGGTCATGTCTACATAGTTCTCGAACCCGTAGGGTCCGCATGCTTAATGTTCGATGACAATCGGTATTATGAGTTTATGTGTTTTGATGGTAGTTCGGAGTCCTGGATGTGATCACGGACATGACGAGGAGTCTCGAAATGGTTGAGACATGAAGATTGATATATTGGAAGGTTATGTTTGGACACCGGAAAGGTTTCGGATAGGTTCGGGCATTTTCTAGAGTACCGGGGGGTTACCGGAACCCCCCGGGGGTTTAATGGGCCTTCATGGGCCATAGTGGAAGAGAGGAGGAGGCGGGCAAGTGGAGGGGCGCGTCCCCCAAGCCCAATCCGAATTGGGGAGGGGGGCAGGCCCCCCTTTCCTTCTTTCCCTATTCCCCTTCCTTCCCCTTCCTTCCCCCTCCTCCTTGGGGCGCGGCCCATGAGGCCGGCCGCCCCCCTCCTCCACTCCTTTATATAAGGGGGAGGGGGCACCCCATAGACACACAAGTTGATTTCTTAGCCGTGTGCGGTGCCCCCCTCCATAGATTTCCACGTCGGTCATATTGACGTAGTGCTTAGGCGAAGCCCTGCGTCGGTAACTTCGTCATCACCATCACCACACCGTCATGATGACGAAACTCTCCCTCGGCCTCAGCTGGATCTAGAATTCGAGGGACGTCACCCAGCTGAACGTGTGCAAATCGCGGAGGTGCCGTGCGTTCGGTACTTGATCAGTTGGATCGCGAAGACGTTCGACTACATCAACCGCGTCACTTAACGCTTCCGCTTTCGGTCTACGAGGGTACATGGACACACTCTCCCCGCTCGTTGCTATGCTTCTCCTAGATAGATCTTGCGTGATCGTAGGAATTTTTTTGAAATACTACGTTCCCCATCACTCTCAAACAACCCTGCAACCAAATACAAGAAATCTCTTGTGTCCCCAACACACCTAATACAATGGCAAATTGTATAGGTGTACTAGTTCGGCGAAGATATGGTGATAAAAGTGTAATATTGATGGTAGAAATATATTTTTATAATCTGAATAAATAAAAACAACAAGGTAGCAAATAGTAAACAGGCAGAAAAATGGTATTGCAATGCTTGAAAACAAGGCCTAGGGTCCGTACTTTCGCTAGTGCAACCTCTCAACAATGCTAATATAATAGGATCATATAACCACCCCTCAAAGTGCGACGAAGAATCATTCCAAAGTTCCTATCTAGCGGAGAATAGAAGAATAAATTGTTTGTAGGGTACGAAGCAACCTCAAAGCTATTCTTTCCGTTCGATCTATTCAAGAGTTCGTACTAAAATAACACAAATCTATTCTTTCCGTTCGATCTATCCTAGAGTTCGTACTAAAATAACACCAAAGCAAATTCATATTCATAATACTCAATCCAACACAAAGAACTTAAAAGTGTGCCCCAAGACTTCTACCGGAGAAACAAAGACAAGAACGTGCATGAACCCCTATGCATAGATTACCCCAATGTCACCTCGGGAATCTGCGAGTTGAGTGCCAAAACATATATCAAGTGAATCAATACGATACCCCACTGTCACCACGAGTATTCAATTGCAAGACATATATCAAGTGTTCTCAAATCCATAAAAGTATTCAATCCGATAACAACGAAATTTCAAATGGAAAAACTCAATTCATCACAACAAGATAGAGAGGGGAAAACACCATATGATCCGACTATATTAACAAAGCCCGTGATACATCAAGATCGTGACATCTCAAGAACACGAGGGAGAGAGAGATATTAAACACATAGCTACTGGTACAAACCCTCAGCCCCGAGGGTGGACTACTCCCTCCTCATCGTGGTGGCCGCCGGGATGATGAAGACGACCACCGGTGATGATTCCACCCTCCGGCAGGGTGCTGGAAAGGGTCTAGATTGGTTTTTGGTAGCTATAGAGGCCTGCGGCGGTGGAACTTCTGATCTAGGATAACCCCGAGGGTTTTCGTAATATTTTGGAATTTATAGGGTAAAGAGGGGGTGCGGGAGGCCACTGAGGTGGGCACAACCCACCTGGGCGCGCCTGGCCCCCCAGGCGCGCCCTGGTGGGCTGTGCCCCCCTCGGGGCACCCCCCAGGTGCTGCTCTGGCCCGTTGGTGGTCTTCCGGTCCATAAAAAAATGCACAAAAAGTTTCGCGGTGTTTGGACTCCGTTTGATATTGGTTTCCTGTGATGTAAAAAACATGCACAAAACAACAACTTGCACTTGGCACTATGTCAATAGGTTAGTCCCAAAAATGATATAAAATGATTATAAAGCATCCAAGAATGATAATATAACAGCATGGAACAACCAAAAATTATATATACGTTGGAGACGTATCAACCCCTCAGGTGCTTCTTCGGCCTATTCGATGTCTTCTGGTCCAAAAAAAATCTCCAAAAAGTTTCGCTGCGTTTGGACTCCGTTTGGTATTGATTTCCTGCAATGTAGAAAACATGCAAAAACAACAACTAGCACTTGACACTATGTCAATAGGTTAGTACCCGAACTTTAAACGCGTCTTAACCGACCATCTACATCTCCCTCTTCGGTCAAGGGCCGAAAAGTGTTATGTACTCCACCTGTCGAGAATATCGATGATGTTTTCGATAACCAGGCAATCAGGCCATAAGGCTATAATAGACAAAGCGCGCTCAGGGAACTTATGCTATATTACTGACGAAGTGTAAGAAGCATCTTGAAAGAAAATAGTACCCCCACCGATACCTTTCTTCGGTTGCTCATTGTTACTATGAGACTTGTGCAATAGATTTTTTGTACTCATGAGTTCCGTTGTGTGCCGACCATGATTGAAAACAATAAGAGCGCTAGCTTTCGGCTTCACCCAGTCTGAGGTCCGAACTCGGATGACCCGATCGTGGCAATCGCAGAGGTGCTCCCTTTACTCCCTAGCCGAACAATCGGGAACGTAGGGGTAAACACAGGATCAAGGCAACCCAGCTTGCAGAACACTTATGTCAACATGGTGCATATTGTGGTGTAATACACGAACAACGAACGAAGCCATACAAGTATAATCATATGCAAGAGGAAAGGCTTCATAAAGGAAGCCCCCAAATAAACGGGGTTTTTGAATTTGTGTGTCACAAACAAAGTTTTGACAAGGAACTTTTTCACAAACAACTTTTTGCCAAAATGTATAATGCTTGGTCGAACCGAACAAAATTTAAAACTAAAAGTTTTTGAGCATGAAAGTGACTTAGCTGGTTAATGTACTCGGTGTTGATGACGCGATTCGGGCTTGTGGCGGGACGAAGACGCCCATTGATCTGTGACAGATCCGACAAGGTTCGCAGTCCTCGGCATGGCCGAGGTCCCAGCCACCAAGCCCGAGGTGGCCGAGCGAAGATCTCGACATTCCAAAGAGGTGAAACCCCCAGTCCGACCGCAGTGATGGAGCAGGTCGGTGGGTGACACCGGAGTCTCCGACGACGCGGGGTTGCCAACACAGGGCAGCGTGTCAAGGTAACAACACAATTTGGTCGACGGAGGTGACAGCGTGGCCCGGTCTAAGTAAATTGCCTGCACAGATAAAATAGTGCAAACCAAAAATGATAACAATAAAAAAATTGCATAGTTTATTTATGCGAAGTTGATAATTCAACGAACATAGCCTGGGTGCCGAGGACGGTGTCGATGCGGGTCATTAATGCCACAGTGAGGGCACGACGAAGCGTAAATTCATAGGGCGCAGGTCGGCAGGGCGACACCCGGAGCCACATCGTCAGCCGATGTGTCACAAACAGGTCGGCGATGTGGATGTCGGTTCGGAGAAACGACGGTGCGGCAAAGCCGAGGTGACGACGTAGACCAGTCGGCGTCTATTTACTTGTGCACATAAAATAGTGCCAGACAAAAGGAATGATAAGTAGTGATAATAATAATATACTTTTAAAAAAGGTTCTTATACTTAATTAACTTAAGAGAAGTAAATAATTAAATAAAAATGGCCTGGGCGTCGAGGTTGGCACGGCGGAGTGGCCGCACGGAGATGTCGGCAGAGGGACGCGGGCCGAGGTGACGCCCGAACTTTGTCGATGCAGGCGGAATGAGGACGTCGGCTCGCCACAACATTGTCTACATGCATGAAGTAGCACAAGGCAGGTAATAATAATAAAAGTAATTAAATATAATATTTTAACAGAATTATTTATGTGAAAAAATTATTAAAAGAGAGGTGGCCTGGCGCGATGCCATTGTCGACACAGGGCGTCAACGCAGTGAGGTGACAAAATCTGGATTCGCACGGTCGTCCGAGTTGCGGACGCGATGCGCGCGGGGCCGCGACCGGGTCGCCCTGAAACGGCGGCCGAAGTGTAGACCTGATTGCAAAACCTGCAGGACCAAGAGCCGCTGACCAGCAGAAGATACTTTTTGAAATATTATTAATATGCATATCGCGAATAACTTAGAACGATTGCACCTGGTGATTTATCCGATGACGTCCATACTGATGGAAGACGAGAGACGTCCTGGCCAGAGTGCCTCAAGACTGCATCGGGCCGACCAATATACGGAGCGGCCGATCTGAATGCGGATGCTGGTTTGGCGAAGGCTCTAACGCGTAGGTCAGCTGGCCGAGGTAACGACAGGATATGGTCACAGTCAAATTTTGACGTCTGCCAGACCGCGAACGAGGAGTCGGCCGGCGAGAACTTGGCCAAATCGAAGGGTCGGCCAAATATCTCTGCAAAAAATAGTGTAGCACAAACCAACCAAAAATATTCTGCATGTAATAATTTTACGTGCTGAACGAATAGTTAGGAAAAAAGCCTGCTTGACTATGATGACCGTAGCAGACCGAAGCGAAAAGAGAAAGCGGTCTGGACAGAACTAGTATCAACTAGTACCTAGAATATATTGGTTTTGATCTTGTACGTGGAGTAGTGGTACTCAAACTACTAGAACCTACCAATCAAATTAATCTAGGGTACCCCACTGTAAATCTATTAGCCAACTAGGCTAGTAGTACCCTAGTCTTTGCACTTTTCAGCAAAAGGTAGAGAGGACCAGCGGCCAAACCAAGGGCTGGAATAAAAAACAAAAGGAAGGGAATCTTCCCTGGTATGCTCGACTGAGGTGAGGTGTGATCGGCCCATGTGGTCCTCAGCTGGATTGCCGCTTTTTTACAATGATCCACGCGGCAGATCTGCAACCCTAAGCTGCCGCTGCATGCATGTGTTTCTTCAGGAGTCTGCATGGCGCGTGGGGTAATACGTCTTTGCGATTAATTTTGCTTTCAGTAACCGCAACAGTCAGGCGATGGGTACGACCGCCGCTGTTAAAAAATTTCTGATCCTGGTTTGAGTGCAAACAAAATAGCCCAATTCGGCAGCAATGATTTGCGAAAAGAGATGATTTAATAGATCTAGTTGAAAGAATATCACCTGATTATCCCATCAATCCGTGACGAACACCCAGCAGGCTCTCAATGAAAGCACCAATGTCGGCTCTATATCCGGCATATATCGTAGTAGGGGTCCTAAGCTAGGCGTCTTGGAGCGATGGTAACATGGACAAAGGATTTTACCCAGCTTCGGGCTCTCTCGAAGAGATAATACCCTACATGCTGCTTTTGATTGTTTTCATATGGGTGTAGTACAGAGTACATGTATCTACCACGAGATTGATCTAATGAATATCAGATGCCTATTGACTAGCCTGGCCTCACATTTATGTTAGACACCGGAGGCCTAGGGTTTTAGGAGAGTCCTTGTCTTGGGCGCCAAGTCTTGTGGAGTCTTCCTTGTATGCGGCATGGGTTGTCCGAACTGGCCCAATGGTGAACCGCCATGGGGGTCCTCGGCCTGATCCAGCTGGTCAGGAGACAACGTGGTGAGTACCCCCTAGTCCAGGACACCGTCACACACCCCTCGTGACTCCCATTGGACTCTCGTGAAACGGATTCTCTGTTACATCCGTGGCATGATGGCTCTTGGGCTCACTCTCACGGCGTCCACTTCTCCGGAGATGGTGGCCTATTCCAACGCGGACTGGGCCGGCTGCCCTGACACCCGTCGCTCCACCTCTGGCTACTGCATCTACCTCGGTCCTTCCCTCGTCTCGTGGTCGTCCAAGCGACAACCCACCGTTTCGCGCTCCAGTGCAAAGGCCGAGTACCGAGCAGTGGCTAACGTCGTCGCTGAGTGCACCTGGCTACGGCAGCTACTTCAGGAGTTGCATCATGATGTCTCCCAGGCTACGGTTGTCTACTGTGACAACGTCTCTGCAGTGTACCTTTCCGCCAACCCCGTTCATCGTCGTCGGACTAAGCACATTGAGCTGGACATTCACTTTGTGCATGAGCAGGTGGCCCTTGGACGCATTCGGGTCCTTTATGTTCCGACCGCACAACAGTTCGCCGATGTGATGACTAAGGGACTGCCTGTTGGGAACGTAGCATGCAATTTCAAAAAAATTCCTACGCTCACGCAAGATCTAACTTGGAGATGCATAGCAATGAAAGGGGGAGAGTGTATCACGTACCCTCGTAGACCGAAAGCGGAAGCGTTTGACAACGCGGTTGATGTAGTCGAACTTCTTCTCGTTCCGACCGATCAAGCACCGAACGTACGACACCTCCGAGTTCTGCACACATTTACCTCGATGACGTCCCTCGAACTCTTGATCCAGCAAAGTGTCGAGGGAGAGTTCCGCCAGCACAACGGCGTGGTGAAAAAGACGATGATGGTGAAGTGATCCGCGCAGGGCTTTGTTGGAAATATGCCCTAGAGGCAATAATAAATTGGTTATTATTATATTTGCTTGTTCATGATAATCGTTTATTATCCATGCTAGAATTGTATTGATAGGAAACTCAGATACATGTGTGGATACATAGACAACACCATGTCCCTAGTAAGCCTCTAGTTGACTAGCTCGTTGATCAATAGATGGTTACGGTTTCCTGACCATGGACATTGGATGTCGTTGATAATGGGATCACATCATTAGGAGAATGATGTGATGGACAAGACCCAATCCTAAGCATAGCATAAAAGATCGTGTAGTTCGTTTGCTAGAGCTTTTCCAATGTCAAGTATCTTTTCCTTAGACCATGAGATCGTGTAACTCCCGGATGCCGTAGGAGTGCTTTGGGTGTACCCAACGTCACAACGTAACTGGGTGACTATAAAGGTACACTACGGGTATCTCTGAAAGTGTCTGTTGGGTTGACACGGATCGAGACTGGGATTTGTCACTCCGTATGACGGAGAGGTATCTCTGGGCCCACTCGGTAATGCATCATCATAATGAGCTCAATGTGACTAAGGAGTTAGCCACGGGATCATGCATTACGGTACGAGTAAAGTGACTTGCCGGTAACAAGATTGAACAAGGTATTGGGATACCGACGATCGAATCTCGGGCAAGTAACGTACCGATTGACAAAGGGAATTGTATACGGGATTGATTGAATCCTCGACATCGTGGTTCATCCGATGAGATCATCGTGGAACATGTGGGAGCCAACATGGGTATCCAGATCCCGCTGTTGGTTATTGACCGGAGAGGCGTCTCGGTCATGTCTGCATGTCTCCCGAACCCGTAGGGTCTACACACTTATGGTTCGGTGACGCTAGGGTTGTAGAGATATTAGTATGCGGAAACCTGAAAGTTGTTCGGAGTCCCGGATGAGATCCCGGACGTCACGAGGAGTTCTGGAATGGTCCGGAGGTGAAGAATTATATATAGGAAGTCAAGTTTCGGCCACCGGGAAAGTTTCGGGGTCACCGGTATTGTACCGGGACCACCGGAAGGGTCCCGGGGGTCCACCGGGTGGGGCTACCTATCCCGGAGGGCCCCATTGGCTGAAGTGGGAAGGGAACCAGCCCCTAGTGGGCTGTGGCGCCCCCCATGGGCCTCCCCCTGCGCCTAGGGTTGGAAACCCTAGGGGTGGGGGGTGCCCCACCTGACTTGGGGGGCAAGTTTCCCCCCTGGCCGCTGCCCCCCCTTGTAGATGGGATCCAGGGCCGGCGCCCCCCCCAGGGGGCCTATATATAGTGGGGGGGAGGGAGGGCAGCAGGATGACAGCCTTTGGCGCCTCCCTCTCCCCCTGCAACACCTCTCCCTCTCGCAGAAGCTTGGCGAAGCCCTTCCGAGATCCCCGCTACTTCCACCACCACGCTGTCGTGCTGCTGGATCTCCATCAACCTCTCCTTCCCCCTTGCTGGATCAAGAAGGAGGAGACGTCGCTGCTCCGTACGTGTGTTGAACGCAGAGGTGCCGTCCGTTCGGCACTCGGTCATCGGTGATTTGGATTACGGCGAGTACGACTCCATCAACCCCGTTCATTGGAACGCTTCCGCTCGCGATCTACAAGGGTATGTAGATGCACTTCTTTCCCCTCGTTGCTAGTAGACTCCATAGATTGATCTTGGTGATGCGTAGAAAATTTTGAATTTCTGCTACGTTCCCCAACAGTGGCATCATGAGCCAGGCCTATGCGTAGTTACTATGCACGAGTAGAACACAAAGTAGTTGTGGGCGTAGATGTTGCCAATTCTTCTTGCCGCTACTAGTCTTATCTTGTTTCGACGGTATTGTGGGATGAAGCAGCCCGGACCGACCTTACACGTACACTTACGTGAGACAGGTTCCACCGACTGACATGCACTAGTTGCATAAGGTGGCTAGCGGGTGTCTGTCTCTCCCACTTTAGTCGGATCGGATTCGATGAAAAGGGTCCTTATGAAGGGTAAATAGAAATTGGCATATCACGTTGTGGCTTTTGCGTAGGTAAGAAACGTTCTTTCTAGAAACCCATAGCAGCCACGTAAAACATGCAACAACAATTAGAGGACGTCTAACTTGTTTTTGCAGGGTGTGCTTTGTGATGTGATATGCCAAAAAGGATGTGATGAATGATATATGTGATGTATGAGATTGATCATGTTCTTGTAATAGGAATCACGACTTGCATGTCGATGAGAATGACAACCGGCAGGAGCCATAGGAGTTGTCTTAATTTATTGTATGACCTGCGTGTCATTGAAAACGCCATGTAATTACTTTACTTTATTGCTAACCATTAGCCATAGTAGTAGAAGTAATAGTTGGCGAGACAACTTCATGAAGACACAATGATGGAGATCATGGTGTCATGCTGGTGACGAAGGTGATCATGCCGCGCCTCAAATATGGAGATCAAAGGCGCAAGATGATATTGGCCATATCACGTCACTTATGATTTGCATGTGATGTTTGTCATGTTCACATCTTATTTGCTTAGAACGGCGGTAGCATAAATAAGATGATCCCTCACTAAAATTTCAAGAGATGTGTTCCCCCTAACTGTGCACCATTGCGAAGGTTCGTTGTTTCGAAGCACCATGTGATGATCGGGTGTGATAGATTCTAACGTTCGAATACAACGGGTGTTGACGAGCCTAGCATGTACAGACATGGCCTCGGAACACATGCGAAACACTTAGGTTGACTTGACGAGCCTAGCATGTACAGACATGGCCTCGGAACACAAGAGACCGAAAGGTCGAACATGAGTCGTATAGTAGATACGATCAACATGGAGATGTTCACCGATGATGACTAGTCCGTCTCACGTGATGATCGGACACGGCCTAGTTTGACTCGGATCATGTATCACTTAGATGACTAGAGGGATGTCTATCTGAGTGGGAGTTCATTAATCAGATGAACTTCATTATCATGAACATAGTCAAAAGGTCTTTGCAAATTATGTCATAGCTTACGCTTTAGCTCTACTGTTTAAGATATGTTCCTAGAGAAAAATTTAGTTGAATGTTGATAGTAGCAATTATGCGGACTGGGTCCCTAAACTGAGGATTGTCCTCATTGCTGCACAGAAGGCTTATGTCCTTAATGCACCGCTCGGTGTGCTGAACCTCAGCGTCGTCTGTAGATGTTGCGAGACATCTGACATACACGTTTTGATGACTACGTGATAGTTCAGTGCGTAATGCTAACGGTTTAGAATTGTGGCACCAAAGACGTTTTTGAAACGTCGCAGAACATATGAGATGTTCCGAAGACTGAAATTGGGATTTCGGACTAGTGCCCACGTCAAGAGGTATGAGACCTCTGATAAGTTTCTTAAGCCTACAAACTAAGGGAGAAAAGCTCAATCGTTGAGCATGTGCTCAGATTGTCTGAGTACTGCAATCGCTTGAATCGAGTGGGAGTTAATCTTCCAGATGAGATAGTGATGGTTCTCCATAGTCACTGCCACCAAGCTATTAGAGCTTCGTGATGAACTATAACATATCGGGGATAGACATGATGATCCTTGAGCAACTCGCGATGTTTGACACCGCGAAAGTAGAAATCAAGAAGGAGCATCAATTGTTGATGGTTAGTAAAACCACTAGTTTCTAGAAGGGCAAGGGCAAAAGGGATACTTCATGAAACAGCAAATCATTTGCTGCTCTAGTGAAAAATCCCAAGGTTGAACCCAAACCCGAGACTAAGTGCTTCTGTAATGAGGGGAACGGTCACTGAAGCAGAACTACCCTAGATACTTGGTAGATGAGAAGGCAGGCAAGGTCGACAGAAGTATATTGGATATACATTATATGAATGTGTACTTTACTAGTACTCCGAGCAGCACCAGGGTATTAGATACCAATTCGGTTGCTAAGTGTTAGTAACTCGAAATAAAAGCTGCGGAACAAACGGAGACTAGCTAAAGGTGAGATGACGATATGTGTTGGAAGTGTTTCCAAGGTTGATGTGATCAAGCATCGCATGCTCCCTCTACCATCGAGATTGGTGTTAAACCTAAATAATTGTTATTTGGTGTTGAGCATAAACATGATTGGATTATGTTTATCGCAATACGGTTATTCACTTAAGGAGAATAATGGTTACTCTGTTTATTTGAATAATACCTTCAATGGTCTTGCACCTAAAATGAATCTCGATCGTAGTGATACACATGTTCATGCCAAACGATATAAGATAGTAATGATAGTACCCCGTACTTGTGGCACTGCCACTTGAGTCATATTGGTATAAAACGCATGAAGAAGCTCCATGTAGATGGATCTTTGGACTCACTCGTTTTTGATTGAGACATGCGAACCATGTCTATTGGTATATATGCATGAAGAAATTCCATGCAGATGGATCGTTTGGACTCACTTGATTTTGAATCACTTGAGACATGCAAATCATACCACATGGGCAAGATGACTGAAAGGCCTCGTTTTCAGTAAGATGGAACAAGAAAGCAACTTGTTGGAAGTAATACATTTTGATGTGTGCAGTCCAATGAGTGCTGAGGCACGCAGTGGATATCGATATGTTCTTACTTCACAGATGATTTGAGTAGATGCTGAGAATATTTGCTTGATGAAACACAAATCTGAATTATTGAAAGGTTCAAGTAATTTTAGAGTGAAGTTGAAGATCGTCGTGACAAGAGGATAAAATGTCTATGATATGATCATAGAGATATCTGAGTTACGAGTTTGGCACACAATTAAGACATTGTGGAAAGTGTTTCACAATTAATACCGCCTGGAACACCACAGTGTGATGGTGTGTCCGAACATCATAACTGCACCCTATTGGATATGGTGCATACCATGATGTCTCTTATCGAATTACCACTATCGTTTATGGGTTAGGCATTAGAGACAACCGCATTCACTGTAAAAGGGGAACCACGCAATTCCGTTGAGACGACACCGTTTAGAGAAACCTAAGTTGTCGTTTCTTAAAAGTTTGGGGCTGCGACGCTTATGTGAAAAAGTTTCAGGCTGATAAGCTCGAACCCAAAGCGGATAAATGCATCTTCATAGAGTACCCAAAACAGTTGGGTATACCTCCTATTTCAGATCTGGAAGCAAAAGTGATTGTTTCTAGAAATGAGTCCTTTCTCGAGGAAAAGTTTCTCTCGAAAGAATTGAGTGGGAGGATGGTGGAGACTTGATAAGGTTATTGAACCGTCACTTCAACTAGTGTGTAGTAGGGCACAGGAAGTTGTTCCTGTGGCACCTACACCAATTGAAGTGGAAGCTTATGATAGTGATAATGAAACTTCGGATCAAGTCACTACCAAACCTCGTAGGTCGACAAGGATATGTACTACTCCTGAGTGGTACGGTAATCCTGTCTTAGATATCATGTTGTTAGACAATACTGAACCTACGAGCTATGGAGATGCAATGGTGGGCCCATATTCCGACAAATGGTTAGAAGCCATGAAATCCGAGATAGGATCCATGTATCAGAACAAAGCATGGACTTTGGTGAACTTGCCCGATGATCGGCAAGCCATTGAGATAAATGGATCTTTAAGAAGAAGACGGACGTGGACGGTAAGATTGCCGTCTATGAAGCTCGACTTGTGGCAAAGAATGTTTTCACAAGTTCAAGGAGTTGACTACGAAGAGATTCTCTCATCCGTAGCGATGCTTAAGTCCGTCGGAATCATGTTATCATTAGCTGCATTTATGAAATCTGGCAGATGGATGTCAAAACAAGTTTCCTTACCAGTTTTCGTAAGGAAAGGTTGTATGTGATACAATCAGAAAGGTTTTGTCGATCCTAAGGATGCTAAAAGGTATGCTAGCTCCAGCGATCCTTCCATGGACTAGAGCAAGCATCTCGGAGTCAGAATATACGCTTTGATGGAGTGATCAAAGTTTTTGGGTTTATACAAAGTTTGTTAGAAACTTGTATTTACAATAAAGTGAGTGGGAGCACTACAACATTTCTGATAAGTATATGTGAATGACATATTGTTGATCCGAAATGATGTAAAATTTCTGGAAAGCATAAAGGGTTGTTTGAAAGGAGTTTTTCAAAGAAAGACCTGGATAAAGCTGCTTACATATTGGGCATCAAGATCAATAGAGATAGATCAAGACGTCTGATGATACTTTCAAAGAACGCACACCTTGACATGATTTTGAAAGAGTTCAAAATAGATCAGCAAAGAAGGAGTTCTTGGCTGTGTTACAAGCTGTGAGTATTGAGTAAGACTCAAGACCTGACCACAGCAGAAGAGAGAGAAAGGACGAAGGTCGTCCCCTATGCTTTAGACGTAGGCTCTACAGTATGCTATGCTGTGTACCGCACATGAAGTGTGCCTTGCCATGAGTTGGTCAAGGGGTACAATAGTGATCCGGGAATGGATCACATGACAGCGGTCGAACTTATCCTTAGTATCTAGTGGACTAAGGAATTTTCTCGATTATGGAGGTGAAAAGGAGTTTGTCGTAAAGGGTTACGTCGATGCGAAGTTTGACACTAATCCGGATGACTCTGAGTAGTAGACCGGATTCGTATAGTAGAGCAATTATTTGAAATGGCTCCAATTAGCGCGTGGTAGCATCCACAAGATGACATAGATATTCATAAAGCACACACAGATCTGAAAGGTTCAGACCCGTTGACTAATAACCTCTCTCACAAGCATAACATGATCAAACCAGAACTCATTGAGTGGTAATCACATAGTGATGTGAACTAGATTGTTGACTCTAGTAAACTCTTTGGATGTTGGTCACATGGTGATGTGACCTGTGAGTGTTAATCACATGGTGATGTGAACTAGATTATTGACTCTAGTGCAAGTGGGAGACTGTTGGAAATATGCCCTAGAGGCAATAATAAATTGGTTATTATTATATTTCCTTGTTCATGATAATTGTTTATTACCCATGCTAGAATTGTATTGATAGGAAACTCAGATACATGTGTGGATACATAGACAACACCATGTCCCTAGTAAGCCTCTAGTTGACTAGCTCGTTGATCAATAGATGGTTACGGTTTCCTGACCATGGACATTGGATGTCATTGATAACGGGATCACATCATTAGGAGAATGATGTGATGGACAAGACCCAATCCTAAGCATAGCATAAAAGATCGTGTAGTTCGTTTGCTAGAGCTTTTCCAATGTCAAGTATCTTTTCCTTAGACCATGAGATCGTGTAACTCCCGGATGCCGTAGGAGTGCTTTGGGTGTACCCAACGTCACAACGTAACTGGGTGACTATAAAGGTACACTACGGGTATCTCTGAAAGTGTCTGTTGGGTTGACACGGATCGAGACTGAGATTTGTCACTCCGTATGACGGAGAGGTATCTCTGGGCCCACTCGGTAATGCATCATCATAATGAGCTCAATGTGACTAAGGAGTTAGCCACGGGATCATGCATTATGGTACGAGTAAAGTGACTTGCCGGTAACGAGATTGAACAAGGTATTGGGATACCGACGATCGAATCTCGGGCAAGTAACGTACCGATTGACAAAGGGAATTGTATACGGGATTGATTGAATCCTCGACATCGTGGTTCATCCGATGAGATCATCGTGGAACATGTGGGAGCCAACATGGGTATCCAGATCCCGCTGTTGGTTATTGACCGGAGAGGCGTCTCGGTCATGTCTGCATGTCTCCCGAACCCGTAGGGTCTACACACTTATGGTTCGGTGACGCTAGGGTTGTAGAGATATTAGTATGCGGAAACCTGAAAGTTGTTCGGAGTCCCGGATGAGATCCCGGACGTCACGAGGAGTTCTGGAATGGTCCGGAGGTGAAGAATTATATATAGGAAGTCAAGTTTCGGCCACCGGGAAAGTTTCGGGGTCACCGGTATTGTACCGGGACCACCGGAAGGGTCCCGGGGGTCCACCGGGTGGGGCTACCTATCCCGGAGGGCCCCATTGGCTGAAGTGGGAAGGGAACCAGCCCCTAGTGGGCTGTGGCGCCCCCCATGGGCCTCCCCCTGCGCCTAGGGTTGGAAACCCTAGGGGTGGGGGGTGCCCCACCTGACTTGGGGGGCAAGTTTCCCCCCTGGCCGCTGCCCCCCCTTGTAGATGGGATCCAGGGCCGGCGCCCCCCCAGGGGGCCTATATATAGTGGGGGGGAGGGAGGGCAGCAGGATGACAGCCTTTGGCGCCTCCCTCTCCCCCTGCAACACCTCTCCCTCTCGCAGAAGCTTGGCGAAGCCCTTCCGAGATCCCCGCTACTTCCACCACCACGCTGTCGTGCTGCTGGATCTCCATCAACCTCTCCTTCCCCCTTGCTGGATCAAGAAGGAGGAGACGTCGCTGCTCCGTACGTGTGTTGAACGCGGAGGTGCCGTCCGTTCGGCACTCGGTCATCGGTGATTTGGATCACGGCGAGTACGACTCCATCAACCCCGTTCATTGGAACGCTTCCGCTCGCGATCTACAATGGTATGTATATGCACTCCTTTCCCCTCGTTGCTAGTAGAATCCATAGATTGATCTTGGTGATGCGTAGAAAATTTTGAATTTCTGCTACGTTCCCCAACAGGCTTCCCTAAGCACTACGTGAATATGACCGGAGGCGTAAACTGTGAAGGGGGGCGCCGCACACGGCTATCAATGTTTGTTGTGTGTTCTAGCGGTGCCCCCCTCATATATATATATATATATAGGTTAGAGGGGAGGAGAGGCAGCCAAGGGGGTGCCCCAAGTAGGAGGAATCCTACTTGGGGTCCTCCCAATTCGACCTCCCCCATTTCCTATTCCTATTCGGAGTAGGAAGGGAAGAGGGGAAGGGAGAATCCTATTCCCTTTTTCCTTTCCTTCTTCCCCTTTCCTTCTCCAATTTGGACAGCCCATATGAGGGGCACACCAGCCCCTTTGTGGCTGGTGTGTTTCCCCTCTTGGCCCATTAGGCCCATATAGCTTGTCGGGGGTTGCCAGGAACCCCTTCCGGTGACCCGATACCCCCAGAACACTTCCGGTGTCCGAATACTATCGTCCTATATATGAATCTTTACCTATCGACCATTTCGAGACTCCTCATCATGTCCGTGATCTCATCTGGGACTCCGAACAACATTCGGTCACCAAATCATATAACTCATATAATACAAAATCGTCATCCAACGTTAAGCGTGCGGACCCTACGGGTTCAAGAACTATGTAGACATGACTGAGACACCTCTCCGGTCAATAACCAATAGTGGAACCCGGATGCTCATATTGGTTCCTACATATTCTACGAAGATCTTTATCGGTCAAACTATAATGACAACATACGTTATTCGCTTTGTCATCGGTATGTTACTTGCCCGAGATTCGATTGTCGGTATCTTCATACCTAGTTCAATATCGTTACCGGCAAGTCTCTTTACTCGTTCCGTAATGCATCATCCTGCAACTAACTCATTAGTCACATAGCTTGCAAGGCTTATCATGATGTTCATTACTGAGAGGGCCCAGAGATACCTCTCTGATACTCGGAGTGACAAATCCTAACCTTGATCTATGCCAACCCAGCAAACACCTTCGGAGATACCTGTAGAGCATATTTATAATCACCCAGTTACGTTGTGACGTTTGATAGCACACAAGATATTCCTCCGGTATCCGGGAGTTGCATAATCTCATAGTCAAAGGAATATGTATATGACATGAAGAAAGCTATAGCAATAAAACTGAACGATCAACATGCTAAGCTAACGGATGGGTCTTGTCCATCACATCATTCTCCTAATGATGTGATCCCGTTCATCAAATGACAACACATGTCTATGGTTAAGAAACTTAACCATCTTTCATTAACGAGCTAGTCTAGTAGAAGCTTACTAGGGACATGGTTTCTGTCTATGTATCCACACATGTATCAAGTTTCCGGTTAATACAATTCTAGCATGAATAATAAACATTTATCATGATATAAGGAAATATGAAATGACAACTTTATTATTGCCTCTAGGGCATATTTCCTTCAGTCTCCCACTTGCACTAGAGTCAATAATCTAGTTCACATAGCCATGTGATTAAACATCAATATTTCACATCACCATGTGATTAACACCCACAGTTCACATCGCCATGTGACCAGCACCCAAAGGGTTTACTAGAGTCAATAATCTAGTTCACATCGCCATGTGATTAACTCCCAAAGAGTACTAAGGTGTGATCATGTTTTGCTTGTGAGAGAAGCTTAGGCAACGGGTCTGCTACATTCAGATCCGTATGTATTTTGCAAATTTCTATGTCTACAATGCTCTGCATGGAGCTACTATAGCTAATTGCCCCCACTTTCAATATCTGTCCAGATTGAGACTCAGAGTCATCCAGATCGGTGTTAAATATTGCATCATCGTAACTCTTTATGATGAACTCTTTATCACCTCCATAACCGAGAAATATTTCCTTAGTCCTCTAAGGACACTTTTGACTGCTGTCCAGCGATCTACTCCTGGATCACTATTGTACCCCTTTGCCAAACTCATGGCAAGGTACACAATAGGTCTAGTATACATCGTGGCATACTTTATAGAACCTATGGCTGAGGCATAGGGAATGACTTTCATTCTCTCTCTATCTTCTGCCGTGGTTGGGTTTTGAGTCTTACTCAACTTCATACCTTACAACTCAGGCAAGAACTCCTTCTTTGACTGATCCATTTTGAACTCCTTCAAAATCTTATCAAGATATATACTCATCGAAAGTCTTATCAATTGTCTTGATCTATCTTTGTAGATCTTGATGCCCAATATGTAAGTAGCTTCACCGAGGTCTTTCTTTGAAAATATCCTTTCAAACACTCCTTTATGCTTTCCAGAAAATTCTACATCATTTCCGATCAACAATACGTCATTCACGTATACTTATCAGAAAGGTTGTAGTGCTCCCACTCACTTTCTTGTAAATACAGGCTTCACTGCAAGTCTGTATAAAACTATATGCTTTGATCAACTCATCAAAGGGTATATTCCAACTCCGACATGCTTGCACCAGTCCATAGATGGATCGCTAGAGCTTGCACACTTTGTTAACACCTTTAGGATTGAGAAAACCTTCTGGTTGCATCATATACAACTCTTCTTTAATAAATTCATTAAGGAATGCAGTTTTGACATCCATTTGCCAGATTTCATAAAATGTGGCAATTGCTAACATGATTCGGACAGACTTTAAGCATCGATACGAGTGAGAAAATCTCATCGTAGTCAACACCTTGAACTTGTCGAAAACCTTTTGCGACAATTCGAGCTTTGTGGATGTAACACTACTATCAGCGTCCGTCTTCCTCTTGAAGATCCATTTATTCTCAATGGCTCGCCGATAATCTGGCAAGTCAATCAAAGTCCATACTTTGTTCTCATACATGCATCCTATCTCAGATTTCATGGCCTCAAGCCATTTATCGGAATCTGGACTCATCATCGCGTCCTCATAGTTCATAGGTTCGTCATGGTCTAGTAACATGACTTCAAGAACAGGATTACCATACCACTCTGGTGTGGAACGTGCTCTGGTTGACCTACGAGGTTCGGTAGTAACTTGATCTGAAGTTTCATGATCATTATCATTAGCTTCCTAACTAGTTGGTGCAAGCATCACGGGAATGGTTTTCTATGATGAGCTACTTTCCAATTCGAGAGAAGGTACAATTACCTCATCAAGTTCTACTTTCCTCCCATTCACTTCTTTCGAGAGAAACTCCATCTCTAGAAAGGATCCATTCTTAGCAACAAATATCTTGCCTTCGGATCTGTGATAGAAGGTGTACCCAACAGTTTCTTTTGGGTATCCTATGAAGACACACTTCTCCGATTTGGGTTTGATCTTATCAGGCTGAAGCTTTTTCACATAAGCATCGCAACCCCAAACTTTAAGAAACGACAGCTTTGGTTTCTTGCCAAACCATAGTTTATACGGTGTCGTCTCAAGAGATTTAGATGGTGCCCTATTTAACGTAAATGCATCTGTCTCTAATGCATAACCCCTAAACGATAGTGGTGAATCGGTAAGAGACATCATAGATCGCACCATATCTAATAAAGTACGGTTACGACGTTCGGACACACCATTATGCTGTGGTGTTCCAGGTGGCGTGAGTTGTGAAACTATTCCACATTGTTTTAAATGAAGGCCAAACTCGTAACTCAAATACTCGCCTTCGCGATCAGATCGTAGAAACTTTATTTTCTTGTTACGATGATTCTCCACTTCACTCCAAAATTCTTTGAACTTTTCAAATGTTTCACACTTGTATTTCATTAAGTAGATATACTCATATCTGCTCCAATCATCTGTGAAGGTCAGAAAATAACGATACCCGTCGCGAGCCTCAACACTCATCGGACCGCATACATCGGTATGTATTATTTCCAATAAGTCAGTGGCTCACTCCATTGTTTCGGAGAACGGAGTTTTAGTCATCTTGCCCATGAGGCATGGTTCGCAAGCATCAAATGATTCATAATCAAGTGATTCCAAAAGTCCATCCGCATGGAGTTTTTTCATGCGCTTTACACCAATATGACCTAAACGGCAGTGCCACAAATATGTAGCACTATCATTATCAACTTTGCATCTTTTGGCATCAATATTATGAATATGTGTATCACCACGATCGAGATTCAACAAACCATTCACATTGGGTGTATGACCATAGAAGGTTTTATTCATATAAACAGAACAACAATTATTCTCTGACTTAAATGAATAACCGTATTGCTATAAACATGATCTAATCATATTAATGCTCAATGCAAACACCAAATAACACTTATTTAGGTTCAATTCTAATCCCGAAGGTAGAGGGAGTGTGCGATGGTGATCGTATCAACCTTGGAATTACTTCCAACACACATCGTCTCCTCGTCCTTAACTAGTCTCTGTTTATTTTGCAACTCCTGTTTTGAGTTACCACTCTTAGCAACTGAACCAATATCAAATACCGAGGGGTTGTTATAAACACTAGTAAAGTACACATCAATAACATGTACTAGATCAATGATGGCGTGTGTTGCCGCGCCCGTCTGTTACTTCAGTAATATGATAGGAATTTCTCTAAATATGTAGACCCAAGAAATGAATTTAGATTTTAGAGATATTGCATGACATGTAGAAAGTTTTACGAAAATCTTGAATGTTCAATTTATAGTGCCCAGACAAATTTCATAGTTGGAAAAACAAATGTTTAGCACCAAATATCATGTATCTATTACATGAATACGAAAACAAAAATCACGACAAACATGGTCCCTTCCTTAAGGACATCCGAATTTCAACCAAAAAAGCAAAACAATAACTGTAAATGTAAGATACAATATTATGTTTGTACCAACGCATGCAAGGGAACAAACTTTATCATGGTTCAAAATTGCACATCTCATGCAACATAATGTAATATATGAACAAAAATTGTATGTAGGTAATCCCACTCCAGGGATGAATATCCCTGCAATAGCTCATCCAAGTGGTGATGGAGTGTAAGAGGATTCCAAAAAACACAGGATGGGCAAACACGTAAGATCAACGTAACCAACACACACAAAATTACAGCGCACATGAAACATTCTTTGTATAACCTTGCAGAAGCTTCTGTTACATCCTCTTCTCTCCCGTCCATTGTAAAACATTGATAGGGAATTCGAGATTTAAAAATAACACAAACAATATATATTGTTTAGGCATAAATGTTGCTTTCCCCTAGCTATAATAATGAAGAAGTTGGAGATGGCATTACTTCACGTGAACAATTAGGCAAGGCTAGAAGTGCAAGTAATTGCCTCAATATGGTACCACCATACTAATGTTTCTAGTTGTGGACCTGTCAAAATGATGATTGAAACATGGAATTGGGTAATGTGAAAATCAACCAGTAAAATAAAAATGGCATGTCACTCAATGCCAAAGACATCTCTATAATTTAAGCTAACATGGAAATTTATTTCATGGCAATATAAAGTTTTCCTCTGTGGCATTCGAGCTACCTTGTGTACCCTCACAATGCAAAATTTAAAAATTGTACTGGTATGCAGGTAATATCCACTTGAATTGAATGGAGGAGATACTACACCATTAAATGTAACAAAATTAACTCATCGATATGATTATTTACTGCATTAACCTGAATGACTTCATTACTGGTGACACAATATACAATGGGTTAGAAGTCAAGTGGGCTTACCTCAGATGGAAATTTCTCATCCCCTATATCATGCTATCACAATTTTCTCTCAAGCAGGAGCTTCGTTTCCACCACTAATTGATATGAAGGGAAGCTTTTTTGTTATATCAAATTTCCCACGGTAAAGATATCAGCAATAGTGATCAGTCAAATAGTAATCAATAACTAACATAATATTTGAGTAGATGTTAATCTGCAGTCATGCTGATAATACCAAGCTGCGAGCAACATTGAAAATGTAACTGTTGTAGAAGATATATCTATGCATTGGAATTTGTCAGTTATCAGCCAAAGTGAGCATAGCAGACCTTGGAGCTATGCATTTATCTTCATCTACCCTATAACAAAGGTCCCCCAATAACAGTACAAATACAGCACTACTACCGTGGTGGCAAGGAAGTCAAGATTAGCTAAGTAGGAGTACCAAACTGAAGAGTCCCTCCGTTGGTCAACGCGTTTCAAAAAAGTCTTTGCAAACTGCATTGACTATCTGCAAAAACATAGAGAAAATCTTCTCAGTTATTCACAGGCAAAAAGATTGACACATATTTTTCTCAGTCTACCAACAAAATAACTGATTGCTTCATATGAGGTACATTCTTAAATTCATGTGTAATCGTGCATAAAATAAGTTATGTGTCATGGCGGGCAATGTGATTAGAGATGGCAAAGAAGAGGTTCTGCGTCGCCATCGGATGGTTTCTAGAGTGATTTGTCGTAGCCATCTTGTGTTGAATCAACAATAACATACACAATGGAGGAGCAGAGATACAGAGGGCATGAGCCACCACCGTCGTTGTAATCTGATTGCTTCAGGGCTTCTGTGTTATCAGACCATCAAATCAACTACTCAAGATTAAGCAGATCCCAATTTCAAAGCATCCGATGAGTGGGGAAGCTGCGGTGCTGTGGTGGCATGCTTCTGGGTACCGACTGGAACACGAGGCATCGGCACAATTGCTAACCAGATCGGTAAGAAACAGGTCAGGAGCGGGCGGGCGGAGGAGCGAGATGATTTGGTTGGGTCAGGAGGAGGTGCGAGGGAGAGAGACCTTGCAGGTGGCGCGTTGAGGTCGGGCGATGGCGATGCTTCCTGGCTACAGCCACCCCGTCGCTCCCAAATCGATTGACAACCGGGATAGGAACGGATGTACCAGTGAAGGATCTTCATGTTCACCAAGTATTTCTTCCTTTTCTGCCGGACGGAATGGTAGCGTGAGAGGGATATCTCTAGGTCGGAGCAAAGGAAGCGAGGCAGCGCAGGGAGGGCATCGAGCGAAGCGACAGGGGCGGCGTTCGGTGTTTTTTTTCCCTTTGCGATGTTTAAATGGGCTTCGTGCGAGAGTTATGGCCCAATTAACCACGGCCCCCAATTTTGTCGCCCAATTAACCACGGCCCCCCAATTTTGCCGCGGGAGCAGCTGCTCATTCCAGCCGTGAGAAGTACTGCCGCTAGTTTGATTGTATGGCCAAAACCCCCGAAAATTATAGATTCAACGGCTGTGGATGCTAATGCCCTGAGATGACAGGATTAGTGCTCGGTCTTAATGTTTCTAAATATCAAATATACCTTTGTTCACTTTGCCATCCTTCTTATCCGCCAAGTATCTAGGGTAGTTCCGCTTCCAGTGACCATTTCCTTTACAGTAGAAGCACTCAGTTTCAGGCTTGGGTCTAGCTTTGGGCTTCTTCATGGGAGTGGCAACTTTCTTGCCATTCTTTTTGAAGCTTCTTTTTCCTTCCCTTACCCTTTTTTCTTGAAACTAGTGGTTTTGTTAACCATCAACACTTGATGCTATTTCTTGATTTCTACCTTCCCAGATTTCAGCATCGCGAAGAGCTTGGGAATCATTTTCGTCATCCCTTGCATATTATAGGTCATCACGAAGTTCTAGTAACTTGGTGATAGTGATTAGAAAACTCTGTCAATCACTATCTTATCTGGAAGATTAACTCCCACTTGATTCAAGAGATTTTAGTACCCAGATATTCTGAGCACATGCTCACTAGTTGAGCTATTCTCCTCCATCTTGTAGGCAAAGTACTTGTCAGAGGTCTCATACCTCTCGACATGGGCATGAGTGTCGGAGTAAATGACCACGGGTAGCCTCATCAGCTCCCCATGGCATTTCAAGATATCAGGGTCGGCTGCGCCCCTCAAGCATCAAAGACCAAGGACCGCCTTCTTGGGGCCGGCTGGTCCCAGCGGCCGGCTGCTAGAAGGCGGCGGAATCCAGAAGGAGGCCATGAAATGAGCCGACTCCTAGCAGGCAGCCTCCAGAGAGGTCGGATCCTAGCAGGCGGCCCCACATGCCCTCAAAGTTTGCACCCACATAACAACGACGAGACGGGGCGTGGCTACAGTGCAGCCTGCCACCACCGAATCCAGGGCGGAACGTGGCCACAGTGCAGCGTACCGGGCGGACATCCCGCGCCCGGCGCAGCACTGTAGCCACGCAGCCCGTGACATCATCCATGACAGAGGGAGCCATACTCCCACGATGGGCTGTCGGTACGGCCCGTAGGTGGCGGGCCCTACCTATCCGTGAGAAGCCAGAAGGCGGCGAGCCCTGACCAGTCGGCGCGGGGGGAGGCCGACTCCTAGCGGCCCCTCTCCCCCCTCAAAGTTTGTGTGCCATTGACCAGAAGAGACAGGGAGTGGCTACAGTGAACGCCCGCCAGGCGACGGGACTGTAGCCATGCTTTCCCTGACAAAGCATGCATCATCAGTGGCACAGCTACAGCACTAAGCAGCCGGCAGGACCCGCAAGCGGCGGGTGCGGCCTGTCGGCCAAGTACAAGACAGCCGGCGGGACCCACTAGGCGGCAGGCCCCAGTAGCCGGCGGAGAAGTCGGCGACCAGAGACACTGACGGCCTGGTCCTACACCCGGCCGGATTACCATTGTACCCCTGGGGGGTAGGCCTATATAAACCCCCCAGGCCACCCATGCAAAGGGTTCAGACCTTAGAACACACATGCACTCATAGAGAGAGGAGTAGAGCTAGCCTTGCCCTTCTTCCTCCTCTAGCCCGAACAGCTCAAGGAGCAAGCTTGTAGCTACTTGTTGAGATAGTGATCATGCGGAGAGACCGCAGAGCAGGACTAGGGGTGTTATCTCCTAGGAGAGCCCCGAACCTGGGTAAGATGCGTCAGCGTACATGTTTACACCTTATCCCGCTTCCGGGCACCGGCGACGTACTTCTGTCCCCCACCATGATAGGCCACCCCCCTGGCGTGTGTCGCTAGATATCCCCAACATTTTGCGCCCACCGTGGGGCTAGGTGCACCGTCGTCCGGAGACCTGTTCTGGATGGGAACCCTTTTCCTTCCGGGCGAGCGCAGCCAGCCCGGCACGCCCGATGGCGTTTGCGCTGACGCACTGCATGGCGTGGAAGCCGCTTGCGTAGCGAGCGGCCTCGCCAATCTCATCGACGGGATCCGCCTATTCGACGAGCCCGCACCTGACGCGGGAGTAGCCAGCTCTGAGAGCTGCATCGTCGACCTCCTTGGCAAGCTCCACATCGCCAACGAGCCGGCCTCTGACCTATAGTCGATTGGCTCCACCGACCCGATGCTTGTCGACTCTGACACGGCATCCCTCGACGCTTTCCCCACCAATGTGGTGGTCATCGACGACCCGCTCCCTCGCGCGGACAGCGGTGGCAGTACCGTCATGGAGGTGCTCGTCATCAGCCACGACGAAGCTTCTGGCGGAGCCGGCCAGGATCCGCTCCAAGCGGCACTGCGGGACCTATCCGCGCACATCGTGGCAGACGCCAATGCCGAGACACTAGAGGCCTTCCACGTCGCGCTCGTCGAGAGCGCCAAGAAGTTGGCCACCATGAGACAGCTCTCTGAGGCCTACCAGCGTGAGAGCGACCGCACCGTCGGCGGTATGCCGGCTGCTGGCGAGTCCAGCCGAGTGGGCATGGTCTGCCAACGCGGCGCTGCTGTCGCCATCATGTTCGGGGTAGACCGCCCTATCTACGCCACGCCCATGGAAAACATACATGCTGCCCAGGTGGCAGCAGATGAGCTGGACCACCTGGAGGGTGACGAGCGTCACTGCATGAGGGAGCGCATTCAGCAGCTCCTCGACGCGGCCACCGCACAGCAAGAAGCCGGCCGCCGTGTTGTGGAACCCGGCGCGCACGCTGAGAATCCTCCCCCATGCCGAGACCAAGGCACGATCTCCCGGACGCCAACAGGCGGCGTCCGCGACAGAAGAGATCGAGAGCAGGCTGCTAGCCGCAGCCGGACGCATATCACCATCGACCGCGACCAAGAGGCCGCCCGCGAGCAGTGGAACGACGGGACGATCGCCAGCCTCCCTCGCGCAGGGAGAGGTGCGTCTCCCCGCCGCCTGTTGAGCACCCAACACTCATAGCCCGGCTGGGCCCCTGTGAAGGAGTCAGAGAAAACAACGCCCGCCATCAGATCGACCGGCTGGCTCGATCCCTGGCCCTAGAAGAAGAAGATGCAATCGGTCCGCCTTGTTTTGGCCCCCGCATTCGCGACAAGCCCTTTCCCAAAGGGTTCTCGCTCCCATGAGACACGCCCAAGTACAACGGCTCCGTAAAGCCGGAAGATTGGTTGGTTGATTACTCCACCGCTATCAACATAGCAAACGGCAACAAGCGCGTTGCCGTGAAGTACGTTCCGCTCATGCTCCAGGGCATTGCCCGGACATGGCTGAATAGCCTGAAGCCCTACAGCGTCAACAGCTGGATAGATTTCACCGAAGTCTTCATCCGGAACTTGACCAGTACCTACAAGCGGCTGCCCAAGCCTCGCCAGCTCTCTCTGTGCGTCCAAGATCCCACCGAATCCACCCACGACTATCTGACGCGGTGGGCCGAACTGCGCAACTCCTGCGAAGGGGTGCATGAGGTGCAAGCCATAGAGTACTTCACCGCCGGGTGTAGAGAAGGCACCCTACTCAAGCACAGACTCCTCTACGACGAGCCCGCCACACTCTACGAACTGCTGATCATAGTAGACAAGTACGCCACTGCCGACTCCTCCATGAAGTCGGAGCTCCAGGTGGACGCGTCTGGGAAGGTGCTCCCTCCGGCTCCTCGGACGCCGGCTGGTGACAACAGTCGGCGCCAGCAGCAAAACGACAACAAGCACAAAGCCCCGCAGCCGCCTTCTACCAGCCGGCAAGTGGCCACAGTTGAGGACCAACAGCCGGAGGGACAACCCGGCCCCAAGCGTTAGAAGGGCGGCAAGCCAGCCTGGATGCCCGCCTTCTCCTGTGAGCAAACCCTCGATGCTCCTTGCAAGTTCCACAGTGGCGCGAAGCCGTCCAATCACACCACCCGGAAGTGCCACTGGCTCACCCGAATCTCCAAGGGCGAAGGACTACTGCCTCCTCCGCCTGCTGGCCAGCCGGCGCCGCCTCCTCCTCAGCAGCAACCGGCCCGTCCAGTCGCCGCCATCCAAGATGAATTCCCTGAAGAACACGGACTTATGTCGTCTTCACCAACGTGGCCGACGACAAGCATAGCCGATGCCAGCAGCACCGAGAGGTGAATGCTGTCGCCTCAGAGGCCCCAGAGTTCATGCACTGGTCCGAGAAGCCCATCAGGTGGAGCCGCGCCGACCACCCGGAGGTGGTGCCTTCTTCGGGTTCCTATGCCCTGGTGTTGGACGCCACCTTTGCAACAGAGAGGCGAGCTGCTCGTTTCTCCCGGATTCTGATAGACGGCGGTAGCAGCATCAACATCCTTTACTGCGACACCATGGAGAAGTTGTGCATCAAAGAGAAGCAGCTCCAGCCCAGTCGGACTGTCTTCCATGGCATTGTGCCCGGCCTTTCCTGCTCACCAATCGACAAGATCAAGATAGATGTCCTCTTCGGAGACAAGGATCACTTCCGCCGCGAGGCAATTTGGTTTGAGGTGGTTGACCTGGAGAGCCCTTATCATGCGCTCCTAGGCCGGCCAGCTCTAGCCAAGATCATGGCGGTGCCACATTATGCCTACCTCAAGATGAAGATGCCGGGAACTAAGGGCATTATCACTATAGCCGAAGACTACAAGAAGTCGGCCGCCTGTGCTACTGCTAGCAGCCGGCTGGCCGAGTCCCTGGTGATCGCTGCCGAGAAGAAGCTCCTGGACCGGGTTGTGGCCATGGCCAGCAAGCAGCCGGACCTGTCACCAGACCCCAAGGAGTTGGAGACCCAGGGCTCCTTCCAGCCGGCCAAAGAAACCAAGACGATACCCTTGGATCCGAACCACCCGGAGAGGTTTGCTATCGTAGGGACCAATCTCGATAGCAAATAGGAAAGCGAGCTCGTCGATTTCCTCTGTGAGAATCGGGACATCTTCGCATGGTCTCCCAAAGACATGCCGGGTGTTCCAACGGATTTCGCCGAGCACAAGCTACATGTCTGAGCAGATGCAAAACCAGTCAAGCAACCCCTCCGCCGCCTGTCAAAGGAGAAGAGAAGAATTGTTGGTGAAGAGATAGCCCAGCTCCTAGCAGCCGGCTTCATTATGGAAGTGTTCTTTCCATAATGGCTTGCCAACCCAGTCCTTGTACTGAAGAAGAAGAACAAGTGGCGCATGTGTATTGATTATACCAGCCTCAACAAGGCCTGCCCAAAAGATCCGTTTGCTTTGCCACGGATAGACCAAGTGATAGACTCCACAACCGGATGCGAGCTATTGAGTTTTTTGGATGCCTACTCAGGATACCACCAGATCACGTTGAGCCCGGCCGATCGGCTGAAGACCTCCTTCATCACACCATTTGGAGCCTTCTGCTACCTGACCATGACATTCGGCTTGGGAAATGCCGGTGCCACTTTTCAGCGTTGCATGCAGAAATGCCTCCTCAAGCAACTCGGCAGAAATGCCCACGTCTATGTAGACAATATTGTGGTGAAGACGGAGAAGCGCAGCACCCTCTTGGAAGATCTCAAGGAGACTTTTGATAATGTGCGCCGTTTTCAAATCAAGCTCAACCTGGAGAAGTGTGTCTTCGGAGTACCAGCCGGCCAGCTCCTTGGTTTCCTTGTCTCAGAGCGCGGCATCGAGTGCAACCCTGTCAAGATCAAGGCCATCGAGAGGATGGAGAGACCTGCCCAACTGCGGGACGTCCAGAAGTTCACCGGGTGCTTGGCATCCATCAGCCGCTTCATTAGTCGGCTGGGCGAGAAGGCTCTTCCCCTATACCAGTTAATGAAGAAGACCACTCACTTCGAGTGGAACGACAAAGCGGACGAGGCCTTTCTCCGGTTGAAGAAGATGCTGACCACGCCGCCTGTCCTGGTGGCTCCGGCTACTAAGGAGCCCATGCTCCTCTACATCGCCGCCACTAGCCAGGTGGTCAGCACTGTCATTGTGGTAGAGTGCCCGAAAGACAGCAAGGCACAGCCAGTCCAGAGGCCTGTGTACTACTTGAGTGAGGTGCTGTCGACCTCAAAGTAGAACTACCCCCACCACCAGAAGATGTGCTACGGTGTGCACTTTGCCGCCAAGAAGCTCAAGCCATACTTTCAGGAGCACCCCATCATGGTTGTCTGCACCGCCCCGCTTGCTGAGATCATAGGCAGCAGAGATGCATCAGGCCGGGTGGCCAAATGGGCCATCAAGCTGGCCCCCTACACCATCTTCTACCAGCCTCGCACCGCAATCAAGTCCCAAGCGTTGGCCAACTTCCTCGTCGACTGGGCCGAGACCCAGTACCTGCCGCCAGCACCGGATTCCAACCATTGGCGGATGCACTTTGATGGCTCGAAGATGCGCACCGGCTTGGGAGCCGGCATTATCCTCACCTCTCCCAAAGGCGACAAGCTCAGATACACACTGCAAATTCACTTTGCCACCTCCAACAATGTGGCCGAGTATGAGGCACTAGTACACGAACTCTGGCTGGCCAAAGAGATCGGCATCCGCTAGATCCTGTGCTACGGCAACTCGGACTTGGTGGTCCAACAGTCGTCTGGCGACTGGGACGACAAGGATGCAAACATGGCAAGCTCCTGCTTCCTCGTCGAGCAAATTGGCGGATATTTTGACGGGTGCGAGTTCCTTCACGTGCCACGGGCCGACAACGAGCAAGCAGATGGCTTGGCATGGATTGGCTCCACCCGACAAGCCAACCAGCCGGCGTCTCCCATCAGCGCCTCCTCAAGCCGTCTATCAAGCCTTCGCCGGAATCAGAGTCTATCTTCATTTCAACCGCCCCCGGAGCAGTCGGATCCGACTCGGGGGCTGCAGCAGTCGGCCCAGGGACTTCGGCAGGCGGCTCGGGGACTCCAGCAGTCGCACCCGGCTCGGGGACTGCAGTAGTTGGCCCGGGGACTTCGGTAGGCGGCTCGGGGACTTCGGCAGTCGCAGCCGGCCCGGGGACTCCACAACCCGGCCCGGGGGCTGCGGCAGTCGGCCCGGGGACTTCAACAACGCAACAAGCGGCGGCAGACTCCACCCAACCGCCTCCCAACCCAACCGCCCTAGTACCAGTGGCCGTAATGAGAGTGGACGAAGTCCAAGATCCATCATGGGCGCAGCCCATCCTCAACTTCCTGGTGAGCGGAGAGCTACCAGCCGACGAGATCTTGGCCCGGCAGGTGCAACGCCAGGCAAGAGCATACACGATAGTCAACAGAGAGCTTGTCGGGCGCAGCGTCACTGGTGTGTCCCAGCGCTGCATAGAGCCAGAGAAGGGCAAAGCAATCCTCAGAGACATCCACCAAGGAGAGTGCGGCCACCACGCGGCCTCCAGGTCTCTTGTCGCCAAAGCTTTCTGCCATGGTTACTTCTGGCCGACTTCTTTGGAGGACGCCAAGGATTTGGTCAAGAAATGCAAGGGGTGCCAGAAATTTAGCTCCAAGAAACATCTGTCGGCTTCTGCACTCAAGACCATCCCCCTTACTTGGCCTTTTGCCGTCTGGGGGATGGACATGGTGGGCCCATTCAAGACAGCACGCGGCGGCATGACCCATCTGCTTGTCGCCGTAGACAAATTCACCAAGTGGATTGAAGCCAAACCAATCAAGAAGGTGAAAGGTCCGACTGTTGTGACTTTCATCGCAGATATCACCGTCCGGTACGGTATACCACACAGCATCATCACCGACAATGGCACAAACTTTGCCAAGGGCGCCTTGGCTCATTTCTACGCGACGCAGGGCATCCGACTGGACTTAGCGTCCGTTGCCAATTCGCAGTCAAATGGCCAAGTCGAGCGAGCAAACGGCCTCATCCTCTCCGGCATCAAACCCCAACTGGGCGAGCCACTGGAGCGCTCGGCCGGCTGCTAGATCGACGAGCTACCGGCTGTCCTCTGGAGTCTATGCACCACTTCGAACAAGTCAACAGGCTTCACGCCCTTCTTCCTCGTGTACGGGGCCGAGGCTGTCATCCCAACTGACATTGAGTTTGACTCACCTCGCGTCACCATGTACACGAAGGCGGAGGCGAAGGAGGCACGAGAAGACGGCGTCGATCTGCTGGAAGAGGGCCGGCTGTTGGCACTCAGCCGGTCCGCCATCTACCAGCAGAGCTTGCGCCGCTATCACGGTCGGAAGGTCAAGCCAAGATCCTTCTAAGAGGGGGACCTCGTGCTCCGGCTAATCTAGCGAACAGCCGGCTAGCACAAGCTCTCGGCCCCTTGGGAGGGCCCCTTCATCATCAGCAAAGCCTTGGGCAATGACTCTTACTACCTGATCGATGCACAGAAGCCCAGGGCACACAAGAGGGACGATTCCGGCAAGGAAACCGGGAAACCCGAAGATTTTATAGTTAAATGCAGTATGTACCATGCTACCTTTTGTATTAAGCGCAAAGACATCAGGACCCTCGAGGAGCACTCGGGGGCTACCCTTTTTATCTATAAGATAAGTTTTATGCCTGTGAAAGTGTTATTTCATTCCTTCGCCCGGCACCGGGTTCGACCAGTCGGCCCGGGGGCTTGCCACCTTATACTATGTTGGTGCTACCTGCAGTCGGACAAGTAGTGTGCCGGCACCTAAGCCCTCTCTTGCCATAAGCCGCACCTCGCGGAGCGACTGTCCGGCTGGCAAGAGTTAAAGGTAGGAAATGGTGTCCACACGAAAAATGGCGAAGGAACAATGCACCAACATAGGTCAAGTCGGCTCCTCGCCTCACCGTCCGGCTGCTGAGCAGCCGGTCGGCCGACTTCTCACTTAACTTGCTATGTTCTAAGCGGCCAAAGTACTTGCCTTCCCAAACGGCCGAGTACCTGACCCAGCTATAGACCGCAGAGCGGCTGTCCGGCTGGCAAGGCAGCAGCCAAGGGAAGGCGGCAAAGGAAAAAGCCAAAAAGAACAGAAAAGCAAGACAAGTCAGAACCCGGCAAAGCACGTGTTGTGCGAATAAAAGTTATCTTACATGAGCAAAAGGCCCTCGGCCAGCATTCAACAAGTCTGAATACACCCCCAGCGGATGGAACTGCGCAAATTTAACGAGCTTGTTCGAGAGATTACAAAAGCAGGAAAAGGTAAGATAAAATTGGCCGCCTAGGCCAGAGGAGCAGCAGACGGGTCCGACAGGTTGGTGGAGTTGGCGGCACCGGCTGGTGGAGTGGCCACCTGGCGGGTCTCAGCCTGGTCAGCATCAGTAGCAGTCGGCGCACTCACACGCAGCTCGTTACTTGAGGCTCGATCGGGCTGGAGCTGGCCGTCGGCTCCGCCTTCCGGTGCGTCGTCTTCACCATCCTCGCCCTCTTTGTCGTCGCCCTCTTCGTTGGAGGTGATCTCCTCCGCTGAGTCCTCGCCACCTACCGGGTTCAGCCCAAACCAGTTGGGCGGCACCTCGGCGCCCTCCTCGTCCAGCTCGGGGATGAAAACACCGGTGTTGGTGTACTCGGCGATCGCTGCCGCACGTTGAGTGAGCGCAGGCCGCGCCGCCACCAACTCTTCGCTGGCCTCCTAACGGAACGTGGCCAGCTGGGCTAGGTTCAGCCCAGGATACCATGCCTTGGCAAACTCCAAAGCCCTTCGGGCGCCGGCATGAGCCCCGGAGCCCTTCCAAGCCTCGAAGCGGCCGACTGCCACTTCCAGCCACTCGGCGGTCTGACTGGGAGTGCGTGGGACCTGGGTATCCGGCCAAAGGGCGGTCAGCACCTGGGCCCCGACACGCTGCATGCGGCGGAGCATCCGATGAGCAGGCTGAGATGGGAGAAGCTGCTCGCTGAGGGTCCGGGGCGCGCTGGGTGCGATCTGTGCACCAGCCCGTCTTCGCTCATCGCGGCGAGCCTCGATGGCCTGGCTGGCGGTAACGGCGTGACCAGGGAAGAAGACTGCGCGAGAAGAAAAATGAAGTCTGAAGCTAGAAGCCGGCTCATACAACAGTCGGTGGCTGAAAGAAAGGAAATATAACTCACCGCCGATCATGTCTTCGATCTCGCCGTAGCCATCGTTCAACGCCTTCTCCTTCTCGGCCCAGCCTGAACGTTCAGTCTCGAACTCGGCCTAGAGGGCCTCACCATCCTTCAACTTCTGGAGCTCCGCCTTGTGCCGATCCGCCTGGTCCGCCAGCTCCTTGACCAGGCGGTCGCACTCCTGGGCCGCCTTGCTACACTCCTCCTCCTTGGTGCGCAGCTCGGCCTGGACCTCGCCCAGGCGCTGCTGCAGTGCGGCGGCCGCTCTTGCAGAAGACAAGAATGAAAAGAACTTCAACATCAACAAAGAAGACAAAGTAGTTGCCGGGAGATCCGGCCCAACTGCTCAGCAGTCGGCCCGAATCTCGGGGGCTACACCCAGCGGGTGCGCTGACGCGCCCCCGCAAGAGAGAAAAGACGGAGTGCTCACTCTGGCTCTCGGACAAATCAGTGGTCCGCTTGGCCAGCTCCTAGACCTGGGAGTTGAAGGCGGCCGCGCGGATGTTGTGGTAATCCTGCAACAAAGACAACAGAAGAAAAGAAAAAAGTTAGCACTCGGAACTCACCTTTAAGTTCCGAGCCGCCTGCTCAGCAGCCGGCCCAGAACTCGGGGGCTACACCCAGTGGGTGTGCTGGCGCGCCCCCACGGAAGAATACAAGAATCAAAAACAGAGAACAAGAAGCATACCCGGATGGCCGCTCGCGTCGCCAAGAACGCCTTCGTATACTGCTAGCGGCGCCTTGGGCCTGGAACTGGGCTTGGCCGTCCTACGCGGCCGTGTTCAGAACACCCGTCCCGCCCCCAGACATCCACTCCGGAGGGGCGGCACTGGTGGCCTCAGCATCAGGAGCCGATGAGCTCGCGGCTCCGACCTCCGGCGGCTGCGGTGCTGAAGCCGCCTTCGCCGCACGCTGGCGCAATGGAGTGCGGACCGCGGGAGTCGAGCCCACCACCAGCTCGCCGCCGACCGGCGGCACCGGTGGCACGTCAGGCCGACTACCCTGGGTCTCAGCTGTCGGCGCTTGCGAGGGCACCTCCGCCTCCAATATGATGGCGTCGCCTCCTCCCCTCTCCAGGACCGACTGGTCGTCGCCAACTCCTCCAGTCGACGCCTGGTTCTCCGGCCCCGGTGGCACGGCCCGCAGCAGGATGACGAGCAATGGAGCCTAGCTGCGGGCCACCTCTGCCTCCTGCGCCTTGGCGACCGCGTCGGCCTGCTCCTTGGCCACGGCGTCGGCCTGAGCCTTGGCTTCCGCATGCACCGCCTTGGCCGCGTCCACCTTCTCCCGCTCCGCCCTCTCCCGCTCCTCGCGCGCCTCCCGCACGTTCCGCTCTGTCGCCTCCTAGAGCTCGGCGCGCGGGTCCACACGGCGGGGCTCTGCGGAACCGTCCGTCGTCCCAATCACCGAGGCAGATGGGGCCCGCGAAAGAGAGAGCGGGGCCCTAAGAAGGCACGGCGATGAGGAGCCGGTAAGAAGACTAGAAGAAAGAAGAAACAGAAATGCAAGAGAGATCAAGCACTTACGAGGACACCATCGGGGGTTGCTTTGGGGCTTTCTGGAATTGGGCCGCCTTCGCGGCGGCCTCCCGCCACTTGGTTGCGGCGGCCGGGTTCTTGGGCTTCTTCGGCCGGCTGCTGAACAGCAACGAGTCGGCTCGGCGCTTCGGCGCGCCGCCTGGGGCAGTCGGCGCGGCTGAAGAGCTCGCGCCCGCCTTGTCGGCGCCGTGCGGGTGACGCGGCTCGTTCTCCTCCTCATCGTCATTCGGCCAGTCCTCAAGGACGCCTCCTCCGGAGCCGCCTGCTCCACCACCGCCATCCGTGGCGTCGTCCTCTTCCATGGCGGCCACCCCTAAGTCGGGGTCATCCACGTCGCTTCTCAACCGGTCTGGCATGTAATCATGGCCCGGCTCCAGGGCATCGATGGCCGACAGGGTCGAGAAGACCTAAGCCATGGCCGACTGATCAGACGGCAAAGAAGAACTCGGACAAGCAAAAAAGAAAAAGAATTACAAGACTCGCCGCAGGCGGCGGGTGAGCGCGGTCGTAGGGCTACTTGCCGAACTGCCAATCCTTCTCCGACAACTTGCAGTTGGAGAAGTAGTTCACCAGCCGGACCACCTCCACGTCCGGCAGCTCCCGTGAGCACATCCGGCACGGGTCCCGGTGCCCACTCATACGGCTGATGATGTGGGGGCGGGCTTGGAGGGGGAGCACTTGGCGCGCCATGTAGGCGGCCAGCAAATCTGAGCCCTTGAGGCCCTCCGACTCCGTCATCACCTGAATTCGGGCGAGGGCGGCATTGGAGGCGGCCGATAGGGTGCTCAGCTTATACCGCCAGTTGGCGCGCGGCTCAGCAGGCAGGCCGGCTACATAAGCCGGCAAGTTGATGTAGTCCAGCGTCGGATGGATGTTCTTGATATAAAAATAGGACTTCTGCCACAGTTTGGCCGACTACAGCAGGGAGATGGGCGGGAAGCGATTCTCGGCACTCAGACGCCACACTGCCACGCAAGCTCCGCATTGAGCCGCCGTGCCCTTGGAGGCGGTGCCGAGCTTGAGATAGAAGCACTCTCCCCAGAGCTCGAGGGTGGGGAGGGTACCGAGGTAACCTTCGCAAAGAGTGACGAAGGCGGCCAGCCGCACCACCGTGTTTGGCGTGAGTTGGTGCGGCTGGACTCGGTCGAAGTTTAGGAAGGAGCGTAGGAAGCCGCTCGCTGGAAGGCCGAAGCCGCGAAGAAAATGGGACCGGAAGACGACGTATTCGTCGTCCTCCGGCACCGGCGAGATTTTTGCCGCGGGGGGGACGCGCACCTTCACGTGCGCCTCGCGGGGCAGGCGCCGCGTTTGGTGGAGGAAGGCGAGATGATCCTCGTGGAGGTTGGAGCCGTCCCAGTCCCCGGCCATGCGCGAGCCATGGGCTCCAGTGCTCGCCGGAGGCGCGGCACGACGACAAGCGCACGAGTCTACGGCGAAGCAACGAAGCCACGGCAAGGAGAGGCCCGGCGATGGTGAGCTGCGGCAGCGCCTCAGCAAGAGGAAGGGGCGCTGCGACGGCAGAGAGGAAAGGAAGAAGAAAGGTAAAGGGTGAGGAGGGCGCGCGTGCGTCTGCCGCCCCCTCCTCCCCCTACATATAGCCCTGGGCTGGGAAGCCGAGGGGGCGAGACGTGGGGGTCGTGGGATTAACTGTGCCCCACTCCCCCCACTATCCCACGTTTACCGCACCAATAAAGGCACGTGTTGACTACCACAGAAGCCCAACCGTCTGCCTCGGCCGCAGCGGATCTGCGCGCGTGCCGAGGCCATGTAGTGGCGGGCCCCGGCCTATGGAGACGTCCTGTCACGCGCGTGGGCTAGCAGGCCGGCCTGTCCTGCTGGTGCCACGTGGCATGCGAGCAACGTGCGGAAAGCCTGACGTCCGGCTGGCGTGCCACTTCTACCTCTTGAGCACTGCGTTGGTTTTCCCTTGAAGAGGAAAGGGTGATGCAGCAAAGTAGCATAAGTATTTCCCTCAGTTTTTGAGAACCAAGGTATCAATCCAGTAGGAGGCTACGCGCGAGTCCCTCGCACCTACACAAACAAATAAATCCTCGCAACCAACGCGATAAGGGCTTGTCAATCCCTACACGGTCACTTACGAGAGTGAGATCTGATAGGATAATATTTTTGGTATTTTTATGATAAAGATGCAAAGTAAAATAAAAGCAAAGGAAATAACTAAGTGTTGGAAGATTAATATGATGAAGATAGACCCAAGGGCCATAGGTTTCACTAGTGGCTTCTCTCAAGAGCATAAGTATTTTACGGTGGGTGAACAAATTACTGTTGAGCAATTGACAGAATTGAGCATAGTTATGAGAATATCTAGGTATGATCATGTATATAGGCATCACGTCCGAGACAAGTAGACCGACTCCTGCCTGCATCTACTACTATTACTCCACACATCGACCGCTATCCAGCATGCATCTAGAGTATTAAGTTCATAAGAACAGAGTAACGCCTTAAGCAAAATGACATGATGTAGAGGGATAAATTCATGCAATATGATAAAAAAACCATCTTGTTATCCTCGATGGCAACAATACTATACGTGCCTTGCTGCCCCTACTGTCACTGGGAAAGCACACCGCAAGATTGAACCCAAAGCTAAGCACTTCTCCCATTGCAAGAAAGATCAATCTAGTAGGCCAAACCAAACTGATAATTCGAAGATACTTGCAAAGATAACCAATCATACATAAAAGAATTCAGAAGATTCAAATATTGTTCATAGATAAACTTGATCATAAACCCACAATTCATCGGTCTCAACAAACACACCGCAAAAGAAGATTACATTGAATAGATCTCCACGAGAGAGCGGGAGAACATTGTATTGAGATCCAAAAAGAGAGAGGAAGCCATCTAGCTAATTACTATGGACCCGAAGGTCTGAGGTAAACTACTCACACTTCATCAGATGGGCTATGGTGTTGATGTAGAAGCCCTCCGTGATGGATGCCCCCTCCGGCGGAGCTCCGGAACAGGCCCCAAGATGGGATCTCGTGGGTACAGAAGGTTGCGGCGGTGGAATTAGGTTTTTTTGCTCCGTATCTGATCGTTTGGGGGTACATAGGTATATATAGGAGGAAGAAGTACGTCGGTGGAGCAACAGGGGGCCCACGAGGGTGGAGGGCGCGCCCCCTACCTCGTGGCTTCCCTATTGGTTGCTTGACGTAGGGTCCAAGTCTCCTGGATCATGTTCGTTCCGAAAATCATGTTCCCGAAGGTTTCATTCGTTTGGACTCCGTTTGATATTCTTTTTCTGTGAAACTCTGAAAAAGGCAAAAAAACAGCAATTCTGGGCTGGGCCTCCGGTTAATAGGTTAGTCCCAAAAATAATATAAAAGTGAATAATAAAGCCCAATAATGTCCAAAACAGAAGATAATATAGCATGGAGCAATCAAAAATTATAGATACGTTGGAGACGTATCAAGCATCCCCAAGCTTAATTCCTGCTCGTCCTCGAGTAGGTAAATGATAAAAACAGAATTTTTGATGCGGAGTGCTACTAGGCATAATTTCAATGTAATTCTTCTTAATTGTGGTATGAATATTCAGATCCGAAAGATTCAAGATAAAAGTTCATATTGACATAAAAATAATAATACTTCAAGCATACTAACTAAGCAATTATGTCCTCTCAAAATAACATGGCCAAAGAAAGCTCATCCCTACAAAATCATATAGTTTAGTCATGCTCCATTTTCGTCACACAAGAATGCTCTCATCATGCACAACCCCGATGACAAGCCAAGCAATTGTTTCATACTTTAGTAATCTCAAACTTTATAGACCTTCACGCAATACATGAGCGCGAGCCATGGACATAACACTATGGGTGGAATAGAATATGATGATGGGGGTTATGTGGAGAAGACAAAAAAGGAGAAAGTCTCACATCAACAAGGCTAATCAATGAGCTATGGAGATGCCCATCGATTGATGTTAATGCAAGGAGTAGGGATTGCCATGCAACGGATGCACTAGAGCTATAAGTATATGAAAGCTCAACAAAAAGAAACTAAGTGGGTGTGCATCCAACTTGCTTGCTCACGAAGACCTAGGGCACTTGAGGAGGCCCATTGTTGGAATATACAAGCCAAGTTCTATAATGAAAAATTCCCACTAGTATATGAAAGTGACAAAACAAGAGACACTCTATCATGAAGATTATGGTGCTACTTTGAAGCACAAGTGTGGTAAAAGGATAGTAACATTGTCCCTTCTCTCTTTTTCTCTCATTTTTTGGGGCCTTCTCTTTTTTTATGGCCTTTCTCTCCCTTTTTTTATATTCCTCACTTGGGACAATGCTCTAGAAAATGATGATCATCACACTTCTATTTATTTACAACTCAATGATTACAACTCGATACTAGAACAAAGTATGACTCTATATGAATGCCTCCGGCGGTGTACCGGGATATGCAATGAACCAAGAGTGACATGTATGAAAGAATTATGAACGGTGGCTTTGCCACAAATACTATGTCAACTACATGATCATGCTAAGCAATATGACAATGATGAATGTGTCATGATAAACGGAATGGTGGAAAGTTGCATGGCAATATATCTCGGAATGGCTATGGAAATGCCATAATAGGTAGGTATGGTGGCTGTTTTGAGGAAGATATAAGGAGGTTTATGTGTGAGAGAGCATATCATATCACGGGGTTTGGATGCACCGGCGAAGTTTGCACCAACTCTCAATGTGAGAAAGGGCAATGCACGGTACCGAAGAGGCTAGCAATGGTGGAAAGGTGAGAGTGCGTATAATCCATGGACTCAACATTAGTCATAAAGAACTCATATACTTATTGCAAAAATCTACAAGTCATCAAAACCCAAGCACTACGCGCATGCTCCTAGGGGGATAGATTGGTAGGAAAAGACCATCGCTCGTCCCCGACCGCCACTCATAAGGAGGACAATCAAAGAACACCTCATGTTTCAAATTTGTTACCTAACGTTTACCATACGTGCATGCTACGGGACTTGCAAACTTCAACACAAGTATTTCTCAAATTCACAACTACTCAACTAGCACGACTTTAATATCACTACCTCCATATCTCAAAACAATCATCAAGCATCATACTTCTCTTAGTATTCAACACACTCATAAGAAAGTTTTTACTAATCTTGAATGCCTAGCATATTAGGATTATTTTTAAGCAAATTACCGTGCTATTTAAGACTCTCAAAATAATCTAAGTGAAGCATGAGAGATCAATAGTTTCTATAAAACAAATCCTCCACCGTACTCTAAAAGATATAAGTGAACTAGAAGAGCAAAAACCTCAAAAGATATAAGTGAAGCACATAGAGTATTCTAATAATATCCGAATCATGTGTGTCTCTCTCAAAAGGTGTGTACAGCAAGGATGATTGTGGTAAACTAAAAAGCAAAGACTCAAATCATACAAGATGCTCCAAGCAAAACACATATCATGTGGTGAATAAAAATATAACTCCAAGTAAAGTTACCGATGGAAGTAGACGAAAGAGGGGATGCCTTCCGGGGCATCCCCAAGCTTTGGCTTTTTGGTGTCCTTAGATTATCTTGGGGGTGCCATGGGAATACCCAAGCTTAGGCTCTTGCCACTCCTCGTTCCATAATCCATCAAATCTTTCACCCAAAACCTGAAAACTTCACAACACAAAACTCAGCAGAAAATCTCGTGAGCTCCGTTAGCGAAAGGAAACAAAAGACCACTTCAAGGTACTGTAATGAACTCATTATTTATTTATATTGGTGTTAAACCTACTGCATTCCAAATTCTCTATGGTTTATAAAATCTTTTACTAGCCATAGAATCATCAAAATAAGCAAACAACATACCAAAAACAGAATCTGTCAAAAACAGAACAGTCTGTAGTAATCTGTAACTAACGCAAACTTCTGGAACTCCAAAAAATCAGCCACAATAGGAAGACCTAGAAAATTTGTTTATTCAACAGCAGCAATTGGAATCAATATTTTATCACGTTCTGGTGATTTTTAACAATTGTTTTGGTGCACAGAAAGTTTCTGGAAATTTCTGCAAGATCAAATAACTATTATCCAAGAAGATCCTATAGGTTTAACTTGGCACAAACACTAATTAAAACATAAAAACACATCTAACCAGAGGCTAGATCAAATATTTATTCCTAAACAGAAGCAAAAATCAAAAAATTAAAAATAAAATTGGGTTGCCTCCCAACAAGCGCTATCGTTTAACGCCCCTAGCTAGGCATAAAAGCAAGGATAGATCTAGGTATTGCCATCTTTGGTAGGCAATCCATAAGTGGCTCTCATGATAGATTCATATGGTAATTTTATTTTCTTCCTAGGGAAGTGTTCCATGCCTTTCTTTAATGGAAATTGGAATCTAATATTCCCTTCCTTCATATCAATAATTGCACCAATCGTTCTAAGGAAAGGTCTACCAAGAATAATAGGACATGAAGGATTGCAATCTATATCAAGAACGATAAAATCTATGGGCACATAGTTCCTATTTGCAACAATAAGAACATCATTAATTCTTCCCATAGGTTTCTTAATAGTGGAATCCGCAAGGTGCAAGTTTAAAGAGCAATCATCAAAATCACGGAAACCTAGCAAACCGCACAAAGTTTTTGGAATCGTTGAAACACTAGCACCCAAATCACACAAAGCATGGCATTCATGATCTTTAATCTTAATTTTAATAGTAGGTTCCCACTCATCATAAAGTTTTCTAGGGATAGAAACTTCCAACTCAAGTTTTTCTTCATAAGATTGCATCAAGGCATCAACGATATGTTTGGTAAAAGCTTTATTTTGACTATAAGCATGAGGAGAATTTAGCACGGATTGCAACAAGGAAATACAATCTATCAAAGAGCAATTATCATAATTAAATTCCTTGAAATCCAAAATAGTGGCTTTATTAATATCTAGGGTATTGTTCTCTTCAATCCCACCTTTATCAATTCTAGCATCAAGATCTAAAAACTCCGAATTTTTGGAACGCCTTCTAGGTAAAGGTGGATCATACTCATTCCCATTCCCATCATTATCAAGATTCATAATGTAAAACAAAGATTTAATACGGGACACATCAATAACTTTTAGATCTTCATCTTTATTTTCATAAAAATTTGAAGAACTTGCTTTCATAAAGCAATCTTTCTTAGCACGCATAATAGCAGTTCTTTCTTTGCACTCATCAATGGAAATTCTCATGGCTTTGAGAGACTCATTGATATCATGCTTAGGAGGAGTATATCTTAGTTATAAAGAATCAACATCAAGAGAAATTCTATCAACGTTCCTAGCCAATTCATCAACTTTAAGAAATTTTTCTTCAAGCAAGGCATTGAAATTCTTTTGCGAATTCATAAACTCTTTAACACTAGTCTCAAATTCAGAGGCATCTTATTAAAATTTCCATAAGAGTTGTTGTAGGAATTACCATAATTATTAGAGGAATTGCTAGGATAAGGCCTAGGATTAAAGTTTCCTCTATACGCGTTGTTACCAAAATTATTCCTACCAACAAAATTCACATCCATAGATTCATTATTATTCTCAATCAAAGTAGACAAAGGCATATCATTGGGATCAGAAGAAACACTCTTAGTAGCAAATAATTTCATAAGTTCATCCATCTTTCCACTCAAAATATTAATTTCTTCTATCGCATGCACTTTTTTATTAGTAGATCTTTCAGTGTGCCATTGAGAATAATTAACCATAATATTATCTAGGAGTTTAGTAGCTTCTCCTAAAGTGATTTCCATAAAAGTGCCACCCGCGGCCGAATCTAAAAGATTTCTAGAAGGAAAATTCAATCCGGCATAATTTTTTTGTATAATCATCCACAAATTCAAACCATGTGTAGGGCAATTACGTATCATTAATTTTTTTTGCTCCGTATCTGATCGTTTGGGGGTACGTAGGTGTATATAGGAGGAAGAAGTACGTCGGTGGAGCAACAGGGGGCCCACGAGGGTGGAGGGCGCGCCCTAGGGGGGTAGGTGCGCCCCCTACCTCGTGGCTTCCCTGTTGGTTGCTTGACGTAGGTTCCAAGTCTCCTGGATCATGTTCGTTCCGAAAATCACGTTCCCGAAGGTTTCATTCCGTTTGGACTCCGTTTGATATTCTTTTTCTGCGAAACTCTGAAATAGGCAAAAAGCAGCAATTCTGGGCTGGGCCTCCGGTTAATAGGTTAGTCCCAAAAATAATATAAAAGTGAATAATAAAGCCCAATAATGTCCAAAACAGAAGATAATATAGCATGGAGCAATCAAAAATTATAGATACGTTGGAGACGTATCAGCCACCTGGCCCCCACCGTGACGTTTCGAAATCACCAAGCGGCCTGCCTGGTTACGGCCGACTCCTACCAGTCGGCACCTTAGAAGACGGACGAACCCAAGCTACCAAAACACTCGGAGTAGGAAACTGCTGAGACTCCTCGCCTCCTCAGCCGCGGCGCCCCACCAGCTTCGGGGACTACTGTCTGAGTAAATGACCACGGGTAGCCTCATCAGCTCCCCATGGTATTTCAAGACATCGGGGCCGGCTGCGCCCCTCAAGCATCAAAGACAAAGGACCGCCTTCTTGGGGCCAGCTGGTCCCAGCGACCGGCTGCTAGAAGGCGGCGGAATCCAGAAGGCGGCCATGAAATGAGCCGACTCCTAGCAGGCGGCCTCCAGAGAGGCCGGCTCCTAGCAGGCGGCCCCACGTGCCCTCAAAGTTTTCACCCACATAACAATGATGAGACGGGGCGTGGCTACAGTGCAGGCTACCACCCCCGAATCCAGGGAGGAACGTGGCCACAGTGCAGCGTACCAGGCGGACATCCCGCGCCCCGTGCAGCACTGTAGCCACGCAGCCCGTGACATCATCCATGACAGAGGGAGCCATACTCCCACGACGGGCTGTCGGTACGGCCCGCAGGCGGCGGGCCCTACCTATCCGTGAGAAGCCAGAAGGTGGCGAGCCCTGACCAATCGGCGCAGGGGGAGGCCGACTCCTAGCAAGCGGCCCCTCTCCCCCTCAAAGTCTTTGCGCCATTGACCAGAAGAGACAGGGAGTGGCTACAGTGAACGCCCGCCAGACGGCGGGACTATAGCCACGCTTTCCCCGACAAAGCATGCATCATCAGTGGCACGGCTACAGTACTAAGCAGCCGGCAGGATCTGCAAGCGGCGGGCGCGGCCTGTCGGCCAAGTACAAGACAGCCGGCGGGACCCACCAAGCGGTGGGCCCCAGCAGCCGGCGGAGAAGTCGGCGACCAGAGACACTGACGGCCTGGTCCTACACCCGACCGGATTACCATTGTACCCCTGGGGGTAGGCCTATATAAACCCCCAGGCCACCGATGCAAAGGGTTCAGACCTTAGAACACACACACACACTCATAGAGAGAGGAGTAGAGCTAGCCTTGCCCTTCTTCCTCCTCTAGCCCAAACAGCTCAAGGAGCAAGCTTGTAGCTACTTGTTGAGAAAGTGATCATGCGGAGACCCCACAGAGCAGGACTAGGGGTGTTATATCCTAGGAGAGCCCCGAACCTGGGTAAGATGTGTCGGCGTCCATCTTTACGCCTTATAACACTACCGGGCACCGGCGACGTACTTCTGTCCCCCACCATGATAAGCCACCCCCTGGCATATGTCGCTAGATATCCCGGACAATGAGTCTGAAATACCAATTTCAACTCTTGGAACATCTCATATGCTCCGTAGCGTTTAAAACATTTTTGAAGTCCCGGTTCTGAGCCATAAAGCATGGTGCACTAAACTATCAAGTAGTCATCATACCGAGCTTGTCAAATGTTCATAACGTCTGCATCTGCTCCTGCAATTGGTTTGTGACCTAGTGGTGCATCAAGGACATAATTCTTCTGTGCAGCAATGAGGATAATCCTTAGATCACAGATTCAGTCCGCATCATTGCTACTATCATCTTTCAACTTACTTTTCTCTAGGAACATATCAAAAATAAAACAGGGGAGCTATACGCGAGCTATTGATCTATAACATAGATATGCAAATACTATCAGGACTAAGTTCATGATAAATTAAGTTCAATTAATCATATTAATTAAGAACTCCCACTTAGATGGACATCCCTCAAGTCATCTAAATGATCATGTGATCCATATCAACTAAACCATGTCCGGTCATCACGTGAGATGGAGTAGTCTTCAATGGTGAACATCTCTATGTTGATCATATCTACTATATGATTCACGTTCGACCTTTCGGTCTCCAGTGTTCTGAGGCCATGTATGTACATGCTAGGCTCGTCTAGTTTAAACCGAGTATTCCGTATGTCCAAAACTGTCTTGCACCCGTTGTATGTGAACATAGAGCTTATCACACCCGATCATCACATGGTGTCTCGGCACGACGAACTGTCGCAACGGTGCAAACTCAGGGAGAACACTTATACCTTAAAATTTTAGTAAGGGATCATCTTATAATGCTACCGCCGTACTTAGAAAAATAAGATGCATAAAAGATAAACATCACATGCAATCAAAATATGTGACATGATATGGCCATCATCATCTTGTGCCTTTGATCTCCATCTCCAAAGCAACATCATGATCTCCATCATCACCGGCTTGACACCTTGATCTCCATCGTAGCGTCGTTGCCGTCTCGCCAACTATTGCTTCTACAACTATCGCTACCGCATAGTGATAAAGTAAAGCAATTACATGGCGATTGCATTTCATACAATAAAGCGACAACCATAAAGCTCCTGCCAGTTGCCGATAACTTCTACAAAACATGATCATCTCATACAACAAATTATATCACATCATGTCTTGACCATATCACATCACAACTTGCCCTGCAAAAACAAGTTAGACGTCATCTACTTTGTTGTTGCAAGTTTTTCGTGGCTGCTACGGGCTTCTAGCAAGAACCGTTCTTACCTACGCATCAAAACCACAACGATTTTTCTTCAAGTATGTTGTTTTAACCTTCAACAAGGACCGGCCGTAGTCAAACTCGATTTAACTAAAGTTGGAGAAATAGACACCTGCGAGCCACCTTTATGCAAAACAAGTTGCATGTCTGTCGGTGGAACCGGTCTCATGAACGTGGTCATGTAAGGTTGGTCCGGGCCGCTTCATCCAACAATACCACCGAATCAAAGTAAGATGTTGGTGGTAAGCAGTATGACTATTATCGCCCACAACTCTTTGTGTCCTACTCATGCATATCATCTACGCATATACCTGGCTCTGATACCACTCTTGGGAACGTAGCATGCAATTCCAAAAAAATTCCAACTCTCACGCAAGATCTATCTAGGAGATGCATAGCAACAAGAGGGGGAGAGTGTGTTCACGTACCCTCGTAGACCGAAAGCGCAAGCGTTTTTCAACGCGGTTGATGTAGTCGAATTTCTTCTCGTTCCGACCGATCAAGCACCGAACGTACGGCACCTCCGAGTTCTGCACACGTTCAGCTCTACGTCCCTCAAACTCTTAATCCAGCAAAGTATCGAGGGAGAGTTTCGTCAGCACGACGGCGTGGCGACGGTGATGGTCAAGTGATCCGCGCAGGGCTTCGCCTAAGCACTACGTGAATATGACCGGAGGCGTAAACTATGGAGGGGGCGCCGCACACGCCTAACAATGTTTGTTGTGTGTTCTAGCGGTGCCCCCTCATATATATATATATAGGTTGGAGGGGAGGAGAGGCAGCCAAGGGGGCACCCCAAGTAGGAGGAATCCTACTTGGGGTCCTCCCAATTCGGCCTCCCCCTTTCCTATTCCTATTCAGAGTAGGAAGGGAAGAGGGGAAGGGGGAATCCTATTCCGTTTTTCCTTTCCTTCTTCCCCTTTCCTTCTCCAATTTGGCCAGCCCATATGGGGGGGGGCACCAGCCCCTTTGTGGCTGGTGTGTTTCCCCTCTTGGCCCATTAGGCCCATATAGCTTGCCGGGGGTTGCCCGGAACCCCTTCCGGTGACCTGATACGTAGCCGGTACCCCCAGAACACTTCCGGTGTCCGAATACTATCGTCCTATATATGAATCTTTACCTATCGACCATTTCGAGACTCATCATCATGTACGTGATCTCATCCGGGACTCCGAACAACATTCGGCCACCAAATCATATAACTCATATAATACAAAATCGTCATCCAATGTTAAGCGTGCGGACCCTACGGGTTCAAGAACTATGTAGACATGACCGAGACACCTCTCCGGTCAATAACCAATAGTGGAACCTGGATGCTCATATTGGTTCCTACATATTCTATGAAGATCCTTATCGGTCAAACCATAATGACAACATACGTTATTCCTTTTGTCATCGGTATGTTACTTGTCCGAGATTCGATCGTCGGTATCTTCAGACCTAGTTCAATCTCGTTACCGGCAAGTCTCTTTACTCGTTCCATAATGCATCATCCCGCAACTAACAAATTAGTCACATTGCTTGCAAGGCTTATCATGATGTGCATTACCGAGAGGGCCCAGAGATACCTCTCCGATACTCAGAGTGACAAATCCTAATCTCGATATATGCCAACCCAACAAACACCTTCGGAGATACGTGTAGAGCATCTTTATAATCACCCAGTTACGTTGTGACGTTTGATAGCACACAAGATATTCCTGCGGTATCCGGGAGTTGCATAATCTCATAGTCAAAGGAATATGTATATGACATGAAGAAAGCTATAGCAATAAAACTGAACGATCAACATGCTAAGCTAACGGATGGGTCTTGTACATCACATCATTCTCCTAATGATGTGATCCCGTTCATCAAATGACAACACATGTCTATGGTTAGGAAACTTAACCATCTTTGATTAACGATCTAGTCTAGTAGTGGCTTACTAGGGACATGGTGTTTTGTCTATGTATCCACACATGTATCAAGTTTCTGGTTAATACAATTCTAGCATTAATAATAAACTTTTATCATGATATAAGGAAATATAAAATAAAAACTTTATTATTGCCTCTAGGGCATATTTCCTTCACTGCCGACTTCCACCGTAGAGGAGTTTCTTTCCAGTCTCCGCATCTCCGACGTAGCTTCGACTGCGAGGGGGGTGGTGTTGAATATATTGTGTATGTGTATATTATGTCTTGGGCCCACCTCCTAGTTCATCTGTATAGTTGAGGTTGTGGCCCCCCTCTGTACATCATATATACGTGCCTGGTGCACCGATCAGTGTAATTGAGTTGCACAGCCTATTCTAGTCTTCTACACATATTGTTTGTACACACACAAAGATAATTTAGCCACTAGATCATCGACGCGCATTGATGCGCCCATGTATTTGTAATATTGAATGGTATTGCTTGATGAAAATATGGGGAGGCATTATGCATGAAAATTAAAGCAATTGTAGTATTTGTTTTTAAAGAGAAAAGTAATAGTAGTATTATAGAAATATTGCAAGCAGCAACCATGCCCGAGGCAACCATGCCCGAGGCAAAAACCTGAAAGTTAGTACTTCTTCCATCCTAAAAAACTCGTATTAAATTTATCTAAATAAGGACGTATCTAATTTATCTAGATATGATTAGATACATGCGTACCTCGATAAATCTAAAACAATCTTTTCGGGGTGGAGGTAATAGATGAGCAGACATGGCTTTTGAGGAGTTCAAATTCGGAAGGGCGGCTAATCACTCAGCAGGGTATCAAGAGTAGTAGTATTTTTTTTTTCTACGTAGCTCGTGGGGTTTCTTCTTGTTGTAATGAGTCATTTGCAATATCCTCTTTCTCCTCTCGCAAGGCGACTAGGGAAAACCTTCCTCCCCTCGATCTTCATAGGCGAGCCCGTGAATTCGCCTCCCCTCCGCCCGCCGCTCCGGCAGCCATTGGCGGGGAGGGGATTTCTGGTCCCTCAGATCCGGCTAGTAGATAGGTAAAATTTCTGGTCCCTCAGATCACGGACCCAGTCCGCATCATTGCTACTATCATCTTTCAACTTAGTTTTCCCTAGGAACATATCAAAAATAAAACAGGGGAGCTATACGCGAGCTATTGATCTACAACATAGATATGCAAATACTATCAGGACTAAGTTCATGATAAATTAAGTTCAATTAATCATATTACTTAAGAACTCCCACTTAGATAGACATCCCTCGAGTCATCTGAATGATCACGTGATCCAAATCAACTAAACCATGTCCGATCATCATGTGAGATGGGGTAGTCTTCAATGGTGAACATCTCTATGTTGATCATATCTACTATATGATTCACGTTCGACCTTTCGCTCTCTAGTGTTCCGAGGCCATGTCTATACATGCTACGCTCATCAAGTTTAACCAAAGTATTCCGCATGTGCAAAACTCTCTTGCACCTGTTGTATGTGAACATAGAGCCTATCACACCCGATCATCACGTGGTGTCTCAGCACGATGAACTCTCGCAACGGTGCATACTCAGGGAGAACACTTATACCTTGAAATTTTAGTAAGGGATCATCTTATAATGCTACCGCCGTACTACGCAAAATAAAATGCATAAAAGATAAACATCACATGCAATCAAAATATGTGACATGATATGGCCATCATCATCTTGTGCCTTTGATCTCCATCTCCAAAGCACCGTCATGACCTCCATCGTCACCGTCTTGACACCTTGATCTCCATCGTAGCATCGTTGTCGTCTCGCCAACTATTGCTTCTACAACTATCGCTACCGCATAGTGATAAAGTAAAGCAATTACACGGCGATTGCATTTCATACAAGAAAGCGACAACCATAAGGCTCCTACCAGTTGCCGATAACTTTTACAAAACATGATCATCTCATACAATAATGTATATCACATCATGTCTTGACCATATCACATCACAACATGCCCTGCAAAAACAAGTTAGACGTCCTCTACTTTGTTGTTGCAAGTTTTACGTGGCTGCTACGGGCTTCTAGCAAGAACCGTTCTTACCTACGCATCAAAAGCACAATGATTTTTCGTCAAGTGTGCTATTTTAACCTTCAACAAGGACCGGCCGTAGTCAAACTCGATTCAACTAAAGTTGGAGAAACAGACACCCGCCAGCCACCTTTATGCAAAACAAGTTGCATGTCTCTCGGTGGAACCGGTCTCATGAACGTGGTCATGTAAGGTTGGTCCGGGCCACTTCATCCAACAATACCGCCGACTCAAAGTAATACATTTGTGGTAAGCAGTATGACTATTATCGCCCACAACTCATTTTGTTCTACTCATGCATATCATGTATGCATAGACCTGGCTCGGATGCCACTGTTGGGGAACGTAGCATGCAATTTAAAAAAAAAATCCTACGAACAAGCAAGACCTATCTAGGAGATGCATAGCAACGAGAGGGGGAGAGTGTGTCCATGTACCCTCGTAGACTGAAAGTAGAAGCGTTAGGTTAACGCGGTTGATGTAGTTGAACGTCTTCACGATCCAACCGAACTAGTACCGAACGTACGGCACCTCCGAGTTCAGCACACGTTCAGCTCGATGACGTCCCTCGAACTCTTGATCCAGCAGAGGGTCGAGGGAGAGTTTCGTCAGCACGACGGCGTGGTGACGGTGATGGTGATGTGATTCGCGCAGGGATTTGCCTAAGCACTACGACGCTATGACCGGAGGAGTAAACTGTGCAGGGGGGCACCGCACACGGCTAAGAGAATAAGTGTTGTGCTATGGGGTGCCCCTGCCCTCGTATATAAAGGAGGAGGGGAGGAGGCGCCGGCCTAGAGGTGGTGCGCCAAGGGGGGGAGTCCTACTAGGACTCCACTCCTAGTAGGATTCGGCCCCCCTCTTATCCTTCTTACGGAGGGGGAAAGGGGGGAAGGAGAGGGAAGAGGAGAAGGAAAGGGGGGCGCGCCCCCTCCCCTAGTCCAATTCGGACTCCCCATGGGAGGGGGCGCGGCCACCCCTTGTGGGCTGCCTCCCCTCTCCCCTATGGCCCATGGAGGCCCAACAATTCCCTTGGGGGTTCCGGTGACCCCTCGGTACTCCGAAATATACCCGAACCATTCCGGTGTCCAAATATCATCGTCCAATATATCAATCTTTACCTCTCGACCATTTTGAGACTCCTCGTCATGTCCATGATCTCATCCAGGACTCCGAACAAACTTCGGTCACCAAAACACAACTCATAATGCAAATCGTCATCGAACGCTAAGCGTGCGGACCCTACGGGTTCGAGAACTATGTAGACATGACCGAGACACCTCTCCGGTCAATAACCAACAGCGGAACCTGGATGCTCATATTGGCTCCCACATATTCTACGAAGATCTTTATCGGTCATACAGTAATGACAACATACGTTATTCCCTCTGTCATCGGTATGTTACTTGCCCGAGATTCGATCGTCGGTATCTTCATACCTAGTTCAATCTCGTTACCGGCAAGTCTCTTTACTCGTTCCGTAATGCATCATCCCGCAACTAACTCATTAGTCACTTGCTTGCAATGCTTACTATGATGTGCATTACCGAGAGTTCCTAGAGATACCTCTCTGATACTTGGAGTGACAAATCCTAATCTTGATCTATGCCAACCCAACAAACACCTCCGAAGATACCTGTAGAGCATCTTTATAATCACCCAGTTACGTTGTGACGTTTGATAGCACACAAGGCATTCCTCCGGTATACGGTATTTGCATAATCTCATAGTCAAAGGAATATGTATATGACATGAAGTAAGCTATAGCAATAAAACTGAACGATCCTTATGCTGAGCTAACGGATGAGTCTTGTCCATCACATCATTCTCCTAATGATGTGATCCCGTTCATCAAATGACAACACATGTCTATGGTTAGGAAACTTAACCATCTTTGATTGACGAGCTCGTCTAATAGAGGCTTACTAGGGACACGGTGTTTTGTCTATGTATCCACACATGTATCAAATTTCCGGTTAATACAATTCTAGCATGAATAATAAACATTTATCATGACATAAGGAAATATGAAATAACAAATTTATTATTGCCTCTAGGGCATATTTCCTTCAGTCTCCCACTTGCACTAGAGTCAATAATCTAGTTCACATCGTCATGTGATTTAACACCAATAGTTCACATCATGAAAGTGTGTTATATCGACTAGAGGGGGGTGAATAGGCGACTTTTATGAATTCTTCACTGAGGAATTTGCGGGTGAGGAAATTCCTTAGTGAAGAACTACTTGCAGCGGAATAAGTACTCAGAAGTAAACATAACAGAACACAAGCATGGTCATCATGATGAAATGAAGACAAGCACAGAGTACAGAAAGCGTAAACACAGGATAACACAGGCTGAAGACAAAACAGACTAAAGAAATTGAACTGAGGAAATTGAGAAAGTCTTCAGTCAAAGTCTTCAAACAGATATGAACAAGCACACAACAACTGTAATGAGGAAATGAAAGAGTTGAGGAAATAGAACCAGTAAGCATGGTGAAGACAATGATTTGGTAGACCAGTTCCAACAGCTGTCTCAGTTGTACATCTGGTTGGAGCGGCTAGGTATTTAAACCTGAGGACACACAGTCCTCACCGTATTCTCCTTGAGCTAAGGTCACACAGACCTCGCCCAATCACTCATGGTAAGTCTTCAGGTGACTTCCAAAGCTTCACAAACTCGGTGACTCGGCAATCCACAATACCTCTTGGATGCTCTAGACCATGACGCCTAACCGTCTGGAAGAAGCACAGCCTTCAAAGGTAAGAAGCGTCGGATCCACACATGATCAATCTCTTCAGTGATGCTCAATCACTTTGGGTTTGTAGGTGTTTGGGTTTGGGTTTTCCTCACTCGATGATTTTCGCTCAAAGTCCTCGGAGGATGGGATGCTCTCAAATGACAAGTGTCAGTTTCTCTTGGAGCAGCCAACCAGCTAGTGGTTGTAGGGGGCGGCTATTTATAGCCTAGGGAGCAGCCTGACATGATAAGACATAAATACCCTTCAATGATATGACCGTTAGGTGGGTAGATATTTTGGTGCAGCTGGCACAAGGCACAACAACGGTCGAAAATTTGAGTATCAAATTCCTCAGGGCTATCTTGTTCCTCACAGTGTAGGCAATCCGCATTGGCGAATTCCTAACTTGTCAGTCAGAACAAATTCCTCAGAGCACAGAAGATCTTCGTCTCTATCACTGAACAATATGACTGAACTGTATGAGATTTCCAATGACTTCACTCGAATGGATTGGTAGGTGTAGGATTTTGAGTTGAGCATCACATGGAAATTGTTCCTTAGTATTTCCTCGACCCCCTTTAACAATGCGGTGTTTCCTATGACTCAAGAAAGAGAAAATGAAACTACGAAAACAAAAGTCTTCACGCTTCATGTTCCTCTAATGAATGCCAAGTCTTCAAGGTCACACCAATTTCTTCACTTTCAAAGTCTTCAGAAATCCAATGTCTTTAGTCGAAGAACTTCATTTTTAGGGGTCGACTTTCTCTGTAAATATCAAACTCCTCATAGACTTATAGACATGTGTACACTCATAAACACATTAGACCCTTAACCTACAAGTCTTCCATTCACCAAAATCACTAAGGGGCACTAGATGCACTTACAATCTCCCCCTTTTTGGTGATTGATGACAATATAGGTTAAGTTTTCAACAGGGATAACCATATGAAGTGTCAACACTGATATTGAGGAATTTGATTTGCAAGATATAGAAGAACTCCCCCTGAAGATGTGCATAGTGAGGAATTTGCTTTTGAAGCAATGCACATTTGAAGAATAGAATCATGGAGATCTCCCCCTATATCTTGTAAGTCATACACGCATTTGACATATAATATGAAGAATTTGAAATGCATGATGAAATATGGTGACTGATGTAATTCAGCATGCGTGCATTAGCATTAATGAGGAATAAGCATGCAAAAAACTCAGCAAAAGTATCAGGCCACCATAGAGTTTAAGTTTACAACTCGATCCAGCAAAGTCATCAGAAGAACGAGAGTTGTAACTTCGCAAAAAAACGCCCATATACGTAGACCCGCTTGAAGACTAACTCAAAATTTCTCCCCCTTTGTCATCGAATGACCAAAAGGGTTGAAAATGAGGACTAACACCCCTGAAGAATATCAAGTTGATGGAGGAGCGCCAGCGTTGTTGGGGTCATTTGTCGTAGTAGGGCATGCCGCAGTGTCGTCCAAGTCTTCATGCTCGTCGGTTTCACGCGATGAAGAATATGAGCTGGCCAACAAGGAAGGAACCTTGACCTTCTTGTATTTCTTCGGTGGAGGAGCAGACCAGTCAAAATCTTCCTTGAGACCCATGTTCTTCAAATCTTCTTCACCATATACATGTGACAGAATAGCCCAGGTGCGACCGAAGACTTCATGGAGGTAGTAATGGTTTTTCTTCACTGCATTATGTGTAGCAGTCATGTTGTGAAGAATAGAACCAAACTGATGCTCATGGTCAGTCATCACCCTGGGAGCTGTGGCTTGAGGAGTAGACTTGGGTGCATTGGTAGCAGAATCATGAGTGGCAGAGTCATCATTGGTGGAATAAGATGCAGCTTTGCGAAACTGACCATCCAATGGACGAATGCCTTCATCAATAACAGCTGGTGCCTTGCCCTATTCATCAGCTGAGGAATATGTCTGTTTGAGGACTTCGATTGGGGGCAAGTAGCTGAGGTGATTCTGAAAATCAGCCTTATAGTTGAGTGAAGACCTTGTTATGAGGAATCTCATAATCCACGGTGCATAAGGCTTCAGCTCAAACGGAGAAAGTGCAACGTTTGCCAGAGTCCTCATGAAGAAATCATGATATTTGACAGGGATGCCATGAATGATGTTGAATACCAGATTCTTCATGATGCCAACAATTTTCTCATCAGAGTAGTCGTGGCCTTTGATTGGACTCATAGTCTTCGTCAGAATGCGATAGACTGTTCTTGGTACATACTGCAATTCCTTCACGAGGAATTTGGTCCTTGAGGCTTGACCGGGCTTCAGAGGCTTCATAAGCACTTGCATATAATGAGCAGTGAGCTCAGGCTCTTGGTACAGGCAACAAGCTCCTTCAGGTGGAGGACTGATGGGCAGGGCGTGAAGTAATTCAGAGGCCGGTGCCTTTGTGAGTGTTTTCGGTCATCCAGTCCAAAACCCAGGAGTTCACATCGTCAGCATCTCCTGTGATGTGCAATGTTGCGTAGAATTGAAGAATGAGATCTTCATTCCAATCAACTATGTCTGTGCAAAAGTTGAGGAGGTCTGTGTCATGAAGCACACTGAGGACAGGGGTGAAGCATGGTAGTGATTCCATGTCCACATGAGGAATATGCTCGTGGTCGAAGACTTTGTCCTTGTTGAAGAGCAGTGAAGAATAGAAGTTGGCCTGGCTGGCGGTCCAGAAGCGCTTCCTTCTAAGACGAGCAGAATCATAGGGATTATAGTCAGTGAAGAACACGTGCTCGCCGAAGAAATCATCAGCCTTGAATTTCTGCTTCTTTGAGAATGGATCCTTTGGCTTGGGCTGAGGAGTGTCAGTCAATTGCATTATCACCTCAGGAATCGCAATCTCAGGTTGCACAGGCTGAGGAATTTCAGCTTCTTCTTCAGTGGCAGCCTGGGTCTTCAATTCTTCATTTACATTTTCTTCAGCACTAGTGGCTGGAATTTCTTCATGGACAGAAGGTGTGGCATGTGGTTCATCAGATCCCATTTGAACTGTAGTTACTGGGGACTGAGGAATTTGTTGCAACGGTGTGAACAGTAGAGAGTTGGGGTGCTGAGTTCCCCAAAAGTCATCATTCAGCACGGGTGTGGTACAGCCAATGTCCACATCTTCTTCTTCCATTTCTTCAACGCCGGCCTCTTCAGCAGTGAACTGAGGCACAAGCGAGGAGACAATTGGTGTTGAAGGGATTGCATCCGCTTCAATTTCTTCATCCAACTGCTCTGACGAAGCAGCAAAAGGAATGTCATCATCAGATTCACTAGGAATCACATATTCTTCATCAAAAGGAACAAGGTCCTTTGATGGCATGGTTCAGATAGGAACAGCATCAATTGGGTTGTCAAATGAGCTAGTCAATGGCTTCATCTTCTTATGGGCTGGAGAATCTGATGAAGTTGATGCTTTCCATTTCTTCATTGCTGCACACTCTGCGGCCTTGGTCTTCTTCACATTTGATGCAGATGGAAGGATCGGAGTTGGTGTAGGGGCAGGAGGAGCAGAGGAATTTCGTTGAATTTCTTCAAGCACAACTAATGCAGTTGCCCTGACTTCTTCATTTTCTTCAGGCGCACCACTACTGGATGCCCTGGCAATTTCATCAGCGGCTGGAATGCAGTCATCAGCCCTGATACCTTGAGTTTCTTCAGCAGCCTGAATGTCGTCAACGGTGCTAGCATTTTCTTCAGTCGGCTGAGCAGATGCTTCAGCCTGAGGATTTTCTTGTTGCGTTGGGGCTGCAACATTGGACGTGAACTTTTTAGTCAGTTTCACAAATCTGACTTTGGCTCCAAGCCAATCAGCACGGTATACGTCAAATTCATCACTGAGTTTCTTGATCTCAGATTGAATTGTGACAAGTTCTTCAGTTGTCATTGAGACAATGTTTTTCTTCAGGAAGCTCCTTCCTGTACTGTGCTTTCTTGAGCTGCCTGGCCTTCTCAAATTTCCATTTTTCTTCTTGGATGAAGGCAGTCAGCATATGACTTTGGCCAGGTGTCAGCTTGAAATCAGGCATAGGAGTGTTGGGGTCCTTATGCCAGAGATCAATGAAATCGAGGATCAACTTGGGATCCAAAAGAAGAGGCACATTTGTGCCGTTGGCTCGAGCGGCCTTGACTTGCCTATCTCTGATGATTTCGGCAAGTTCCTCATCATCAGCTTCGTCTTCATCAGATGGCACTTGGAAGGCGACCTGCTTCTTGTGAGGACTTGGGCGAGAACCTCGTCCAGCAGTGGCCTTTGCCTTCAGCAGAGAGGGTCCCGTTGAAGAATTTGGTGCAATTGAGGAACTAGCAGAAGCTCCTGAGGCAATAGAGATGCCTTTCGTCCTTTGGCACATGGCAAGGTGCACCGGTGCAGCGGATTTGATCGGAGTAGCTGAGGACTTTGGCGGAGGAGCTGAGGATGAGCGGGAGCAGCATGAGGAGTTGGCCGTGAGGGCTTTGAAGATTCTGGCCGTGAAGGCATTGCTGAGGAACTTGGCCGTGAGGGCATTGAAGATGAAGCACTTGGCTTATAAGCATGCTTCTTTGCCATGGCCTTCTTTGGCTTGACAGCAGAGGCACCAGCAGCAGCAGAGTCCTCATTGAATTTCCTCACTACTTCTCTTGCTTGTTTAGCCAACTTGGCCTGGCGCTTGGCCCATTCATCAGGATAATCCTCACCGTGCTTGAGGCTAGTGGGATCTTCTTCTTGGCCAGGTGCCAATGGAGGTCTTGGGCATGGAGGATTTAGAGCGAATTTCTTCATGTATTTGGAGTAGCATACCTATACTCCCTCCACTCTCTTGCCCATCTCCTTTCTATCCTCTGGATGTGCACTTTGCGCTGATTTTTGTCCTCTTTTCCAAACTTGGCCTCATCGGGAGTGCAGTAATCCTTGTATATGTCATCGGGGATTTCAAAAGCAGTATTAACCTCAGGCCTCTTTCCTCCTTTTTGTGGCTTCTTTCCATCAACCATTTTCTTCAGTTGAGGAATTTGAACAATGGAATTCTCTGAAGAAGTATGCAACTTTTCTTCGAGGAATGCTGCAAATGAGTTAAGTTGATGAGAACCTAGTGATTCAGTAGCGGACATGAGTACCTGTGAAGAGAGTATAGTTGCGAGGAATTTGGAGAGGTCATATGCGTTCTCAGAAGGTTTTGTAAAAAGAACAAGTTTGAGGAATTTGACCAGATGAGTCTTGAAGAATTTCACTAAGCGTTCTTTGTCTTAGGTTCCAGAGTTGTATAGATTGAGAATCCACACAATTGAGGAATCTTGAAGAAAAACGTAGCTTAGAGAAATGAATCAAGAACAGATGACATGTGAGGTGTTTAGTGTCTGAAGATTTGAAGAAAAACACCTTTGAAGATTTTGTAGTAACCATTTGAATCAAAGAAGGCAGTAAAAGTAACTTTTAATTACCCTGGACGAAGAACACGACGAACTGGGAAGTGTAGATGTGGAGTTCGTCAGTTCAGATCTTCCACGCCCTAACTCGGCTGAGGAAGACAACTACGACGGCGGAGGAGGGAAGAAATCTGCGGCCGGCGCGAGTACGACGACGACGAGGTCGAGGCAGTGAGCTCTTCCTCACCGGCAACGATGAAGTAGCGGCAGCGCTAGGGTTTGAGAAGCTCGAGCTGGAGTGAGGTCGAGCGGAGTAAAGGAGAAGTGAGGAAGGGGAGGGGTATATATAGCCACGGTGAAAAATTGTTCGCCTGAAGAAATTGGACGAACGTGCCCCTGACCCTTCTCATTCGCTTGACATGTGTCACCCACGTATTGAGAAGTGGAGATCGTGTGAGATCGTGGGTGACTAGATAAGTATTTCGTGGAATGCGGAACAGTTTGAGCGGCAAAGCCGAAAATTTGAATAAGATAAGTTAAAAGTTCCGTTCGCAAATTCTTCAGCTGACAAGGACACAGTGAAGATTTTGAACGAGTTTCAAATAGAACACACGTGAAGAATTTGTGAATAGACCGGGTTGAGTTTAGCATACAGGGGGAAGGGTCCGATCACATTCACTTAGCAGAAAAGACAACATGAAGAAATAACAATAAGTGAATGCTGTAGAGCACATAAACTCATATATATATATATATATATACATAGTCAATGAAGAAAAACGACGGAAATAGTGAAGGCAATGCAAAGTTGAAGAACATGAACAACTAAGGAATTTCAAAACAAAAAAACTCAAATTGAAGATTTTCAACTTTTGGTGGTGGCATGACCCACCGTATAAGAATGATGATTTCAGACACCGCATACAATTGTCGTAGGGTTCTGAGAGTCAAATTCTTCGTTAATTTCTTCACACTTAGAGTGTTATTCTTCATTGATTGAAGAAAAACTTTACTTCATGTGTTGCACATCTAAGTCATCAATTTTGCATAAGTGTTAGGATGAGTGTCCTTTTCAAAGAGCATTCGAAGATTCTAAGATAATTAGCTCAGACCGCAACTTGCTAAATCTCTTCTCATCCAAGGGCTTTGTGAAGATATCGGCTAGCTGTTCTTCAGTCTTCACATGCTCAATAGAAATGTCGCCCTTCAACACATGATCACGAAGAAAGTGATGACGAATCTGAATGTGCTTTGTCTTCGAGTGCTGAACTGGGTTGTGAGAAATCTTGATGGCACTCTCATTGTCACAGAAGAGAGGCACATTCTTCACGTTGACGCCATAGTCCTTGAGAGTTTGCTTCATCCACAACAATTGAGCACAGCAAGAACCAGCAGCAATGTACTCAGCTTCAGTAGTAGACAGTGATACGTAGTTCTGTTTCTTCGAGGACCAACAGACCAAAGATCGTCCGAGGAAATGGCATGTGCCAGATGTTGACTTGCGGTCCACATGATCACCAGCATAGTCAGAGTCAGAATATCCAATGAGATCAAAAGCCGAGCCCTTGGGGTACCATAATCCAAGTGTTGGTGTGTGAGCTAGATATCGAAGAATATGCTTCACAACCTTATGGTGTGATTCCTTCGGTGTAGCTTGAAATCGGGCACACATGCAAACAGTAAGCATAATATCTGGCCTAGATGCACATAAGTACAATAAAGAGCCAATCATGGAGCGATATACCTTTTGATCGAAGTCAATACCATTTTCATCAGTGCATAGATGGCCATTTGTGGGCATAGGGATTTTGACGCCTTTGCAATCTTGCATGCCGAATTTCCTCAGTACATCCTTGAGGTATTTCTTCTGAGATATGAATATGCCATTTTGTTGTTGACGAATTTGAAGACCTAAGAAGAATTTCAATTCTCCCATCATAGACATTTCATATTCCTCTCTCATCATATAACCAAATTCATCAGTGTAACATTGGTTAGTACAGCCAAAGATAATATCATCAACATATATTTGGCACACAAATAATTCACCGTCATAAGATTTAGTGAAAAGAGTAGGGTCAAGTGAACCGGGTTTGAAGCCTTTCTTCATGAGGAATTCCTTCAAAGTATCATACCACGCCCGAGGGGCCTGCTTGAGGCCATAGAGGGCCTTATTGAGTCTGAAGACTTTGTCAGGATGCTTTGGATCTTCAAAACCTGGGGGTTGAGAAACATATACTTCTTCATCAAGCTTACCATTGAGGAATGCACTTTTCATATCCATTTGATACAAGGTGATATCATGATGGTTAGCATAAGCAAGCAATATTCGAATAGCCTCAAGTCTAGCAACAGGTGCAAAAGTTTCATCGAAATCAATTCCTTCAACCTGTGTGTAGCCTTGAGCTACAAGTCATGCCTTATTTCTCACCACAAGGCCATTTTCATCTTGCTTGTTGCGGTAGATCCACTTTGTGCCAATGATATTATGCTTGCGAGGATCTGGATGTTTGACCAGTTCCCAGACGTTGTTGAGCTCGAACTGATGTAATTCTTCTTGCATAGCTTGAATCCACTCAGGCTCCAGAAATGCTTCATCTACCTTAGCGGGCTCTGTGATAGAGACAAAAGCAAAGTGCCCACAAAATTTAGATAAATGTGAAGCTCTTGAGCGTGTGAGAGGACCTGGTGCTTCAATGTCATCGATGATCTTCTCAATTTGCACTTCTTTTGCAATGCGAGGATGAGCTGATTGTCATCGAGGAATTTGATCAGCATTTTCTTCAGCACCATTTTCTTCAGGTGCCTCAGCTCGACGTTCTTCACGTTCTGGAATGAATTCTTTAGCAGATTCTTCGGTAGGAATGACATCCTTAATAGCCTTGAACTTGATAGATTCCTCAGGTGCTGGTTCATCTATCACAGAAGAAGGTAGGTGCTCTCTTTGCGAGCCATTAGTTTCATCGAACCGCACATCTATAGTTTCAACAACCTTGTGAAGAACGTTGTTGAAGACTCTGTAGGTGTGCGAGTCCTTTCCGTAACCAAGCATAAGACCTTCATGTGCTTTCGGTGCAAATTTAGAGTTGTGATGAGGATCTCTAATCCAACATTTAGCACCGAAGACTTTGAAATAACTCACATTGGGTTTCTTGTCAGTGAGGAGTTCATAGGCAGTCTTCTTGAAGAATTTGTGAAGATATACTCTGTTGATGATGTGGCATGCAGTATCAATTGCATCAATCCAGAAACGACGAGGCGTTTTGTATTCATCAAGCATAGTGCGAGCCATCTCAGCAAGAGTCCTATTCTTGCGCTGCACAACGCCATTCTGCTGAGGAGTATAAGGAGCAGATAACTCATGAGTAATACCAAGTTCATCAAGATAGTCATCAAGACCAGAATTCTTGATCTCAGTTCCATTGTCACTTCTGATGTGCTTGATCTTCACACCAAAATTGGTTGAAGCCCTCGAGGAAAATCGTTTGAAGACTTCCTGCACTTCATGTTTGTAAGTAACAATGTGTACCCAAGTGTAACGAGAGTAATCATCAACAATAATAAAGCCATATTGAGATGCTTCATTTGAAACTGCAGCATAATGATTTGGACCGAAGAGATCCATATGAAGAAATTCAAATGGATGAGTAGTGGTCATGATAGTCTTCGCTGGATGCTTGGCCTTGGTCATCTTTCCAGCTTCACAGGCCCCGCATAAGTGATCCTTGAGGAATTTGACATTCTCAATGCCAATGACATGCTTCTTCTTTGCAAGCGTGTGCAAATTCCTCATGCCTGCATGACCAAGTCGTCGATGCCATAGCCAGCCTTCTGAAGCTTTTGCAAGTAGGCATACGGCTGGTTGTGGTCCTGTAGAGAAATCAACAATATACAAAACTCCTCTCCTAAAGCCTTCAAAGACTTTGGAATTGTCAGCTTCCATGATCACAACACAACGATCCTTGCCAAAGACAACAACCATATCAAGATCACAAAGCATTGAGACAGACATGAGGTTGTATCCTAAGGACTCGACAAGCATGACTTTGTCCATGTGTCGATCCTTTAAGATCGCAACCTTACCTAGACCCAATACCTGACTTTTGCCTTTGTCAGCGAAGATGATATGCTTCAGATGCGATGGAGATAAGGGAGCATCCATCAATAGATTCTTGTCACCAGTCATGTGATTTGTACATCCACTATTGAGGACCCACTTAGTGGCTTTGGGTTGATCATCCTGCAGATGAATTAGTGCAGCTTACGAACTCATATACTTCATCAGTGAAGAATATGACATTAATTCATCAGATCAATTTCATCAAGCAGTGCAACAGATAAAACAGTATGAGGACGTGAGAAATGAAAATTCATTTCTTCATGATTAGCCTGCGTCCTATCAGGCAATCTCAGGTCTCCAGCAAATTCTTCAGACGTTTACGCATGTCTGGAGACCTGACCCTGCAGAAGATATTAGTTCTTTTTCTTCACCACCCACATCTGAAGGGGTGGCAAAGAGTTCATCACTCTGCGAACTCCATGCGAGAAAGGTGGCATAGAAGCCAATCCATTTTGTTTCACATTAGAGGTGTTAGGGTAAGCATATGAATAAGTAGAGAAATTCTTCGAGGACTTATGAACATAATGGTTAGAAGAGTAATGCTCATATTCATATCCCTTAGTTCTTCATTGCGAAACAGAGGGATTAGCACGATGATGATCATATGAGGACTATGATCCTTTTGAGGATTTTGATCCACGTGAGGAATTCGGTCCGCATGAGGACTTGGATCCATATGAAGAATTTGATCTGGGGTTCCTATTCTTCACGGGTGGTGTCATGAGGACATTCACCTGAAGACTTTCAAGGCATTTTTTGGGAACCCGGATTTTCTTCATAGGGGAACCATTCCTGCAGTTAGTGCCAACATATCTAGCAAATACTTCACCATTCTGATTTTTGAACAGTTTATAGTTGGAGTCAATTGACTCATCAGAAGAATGAGGAGATTCACATGTAAAGCCAGATAGATTAGATGGATCTACTGGAGGTCCCTTTGCAGCAACCCATGAGGTTTTGGGGTACTGCTCAGGCTTCCAATATGTATCATCAGCATTGAGTTTCCTCTCAAAGGCAATACCCTCTTTCCTAGGGTTCCTGTTGAGGATCTGCTTTTTAAGCACATCACAAAGAGTCTAATGCCCTTTGAGGCTTTTGTACATGCCTGTCATGTACAATTTCTTCAGCCCTGCATCATCAGTGATACTAGCAATGTCCTCAGATGAGGAATTAGTGATAGCAGAGACAGTTGAAGAATTTGTAGCATTAGAAGCATTTGAGCATTCAGGTGATGAATTAGCAGATTCATGTTCAATGCATTTCAAACATGGAGGAACAAATTCTTCCTGAGCAGCGCTGATTTGTTGAGCTAGCAATGAATCACGCTCCTTCTGAAGATCTTCATAACTCACTCTTAGCTTCTCAAGATCTTGCTTTCTTTGAAGAAATTCATAAGAAAGCTTCTCATGATCAGATAAGAGAGTGTTATGATGACCTTGAAGGTTGTCAAACTTAGACTGAAGTCTCTGAAGATTTTCAGTCAAGGTTTTAGTGCGATCCATTTCTTCACCCAACATATCATCACTTTTGTCTAGCATGTTTTGAACCTTTTCAAAAGCCTTTTGGTGTTTCACAGCAATCTTAGCAAGTTTAGAGTAGCTGGGCTTGAGGTTTTCATCAGATTCATTCTCACTTGATTTAGAGGAGGTATATTTGAGTACCTTGGCACCCTTTGCCATGAAGCAATAGGTGGGAGCGTAGTCATCATTGCCTTCATCAGCCTTGTTGGTGAGGTCATTTTCTTCAGAGTTGAAGATAGACTTGCTGACGAATGCAGTAGCGAGGGCTAGGCTCGCCACACCGGACTCGGACTCCTCAGATCCCTCCTCTTCCTCATGTTCCTCAGATTCAGCCTCAGAGTCCATTTCCTTGCCAATGAATGCCCGAGCCTTCTTGGATCTGCTCTTCTTGTGAGATGAAGACTTCGAGGATTTTGATGATGAAGATTTTGACGATTTCTTCTTCTTCGCGTCATCAGAACTGTAATCCTTGTATTTCTTCTTCTTTGATTACTTTTCCCACGGAGGACAATCTTGAATGTAGTGACCAGGCTTCTTGCATTTGTGGCACAGCCTCTTCTTGTAGTCAGTGGATGAGGAATCATTACTCCTTGAGGGTTTTCCAAAGCGACCACGTCTTGAGAACTTCTGAAATTTCTTCACGAGCAGTGCTAGTTCATGGCTCAGTTCTTCAGGATCACCAAGGCTGCTGCCAGAATCTTCATCTTCAGATTCATATACTACCTTGGCCTTCAGGGCACGTGATCTGCCATAGCTCAAACCATAGTGATCTCTCTTCTCAGCAAGCTGGAACTCATGAGTATTTAGCCTCTCGAGAATATCAGCGGGATCAAGTGACTTGTAGTCAGCACGCTCTTGTATCATCAGTGCCAGAGTATCAAATGAGGAATCAAGCGATCTCAGCAATTTCTTCACCACCTCATGGTCGGTGATGTCAGTGGCACCAAGCGCTTGAAGCTCATTTGAGATTTCAGTGAGGCGATCGAAGGTTTGTTGAACATTTTCATTGTCAAGTCTTTTGAAGCGGTTGAAGAGATTGCGAAGAACATCAACTCGAGAGTCACGCTGTGTTGAGACTCCTTCATTGACTTTGGACAACCTATCCCAGATAAGCTTAGCAGTTTCCAAAGCACTCACTCTTCCATATTGTCCTTTGCTCAGATGGCCACATATGATATTCTTTGCTTGAGAATCGAGTTGCTTGAATCTCTTCACATCAGCAGCATTCAGAGAAGGTGTGACTGAGGGAACACCATTTTCCACAACATACCAGAGATCATTATCAATGGCCTCAAGATGCATTCGCATCTTATTCTTCTAGTAGGGGTAGTCCGTCCCATCGAAGGTAGGACACCCAGCAGAAACCTTGATCATACCTGCGGTCGACATAACTAAAACTCCAGGCGGTTAAACCAAAATCACACAGAACAAGGGAGTACCTTGCTCTGATACCAATTGAAAGTGCGTTATATCGACTAGAGGGGGGGTGAATACGCGATTTTTATGAATTCTTCACTGAGGAATTTGCGGGTGAGGAAATTCCTTAGTGAAGAACTACTTGCGGCGGAATAAGTACTCAGAAGTAAACATAACAGAACACAAGCATGGTCATCATGATGAAATGAAGACAAGCACAGAGTACAGAAAGCGTAAACACAGTATAACACAGGCTGAAGACAAAACAGACTGAAGAAATTGAACTGAGGAAATTGAGAAAGTCTTCAGTCAAAGTCTTTAAATAGATATGAACAAGCCCACAACAACTGTAATGAGGAAATGAAAGAGTTGAGGAAATAGAACCAGTAAGCTTGGTGAAGACAATGATTTGGTAGACCAGTTCCAACTGCTGTCTCAGTTGTACATCTGGTTGGAGCGGCTAGGTATTTAAACCTGAGGACACACAGTCCCGGACACACAGTCCTCACCGTATTCTCCTTGAGCTAAGGTCACACAGAGCTCACCCAATCACTCATGGTAAGTCTTCAGGTGACTTCCAAACCTTCACAAACTCGGTCACTCGGCAATCCACAATTCCTCTTGGATGCTCTAGACCATGACGCCTAACCGTCTGGAAGAAGGACAGTCTTCAAAGGTAACAAGCATCGGATCCACGCAGGATCAATCTCTTCAGTGATGCTCAATCACTTTGGGTTTGTAGGTGTTTGGGTTTGGGTTTTCCTGACTCGATGACTTTCGCTCAAAGTCCTCGGAGGATGGGATGCTCTCAAATGACAAGTGTCAGTTTCTCTCGGAGCAGCCAACCAGCTAGTGGTTGTAGGGGCGGCTATTTATAGCCTAGGGAGCAGCCCGACATGATAAGACATAAATGCCCTTCAATGATATGACCGTTGGGTGGGTAGATATTTTGGGACAGCTTGCACAAGGCACAGCAACGGTCGGAAATTTGAGTATCAAATTCCTCAGGGCTATCATGTTCCTCACAGTGTAGGCAATCCGCACTGGCGAATTCCTAACTCCTCAGTCAGAACAAATTCCTCAGAGACCAGAAGATCTTCGTCTCTGTCACTGAAGAATATGACTGAACTGTATGAGATTTCCAATGACTTCACTCGAAGGGATTGGTAGGTCTAGGATTTTGAGTTGAGCATCACATGGAAATTTTTCCTTAGTATTTCCTCGATCCCCTTTAACTGTACAGTGTTTCCTATGACTCAAGAAAGAGAAAATGAAACTATGAAAACAAAAGTCTTCACGCTTCATGTTCCTCGAATGAATGCCAAGTCTTCAAGGTCACACCAATTTCTTCACTTTCAAAGTCTTCAGAAATCCAAAGTCTTCAGTCAAAGAACTTCATTTTTAGGGGTCGACTTTCTCTGTAAATATCAAACTCCTCACAGACTTATAGACTTGTGTACACTCATAAACACATTAGACCCGTAACCTATAAGTCTTCAATTCACCAAAATCACTAAGGGGCACTAGATGCACTTACACATCACCATGTGATTAACACCCATAGTTCACATCGCCATGTGACCAATACCCGAGGGGTTTACTAGAGTCAATAATCTAGTTCACATCGCCATGTGATTAACACCCAAAGAGTACTAAGGTGTGATCATGTTTTGCTTGTGAGAGAAGTTTAGTCAATGGGTCTGCCACATTCAGATCCGTATGTATTTTGGAAATTTCTATCTCTACAATGCTTTGCATGGAGCTACTCTAGCTAATTGCTCCCACTTTCAATATGTATCCAGATTGAGCCTCAGAGTCATCCTGATCGGTGTTAAAGCTTGCATCGACGTAACTCTTTACAAACTCTTTATCACCTCCATAACCGAGAAATATTTCCTTAGTCCTCTAAGGATAATTTTGGCCGTTGTCTAGTGATCTACTCCTGGATCACTATTGTACCCCTTTGCCAAACTCATGGCAAGGTACACAATAGGTCTGGTATACAGCATGGCATAGTTTATTGAACCTATTGTCGAGGCATAGGGAATGACTTTCATTCTCTCTCTATCTTCTGCCGTGGTCTTGTTTTGAGTCTTACTCAACTTCATACCTTCCAACTCAGGGAAGAACTCCTTCTTTGACTGATCCATTTTGAACTCCTTCAAATTCTTATCAAGTTATGTACTCATCGAAAGTCTTATCAACGGTCTTGATCTTTCTTTATAGATCTTGATGCCCAATATGTAAGTAGCTTCACCGAGGCCTTTGATACGTCTCCAATGTATCTACTTTTTTCACGCTTTTCCTCTTGTTTTGGACTCTAATTTGCATGATTTGAATGAAACTAACCCCGGACTGATGTTGTTTTCAGCAGAACTACAATGGTGTTGTTTCTGTGCAGAAATAAAAGTTCTCGGAATGGAACGAAACTTTGTGAGGATTTTTTATATCAATAATAAGAATTTCTGGAGCCAAGACCTGCCGGAGAGGGGCACCAGGGCACACCCCCTCTCCTGGCGCGCCCAGGTGGGTTGTACCCACCTGGTGGCCCCGCTGACGACCCCCCTGATACTATAAAATCACATATTTCTAGAAAAAAATCAGGGAGAAAGAATTATCGCGTTTCACGAGACAGAGCCGCCGCCAAGCCCTGTTCTTCCTCGAGAGGGCAGATCTGGAGTCCGTTTGGGGCTCCGGAGAGGGGGGTCTTCGTTCTTTGTCATCACTAACCCATCTCCATCGCCAATTCCATGTTGCTCCCCACCGGGAGTGAGTAATTCCTTTGTAGGCTCGCTGGTCGGTGAGGAGTTGGATGAGATTCATCATGTAATCGAGTTCGTTTTGTTAGGGCTTGATCCCTAGTATCCACTATGTTCTTAGATTGATGTTGCTAAGACTTTGCTATGCTTAATGCTTGTCACTTTGGGCCCGGGTGCCATGAACTCAAATCTGAACCGTTTATGAATTCATCATTATATCCATGTTTTAGATCCGATCTTGCAAGTTATAGTCACCTACTACGTGTTATGATCTGGCAACCCCGGAGTGACAACAACCGGGCCCACTCCCGGTGATGACCGTAGTTTGAGGAGTTCATGTATTCACTATGTGTTAATGCTTTGTTCTGGTTCTCTATTAAAAGGAGGCCTTAATATCCCTTAGTTTCCAATATGGACCCCGCTGCCACGGGAGGGCAGGACAAAAGATGTCATGCATGTTCTTTTAATAAAGCACGTATGACTATTTACGGAATACATGCCTACATTATATCGATGAACTAGAGCTAGTGTTGTTTCGCCCTAGGTTATAACTGTCACATGATGCATATCATCCAACAAGTAACCAATCCAATGCCTACAAATTTATCTTACATTGTTTCTGCTAAGTTACTACTGCTATCATCACTGTTACACTTGCTAAAAAAATACTGCTATCACTGTTACTGTTACCGTTGCTACCGTCACTACTATCAAAATTATCATATTACTTTGCAACTGATTACTTGCTGTAGATAATTAATCTCCAGGTGTGGTTGAATTGACAACTCAGCTGCTAATACCTTCATATATTCTTTGGCTCCCCTTGTGTCGAATCTATAAATTTGGGTTGAATACTCTACCCTCGAAAACTGTTGCGATCCCCTATACTTGTGGGTTATCAAGACCTTTTTCTGGCACCATTGCCGGGGAGCATAGAAATATTTGTTGAGTCACTTGGGATTATTATCAATTTATCACTATGAAGAATCTGAAGGATCCAAAGACTAAGATATTTCCCTCAAAGACGAGGGGAGGTAAGGAACTACCATCCAGTTCTGCTCTAGATTCACCTTCTGTTATGAGTAAACTTGCAACACCACCACATGCTATTAATTCTAATATGTCGCAAGTTATTGATGATGCTACTTCTACTATGAATGATGATTATGATGATGCTAGTACCTTGCTTGATAATGATGATGTGCCACTTGGTGAATTTCTTGATGAACAAATTGCTAGAGTAATACAACATGATGTTGAAATCTGATGATGAGCTTGAAACTGAAACTCCTAAAACACCTGCTAGAGCTAACCTTTCTAGATATGAATTGCCTAAGGTGCCGGAAGGTTATGTTATGAATGAGGAGACAACTAGAGATATTCTTACTTGTAAGGATAGAGATGATCTAGAGAAATTATTATGCAAGTACAAGGAAAAATCTCTTAATGCTAGAATGAAATGTGATCCTAAGTTTGCTACTTCACCTATCTTTATTGATGATAAGGATTATGAATTCTCTGTCGACCCAGAGTTGATTACTTTGGTTGAATCTGATCCTTTCCATGGTTATGAAACTGAAATTGTTGTGGCACACCTCACTGAGTTGAATGATATAGCCACCCTTTTTACTCATGATGAGAAAACTCGCTATTACTTTATTCTCAAATTATTTCCTTTCTCATTAAAGGGTGATGCTAAAGCTTGGTACAATACTCTTGCTCCTGGTTGTGTGCGTAGTCCCCATGATATGATTTATTACTTCTCTGAAAAATATTTTTCTTCTCATAAGAAACAAGCTGCCTTGCAGGAAATATTTAACTTTGTGCAAACTAAAGAAGAGATTCTCCCACAAGCTTGGGGGAGGCTTTGCCAGTTACTTAATGCTTTGCATGATCATCCTCTTAAGAAAAATGAAATACTTGATATCTTCTATAATGGACTAACCGATGCTTCTAGGGACTTCCTAAATAGTTGTGCTGGTTGTGTTTTCAGGGAACGAACTATTGCTCAAGCTGAAGAATTATTGAATAATATATTGAAAATTTATGATGATTGGACTCTTCCTGAACCACCGGCTAAACCCACTCCGAAGAAGAGGGGTATATTATATCCCAGTCCTGAAGATATGCAAGAGACAAAGAAATCTATGAAGGAAAAAGGTATTAAAGCTGAGAATGTTAAAAATTTACCTCCTATTGAAGAAATACATGGGCTTAATACACCACCATTGACTAAGGTGGTAGAGGTAAATTCTCTTATGAAGTTCAATGAAAATGATAATCCTCACAATATGCATCCTAGTCAATGCCTTTATGAGTTTGAAAACTACATTAGAAAACAAGATCACTTCAATGCAAATGTTATGAAACAATTGAAATAGAATTCTGATATGATTGCTCGCTTGAGTGACTTGTTATTTAGAATCTCAAATGATGTTAGAGGTGTTGGAAAACATGCTTCTATGGTACAAACTCAGCTAGAACAAGTTGCTAAATCACAAAGAGAATTGCTTGATGAAATGAATCATAATATGCATGACTTTGCTGTTAGAGTGCAACTATAGGAGGTAAAATGACTCAGCAACCACTTTATCCTGAGGAACACCCCAAAAGAATTGAACAAGACTCACAAAGAAATAACACTAGTGCACCTAGTCCTTCTAAAAAGAAAAAGAAGAAAAAAAATGATAGGACTTTGCACACTTCTAGTGAACCTGAAATAGAGAAACCTCCTGACAATGAAAATGAAACTTCTATCTCTGATGCTGAAACTCAATCTGGTAATGAACATCCACCTAGTGATAATGAAAAAGATAATGCTGATGTTCATGAAGATGCTCAACCAAATGAAAAAGAACCAGATAATGATGTTGAAATAGAACCACCTATGTATCTTGATAACCCACAACCCAAAAAATAAAAGGTATGATAAAAGAGACTTTGTGGCTAGGAAACACGGTAAAGAAAGAGAACCGTGGGTTCAAAAACCTATGCCTTTTCCACCCAAGTCAACTAAAATGAATGATGATGAAGAATTTGAACGCTTTGCTGAAATGTTGAGGCCAGTCTTTTTGCGTATTCATTTGACTGATATCTTGAAAATGCCTCCTTATGCAAAGTATATGAAAGACATCATCACTAATAAGAGAAAAATACTGGAAGTTGAAATCTCCACCGTGCTTGCTAATTATACTTTCAAATATGGAGTACCTAAAAAACATGGAGATCAGGGTATACCAACTATACCTTGCTCCATCAAAAAGAATTATGTGAAAACTACTTTGTGTGATTTAGGAGCTGGTGTTAGTGTTATGCCTTTCACTTTATATAAAAGACTTGACTTGAATAAACTCACACCTACTGAAATATCTTTGCAAATGGCTGACAAGTCAACTGCCATACCTATCGGTATCTGTGAGGATGTGCCCGTTGTTGTTGCTAAGGTTACTATTTTGACTGACTTTGTTATACTTGAGATGCTCGAGGACGATAACATGTCGATTATCCTTGGTAGACCCTTCTTGAATACTGCAGGGGCTGTTATTGATTGCAATAAAAGGAAGGTCACTTTTCATATTAATGGTAATGAGCATACGGTGCACTTTCCGAAGAAACAATTCCAAGTGAATGGTATTAATGTTATTGAGAAATCTCCGACAATCACTATTGGAAGTTTTCAAATACCTTTACCTACTGTCAAAAAGAAATATGAAATGCTTATTGTTGGGGAGATGCATATACCCATTGAGGTAACTTACTGATTTACTTAGAACACTAAGAATTCAACATGCAAGCACATCTACAGCAGCACCAAGAGTAGCTATTTATTCAAAGTATAAACCACTAAAACAATAACTAATTGGACAAATGCTGGAGTCACATACCAAGCAACAATCCCCTCAAACAGTTTCAGAAACGGAGCTTCGAGCAAAGAGATCGAAATCCGCGGGTTTGAGCTTTGGTTCAAAGTTTTGCTTTCCTGCCTAGAAATAATCCTCCTGAAGTGAGCTTTGACTTATATGCTGAGAACCATCAGATACCACTTACTGAGTTTTGTAACATATGCATGATCCCGTCTGATGGGAGCTTGGTTGAGCCTAGGCCGGCTGAGTTTTAGGCCTTCTGTCGCACTTTGAAAGTGGATGATGAGAGAAGAGTGTCAGCCATCACTGTCGGTGGCTTACATTTTCCTGTTGTTCGTTACTTTGCACTCTTCATTACCAAATGCTTGCTTGCTAGAGAGAAGGTGGGTGCACTTAGTTCACCAGACCTTGCTGTTTTACGCCGTGCAGTAGAGGGCGACAACACTTATAGCTTGGGAGCTATCGTGGCTCGTCGCCTCCATCTTAATAAATCTTGGGGTAAAATACATGGTGGGATTTTTGCTACTCGTTTGGAGGCTCACTTCGAGGTTGAGATATGACCTCATGATTACCCCCTGGCCAAGGTTTACCTAGACCGAGCAGCCATCGATCACCATCACTTTCTTGCACATGATCGTCCTGATATTGCCATCCCTTATAACCTGGTTTATAGCGTTGAAACTTGTGATGTTATCCCCTTGCCTGCACCTGCTTTGTTTGATTCTGTTGCTAGGGGCGGATACCGGATTATGCCTGCAGACATCCTCGCCTACTAGAACGCTCACGCTGTTGCAGAGGCTGCTCAGGGACCTCAGCAGTGGGATGAGTGGATGGCCGCTCCTCGGGATACCTACTACCCTCCAGGCTACTGATCGACTACCAAGTTAGGCTAAAATCCTAAGCTTGGGGGAGTACGTGTTCCCACCGACATTACATTCATGTCTACATATCATTTTATTTGTCGGTGTTCACACTTTTTCATTGTATCATCCATGCTTAAATTTATTTTCTTGCTTTCTTCTTGTGTGTTTGAAAAACTTTAGAAAAACGTAAAAAATTAGTTGTAGTAATTTACTTTCTATGCATGCTTAGTAGTAGCACTAAAAAGAAAATCCAAAAAGATTTCCTTGTTCTTCTTTTGCTTGTTGGGAGCTTTCCCGTGTAAATAGTCTTTCTCGTTTTTTTCCCATTTATTTGCTTGTTCAAGAAAACCAAAAACTCCAAAAATATTTCGGTGTGTTTCTCTGAATTTATTTTCTTTTTATTCGAGTCTTACCGAGGAGAAGACCACGATGAAAATGTTGAGTGGCTCTCATATGAATAATTGTTGAACTGATAAAGAACCCATTTTACCTTGTCTTCTCCTGTTGAATAAAATGTTTTGCAGATTCCAGCTTAGTCATGGCACTCTTGCACTATTATTATTTTCATATCATTCGGTCGTGCAACTGAAAGGCAATAATGACGATATTCGATGAGCTGTCCGTGGCAAAGAGAAACTGGTATGAACTCAACTTGTTCTGTTTGTGTAAATATGTTTAACCCAATATCCAGGCTTCAGCCCTTTATGATTAAACATGTTTGCAATGACAATTAGAGATTATAGTTCCTCATGCCATGCATAAATAGCTAGGAGTGGATAATGATTTATCTTGGATATCAACATAGCGTTAAAATGATTGTGATGTAGTATGATGATATGGTATCCTCCTCCGAATGTTCAAGTGGATTGACTTGGCACATGTTCATGCATGTAGTTGAATCAAAACAAACATAGCCTCTATAATATTTATGTTCATGGTGTACATATCCTACTCATGCTAGCGTCCAATGTTACTGCTACCTCTTGAGCATGCGTTGGTTTTCCCTTGAAGAGGAAAGGGTGATGCAGCAAAGTAGTGTAATTATTTCCCTCAGTTTTTGAGAACCAAGGTATCACTCCAGTAGGAGATTACACACAAGTCACCTAGTACCTGCACAAACAATCAAGAACCTTGCAACCAACGCGATAAAGGGGTTGTCAATCCCTTCACGCTCACTCGCAAAAGTGAGATCTAATATAGATAGTAAGATAAATATTTTTGGTATTTTTGTTGTATAATTGGAAAATAAAGATTGCAAAATAGTAAACGAGATGTGATGTAAATAAAAGAGATGCAATATAATGAGAAAGAGACCCGGGGGCCATAGGTTTCACTAGTGGCTTCTCTCAAGATAGCATGTATTACGGTGGGTGAACAAATTACTGCCGAGCAATTGATAGAAAAGCGCATAGTTATAAGAATATCTAGGCAATGATCATGAATATATGCATCACACCCATGTCAAGTAGATCGAAATGATTCTGCATCTACTACTATTACTACTATTAAGTTCATAAGAACAGAGTAACACATTAAGCAAGATGACCTAATGTAGAGGGATAAACTCAAGCAATATGATATAAACCCCATCTTTTTATCCTCGATGGCAACAATACAATACGTGCCTTGCTGCCCCTACTGTCACTGGAAAGGACACCACAAGTTTGAACCCAAAGCTAAGCACTTCTCCCATTGCAAGAAAGATCAATCTAGTAGGCCAAACTAAACCGATAATTCGAAGAGACTTGCAAAGATATCAAATCATGCATATAAGAATTTAGAGAAGAACCAAATATTATTCATAGATAATCTTGATCATAAATCCATAATTCATCGGATCTCGGCTAACACACCGCAAAAAGTATACATCGAATAGATCTCCAAAAACATCGAGGAGAACTTTGTATTGAGAACCAAAGAGAGAGAAGAAGCCATCTAGCTAATAACTATGGACCCTAAGGTCTGTGGTAAACTACTCACGCTTCATCGGAGAGGCTATGGTGTTGATGTAGAAGCTCTCCGTGATCGATTCCCGCTCCGGCAGATCGCCGAAAAAGGCCCCAAGATGGGATCTCACAGGTACAGAAGGTTGCGGTGGTGGAAAAGTGATTTCACGGCTCCCCCTGATGTTTTTAGGTTATAAGAGTATACATAGGTGAAAGAAGTACGTCGAGGGAGCTACGAGGGCCCCACGAGGGTGGGGGCGCGCCTATCCCCCTGGGCGCGCTCTCCTGCCTCGTGGCCGCCTCGTTGCGTCTCCGACTTCATCTCCAAGTCTCCTGGTTTGCTTTCGGTCCAAGAAAGATCATCGGGAAGGTTTCATTCCGTTTGGATTCCTTTTGATATTCCTTTTCTGCAAAACACCGAAATAGGCAAAAAAACAGAAACTGGCACTGGGCCTTCGGTTAATAGGTTAGTCCCAAAAATAATATAAAAGAGCATATTAAGGCCCATTAAACATCCAAAACAGATAATATAATAGCATCGAACAATCAAAAATTATAGATACGTTGGAGACGTATCTGCTACCTCTTGAGCATGCGTTGGTTTTCCCTTGAAGAGGAAAGGGTGATGCAGCAAAGTAGTGTAAGTATTTCCCTCAGTTTTTGAGAACCAAGGTATCAATCCAGTAGGATATTACACGCAAGTCGCCAAGTACCTACACAAACAATCAAGAACCTTGCAACCAACGCGATAAAGGGGTTGTCAATCCCTTCACGGCCACTTGGAAAAGTTAGATTTGATAAAGATAATAAGATAATTTTTTTTGGTATTTTTGTTGTATAGATTGGAAAATAAAGATTGAAAAATAAACGACGACAGAAATAGCTAGTTGACGGGAAACTTAATATGATGTAAAATAGACCCGAGGGCCATAGGTTCCACTAGTGGCTTCTCTCATGATAGCACATATTACGGTGGGTGAACAAATTACTGCCGAGCAATTGATAGAAAAGCGCATAGTTATGAGGATATCTAGGCATGATCATGAACATAGGCATCACGTCCGTGTCAAGTAGACCAAAACGATTCTGCATCTACTACTATTACTCCACACATCGACCGCTATCCAGCATGCATCTAGAGTATTAAGTTCATAAGAACAGAGTAACGCATTAGGCAAGATGACATGATGTAGAGGGATAAACTCAAGCAATATGATATAAACCCCATCTTTTTATCCTTGATGGCAACAATACAATACGTGTCGGTTCCCTTTCTGTCACTGGGATCGAGCACCGCAAGATTGAACCCAAAGCAAAGCACTTCTCCCATTGCAAGAAAGATCAATCTAGTAGGCCAAACTAAACCGATAATTCGAAGAGACTTGCAAAGATATCAAATCATGCATATAAGAATTCAGAGAAGAATCAAATATTGTTCATAGATAATCTTAATCATAAACCCACAATTCATCGGATCTCGACAAACACACCGCAAAAAGTATTACATCGAATAGATCTCCAAGAACATCGAGGAGAAATTTGTATTGAGAACCAAAGAGAGAGAAGAAGCCATCTAGCTAATAACTATGGACCCGAAGGTCTGTGGTAAACTACTCACACATCATCGGAGAGGCTATGGTGTTGATGTAGAAGCCCTCCGTGATCGAATCCCCCTCCGGCAGATCGCCGGAAAAGGCCCCAAGATGGGATCTCACGGGTACAGAAGGTTGCAGCGGTGGAAAAGTATCAAGCATCCCCAAGCTTAGGATTTTGGTTGTCCTTGAATTTTACCTCGGGGTGCCTTGGGCATCCCAAAGCTTAGGCCCTTTCCACTCCTTATTCCAAAATCCATCAAATCTTTACCCAAAAATTTGAAAACTTCACAACACAAACTTAAACAGAAAATTTCATGAGCTCCGTTAGTGTAAGAAAACAAACCACCGCTTTAAGGTACTGTAATGAAATCATTATTTATTTATATTGGTATTAAACCTACTGTATTACAACTTCTCTATGGTTCATACCCCTCGATACTAGCCATAGATTCATCAAAATAAGCAAACAACACACGAAAAACGGAATCTGTCAAAAACAGAACAGTCTGTAGTAATCTGTATCAGACGTATACTTCTGGAACTCCAAAAATTCTTAAATAAATTGGTGGACGTGAGGAATTTATCTATTAATCATCTGCAAAAATAATCAACCTAAAAGCACTCTCCAGTAAAAAATGGCAGCTAATCTCGTGAGCGCTAAAGTTTCTGTTTTTTACCGCAAGATCGCAAAGACTTCACCCAAGTCTTCCCAAAGGTTCTACTTGGCACATACACTAATTAAAACATAAAACCACATCTAAAAAGTGGCTATATGAATTATTTATTACTAAACAGGAACAAAAAGCAAGGAACATAAATAAAATTGGGTTGCCTCCCAACAAGCGATATCGTTTAACGCCCCTAGCTAGGCATAATTTTTATTGATGCTCACAAGGATGATAATAATTGAAACAAAAAGAGAGCATCATAAAACATGTGACAAACACATCTAAGTCTAACATAATTCCTATGCATAGGAATTTTATAAGCAAACAAATTATCAAGGAAAGCAAAAACTAGCATATGCAAGGAAGAAGAAATAGACGATAGCAATCTCAACATGAAGAGAGGTAATTTAGTAACATGAAAATTTCTACAACCATATTTTCCCCTCTCATAATAATTACATGTAGGATCATAAGAAAATACAACAATATAGCTATCACATAACATATTCTCAACACGATCCACATGCATGCAAAGTTGACACTCTTCCGAAATAGTGGGATTAACATTAACTAAAGTCATGACCTCTCCAAACCCACTTTTATCAAAAACTTCATAAGATTGAACGTTATCCAAATATGTGGGATCTAAAGTTGACACTCTTCCAAACCACTTTCAGTAGTATTGCAAACATTATTATCAATCTCATATTCATCATGGGGCTTAAATAAAATTTCAAGATTGTAAGAAGAATCACCCCAATCATGATCATTGCAACAAGTAGTGGACATAGCAAAACTAGCATCCCCAAGCTTAGGGTTTTTCATATCATTAACACGATTGACATTAATAGAATTTATAATAATATCATTCAATCATGCTTTTCATTCAAGGAGCTATCGTGAATCACTTCATAAGTTTCTTCTTTCAACACTTCATCACACTTTTCAGATTCACGAATTCAAGCAAAACCTCATAAAGATAATCTAGTGCACAAAAATTACTAGCAATTGGTTAATCATAATCGGATATTTTAAAAAGATTAGCAAGAGGATGGGGATCCATAAAATTTTAGCAAGCGAAGATCCAAGCAAAAAGAAGGCACATGGTAACACAAGATCGAACGGAAGAGGGGCGAAGAAAAGGCAAAGGTTTTTTTAAATTGTTTTAGAAATGGGGGAGAGGAAAACGAGAGGCGAATGGCAAATAATGTAATGCGAGGGAGAAGAGTTTATGATGGGTACTTGGTATGTCTTGACTTGAGCGTAGATCTCCCCGGCTACGGCGCTAGAAATCCTTCTTGCTACCTCTAGAGCATGCGTTGGTTTTCCCTTGAAGAGGAAAGGGTGATGCAGCAAAGTAGCGTAAGTACTTCCCTCAGTTTTTAGAACCAAGGTATCAATCCAGTAGGAGACTACACGCAAATCGCCTAGTACCTGCACAAACAATCAAGAACCTTGCAACCAACGCGATAAAGGGGTTGTCAATCCCTTCACGGCCACTTGCAAAAGTGAGATCTGATAAAGATAATAAGATAAATATTTTTGGTATTTTTGTTGTATAGATTGGAAAGTAAAGATTGCAAAATAAACGGCGACATAAATAGCTAATTGACGGGAAACTTAATATGATGTAAAATAGACCCAGGGGCCATAGGTTTCACTAGTGGCTTCTCTCATGATAGCATATATTACGGTGGGTGAACAAATTACAGCCGAGCAATTGATAAAAAAGCGCATAGTTATGAGAATATCTAGGCATGATCATGAACATAGGCATCACGTCCGTGTCAAGTAGACCGAAACGATTCTGCATCTACTACTATTACTCCACACATCGACCGCTATCTAGCATGCATCTAGAGTATTAAGTTCATAAGAACAGAGCAACGCATTAGGCAAGATGACATGATGTAGAGGGATAAACTCAAGCAATATGATATAAACCCCATCTTTTTATCCTCGATGGCAACAATACAATACGTGTCGGTTCCCTTTCTGTCACTGGGATTGAACCCAAAGCAAAGCACTTCTCCCATTGCAAGAAAGATCAATCTAGTAGGCCAAACTAAACCGATAATTCGAAGAGACTTGCAAAGATATCAAATCATGCATATAAGAATTCAGAGAAGAATCAAATATTGTTCATAGATAATCTTGATCATAAACCCACAATTCATCGGATCTCGACAAACACACCGCAAAAAGTATTACATCGAATAGATCTCCGAGAACATCGAGAATAACTTTGTATTGAGAACCAAAGAGAGAGAAGAAGCCATCTAGATAATAACTATGGACCAAAGGTCTGTGGTAAACTACTCACACATCATCGGAGAGGCTATGGTGTTGGTGTAGAAGCCCTCCGTGATCGAATCCCCCTCCGACAGACTGCCGGAAAAGGCCCCAAGATGGGATCTCACTGGTACAGAAGGTTGCGGCGGTGGAAAAGTGGTTTCGTGGCTCCCCTGGATGTTTTCAGGGTATAAGAGTATATATAGGCGAAAGAAGTAGGTCGGTGGAGCTACGAGGGGCCCACGACGGTGGGGGCGCGCCTACCCCTTGGGCGCGCCCTCCTGCCTCGTGGCTGCCTCGTTGCGTCTCTGACTTACACTCCAAGTCTCCTGGATTGCATTTGATCCAAGAAAGATCCTCGCGAAGGTTTTGTTCCGTTTGGATTCCGTTTGATATTCCTTTTCTGCGAAACACTGAAATAGGCAAAAAAAACAGCAATTTGCACTGGGCCTTCAGTTAATAGGTTAGTCCCAAAAACAATATAAAAGAGTATATTAAAGCCCATTAAACATCCAAAATAGATAATATAATAACATGGAACAATAAAAAATTATAGATACGTTGGAGACGTATCAGTATCAAGCATCCCCAAGCTTAATTCCTGCTCGTCCTCGAGTAGGTAAATGATAAAAACAGAATTTTTGTTGTGGAATGCTACCTAACATAATTTTCATTGTAATTCTCTTTATTGTGGCATGAATGTTCAGATAAATGAAATATCATTAAACATAGCATCCCCAAGCTTGGGACAATCATTAATTGCAGCAAATAAATTCTCAAATTTGTCATTCTCATCAAACATGGCATCCCCAAGCTTGGGCCTTTTCATATCATAAGCATAATCACTCTCATCATTAATAGTATGGATAGCACCAATAGTATAGCAATTATCATCATCACAATGAGTAATAGGAGCAACATCATTTGGGAGGGATACCTTTTTACCTTTGCTTCTCCGTCTTTTCCTTTTTCTTCTTCACATCATGTGTGGGTTTAATCCTCTTTTTGGAGCTCCTTATTAATGAGATTGGTTGAATAGAAGGCTCCTCCTCGTTACCTGATTCATCATAAGAAATAATAGGAGGATATTGGGAAGCCTCTTCCCTTTCATTAGTGTTCTCTTCGTCTTCTATTTGTTTGATTTTCTTTATGTAATTGGCAATATAAGGATTTTCAATGCAATTCACCGCACAATACATATAAATTTCATCTAGATTAATATTGAGGAATTTCTCAAGGTTAAATTCTGGAATATGCTTAGTTATACGTTTCATTTCTTCATAACCAAAAAGTAAACTAAGTTCATTATGATGTGCAAGGGAAATCAAATCATCACAATTTTTGGACACGATACGATCATGAAACAATTTGCATTGGAGATTTAAATGACCATGTTCATTGCAAAGTTCACAAGTATGGCAAAGAAATTTTAAATTTTCAGCACAAACATCTAGCCTCTCTTGCAACCATTTAGTTTCTAAATACTTATGCCTCTTGCAAAATCTATCTTCCCTATTTGGTGTGTACTTGCAAACTCTATGCACTCCAGAAAAGTTGACATGCTTATAAGAGACATTTTCAGCATGACTAGTGCAATCATCATTAGTACTATGGATATTCAAGGAGTTCATACTAACAACATTGCAATCATGCTCATCATTCAAAGATTTAGTGCCAAACATCCTAATGCATTCTTCCTCTAGCAATTGAGCACAATTATCAAAATCCTTATTTTCATGAAAGATATTAAAAAGATGAAGCATATGAGGCACCCTCAATTCCATTTTTTTGTAGTTTTCTTTTATAGACTAAACTAGTGATAAAACAAGAAACTAAAAGATTCGATTGCAAGATCTAAAGATATACCTTCAAGCACTCACCTCCCCGGCAACGGCGCCAGAAAAGAGCTTGATGTCTACTACACAACCTTCTTCTTGTAGACGTTGTTGGGCCTCCAAGTGCAGAGGTTTGTAGGACAATAGCAAATTTCCCTCAAGTGGATGACCTAAGGTTTATCAATCCATGGGAGGCGTAGGATGAAGATGGTATCTCTCAAGCAACCCTGCAACCAAATAACAAAGAGTCTCTTGTGTCCCCAACACACCCAATACAATGGTAAATTGTATAGGTGCACTAGTTCGGCGAAGAGATGGTGATACAAGTGCAATATGGATGGTAGATATAGGTTTTTGTAATCTGAAAATATAAAACCAGCAAGGTAACTAATGATAAAAGTGAGCGTAAACGGTATTGCAATGCTAGGAAACAAGGCCTAGGGTTCATACTTGCACTAGTGCAATTTCTCTCAACAATAATAACATAATTAGATCATATAACAATCCCTCAACATGCAACAAAGAGTCACTAATAGCATAGAACAAACGAAGAGATTATTATAGGGTACAAAACCACCTCAAAGTTATTCTTTCGGATCGATCTATTCAAGAGTTCGTACTAGAATAACACCTTAAGACACATATCAACCAAAACCCTAATGTCACCTAGATACTCCAATGTCACCTCAAGTATCCGTGGGTATGATTATACGATATGCATCACACAATCTCAGATTCATCTATTCAATCCAACACAAAGAACTTCAAAGAGTGCCCCAAAGTTTCTACCGGAGAGTCAAGACGAAAACGTGTGCCAACCCCTATGCATAAGTTCACAAGGTCACTGAGCCCGCAAGTTGATCACCAAAACATACACCAAGTAGATCACGTCAATATCCCATTGTCACCACAGATAAGCACATGCAAGACATACATCAAGTGTTCTCAAATCCTTAAAGACTCGATCCGATAAGATAACTTCAAAGGGAAAACTCGATCCATTACAAGAGAGTAGAGGGGGAGAAACATCATAAGATCCAACTATAATAGCAAAGCTCGCGATACATCAAGATCGTGCCAAATCAAGAACACGAGAGAGAGAGAGAGATCAAACACATAGCTACTGGTACATACCCTCAGCCCTGAGGGTGAACTACCCCCTCCTCGTCATGGAGAGTGCGGGGATGATGAAGATGGCCGCCGGTGAGGGATCCCCCCTCCGGCAGGGCGCCGGAACAGGGTCCCGATTGGTTTTTGGTGGCTACAGAGGCTTTCGGCGGTGGAACTCACGATCTATTCTGCTCCTCAATGTTTTTAGGGTATATGGACATATATAGGCGAAAGAAGTCGGTCAGGGGAGCCACGAGGGGCCCACGAGGGTGGGGGCGGGCCCGGGGGTAGGGCGCGCCTCCCTGCCTCGTGGCTTCCTCGAAGCTTCCCTGACGTCTACTCCAAGTCTCCTGGATTGCTTCCGTTCCAAAAATAACTCTCCCGAAGGTTTCATTCCGTTTGGACTCCATTTGATATTCCTTTTCTTCGAAACACTGAAATAGGCAAGAAAACATCAATTTGGGCTGGGCCTCCGGTTAATAGGTTAGTCCCAAAAATAATATAAAAGTGTATAATAAAGCCCATTACACATCCAAAACAGAATATATAATAGCATGAATACTTCATAAATTATAGATACGTTGGAGACGTATCAGCATCCCCAAGCTTAATTCCTGCTCGTCCTCGAGTAGGTAAATGATAAAAGAGATAATTTATGAAGTGTGAATGCTAGCAGGTGCACAAGTTTGATCAATGATAATTTCAATCACCTTTTCTAGCATCATTATATGTCATAACAGTAGCTCAACTCATAAAACTTTTCATGACCAAGTAACAAGCTATTCACATGTTAAAGCATAGACCATAAACTTTCTTGAAAACTAACAAACTATGTTCTCAGTCATCAAACAATTCAATTCATCTTATTTTCAGGAAGGGTCTATGTAAGAGCTTTGATTTAGCAAATCCCACATACTCAACTATCATATAGTCTTCCATGATTGCTACCACTCAAAGCATATTAGAGCAAATAGCATCCATCGAACACAAAGAAAGATAGGGGCTTAATGTTTCGCCTCCCAACTTATTTATCATATAGAATATTGTCAACAATAATAATTCATGATCAAATATATTTGAATGGCCATATATGCTTAGATCTTTCCCCAACACATGATGCTTGCCAACTAAAGAGTAGGTTGGAATGAGAAGGAATGCTACTGACTCTTGCATAAAAGTAAAAGATAGACCCTTCGCAGAGGGAAGTAGGGATTTGCAGAGGTGCCAGAGCTCGAAGCTAAAACAGAGATGAAAATAATTTTGAGAGGTATGCTTTCATTGTCAACATAACGACCAAGAGTTCCCAATATCTTCCATACTACATACATTATAGGCGGTTCCCAAACAGAAAGGTAAAGATTTTACTCCCCCTCCACCAACAATCACGCTCCACGGCTTATCCGAAACAACGGGTGCCGTCCAACTATCAACAATCCTGGGGGAGTTTGTTTAAATTATTTGCGAATTTGTTTTTGATCTTTTGATCATAGGGCTGGGCATCCCAGTTACCAGCCATTTTCTCGTGAATGATGAGCGGAGTCCACTCATCGTGAGAATAACCCACCTAGCATGGAAGATACTGACAGCCCCTAGTCACTACATGAGCGATTCGGGCATACAAAATTGTCGGTGTACAAAAGTAGGGGCTCTCCTTTTGACCCCTTAACTTGTGCACGGGCAGTCAGAGTCGCGCCTGCGGCCACACTTAACAAGGCAGAGGTGGGAAGCCGGAGAGAAGTCGAAGCACAAGGCGACCCAAGGCAACGCCAAGACCAGAGACACAAAGAGCAGAAGGGCAAGGTACACTCCCCCGGCAAGACCCTTGCCGGGGCAACTTGCCCAACACCAAAAGAGCGAGCCACCCTTGAGCCCAGGAGTTCCAAACACGGCCAACAACTACATTGGAACCAAGGCTCGGGAGGCACCTCCGTGGTGGCATGCAGATCTTTGTCAAGATCATAAACACATGAGATCAGATGAGGACCAGAAGACAACGACCCTCGGTGGGATCCTGGCCGAGGAAATCCACAAGACCCCCGGCATGCGCCTTGCCGGGGCAACTGCAACAACACGGCAAGACCCTTGCCGAGGGCATCAGCGGGGCCACTGCCAGGCCCGCACAAGCCAAGACTCCACCGCCATCCTCAAGCAGCTGCTAGCTCAACCAGCTGGGCAGGCACCTGCGTGGAGATGGGCGGCCTCTACACCGACTCAGCAAGCACCTGCGTGGTGGCATGCAACCCTTCATGAAGGCTCCACCACCGCGCCAGCCCAGCAGCCAGCCAACATGGCGCCACGACGCCTCATCAGCTCGGACGCGTGTCGAGGCCAGGTGAGGCGGCGACAGCTGGGACGTGCTTCCTTGCCGTCCCCGATAAAGCAAGGGGGGCACGTCGGCAGCGCATTAAATGCGTTTGTCCGACGGTCCCAGAGGATAGGCTCATCCACTGTACACCTTTCCACCTCCTGTGTGCCACTGTGGCGACCCCTTTTGCCTATAAAAGGAGGCCCAAGGCGTCCAGGAGAAGGATTAGGATCTTTTGGGCAAGTTGCACTCCGTAGCTAGCTCAAGAACACAAGAACACTCAATACATCCACCAAAGCAGGACTAGGGTATTACGCATCTTCGCAGCCCGAACCTGGGTAAACGACCGGTGTGCTTCCTGTCAGACCTGCTCTTTGCACAACCTCGCGCCCGCCGACCGTAGAAGGGATCCCAGTGACCCCATAGGTGTCGTTCCCACCGACATCTTTGGCGCGCCAGGTAGGGGGCGCAGTTGTGAAAATCTGGTCTAATCGAGCAGCGGCTTCATCGTGGCCATCGTTCCAAGGAAGGAGACGACCAAGTATGACGGCGCCGTCTGCGGATGCGGTGGGCGCCCTTACAACGACAGAAAAGCTAAGTCATGAGAAACTTTGGGCAATTTCTTTTTTATATATGGTTATTATCCTCGAAGGTCCTGCCCTGTGTGTGGAAAACCTACACGCAAAGGGGCCCTTCCGCAATTGGCAACGCCCTTGTTCTGTTTCGAGTCCGCTCAACAGCTCGAGCGGCCACGTCGAGAGTGGCAGGGTAGCCTTCCGCAATTGGCAGCGCTCTCGATTCTGACTCGAGTCAAGCTCGACAGTTCGAGCGGCCGCGTTGAGAGCGGTAAGGTGGTTCGCTCAGCAGCAAGCACACCCGGCAGGCCATTGGGGATCCGTCCCCAAGGTGCCGCCCTGGGTTTACGCGCCGGCGAGCCTACCCGATTAACGTAGGGCGGACATACAAGGGAAGATCAGACAGGAAAACAACATGCATCGTATCAAAAGTACTGCGGAATTATATTACATCAGTTGTTGCCGCGGTTCTAACTAAAGATAGAAATTGTCTTGGTCATGAACCTGCAGCGGCAATGAGAAACGGGGTGCCTAATCCCGGCACTGGCCCTCCAACATCTAGATTCCATCGATGCGGCTGATGATGGGCTTGATACGCTCCTTGAGTGCCGCGATGTCCGCATCCTCCGGCAAGCTCTCCAGCGCGGCGTCGAAGTCGAGGTCAGGATTCCAGTGCGCCACCTTGGTGAGGACCTTGGTCATGGCACCCCGGCAAAGCCTCCGGGCCTCGTCGGCCAGGGAGGCCCCCGATTGGAGTGGAGCTGCTCCAGGGCCCCGAGGACGCCCTCGAAGAAGATGGTGAGCTTGGCGTTGGGGCTCACGTTGCGCTCCGGGGTATACCTCACATTTGGCATCCCCATGTAGCCAGCTGCATGGTGATCCTGCCGGCGACGCCTTCGAGGCGCCCGATCTAGCGATTCTCACCCTCCACAAAGTCTTTGTGGTTGGCGGTCTCGTCCTTCCGCAGCTGCTTCTCGGTCTCTAGGTCCTTGGCCAGGGCCTCCTCCTGGGCCCTGCCCTCCGACAGCATCCCCTCGAGACCCTCCAGCTTCAGCTTGAGGTCTTTGATGGAGTTGTTGGCCTCGGAGAGATGCCCAACCCTGCTGAGGGCCGCGCCCTGCGCCTCAACCAGAGCGCTGTTGAGCGTGTACTTCTCCTTGGATAGCTTCAGGACCTGGTCTTTCAGCCCGTCCCGCTCCACCTCCAGCTCGTTCACCTTGTCGGCGTGAACCAGAGCCTGGGCATTGAGTGCCTCTCCGTGCCTCTGCTCCAGCTCCTGGGTCCGCTGCACGACGAGCTTCTCCACCTCCTCATCCTTGCCGCGGAGCGTTGCGGCAAGCTTCTCCTCACGCGCGGCAAGGTGCTCCTCCTGGGAGTTCAGCGTGGCCTGGTGCTGGGTTCGAGCGGCCTCGGCTTCGGCGGCCAGGTTCTTCGCCGTCTCCTGGGCCTTCTCGATGTCGGCCCGCTTCATGGTGAGCTCCACCTCGCGCTTGGCCAGCTCGCCCTGGGCGGCCTTCAGCTCCTCACACGCTTGGCGGAACCAAGTCTGCGCCTCAGGGACGCGTCCCTTGAGGTCCGCCTCCGCCTTGTCCACCATTGCCATCCTGGACTTGGCCTTGTCCAGGCAGGCGCGGTGGATCGCCTGGAGCTTCCGAAAGCTAGCACCCATGGCCTGGAGAAGCCGCTCCTCTTAAGAACCGTCGCCACTGGCGCTCGGCTCGTCGACAACCTCGAGCCCAGCGGCGGCAAGCACCTCCTCGTCGAACACCTCTCCCTCGATGGGCGCCCTGGAGCTCGACGTCCCTGGAAGGTGGACGAAAAGGTCGTCGCTCACCTTCAGATACCTGCCAGAGCTAGAGGCAGCAGAGGAGGACGGCTGGTCATCAACCACCTCCTCCTCGGCAGCAGGCTTGCCGGCCTCCCCGGCAGGCCCCTTGTCGGGCTCCCCGATAGGCCCCTTGGCGGCATCCTCAGCAGCGCCCTTGGCAGCCTCCTCAGCGACGATCTTCTCGGCCTCCGCCTCGACGGCCTTGACGACATCCTCGATGACGGTGTCTATGTCCTCCTGGCCCGCCGACGGAGGATCTGGATATCGAGAACGGGATGAAGCAAAGCCGAGACCAAGATTCAGAAAGAACAGGGACGGAAGGCAAGTGACTTACCCGTGTCGGGCTGGGAAGCAGAGGTCCCCTCCCCGCCAACATTTGGCACCGAGGCGAAGCGACCAGCGCCCAAGTTCGCCTCCTCCTCCGTGTGCATGGGCTCGGTGCTTGGCGCCCTTGCCGGGGACGCCCCTCGGGGCGGCGTGGTCGATGGGGGCGGCGTGTTGGGGGTAGCCCTCTATGGCTCCTCCTGCTGCTGTCCTCCTCCTGCAATCACAACAAGGTCAGCACCAAGGGATCGTGTCCCCCAACACACGTTGACGAAGGGCGAGTGATGAACTTACGCTGGGGGCTGTGCCGAGGGCTGCTATCCGGGCTGCTCAACACCACCAGCGGTGTGCTGAAAGCGCCTGCCGGGGGCTGGCCGCCCGCCGAAGCACTGGCCCTTTTCACCCTCTGGGCCAGCGTCTCCGCATCCCTGCAAAGATGAAAAAGAATCAAGATAAGTGGCATGGTCTGAGGGGACAGAGATGACAGAAAGGGACAAGACACTTACTCGTCCTCCACCTCCTCCTCTATTGCCTTCCTCTTCCTCCTTGGGCTGAGGGACCCAAAATCGAAGACGACCTCCGCGTCAACATCTGCCGGAGGAGGGGAAGTTGATGGAGTCCGAGGACGCTTGGACGAAGAAGAGGCAGTTGCTTTCTTCTTCGCCACTGCGGCCTTCACCAACTTCTTCGCCGGCGCGGCCCTTGTCTGGCGCGCGGACCCCTCCTGGGCTTGTCGTGGTTGTACGGCCCTGCCGGGCCGGACCGGCTCGCCAGAGGTGGCCCGCCGCAGGACTCGCCCTCTCCCCGTGACCGGAGGGTCAACAGCCTCGGCCTCCTCCGACGACGACTCGTCGACCACATCTTCGGCGAGAGGGGCCCCGGTGCCGGTGCTGCTGGCTTCCCTAGCGGACTCCGCGCACTGGGCAAGCTCCTTCTCCTCCGCGGCCGCCGCGGACTTATCCTCCACGCCGCCGGTGCTGTCGGCCTCCTTGGCGAGCTCCGCCTCCGCCGCCCTGGCGGCAATGTAGTCCAGCTCCGCCTGGGTAGTTTCCTGGACGAGCCGCGGCTCATCGCGGACGTACTTCTCCTCTATGGTGTCAAAAAACTCCTGCACCTGATCCTCCGGCGGCTTGGCCCAATTTGGGACGAGGCCGTGCGCATTGAACTCCGGCATCATGGCGATGATGTTGTTTTGACGCGAGTTGTTGCTCAGCGGGACCACCCCCGCCGGCAACTTAAACAAGGGCCCCTTGGCGACCTTGCGGGCCTTTGCGGCGGCCTTCGCGGCCTTGCCGGACTGCTCGACCTTGCCGTCGCGGTTCATGTCAAACTGGAAGAGCCGCTGACAGAAGTGGGCGTGCCCCATCACCGTGAGGTTGTGGTCCAAGCCGGGGCGAAGCCTCATGATGTCGGCCGCATTCGTCAGGCCGACCTCCCCTTGTTGTGCAGCTGAGCGATTCCGCGACGGATGAAATCCGCCCCGATCATCTCAAGGGTGAGCCCAGCCTCGGTGAGGCGAAGAATCCTGGTGGTGGCGACCGTGAGCTTCGCGTCGTCGGTGTCGACATCGCTCCAGTCACTTCGGCGAACCGGCGGCGCCTGCCGAACCTTGCAGAATGCTGGTGGATCCTCCTCCTCAATCCAGCACCACCGGCCCCGCCACTCCTCCCACCTCTCCTTCTGAGTGCCCTCCGGGTATGTCCCCTTAGACCTTGGGATCCAGGCAACACAACCGGAGATGGCGCCCCGCTTTTGGATCCGAGGGAAGAAGTAATGGCGAAAGAGCGCCGTGTTGGGATGCACCCCGATGAAGCCCTAGCAGAGGTGCGCAAAAAGAGCCATTCACGCCATGGCATTTGGCGTAAAATCCAGAAGGTGGAAGCCATAGGTTTGCATGATGTCGCTGAAGAAATCCGAGAAGGGGGGGGCAGAGGCCGCAAGAAAAGTAGTCGACAAAGAACGGGTACCGATTCGGGCCAGCCTCGGCGAAGGCAGCAGGGATGACGCGCGTGGCCGGGTGCCCCGTCGTCTCCCCCCCCCCCCCCCCCCGTCTTGCACCCCCACAAGTGCTTGAAGTAGTCCCGGAGGTGGACTGCGTCAACCGCCGTGGGGAAGTAGGCGGACTGCGTCCGCCGCACCGCCAACTTGCTCTCCGGCGGCTCGTTCGTCCCGGCATCCTTGGCCACTCCCTTGCCTCTGCTGGTCTTGGGTGCCATGGCGGCTGCGGGAGGCAAGGAACGAAGGATGGCGAAGGCGCTGCAGCGGCGAGCGAAGGCAAGAGCTGGAGATGGAGGAAGAAGGGGACTGCGGTTCCGATATTGGGGAAAGCACGGAGGGTAAAGGAGCAGCGCGCCCGCGGTTATTCCTTTTTACGGGGAAGGCGCGGGCCGCCTCTTTTCCCATTAACTGCGACGTGACGGATGCGTGCGGGAACCGCCCCACGCATGACCCCCACGTCACGCACGACCCTCCACGTCGCGCGTTCAACGTGGGTCGTGGGGAAGCGCAGCGGACGTAACAGTTACTACAGTAAAAATCCGCCCCACCTGCCCGCGCACCGTTCTGGGCCTGGCCCAACAACGCGTCGCGTTTATGTGTGGCCCAGGCCCGGGGGCTCCTGTCGGTGTACAAAATTAGGGGCTCTCCTTTTGACCCCTTAACTTGTGCACGGGCAGTCAGAGCCGCGCCCGCGGCCACACTTAACAAGGCAGAGGAGGGAAGCCGCAGAGAAGCCGAAGCACAAGGAGACCCAAGGCAACGCCATGACCAGAGACACAAAGAGCAGAAGGGTGAGGTAGACTCCCCCGGCAAGACCCTTGTCGGGGCGACCTCCGCGGCCCTGGCAAGAGCCTTGCCGGGGCGACCTCCGCGGCCCCGGCAAGAGCCTTGTCGGGGCAACTTTCCCAACACCAACAGAGCGAGCCACCCTTGAGCCCAGGAGTTCCAAACACGGCCAACAACTACATTGGAACCAAGGCTCGGGAGGCACCTCCGTGGTGGCATGCAGATCTTTGTCAAGATCATAAACACATGAGATCAGATGAGGACCAGAAGATGATGACCCTCGGCGGGACCCTGGCCGAGGAAATCCACAAGACCCCCGGCAAGTGCCTTGCCGGGGACGACTGCAACGCCATGGCAAGACCCTTGCCGGGCCCTTGGCTAGACCCTTGCCGAGGGCATCAGCGGGGCCACTGCCAGGCCCGCACCAGCCAAGACTCCACCACCGTCCCCAAGCAGCTGCTAGCTCAACCAGCTGGGCAGGCACCTGCGTGGCGACGGGCGGCCTCTACACCGACTCAGCAAGCACCTGCGTGGTGGCATGCAACCCTTCGTGAAGGCTCCACCACCGCGCCAGCCTAGCAGCCAGCCAACGTGGTGCCACGACGCCTCATCAGCTCGGACGCGTGTCGAGGCCAGGTGAGGCGGCGACAGCTGGGACGTGCTTCCTTGCCATCCCCGATAATGCAAGGGGGGCACGTCGGCAGCGCATTAAATGCGTTTGTCCGACGGTCCCAGAGGATAGGCTCATCCACTGTACACCTTTCCACCTCCTGTGTGCCACTGTGGCGACCCCTTTTGCCTATAAAATTAGGCCCGAGGCGTCCAGGAGAAGGATTCGGCTCTTTTGGGCAAGTTGCACTCCGTAGCTAGCTCAAGAACACAAGAACACTCAATACATCCACCAAAGCAGGACTAGGGTATTACGCATTTTCGCGGCCCGAACCTGGGTAAACGACCCGTGTGCTTCCTGTCAGACCTACTCGTTGCACAACCTCGCGCCCGCCGACCGTAGAAGGGATCCCAGTGACCCCATAGGTGTCGTTCCCACCGACAAAAACAGATTATTATTTGAAGGCTTAGAGTTTGGCACATGCAAATTTACTTGGAACGGTAGGTAAATACCGCATATAGGTAGATATGGTGGACACTCATGGTATAAACTTGGTTCAAGGAATTTGGATGCACAAGCAGTATTCCCGCTTAGTACAGATATTTTGGCTAGCAAAGGATTCTAAATAGCAAGCACCACATGTTAGAGGATCCATAACAACATAACTTCTATACAAATATACCCAAGCATAACTCATTATGTTGTCTTCCTTATCCAACTTCAACTAATTTGCTCAGGTTTGACAATAACTAATGGGGCTCACAATCATAGAAGATGTCCAAGATAGTATATTTATATGTGAAATCTCTCTTCCTTCAATATTCTTTCATGAATTGTTCAAGTGACCAATACTATGTTTGCTAACCTTCAAAAAATTTACCACCTCTACTTCTTATATGTGAAGGCATTACTCCCCATGGGAAAGGCATATGAAACATATATAATTTCAGATTTATGACATTCAAATCATTCAACCATTTACTCATAGGATATAAGTGAAGCACACGAGTAAATGACAAACTACTCCAAAAAGATATAAGTGAAGATCAATGAGTAGTTAAATAATTATGTAGCTATGTGAAGACTCTCTCTCATTTAAGAATTTCAGATCTTGGTATTTTATTCATACAGCAAGAAAAACAAAATAAAACGATATTTCAAGGATGGCACTCATCATGTGAAGAAGCAAAAACTTAGGATCAACCAAAACTAACTGATAGTTGTTGAAGAAGAAAGGTGGGATGCCAACCGGGGCATCCCCAAGCTTAGACGCTTGAGACTTCTTGAAATATTATCTTGGGATGCCTTAGGCATCCCCAAGCTTGAGCTTTTGTGTCTCCTTAATTCCTCCCATATCATGGTCTCCCTAAATCTCAAGAGCTTCATCCACACAAAACTCAACAAGGACTCGTGAGATAAGTTAGTATAAACCAATGCAAAAACCTTATCATACTATACTGTAGCAAATCACTAAAATTATTATTCAACATTGCATACTAAATGCCTCTTCATATTTAATAGTCCTATCCTCAAATAGAATCATTAAACAAGCAAACAATGCAAACATAACAGCATTCTGCCTAAACAGGATAGTCTGTAAAGAATGCAACAAGATCCATACTTCCCTAGCTCCAAAAATTATGAAAGAACATTCCCACTGTAGTAAATTTATCAGAGCTTCTTATGCAAAAAGTTTCAACATTTTATCATATTCTGGCTTTTCTAGGGAATTTTTGCAACATCGATAAACTTTCTGTTTTGAAACAGCAACATGTATACTTGCAAAATAAGCATGGTAAAAGCTATCCTTGACATTTTTATTGAAACTAGAGATGCAAAATATTATTCTAAATAACAGCAAGCAAATACTAACAAAATAAAATGACGCTCCAAGCAAAACACATATCATGTGGTGAATAAAAATATAGCTACAAGTAAAGTTACCGATGAACGAAGACGAAGGAGGGGATGCCATCCGGGGCATCCCCAAGCTTAGGCTCTTGGTTGTCCTTGAATATTACCTTGGGGTGCGTTGGGAATCCCAAAGCTTCGGCTCTTGCCACTCCTTATTCCATAGTCCATCGAATCTTTACCCAAAACTTGAAAACTTCACAACACAAAACTCAACAGAAAACTCGTAAGCTCCGTTAGTATAAGAAAATAAATCACCACTTTTGGTACTGTTGTGAACTCATTCTAAATTCATATTGGTGTAATATCTACTGTATTCCAACTTATCTATGGTTCATACCCTCCGATACTACTCATAGGTTCATCAAAATAAGCAAACAACACAAAGAAAACAGAATCTGTCAAACACACAATAGTCTGTAGTAATCTGTATCAAACGCAAACTTCTGGAACTCAGAAAAATCTGCCAAAATAGGAAGACCTATATAATTTGATTATTTATCTACTGCAATTGGAATCAGTATTTTATCACTTTCTTGTTATTTTTAACAATTGTTTTCGTGAGCAGAAAGTTTCTGATTTTTTTCAGCAAGATCAAATAACTATCATCCAAGAAGATCCTATAGGTTTTACTTGGCACAAACACTAATTAAAACATAAAACCACATCTAACCAGAGGCTAGATCAAATATTTATTACTAAACAGAAACAAAATAAAATTGGGTTGCCTCCCAACAAGCGCTATCGTTTAACGCCCCTAGCTAGGCATGATGATTTCAATGATGCTCACATAAAAGATAAGAATTGAAACATAAAGAGAGCATCATGAAACACATGGCAAGCACATTTAAGTCTAACCCACTTCCTATGCATAGGGACTTTGTGAACAAACAATTTATGGGAACAATATTCAACTAGCATAGGAAGGCAAAACAAGCATAACTTCAAAACTTTAAGCACATAGAGAGGAAACTTGATATTATTGCAATTCCTACAAGCATATATTCCTCCCTCATAATAATTTTCGGTAGCATCATGAATGAATTCAACAATATAAACATCACATAAAGCATTCTTTTCATGATCTACAAGCATAGAAATTTTATTACTCTCCACATAAGCAAAATTCTTCTCATTCGGAATAGTGGGAGTATCATAAGAGACTCGAATACTATAAATTGTTTCCACATTAAAAGAGTAATGTTCAGAAAAAGGGTAATCATAATCATGACAAGTTTTATAAATATAATAATCACTACTTTTTATAGCATACGTATCATCACAATAATTATCATAAGTAGCAACTTTGTTCTCATCATAATCGATTGAAACCTCTTCCAAGATAGTGGAATCATCACTAAATAAAGTCATGACCTCTCCAAATCCACTTTCATATTTATCACAATAAGATTCAACATCCTCCAAAATAGTGGGACCATTATTTCCTAAAGTTGACACTCTTCCAAACCCACTTTCATCAATATAATCATCATAAGTAGGAGGCATGCTATCATCATTATAAATTTGCTCATCAAAACATGGGAGGATAAAAATATCATCTTCATTAAACATAGCATCCCCAAGCTTGGGACAATCATTAATTGCAGCAAATAAATTCTCAAATTTGTCTTTCTCATCAAACATGCCATCCCCAAGCTTGGGTCTTTTCATATCATAAGCATAATAACTCTCATCATTAATAGTATGGATAGCACCAATAGTATAGCAATTATCATCATCACAATGAGTAATAGGAGCAACATCATTTGGGAGGGATACCTTTTTACCTTTGCTTCTCCGTCTTTTCTTTTTCTTCTTCACATCATGCGTGGGTTTAATCCTCTTTTTGGAGCTCCTTATTAATGAGATTGGTTGAATACTCCTCCTCGTTACCTGATTCATCATAAGAAATAATAGCAAAATATTGGGAAGCCTCTTCCCTTTCATTAGTGTTCTCTTCATCTTATATTTGTTTTATTTTCTTTATGTAATTGGCAATATAAGGATTTTCAATGCAATTCACCGCACAATACATATAAATTTCTTCTAGATCAATATCGAGGAATTTCTCAAGGTTAAATTCTAGAATATGCTTAGTTATACATTTCATTTCTTCATAACCCAAAAGCAAACTAAGTTCATTATGATGTGCAAGGGAAATAAAATCATCACAATTTTTGGACACGATACGATCATGAAACAATTTGCATTGGAGATTTAAATGACCATGTTCATTGCAAAGTTCACAAGTATGGCAAAGAAATTTTAAATTTTCAGCACAAACATCTAGCCTCTCTTGCAACCATTTAGTTTCTAAATACTTATGCCTCTTGCAAAATCTATCTTCCCTATTTGGTGTGTACTTGCAAACTCTATGCACTCCAGAAAAGTTGACATGCTTATAAGAGACATTTTCAGCATGACTAGTGCAATCATCATTAGTACTATGGATATTCAAGGAGTTCATACTAACAACATTGCAATCATGCTCATCATTCAAAGATTTAGTGCCAAACATCCTAATGCATTCTTCCTCTAGCAATTGAGCACAATTATCAAAATCCTTATTTTCATGAAAGATATTAAAAAGATGAAGCATATGAGGCACCCTCAATTCCAATTTTTTTGTAGTTTTCTTTTATAGACTAAACTAGTGATAAAACAAGAAACTAAAAGATTCGATTGCAAGATCTAAAGATATACCTTCAAGCACTCACCTCCCCGGCAACGGCGCCAGAAAAGAGCTTGATGTCTACTACACAACCTTCTTCTTGTAGACGTTGTTGGGCCTCCAAGTGCAGAGGTTTGTAGGACAATAGCAAATTTCCCTCAAGTGGATGACCTAAGGTTTATCAATCCATGGGAGGCGTAGGATGAAGATGGTATCTCTCAAGCAACCCTGCAACCAAATAACAAAGAGTCTCTTGTGTCCCCAACACACCCAATACAATGGTAAATTGTATAGGTGCACTAGTTCGGCGAAGAGATGGTGATACAAGTGCAATATGGATGGTAGATATAGGTTTTTGTAATCTGAAAATATAAAACCAGCAAGGTAACTAATGATAAAAGTGAGCGTAAACGGTATTGCAATGCTAGGAAACAAGGCCTAGGGTTCATACTTGCACTAGTGCAAGTTCTCTCGACAATAATAACATAATTAGATCATATAACAATCCCTCAACATGCAACAAAGAGTCACTAATAGCATAGAACAAACGAAGAGATTATTATAGGGTACAAAACCACCTCAAAGTTATTCTTTCGGATCGATCTATTCAAGAGTTCGTACTAGAATAACACCTTAAGACACATATCAACCAAAACCCTAATGTCACCTAGATACTCCAATGTCACCTCAAGTATCCGTGGGTATGATTATACGATATGCATCACACAATCTCAGATTCATCTATTCAATCCAACACAAAGAACTTCAAAGAGTGCCCCAAAGTTTCTACCGGAGAGTCAAGACGAAAACGTGTGCCAACCCCTATGCATAAGTTCACAAGGTCACTGAGCCCGCAAGTTGATCACCAAAACATACACCAAGTAGATCACGTCAATATCCCATTGTCACCACAGATAAGCACATGCAAGACATACATCAAGTGTTCTCAAATCCTTAAAGACTCGATCCGATAAGATAACTTCAAAGGGAAAACTCGATCCATTACAAGAGAGTAGAGGGGGAGAAACATCATAAGATCCAACTATAATAGCAAAGCTCGCGATACATCAAGATCGTGCCAAATCAAGAACACGAGAGAGAGAGAGAGAGAGATCAAACACATAGCTACTGGTACATACCCTCAGCCCTGAGGGTGAACTACCCCCTCCTCGTCATGGAGAGTGCCGGGATGATGAAGATGGCCGCCGGTGAGGGATCCCCCCTCCGGCAGGGCGCCGGAACAGGGTCCCGATTGGTTTTTGGTGGCTACAGAGGCTTTCGGCGGTGGAACTCACGATCTATTCTGCTCCTCAATGTTTTTAGGGTATATGGACATATATAGGCGAAAGAAGTCGGTCAGGGGAGCCACGAGGGGCCCACGAGGGTGGGGGCGGGCCCAGGGGGTAGGGCGCGCCTCCCTGCCTCGTGGCTTCCTCGAAGCTTCCCTGACGTCTACTCCAAGTCTCCTGGATTGCTTCCGTTCCAAAAATAACTCTCCCGAAGGTTTCATTCCGTTTGGACTCCATTTGATATTCCTTTTCTTCGAAACACTGAAATAGGCAAGAAAACATCAATTTGGGCTGGGCCTCCGGTTAATAGGTTAGTCCCAAAAATAATATAAAAGTGTATAATAAAGCCCATTACACATCCAAAACAGAATATATAATAGCATGAATACTTCATAAATTATAGATACGTTGGAGACGTATCAGCATCCCCAAGCTTAATTCCTGCTCGTCCTCGAGTAGGTAAATGATAAAAGAGATAATTTATGAAGTGTGAATGCTAGCAGGTGCACAAGTTTGATCAATGATAATTTCAATCACCTTTTCTAGCATCATTATATGTCATAACAGTAGCTCAACTCATAAAACTTTTCATGACCAAGTAACAAGCTATTCACATGTTAAAGCATAGACCATAAACTTTCTTAAAAACTAACAAACTATGTTCTCAGTCATCAAACAATTCAATTCATCTTATTTTCAGGAAGGGTCTATGTAAGAGCTTTGATTTAGCAAATCCCACATACTCAACTATCATATAGTCTTCCATGATTGCTACCACTCAAAGCATATTAGAGCAAATAGCATCCATCGAACACAAAGAAAGATAGGGGCTTAATGTTTCGCCTCCCAACTTATTTATCATATAGAATATTGTCAACAATAATAATTCATGATCAAATATATTTGAATGGCCATATATGCTTAGATCTTTCCCCAACACATGATGCTTGCCAACTAAAGAGTAGGTTGGAATGAGAAGGAATACTACTGACTCTTGCATAAAAGTAAAAGATAGACCCTTCGCAGAGGGAAGTAGGGATTTGCAGAGGTGCCAGAGCTCGAAGCTAAAACAGAGATGAAAATAATTTTGAGAGGTATGCTTTCATTGTCAACATAACGACCAAGAGTTCCCAATATCTTCCATACTACATACATTATAGGCGGTTCCCAAACAGAAAGGTAAAGATTTTACTCCCCCTCCACCAACAATCACGCTCCACGGCTTATCCGAAACAACGGGTGCCGTCCAACTATCAACAATCCTGGGGGAGTTTGTTTAAATTATTTGCGAATTTGTTTTTGATCTTTTGATCATAGGACTGGGCATCCCAGTTACCAGCCATTTTCTCGTGAATGATGAGCGGAGTCCACTCATCGTGAGAATAACCCACCTAGCATGGAAGATACTGACAGCCCCTAGTCACTACATGAGCGATTCGGGCATACAAAACTGTCGGTGTACAAAAGTAGGGGCTCTCCTTTTGACCCCTTAACTTGTGCACGGGCAGTCAGAGTCGCGCCTGCGGCCACACTTAACAAGGCAGAGGTGGGAAGCCGGAGAGAAGTCGAAGCACAAGGCGACCCAAGGCAACGCCAAGACCAGAGACACAAAGAGCAGAAGGGCTCGTCGTAACTCCCGATCTATCCTGCCGGAACAGGGTCCCGATTGGTTTTTGGTGGCCACAGAGGCTTGCGGCGGCGGAACTCCCGATCTATTCTGCTCCTCAATGTTTTTAGGGTATATGGACATATATAGGCGAAAGAAGTCGGTCAGGAGAGCCACGAGGGGCCCACAAGGTTGGGGGCGCGCCCAGGGGGTAGGGCACACCTCCCTGCCTCGTGGCTTCCTTGAAGCTTCCCTGACGTCTACTCCAAGTCTCCTGGATTGCTTCTGTTCCAAAAATAACTCTCCCGAAGGTTTTATTCCGTTTGGACTCCGTTTGATATTCCTTTTCTTCGAAACACTGAAATAGGCAAGAAAACAGCAATTTGGGCTGGGCCTCCGGTTAATAGGTTAGTCCCAAAAATAATATAAAAGTGTATAATAAAGCCCATTAAACATCCAAAACAGAATATATAATAGCATGAATACTTCATAAATTATAGATACGTTGGAGACGTATCACGTGGTGGCATGCAGATCTTCGTGAAGACTCTGCCACCACACCAACTTAGTAGCCAGCCAGCCAGCCAGCATGGCACTACACGCCTCGTCGGCTCAGACGCGCGTCGAGGCCAGGCGAGGCGGCGACAGCTGGGACGAGCTTCCTCGCCGTCCCCGATAAAGCAAGAAGGGCACGTCGGCAGTGCATTAAATGCGTTTGTCCTACGATGCCAGGAGATTGACTCGACTACTGTATATACTTTCCACCTCCTGTGAGCCACTGTGGCAGCCCCTTTGACTATAAAAGGAGGCCCGAGGCGTACTGAGGGAGGATTCGGATCTTTTGTACTAGACAGGCACCGTAGCTAGTTCAAGAGCTCAAGAACACTCAGATATACACAAAAGCAGGACTAGGGTATTATGCATCTCCGCGGCCCGAACCTGGATAAATCCCCTTGTGCTAACTACTAGACCCGCTCTTTGCACAACCTCGCACCCGCCAACCGTAGAAGGGATCTCTGTGATCCCATAGGTGTCGTTTCCCCCGACATCTTTGGCGCGCCAGGTAGGGGCGCAGTTGTGGAAATCTGGTCTGGTTGAGCCTGGCGGTTTCATCGTGGACGTTGCTCCAAGGAAGAAGACGACCGATCGAGCGGCATCATTTGCAGACACAGTGACTGTCCGCGCGATGACAGAAAAGCTAAGTTATGCAAAACTTTAAGCAATTCCTTTTTATATAAGGTTATTCTCCTCGAAAATCCCGCTCTTTATGTGGGAAACCTGCACGCAATGGGGCCCTTCCGCTATTGGAAACGCCTTTGTCCTGTTTCGAGTCCGCTCAACAGTTCGAGCGGCCGTGTCGAGAACGGCAGGGTGGCCTTTCCTCTATTGGCAACGCTCTTGTTCTGTTTCGAGTCCGCTCAACAGCTCAAGCGGCCGCGCTGAGAGCGGTAAGGTGGTTTGCCTGGCAGCAAGCACACCCGACAGGCTATTGAGGATCCGTCCTCAAGGCGCCGTGGCCTGGTTTACGCGCCGGCAAGCCTACCCAATTAAACGTAGGGTGGACATACAAAGAGAGATCAAACAGGAGAATAACATGCATCATTTCAAAGTACTGCAGAGTTATATTACATCAAATAATCGCTACGGTTCTAACTTAAGATAAAATTGTCTTGGTCTTGAACTCGCAGCGGTGACGAGAAACGGGGTGCCTAGTCCCGGCGCTGGCCCTCCACCCTCTCAACTCCGTCGACGCAATCGATGATGGGCTTGATACGCTCCTTGAGCACCACGAGGTCCGCCTCCTCCGGCAAGCTCTCCAACGCGTTGGCAAAGTTGACGGTGGGGTTCCAGAACGCCACCTTGGTGAGCACCTTAGTCAGGGCGCCCCGGCAGAGCCTCCGGGACTCGTTGGCCAGATAAGCTGCCCAGTTAGAGCGGGGCTGCTCCAGGGCTCCAAGAACGCCCTCGAAGAACAGGGTCAGTTTGGCATTAGGGCTCACGTTCGGCTCCGGGGAGTACCTCAAATTCGGCATCCCCATGGCAGCCAGCTTCGTGGTGATCCTGCCGGTGACGTCGGCGAGGCGTTCGACCCAACGGTTTATGCCCTCCGCGTACTCCTTGTGTTCGGCGGCATCATTCCTCCGCAGCTGCCTCTCCTCCTCTAGGTCCTTGGTCAGGGTCTCTTCCCGGGCCCTGACCTCTGAAAGCGTCCCCTCAAGGCCCTCCAGCTTCAGCTTCAGGTCATTGATGGATTCATTGGCCTTGGAGAGCAGCTCGGCCTTGCCGAGGACTGCGGCCTGCGCCTCCACCAAAGCGTTGTTGATCGTGTCCTTCTCCTTCGTCAGCTCCATGACCTGTTTTTTCAGCCCATCCCGCTCCACCTCCAGCTCCTTCACCTTGCCGGCATGGACCAGGGCTTGAGCATTGAGTGCCTCCTTGTGCCTCTGCTCCAGCTCCTGGGTCCACTGCGCGACGAGCTTCTCGACCTCCTCATCCTTGCCGCGGAGTGTGGCGGCAAGCGCCTCCTCACGAGCGGCAAGGTCCTCCTCCTGGTAGTTCAGCTCGGCCTGGTGCTGGTGCCGAGCGGCCTCGTCCTTGGCGGCATGTTCCTTCGCCGCCTCCTGGGCTTTCTCGACATCAGCCTACTTCAGGATGAGCTCCTGTTTGCACTCAGCCAGCAGATCCTCGGCAACCTTCAGTTCTTCATGGGCCTTGCGGAACCAGGTCTGCGTCTCGGCGACACGCTCCTCGAGATCCGTCTCCGCCTTGTCCACCGCCGCCATCCTGGATTTTGCCTTGTCCAGGCAGGCACGGTGGAGCGCCTGGAGCTTTTGGAAGTTGACGCTCATGGCCCGAAGGAGCTGCTCCTCTTGGGAACTCCCGCCACTGGCACTCGGTTCGTCAACAACCTCAAGCCCGGCGGCCGCGAGCGCCTCGTCATCGAACACCTCCCCCTCGGTTGGCGCCCTGGTGCTCGCCGTTCCCGGGAGGTGGACAAATAGGTCGTCGGCCACCTTCAAGTACTTGCCCGAGCCAGATGCGGCAGAGGAGGAAGGTTGGTCGTCTACCACCCCCTCCTCGGCAGTGGCCTTGCCGGCCTCTCCGGCAGGCCCCTTGTCGGCCTCCCCGGTAGGCCCCTTGGCGGCATCCTCAGCGGTGGTTTTGGCCGCCTCCTAGGCGGCGATCTTGTCTGCCTCAGCCTCGGCGTCCCTGGCGCCTCTTCAATCACGGTGTCAATGTCCTCCCGGTCCGCCGAGGAAGGGCCTGGATACCAAGAAGTGGAATAAGACAGGGGAAAGGTCAAGGTTCAAAAAGAATAAGAAAGAACAGGGGCAGAAAGCAAACAACTTACCCGCACCAGGCTGGGAAGAAGTGGCGCCCTCCCCGCCAACATTCGTTGCCGGGGCAGAACCATCGGCACCCGAGCTCGCCCCCTCCTCCTCCATATGTGTGGGCTCGGTGGTGGATGCCCTTGCCAGGGACGCCCCTCTGGGCGCCGTAGTCGAGGGGGCGGTGTGTTGGGAGTGGCCCTCGGCGGCTCCTCCTGCTGTCGTTCTCCTCCTGCGAACCCGGCAAGGTCAGTGTCGAGAATTCACACCCCAATGTTCATCAGTGGAGGAGTGAGTGATGGACTCGCGCTGGGGGCTGAAGCGGGGGCTACGCCGGGGGCTGCTGTCCGGGCTGCTATCCACCAACACCGGCATGCGCGAAGTACCCGCCGGGGACCCGTCGCCCGTCGAGGTTTTGGCCCTCTTCGCCACCCTCTGGGCCAGCGTCTCCGCGTCCCTGTCGAGACAACATCAAGTCAAATGAGGATAACACAGGTGTAAGGTCAGGAGATGATGTGGGGGCGAAATACTTACTCGTCCTCCACCTCCTCCTCCACTAGCTTCCTCTTCCTCGCCGGGCTCAAAGATTCGAGGTCAAACTTGGCCTCCAAGGTGCTGTCCGAGGGAGGAGGATAAGGGGATGGGGTCTGATGCCGCTTGGACGAGGAGGAAGCAGTCGTTGTCCTCTTCACCGTCGCGGCCTTCACCGCCTTCTTCGTTGCCGCGACCTTCATCGCCCTCGTCTGACGCACGAGCTGCTCCTGGGCCGGCTGCCGCGGCATGGTCCTGCCAGGCCCAACCGGCTCGCCAGAGCTGGCCCATCGCAGGACGCGCCGCCTCCCCGTGGTCGGGGGGTCGTTCGCCTCGACCTCCTCTTCGGACGACTCGTTGCCCGCGTCTTCGACAAGGGGGCCTCGGCGCCGGCGCCGCTGGCCTCCCCGGCAGACTCTGCCCACTAGGTGATCTCCCTCTCCTCCGCGGCCGCGTCGGCCTCATCCTCCACGGCGCCAGCGCTGCCGGCCTCCCTAGCGAGCGCCGCCTCCGCCGCCCTCGCGGTGATGTAGTCCAACTCCGCCTTGGTGGTGTCTTGGATGAGCAGCGGTTTGTCACAGACATAGCTCTCCGAAAAAGTGTCGAAGAACTCCTGCACCTTCTCTGCTGGCGGCTCGGCCCAGGTCGGGTCAAGGCCATGCGCATTGAAGTCCGGCATCGTGGCGATGATGGCGGATTGGCGAGATTTGTTGCTCAGCGGGACCACTCCCGCCGGCAACCCAAACAAGGGCCCCTTGACGGCCTTGCCAGCCTTCGCGGCCCTGCCGGTCCTCTCAACTCTGCCATCGCCATCCACGTTGAGCTGAAAGAGCCTTCGGCAGAAGTGGGCGTGCCCCATCATCGTAAAGTTCTGCTTCAGACCAGGGCGGAGCCTCATGATGTCGGCCGCGTTCCTGAAACCCCAGGCCGGCCTCCCCTTGTTGTGCAGCGGGGCAATTCGGCGCCAGATGAAGTCGGCCCCGATCATCTCGAGGGTGAGCCCGGCCATGGTGAGGCGATGGATCCTGGTGGAGGCGACCGTGAGCTTCTCGTCATTGGCGTCGAGATCACTCCAGTCCCGGCGGCGGGTCGGCGGGCTCTGACGAACCCGGCAGAACTCCTGCGGGTCCTCCTCCTCGATCCAGCACCACCGGCTCCGCCATTCCTCCCACCTCTCCTTCTGAGCACCCTTCGGATATGTGCCCTTCTCCTGGGTCCTCGGGATCCAGGTGATGCAGCCGGAGATGGCGCCCCCTGGCTGAAGGCGAGGGGAGAAGGAGTGGCGGAAGAGCGCCATGCTGGGGAGCACTCCGGCAAAGCCCTCACAGAGGTGGGCAAAGAAAGCCATGCACGCCACGGCATTCGGCGTAAGATCCAGAAGATGGAAGTCGTAGGTGTGCATGACGTCGTTGAAGAAGTCAGAAAAAGGGGGGCAGAGCCCGCAAGAGAAGAAATCGATGAAGAAGGGGTACCGATTTGGGCCGGCCTTGGCGAAATCGGCGGGGACGACGCGCGTGGCAGGGTGCCCCATCGTCTTCCCCCCCCCCCCCCCCCCCCACAGGGGCAAAAGGTAGTTCTTGAGGTGGACCGCATTGATCGTCGAAGGGAAGTAGGCGAGCTGCATTCGCCGCGCCGCCGACTCGCTCTCCGGCGCCTCTTTCTCCCCAGCGTCCTTGGCCGCTCCCTTGCCCTTACCGGTTTTGGGTGCCATGGCGGCTGGGAGATGGCGAAGGATCAAGAGCAATGGGGGCGCAGCGGCAGCAAGCAGAGGCGAGAGCTTCGAATCTTTCGCTGGAGAAAGAAAAGGGGAATGGCGGTTCTGAGATTGGAAGAGGCATAGAGGTGAAACAAGCAGCGCGCCTGCGGTTTTTCCTTTTTATGGGGAAGGCGCGGGCCGCCTCTTTACCATTTACCACGATGTGACGCACGCGTGCAGGAACCGCCCCATGCATGACCCCCACGTCATGCACGACCCCCATGTCGCGCATTCAACGCGGGTCGTGGGGAAGCGCAACGGGCAAGGGGAGTTACTGCGGTAAAACTCCGCCACGCACGCGTCCGCGCACTGTTCTGGGCCCGGCCCAATAACGCTCCGCGCTTATATGTGGCTCAGGCCCGGGGGCTCCTGTGTTAGGGATCGTAGCAGAATTTTAAAATTTTCCTACGCTCACCAAGATCCATCTATGGAGTATACTAGCAACGAGGGGAAAGAGTGCATCTACATACCCTTGTAGATCGCGAGCGGAAGCGTTCCAATGAACGAGGTTGATGGAGTCGTACTCGCCGTGATCCAAATCACCGATGACCGAGTGCCGAACGGACGGCACCTCCGCGTTCAACACACGTACGGAGCAGCGACGTCTCCTCCTTCTTGATCCAGCAAGGGGGAAGGAGAGGTTGATGGAGATCCAGCAGCACGACGGCGTGGTGGTGGATGTAGCGGGATCTCGGCAGGGCTTTGCCGAGCTTCTGCGAGAGGGAGAGGTGTTGCAGGGGAGGAGGGAGGCGCCAAAGGCTGTTGTGTTGCTGCCCTCCCTACCCCCCCCTTTATATAGGCCCCCTGGGAGGGGGGGCACCGGCCAGGAACCCATCTGCATGGGGGGGCGGCGGCCAGGGGGGAGACTTGCCCCCCAAGGCAAGTGGGGCGCCCCCCCACCCTAGGGTTTCCAACCCTAGGCGCAGGGGGAAGGCCCATGGGGGGCGCCCCAGCCCACTAAGGGCTGGTTCCCTTCCCACTTCAGCCCATGGGGCCCTCCGGGATAGGTGGCCCCACCCGGTGGACCCCTGGGACCCTTCCGGTGGTCCCGGTACAATACCGGTGACCCCCGAAACTTTCCCGATGGCCGAAACTTGACTTCCTATATATAATTCTTCACCTCCGGACCATTCCGGAACTCCTCGTCACGTCCGGGATCTCATCCGAGACTCCGAACAACTTTCGGGTTTCTGCATACTCATATCTCTACAACCCTAGCGTCACCGAACCTTAAGTGTGTAGACCCTACGGGTTCGGGAGACATGCAGACATGACCGAGACGCCTCTCCGGTCAATAACCAATAGCGGGATCTGGATACCCATGTTGGCTCCCACATGTTCCACGATGATCTCATCGGATGAACCACGATGTCGAGGATTCAATCAATCCCGTATACAATTCCCTTTGTCAATCGGTATGTTACTTGCCCGAGATTCGATCGTCGGTATCCCAATACCTTGTTCAATCTCGTTACCGGCAAGTCTCTTTACTCGTACCGCAATGCATGATCCCGTGACTAACTCCTTAGCCACATTGAGCTCATTATGATGATGCATTACCGAGTGGGCCCAGAGATACCTCTCCGTTATACGGAGTGACAAATCCCAGTCTCGATCCGTGCCAACCCAACAAGCACTTTCGGAGATACCCGTAGTGTACCTTTATAGTCACCCAGTTACGTTGTGACGTTTGGCACACCCAAAGTACTCCTACAGTATCCGGGAGTTGCACGATCTCATGGTCTAAGGAGAAGATACTTGACATTGGAAAAGCTCTAGCAAACGAACTACACGATCTTTGAGCTATGCTTAGGATTGGGTCTTGTCCATCACATCATTCTCCTAATGATGTGATCCCGTTATCAATGACATCCAATGTCCATAGTCAGGAAACCATGACTATCTGTTGATCAACGAGCTAGTCAACTAGAGGCTTACTAGGGACACGTTGTGGCCTATGTATTCACACATGCATTACGATTTCCGGATAACACAATTATGGCATGAACAATAGACGATTACCATGAACAAAGAAATATAATAATATCCATTTATTATTGCCTCTAGGGCATATGTCCAACAGTCTCCCACTTGCACTAGAGTCAATAATCTAGTTACATTGTGATGAATCGAACACCCATTGCATCCTGGTGTTGATCATGCTTTGCTCTAGGGAGAGGTTTAGTCAACGGATCTGCTACATTCAGGTCCGTATGTACTTTACAAATATCTATGCCTCCATTTTGAACACTTTCACGAATGGAGTTGAAGTGACGCTTGATATGCCTGGTCTTCCTGTGAAACCTGGGCTCCTTGGCAAGGGCAATAGCTCCAGTGTTGTCATAGAAGAGAGTCATCGGGCCCGACGCATTGGGAATCACCCCTAGGTCGGTAATGAACTCCTTCATCCAGACTGCTTCCTGTGCTGCCTCCGAGGCTGCCATGTACTCCGCTTCACATGTAGATCCCGCCACGACGCTTTGCTTGCAACTGCACCAGCTTACTGCTCCTCCATTCAAAATATACACGTATCCGGTTTGTGACTTCGAGTCATCCAGATCTCTGTCGAAGCTAGCGTCGACGTAACCCTTTACGACGAGCTCTTCGTCACCTCCATAAACGAGAAACATATCCTTAGTCCTCTTCAGGTACTTTAGGATATTCTTGACCGCTGTCCAGTGTTCCATGCCGGGATTACTTTGGTACCTTCCTACCAAACTCACGGCAAGGTTTACATCAGGTCTGGTACACAGCATGGCATACATAATAGACCCTATGGCCGAGGCATAGGGGATGACACTCATCTTTTCTCTATCTTCTGCCGTGGTCGGGCATTGAGCCGTGCTCAATTGCACACCTTGCAATACAGGCAAGAGCCCCTTCTTGGACTGATCCATATTGAACTTCTTCAATATCTTGTCAAGGTACGTACTCTGTGAAATACCAATGAGGCGTCTTGATCTATCTCTATAGATTTTGATGCCTAATACCTAAGCAGCTTCTCCAAGGTCCTTCATTGAAAAACACTTATTCAAATAGGCCTTTATACTTTCCAAGAATTCTATATCATTTCCCATCAATAGTATGTCATCCACATATAATATGAGAAATGCTACGGAGCTCCCACTCACTTTCTTGTAAACACAGGCTTCTCCATAAGTCTGTGTAAACCCAAACGCTTTGATCATCTCATCAAAGCGAATGTTCCAACTCCGAGATGCTTGCACAAGCCCATAGATTGAGCGCTGGAGCTTGCATACTTTGTTAGCATTCTTAGGATCGACAAAACCTTCTGGTTGCATCATATACAACTCTTCCTTAAGGAAGCCATTAAGGAATGCCGTTTTGACGTCCATCTGCCATATCTCATAATCATAGTATGCGGCAATTGCTAACATGATTTGGACGGACTTCAGCTTCGCTACGGGTGAGAAAGTCTCATCATAGTCAACCCCTTGAACTTGTCGATAACCCTTAGCGACAAGTCGAGCCTTATAGATGGTCACATTACCATCCGCGTCTGTCTTCTTCTTAAAGATCCATTTGTTTTCTATGGCTCGCCGATCATCGGGCAAGTCAGTCAAAGTCCATACTTCGTTTTCATACATGGATCCTATCTCAGATTTCATGGCTTCTAGCCATTTGTCGGAATCCGGGCCCGCCATTGCTTCTTCATAGTTCGAAGGTTCACCGTTGTCCAACAACATGATTTCCAGGACAGGGTTGCCGTACCACTCTGGTGCGGAACGTGTCCTTGTGGACCTACGAAGTTCAGTAGTAACTTGATCCGAAGCTTCATGATCATCATCATTAACTTCCTCCCCAGTCGGCGTAGGCACCTCAGGAACATCTTCCCGCGCTGCGCTACTCTCTGGTACGGAAGGGGTGACTATCACCTCATCAAGTTCCACTTTCCTCCCACTTACTTCCTTCGAGAGAAACTCTTTCTCCAGAAAGGACCCGTTCTTGGCAACGAAGATCTTGCCTTCGGATTTGAGGTAGAAGGTATACCCAATAGTTTCCTTAGGGTATCCTATGAAGACGCATTTCTCCGACTTGGGTTCGAGCTTTTCAGGTTGAAGTTTCTTGACATAAGCATCGCATCCCCAAACTTTTAGAAACGACAGCTTAGGTTTCTTCCCAAACCATAATTCATACGGTGTCGTCTCAACGGATTTCGACGGAGCCCTATTTAAAGTGAATGCGGCAGTCTCTAAAGCATAGCCCCAAAATGAGAGCGGTAAATCGGTAAGAGACATCATAGATCGCACCATATCCAATAGAGTGCGATTACGACGTTCGGACACACCGTTTCGCTGAGGTGTTCCAGGCGGCGTGAGTTGTGAAACGATTCCACATTTCCTTAAGTGCGCACCAAATTCGTGACTTAAATATTCTCCACCACGATCTGATCGTAAGAATTTTATTTTTCTGTCACGTTGATTCTCAACCTCACTCTGAAATTCCTTGAACTTTTCAAAGGTTTCAGACTTGTGTTTCATTAGGTAGACATACCCATATCTACTTAAATCATCAGTGAGAGTGAGAACATAACGATATCCTCCGCGAGCCTCAACACTCATTGGACCGCACACATCGGTATGTATGATTTCCAATAAGTTGGTTGCTCGCTCCATTGTTCCGGAGAACGGAGTCTTGGTCATCTTACCCATGAGGCATGGTTCGCACGTGTCAAATGATTCGTAATCAAGAGACTCCAAGAGTCCATCTGCATGGAGCTTCTTCATGCGCTTGACACCAATGTGACCAAGGCGGCAGTGCCACAAGTATGTGGGACTATCATTATCAACTTTACATCTTTTGGTATTCACACTATGAATATGTGTAACATCACATTCGAGATTCATCAAGAATAAACCATTGACCAGCGGGGCATGACCATAAAACATATCTCTCAAATAAATAGAACAACCATTATTCTCGGATTTAAATGAGTAGCCATCTCGAATTAAACGAGATCCTGATACAATGTTCATGCTCAAAGCTGGCACTAAATAACAATTTTTGAGGTTTAAAACTAATCCCGTAGGTAGATGCAGAGGTAGCGTGCCGACGGCGATCACATCGACCTTGGAACCATTCCCGACGCGCATCGTCACCTCGTCCTTTGCCAGTCTCCGTTTATTCCGCAGTTCCTGTTTTGAGTTACAAATATGAGCAACCACACCGGTATCAAATACCCAGGAGCTACTACGAGTACTGGTAAGGTACACATCAATTACATGTATATCACATATACCTTTGGTGTTGCCGGCCTTCTTGTCCGCTAAGTATTTGGGGCAGTTCTGCTTCCAGTGACCACTTCCCTTGCAATAAAAGCACTCAGTCTCAGGCTTGGGTCCATTCTTTGACTTCTTCCCGGCAACTGGCTTACCGGGCGCGGCAACTCCCTTGCCGTCCTTCTTGAAGTTCTTCTTACCCTTGCCCTTCTTGAACTTAGTGGTTTTATTCACCATCAACACTTGATGTTCTTTTCTGATCTCCACCTTCGCTGATTTCAGCATCGAATATACCTCAGGAATGGTCTTTTCCATCCCCTTCATATTGAAGTTCATTACAAAGCTCTTGTAGCTTGGTGGAAGCGACTGAAGGATTCTGTCAATAACCGCGTCATCCAGGAGATTAACTCCCAGCTGAGACAAGCGGTTGTGTAACCCAGACATTCTGAGTATGTGCTCACTAACAGAACTATTCTCCTCCATTTTACAACTGAAGAACTTGTCGGAGACTTCATATCTCTCGACCCGGGCATGAGCTTGGAAAACCATTTTCAGCTCTTCGAACATCTCATATGCTCCATGTTTCTCAAAACGCTTTTGGAGACCCGGTTCTAAGCTGTAAAGCATGCCGCACTGAACGAGGGAGTAATCATCAGCACGTGATTGCCAAGCGTTCATAACGTCTCGGTTCTCTGGGATTGGTGCTTCACCTAGCGGTGCTTCTAAGACATAATCTTTCTTGGCTACTATGAGGATGATCCTCAGGTTCCGGACCCAGTCCGTATAGTTGCTGCCATCATCTTTCAGCTTGGTTTTCTCTAGGAACGCGTTGAAGTTGAGGACAACGTGGGCCATTTGATCTACAAGACATATTGTAAAGATTTTAGACTAAGTTCATGATAATTAAGTTCATATAATCAAATTATTCAATGAACTCCCACTCAGATAGACATCCCTCTAGTCATCTAAGTGAAACATGATCTGAGTTAACTAGGCCGTGTCCTATCATCACGTGAGACGGACTAGTCAAGATCGGTGAACATCTCCATGTTGATCGTATCTTCTATATGACTCATGCTCGACCTTTCGGTCCTCCGTGTTCCGAGGCCATGTCTGTACATGCTAGGCTCGTCAAGTCAACCTAAGCGTATTGCGTGTGTTCCGAGGCCATGTCTGTACATGCTAGGCTCGTCAACACCCGTTGTATGCGAACGTTAGAATCTATCACACCCGATCATCACGTGGTGCTTCGAAACAACGAACCTTCGCAATGGTGCACAGTTAGGGGGAACACTTTCTTGAAATTATTATAAGGGATCATCTTACTTACTACCGTCGTTCTAAGCAAATAAGATGCAAAACATGATAAACATCACATGCAATCAAATAGTGACATGATATGGCCAATATCATTTTGCTCCTTTGATCTCCATCTTCGGGGCACCATGATCATCTTCGTCACCGGCATGACACCATGATCTCCATCATCATGATCTGCATCATTGTGTCTTCATGAAGTTGTCACGCCAATGATTACTTCTACTTCTATGGCTAACGCGTTTAGCAACAAAGTAAAGTAATTTACATGGCGTAATTCAATGACACGCAGGTCATACAAAAAATAAAGACAACTCCTATGGCTCCTGCCGGTTGTCATACTCATCGACATGCAAGTCGTGATTCCTATTACAAGAATATGATCAATCTCATACATCACATATATCATTCATCACATCTTCTGGCCATATCACATCACATAGCACATGCTGCAAAAACAAGTTAGACGTCCTCTAATTGTTGTTGCAAGTTTTTACGTGGCTTGAATAGGTTTCTAGCAAGAACGTTTCTTACCTACGTAAAACCACCACGTGATGTGCCAATTTATATTTACCCTTCATAAGGACCCTTTTCATCGAATCCGTTCCGACTAAAGTGGGAGAGACAGACACCCGCTAGCCACCTTATGCAACTAGTGCATGTCAGTCGGTGGAACCTGTCTCACGTAAGCGTACGTGTAAGGTCGGTCCGGGCCGCTTCATCCCACAATGCCGCCGAAACAAGATAAGACTAGTAGCGGCAAGAAGAATTGGCAACATCCACACCCACAACTGCTTTGTGTTCTACTCGTGCATAGTAACTACGCATAGGCCTGACTCATGATGCCACTGTTGGGGATCATAGCAGAATTTTAAAATTTTCCTACGCTCACCAAGATCCATCTATGGAGTATACTAGCAACGAGGGGAAAGAGTGCATCTACATACCCTTGTAGATCGCGAGCGGAAGCGTTCCAATGAACGAGGTTGATGGAGTCGTACTCGCCGTGATCCAAATCACCGATGACCGAGTGCCGAACGGACGGCACCTCTGTGTTCAACACACGTACGGAGCAGCGACGTCTCCTCCTTCTTGATCCAGCAAGGGGGAAGGAGAGGTTGATGGAGATCCTGCAGCACAACGGCGTGGTGGTGGATGTAGCGGGATCTCGGCAGGGCTTTGCCGAGCTTCTGCGAGAGGGAGAGGTGTTGCAGTGGAGGAGGGAGGCGCCAAAGGCTGTTATGTTGCTGCCCTCCCCCCCTTTATATAGGCCCCCTGGGAGGGGGGCGCCGGCCAGGAACCCATCTGCATGGGGGGCGGCGGCCAGGGGGGAGACTTGCCCCCCAAGGCAAGTGGGGCGCCCCCCCCCCCACCCTAGGGTTTCCAACCCTAGGCGCAGGGGGAAGGCCCATGGGGGGCGCCCCAGCCCACTAAGGGCTGGTTCCCTTCCCACTTCAGCCCATGGGGCCCTCCGGGATAGGTGGCCCCACCCGGTGGACCCCCGGGACCCTTCCGGTGGTCCCGGTACAATACCGGTGACCCCCGAAACTTTCCCGGTGGCCGAAACTTGACTTCCTATATATAATTCTTCACCTCCGGACCATTCCGGAACTCCTCGTCACGTCCGGGATCTCATCCAGGACTCCGAACAACTTTTGGGTTTCCGCATACTCATATCTCTACAACCCTAGCGTCACCGAACCTTAAGTGTGTAGACCCTACGGGTTCGGGAGACATGCAGACATGACCGAGACGCCTCTCCGGTCAATAACCAACAGAGGGATCTGGATACCCATGTTAGCTCCCACATGTTCCACGATGATCTCATCGGGTGAACCACGATGTCGAGGATTCAATCAATCCCGTATACAATTCCCTTTGTCAATCGGTATGTTACTTGCCCGAGATTCGATCATCGGTATCCCAATACCTTGTTCAATCTCGTTACCGGCAAGTCTCTTTACTCGTACCGCAATGCATGATCCCGTGACTAACTCCTTAGCCACATTGAGCTCATTATGATGATGCATTACCGAGTGGGCCCAGAGATACCTCTCCGTTATACGGAGTGACAAATCCCAGTCTCGATCCGTGCCAACGCAACAGACACTTTCGGAGATAGCCGTAGTGTACCTTTATAGTCACCCAGTTACGTTGTGACGTTTGGCACACCCAAAGTACTCCTACGGTATCCGGGAGTTGCACGATCTCATGGTCTAAGGAGAAGATACTTGACATTGGAAAAGCTCTAGCAAACGAACTACACGATCTTTGAGCTATGCTTAGGATTGGGTCTTGTCCATCACATCATTCTCCTAATGATGTGATCCCGTTATCAATGACATCCAATGTCCATAGTCAAGAAACCATGACTATCTGTTGATCAACGAGCTAGTCAACTAGAGGCTTACTAGGGACACGTTGTGGTCTATGTATTCACACATGCATTACGATTTCCGGATAACACAATTATAGCATGAACAATAGACGATTACCATGAACAAAGAAATATAATAATAACCATTTATTATTGCCTCTAGGGCATATGTCCAACATCCTGTCGGTGTACAAAAGTAGGGGTCCTATTTGTACCCCTTTACTTGTGCGCGGGCAGTTGCAGCCACGGGACCGATGGCCACGCTAGGCGGGGCAGAGGAAGCAAAGACACAAGACGACCAGAGCCGTACTCGAGACCAGAAGCATGAAGAGCTGAGGGGCGAGGTGAAACTCCCCTGGCAAGGTCCTTGCCGGGGCGGCCTTCGCAGCCCCGGCAAGAACCTTGCCGGGGCAACTTGCCCAACGCCAGCAGGGCTGCCACCCTTGAGCCTAAGAGTTCCGACGCCCTCAACCACATTGGAACCAAAGCTCGGGAGGCGCCTCCATGGTGGCATGCAGATCTTTGTGAAGACAAAGAACATACAAGATTAGATGAGAATCAGAAGACGAAGATCCTTGGCAAGATCCTTGCCGAGGGTACCCACGAGACCCCCCGGCAAGACCCTTGCCGGGGACGCCTACGACGCCGTGACAAGACCCTTGCCGGGGCCCCAGCAAGACTCTTTCCAAAGACATCCGTGGGGCCACAGCCAGGCCCCCACCAGCCAAGACTCCACCGTCGTTCCCTCACAGCCGCCGGCCCACCAACTAGGCGAGCACCTGCGTGGCAACGTGCGGCCTCTAGGCCAACTCAGCAAGCACCTGCGTGGTGGCATGCAGATCTTCGTGAAGACTCTGCCATCGCACCAACTCAGCAGCCAGCCAGCGTGGCACTACATGCCTCGTCGGCTCAGACGTGCGTTGAGGCCAGGCGAGGCGGCGACAGCTGGGACGAGCTTCCTCACCGTCCCCGATAAAGCAAGAAGGGCACGTCGGCAGCGCATTAAACGCGTTTGTCCTACGATGCCACGAGATAGACTCGACTACTGTATATACTTTCCACCTCCTGTGAGCCACTGTGGCAGCCCCTTTGACTATAAAAGGAGGCCCGAGGCATACTGAGGGAGGATTCGGATCTATTGGACTAGACAGGCACCGTAGCTAGTTCAAGAGCTCAAGAACACTCAGATATACACAAAAGCAGGACTAGGGTATTACGCATCTCCGCGGTCCGAACCTGGATAAATCCCCTTGTGCTAACTACTAGACCCGCTCTTTGCACAACCTCGCACCCGCCAACCGTAGAAGGGATCTCTATGATCCCATAGGTGTCGTTTCCCCCGACAGTGAGTGAGTAGGTATTGCCATGCAACGGATGCACTAGAGCTATAAGTGTATGAAAGCTCAACAAAAGAAACTAAGTGGATGTGCATCCAACTCGCTTGCTCACGAATACCTAGGGCAATTTGAGGAAGCCCATCATTGGAATATACAAGCCAAGTTCCATAATGTAAAATTCCCACTAATATATGAAAGTGACAACATAGGAGACAATCTATCATGAAGATCATGGTGCGACTTTGAAGCACAAGTGTGGTAAAAGGATAGTAACATTGTCCCTTCTCTCTTTTTCTTTTTTTTATTTGGGCCTTTCTCTTTTTTTATGGCCTCTTTTTTTTCGCCCGGAGTCTCGTCCCGACTTGTGGGGGAATCATAGTCTCCATCATCCTTTCCTCACTGGGACAATGCTGTAATAATGATGATCATCACACTTTTATTTACTTCCAACTCAAGAATTACAACTCAATACTTAGAACAAAATATGACTCTATGTGAATGCCTCCGGCAGTGTACCGGGATGTGCAATGATTCAAGAGTGACATGTATGAAAAATCATGAATGGTGGCTTTGCCACAAATACGATGTCAACTATATGATCATGCAAAGCAATATGACAATGATGGAGCGTGTCATAATAAACGGAATGGTGGAAAGTTGCATGGCAATATACCTCGGAATGGCTATGGAAATGCCATAATAGGTAGGTATGGTGGCTGTTTTGGTGTATGGTGGGTGTATGATACCGGCGAAAGGTGCGCGGTATTAGAGAGGCTAGCAATGGTGGAAGGGTGAGAGTGCGTATAATCCATGGACTCAACATTAGTCATAAAGAACTCACATACTTATTACAAAAAGCTATTAGTTATCGAAACGAAGTACTACGCACATGCTCCTAGGGGGATAGATTGGTAGGAAAAGACCATCGCTCGTCCCCGACCGCCACTCATAAGGAAGACAAGCAATAAATAAATCATGCTCCGACTTCATCACATAACGGTTCACCATACGTGCATGCTACGGGAATCACAAACTTTAACACAAGTATCTCTCAAATTCACAACTACTCAACTAGCATGACTCTAATATCACCATCTTCATATCTCAAAACAATCATAAGGAATCAAACTTCTCATAGTATTCAATGCACTTTATATGATAGTTTTTATTATACCCATCTTGGATGCTCATCATATTAGGACTAATTTTATAGCCAAAGCAAATTACCATGCTGTTCTAAAAGACTCTCAAAATAATATAAGTGAAGCATGAGAGATCAATAATTTCTACAAAATAAAACCACCATCGTGCTCTAAAGGGTGTGTACAGCAAGGATGATTGTGGTAAACTAAAAAGCAAAGACTCTAATCATAGAAGACGCTCCAAGCAAAACACATATCATGTGGTGAATAAAAATATAGCCTCAAGTAAAGTTATCGATAGACGAAGACGAAAGAGGGGATGCCTTCCGGGGCATCCCCAAGCTTAGGATTTTGGTTGTCCTTGAATTTTACCTTGGGGTGCCTTGGGCATCCCCAAGCTTAGGCTCTTGCCACTCCTTATTCCAAAATCCATCAAATTTTTACTCAAAACTTAAAACTTCACAACACAAAACTTAAACAGAAAATCTCATGAGCTCCGTTAGTATAAGAAAATAAACCACCACCTTAAGGTACTGTAATGAACTCATTCTTTATTTATATTGGTGTTAAACCTACTGTATTCCAACTTCTCTATGGTTCATACCCCCCGATACTACTCATAGATTCATCAAAATAAGCAAACAACACACGAAAAACAGAATCTGTCAAAACAGAACAGTCTGTAGAAATCTGTATCAAACAAATACTTCTGGAACTCCAAAAATTCTGAAATAAATTTTTGGACGTGAGTAATTTGTCTATTAATCATCTTCAAAAATAATCAACCTAAAAGCACTCTCCAGTAAAAACTGGCATCTAATCTCGTGAGCGCAAAATTTTCTGTTTTTTACAGCAAGATCCCAAAGACTTCATCCAAGTCTTCCCAAAGGTTCTACTTGGCACAAACACTAATTAAAACATAAAACAACATCTAACCAGAGGCTAGATGAATTATTTATTACTAAACAGGAACAAAAATCATGGAACAAAAATAAAATTGGGTTGCCTCCCAACAAGCGCTATCGTTTAACGCCCCTAGCTAGGCATAAGAACAAGAATAGATCTAGGTATTGTCATATTTGGTATGCAATTCTTCAATTGAACGTTCATGACCCTTAGAAGGTTCTTTGGTTTTGCTAATGATAAAAATCCTAGGCAAGGAATCGAGAAATTCATTTGTAGTAAAAGGTTCCTTAATTATATCGAAAAAGTTGGGGTGAACACTTATTGATTTGAGGTCTTCATTTTCCTTAGTAGAAGATTCACCCTTATTTTTAGGAACATAGATAAACTTGGCAACTTTGGTAGGAGGAGGATTTGAGGTATTTTTAATGGCAGAAAAAGCGGATCCCAAGTTGGTAATAATGTCTTCGAGTTTATCAATTCTAGTGGAATCTTGGTCTATCTTTTCATTAACTATGGGTTCCTTTTCCCTAAGATTTTTCAGAGTTACTCCTACCTTACATACATATTGGGTAATGTGGTTGTGGATCTTTTTATCCAAATTTTCAATTAACTCTACAGTGGCAATTTTATTTTCAATAATATCAAGCCTTTGCATCACATGTTCCAGAGTTAAAATAGTTCCATTGACCAAAAGAGGTGGTGGGCCTAACAAGTCTATCATAGCATTATAAGAATCAAAAGTATGGCTTCCCAAGAAATTCCCTCCGGTAATGGTGTCAAGAACATATCTATTCCAAGGAGTGATGCCAACGTAAAAATTGCGAAGAAGAACGGAAGTGGATTGCTTTTTAGTAGATCTATTTTGAGCATTGCAAATTCTATACCAAGCATCTTTTAGATTTTCTCCCTCCCTTTGTTTAAAATTGAGAACTTCATTATTGGGAGTATTAACAATGATAGGAGGACTAGCCATGACGGCGAAACAAACGATTTAACACACGGACACACAAGAGGCAAGCGAAAGGAGGCGAACGGAAGAGGGGCGAAGAAAAGGCAAAGGTTTTTGAAAATCGTTTTAGAAGTGGGGGAGAGGAAAACGAGAGGCAAATGGCAAATAATGTAATGCGAGGGAGAAGAGTTTGTGATGGGTACTTGGTATGTCTTGACTTGAGCATAGATCTCCCCGGCAACGGCGCCAGAAATCCTTCTTGCTACCTCTTGAGCATGCGTTGGTTTTCCCTTGAAGAGGAAAGGGTGATGCAGCAAAGTAGCGTAAGTATTTCCCTCAGTTTTTGAGAACCAAGGTATCAATCCAGTAGGAGATTACACGCAAGTCACCTAGTACCTGCACAAATAATCAAGAACCTTGCAACCAACACGATAAAGGGGTTGTCAATCCCTTCACGGTCACTCGCAAAAGTGAGATCTAATAAAGATAGTAAGATAAATATTTTTGGTATTTTTGTTGTATAAATTGGAAATTAAAGATTGCAAAATAGTAAACGAGATGTGATGTAAATAAAAGAGATGCAATATAATAAGAAAGAGACCCGGGGGCCATAGGTTTCACTAGTGGCTTCTCTCAAGATAGCATGTATTACGGTGGGTGAACAAATTACTGCCGAGCAATTGATAGAAAAGTGCATGGTTATGAGAATATCTAGGCAATGATCATGAATATAGGCATCACGTCCGTGTCAAGTAGACCGAAACGATTTTGCATCTACTACTATTACTCCACACATCGACCGCTATCCAGCATGCATCTAGAGTAGTAAGTTCATAAGAACAGAGTAACGCATTAACCAAGATGACATGATGTAGAGGGATAAACTCAAGCAATATGATATAAACCCCATCTTTTTATCCCCGATGGCAACAATACAATACATGCCTTGCCGCCCCTACTGTCACTAGGAAAGGACACCGCAAGATTGAACCCAAAGCTAAGCACTTCTCCCATTGCAAGAAAGATCAATCTAGTAGGCCAAACTAAACCGATAATTCGAAGAGACTTGCAAAGATATCAAATCATGCATATAAGAATTCAGAGAAGAACCAAATATTATTCATAGATAATCTTGACCATAAATCCACAATTCATCAGATCTCAGCAAACACACCGCAAAAAGTATTACATCGAATAGATCTCCAAGAACATCAAGGAGAACTTTGTATTGAGAACCAAAGAGAGAGAAGAAGCCATCTAGCTAATAACTATGGACCCAAAGGTCTGTGGTAAACTACTCACGCTTCATCGGAGAGGCTATGGTGTTGATGTAGAAGCCCTCCGTGATCGATTCCCCCTCCGGCAGATTGCCGGAAAAGGCCCCAAGATGGGATCTCACGGGTACAGAAGGTTGCGGCGGTGGAAAAGTGGTTTCGTGGCTCCCCTTGATGTTTTTAGGGTATAAGAGTGTATATAGGCGAAAGAAGTACGTCGGTGGAGCTACGAGGGGGCCACGAGGGTGGGGGCGCGCCTACCCCCCTTGGGCGTGCCCTCCTGCCTCGTGGTCGCCTTGTTGCATCTCCGACTTCATCTCCAAGTCTCCTGGTTTGCTTTCGGTCCAAGAAAGATCATCGCGAAGGTTGCATTCCGTTTGGATTCTGTTTGATATTCCTTTTCTGCGAAACACTGAAATAGGCAAAAAAAACAGAAACTGGCACTGGGCCTTCGGTTAATAGGTTAGTCCCAAAAATAATATAAAAGATCATATTAAAGCCCATTAAACATCCAAAACAGATAATATAATAGCATGGAACAATAAAAAATTATAGATATGTTGGAGACGTATCAGTTACTTATGCATAATGCCTGGTTAAGATCGTTGTTGCTCTCTAGCTGGCCGCTTCTCAATCTTAATTGCTAGCCTTCGCATGTACTAAGTGGGAACTCTGCTTGTACATCAAAAAACTTGAACCCAAAGTTATTCCAGATGAATCCACCATACCTACCTATATACGGTATTACCTTGCCGTCCTAAGTAAATTTTCATGTGCCACCTCTAAAAACTTCTAAAAATTATCCTGTTTGTGTGCCTGGATCGTCCATGGAACTACAGGAGGTGGTCGATATCTTCCATGCTAAGCGGGTTATCCTCAGGTCGAGTGTTTGTTCACTCGCCATTGCACGAGGAAATGGGCGGTAATAGGGATGCCCAGTCCCAAACTGCAAACATGAAAAAGAGTTCATCTCTTGAATAATCAAACAAAAACTCCCAATGGAGTCAAAACCTTTACTTTTATCGCTTGGGAACCGCTACTAGCGTGCTTAGCATGGAAGATGTTGATAATTGATGGTCATGAAGTGAATAAGAAGGATGCATGTCTCAAAATATCATTTATCTCTGTTTTAAAAACTGAGCTCTGGCACCTCTGCAAATCACTGCTTCCCTCTGCGAAGGGACTTTCTATTTACTTTTATGTTGTGTCACCACCTTCTGAAACAAGCGCCAGAAACTGAGTAGAGCACAACTGTCATGATTTACGCATTGTGTATAGCTAATGTTGGGTGCATCATGACTGGATCTTTTCTACCATGAATTACAATGTTTAGTCGCTGCTTGAACTTTGGAGGTGCTCTGCATTTATGTTTTGCGGTCTCAGAAAGGGCTAGCGAGATACCACTATTGTCATATTATATCATGGTTGTTTTGACGATGTGTTGCTATTTGAGATATCTTATTATTGCTCGCTAGCTGATTATGTCATTGATACGAGTCATTATAATCTTTAAGAGTTATTGTCGACATGGTTAGTTATAATGGCTGAAAACCTGGGTGCTGTTTAAGCTTATTTATGCAAACAAGAGCAAAAGAGTTCGTAAAAGTTTTTCTTTCTCACTTTCAGTTTATCAACCGAATTGCTTGAGGACAAGCAAAGGTTTAAGCTTGGGGGAGTTGATACGTCTCAAACGAATCTACTTTTTCTCACGCTTTTCCTCTTGTTTTGGACTCTAATTTGCATGATTTGAATGAAACTAACCACGGACTGACGCTGTTTTCAGCAGAACTACCATTGTGTTGTTTTTGTGCAGAAATAAAAGTTCTCGGAATGGAACGAAACTTTGCGAGGATTTTTTATATCAATAATAAGAATTTCTGGAGCCAGGACCTGCCGGAGAGGGGCACCTGGGTGGGCACAACCCACCAGGGCGCGCGCCCCTCTCCTGGCGTGCCCAGGTGGGTTGTACCCACCTGGTGGCCCTGCTGATGACCCCCCTGATACTATAAAATCACATATTTCAGAAAAAAAATCAGGGAGAAATAATTATCGCATTTCACTAGACGGAGCCGCCGCCAAGCCCTGTTCTTCCTCGAGAGGGCAGATCTGGAGTCCGTTTGGGGCTCCGGAGAGGGGGGGTCTTCGTTCTTCGTCATCACCAACCCATCTCCATCGCCAATTCCATGATGCTCCCCACAGGGAGTGAGTAATTCCTTCGTAGGCTCGCTGGTCGGTGAGGAGTTGGATGAGATTCATCATGTAATCGAGTTAGTTTTGTTAGCGCTTGATCCCTAGTATCCACTATGTTCTTAGATTGATGTCGCTATGACTTTGCTATGCTTAATGCTTGTCACTTTGGGCCCGGGTGCCATGAACTCAGATCTGAACCATTTATGAATTCATCATTATATCCATGTTTTAGATCCGATCTTGCAAGTTATAGTCACCTACTACGTGTTATGATCCCGCAACTGTCAGTGTCAAAACCGGCGGATCTCGGGTAGGGGGTCCCGAACTGTGCGTCTAAGGTCGATGGTAACAGGAGACGGGGGACACGATGTTTACCCAGGTTCGGGCCCTCTTGATGGAGGTAATACCCTACTTCCTGCTTGATTGATCTTGATGAATATGACGATTACAAGAGTTGATCTACCACGAGATCGTAATGGCTAAACCCTAGATGTCTAGCCTGTATGATTGTGATTGCCCCTATGGACTAAATCCTCCAGTTTATATAGACACCGGAGGCGACTAAGGTTGTACAAAGTCGGTTACAGATAAAGGAATCTACATATCCGCATGCCAAGCTTGCCATCCACGCAAAGGAGAGTCCCATCCGGACACGGGAAGAGGTCTACTGTCTTGTATCTTCATAGCCCATCAGTCCGGCCCATGTCATATAGGCCGGACGCCCGAGGACCCCTTAATCCAGGACTCCCTCAGTAGCCCCTGAACCAGGCTTCAATGACGAGGTGTCCGGCGCGCAGATTGTCTTCGGCATTGCAAGGCGGGTTCCTCCTCCGAATACTCCAAAACAGCCTTCGAACACACAAAACGTGTCCGGCTCTGCAAAACAAGTACCCCACACACACGCAGAGAGTATAATATTTCACGAGTCCAATCTACTGACAACTTTTGTAGCGTGACATCACGTCGCTGCCCGGTCATTATTTCAAACCGTTTTTTAGCCTCCCGCTCCATGTTTCTAGGTGCGGTTTTATTGGCACGTCTTGTCGAAGCAGAGATCGTGTCCCCTTATCATGGGATTCTCATCAATACGGGCGTGGGTAATCCAACTGTGCCATCTGCACGGCCCTTGGAGAATAGGCGAGTTTTAAGGCGAGTGGGGATGCGCTTGATGTTCGCAGCCTTTATAAGGAGATAAGGATTCACCCTTTCACCCACGCCTTCTTTCTCTCTACCCATCCATTCTCGAGCTCCAGCGCCCAAGCCTCCATCCTCTCCACCTCAAAAAAGCACTCCAGCCATGTCTGGATCTGGCGCAAGGCAATTGGATGGTTTCCTCCGTTAAGGAGAAGGACATCACGAAGCTCCGGGAGGCTGGGTATTTGGCCAAGGAAATCGCCCACCGACTTCCGGCCAAGGGGCAGATCATCCCCACCCCGGAGCCCCATGAGAGGGTGGTATTCATCCCCCACTTCGTCCGTGGATTGGGATTCCCTCTCCACCCATTTGTCCGCGGACTCATGTTCTACTACGGGCTAGATTTCCACGATCTGCCCCCCCCCCAACTCCTTCCTCAACATCTCGGCATTCATTGTCGTGTGCGAGACCTTCCTCCGCATCCCACCCCACTTCGGATTGTGGTTAAAGATCTTCAATGTGAAGCCGAAGGTGGTGGGTGGTCAACACGCAGAGTGCGGAGGCGCCATGGTGAGCAAGATGCTCAACGTTTCATGGCCCAAAGGTACCTTCGTGGAGACTGTCAAAGGGTGGCAACAACAGTGGTTCTACATCACAGAGCCTCGCGACGCCACCTGGGCCGTGGCTCCTGAATTCTAGTCTGGAGCCCCGATGCGGCTCACCTCCTGGCTAGAGAAGGGCCTGGGCTGGTCTTCGTCGGACGAGCTGACAGCGTTTCAGACGCGCATTAGGAGCATGATAGACAAGAACATCAAGCTCGTCAATGTGATCCAGGTGATGCTTGTTTGCCGGATCCTTCCATGCCAAAGCCAGACCTGCCATTTGTGGGAGTTCGATCCGGCCAAGCACCAAACCTTGCAACAGTTCTTCGGCACTACGCATGAAGACATCTGGAAGGTGCTCTTTAAGGCCAATGAGACGTGGCCGGCGACGACCGAGGACCGTGGGCACGTCCTGGCCCATCCCGCCAGTCCGGTAAGTTTTTCGTATTTCAAGGTGTATCCTTTACTTGTATACTCAAGGAAGGCGTCTAAGCTTCCCTATTTGTTGTTTTCTTCAGGGCTGGACAAAGAAGGCGGAGCGGATTCAGTGTCCGGCTCCGCTGCCCGAAGACCCAGCAATCCCACTTCTTACAAAGATGCTGGTTCCGGCGCCCTACCAGGCGCCGGAGAAGAAGGCCAAGAAGAAGGCCAAGGAGACCAGAAGTGGCCTCCGCCATAAGGGCACTTCGAATGTGACATCCGAAGACGCCAAGACCCTCTGCTCCCCCACCAAGGACGACGAGGAGGAGGAAAGCAATTCTCCCCCGGAGTGGGGAGGGAAGAAAAGGGCAGCCTCCATGCAACACCCCGGATGTAACTTTCCATATTTGTAACTCCAACTCTTGCCATTTTCGGCTATGTGTTATGATATTCCCTCCGTGGTTGGGTTTTTTTTTGTTTTGCATTTTGTTCATGTCATGCATCATATCATGTCATCATGTGCATCTCATTTGCATACGTGTTCGTCTCATGCATCCGAGCATTTTCCCCGTTGTCCGTTTTGCAATCCGGCACTCCCACTTGCACCGGCGCACCCCCTCTTGTTTCTTTTCGTGAGCGGGTGTTGAACATTCTCGGAATGGACTGAGTCTTGCCAAGTGGCCTTGGTATACCACCGGTAGACCACCTGTCAAGTTTCGTGCCATTTGGAGGTCGTTTGACGCTCCAACGGTTAACCGGGTAACCGCAAAGTCCTTCTGTGTGTTGCAGCAAAACCCCCCTCCAAACAGCCCAAAACCCCTCTAAGTCACTTCCATGCTCTAGGTTGTTCGATCACGATCGTGTGGGCGAAAACCGTGCTCCATTTGGAGACTCCTAGCTCCCTCTACCTATAAAAACACCTCCCCCTCCGAAATCCGGGCGAAACCCTAGCAAAAATCGCCCCCGCCGCCGCGCCCGGCCAACCAGGGGCCGCCACGTCACCCCGCCGGCTCTCTCTCTCCTCCCGCGCCGCGGCCCGCAGGGCCCGTGCCTGGCCCGCTCCTCCCGCGCCGCCGCCCGGGCGCCGTCGCACGCCTCCTCCGTCGCGCGCCCGCGCGCCGCCGCCCGTCTTCCTCCACGCCGGCGCCGCCGCGCCCGTCGACCCCGCCGCCGTCCGCCCGTGCCCGCGCCGCTCCACTCATGCCACCGCCCCGAGGCGTCGCCTCCTCCTCCGCCGTTCGCCGGTGCCGCCTCCCCGCCGGCCCTCTCCTCCGTCCCCGAGCTCCGGCCGCAGCGGCCCGACTCCGGCGACCTCGAGCAGCCCGAGCCAGATCCCGATCGGGTCAACCCGAAGGTTGACTCTCCCCTCTCCCCGAAATATTCTAAGTCTGGATATTTTTGCATAATGTGCTCCTGTTCATCGCATCATAACTCTCTGCATACTGCTCCGTTTCACGCGTGTAATATATAGAAATGTTCGCCTCGAGATGCTCTTCATTTTGTTCCATTATGCCATGTTCATTTGAGTCCATCTTAATGTCCAAATCTCTGGTGCAAGAGTGTTATATGCTGTTACCTGCTGTTACTTATCAGAACTTGAGGATTTGTTATTTTTGTTGCATTTGATGTGTGCATCTTATGGGCATGAGCTCTACATGTGTTTTGATGGATGCCATGCCATCTTTACAGAGGTGTATGCCATGTATTTTTTTGATCTATGTGGTGAATAGCACAAGCATGCAAACTAGGCTTCGTGATGTTTCTGATTTCAGGGACTTGGTAATTTTACTTTTTACCAAGTCTGTGACTGCTGTTATTTTGTTGCTATATATCCATATGGCTACAGAGAGATCCATGCTCCTTTTGGTGATGTTCAGTAAGGATGTTTTGTAGATATAGTTGTGTTCCATCCATCCATGCCCCTGTTTGCAATTATGGAGTGCCCTATCATGACTCAATCTTGCTCTACTTTTGCTATAAAATATTTCTGGCAGATTGTTTACGTGTTATTCAATTTTGCCAAGGTTGTTGTAGTTGTTTCATACATGCTTTGTATTTGATCTTGCCATGGATAGCTTCATAAACATGACATATTGTTGTAGGTATGCTTGTTATGTCATGCATTGCTTTGTGGTGAGTGGATCAAGCTCACCAAGATGCCCTCATAATGTCTGTTCTGCCATACTCTGTTTTCTGCCAAGTCTGAAACCTGTTAACGAAACTTGCTATGTTTACATGGTTGCCATCATATCTTCTGATCCTTTTTGGCTTATGATCAGTAAAGGACTTTTGTTCTATGCATTTCGTAGATTCAATTCATGCCTTGTTTTGCCATGTTAAGTTCCTGGAGCATGTTGATTTTTTGCTCTGAACATTGCTACCTGATGCTGATTCTGCCATGTCCAGTAATTTCACTAAGTCTGTGAACCTGATATCTTTCGCACTTTTGCCATGCTTGTTTGAACCTGCTGTGGTGTGATCTAGCCGTAGATCAGTGTTCATATTTTGTCAAGCATCTCCTGTAGATTACTGCCATATGCTTTGTTGCTATGTTGGAGTGTTGTAGCATAGTTACTTGTCGTATTCTAAGTGCTATCATGCTGTTAATCGCAGATTCGTGTCATTCTTGTTTTGCTTGCCATTTGCAAACCGTGCATCCGTTTCCGGTGATCTTTATATCGATTTCGACCGAAATCATCTCATCTTTCCAGTGGCATGTTTGGTTTGCCAAGTTACTGACTTGTTCATCATTTTTCTTCCGGAGCACGCATATGCATCGCATATCACATCTCGCATATCATACATGTTTTGCATCATGTTGCTTGTGCATTTCCCGTGATTGATTGTGGTTCCATTGCTTGTGTTCTTGCTGTGGGTAGAGCCAGGAGACGAGTTCGTGAACGAGGAACCTGTTGAGTACGCTTACGAGGATCAAGCTTTCGACAACTCTGAGAACCTTGCAGGCAAGATGACCATACCCTCGAAATCACTTCTATCTTTGCTTTGCTAGTTATTCGTTCTATTGCCATGCTGCGCTACCTACCACTTGCTATATCATGCCTCCCATATTGCCATGTCAAGCCTCTAACCATCCTTTCCTAGAAAACCGTTGTTTGGCTAAGTTACCGCTTTTGCTCAGCCCTTCTTATAGCGTTGCTAGTTGCAGGTGAAGTTGAAGTTGGTTCCATGTTGGAACATGGATATTTTGGAATATCACAATATCTCTTATTTAATTAATGCATCTATATATTTGGTAAAGGGTGGAAGGCTCGGCCTTATGCCTGGTGTTTTGTTCCACTCTTGCCCCCTTAGTTTCCGTCATACCGGTATTATGTTCCTTGAGTTTGCATTCCTTACGCGGTTGGGTGATTTATGGGACCCCCTTGACAGTTCTCCTTGAATAAAACTCCTCCAGCAAGGCCCAACCTTGGTTTTACCATTTGACCACCTACCACCTACACTTCCCTTGGGTTTTCGCGAGCCCGAGGGTCATCTTTATTTTAGACCCCCACGGGCCAGTGCTCCTTCGAGTGTTGGTTCGAACCGAGCTGCCTGCGGGGCCACCTTGGGGAAACTTGAGGACTGGTTTTACTCGTAGCTAGTCTCATCCGGTGTTGCCCTGAGAACGAGATATGTGCAGCTCCTATCGGGATTTGTCGGCACATTGGGCGGCTTTGCTGGTCTTGTTTTACCATTGTCGAAATGTCTTGTAAACCGGGATTCCGAGACTGATCGGGTCTTCCTGGGAGAAGGTTTATCCTTCGTTGACCGTGAGAGCTTATAATGGGCTAAGTTGGGATACCCATGCAGGGTATTATCTTTCGAAAGCCGTGCCCGCGATTATGAGGCAGATGGGAATTTGTTAATGTCCGGTTGTAGAGAACTTGTCACTTGACTTAATTAAAATACATCAACCGTGTGTGTAGCCGTGATGGTCTCTTCTCGGTGGAGTCCGGAAAGTGAACACGGTTTGTGTTATGCATGAACGTAAGTAGTTTCAGGATCACTTCTTGATCATTTCTAGCTTTGCGACCGTTGCGTTGCTTCTCTTCTCGCTTTCATTTGCGTGTGTTAGCCACCATATATGCTTAGTGCCTGCTGCAGCTCCACCTCATTACACCATCCTTTCCTATAAGCTTAAATAGTCTTGATCTCGTGGGTGTGAGATTGCTGAGTCCTCGTGACTCACAGATTCTACCAAAACAGTTGCAGGTGTCGACGATGCCAGTGCAGATGACGCAACCGAGCTCAAGTGGGAGTTCGACGAGGAACGTGGTCGTTACGATGTTTCTTTTCCTGATGATCAGTAGTGGAGCCCAGTTGGGACGATCGGGGATCTAGCATTTGGGGTTATCTTATTTTCATTTGGATTTGACCGTAGTCGGTCTATGTGTGGATTTTGTATGATGTATGAATTATATTTATGTATTGTGTGAAGTGGCGATTGTAAGCCAACTCTCGTTATCCCATTCTTATTCATTACATGGGATTGTGTGAAGATGACCCTTCTTGCGACAAAACCACAATGCGGTTATGCCTCTAAGTCGTGCCTCGACACGTGGGAGATATAGCCGCACCGTGGGCATTACACTCCACGCATCTGGAGGCAGAGGCGTCCAAGAAGGGGAAGGTCTCCCTCGCGGACAACTCCGTGTGGGACATCGACAGCAGCTCCGAGTGGCGCCCCAGGGATAAGCCCCTGGCCGAATCGTAAGTAATCAAAGACGCACTCATATATCCAGCTCCTTTACTACATGGCATTAACATGTTGGATCATGCGCTGCAGCCCGGCCCGTTCCAACCTCCAGCGATCCTCATCTTCGGGGAATTCGCTGGATCCAAAGGTGATGGACAGCGGGTCCCTTCCAGCAGCCTCCTCTCCCCAGGCTATGGACGACGCCGGGGTGCTGTCCCGAAGGACCTCCCCAGGCCAGGGAGAAAAGCAGGAGGCCGTCAGGGTGGCGCCAGAGGCTAATACGTCGGTCGCCGAACACATGGGGGAGAAAATCCCCTTGGAGACTGGCGATGAGGTCCATATTTAATTCGGCCCTTCGCCGAATACAATTCTGGAGACCTATACGGCTCCGGAATCAGGCAAGTAGCCTCCTTCGAGAGAAGGAGGTTGATGACCCACAAGTGTAGGGGATCTATCGTAGTCCTTTCGATAAGTAAGAGTGTCGAACCCAACAAGGAGCAGAAGGAAATGACAAGCGGTTTTCAGTAAGGTATTCTCTGCAAGCACTGAAATTATCGGTAATAGATAGTTTGTGATAAGGTAATTTGTAACGGGTAACAAGTAATGAAAGTAAATAAGGTGAAGCAAGATGTCCCAATCCTTTTTGTAGCAAAGGACAAGCCTGGACAAACTCTTATATAAAGGAAAGCACTCCCGAGGACACATGGGAATTATCGTCAAGCTAGTTTTCATCACGCTCATATGATTCGCGTTCGTTACTTTGATAATTTGATATGTGGGTGGATTGGTGCTTGGGTACTGCCCTTCCTTGGACAAGCATCTCACTTATGATTAACCCCTATTGCAAGCATCCGCAACTACAAAAGAAGTATTAAGGTAAACCTAACCATAGCATGAAACATATGGATCCAAATCAACCCCTTACGAAGCAACGCATAAACTAGGGTTTAAGCTTCTGTCACTCTAGCAACCCATCATCTACTTATTACTTCCCAATGCCTTCGTCTAGGCCCAAACAATGGTGAAGTGTCATGTAGTCGACGTTCACATAACACCACTAGAGGAAAGACAACATACATCTCATCAAAATATCAAACGAATACCAAATTCACATGACTACTTATAGCAAGACTTCTCCCATGTCCTCAGGAACAAACGTAACTACTCACAAATCATATTCATGTTCATAATCAGAGGGGTACTAATATGCATTAAGGATCTGAACATATGATCTTCCACCAAATAAACCACCTAGCATCAACTACAAGGAGTAATCAACACTACTAGCAGCCCACAGGTACCAATCTGAGGTTTTGAGATAAAGATTGGATACAAGAGATGAACTAGGGTTTTAGAGGAGATGGTGCTGGTGAAGATGTTGATGGAGATTGACCCCCTCCCGATGAGAGGTTCGATGGTGATGATGGTGACGATTTCCCCTTCCCGGAGGGATGTTTCCCCGGCAGAACAGCTCCACCAGAGCCCTAGATTGGTTCCGCCAAGGTTTCGCCTCGTGGCGGCGGTGTTTCATCCCGAAAGCTTGCTCCTGATTTTTTCGAGGGTAAAAGACTTCATATAGCATAAGATGGGCACTGGAGGCCTGCCAGGGGGCGCGCCCAGGGGGGTAGGGCGCGCCCCCCACCCTCGTGGATGGTGGGTGGTCCCCCTCTGGTTGATTCCTTCGCCGGTATTTTTATTAATTCCAAAAGCTGCCTCTGTGAAGTTTCATTCCAGCCCAGAATTCCAGCTGCCGGCATTCTCCCTCTTCATGTAAACCTTGCAAAATAAGAGAGAATATGCATAAGTATTGTGACATAATGTGTAATAACATCCCATAATGCAATAAATATCGATATAAAAGCATGATGCAAAATGGACGTATCAACTCCCCCAAGCTTAGACCTCGCTTGTCCTCAAGCGGAAGCCGATAGCGAAAAGTATGTCCATATGTTTAGAGATTGAGGTGTCGATAAAATAAAATACGGACATGAGGGCATCATGATCATTCTTATAACAGCAACATATATATATATATATATATATTGTCATATGATTTCTTATGCTAAAGTAACAATCTATTCACAATGTAAAGTATGAATCAGAAACTTCATTGAAAACTAACAAACTATAATCTCGGTCATTGATGAATTTGCAATTTATCATAACATCGGAAAGAGTCAATATAAGAGCTTTTCAGCAAGTCCACATACTCAACTATCATTTAGTCTTTCACACTTGCTAACACTCACGCAATACTTATGGGTATGGAGTTTTAATCGGACACAGAGAAAGATAGGGGCTTATAGTGTTGCCTCCCAACCTTTTACCTCAAGGATAATGTCAACAATAATAGTTCATGATAACTCACATCCAATTGGATATATATATATATATATATATATATATATATATCAGGATCTTTCCAACACAATGCGCTTGCCAAAGGATAAAATGTAAAAAAGGAAAGGTGAAGATCACCATGACTCTTGCATAAGGCATAAGATGAAAATAAAAGATAGGCCCTTTGCAGAGGGAAGCAGAGGTTGTCATGTGCTTTTATGGTTGGATGCACAAGTTCTTAATGCAAAAGAACGTCACTTTATATTGCCACTTGTGATATGGACCTTTATTATGCAGTTCGTCGCTTTTATTTCTTCCACATCACAAGATCATATAAAGCTTATTTTCTCCACACTAATAAATCATACATATTTAGAGAGCAATTTTTATTGCATGAAACAATGACAACTTACTTGAAGGATCTTACTCAATCCATAGGTAGGTATGGTGGACTCTCATGGCAAAACTGGGTTTAAGGTATTCGGAAACACAAGTAGTATATCTACTTGGTGCAAAGAATTTGACTAGCATGAGGGGGAAAGGCAAGCTCAACATGTTGGATGATCCATGACAATATACTTTATTTCGGATATAAGAAAACATAACCCATTACGTTGTCTTCCTTGTCCAACATCAACTCTTTAGCATGTCATATTTTAATGAGTGCTCATAGTCATAAAAGATGTCCAAGATAGTATATTTATATGTGAAAACCTCTCTTTATTACTTCCTATTAATTGCAACGATAACCAAAACTATGTTTGTCAACTCTCAACAACTTTTATTCATCATACTCTTTATATGTGAAGTCAATACTCTCCATAAGATCAATATGATCTCTTTATTTCTTTTTATTCTTTCTTTTATTCCCTCAAGATCATAGTAAGATAATCAAGCCCTTGACTCAAGACTAATCTTTATTATATATAGCTCACGGACTCGATTACATAGAAGGATCATAAAGCAAAACTCAGAACTAAATCATACTAAAACTTTATTCTACTAGATCAAGATATTACCAAAAGGATCGAACTAAGAAAAACAGTAAATATAGGAGTGTGATGGTGATACGATACCGGGGCACCTCCCCAAGCTTGGCAGTTGCCATGGGGAGTGCCCATACCCATGCGACTATGTCTCTTTTGCTGGTGAAGAAAATGGTGGTGATGGTGGATAGTCACACATCGAGCATAGGAGATCCTCCAATTTGCGGATAATGCCCTTGAGTGTGGTGATATGCTCCTTCAACAAAATATTTTCACGTGGGAGATACTTGTTTTGTATGCGAGCTAATTCAATCATCTCGAAAGCTTCAATCTCAGTTGGGGTAAGAAGATCATAATGAGGTTGAAGGGCGTCTTCTTCTGCTGCTGCCAGAGCTTGATCCTCCATGGCCTTCTTGATCCCATCATCCTTGTTGATCTCCCCTGGTTCTTCTCTCTTCAGCTCTATCTTTATTAGCCAAGCATCGTTGCCCTCATTGTTGGAGAAGGGGAACGACATGCTGCCTGACCTTGACAACTCTGGCAGAAAACAGCTCGAAATAAAAACAGAGGGTATTTGCGTGATACGAGGGTCAAAACCTTCGGGAGATTATATAATGAATTTTTACCGACCAAAAGAAGTATCGTGCAAGAAAACGAAGTCCGGAGGGCACACGAGGTGCCCACGAGGCAGGGGGCGCGCCCAGGGGGTACGGCGCGCCCTCCACCCTCATGGACGCCTCGTGTCCTTCCCGTACTACTTCTTATTTTCCTATTTTCTTAAATATTCCAAAACGGAGAAAAATTACTATTAGAACTGTTTTGGAGTCAGTTTACTTACCGTACCACATACCTATTCCTTTTTGGAGTCCGAAACGTTCTGGAAAGTGTCCCTTATGTATTCCTCCGGGGTTACGGTTTCAATAACATTAGTTTCAACATTTATAGGATTACATGAGATATAATGTTTGATTCTTTGACCGTTCACCACCTTCGGATTTGTGCCTTCGAAGTTGTTGATTTTTATGGCACCGGAACGATAGACCTCCTCGATTATAAACTTCACTCGAATATTATGTCTTTCGAATATTGACCCTCTATCAAGCGGGCAGCCTCTAAGACGTCCTCAAAATAATGCTCTGGTGCGTGATGGTCCTTGCCCTTGGGTGGACCCTTCGCCACAACATCGATGGCCTTCATCTTCCCCCAGTATGTCTTGACATGGGCAAAGGCCATCCGTGCACCTTCAATGCACGCCGACCGCTTAACAGCGTCGATACGGGGCACCACATCAGCAAGCCGCTACACCAAGCCGAAGTAGCTATTCGGAATAGGCTCAGTCGGCCACAGCTGGATTATGACGTTCTTCATGGCAGCACCGGATATCCTATGAAGCTCGGCCCATTGGGACATCTGTTCATTCAGCAGCAGAGGGCGTTTTGATGCACCAAACTGTGACCAGAAAAGCTTCTCCGTTGCATATCCCTCTTGCGCTTGTAAAACTGCGCCGCATCAGAAGAGCTCTTCGGCAAGTCCAAAAACACGTCTGGAGAGCTCCACACTTGGTTAAGCTAAGCATAATTCGGATCGCCAAACTTAGTCTGTAATAAAAAGGGCTTACCAGCCGCAATCTCCCCAGCTTGCCGGATCTCCTCACGGGCCGCTCTAGATTCGGACCGCGCTTATTTCGCCTCTTGCAAGGCCTTGTCAAGATCAGTCGTCTTGGCTTTATTCTCCTTCTCGAGGAATTCACAGCGGCTAGCGGCATTTTTTAGTTCGAGCGCCATCGTGGATATTTTCTCCTCGTCTTGGCGCCGAGCAGCCTGTTCGGCCTTTAACTCGGCCGATGCCTTTTCGGCAGCCGCATTACTAAATCGGGCCTGCTCCTTGGCCCGGGCTAGCTCCGTCCGAAGAATCTCAACGGCGGTGGCACCATCTGCAGCCATGCATATACCAGTACGCAATTTTCAGCGTCACGCTTATATTATAAACACGTATGTGTAATGACTGCTCCGAATACATACCTTGTGACTCGTCAAGACGCCTATTGATTAACGCAATATCATCCCCTGCCACATCAAGCTTCCGCTGCAGCTCGGCAACTTCTGTAGTCCGGGCAGTCGTCAGGGGCGACACAGCCTGTGTTCCAATTAACCAGATTATTCCCTGAGCATATCTTTTCGATCCTCTCATCGCCTCCCATGGGAAGCCAACCCGAGTCTCAGGGGCTACTACCTATACACAGGTGCATGTTGCAAATAAAATATAGTTGGAAATATTACATCACAAACCTCGAAGCCTCTTAGTAGGCTCATGAACGCTTCATTCAATCCGCTCTTCGCGGACAGAATCCTCTCAACCACCGTACCCATCACGGTACGCTGTTCCTCCAAGACAGATGCCTTTCGCAGCATATCCCTCAACATATCCGGCGCCGCTGGGTCTCCGGAAGCCGCTGTAGGAGCACGACCATCCTTTGAAGGAACCTGTTCACCCGTCTCGAGAATCACCGCTGGTTGAAAACTGGATAGTCCGGGGCCTTCATTGTTGGCCCCTGAATCCCGGATGATCGAAGGCTCACCTTCGGGTACTGCCCCCTTCGTCCCTTGCGCCGCTTGTCGATCAAGAAAAACCCTTCGAGACGACACTTCGGAGTCGTCCACCCTATTGGGCGGGGAGGCCGGGGGAGGCGTCTCGCTTTCCATCATCTCTGGGAGAAGATCTCCCGAAGAAGAGGATCGCTCAGGAACACTCTGCGCCGAACTGTTAAGACACACGTGAACATTATGTGTCACTTCGATAACAGGAAAGGAACGAGATGTGATTAAAGCACCCCGGATTTACTTACGATTTGGTCAAAGGCCCGTCCTCACGACGGAGGTGTTCAACGGCGTCGCCTTCCAATCCCGAGCCGCCCGACGATGGCATCTTACTCCTCTTGGGAGTCAGTTCCTCCCAACCTTCGGAGGCGGCCCTTTTCTTCCTGTATGGAGAAGGGATGCTTGCCTCTCCTTCGCCTTTGTCTTCGGGCGAAGAAATGTCAATTCCCCCGGACTCGGTGTCTAATTTACCTCCGGAACGAAGGCCATCCCTGGTCTTCCCACTCTCCGCCTTGCCCTCCTCCGCCGGCGCCTGATACGGTGCCGGTGCCAACATCCTTGTTAGCACGGGGTCCGCTGAGTCTTCGAAAAGAGCGGTCGGACACCGAATCCATTCCGCTTTCTTTATCCAGCCCTGGAAAGAGATGTTTTGCTTAGTGTCTTACCACAGGATACCTGATTATGAGGTGTTCGGCCGACGGGTACTTACCATGGTATCCGGATGGTTACAGTCAAGGTCGATGTCTTCGGTAGTATCCGGCCACTGTTTCGTTTCCCGAAGAATAATTTCCACATCCCTTTGTGCGTAGTGCCAAAGAAGTGTTGAAGTGTCCGCGACCCTTCGGGATTAAACTCCCACATGCGGAGGGGTCGCCTCTGGCACGGCAAGGTCTGACGAACCAGCATTACTTGAATAACGTTGAAAAGATCAATGTCCCTCTCGAGGAGGCTCTTGATGTGGCTTTGAAGAGTCTGTACCTCATCAATTGATCCCTAGTCCAACCCCTTATTAATCCATGAGGCGAGCTCGGTCGGAATGCTGGATCGAAACACAGGCCCAGCCGCCAACTTGGAGCCACGAGGCTCGGTGATGTAGAACCACTCCCGCTGCCATAAGTCAGAGGACTCGGTGAAGGATCCTTTTAGCCAAAGAGCGCTATTAAGCTTGCTCACGGTGGCACCACCACACTCCGCCTGCTTCCCCCCAATCGTCTGCGGCTTTACGTGGAAGGTCTTGAGCCACAAGCCGAAGTGTGTAGGGATTCGAAGGAAGGCCTCGCACGTGACGATAAACGCCGAGACAAGCAGAACAGAATTCGGGGCCAGATCATGAAAATTCAGCCCATAATAGAACATGAGCCCTCGAACAAAGGGATTAAGGGCAAAGCCTAACCCTCAGAGGAAGTGGGAGATGAACACGACCCTCTCGCTGGATCTGGGGGTAGGGATAACCTGCCCTTTGGCAGGGAGCCGATGGAGGATTTCTGCAGTCAGATATCTCGCCGCCCTAAGGTTCGCAATGTCCTCCTCTGTAATAGAAGAAACCACCCACCGACCGGGAAGGCTGGATCCGGACATGACTAAGGCTTGTGGTGGTTGAAACTTGGGTTTTAGAACTCGAGATAGCAAGGGCTGAGGAAGAAGCAAACGTGGAAGAGAAAAAGACGGGTGTGCACCCCTTTATAAAGGCCGTGAATATCTAAACGCCTACTCCTGGGCCTTAAAACTTGCCTGTTTCCAAGGAGTTGTACCACAGAGACGGTTGGGTTACCCACGGCTGTGCTGATGACAATCCCTTAATAAGGGGGACACGATCTTGACTTGGATAAGACATGCCAATAAAGCCGCGCCTCGAAACCCGGGGCTGCAGGCTAAAAACGGTTCAAAATTATGACCGGGCAGACGTAATGTCATGTTGTAAAAAGTTGTCAGCGGATTGGACTCATGGAATATTATATTCTCTCTGCGGTTGTGTGTGGTGCGTGTGTTACAGGTCCGGACACGTTCAATACGTCTTAAGACTATCTTGGAGTTCGGAAGGAGGAACCCTCCTTGCAATGCCGAAGACAGATCTACGCGCCGGATACCTTGTCATTGAAGCCAGGTTCAGGGGCTACTGAGGGAGTCCTGGACTAAAGGGTCCTCGGGCGTCCGGCCTGTTAGCCATGGGCCGGACTGATGGGCTGTGAAGAACACGAAGACCGAAGACTGCACCCATGTCCGAATGGGACTCTCCTTGGCGTGGAAGGCAAGCTTGGCGACCAAATATGTGGATTCCCTTCTTTGTAACCGACCTTGTGTAACCCTAGATCCTCCTGGTGTCTATATAAACCAGAGGACTTAGTCCGGAGAAGAGAGATACATTACCATAATCATACGAGCTGGACCTCTAGGGTTTAGCCATTACGATCTCGTGGTAGATCAACTCTTGTAATACTCATATTCATCAAGATCAATCAAGCAGGAAGTAGGGTATTACCTCCATAGAGAGGGCCCGAACCTGGGTAAACATCGTGTCCCCCGTCTCCTGTTACCATCGACCTTAGACGCACAGTTCGGGACCCCCTACCCGAGATCCGCCGCTTTTGACACTGACAGTTGCGGGATCATAACACGTAGTAGGTGACTATAACTTGCAAGATCGGATCTAAAACATGGATATAATGATGAATTCATAAATGGTTCAGATCTGAGTTCATGGCACCCGGGCCCAAAGTGACAAGCATTAAGCATAGCAAAGTCATAGCGACATCAATCTAAGAACATAGTGGATACTAGGGATCAAGCGCTAACAAAACTAACTCGATTACATGATGAATCTCATCCAACTCCTCACCGACCAGCGAGCCTACGAAGGAATTACTCACTCCCTGTGGGGAGCATCATGGAATTGGCGATGGAGATGGGTTGGTGATGACGAAGAACGAAGACCCCCCCTCTCCGGAGCCCCAAACGGACTCCAGATCTGCCCTCTCGAGGAAGAACAGGGCTTGGCGGCGGCTCCGTCTAGTGAAACGCGATAATTCTTTCTCCCTGATTTTTTTCTGAAATATGTGATTTTATAGTATCAGGGGGTCGGCAGCAGGGCCACCAGGTGGGTACAACCCACCTGGGCACGCCAGGAGAGGGGCGCGCGCCCTGGTGGGTTGTGCCCACCCGGGTGCCCCTCTCCGGCAGGTCCTGGCTCCAGAAATTCTTATTATTGATATAAAAAATCCTCGCAAAGTTTCGTTCCATTCCGAGAACTTTTATTTCTGCACAAAAACAACACGATGGTAGTTCTGCTGAAAACAGCGTCAGTCCGGGGTTAGTTTCATTCAAATCATGCAAATTAGAGTCCAAAACAAGAGGAAAAGCGTGAGAAAAAGTAGATACGTTTGAGACGTATCAACTCCCCCAAGCTTAAACCTTTGCTTGTCCTCAAGCAATTCGGTTGATAAACTGAAAGTGAGAAAGAAAAACTTTTACGAACTCTTTTGCTCTTGTTTGCATAAATAAGCTTAAACAGCACCCAGGTTTTCAGCCATTATAACTAACCATGTCGACAATAACTCTTAAAGATTATAATGACTCGTATCAATGACATAATCAGCTAGCGAGCAATAATAAGATATCTCAAATAGTAACACATTGTCAAAACAACCATGATATAATATGACAATAGTGGTATCTCGCTAGCCCTTTCTGAGACCGCAAAACATAAATGCAGAGCACCTCCAAAGTTCAAGCAGCGACTAAACATTGTAATTCATGGTAGAAAAGATCCAGTCATGATGCACCCAACATTAGCTATACACAATGCGTAAATCATGACAGTTGGTGGAGAGGATGGAGGCTTGGGCGCTGGAGCTCGAGAATGGATGGGCAGAGAGAAAGAAGGCGTGGGTGAAAGGGTGAATCCTTATCTCCTTATAAAGGCTGCGAATATCAAGCGCATCCCCACTCGCCTTAAAACTCGCCTATTCCCCAAGGGCCGTGCAGACGGCACGGTTGGATTACCCACGCCCGTATTGATGAGAATCCCATGATAAGGGGACACGATCTCTGCTTCGACAAGACGTGCCAATAAAACCGCACCTAGAAACATGGAGCGGGAGGCTAAAAAATAGTTTGAAATAATGACCGGGCAGCGACGTGATGTCACGCTACAAAAGTTGTCAGTAGATTGGACTCGTGAAATATTATACTCTCTGCGTGTGTGGGGGGTACTTGTTTTGTAGAGCCGGACACGTTTTGTGTGTTCGAAGGCTGTTTTGGAGTATTCGGAGGAGGAACCCGCCTTGCAATGCCGAAGACAATCTGCGCGCCGGACACCTCGTCATTGAAGCCTGGTTCAGGGGCTACTGAGGGAGTCCTGGATTAAGGGGTCCTCGGGCGTCTGGCCTATATGACATGGGCCGGACTGATGGGCTATGAAGATACAAGACAGAAGACCTCTTCCCGTGTCCGGATGGGACTCTACTTTGCGTGGATGGCAAGCTTGGCATGCGGATATGTAGATTCCTTTCTCTGTAACCGACTTTGTACAACCTTAGTCGCCTCCAGTGTCTATATAAACTGGAGGGTTTAGTCCATAGGGGCAATCACAATCATACAGGCTAGACATCTAGGGTTTAGCCATTACGATCTCGTGGTAGATCAACTCTTGTAATCCTCATATTCATCAAGATCAATCAAGCAGGAAGTAGGGTATTACCTCCATCAAGAGGGCCCGAACCTGGGTAAACATCGTGTCCCCCGTCTCCTGTTACCATCGACCTTAGACGCACAGTTCGGGACCCCCTACCCGAGATCCGCCGGTTTTGACACCGACACCGTCCATGAGGACGCGCGTGAGGTGGAATCCATCAATGATTGGGTCGAGGACCAGTGCGGCTGAACCGCCATGACGGATACTGGTCGGATGGTCCCTGCGATCAAAGGTGATCGGACAGGACGACCATGGATTGAACTTTGGGGTGACCGGCTCTATCGTGTAGACGTACCTGAGCGCACGTTTGCACTCCCTCTTGGGGATATGGGTAATGTATATCATGTTCACCGTTTTAACCTGGGGGAAACTTCTTCTGTCCCCCTGTGTTCGGTTGACGGGGCTCCTCATCGTCCTCCTCACTCTGCGACCCCTTCTGTTTGTTCTCGGCATTTAACTTGCCGGCCTGCTTAAAGACCCAACAGCTTCTGTTGGTATGATTGGCTGGCTTATCGGGGGTGCCGTGTATTTGACATGGACGATCGAGTATGCGGTCCAAGATGGATGAGCCCGGATTGTTCCTTTTAAATGGCTTCTTCCGCTGGCCGGACTTGGAGCCACTGAATCCGGCGTTGACCGCCGTGTCATCGGTATTGTCACCGTTGTTTCGACGCTTGTGCCTGCTGCGTCGGGGCTTGCCGTTGCTATTTCTGGCTTCAGAGGTGCCAGGTTCGCTTGAATTATTATTGCTACGGGCTAGCCAGCTATCTTCGCCCGCACAAAAGCAGGTCATGAGTGCCGTGAGGGCTGCCATGGATTTCGGCTTTTCCTGGCCGAGGTGTCGGGCAAGCCATTCGTCGCGGATGCTGTGCTTAAAGGCCGCTAGGGCTTCGGCATCCGGACAGTCGACGATCTGGTTCTTTTTAGTTAAGAACCTAGTCCAGAATTTCCTGGCTGACTCTCCGGGCTGTTGAACTATGTGACTTAAGTCATCGGCATCCGAAGGTCGGGCGTATGTACCCTGGAAGTTGTCGCGGAAGGCGTCTTCCAAGTCCTCCCAGCTGCCAATTGAGTTTTCAGGCAAGTTGTTCAACCAGTGCCGAGCTGGTCGCTTGAGTTTAAGCGAGAGGTATTTGATGGCATGAAGATCATCACCGCGGGCCATGTGGATATGGAGAAGAAAGTCCTCGATCCATACCACGGGATATGTTGTTCCATCATACGATTCGATATTCACGGGTGTAAACCCTTCTAGGAATTCGTGCTCCATTACTCATCAGCGAAGCAGAGGGGGTGTGTGGCGCCTCTATATCGGGCCAAGTCGCGACGCAGCTCGGATGGAGTCCGTCTGCGGTTTTTGGCCCGGACGTGATTATACTTGTCACGTCCGGCTAGATAACCGTCGTCGTGCGTTGGGGCACGCCCTCGCAATCCGTAGATCGATCTGGTCTGACCTGCTCTACTGTCCAGGTCCTGACGCAGGTCATATGTATATCCCCGAGCTGTTGTATGTCTACCTTTACAGCGAGGTGGTATGGGCTGGTGTTCAGCTTGAGTTGTCGTTTTGTCCCAGCCACGTGGTGGTCGGTCAGCCGCATTACGTGCTGATGGTATGGGCTCAAGGGCCTCGTCGTCGAATTGAGGTAGTAATCTGCACTTCGGGTAACTTTTGGTTGGGCGCTCGAGGCCATATTCCTCGGCTGCCAGGACATTAGTCCACCTATCGTTGAGCAGATCTTGATCAGCTTGCAGTAGCTGCTGCTTCTTTTTCAGGCTCCTTGTAGTGGAAATTAGCCGGTGCTTAAAGCGCTCCAGCATGAGGGGTTCCTCAGGCACAATAAAGTCCTCATTGTCGAGGCTCACCTCATCCTCGGAGAGTGGAAGATAGTTGCTATCCTCCGAGTCTTTGTTTATGGCCTGTTCGTCAGGGCTAACCTGCCCATCTTCCCGATCGTCCCGTTCGAAAGTTGGCTCGACGGGGTCTTCTTTGTCTTCGGCACCGTCCGGAGTGTTGTCATCTCCTGTGCCGGCGTTGCTGTCTTTTCCGCGGCGTGATTTAGAGCGGCGCCGCTGACGTTGGCGCTTTGGTTGTATCTCAGGAGGTTCATCCTCAACTAGATCCTCTTTGTCATCGTCGTTACCCTTTTTGGGTGTATCCACCATGTACACGTCATACGAAGAGGTGGCCGTCCAGCGGCCGGTAAAAGGCGGGTTTTGGGCCTACTCTTCTCCGGCATCGTCGTCCATATCGTCGATGTCTTTGGAGCCGTAATCGAGCATGTCAGTTAAGTCCTCGACAGTGGCGATGAAATGGGTGGTGGGTGGGACGTAAAATTCCCTGCTCTCATCCCCTAGTCCGGGCTGGGCGTAGTTCGAACATTGCTCCTCTGTAATGACGAGGGATCGCATCAAGTCCAGAGCCTCGCTTAAAGGCGAGGTTCTGCCAGGGAGAAGAAAATCCGTGGAGTACGGCGGGAGGGAGACTCCTTGGCCGAGCTCACACGATGCTGACTCCGAGTGTTCGGGGCCAGTGTCCGGTGTAGAGTCCGGCTTCATGATGGCTGCCAGCGACACTATTTCCCCCGGCTCTCCCGTACTGGGTGTAGCGGCCGCAGATAGTCCGGCGGGCTTACTAATCCCGTCTTCGGACCAGGCGATGTGCTCCGGATCTAAGGCCAGAGCGAAAGTTGGGGTAGCGAACACTTGGAAGATCAAGTCTCCTCGGATGTCAGCAACATAGTCCAGATTTCCAAAACTAATCTGGTGACCTGGGGAGTAGCTGTCGATCTGCTCTAGATGGCCAAGCGAGTTGGCCCGCAGTCCGAGGCCGCCGAATATGAAGATCTGGCCGGGGAGAAAAACCTCCCTTAGGGCAGCGTTGTTGTAGATGATGGATGGAGCCATCGAACCTTCCGATGACGACACAGCGGAACTCTCAATGAAAGCACCAATGTCGGTGTCAAAACCGACGGATCTCGGGTAGGGGGTCCCGAACTGTGCGCCTAAGGTCGATGGTAACAGGAGACGGGGGACACGATGTTTACCCAGGTTCGGGCCCTCTTGATGGAGGTAATACCCTACTTCCTGCTTGATTGATCTTGATGAATATGAGGATTACAAGAGTTGATCTACCACGAGATCGTAATGGCTAAACCCTAGATGTCTAGCCTGTATGATTGTGATTGCCCCTATGGACTAAACCCTCCGGTTTATATAGACATCGGAGGGGACTAAGTTTGTACAAAGTCGGCCACAGAGAACGGAATCTACATATCTGCACGCCAAGCTTGCCATCCACGCAAAGGAGAGTCCCATCCGGACACGGGAAGAGGTCTTCTGTCTTGTATCTTCATAGCCCATCAGTCCGGCCCATGTCATATAGGCCGGAGCACGAGAACCCCTTAATCCAGGACTCCCTCAACAACCCCGGAGTGACAACAGCCGGGCCCACTCCCGATGATGACCGTAGTTTGAGGAGTTCATGTATTCACTATGTGTTAATGCTTTGTTCCGTTTCTCTATTAAAAGGAGGCTTTAATATCCCTTAGTTTCCAATATGGACCCCGCTGCCACAGGAGGGTAGGACAAAAGATGTCATGCAAGTTCTTTTAATAAAGCACGTATGACTATTTACGGAATACATGCCTACATTATATCGATGAACTGGAGCTAGTGCCGTATCGCCCTAGGTTATAACTGTCACATGATGAATATCATCCAACAAGTCACGGATCCAATGCCTACGAATTTATCTTATATTGTTTCTGCTAAGTTACTACTGCTATCATCATTGTTACACTTGCTACAAAAATACTACTATCACTGTTACTGTTATCGTTGCTACCGTCACTACTATCAAAACTATCATATTACTTTGCTACTGATTACTTGTTGTAGATAATTAATCTCCAGGTGTGGTTGAATTGATAACTCAGCTGCTAATACCTTCAAATATTCTTTGGCTCCCCTTGTGTCGAATCTATAAATTTGGGTTGAATACTCTACCCTCGAAAACTGTTGCGATCCCCTATACTTGTGGGTTATCATTCTTCCTTTGAAAAACTCCTTTCAAACACTCCTTTATGCTTTCCAGAAAATTCTACATCATTTCCGATCAACAATATGTCATTCACATATACTTATCAGAAAGGCTATAGTGCTCCTACTCACTTTCTTGTAAATACAGGCTTCACCGCAAGTCTGTATAAAATTATATGCTTTGATCAACTCATCAAAGCGTATATTCCAACTCCGAGATGCTTGCAGCGGTCCATAGATGGATCGCTGGAGCTTGCACACTTTGTTAGCACCTTTAGGATTGAGAAAACCTTCTGGTTGCATCATATACAACTCTTCTTTAATAAATCCATTAAGGAATGCAGTTTTGACATCTATTTGCTAGTTTTTCATAAAATGCAGCAATTGCTAACATGATTCTGGCAGACTTAAGCATCGCTACGAGTGAGAAAGTCTCATCATAGTCAACTCCTTGAACTAGTCGAAAACCTTTCGCAACAAGTCGAGCTTTGTAGAGAGTAACACTACCATCAGCGTCAGTCTTCTTCTTGAAGATACATTTATTCTCTATGGCTTGCCGATCATCAGGCAAGTCAACCAAAGTCTGTACTTTATTCTCATACATTGGTCCTATCTCAGATTTCATAGCCTCAAGCCATTTGTCGGAATCTGGGCTGATCATCGCTTTCTCATAGTTCGTAGGTTCATTATGGTCTAGTAACATGACTTCCAGAACAGGATTACCGTACCACTCTGGTGCAGAACGTGCTCTGGTTGACCTACGAGGTTCGGTAGTAACTTGATCCGAAGTTTCATGATCATTATCATTAGCTTCCTCACTAGTTGGTGCAGGCATCACGGGAACAATTTTCTGTGATGAGCTACTTTCCAATTCGAGAGAAGGTCCAATTACCTCATCAAGTTCTACTTTCCTCCCACTCACTTCTCTCAAGAGAAACTCCTTTTCTAGAAAGGATCCATTCTTAGCAACAAAGATCTTGCCTTTGAATCTGTGATAGAAGGTGTACCCAACAGTTTCTTTTGGGTATCCTATGAAGATGCACTTCTCCGATTTGGGTTTGAGCTTATCAGGCTGAAGCTTTTTCATATAAGCATCGCAACCCCCAAACTTTAAGAAACGACAGCTTAGGTTTCTTGCCAAACCATAGTTCATACGGTGTCGTCTCAACGGATTTAGACGGTGCCCTATCTAGAGTGAATGCAGCTGTCTCTAATGCATAACCCCAAAACGATAGTGGTAAATCGGTAAGAGACATCATAGATCGCACCATATCTAATAAAGTACGGTTACGACATTCGGACACACCATTACGCTGTGGTGTTTCAGGTGGCGTGAGTTGTGAAACTATTCCACATTGTTTTAAATGAAGGCCAAACTCGTAACTCAAATATTTGCCTCTGCGATCAGATTGTAGAAACTTTATTTCTTTGTTACGATGATTCTCTACTTCACTCTGAAATTCTTTGCACTTTTCAAATGTTTCAGACTTGTGTTTAATTAAGTAGATATACCCATATCTGCTCAAATCATCTGTGAAGGTCAGGAAATAAAGATACACGTCACAAGCCTCAACACTCATCGGACCGCATACATCGGTATGTATTATTTCCAATAAGTTATTGGCTTGCTCCATTGTTCCGGAGAACGGAGTTTTAGTCATCTTGCCCATGAGGCATGGTTCGCAAGTATCAAATGATTCATAATCAAGTGATTTCAAAAGTCCATCTGCATGGAGTTTTTTCATGCGCTTTACACTAATATGACTTAAACGGCAGTGCCACAAATATATTGCACTATCATTATCAACTTTGCATTTTTGGCATCAATATTATGAATACTAGATGATACCCCGCACGTTGTTGCGGGAATTAAAAAGTTAAATTGAACGAAATTATGTTGTTCAAATATTCAATGGTAGTGTTTCTAAAATTATATATTCAATGATAGTAATAGCTTAAAAAGAAATAGTAGAATTTTTTTTTTAAGTAAGAGAGAAAGTTCAGTATAAGCAAATGGAAAATTTGGAAATACACAATAAACAAATTGAGGATAAAAAGAAATACAAACATCCCTAATTAGAGGAGGCATGAATTTCACGTACTATTCGTAGAGCAATTAGGTTTGTAGCTAATCTGATTAGTTATGCATGTATCACTTATCTAGGAACCATTGGCTAAGGTAGGTAGGTTAATTAGCAAGGAACTAATCATACTTGCCTGCATGCATGCGCGCATGCTAGTACCAACGAACGACGTGCACACATGTAACAACAATAGCATGCACGCGCGCGCAGCTCTAGCTCGTGAGGTTGCCGATCCTGGCGCGCGTGCCGGGCGTCCCCGACCTCTTGCGGTCAGCCCCGCGCAAAAGCACTGTTGCGCCTTTGTCACCATCTCATTGAGCAGTCCTTCCTCCACCGCCGATAGTTAGAGGGCGCCTGTCACTGCCCCTCCCTCGCAAGCTTCCTCGTCGAGGATCGGCGCCACGGCGGGGAAGGTCAGCCGTTCTTGGCTTCGTCCATGCGCCACAGTAGGTCCTCCGCCCTGGCCGTCCCTTGCTCGACTCCTTCGTCTCGGGCGCCGCCGGCCTCTTTGACGACCGCGTCATACAGTTTGTGTCGCACCATGGCGTCCTCCTCGTACGTTTCTGCGGCGGAGCGGAGGCTGCAACCAACTGTCCAGCGGGTCGCACATACTCCGGGAGAACAAAGACATACCCTTGTTTTTCCTCTCCGCTGCGTTGTGACTGGTTCTTCCTCTATTTGACACAAGAGTGGGCGTGCCTACGCTGGACAGACCTTGGCAGGAAGAAAACATGGAGTGCCAAACACAAATGTAAAGTGTGCGAGGGTCAGCGGCTCACCAGATAAACCATGATGTTGCTTGGCTGTAACAAGGAGGATGCTTGAGCACGTACTCAAAAGAGATGGGACTCCACCGTTCGTCTGTCCCCAGCGCCTTGTTGTCTATTTATGATTGATGAACGACTTGAGTTATAGAAGACGAACAAGGTCAGGAATCAATGTGTATGGAAGAGAAAGCACGCAGTTTGTTGAAAAGGAAAAAAGGCTACATTATGCATTGGAGAAGTTGAATCGGTAGGATCTAGTGATAGAAATCGATAGGTGCGGAGTTAATTGGCCAGAATTCATATAGTCCACGCGTTGAGGGAAACTCCACCATGAGTGTGGCACCAGAAAAAAGGATGACATGGCCCACGAATAACTCTCATTTTGCTGAGTTGGAAGCTTGCTGAGGTGGATAGCTTGCATGCTTAGATAATTACATGTAGTGGGGATCAATCTCTTAGGTATATAGGATGTGTATCACTACGATCGAGATTCAATAAACCATTCACCTTGGGTGTATGACCACAGAAGGTTTTATTCATGTAAACAGAACAACAATTATTCTCTGACTTAAATGAATAACCGTTTTGCAATAAACATGATCCAACCATATTCATGCTCAAGGCAAACACCAAATAACATTTATTTTAGGTTCAACACTAATCCCGAAGGTAGAGGGAGTGTGCGATGGTGGTCGTATCAATCTTGGAATCACTTCCAGCACACATCGTCACTTCGCTCTTAACTAGTCTCTGTTCATTCTGCAACTCCCGTGTTGAGTTACTAATCTCAGCAACTGAACCGGTATCAAATACCCAGGGGTTGCTATTAACACTAGTAAATTTACACATCAATAACATGTCTATCATATATACCTTTGTTCACTTTGCCATCTTTCTTATCCGTCAAGTATTTGGGGTAGTTCCGCTTCCAGTGACCATGTCCTTTGTAGTAGAAGCACTCAGTTTCAGGCTTGGGTCTAGTTTTGGGCTTCTTCATGGGAGTGGCAACTTGCTTGCCATTCTTCTCAAAGTTCCCTTTCTTTCCCTTACCCTTTTACTTGAAACTAGTGGTCTTGTCAACCATCAACACTTGATGCTCTTTCTTGATTTCTACCTTCGCCGATTTCAGCATCGCAAAGAGCTTGGGAATCATTTTCGTCATCCCTTGCATATTATAGTTCATCACGAAGTCCTAGTAACTTGGTGATAGTGACTAGAGAACTCTGTTAATCACTATCTTATCTGGAAGATTAACTCCCACTTGATTCAAGTGATTGTAGTACCCAGACATTCTGAGCACATGCTCACTAGCTGAGCTATTCTCCTCCATCTTGTAGGAAAAGTATTTGTCAGAGGTCTCATACCTCTCGACACGGGCATGAGTCTGAAATACCAATTTCAACTCTTGGAACATCTTATATGCTCTGTGGCGTTCAAAACGTTTTGAAGTCCCTGTTCTAAGCCATAAAGCATGGTGCACTAAACTATCAAGTAGTCATCATACCGAGCTTGTCAAACGTTCATAATGTCTGCATCTGCTCCTGCAATAGGTCTCTCACCTAGCGGTGCATTAAGGACATAATTCTTCTGTGCAGCAACGAGGATAATCCTCATATCACGGGCCCAGCCCGCATCATTGCTACTATCATCTTGCAACTTAGTTTTCTCTAGGAACATATCAAAAATAAAACAGGGGAGCTATACGCGAGCTATTGATCTACAACATAGATATGCAAATACTATCAGGACTAAGTTCATGATAAATTAAGTTCAATTAATCATATTACTTAAGAACTCCCACTTAGATAGACATCCCTCGAGACATCTGAATGATCACGTGATCCAAATCAACTAAACCATGTCCGATCATCACGTGAGATGGAGTAGTCTTCAATGGTGAACATCTCTATGTTGATTATATCTACTATATGATTCACGTTCGACCTTTCGGTCTCTAGTATTCCGAGGCCATGTCTGTACATGCTAGGCTCGTCAAGTTTAACCCGAGTATTCCGCATGTGCAAAACTGTCTTGCACCCGTTGTATGTGAACGTAGAGCCTATCACACCCGATCATCACATGGTGTCTCAGCACGACGAACTGTCGCAACGGTGCATACTCAGGGAGAAGACTTATACCTTGAAATTTTAGTAAGGGATCATCTTATAATGCTACTGCCGTACTAAGCAAAATAAGATGCATAAAAGATAAACATCACATGCAATCAAAATATGTGACATAATATGGCCATCATCATCTTGTGCCTTTGATCTCCATCTTCAAAGCACCGTCATGATCTCCATCGTCATCGGCTTGACACCTTGATCTCCATCGTAGCGTCGTTGTCGTCTCGCCAACTATTGCTTCTACAACTATCGCTACTGCATAGTGATAAAGTAAAGCAATTACATGGCGATTGCATTTCATACAATAAAGCAACAACCATAAGGCTCCTGCCATTTGCCGATAACTTTTACAAAACATGATCATCTCATACAATAATGTATATCACATCATGTCTTGACCATATCACATCACAACATGCCCTGCAAAAACAAGTTAGACGTCCTCTACTTTGTTGTTGCAAGTTTTACGTGGTTGTTATGGGCTTCTAGCAAGAACCGTTCTTATCTACGCATGAAAACCACAACGATTTTTCGTCAAGTGTGTTGTTTTAACCTTCAACAAGGACCGGCCGTGGTCAAACTCGATTCAACTAAAGTTGGAGAAACAGACACCCGTCAGCCACCTTTATGCAAAACAAGTTGCATGTCTGTCGGTGGAACCGGTCTCATGAACGTGGTCATGTAAGGTTGGTCCGGGCCACTTCATCCAACAATACCGCCGAATCAAAGTAAGACGTTGGTGGTAAGCAGTATGACTATTATCGCCCACAACTCTTTGTGTTCTACTCGTGCATATCATGTACGCATAGACCTGGCTCGGATGCCACTGTTGGGGAACATAGCATGCAATTTCAAAAAAATTCCTACAATCATGCAAGATCTATCTAGGAGACACATAGCAATGAGAGGGGGAGAGTGTGTCCACGTACCCTCGTAGACTGAAAGCGGAAGTGTTAGGTTAACGCGGTTGATGTAGTCGGACATCTTCACGAACCAACCGATCTAGTACCGAACGTACAGCACCTCCGAGTTCAGCACACGTTCAGCTCGATAACGTCCCTCAAACTCTTGATCCAGCAGAGGGTCGAGGGAGAGTTTCGTCAGCACGACGGCATGGTGATGATGATGGTGATGTGATCCGCGCAGGGCTTCGCCTAAGCACTACGACGTTATGACCGGAGGAGTAAACTGTGGAGGGGGCACCGCACACGACTAAGAGAATAACTGTTGTGCTATGGGGTGCCCTCCTGCCCCCATACATAAAGGAGGAGGGGAGGAGGCAGCCGGCCTGGAGGGGGCGCACCAAGGGTGGGAGTCCTACTAGGACTCCACTCCTAGAGGATTCGGCCCCCCCTCTTTTCCTTCTTACGGAGAGGGAAAAGGGGGAAGGAGAGGGAAGAGGAGAAGGAAAGGGGGGCGCGCCCCCTCCCCTAGTCCAATTAGGACTCCCCATGGGAAGGGGGCGCGGCCACCCCTTGTGTGTTGCCTCCCCTCTCCCCTATGGCCCATGTAGGCCCAACAATTCCCTGAGGGTTCCGGTAACCCCTCGGTACTCTGAAATATACTCGAACCATTCTGAAACCATTTCGGTGTCTAAATATCATCGTTCAATGTATCAATCTTTACCTCTCGACCATTTTGAGATTCCTCCTCGTGTCTGTGATCTCATCCGGGGCTCCGAACAAACTTCGGTCACCAAAACACATAACTCATAATACAAATCGTCATCGAACGTTAAGCGTGCGGACCCTACGGGTTCGAGAACTATGTAGACATGACCGAAACACCTCTCCGGTCAATAACCAATAGCGGAACCTGGATGCTCATATTGGCTCCCACATATTCTACGAAGATCTTTATCGGTCGTACCGTAATGACAACATACGTTATTCCCTTTGTCATCGGTATGTTACTTGCCCGAGATTCGATCGTCGGTATCTTCATACCTAGTTCAATCTCGTTACCGGCAAGTCTCTTTACTCGTTCCATAATGCATCATCCCGCAACTAACTCATTAGTCACATTGTTTGCAAGGCTTATTATGATGTGCATTACCGAGAGGGCCCAGAGATACCTCTCCGATACTCTGAGTGACAAATCCTAATCTCGATCTATGCCAACCCAACAAACACCTTCAGAGATACATTTAGCACATCTTTATAATCACCCAGTTACGTTGTGACATTTGATAGCACACAAGGCATTCCTCCGGTATCCGGGAGTTGCATAATCTCATAGTCAAAGGAATATGTATATGACATGAAGAAAGCTATAGCAATAAAACTGAACGATCATTATGCTAAGCTAACGGATGGGTCTTGTCCATCACATCATTCTCCTAATGATGTGATCCCGTTCATCAAATGACAACACATGTCTATGATTACGAAACTTAACCATCTTTGATTAACGAGCTAGTCTAGTAGAGGCTTACTAGGGACACGGTGTTTTGTCTATGTATCCACACATGTATCAAATTTTCGGTTAATACAATTCTAGCATGAATACTAACATTTATCATGATATAAGGAAATATAAAATAACAATTTTATTATTGCCTCTAGGGCATATTTCCTTCATATAATAGATGTGATCCTTCTCCAAAAAAATGTTCTCTTTCTCCAATCTCATCAAGATCAGATTGCACCTTACCAATTTTAGACTAATATTTACTGGTGAAACAATATACGTTGTATATTTATTTATTGGGACAAGATATGGTTCAGCCGGCGAATTATCACGCTCGCGTCTGCCGCCTTGGTTGCACGCCACGCGTCTCATGTGATGCGGTGGACCTAGCTCCCACGATCTCTCTTTTCTGCAACAAGGTCTTTGTTGCAAAAAAAACTGTAACAGGACCTTACAAAAATAACTAAATTGTGGCAAGGCCTCTGTTGCAAAAAAAACTGTAACAAGACCTCTATTGCAACAAAATTTGCAACATGACCTTTGTTGCAATAAAAACTTGTTACAAGGCCTCTATTGCAAAAATAATCAGCAACTTGTTGCAAAAATATTCTGCAACTTGACTATGTTTTACAAAACTTTCTCCAACATGACCCGTGTTGCGGAAAATTACTGCAACACGACCCTTGTTGCAACTGTAGAGGGTGACGCTCGGCTGCTCACTCCGCCTAATCTGACGTCTCGCAAGGCGGCGGATCTTTTAAAAATATTCGCCGGCCGACGCGTAGTAGCGACCTTATTTATTGCTACAAAATTTTAGTGCGCCATTTATTCTTTTCAAAAATATCTCAGAACTGGTGTTTTTTCTTGATGCCGCTATTTTGCTTCAATAGAACTAGCAAAAATGCCCGTGTGTTGCAATGGGAGAAGAGAATATATCACAGCCGCTGTCGGGCAACCACGGGATGTTGTTCGTCTATTCCTCACGAGATGCCAATGCCGCTCCATGCCCTCCTCCCCTTCGATGTTGTAACAACCCAAACCTATTACTTACAACAAAGGACCTATTTTTTTGAATTACTTTCATGTTGCCAATTGTTTCTTTGACATAAAAAAACTTCTATTCTTGTCCACTTTCATAAAGCCAATGCATAGCTCTCAAAAAATCATATGCCTTTTCTACCTCAAATCTTGGCCCCAAACATAATTCTTCTGTCACATAACCAAGCTCCACCAAACATTTTACCAAAATTTGGACATTCCTATCACCTACTTCTAGTTCAAACCTATTCGAATCAAATTCAAATATCTCGAATCTTTGAAAGATTTGTGGAACCAATTTTATGTGGAATCACCTTTTCCCGTTTTTTTGATTTTTAAAAAATAATTGAGGCAATTTTCTGTTTTTAATTTTTTTTGAGAATATTTTGTTTTTAAAATGGAAATTGTTCAGCAACCGACTGGGCTGGCGCACCAAATCTCTCTCTCTCTCTCTCTCTCCCCCCCTAAGCCTCCCAAACCGGCGCCCAGCTAGCATCCTCTAAATGACATAGCAAGCAGCACAGGAGACCGCGCTCTTCGCGCCTCCCCATCCTCACGGCCCTGCCGCCGCTCTGGTCGGCGAGCTCTTCGCCCCGCCAACAACCTCCCCTACCGAGCCAGCCATCCCGAGCGCCGACTTCGCCTGCGGTGTCCTCAACCTCACGGCCCTGCCGCCTCTGGCCGAGGAGCTCTTCACCCCGCTAGCAACCTCCCCGCAATCGAGCCGACCGTCCCGAGCGTCGGCTACGCCCCATGTAGGCCCACCAACCTTGAGCCCCTCTGCCCTCCGCTGCCTTCCTCTCCTGCTGATGAGAGGAAGCCCATCCCACCGGCCTACTTGCTCACGCGTCATCCTCCTCCGGCCCCGAGCCAACCAATCTCATATGGTCCCAACTTTGCTCCAATCTGGTTGGTTGATACTCACATAACCTGGGACGCATATGAATAGCTGAGAGGCGGTTCAATTGAGCAAGGTGGACCTATTTCTATGTATTGCTATAGCTCAATTAGCCACGGCCTTTTACTACGTATGTGACATACACAGTTTTGAGCATGGATGCAGGTCCAGCCAGAACCCCAACTGAGCGAGGGAAGTAAGCCATGCGGAGGCCCTGTCAAGCCACGTACATGAAAATCTAATGCAACGTCGCACAAACAGATAGTACCAACTTGGATAGTAAAAAAATCAATAAATTAAGAAAAATAATATGGATGGATGGATTTAAAAATTGGAGAAACGCACCTTGCTTTATTGGTAGGTACAGATATAGATTGGGTTACATGTCAAGGAAATGTAACTGTCACAACATACTAGCTCCGTTGCTCTGTGTGTTGCCATAAGAATACAATATGTCAACATTTTGTGCTGGATAATAGCATGCCTTTACTTACTAGTTTTGTAGGAAAATGATATCGAGGGAAAGAAACTAAATAGATGCCACTAATGAATTTGTGTCTCCACTTTGTGCCTGCGGGCGCTTGATTGCAATTGAATTTATGGTTTCTTTTGGCGCAAGTTGTGCAACTACCTCACTTTTTGATACAATTGCTTTAAAGGAGAATGAAGTTGTCATCAACTGATTCAGGTAGGCCGGGGGTTTCAACCTCCTTTTCAAAAAAAGCAAAAATAAAATAAATAAAATGAACTGATTCAGGTCCAACTGAACTCTGATGTCTCTGCAGTTTCCCAGAAAACAGGACTCTGCAAAAGCAGTTCATCCTGGGCACACAACCTCCATAGGCTAGTTGAGTACACATGGCGAGGCAGGTAGCTACAATATGCACCCAACCACAAGAGCTGGATATATCAGACTAGTACCAAAACTTCTGTGCACATTAGTTACATCTTCAGCCAAGAAACACAAAACCTTTCAAGTCCTGATACATTTGTTATGTGCTGCAATCAAGCCGTATAAACCTATCCCACGAATGTTAGACTCAACTTTTACGAGGGCGATACACGGTAGATGGTTTGTGCCCCTTGTCGGTGGTGTAAGCAGTTTCGACGATTTCAAGTCTGCGGGGGCAAATTAGTAGTTCACATGGGGTGAGTGACGAAGTAGTTGAAGTCATGGTGCCGGACTCCAAGCTGCTTAAGCCAGGAGTCTGCTGCGCCGAAGAGGGAGACGATCCTCTTATGATCTCCTGTCCGGGGGTTGGTCCACAGAGAGCCCTGTATCTTGTTTGCTGCGAGTCCAAACGGGGCTAGTGATACAGTGTTGGCCTTCTGGTCATTCTGTTTCCCACTGGCAGCTGAGCCATAGGTCATGGTCTCCGGTGTGTGATCTGTTCAGAAACATTAATAATGCCATCAATACAGCTAGTTGCGGTTTGGAAACAGTGTTCAAGGCATGTCACTAGGGCAGCTGTTATTAAGGACTACAGTACCAATCCCCGCAAGAAAAAGCAGGGTCAAGCTCAAAGAATTGGCTTGGTTTAGACTCTCTACTGCGATTAATTTTTTGCTGGGAAGTGGACAGCTGGTGTGCCTAAGTGCGGTTGCACACCATTGCAATCCAAGCAAGCTTGCACCATCGATAAGTAAAAGAAGTGCCTGAAAGAGCCCTTCCTTCATGGTAAAACATATAATTTTCTACCCTTTAAGAAACAACTACAGATCTCTAAGAATAACTAACAAAGTCAAGCTATGTGACAAGAGAGTCTCTTTCTCCCCTTAACTGGGGAAAGAAACTGCTAGCACCTCCTTCTCTCGCAAGCAAGTGTCTAATATACTTGAAAGCTAAGACACGGGGCCTTTTGAAACTGAAGATGAAGGTTTGGAAGCAAAATACCAAGCTGAACAAACCCTTGAAGAAAACTCTCATACTCTTGGAAGCTAAGCATCAATTGTTTGTTTGTGTGTGTGTGTGTGTGTGTGGTGGGGGGTAACATCTCATATCATACCAATTGGCAGTAAAAAACATATCTTGACATCAATGTATCTAACATGCATCTTTTCTGGAATATAGCAACATAATCAAACACGTTAAGCACAGTGTGCCTTTACCATATATACTCCACAGAATCTGAACAGTAGAAACCACTCAATCAATCGGTCTCAAGCAAGGTGATTGAGAAAGCTGCAGTTCATTTCGAGTTTCTTCTACCTAGGGCCACCAGAATGCCACTCCTCTGTTAATTATAGTTTAAACATAGACCAACGATCCAGGAAAAGGTTTCCCCAAAGTACACAACACATATTCTATGCTTGTGACCGACATACTTCTGCAGTGCATATTCTCATGTCATGTGACTGAAGCAAACCTTTGACTAAGCTAGCACACTTTTGTATTGATCAAATAGTCAAAGCCTAATATTTTAAGTGAATCAGTTCCAACTCACAGCTTGGTACAGAAGCAATGAAAGAGTGCATGTTTATAAGAGTGGTTGGGGAATGGAACTGTCGTTATGTCCCATGACCTTGCAGTCATCCTCTTCCAAGCACACTAACCCAATCTAACCGAAATCAGGAGAGAACATTCACATAGTGCAAGGTGAAATTTGACTCAGTCTCAGTGTGTCTACAGGATCATCTAAACAACACAAATGGACATCACCACGAATCTAGGATGATTAATGACTAGCATCATTGTCACAGGTCATGCAGCAATGGCACAGAGTCCTATGGAAATGATGACGTTCTTGTGTCATTAGAGATGATCAAACTAGTCTAGTTAGTGTCTTACATGCAACAGCAACATACCTTGAAATGAAGAGGAAATGGTATGGTAAGTTAGGAAGCACGCAGACAAGTCCTTCACATTGCGTTGGTAGGGAATGTGGTAGATAGGATACCTAAATATAGAAGTAGTAAAGATAAATGACAATGTCAAAAAATAACAATTATCACAGAGAACAAAATGAATAGCCGAGAAAGGATTTCTGAACAGAGAAACAACGCTTACTACCTAGACAGAAATGATGAGAGCACCACGGGTCAAACTAAACATAAACACTTCAATTCACTATGGAACTAAATAGGTACAGGTTGAGCACCACTGCTTGCAATCTATAATTACAAGCAAGGAAAATAGGATGGCCAGGCCATGCAAGCATGATTTATGAAGAAACTCTTATGTTGTGTGATTATTTGTCTGCCAAAATTTGTTTCTTGTAAAGAATAAAACTAAAGGGGATAAGTTTGATCATACCAGGCAACTGACATCCAACTGACAGGCGAAAGGTCGACACTCTTCAGCGATGTCAACCCGGGAAAGCCCTGGGATAGTTCATATACCTGGCAGAAACAAACAGCTAAGAATAGAGATAGCACGACCAGGATAAGCTACTAGAAGATATGTCATAGAAATTCACCTTATCCATGAGTGGGATCCTTCCATAAGGAGAGCAAACTTCAAAGAACTCAAAGTACAAATGGCCAGGTCGCCTCCTGTTCCCCCCTACCACGTCGCAGTTAAATGAGTCGTCAGATGTTGAACTCCAGGATCTTGACATCTTCTCATTGTCGTCATCATCGCTCCAGAAGTCCATGCCATAATCCTCACCAAAACTCCTACAGGCAAAGAGAAAACTGGTTCAATCTCCATCCAGAAATCAACATGAAGTCAAAATCAAGCATGGTTATCTTGGTGCAGACCTGGACGCATTCAGGACTTTGTTGGTGTATAGCTGTATCCCTGACAAGTACGGGACGTAGTACTGAACCACTTTGTCCCCTCCGTGCAGCTGCACGGTGGCTCCGGCGCCGTACGCGCTCCACTCGTAGTACTGCTCCCACAGGTCGGCGAGGTTGAAGTACTCGACGCTGTCGGCGTCGGCATGGTGCCACGCGTCATTGGACAGCCGGCCATTGGTCTGGATCAACATGATGAGCAGCAGCGTCTCAGTCTCAGATTAAGACATGACAAGTATGCATAGCCTGCCTGCCTAGGGCTGAAGGGCAGTCATTAATACTAGAACAGTTGAGCAGCGGGCCGGAATTGACAAGCCAAAGGTAGGAATTTATGCCCGCAGCCGTCGCCACCGAGGACGCATCCCAATCAGGCAAGAGAAGGGGGGGAAGCACAGCTTGGCAGCAGTACCAGTAGGTGAATAAATTCTCAAAATGAACAAGGAACAAATATGTACTACTACTAAAGCAGTGGAGTAGTTGTAATTATTCAGCATATCCGGTGTGCGGGTGAAGAAGCAGCGAGCAGTAATTCAGTGGCCATGTAAGGCAGGCATAGCGGAGGAACACAGGTGACGCGAGCAGATCAGCGGAGGAGTAATGGCGAATCCTAAAACTCCCGAGAATCGTACTGGCGCAGATCGCGTGGGCAGGCGCGGGGTTTACGGGGGAGGGGAGCGTCACCTTGGGGAGAATGTGCGTGTCGACTGTCGGGGTGGTGCAGTCGAGGAAGCGCTGCAGATTGGACGGCGGCCGGCCGTCCTCCACCCTGTGCCCGCCCATGGCCCCTCCGCGCCCACGCGCCTCGTCCTCCTCCTTCGTCCCCGCGCGAGGCCGAGCGCGCCCGCCGCTCTCCACGGCCGCGGCGATCGGAATCGCTCGCTCGCTCCCGAGGAAGAGGAAGGGGCCGAGCAGGAGAGGTCGGAGAGCAGGAGAAGGAGAAGAATCCGAAGGAACCTTGGCGCCGCTGCGCAGGAAGGCGGTGCAGGGAGAAGGATTGGCGAGAGGGGGAGTGGGAGGAGGGAGCGAGGGGGGAATGGTGGCTTTATTCGTCGGAGGAGAGGGGAGGGGGGGAAGCAGCCGCGGGGCGGGGTGCGAAACCGGCTACGGTTTGCTTTGCGCTCTGCCTCTCCCTCTCTCTCTCCTCTCGCGTTGGCCTTGTCGGACGCCAACGCAAACGCTTCCGTGCTGGCGCGCGCGCGCGGTCTCTGCTCTTCTCATCCCCCCACGTCAACCCGCGGTTGGGGGCGGCGAGTCGAGCCTGTGGTGTGGTCCACTCCGGCTTAGCCGACCCGGTACCGCTAGCCCGCCCGCCCGGGCCCGTCAGGGCCGCCAGTTCTTTTTTTTTTTTTGAGGGAAAGGGCCGCCAGGTCGTCGCGTGTCTTCTCTGCTTCAAAAAATCCAGACTTGATCCGCAATCCTTTTCTCGAGAGGAAAATGGCAAACCGTGACGTGAATCACGTTCCAAAAAGATTTTTATTACAGAGAGATAGATTGTGAAATAATCCATCAAAAATGAAGCGCTGGCGTCCGATAAGATAATCCGTTAGCCCGCGGGCGGACCTGACTGGATTTTTTCAGTTAAAATACTGCTTTCCACCTTTGACCCTCTGCCGTCTCGTCACGCATCTCACGAAGCCAAAGCCACGAACCGTTCAACTCGTCTACAGTACTCCACAAGGAACCCTCTCCGCAAAAATAAATAAATGCTCTGCACACAAAAGAAAAATGTTGTGCAGATAGAGGACGGAAAGTTCCCTAAAATAAAGATAGAGGACGGAAAGCCACACCAATTTTCGGCCGATCCGCCGGATACCCCACGCAATATATTTTGGCTCATTTTCTGGTGATAAACATATGCTAACTGGATTTTCTTGCCACTGATCTAATAAACATGCTACCCGCAAAAATATATATCTGATAAACATGTCTTTTCCTAATCCGTCCATTTGCCGGTGTCGTATGCCTACTTGTTTTAGGGCATGTTGTGTACTTTTGGTATTGTGATTTGATATGTGTCGTCAAGTTTTAATTTTGGTTCCCCGCAAAAAGTTTGGTTGTGTGTATCTCCCGGCAAGTAATCTTCTATTGTACTCCGTATATACCCACTCATATAACAAAAGTTAAGGTTTGTACTGTATTGCTTTGCTAGTCATTTTCATTTATGTCATTTTGTGGAAATGTGTGATTAGTTTTCTACGTACGTAGGTGGCATCTTGCTTTCTTGTGTTTCTTGTGCAAGCCGTTTTAGCTGAGGCTCATCCATTCATAAAGTGAAAAAATGATGGATTGGATAGGGTGAAAGCTATATTGATAAGATACGATGTCATAAAAAAAAGATACGATGTGGATAACTAGAAATAGGTACAGATGGGTCATAATTATTAATTAAAATTGGTAGAACGTCCACTTTGCGGGTCTTTGGGTATAGTATCTTGCTAATCTGACATTTGGTTTGTCGGAGTTAAAAGCAAAATACCACCACATTTGAGGCTTCATTTGTGAAAAACTATCTGCGCATTCAGTAATTTTTTTGTAAAAAACAATGATTGAGAGATTTGGCTCATTTGATCACTTTTTGACAAGTGGGACCGAGCTGTAAGGAGTTAACTAAGCAAAAACTATTACATAGACACCCCTAAGGGCTCATTCGATTTGGAGGTAACCAAAACGTAGGAATTAGGAGTAGTATAGGAATTTGATGGGATGGCACTTGCCATCCTAAGGAATTGACTTGCCTCGTTTCTACATGTAAAATGAGTTTTAAGTGAATGTGTAGTTTTCTTCAAGAACACAGGAAAATGAGTAGTATTCCTACGAAATTCCTGTACACATTTCCTACAAACCGAATGCACATATAGGAAATTTTCCTTCGAAATCCTTGTTCCTATGTTTTTCCTACGAAAATCCTCCAAACTGAATGAGGCCTAAAGCTAAAACATAAAAGCAATCCAGCCCATCCCTGCTCCCGATCCGATCGGGAGAGCGCCCCGGCTCCCGTCGCCGCCAATAGAAGCTCCACCCGGCCCTGCCGCTGTACTGCCGGAGTTCCGCCCCCCACGGCTCCCGTCACCACCATTGGATCCCGTCGCCGGAAGCTCCACCCGGGACCTGCCGCTGTGCTGCCTGAGCCGCTGTGCTGCCGGAGCTCCGCCGACCGGCGAGCGGTCCCCCTCGCTGCCCACTGCCGCTTGCTCTCCTCATCCTTTGGCCATGGCAGCAGCTAGCTGCGCACCTGGCTCGTCCCTAGCGACAAGCAACATCACTGGCTGGGCACCAGCGTCGAGCAACAACAGTGGTGGGGAGCTGCGGAGGCGAGCAGCACCAGACCAGTGGCGGAGCAACGGACAATATGTTGGGCGTGCCATATTTGGCTAAGCTAGAGGAAAGCCTGTAAATTTTACTTTCTTAAGCTAACTTTGCCCTGTTGGCTACTGATTTAACCATAGGTTGGGCGGGCCATAGCACCGTTTTGCCTGTGCATAGCTCCGCCACTGCCAGCCGCACCCTCAGCAGCCGCGGGAGGCAGCATGCAGCAACCGTCCTCAGGTGCTCGTCCGTGTGCGCCATCTGACGATAACCAACTGGGAATAAGGGCTAGATTGCTTTTCTGTTTTAGATCCAAGGGTGTGTGTGTGAATTTTTCGCCAAGTCGCCTCCTTTACAATCCAGGCCCATTTGTCAAAAAGTGATTAATCGGGCCAAATCGCCTAATTAGTGCTTTTTGCAAAAAAAATACTGAATGTGAAGTAACTTTTGCAAATAATTAGGGACAAATAGTTTTTCGCAAATGAAGCCTCAAATTTGATGGTTTCTTGCAATTAACTCGGTTTGTCAAACATGCACTTACAAATCACGTTCTTTAATTAATGGGAGCGCCTAGAACTCATCTAGCTGAGACATAAGTATGGTCTCTTTCACATGACGTCATCCCCTGTTGTTGCAGCCCGGTTGAGTCCCCCTTTGACTTCTTTCGTCCACTGGGCCGGTTTTTAGTTTGGGCTGGTTTTAGTTTTTGTTTTCCGGTTTGGCCCGTCAGTTTTTGGTTGTTGCGTTTTGGATGTCTGTTGTACACGCACGCGAAATTGCATCGCACGATCCAGTTGCTTCTACCTTGGTTTTCTTTCTCTGTTAGTACGATTTGTGCTTGGCTGGGATTGTTTTTTTGCCAGCAGCAGCGTTGCCACAAGCAACGTCCGGCCTAAGTTTGTCCTTTGTATAACTTTTCTAATGTGCAGTTCTCTACCGGTTTTCTGTTTGGTTTTTGTGCTTCTTATAGAAAATGTTGAAGTTTTTTTTATTTTTCCTGTTTAAGTTTTTCTATTTTTCATTCTCCTTGTAGAAAAAAATGAAATATATATATTTTTTACATTTGTTATGATATTTCACAAAAAGTGTTCTCACATATAAAAAAAATCCTATCATGTATTAAAAATATAAAGATGCATTTGAAAATGTATAATATCATTAAACAACATTCATTATGTATTAAAAATGTTTTAAAATGTATTTGCCTCGCCGTCTCCAAATCGGATGCCCCGTGCGTCGAGTAGAGGTGCGGAGCGGGAGGCTCGTCCACGGCCATCTCGTTCGCCAAAGGCTTCGAGCTTGTCGTCCCCGTCTCCTCCTCCTCCTCTGCGCCACCGATTCAAACAGTGCAAATGGGAGACAAAATAAATGCAAAAATAAATGTGTCTGTGTGGACATACATCGGAGAACCATTGTTGCTGTGGAGATCTTGCAGAAAACCCGCCTAAAAAAGTTTAAAAATGGCAGTTGACTACACAACATTGTGTTTAGTCTAAAAACACATACAGAAAGCATTTTGGGGGTCTGTCCTTGTAAAAAAATTGAGATTAAAAAAAGGGTCACTAAAAACACTAGTGCGCCTACAACAAAAATCAACAAAAAAAGAGACAAAAAAGGAAAAATATATAGTTGTGTGTTCACTAAGGAGTAACAACTAGGGGTTCTCAAGTTAGTTGGCGCTTGGTTGCAAAATTTTAGCTTCAAAAAGATACGGAAAAAAGTGTTTGTGAAATATAAACTATCGAATCAAAAAAGGTTGGACTTGCAAAAAAAGAGGCATGAACACAAAGAATCATAGTTGCAAGTCAAAAAGAAAAATGGTGGACTCCGTAAGATCACAAAACACAAAAAATGCAAATAATGACACTTTACTTGCAAGTGGCAACAAACAAACAAAATATGATCCCACAGTTTCTAATCGACCCTCGACTGGCAAGTGGCATGAAACAAGAAAACCCAGTTGCAAAGTTGACCATTGACTTGAACTGGAATCAACAAAAAAATGTTGCAAGCCGAATGTCCACATGCAAGTGGGCATCAAAATAAATAAACTAGTTGCAAGTCGAGTCCACTTGCAAGTGGCATGAAAAAACAAATGAACGAGTTGAAGGGGGAATGTCGACTTTCAAGTGGCAACAAACCAGAAAGACCTAGTTGCAAGTCGATGGTATATTTAGAAGTGGCATGCGGGCCCCCACAGTAGCGAGTCAATGGTGGACTTGCAACTAGGGCAATTACAAAAGTACGGACAAAAAACAGACTAGTTACGAGTCAATGGTGGACTTGCAATTAGGGCAATTACAAAAGTATAGACAAAAAACAAACAAGTTGTTAGTCGATGGTGGACTTGCAACTAGGGCAATTACAAAGTACAAAAAAATGAGTTTGCAAGTCGATGGTAGAGTTGCAAGTGGCATGCGGGCACCCACATTTGTGAGTCAATGGTGGACTTGCAACTAGGGCAAAAACAAACTACAAAATAAGCCGAGTTGCAAGTTGCAAGAGGCATCGAGTAAACAACCCTAGTTGCGAGCCGATGGTCTACTTGCAAGTGCCATGCAGACACCAAAGTTGCGAGTCGATGTTGGACTTGCAACTAGGGCAATTATAAAACTACAAAACAAGACAGACCAGTTGCGAGTCGAGTGTTTATTTGCAAGTGGGATGCAGGCCCCCCACAATTGTGAGTCGACGGTGGACTTGCAACTAGGGCAATTGCAAAAAGTACATACAAAAAATAGACCAGTTGCGAGTCAAGGGTCTATTTGCAAGTGGCATGCGGGCCCCCACAGTTGCGAGTCGATGGTTGACTTGCAACTAGGGCAATTGCAAAAACTACATACAAAAAGCTGAGTTGCAAGTTGATGGTCGAGTTGCAAGTGGCATCGAGTAAATAACCCTAGTTACGAGTCGATGTTCTACTTGCAAGTGGCATGCGGGCCACCACAGTTGTGAGTCGATGGTTGACTTGCAACTAGGGCAATTGCAAAAACTACATACAAAAAGCTGAGTTGTAAGTTGATGGTCGAGTTGCAAGTGGCATCGAGTAAATAACCCTAGTTGCGAGTCGATGTTCTACTTGCAAGTGGCATGCGGGCACCCACAGTTGCGAGTCAATGGTGGACTTGCAACTAGGGCAATTAAAAAACTACAAAACAAAAACAGACCAGTTGCGAGTGGAGGGTCCATTTGCAAGTGGCATGCGGGCCCCCACAGTTGCATGTCGATGGTGGACTTGCAAGTAGGGCAATTGCAAACAACAACAAAAAATCCAAGTTGCAAGTTGATGGTCGAGTTGCAAGTGGCATCGAGTAAACAACCCTAGTTGTGAGTCGATGGTCTACTTGCAAGTGGCATCCGGGCACCCACAGTTGCGAGTCGATGGTGGACTTGCAACTAGGGCAATTACAAAACTACAAAAAACAACAGACCAGTTGCGAGTCGAGGGTCTATTTGTAATTGGCATGCGGGCCCTCCACAGTTGCAAGTCAATGATGGACTTGCAATTAGGGTAATTGCAAAAACTACATACAGAAAACAAACCAGTTGCAAGTCCATGGTCTAGTTGCAAGTGGCATCGAGTAAAACAACCTTAGTTGCGAGTCGATGGTCTACTTGCAACTGGCATGCGGGCACCCACAGTTGCGGTTCGATGGTGGACTTACAAGGAGGACAATTACAAAAGTAAAAAAACAGACCAGTTTCAAGTCGATGGTCTATTTGCAAGTAGACCATTTGCTAGTAGACGGTCAAGCTACAAGTGGCATCGAGTAAACACCCCCAACAACCAACACAACAACAATAACAACAACAACAACAACCAAGAACAAGAACAAAAACAACAACATACAACAACACAAAAGAGTAGTTGCGAGTCGATGGTCTACTTGCAAGTGGCATGCGGGCCCTCGCAGTTGCGAGACGATTGTGGACATGCTACCGGGGCAATTATGAAGCATCACACAAAAATTGGCTAGTTGCAAGTCCAGGGTTGAGTTGCAACTAACATCCAGTAACCACCCAAAGTTGCAAGTCGATGATCCGCTTGCAAGTGACATGCGGGCCCCACAGTTGCTTGTATTCCATCGATGTTGACAACCCTTCCCCCAACCCCTAGTTGCGGTTGCATCATATGTCCTGCAGTTGCACTAGGGTGTGCTGAGTTGCAAATTGCTCCGGGTTGGAGCGGTTGCAACTACAACAAAAAGACCTAACAAAAAAAATTGGAACCGATTTCATCGGTGCCGACAGCTATCCCCCGACCTCTAGTTGCGGTCACATTATATGTTCCGTAGTTGTGGTTGGAGCAGTCGCAACTACAACAAAAAGGCCTAACAACAAGAAAAAAATAGACCAGTCGCGAGTCGATGGTCTACATGCAAGTGGCATGCGGGGCACCCACAAAATTGTGACTCGATTGTGGACTTGCAACTAGGGCAATTAGAAAAGTAAAAAATAAGACCAGTTGCGAGTCGAGGGTCTATTTGCAAGTGGCATGCGGGCCCCCACAGTTGCGAGTCGATGGTTGACTTGCAACTAGGGCAATTGCAAACGACAACAAAAAGCCGAGTTGCAAGTTGTTGGTCGAGTGGCAAGTGGCATCGAGTAAACAACCCTAGTTGCGAGTCGATGGTCTACTTGCAAGTGGCATGCGGGCACCCACAGTTGCGATTCGATGTTGGACTTTGCAACTAGGGCAATTACAAAACTAGAAAAAAACAGACCAGTTGCGAGTCGATGGTGGACTTGCAACTAGGGCAATTACAAAACTACAAAAAAGAATAGACTAATTGCGAGTCGCGGGTCTATTTGCAAGTGGGATGCAGGCCCCCTACAGTTGTGAGTCGATGGTTGACTTGGAACTAGGGCAATTGCAAAAACTACATACAAAAAATAGACCAGTTGCGAGTCGAGGATCAATTTGCAAGTGGTATGCGGGCCTCCACAGTTGCGAGTCCATGGTTGACTTGCAACTAGGCAATTGCAAAAGAACAACAAAAGGCCGAGTTGCAAGTTGATGGTCGAGTTGCAAGTGGCATCGGGTAAACAACCCTAGTTGTGAGTCGATGTTCTACTTGCAAGTGGCATGCGGGCACCCACAGTTGCGAGTCGATGGTGGACTTGCAACTAGGGCAATTACAAAACTACAAAACAAAAACAGAAAGCAAAACAAAACATATGTGATATCAACAACCCCTTCTGGAGCCAAGTTCAATGGTTGAACAAATTTCTTCGGGATTTTCTATGTGATTGTAACGCCCTGGACACACCCGCCGGTGGTCGTTACTCCTGGCAGGATCTAGACTAGCCCCACAGATCAATACTAGCCTTTTATGCGCACTTTTTCCTCACTCGTGCGCACCCGGGAGCAACTTCCCGGTCGGTCACCCATCCTGAAATTACTCCAAGCTGAGCACGCTTAACTTTGGAGTTCTGTCCGAATGGGCTTTCGGAAAAGAAGGAATTCCTTATTGATATGAGTAGTCTATCATCCCTAATAAGCCAGGCTATCACATACACCCCCACTCAGAGGAACCGACGTCCTCGTCGGGCCACAGGAACGTTCCCTCTTGGCACATACGTCTGTGCTTCCAATCCGGCACATGTGCCATGATGTGTGCCACGACAGGTCACAAACGTCATGTACAACATGACCGCGCACCTGTCCGCAAACATCCATGTAACCGCGAGGGTCGGCTCTGATACCAACTTGTAACGCCCTGGACACACCCGCCGGTGGTCGTTACTCCCGGCAGGATCTAGACTAGCCCCACAGATCAATACTAGCCTTTTATGCGCACTTTCTCCTCACTCGTGCGCACCCGGGAGCAACTTCCCGGTCGGTCACCCATCCTGAAATTACTCCAAGCTGAGCACGCTTAACTTTGGAGTTCTGTCCGAATGGGCTTCCGGAAAAGAAGGAATTCCTTATTGATATGAGTAGTCTATCATCCCTAATAAGCCAGGCTACCACAGTGATATCAACCAATACAAAAAAAAAGGAAAAAAAAAGGTGAAAACTGTGTTAGGAAAAAAGCAAAACATATTTGCAATAAAGACAAAATGACAGAACACATAAACCTCTCGTTGCTATGCATCTTCTTGATAGTTCTTGCATGTGCGTAGAATTTTTTTTGTTTTCCATGCAACGTTTCCCAACACACATGTAACTGGCCCTGACAACTTTCCTTCCAACCCAGACCCCCGGTTGTGCTTGGGTGTCCTGAGTTGCGATTGCGCTGGGGTTTGGGCGGTTGCAACTACAACAACAAAAAAACCTAACAAACAGAAAATGGAAACCAATTTCATCGATGCCGACAGCCCTCCGCCCGACCCCTGGTTGCGGTCATGTTATATGTCTTACAATTGCGCTTAGGTGCGCCGAGTTGTGATTGCGCTCGGGTTGGGGCGGTTGCAAGTACAAAAAAATGGAACCGATTTCATCAGCGCCGACAACCCTCCGTCCCGACCCTCGGTTGTGCTTGGGTGTGCTGGGTTGTGATTGCGCTCGGGTTGGGGCGGTTGCAACTACAACAACAGAAACCCCCTAACAAAAAGAAATGGAAACCGATTTCATCGACGCCGACAACCCTCCACCCATTTGAGCCTGGGTGTGCTGAGTTGCAATTGCGCTTGGGTTGGAGCGGTTGAGACTACAACAAAAAACCCTAACAAAAAAATGGAAACCAATTTTCATCGACGCCGACAACCCTCCCCCCGACGCCCGGTTACGCTTGGGTGTGCTAAGTTGCAGTTACGCTCAGGGGGAGGGTTGTACTAACAAAAAACTAAGAAGAAAAAAATGCCGTCGCCGGCTACCTTAAAGTTCAACCCAGACACCTGCTTAAACTTATTCCTTGCAGTGCATGGAATGTTCTGTTGATAAAACAAGAAAAAAGGAAAAGGAAAAACATGAAATATATCAAAAAAAGAAAAAAAATGCTTTCATGTTAATAAAATGACGGCAAGAAAAAAACAATTAAGAAAAGAAGAAAAAAGATTACCGCTGAAGCTTCAGAGTCATCACGGATAACAATGTGAAAACTCTGCTCGTTATCGCTCCCACAATGCGAATGGCAGATTGGGCACACCATCCTACATACACGGGGAAAACACAAAAACATGACCTTGGGATGAATTAGAACAAGGAAAAGGTATTATACAAAAATGTGCTGTAGAAGAAAACAAAAAAATCAATAAAAAAGTTAAGGTCTGCATTCCCATAACAAAAAAAAACAAAGAAAGGGCATGACACTACAGTACTGGAGGCCGCTGATATAAATATTGGAGCAATGTGCAGCAGCAAGGATTCTCTTGCTTGCCCAAAAAAAGAAAAAATTGAAGCCACTCCGTTAGCAACAGATTTGCTCATAAAAAACTAGCAGATCCTATTCTAGGCAGGCCTGGGCTTTTGCGTCAAAAACAGTCCGGGCCGGACTGCAAAGACAAAAAAAAAGGGCCGGGTCGCGAGCCGAACACCAGATGGGCGCGCACACATCGCTACGAAGCTCTCCACGTTGACAAACACTAATCGCGGTGCAACTGGATCCGACGGTTGGAAAAGTGAATGAGACCAATCTATTTCTCATTCGAATGAGTTTTAGCAAAACCGTTAATTAATTTGGTTCCGCACCTTGTTCGTCAAAGTAAACATACAACTGCATCTCCTTTTCGTTTTCTGAGCAAACATATAAACATACAACTGCATCTCCTTTCCACTGCCAACTTTTTTTCTTCTGAACAAACCGGCATCCCGACAGCCCCGAGCCGGTTCACGTAGGATGCCACCGAGGACTCCAGGTAATGGACCCAGCATGAAGATCGTTATCCTTCACAAAATGTCAAAAACCATTAGCTGTCTTGGCCATAATTCCAATGAAATCCTTTTGCTCAGATGGTTAGGCTTGGCATGTGTGCTTGGTCGGTACATGCACTGGCCTATCCAAGGTCACCAAGCTGGAGCTTCAGTATTGTCCAAAAAAGGCCCCAAATAGTCTTGTCCTATGTGAAGAATGAAGTGCCCATTTCCAACATTGTGTTCAGTTGTTACTATTCATTTTATTCTGTGAAAGTCAAGAGAACAACAAGAAGAGAAATCCGGCCCACCCATTTGATACTTCCAACTGCGGGGTGATGTGATGGGGAAGGGTATCTTCATTTGGGAACGCTTGCTTCAATTTTCTTGGAGAAAGCATTTGATCCTGAATTCCTTCTAGCCTTGCCTGGCTACATTGGAAAGGTGTAATGGAGATGCTGTCCACAATAATTAGTGTAGTACTGGTAGTAGTATAGGCAGCTTTATTCCCATGCCTTGCCTGTTGCGTTTGCTAGCACCCTCTTGCTCCTTGTGCTTTTGTGGCAGTTCCCTTTCTGCCAAAGCTTCCTTGCAGAATGATTTAATGGTGTCGGCCATAATCCTAGATCAAGAATTCTCAATAATTTCTTATGTTGTCTAGTGAATTTGCGAGTAAATCATAGTAGCTTTAAAATCACAAGTTGCTATAAGATGGAAAGGAAGTGAGACCAAAACAATGGTACATATGAGAGCAAGTCTCAATCCTGATAGCAAAACAGTGGAGTTTGATTTGCCATCATTTAGCCAACGGACTTGGCAAATCCAACCCCTCAAATGTCTGCAGACGCATCCGGTCGTGTCCATAGACAGTCAAGCCTTAAATTTTCATTCTCATAACCGGACATCTCAGTTAGCATACCTTAAATCCGTACAGACACATGCAAGTACGTAAACGATACATTGCATACATCGTCCGACTACTACATCACAACATGCCATCAGACTATCAAAGTTTGGCATGTTTGGATATGGCAGAGAAGATCATCCACGGCCGCCCTTGCTTTTCTCGGCGCCATTGTCGTCCTTCTCGCGGAAGTGCCGGTCGAAGACACAGTAGGGATCGAGTCGGATGTCACATCGCCGGATCTGTCCGCCCTGCCGCTGTCCTCCTTCTCCTCCTTGGGTGGCAGTCCAACCATGGCACAAACCGCCTCTGTTCTCGGGCGAGGGCGCGCGTGTTCCTCCGCTGCCGCTTATTTACAATGTGGGCGCGGATGGCTTCCTCCTCCGCGGCCGCCCGCGCAGACGCATCAGCTGCCTCCGCCTCTGCCATGTCGACAGCGAGGCGGGCCTCCGCCGCCATTATCCTCTCCTTCCCACGGGGGGCACACCGGTCCCGGTGGATCTCATACTTTGCCGGACCGGTGGTGGGGAAGGGGAGATTTGGAGGCTCCCTGAACCGCGATGATCCAGCCACAGAAAATCCAAGCGTTCGATGCGCCGATGCTATGGAGTCGCGCCGGACAGATCCTGCCGTCGGCCGGGCGATGTCCTCCCGGGAGCGGTGGAGTGCAATGCGGACGACCATTGCCTCCTCCAATCCGCACGGGACGACACCCCGGTCGACGGATCCGGAATTGTCGAAGTCAGATCCGCTACCCGCAGCTGGGAGAAGGCCGGAGATCGCCGGACGAGAACTTGGGTGGCGGAGGGGAGTGGTGTGAAGTAGTTAGGGTTTGATCCGACGAGCAGATGAGGAGGAATATATGTGGAATCAGGCGGGCTAACGTGGGCCGGGACCGACGTGACGGACGCGCCCGGGCGCCCCAATATCCGCCCTATATTTTGGCTAGATATGAGGGGTGCCGGTCAGCCCGGACGTTTGAGCCCCATCTGGTTCGCATTTTCATGATTGGTCAGTGACCGGGCCATTCGCCCGTGCGTTTGTGACGGGTTTGAGGCGTCCGGCTGTAGACGCTCATATGGGTTCATATTTTGCGGGATACTAGGGGCAAGAGAAGAGGTCACCCACATATATTCAGGTTAATTACCGCTGCTGCTTCTACTATTAGTACCAGACGATAGTAAAACAAGAAGCAACCGTCAGCACCAGCCGAAAATGTTCGGAAAGGGTCAGGACAACACGGGATTCATGGCTCGTACCATGACCCCGGACTAAGCTTAATGTTTATCCGTCATTAGCAAGCATGCTGATAACATTTTTTTCTTCATATTCCCGTCATTAGCAAAACAGTCGCTTGATAGACTAGCGATCAAATCACGCAAGTCAGGGACTGCTATTAGTCGTAATCGAGCGTCAACAGTTCTTTCAACACTTGGACCCTCCGAACTTGATCATTTTTCACCTAAGGCCTTGTGCCTAACTTTGTACTTCTAGAAAGCTTACCATTATCCAGCACGCATCCACTGCGATCCGATCCACAGAAATTGACTTCCTCTCCCAGTCATAGAATTCCATGCCCCTTGACAGCAAGCACTACTTAAATGGTTGACAGAATCATGTCGAGCCCTCGAACATCTCTGAACTGAACCCAGTATTCGACCGGGGCGGCCGCTGATTAATTAGGCAGCTCGACCACCTCACTGACACTAGTCGTGTACTGCTGTAATAGGCCAGCAAGTGGCCTGTCATGGCACGTTCAGGAGATCCGGGGTATCGTAATAGAAGATTATGTGGAAAACAGACTTTGCCCGCTCGCAATGGCATGCACGTCCACTTCACTGCAAATGTGTGTTGACAATGGATCTCCGATCTCGTGGTGCCTGTCCACGTCAATGCATATATGATCAAGTTTTTTTTATTACTCCATCTGTTCCACAATATAGTGCGTCCACGCATCCCAAGATCTAAATTTGACCGTAAATTTAACCAACGAGACCGGTTGCGGCGGGAACAAAAATTATACCACTGAATTTGTATTTCGATATGAATTCAACGGTATAATTTTTGCTTCCATCACAGTTGGTCTCGTTGGTTAAATATACGGTCAAAGTTAGATCTCGAAAAACACGGGCGCAGTATATTGTGCAATGGAGGGAGTGTGATCTATTCCAAGGAATATTACAAGAGAATATTACTTCATCCGGTCCATATTAGTTATTGCTAATTTAGTACAACTTTATACTAGATCATCAACAATTAATGTCGATTGGATGGAGTACGAGAACTTCCCTCTCTATGAGAGGATGATAATCTGACACCTACAACTTTCAATTTGGGCGATATTGGATGATTATTGCCGCAAATGAAGATGTGTGGCTTGCTTAATTGTTGTTAGTGGGTAATGATTGGGCACAATGGCACGACCTGTAGGTTCAATGATTGTATTTTCTATGCGAACGATATGTTTTGAGGAGGAATCCCGTGCCACTTCTTTTTGGATGATGGATGGCCAGGAGAGGGACGAGCGAGAGTGACCGCGCCATGGAATGGGCATATCGGAAAGGCTGTTTTTAAAACTGATAGATCAACTTGGTGGTTCTTTACATTATGTTTCGGCCCTTGATTTCCGCGAGATACTGTAAAAAATGGCGACGCCATTCCCTTTTCTCTTTGCGAGTATAGATGCACACATTGAGTCGAGGGTTTGGTATCATCTACTCTCTCAGTAAAAAAAAATATAAAAGCGTTTAGATCACCAAGGATTAAAATCTAAAACGTAATGAAAAATTTCAGCGAAAAACAAGATTTAGTCCAGCGGTACACATCTCATGTGAACTGCTGCTACTATGAGAATTGAGAAGCATCGCATTCGTCCAGAATGTGGACGTCTTGTTTCAAGAGGACATCAGACAGAGTGCCTGAACCGGCAGTCTGAACCCGTACACTTTGCCTGACGTGAACCGCTCCGCTCAGTTCATCCCTGGATCTCAATTCAATGGCAGCAGTACCTGTGGCCCGTTTCCGGTCACCGAGCATGGCATTGAATTCGCTGGGATACACGACACCGTCCGTCCGGGACCATGCGTATGCGTATGCGTACGTGGACTAACAATCGATCGATGGCGTGAAATCACGCGGCGAGCAGGTCGATCGCGATCGGGTCGCGCGCGCGCGTGTCGCACCCACGCGACGGACGGGCGCGGACGCTACGCATGCCCATTGCTCGACCGGCGACGCACGCACCCACGCACGCCGTGGTCGACACCGACCGAGATCTTTGTTGCATTCGAAGCCACGCAGACGCAGGAAAGGGACGTCCGGCGGGCCGTAGGCGCCGAGCTGAGCTGATCCGAGCTCGCGGTGGTGGTTTTCCTTGTCCGAGGTGAGGTGAGGTCGATCATGATGGGGGCAAGGCAACCAGGTTTGGTTGGGTTCAGACTTCCCTCAGATCGACTTTGACTAACGCAGCTTCTTGGCTAGTGCAGCGCCCACTCCACATCACGAATGGCATGCGGTGCTGATCCACTCACTTCTGGGACTGGGCGGCAGCCGCAGCTGCGTGCGTGCATGCCCCTTGGACACGGCGGCTAGTAATCAAGCGTGGATTTCGGACGCTGCTTAGGTGCCTTAACTGCACATGTCTTTGGGTCAGTGACATGTGGGCCAGCCAGCTGTTGGACCCACTTGTCAGTGGCCCAAAGGCACCTGCAGTTACGGCAGGGAAGCTCAGTCTGTGGATTTCGGGTTAGTTTGGTTGCTACCCTGGGCCTCATGCCTGAGAAAGTTTGGTGCCTAGTGTGGACGTGAAAATGTTGGCGAATCTTGCCTGGCCAGGCTAGCCTGGAGAAATTTTGTTTGGTTGAAGCCTGGCCTGGCGAGTAGTTAACCATGCTAAAAAATGAATCTTGGGCTGTGTGTAGCCCGTACATACGGTGCTGCTGTTTTGCTTCCCTTTCTGATTTGTTGCCAGGCAGCTATTAGCCATCAGGCAGCACAGCCAGGCGTATGGAATTGGTCGCCTGGGCCAAGCCTGGCAGGCTAATCACCGTCCTGGCATGTCCAGGCCAGGCTGGCTTCTTTTCTCCCAGGGCAGCAGCCAAACAGTCTTCCTCTACATCCCAGGCATGCTCCAAGCCAGGCCTGGCTCGGCCAGGACGCAATCCAAACTAGCCCTTCCTCTGTGTGTGGGTGTGCTCGGTCTGGAATCCAGTTGCAGTATCCTGGCTTCCTTTGCACGGGTTGTTTAGTTTGGTATAGTATATACTACTTGGGCTGAACATTTCAGGGCTGTTCAAAGATGGCCTCTAGAGACGTCGTCGGATTGAAGGAACTGTTCAGAGACGTAGCTTAGAGCGCAATTGGAATGTCAGGCCATTTAGATTTCTATAAACAGAAACGTGTGGCCGAGGTTCGAATTGTCTAACTGCACGCCTAGAGTAGACTGAGTTAAGCAACGCTGCATCTCAGCAAACAGAGAAATGAAGAACGGATTAACGCAGCGCCAAACAGTGGAAGGGTCAGCACTCAGCAGGTCAGTTGGAAGGACTGGCCGAATGACCACCACATGGGTTTGCTCATCACTCAATGAAAAAACAGAAGCTGTGTGAGAGTGTGGCGTCAGTGCGTGTGTATTATAACAACAAAACAAGAGAAAAAGAGAACGGATATTCAATTCGGTGCCAGCCTCATCTGCATCCAATTGATGAACAGTAAATTCAACAACATACTAAAAATTTCAAAAAATTCTGAATTTTTTTTGGTGGAAGATGTTCCAATGCGTGATGTTCGTGAAAAAATGCACCTTGTTCGGACATATGAGGAGCTCATGAAAAAAGACAAAATCTGTTAAAACAGTACGTGAACAGCTTTCTTACAACCCCAATTTTTTTTGGCTGAGAGCTACTGAAATGTCCAAACTCCACAAAATTTGGCAGACTTCACGCGCATGAGCATCTAGCATTAAAAAATCAGATTTTTTTTACTATTTTAAACAAATTTAATGTCCACCATGCACCCGAGAGCCAAAACGTTGCGTCGAATTTCTTTTCTCAGGGAGAAAAACAAAAGGAGTACTTTTTTTAGCAACAAAAAAACAGTACCTTTTTTAGGGGACAGAAAAAAGAGTACTAGTGTAAATGTTTTGGCTGGGCATTTCCTGGACTTAAACCAAAAGAACATTGTGTACGGTTGTTTTATGTTAGTGAAGCCCAATAGTTCAGAAAAGGCCCAGGACTCTGAACTCCAACACCGCACACAAGAAACTTGAGCGGCAACAAGTTTGGATTGCATCCGCAAAAAAAAAAGTTTCGATTGATTATGCATTAGATGCAGCGACCACTAAAGCACTTGTGATCAGGCGAGGTTTGGAGCTAGCTAAGGCTGCGTTCGGTTCACAGGGATTTGAAGGGGTTGGCAGGGATTAAATCCCCCCCCCCCCCCCCCCCCCCCCAAATCCCCTTCAATCCCCTTGGGATAGGGTGTAACCGAACAAAGCCTAATGAAGTTGGATTCAGGCGGATAATCATACAATTGAATTGCTTGGTGGACGTTAGAACACTACAAACGGAAGGTTTTTCCTCTATGGCAGCTGTTCCTTATAATGTTGACTAGCAGGCGGAAGGCGCAGCAGCACGCCGCGCCGGTGCCTAATCTCACGCGTGCATGTATGTTGTTTTTTATTTTAAGATGAGAAAAGGAATGACAATGGGTTTGAGGTCGAGCTGGTTGTAATCATTTCATAGAGGAAGCCTTTTCATACACACTGTAATCCTTTGATTAGTGTGTACCATTTAGATTTGACTGCAGAAGATCAACTGTGAAGCAATATGCCAGACCATTCGCATAGGGAGCTTCTCCTTTATCTGCATATATCTAAATGTTTGTATGGCTTCCAAGTGATCGGCGAAAGAGAGAACCACCTTTTCCTCGCTTATCTCGGCAAACTTGTATAATTTGCAAGCTGGTATTATCTGGTATCTCCACCACAACATTCAACAGATGGACTCTAAGAGCATCTTGAGCCGCGCCTCCAACAGTCCTTCTCAGACCCCTTTTTTGTTGACGGCGCCAAAAATTCGGCCCAGTCGTGTCCCCAGAAGCCCAATTTTCACCGGCTCGGGTCGATTTTGGCGCCGGCGGACCCAAGTCGAACCCAGGTCGAACCCGGCGTGCTGGGGGGCGCCTGAGGCGCTGGGGAAACAGATTTTGGCGCGAACGGGAATGGGCCCGCCGAGTTAGCGACTCGCCGCCTTTGTCATCCTCATCGCCTCGGTTCCCGCGGGAATCAATGCCAAGGCTGCCGCGCTGCCGCGCCGGTCAGCCTTCCATTAATGCCTCACGGGCGGCGCAGTGAAGGCACCGTGACGCGCGTCCCGCCCACTCCCACCACGCGGCACCCGACGGGCAGCTTCTCACCGCCCAACTTCGACTATAAAAGCCGACCTCCCCGCCGTTGAACGCCACAGTCGCCATTCTCGCCACAACTCGCCACCTCTCGCCCCCTCTCACCACAGAAGCCCCTCTCTCCCACTCTTCCCCCGCCGACGAGCAATGGCCGAGCGTTACCCAGGCGACGCTGCGGCGGCGAACGGCTTCGGCCGACGCCATCTGCGCGAGGACGAGGCGCGCCTCCTCTACGAGGCCGACTACCCGCCCCCCGGACATGCGGGTGCCGGGCTCATGGAGGCTGAGCGCCAGCGGCGTCCCGGTACCCCCGGTGCCCACCGGTGCTGAACGGCGCGCCGAGATAGCGCGCATCCGTTCGTCGCTGTCGAAGGCGCAGCGGAACGAGCCGAGGTACGCCGCCGACAGCCACCCGCTGTGGACGATGTATTTTGACCGCCGGCACACCGACCAGGTCGCCTCCACAAACGGCGTCGTGCCCCATGGTCGCCTCAACTCCGACGGGCGGCGCGAATTGTGGGGCGTGCCCGGCCGCACCCTCGAAGCCGTCCTCGACCACATCGAGGCCGACAACACGCCGCGCCTCAAGTACCCGGCGCCCCCGTCCTTCTCTCGCTGCCGCGGTAGTTCCTGGACGCCGCGGCGAATGGAGACAACGACCTCCTCCTCGTCGGGCTCCGGTTCGCCGGCGCTCTGCCCCGTCAAGCCAGAGCCGCAGGAGACGCTGCTTCGGCGCAGCACCCGCAGCGACGCCCTCGTTATCAATGAGGGCGGCCGCTCCTTCCCTCATTCCTTCCGCCTTGTCCGGTCGAAGACCGAGCGGGGGTTGCTCCCCATGAAGGAGCACGAGGAGATGGCCGCCGCCGACGAGACCGCCCTCAAGTGGGCGAAGGCGGACTACGTCCGCGAGCAGTTGGAGCGCCGGCGCCGGGCCTACGAGGAGATCAAAGCTCGGCGCCGCGGACGCAACGAGGGCGGCGTCGTCGTCCTCGACAGCGACGACAAGGACGCGCCCGGGCCGTCCAACCCCCCGCGCGTCGGCGACCCTGGTCAGGGGTGCAGCAGGGACGGCGCCAACGGGATGCAGGACGGCGGCGACGACTACACCTGGTTCTACAGGCTCCTCGACATGTAGAAGGCGGGCGGCGGCAGTGGAGTAGAAGGGCTAGGCGTAGTTGTTTTTAAATAATGTTTTCTGTTTTTTGTACAAATTTGAATGAAATCGCCGAGTTTATGTCGTGTTTGTGCTGATTTGGGTCGACCTGGGGGCAGTGACTGGGAACACGTTCGGCCCCACGCCGAAATTAACGCCGGTTCGGCTCCAAGCGACACTTTTTCGGTGTCCTGAGGGGCCGAACGACTGGAGATGCTCTAAAGAATCAAGCACCTGGACATAATACTTGTTAAACATTCAAACAAAATTATAAAAATTGAATTGCCACAGGATCTAGAATATAGCATAAAAAATATGGTCTAAACAATCATCCATGGACACCACCAAAGAAGACATATTCTGGGAACATAAACAAATCAATAATCAGGAGCGCACCACTTTATCTATATGAAGAAGAAGAGACATTAAATTCGATTCTCACTATTTCGCCCAATCCTACTCTACCTCAACGGACACCGTTGCTCCTAATGAGTGAACTAATTAACATCACAGAGTTCTTTGACCATCGGATTTTTTTAATATGCTTGTATTTTTTGTTGAAAGTATTGTTCGTTCAAGTACCAGAGTTCAAGTACTAGACGGGGCGTTGGTGCTCGCATTTTCCAGGATTTATTTCAAGCCTTCCAGCGATGCGTGTTCAGTGGGAGAAGACGTTCCATGGACTACAAAGGCGTCTGTGGCGACTTCGTCAATCTCAAGATGATGTGCTTGATCCGTCTCTCGGAAGTGCTCATAGGGGTACGATGCGCGTGCGTCCGTTCATAGGGGTGATTGTATGCTTCTGTATGTGAGCGACTTCGATTGTACTGTGCTCAAAAAATATATACGACGACTATTTATTTTGGTGCGTTGTTCAATTGTGCGACTTGTACGAAGGCGTCTGTGGCGACTTCGTCAATCTTAAGATGATGTGCCGGATCAGTCTCTTGGAGGTGCTTATAGGGTTAGAGTGTGCGTGCGTGCGTTCATAGAAGTGATTGTATTGCTCTTATATATGAGCGACTTCAATTATCTGTATTAAAACAAAAATACGATCACTATTTATTCCGGTGCGTTGTTCAATTGTGCCACATGTCGACCCAGGGAGATTCCCCGGCTACAACCCCGATGCACCTAGTGCGTCCTAGCTTAGTAGCTTTATATATTGTATATATGTTTGTGTATAAACAACTTCATTCTCTCAGGTGAAATACAATTATTGTGTAGGGATGTTAACATTGTAATTCAGATCTTAGCTAGGGAGGCTTGATACGTTCATTTTACATCATGTTTTCCTACTGTTATTTATAATGTTTTTATGCATAATAATGCTTTATGAAGTAATTCTAATGTATTTTCTCTCATAATATACAAGGTTTACATAAAGAGGGAGAATGTCGGCAACTGAAATTCTGTACGTGAAAAGCTACCTCAGAGTTATCTATTCTGCACATCTCCAAATAAGCTGAAAATTTATGGAGAATTATTTTGAAATATAAAAAAAAATACTAGAGCAAATAACTACTGGAGGGGGTCCACCTGGTGAGCATAAGACACCAGGGCGCGCCAGGCCTCCCAGACACGCCTTGGTGGATTGTGCTCAGCCCAGCCCACCTCCGGTTCCCATCTTCTGGTATATAGGTCATTTTGACCTAGAAAAAATAATAAGAAGAGGACTTTCGGGATGGAGCGCCGCCGTCTCGAGGCGGAACTTGGGCAGGAGCACTTTTGCCCTCCGGTGGAGCGATTCCACCGGGGGAACTTCCCTCTCGGAGGAGGAAATCGAAGCCATGGTCATCACCAACAACCCTCTCATCTTTGGGAGGCCAATCTCCATCAACATCTTCAACAACACCATCTCCTCTCAAACCCTAATTCATCTATTGTGTTCAATCTTTGTACCGGAACCTCAGATTGGTACGTGTGGCTGACTAGTAGTGTAGATTACATCTTGTAGTTGATTACTATATGGTCTATTTGGTGGAAGATTATATGTTCAGATCCATTATGCTATTTAATACCCCTCTGATCTTGAGCATGATTATCATCTGTGAGTAGTTACTTTTGTTTTTGAGGTCACAAGAGAAGTCATGTTGCAAGTAATCATGTGGATTTGATATGTGTTCGCTATTTTGATGATATGTATGTTGTGATTCCCTTAGTGGTGTCATGTGAACGTCGACTACATGACACTTCACCAACTTTGGGCCTAAGGGAATGCATTGTGGAGTATTTATTAGATGATGGGTTGCTAGAGTGACAGAAGATTAAACCCTAGTTTATGCGCTACTTCGTAAAGGACCAATTTGGATCCAAAAGTTTAATGCTATGATTAGATTTTATCTTAATACTTTTCTCGTAGTTGCGGATGCTTGCGAGGGGGTTAATCATAAGTAGGAGGTTTGTTCAAGTAAGAACAACACCTAAGCACCGGTCCACCCACATATCAAATTATCAAAGTAGCGAACACGAATCAAACCAACATGATGAAAGTGATATGGTGAAATTCTCATGTACCCTCAAGAATGCTTTGCTTATTATAAGAGACCGTTTTGGCCTGTCCTTTGCCACAAAAGGATTGGGCTACCTTGCTGCACTTTATTTACCGTCACCGTTACTTACTCGTTACAAATTATCTTGCTATCAAACTACCTGTTACCGACAATTTTAGTGCTTGCAGAAAATACCTTGCTGAAAACCACTTGTCATTTCCTTCTGCTCCCTGTATGGTTCGACACTCTTACTTATCGAAAGTACTACGATTGATCCCCTATACTTGTGAGTCATCAAAACTCTTTTCTGGCGCGGTTTTCGGGGAGTGAAGCGCTCTTGGTAAGGAAAAATTATTACTACGTGCTGAAATTTATTGTCACTTGTTACTATGCAGAACCATCCTTTGAGGGGTTTGTTCGGGGTATCTTCATCTCGACCGGAACCACAATTAGTTGCCCCTCAACCTACTACACTTACTCAAAATATTGCTTATGAAATTCCTTCGGGTATGATAGAACAACTACTAGTTAATCCTTATGCAGGAGATGGAACCGAACATCCTGATATGCACTTGATTTATGTGGATGAAATTTGTGGATTATTTAAGCTTGCAGGTTTGCCCGGAGATGAAGCTAATAAGAAGGTTTTCTCTTTATCTTTGAAGATAAAGGCATTGACATGGTATAGGCTATGCGATGATATTGGATCTTGGAACTGAAATCGATTGAAATTGGAATTTCACCAAAAAATTATCCTATGCATCTAGTTCATCGTGATCGGAATTATATATATAATTTTTTGGCCTCGTGAAGGATAAAGTATCGCTCTAGCTTGGGGGAGGCTTAAATCAATGTTGTATTCATGCCCCAATCATGAGCTCTCGAGAGAAATTATTATTCAGAACTTTTATGCTCGGCTTTCTCGTGATGATCAATCCATGCTCGATACTTTTTGTATTGGTTGTTTTATGAAGAAGACTATTGAATTCAGGTGTGATCTTTTAGAAAAAATTAAACACAACTCTGAAGATTGGGAACTCGATGAAGGTAAAGAGTCAGGTCTTAAGCTTGAGTTTGCTTGTGTTAAATCTTTTATGAATATCGATGCTTTTCACAAGTTTAGAAAAAATTAAAGGCAACTCTGAGATAGTAGCCTCTTTTTGTGAATCTTTTGCTACTCATGTTGATCTCCCTATAGAGAAGTGGTTTAAATATCACCCCCCTATTAAAGAAGAAATTAAAGAACCGGTCATGGTTAAAGATGAAACTACTATTTACAATGTTGATCCAGTTGTGCCTACTGCTTATATTGAAAAACCACCTTTCCCTGTTAGGATAAAGGAACATGCTAAGGTTTCAACTGTGGTTCAAAAAAGTAATATTAAAGCACCTAAACCTGCTGAGCAAATTGAAGTAGAACCTAGTGTTGCTATGGTTAGAGATCATCTTGTAGAAAATATTGATGGGCATGTTATTTACTTCTGTGATGAAGATGCTAGAATTGCCAAACCCGATGAAAAAGATAAACATAGACATGTTGTTGGCATGCCTGGTGTCTCAGTTAAAATAGGAGAAAATTGTTATCATGATTTATGTGACTTAGGTGCTAGTGTGAGTGCTATTCCTTTTACCTTATACCAATAAATTATGAATGACATAACACCCGCTGAAGTAAAATACATAGATGTTACTATTAAACTTACTAATAGAGAAACCATCACACCACTTGGGATTGTTAGAGATGTTGAAGTCTTGTGTGGGAATAAAATACCCTACTGATTTTCTAGTTCTTGGTTCCCCACAAGACGACTTTTGTCCCATTATCTTTGGTAGACCTTTCTTGAACATCGTTAGTGCTAAAATAGATTGTGAAAAACAAATTGTCGGTGTTAGCTTTGGTGATGAGTCTCATGAGTGTAATTTCTCCAAGTTTAGTAGACAACCTCATAAGAAAGAATTATCTAGTAATGATGAAATAATTGGTCTTGCTTCCATTGTTGTGCCTTCTACTGATCCACTAGAACAATATTTGCTAGACCATCAAAATGATACGCATATGCATGAAAGAAATTAAATAGATAAAATTTTCTTTGAACAACGACCTTTGCTCAAGCACAATTTGCCTATTGAAACTCTAGGAGGTCCTCTTCCACCTAAGGGTGATTCTGTGTTTGAATTAAAACAATTGCCTGACACTTTGAAATATGCTTATCTTGATGAGAAAAAGATATATCATGTTATTATTAGTGCTAACCTTTGAGAACATGAAGAAGAAAGATTATTGAAAATTCTGATGAAGCACCGTGCTGCTATTGGATATACTCTTGATGATCTTAAGGTCATTAGTCCCACTCTCTGTCAGCACAAGATTAATATGGAATCTGATGCTAAACCCGTTGTTGATCATCGACGACGTTTGAATCCTAAGATGAAAAAAGTGGTAAGAACTGAAATATTAAAGCTTCTGAAAGTAGGTATAATCTATCCCATAGCTGATACTAGATGGGTAAGTCCCGTTCATTGTGTCCTGAAGAAGGGAGGTATTACTGTTGTTCCTAATGATAAAAATGAACTTATTCCACAAAGAATTGTTACTGGTTATAGAATGGTAATTGATTTTAGAAAGTTAAATAAAGCAACTAGAAAAGATCATTACCCTCTGCATTTTATTGATCAAATGTTGGAAAGATTATCTAAGCACACACACTTTTGTTTTCTTGATGGATATTCTAGTTTTTCTCAAATACCTGTTTCACAATCTGATCAAGAGAAAACCACCTTTACTTGTCCATTTGGAACTTATGCTTAAAGATGTATGCTTTTTAGTTTATGCAATGCACCTGCTACTTTTCAAAGATGTATGACTGCTATATTCTCTGATTTTTGTGAAAAGATTGTTGAGGTTTTCATGGATGATTTTTTTGTTTATGGAACTTCCTTTCATGATTGCTTAAGCAATCTTGATCGAGTTTTGCAGAGATGTGAGCAAACTAATCTTGTCTTGAATTGGGAGAAGTGCCACTTTATGATATTGTCTTGGGGCATAAAATTTTTGAACGAGGTATTGAGGTGGATAAAGCTAAAGTTGATGCAATTGAGAAAATGCCATGTCCTAAAGATATTAAAGGTATTCATAGTTTTCTTGGTCATGCTGGTTTCTATAGGAGGTTTATTAAAGATTTCTCTAAAATTTCTAGGCCTCTTACAAATCTTTTACAAAAGGATGTTCCATTTGTTTTTGATGATGATTGTGTAGAAAGCTTTGAAACACTTAAGGAAGCCTTAACTTCTGCACCTATTGTTCAACCATCTGATTGGAACTTGCCTTCTAAAATTATGTGTGATGCTAGTGATTATGCTGTTGGTGCTGTTCTAGGACAAGGAGTTGATAAGAAATTAAATATTATTCATTATGCTAGTAGAACTCTAGACAATGCCCAAAGAAATTATGCTACTATTAAAATAGAATTTTTAGCAGTCGTGTTTGCTTGTGACAAATTCAGATCTTACATTGTTGATTCCAAAGTAATTGTTCACTCTGATCATGCTGCTATAAAATATCTTATGGAAAAGAAAGATGATAAACCTAGACTCATTAGGTGGGTTCTTTTGCTACAAGAATTTGATTTACATATCACTGATAGAAAAGGAGCTGAGAACCCCGTAGCTGGTAACTTGTCTAGGTTAGAAAATATTCTTGATGACCTACTACCTATTGGTGATAGATTTCCTGATGAACAACTAGCTGCAACAAATATTTCTCACAACACTCCTTGGTATGCCGACTATGCTAATTATATTGTTGCTAAATGCATACCACCTAGTTTTACATATCAACAAAAGAAAAAAATTCTTCTATGATTTAAGACATTACTTTTGGGATGACCCGCATCTTTATAAATAAGAGTAGATGGTATTATTAGACGTTGTGTACCTGAGCATGAAAAGGAACAAATCCTATGGAAATGTCACTCTGAAGCTTATGGAGGACATCATGCGGGAGATAGAAGTGCTCACAAGGTATTGCAATCTGGTTTTTATTGGCCTACTCTCTTCAAGGATGCCCGTTAGTTTGTTTTATCTTGTGATGAATGTCAAATAATTGGTAATATCGGTAAGCGTCAAGAAATGCCTATGAATTATTCACTTGCTATTGAACCATTTGATGTTTGGGGTTTTGATTATATGGGACCATTTCCTTCCTCTAATGGGTATACACATATTTTGGTTGCTGTTGATTATGTTACTAAGTGGGTAGAAGCTATTCCAACTAGTACTCCCTCCGTTTCAGTTTACAAGTCCTGCGCGTATCCTAGGTTGCCAATTTTATCACCCTACTATAAACTATATAACACAAAAATTATACCGTTTGAAAATAGAACATCTGAAGTTTATATTGGTATATATTTTGTAATATATGACTTGTATTAGGTTGGTCAAATTGACGACCTAGGGGTACGCGCACGCCTTGTAAACTGAGAGAGAGGGAGTAGTGCTGATCATAACACTTCCATTAAAATGCTCAAAGAAGTTATTTTCCCAAGGTTTGGAGTCCCTAGATATTTAATGACTCATGGTGGTTCACACTTTATTCATGGTGCTTTCCGTAAAATGCTTGCTAAATATGATGTTAACCATAGAATTGCATCACCCTATCATCCTCAATCTAGTGGTCAAGTTGAACTTAGCAATAGAGAAATAAAACTAATATTACAAAAAACTGTTAATAGGTCCCGAAAGAATTGGTCTAAGAAATTGGATGATGCACTTTGGGCCTATAGAACACCTTATAAAAATCCTATGGGTATGTCTCCTTATAAAATGGTTTATGGAAAAGCTTGTCATTTGCCTCTTGAGTTAGAACATAAAGCATATTGGGCAATTAAAGAACACAACTATGATTTCAAACTTGCCGGTGAAAAGAGGTTATTTGATATTAGCCCACTAAATGAATGGAGAACCCAAGCTTATGAAAATGTCAAATTATTTAAAGAAAAAGTTAAAAGATGGCATGATAAAAGGATCCAAAAGCGGGAATTAAAAGTTGGGGAATATGTTCTTTTGTACAACTCTCATTTTAGATTCTTTGCAGGAAACTTCTTACCAAATGGGAAGGACCATATATTATCGAGGAGGTTTATCGATCGCTCTGGAGCTATCAAAATTAATAATGCCAAAGGTACTAACCCGAAGGTGGTCAATGGACAAAGAATTAAACACTACATCTCAGGTACGCCTATTAATGTTGAAAGCAATATTATTCAAACCATCACACTGGAGGAACACATAAAAGAAACCTTCGGAACCCTCCAGAACCCTGAAAAAGAGGAGGTACGTGACATGGTAAGTAAACGGACTCCGAAAAATCCGCAAAAATATTTTCTGCTAGTTTTGGAATATTACAAAAATTAGGAAAATAAGAAACAACCAGGAAGGCAACCGAGGAGGGCACAAGACACCAGGGCGCGCCTGCCTTACTCAGCGTGCCCAGGTGGGTTGTGCCCACCTTGGGAACCTTCCCGACTCTGTTTTCCTCTCGTTTTGCTTGTTTCCAAGATAAAAAATCTTTATATACCCCCTGAACATATTGACCAGCATATCGCGGTGAAATCTTCTGTTCTTGTTTCTTGCTGATTTCTGTCAGATTTGTCAAGCTAGGCATCATGTCTTCCCCATCCTCCAACAACGTGGAAGACGATACTTGGTTGCTACAGGAGGAGCTAGAGGGAGAGGGAATTGAGGATGTTTCCATGGAGAAAGGTGAGGGGAGCTTACTTGGAGTTCACCCTCCAGCCTCTGAGAGGGGCACACTGGCCGGCATCTCCACTCGTCCTAATCCCCATCAGGCCATGAGACTAACAAACAACCAAGAAAGCCCTGAAGTGCAAGGAGAAATCCCTCCGAGGAGGCCTTTACACAGGTTACATCGAAACAACTTTTACAATTTGATTCACAATTATGGATTCAATAATACTCCTCGTATGCACCTACCGTCCAATTAGGACATACCTCGTCCAAGAGAAAGTGATGCAGGAACAAACTCTTGGCACTGGTACGCGTTGGTGCTATACAAACGGTTTTTAACCCCTTTCCGTGACGACATTTGGAACCGTTGCCAAGTGAGTGTGGGCGATAGGGGGTCCTTCCCACACGACCCAGAAACCGTCGGGGATAGGGAGACAAGATGCATATACAGTACTCCTACTCGTTTGTGCTCGTATTACTATCGCAGTCATTATTCTGTGGTGCTACGTTGATGATGCGCGGCACATCACAAATGGTTCACTATTATAGAACGTGTATGATAAGCATACAATCACACACATTCGCTTTTCCCAAACCGTATGCGATAACTAATTAAGAAGATTAGCTAATCTTCGTACGAGTGTCAGACGGGATTATGAAACGTCGGACCGTCATAACATCGTCGTACACGACAACTATCGCACACACTATTCTGTGGTGCAACGTTTACAATGCATACTTCATCAGAAACAGTTCATGGTTGCGAATCGTGTACAATAAGGCAACTAACACAAATATTTAGTTTGCCCGCACCGTTTGTGATATTGTCTGACATCGCACACGCTTTGCAAACGGCAACTGTGTGCATGCTTGCACACGTTTCCTCTCTGTGAACTGTGTCGGATTATGGTGTATATCGCAAACATTTGTGTTTTACCAACCGTGTGTGCCATAAAGACATGGAGGGCATAATTTCACCGTAATTTAATTGCTGCTATTTCAAATTGTACCGGATTTGGATTTGGATTTGAATTTGAATTTGAATGTATGATGTAGCTTTATTCATATCCATCAGGCTCGAACAACCAATGCATTATTCGATTCATAGGTACATATTTTCAAGAATTACATAAGAACCAAATAAAGAATGATGAACAACAGTTGTATACTTGTACTATTAAAGACGGTAAAGAAAGAGGCGAAATACATTCTGGTTGCTGAACAAGGTGAAGCGGAATGCCCATATTGTGCCCTCCTCCATGCAGAAGGCATGCATGACTCTAGTCCAACCCCTTGTGATGGCCGACCGCCCATCCTTCACGGTCTTCATGAAAACATCTAGATAATCATCGTTTTCTGGTAGAAATACTTTAACCTTTGCGTGCCCACCAATCATGTAGTTTGAGAGGTAATCTTGAGTAAACTGCTTTGGCAACCACTGCAAAGGAAAAAGATTCAGACATTGTCATATAACACAACTCATTATGGGTAGTAAAAAGAAGGTTGCAGAGTTCTTACTTACCATCCTGCAGTTCGCTGTTGTCTTGGATAAAGTGTAAACAAATAGTTTAATTGCCATCTTTTGACCCATTTTACTAACAATGTTTATCAGCTTCCTCACTTGATGCTGGTTCATCGATATCTCATTTCCCCATACACAGAAAAGGTTGAAGTGCGGATCTTTACCAACGACATATGTACCTAAAAGCACCAAGTTAATATTAGAAGCTAAACAGCAATTGCACAATGATGTAGTACAACACTCTTTTATAATTGTCGGGGGGTACGACACCTATGGGACCACGAAGAATCCCTTTTGCTACAGTTGGCGGGCGCGGGGCTGTGGGAAGAGCGGGATTAGAAGAACAACGCAGGGGGATTATCCAGGTTCGGGCCGCATGCGATGCGTAATACCCTACTCCTGCTGGTTTATGTTTATCCGTTGTTCTTGGACTGGCTACAAGGCGTGCAGGGTCCAAAAAGTCCGAATCCTCTCTCAGTACGTCGCGGGCCTCCTTCTATAAACTAAGGGGCTGCCAAAGTGGCACACAGGAGGTGGAAAGCTATACGGTGGTCGAGTCTATCCGCTGGCACCGTAGGATAAACCCATTCAATGCACTGTCGACATGCCCTTCTTGCTTTATCGGGGACGGCAAGGAAGCTCGTCCCAACTGTCGCCGCTTCGCCTGGCTTCGACGCGCGTTCGAGCTGACAAGGCGTGTAGTGCCACGCTGGCTGGCTGCTGAGTTGATGCGGTGGCAGGGTCTTCACGAAGATCTGCATGCCACCACGCAGGTGCTTGCTGAGTTGGCCTAGAGGCCGCACGTCGCCACGCAGGTGCTCGCCTAGTTAGAGGGCTGGCAGCTGCATGGGAACGACGGTGGAGTCTTGGTGGGTGCGGGCCAGGCTGCGACCCCGCGGATGTCTTCGGCAAGACTCTTGCCGGGGCCCCGGCAAGGGTCTTGCCGCGGCATCGTCGTCGTCCCCGGCAAGGGTCTTGCCGGGGGTTTCGTGGGTATCCCCAGCAAGGATCTTGCCGAGGATCGTCGTCTTCTGGTTATCATCTAGTCTTGTGTGCTTCTGGTCTTCACAAAGATCTGCATGCCACCACGGAGGCGCCTCCCGAGCTTTGGTTCCAATGTGGTTGAGGGCGTTTGGAACTCTCAGGCTCAAGGGTGGCAGCCCTGTTGGTGCTGGGCAAGTCGCCCCGGCAAGGTTCTTGCCGGGGCTGTGGAGGCCGCCCCGGCAAGGGCCTTGCCGGGGGAACTCACCTCGCCCTTCTGCTCTTCGTGTCTCTGGCTTGGCGTTGCTTCGCCCATCTTGTGTCTTTGCTTCCTCTGCCCTGCCAAGCATGGCCTCAGGTGGGGCTGCAACTACCCGCGCACAAGTAAAGGGGTACAAATAGGACCCCTACTTTTGTACACCAACAGGAGACCCCGGGCCTGGGCCACATATAAGCGCGGGGCGTTATTGGGCCAGGCCCAAAACGGTGTGCGGACGCGCGTGCGGCGGAGTACTGCGGTAACTCCCTCGCTCGCTGCGCTTCCCCACGACCTGCGTTGAATGCGCGACGTGGGGGTCGCGCGTGACGTGGGGGTCATGCATGGGGCGGTTCCCGTACGCATGCGTCACATCATGGTGAATGGTAAAGAGGCGGTCCGCGCCTTCCCCATAAAAGGAGGAAAACGCAGGTGCGCGGCTCATTTACTAAGTGGACTCGGGTCACGGCCTTCAAGACGCCGGCGCCCCACGGTCACGGGGTAGAATACGGTCGCTTTAGTTGTCTTCTTGATTCCAGTTCGTTCGCCACGTGTTCTTCATGCCCCAAGGAGGGCAGGTGGTGGACGCGGAGGGCGCGGGCCATAATGTCGAGGCGGGAAACCGGGCCGTCGCTGATTGGAGCAGCGGGTCGGTCCCGATTCCCTGCGCCCCTTGGCGGCCGGATTGGTTGAGTGGGGCGGCCGAGCCTCGGCCCCGCCCTTTTATAAGAAGAGGGAGGGTGGGGGACGGCGTCCTTCAATCCTTCGACGTTCATCTCCCTCCACCTTGATTCCTTTCTTCCCTTCGCCATGGCAAGAGGGCATGCCGGCGCTTCGACGGCGGCGACGAGGGTCTCTGCTCGCCAGCGTGCCTTCCTTCCCAAGAACTCGTGGCGGCGGAGCCGGCCATGAGAGGAAGGGGAAGGGGGCGAGGCCGAGGCCGCCGTGGCTCTCGGGGAAGAGGAGGACGGGGCAGCGCACCGACCTCGCCTCCGCCAGTGGCCCCTCCTCCAATGGAAGGCCATGTCGGAGACGAGCCCCACGAGTTCTATGTCAGGCTGTGCGGGCTGGTGCGCGGTCGTCTTCGTCTCCCCACTCCGTTCGCTCGGGAGATGGAGCTTGACCCGCCTCAGGCCTTGAGGCTACATATGAGGGGATGCGGGAATGGCAACATGCGGGTCGACGTCAACTTCCCCGCCCCTCATGTCATGTACCTTCGCCGTGGGTGGAAGACCTTCGCTCGTGCCCATAGCCTGTCAGAGGGGCTCATTCTCCAATTTAAGTTGATGGAGAATGGCCTGCTCTCCGTCAAGGTCTTCGGGCTCTTGGGAACTCGCCTAAGGTGTTGCTTGGAGAGCTCCTCCGATGGTGAAACCTCCTCCTCGAGCGGGAGTGACGAGGAGGACAGCGACAGCGACGACGAGGGCGTCAAGCGGGAGGATGCCGACTCCGACTGACCGCGCCGCCCTCCTCCCTCGGCTCCGCGCCCTGCCGAGGGTCTTCCTCGTCAAGCTCTCCATCGGCGTGTTCCCCGCCGCTTCCTTTTTGCCTTCATGTGCCACACCTGGGAGGAATGGGGCAAGAACGGAGATCACGGGGATCCTATCTTTCTTTTTAAATTGTAGGAACTTCCCGAATCTTAATTTCTAGATAATATAATCTCTCGAGCCCATGCTTGTGTCCTGTAACCTTTGTACTTGCATCAACATATTAATGAAAAAGTCTAGCCTTGCCGGGAACTCATGCACGTGTACGTTCGTGCGGAGGCGAAATGCCTCCTTAGTGTAAATAAATGAGTCCTTCCGGCAAGCCACCTTGCCGGAGCCTCTTGCGCCTGCCGGAGAATCATATCTACCGGGTTATAGACAAAGGGCCCAGCCCCCCGTCCACCTCTTTTTGACAAGGGTCACCACGGCCACTCTGACCGAAGTGGTGTTCGGGTCAGAAATGGGAGCCCCTGAGTCTTTAAAGAAGAGTGGAGAGGTTTTCTAATGCACAAGTCACAGGTTACGAATACGAATGGGCAAGGGGTAAATTTTATCTGTTTGGTTTGCCGGGGATCGCCATGCCAAGCGGTCTTCTCAACTTCTTGCCGGAGCCGGGTCCTTGGCGGGATCATGCGTCCTTGCCGTAGCTGGAAAGAAGAGAGGGCAAGAGCACGGAACCTCGATGGTTCACTAACATTTACTGGAATCAAAAAGCAGTACAGTACCCTGGACAAGCATGCATATACGTATACACATAAACATGGAAATCGACAGGAAACTACCCATACTAAGGGATTCCTTTTCCCTGACTACGCACAGGGTCTGCGCCTGGCTCCGTACATAGGGTTACATGCCTCGCCGGCAAGGCTAGTACAAAACGGGGGTTGCCGGGGCTCCCGCAACCGCGCCTTAGGGGTAAAACTTGCGAAGATGTTCGATATTCCAGGAGTTGCTCACCGGAATGCCATCCTCGGTCTCCAGGTGGACTGCGCCAGGCCTGGTGACTCGTATTACCCGATAAGGGTCTTCCCACTTCGGCGTCAACTTGTTTTAATTCTTGGTGGATTAAATCCGTCGAAGAACAAGGTCACCTTCCTCAAGGCTTCGGGCGTGAACCTTGCGGCTATGATAGCGGCGCAAGGCTTGCTGGTACCGGGCGGCCCGCACAGCAGCCCGAAGACGATCTTCCTCAAGGAGCGTCGCATCATCTTGGTGCAACTGCTCTTGCTCAAGCTCGTCATAACCGAGCACTCGAGGTGACCCGTATATGAGTTCAGTGGGGAGAACTGCTTCTGCCCCGTATACCAGGGCAAAGGGTGTCTGGCCAGTGGCTCGATTTGGTGTCGTTCTGATTAACCAAAGAACCGTTGGCAACTCATCAATCCAGCGCCATCCGCACTTGTGCAGCTTGTCAAAAGTTCTGGTCTTGAGGCCTCGCAGCACTTCTGCATTTGCCCTCTCAGCTTGGCCGTTACTTCTGGGATGGGCAACAGAAGCGAAACAGACCTTGCTGCTGAGGTCTTGAATGTACTGCATGAAGGTGCGGCTCGTGAACAGCGTGCCGTTGTCGGTGATGACTCTATTCGGTACACCGAAACGGCAGACTAGTCCCTTGAAGAACTTGACGGCTGACTGTGTTGTTACCTTTCCCACTGGCTCCACTTCCGGCCACTTTGTGAACTTGTCGATTGCGACGTACAAGTACTCAAAGCCCTCGACAGCACGGGGAAAGGGGCCCAGTATGTCGAGCCCCCAGACCGAAAATGGCCAGGAAAGAGGGATTGTCTGAAGAGGTTGGGCTGGTTGATGAAGCTTCTTTGAATGGAACTGGCACGCTTCACACTTGGTTACTAGTGCAGTTGCATCCTGGAGGGCGGTGGGCCAGAAGAAACCTTGTCGGAATGCTTTGCCGGCAAGAGCCCTCGACCCTATGTGGGAGCCACACATGCCTCCATGTATCTCTACCAACAGCCTCAGTCCGTCCTCCTGAGGGATGCACTTCAATTTCACACCGTTCGGTCTCCTTCTATAGAGGGCATCATCCACAAACTGGTACATGCCGGACCGACGGGCTACTGTTTCTGCTTCTTCCTACTCCTCGGGGAGCTCTCCTATTTAGAGGAAACGGACGGTGGGCTGCGCCCATGCCGGAGCCTGGGGCTCGACGGCAAGAACTAAAGGCTCATCTTCGGCCGTGAGGGCAGCTGCTTCTATGGCTAGGGCGTGAGGCCCTGCCAAGGGTTGCTGTTCTCCGGCAAGCTTGGGACTCCCGGCAACGTCCTTGCCGGTGGCTCCTGGGAGCTCAGCGGGAAAGTACTTGCCAGGGCCCGCCTTACTTTGTTTGTTCTGCCCCGCCAATGGTTCAACGGCTGGCTGAGTTAATTGAAGCACAAAGGTACCTGGTTCCACAGGCAACTTGAGGGCAGCGCGTTTTGACATGTAGTCGGCAATGCTGTTTTCCGCTCGGGGGACATGCTCTGCTTGCAGTCCGTCAAAACGCTCTTCCAACTTCCTCACTTCATCCACATAGGCTTCCATAAAACGGGCTATAGTACTCCTTGTTGACTTGCTTGACGACGAGCTGCGAATCACCTCTGATGACGAGCTTCCTGATTCCAAGGTCTGCCGCGATCCTGAGACCGGCGAGCAATCCCTCGTACTCCGCCGTGTTGTTCGTCGATTCTTCCTGGGGAAAATGCATCTGAACCACATACTTGAGGTGTTCTCCGGTGGGTGCGACAAGTAGTACGCCGGCACCAACACCTTGTAGTGAGAAAGCTCCATGAAAGTACATAATCCAATTGCGGCACGTTTCCTTACCGGGAAGGGTGGTCTCTTGAACTTCTTCATCGGGCGTTGCAGTCCATTCTGCTATGGACTCTGCCAAGGCTCGGCTCTTGATTGTTGAAGTACTCTCAAACTTGAGGCCAAAGCTTGACAGCTCCAACGCCCACTCTACGATCCTCCTAGTCGCATCCGGGTTGTGCAAGATCCATTGCAACGGGAGGCGTGTCACAATAGTGATCTCATGTGCTTGGAAATAGTGGCGCAGCTTTCTCGAGGCCATGAGGAGGCCGAAAAGTAGCTTCTGCATACCAGAATATCTTGACCTAGCCCCCTGCAAGAGGGAGCTGACAAAATAAACTGGGCGCTGCACCATCTTTGTCTTCTGTTCAACTTCGTCTATATGCGCAGACTCCGCCTTGCTGGGACCGGGCCTCACCGGGGGTTTCGCCTTGCGGACGTCAGACTCTGCCGGGGAGGGCCCCGGCTCGCCACCCGATGACTCCGCTGCTACTGCTGCCTCTTCCTCAAGTTCCCTCCGCGCCACCAGCACGGCACTGCCCACTTGATTCGTTGCTACCAAGTATAGCAGCAACGACTCTTATGGTTTGGGCGCGACTAGTATCGGCGTGGAGGAGAGATACCTCTTCAAATCTTGTAGCGCAGCCTCTGCCTCTGGAGTCTACTTTACTGGACCCACCTTTTTAGGACTTTGAAAAAGGGGAGGGCACGCTCAGCAGATTTGGAGATGAACCTACTCAGGGCGGCAACGCAGCCGGCGAGCCTACGGACGTCTTTGACCCACTTCGGTGCTTCAATTTGCTCGATCGCCTTGATCTTGTCAGGATTTGCTTCGATTCCGCGCTGAGACACAAAGAACCGAAGAAGTTTGCCGGACGGGACACCGAACACACACTTCTCTGGGTTGAGCTTGAGGCTGATCTTGCGCAGATTTGCAAATGTTTCTTCTAGGTCTTGTACGAGCGTGGCCCTGTCCTTGGTTTTGACCACTATGTCATCCATATAAGCTTCCATATTTCTATGCAGCTGGGGCTCAAAACCAATTTGGACCGCTCGGGCAAACGTCGAACCAGCGCTCTTCAACCCGAAAGGCATCCGTACAAAGTAGTACGTACCACATGGGGTGATGAACGCGGTCTTCTCTTCGTCTTCTTTCATCATGAAGATCTGGTGGTACCCGGAATAGGCGTCAAGGAATGACAGCAGGTCACACCCGGCAGTGGAGTCTACAATCTGGTCGATGCGTGGCAGGGGGAAAGGATCCTTTGGACAAGCTTTATTGATATTTGTGTAGTCAATACACAATATCCACTTCCCATTTGCCTTATGCACCACCACCGGATTGGCCAACCACATGGGGTGGAGTACTCCTCTGACCAGGCCTGCCGCCTCCAACTTCCTGATCTCTTCTATGATGAACTCTTGTCGCTCAAAAGCTTGCTTCCTGATTTTTGCTTGACAGGCCGCGCATGAGGACATACAACAAGATGGTGCTCAATCACCTCCCTGGGAACGCTGGGGATGTCGGATGCTTGCCATGCAAACACATCGACATTCGCCCGCAGGAAGGCGACGAGCATGCTTTCCTATTTGCTGTCGAGGGTGGAGCTTATGGTGAAAGCCCCGCCCATGCCGTCCTCCTTGACAGACACCTTCTTGGTTTCTGGTGGTGCAGCCTTGGACTTCTTGCTCTTGCCGGTGGAGCTCTCTGGCACGTCCTCAATGGGAGCACAACACTCTGAAGAGGTGCGCTTGCCGGGGTGGGTGCAAGAGGTCTTGCTGGAAGAGGTCTCGCCAGCCTTCTTCCTCCCTGGAGCTTCAGCGGCAGGAGCAAGTGCCTTGACGACAGTTGATGCAACCGCCTCTCGGTAGAGTTGATCGGCGCAGATAAGCACATCTTTCTTGTCAGAGGGGACGATCATGATGGTCAGCGGCCCCGGCATCTTCAACGTATTGTAGGCGTAGTGGGACGCCGCCATGAACTTGGCCAGTGCTGGGCGGCCAAGGATCCCATTGTATGGCAAGGGGATCTCGGCGACATCAAAGATGATCTTCTCCGTCCTAAAGTTCAGCTCGCCCCCAAATGTAACGGGCAGCGTGATTTTACCTTTAGGCTGGCTCCTTCCTGGGTTGACCCCTTGAAACGTGCCTGTCTCCTTAAGGTCTCCATTAGGAATCTGCAGCCTCTTGATCACAGCGGGCGAGATCAAGTTCAGACCGGCCCCACCATCGACCAGTATCTTCGTCACCTTGAGGTTGTGTATTGTTGGGGAAACCAACAACGGCAGACACCCGACCGCAGTCGTGCGGTTAGGGTGGTCCTCGGTGTCGAAAACAATGGGTGTGCGGGACCACTTCAGTGGCTTCTGGGCATCAAACGATGGCTCCGCCGCAGTGACCTCACGCGCCCACTGCTTCAGTTGGAGGTGAGAGGTGTGCAGCGAGGCGCCACCGTTGACGCACATGGCCTCTGTAGCCTTCTGGAACTCGCGCTCGCCGGACTCATCGTCCTCGTCATGATCATCATCTTCCACCTTCTTGTCGCGGCCCCGAGCGGGACTCTCTTGTTGGTTACCTTTGCCGCGGCGACCTCCTTGGCCGCCATGCTTCTTGCCGGACCCCTCGGTACCATCCTGACCCTTCTCCTTGTCCCGCCTCTCATACTCAGCTTTTTGCTTCTCAGCAAGCCGCTCAACTTGTCGGCAGTTCTGGAGGTCGTGGACCTTGGTGCAGTGAATCTTGCAGTACTGCTTGTCGGAGCCTCCTGGTTTGTCGCCGGCCGTCAAGGCCCGGTAGGCGGCGCACCCGGCAATCCCCTTGCCGGGGTCGTCAGCCTTGGCCTTCTTGGCGGCGCTGAGGTCATCGGATCCCTCAACGGCAAGTATAGTCTTGCCCTTACGCTTCCTATTGCGGGGCCGACCCTTCTTCGCTGGGGCGGCGGCGTCTCCGTCCATGGAGTCGGTTTCCGCGCCGGCATCTTGGCCTGGGTACTTCCTTCCTTCCTCAGCCCGAGCACACCTATCAGCCAGAGCATAAAGTTCGGCCACGTCCCTGACCTTGTTCATCGCCAGCTCTTCACGCATCTTGCGGTTGTGTACGTTCTGGTGGAACGCACTGATGACAGCGGCATGATGAACATCTGGGGTGGTGTACTGCACACGGCTGAACCTCCGTATGTACTTACGCAGGGACTCACCATCCTTCTAGGGGATGACATGCAAGTCACTTGCCTGGCCAGGAGCTTGGTGGCCTCCGGTAAAGGTGCCAACAAACTCATGGCACAGGTCCGACCAGGAAGAGATGGAATCCACCGGCAGGTGCATCAACCACGACATGACGTTGGGCTTAAGTGCCAACGGAAAGTAGTTGGTGAGCACCTTATCGTCGCGAGCCCCAGCGGCCTACATCGCGATGGTGTAGATGCTGAGGAACTCCGACGGGTGAGTCTTGCCGTTGTACTTTTCCCCAACATCAGGCTTGAACGTGCGATGGGAAGGCCACTGGAACTGCCTCAACTCTCGGGTAAAGGCCGGACAACCCACCTCGTAAGGCAGGCCACCAGGCGCCCCCGGCGCTGGGTGGTCCATAGCAGGCCCCGCATGCCGATCTGACTGATGGCGCGCTTCCCGCCGCGGCTCGATGGTAGTACGAGCGTCTTCTTGGGCTCGCTCTCGAAGAACGCGACGCTGATTGTAGTGGGTTCACGGGTCGGACGACACGGAAATGTTGTCACAGGCGTCGGCCTGGCGGGCTGGTGGCCGCTGTCGTGGCCGTGGGGGAGGGGAGTGCACCGTAGTTGTGGCGTCTCTGGTCCCCCCACCGCCGACATGCACCGACTCGACAGAACGCGGGCGTGAGGGTCCTGTCGGGAGCGGCTCATCCTTGTTGGCAAAGCTGACAAGGCTTCGAATGGTGGCCCTCCACTCGTCGAGCTTCTCCGCAGCAGGGGGGAAGTCGAGGAGCAGTTGCACGCACGCCAGTGCTTCCGCTGGCTTGGGTGGCGGTGAGAGCTGCGTAGACTGTGACGCCCTCCGGCTTCTAACCAGGTCAGCAGGGGCTCTGTCACGGTCTCACGGCCGCACATCGCTTCCGCCAGGGTCCGAGCGCGCTCGCCGGCCTGGTGCGTCCTGCGAGTGGCGCACAGGACTCTTTCTGTGACGGTGCCCTGGGGCTCCGGCATCGCGGTGTTGCTCATCGCGCGCGGCCTGGGAAGGCCGCGGCGCGGGTGCCAGCTGGGGCGTCGTAGAGGTTGCCGCGCCGCCCGTGGGTAGCACGGCACCATCCCCGGACCCAGCGGCGTGTGGCCCGTCGTCTTGGGCCCGCACGACGTCGCTCGCCCGGCTCCGGGTGCCAGAGTGTCGTGATGCTCACGGGCGGCGCCTCCGGCGGCATCCGGCGCCATCCGTGGCCACCCCATCGCCCGCTCGCGCTGGTGTGGACAGGCCTGCTCCGGGCGACCCGATCGCCATCATCCCCTTCTTCTTGGGGGCCATCGTGATGATGAAGTCGAGGCGTCGGCTTCAAAACCAGATTTCTCACAGCTTGCGCCCCCTACCTGGCGCGCCAAAGATGGAGGGGGATACGACACCTATGGGACCACGAAGAATCCCTTTTGCTATGGTTGGCGGGCGCGGGGCTGTGGGAACAACGGGATTAGAAGAACAACGCAGGGGGATTATCCAGGTTCGGGCCGCATGCGATGTGTAATACCCTACTCCTGCTGGTTTATGTTTATCTGGTGTTCTTGGACTAGCTTCAAGGCGTGCAGGGTCCAAAAAGTCTGAATCCTCTCGCAGTACGCCATGGGCCTCCTTTTATAGACAAAGGGGCTGCCACAGTGGCACACGGGAGGTGGAAAGCTATACAGTGGTCGAGTCTATCCTCTGGCACCATAGGACAAACGCATTTAAAGTGCTGCCGACGTTCCCTTCTTGCTTTATCGAGGACGGCAAGGAAGCTCGTCCCAACTGTCGCCGCTTCGCCTGGCTTGGACGCGCGTCCGAGCTGACGAGGCGTGTAGTGCCACGCTGGCTGGCTAGCTGCTGAGTTGATGCGGTGGTAGAGTCTTCATGAAGATCTGCATGCCACCACGCAGGTGCTTGCTGAGTTGGCCTAGAGGCTGCACGTCGCCACGCAGGTGCTCGCCTAGTTGGAGGGCTGGCAGCTGCATGGAACGGTGGTGGAGTCTTGGTGGGTGTGGGCCGGGCTGCGACCCCGCGGATGTCTTCGGCAAGAGTCTTGCCGGGGCCCCGGCAAGGGTCTTGCCGCGGCATCGTGGTCGTCCCCGGCAAGGGTCTTGCCGGGGGTTTCGTGGGTATCCCCGGCAAGGATCTTGCTGAGGATCGTCGTCTTCTGGTTATCATCTAGTCTTGTGTGCTTCTGGTCTTCACAAAGATCTGCATGCCACCACGGAAGCGCCTCCCGAGCTTTGGTTCCAATGTGGTTGAGGGCATTTGGAACTCTCAGGCTCAAGGGTGGCAGCCCTGTTGGCGCCGGGCAAGTCGCCCCGGCAAGGTTCTTGCGGGGGCTGTGGAGGCCGCCCCGGCAAGGACTCACCTCACCCTTCTGCTCTTCATGTCTCTGGCTTGGCGTTGCTTCGCCCGTCTTGTGTCTTTGCTTCCTCTGCCCCGCCAAGCGTGGCCTCAGGTGGGGCTGCAACTGCCCGCACACAAGTAAAGGGGTACAAATAGGACCCCTACTTTTGTACACCAACAATAATACCTTATTATAACATCCAATATACTCACATATTAGATGAATTGACATCTTATATCATGGGCCGAAAGGAGTTTATTGCATTCTTACAAATTATCGGCTGATTAAATGTTGTTGTATCCATGGGTTAGAGTTAGTTTGAGCTAGTTCGGGCTCAAATATCTTTAAAGTATATCCAAACACGAGGGCTAGTTTGAGCTAGTTGCATCTAACCCACCCCAAAATAATATCCAACCCAAGAGGTGCTAATTTGAGCTAGCTCTCCTAGTGCATTTATTGTCAATCTAACCCTGTCATCCAAACACCTCTTTGGATGAAGTTAGTTCAGGGTTAGTCATGGGCTAGAAACTAACTCTAACCTCTAGCTAAGTTGAGTATCCAAACAGGGTTGTGTTGTTGTTGTTGCTGCTGCTCTTCTACGTATATCTAGACATCATCAGAACATTAAGGTAATACTCTTCCTTGTTGCTATGTAGCCTAGGATTGCATATTTAGACATTAAGTACAGTGCATGTCGCTATGTAGCCTTAGATATATTACATATGGCCCTAGTTAACCTAATGATAAATGGGTTACAGATATATTCAGTTGAAAGTCTGATTCACCGATTAGTCCCTTATCAGTTCCCGGCCTATATGGTACCAGCTACGATATCCTGAACAGTGAGTATATATAAGCCATGGGATGAAACTAACCTCGATGGAAAATAGCAGTCGTTCTCAAAATTGTCCTGTGTAGGTACATCGAGAGGCATGTTAAGCACAACAAGCTAAACATCAACCAAAATTATCCATAGTAGACAAAATAATCTCCAAAAGATAGCTTCAGTGTGCAGGTTTAAGCACACTAGTAAAGCAAAACAAGTGGAAAGGTGTGTTAACTGCAACAGGCATAACATTTAACAACAAGCAAACATAGTCATTCAAACTGGTATTGTGCCGGTCTAAGTACACTAGTTATTGTTAAATAAAAAATGGAAAGGTGTGTTAACTACAAGATGTAGCAACCAAATCTAGTCATTCATAGTGGTATTGTTGGAACTGGTACTGATGAAATTGAACTGCACAATTCATACTTGCACATATAGAACATCACGTTGGGAATAACTGGAATAAACAAGGCATACTACAAACAACCAAAGATAGCATTTAAAACTGGACATATGCTAACTACAAACAATCAAACGATCAAAAAACTTTAGAAGAGGCATATGCTAACAGCAAGCAAATATATGCATTCCTATCGGTATGTTTAAAACTGGATTGATGAAATGTACTGCACAGTAAATAATTGCACATATAGAGCATCACATTGTGAACAACTAAAATAAACAAGGCATACTACAAACAACCAAATATAGCAATTAAAACTGGACATATTCTCACTACACTACAAAAGGGACTCAACAAAACAAATCATGGGTTTCCCCTTGTGAAGAGGCACGGCAAAACAAATCATGGGTTTCCTCACTTGTCACAGATGGGCTCATTCCCGTGGGAAGAGTAGGGACCCTGGATGCGCTACATGTTGTCGCAGATGGGCTCCTTCCCCTTGGAAAAGCATGGCTGTAGGGTGCCCTCCCTGATGTCGCAGATGGGCTATTTCCCCTTGGAAGAGCAGATGGGCTCTTTCCCCTTGGAAGAGCCGGAGAGGGTGCCCTCCTTGTGGTCACCGTCGATGAGGTCTAACTTGGAAGAAGTGGATCCCAAGCCAGCATCACAGAACGTGTCCTTCGGAAATGACAAAAGGGGCTCGATGGCGATGTAGGGTAGCAAATTGTTGACATCGAGCCAGAGGAGATCAGCGGCGGGGCCATGGATGAGATCGACGGCGGTTGAACCCGAGGGGTTGGGGGTGGGCGACTTAACCTGTGACATAGCCCGCCTTAGGCCATTGCTGTCGATGACCTCGATGTCATAGCTGGCGTCCGAGACATACCCGCATACTCTAGCCCACTGCTTGAGTGCCTGCGGCCAGTAATGGTCGTCAGGTTCCTCGGAGACGTCGGGCGAAGAGACCGCAATACACCTCTTTTGGGCCAGTTGCTCCTCGAGCTCCACGAGAAGCGTAGCCGGGCTTAGGCCGCGATGCTCTGAGTGGGGGATGGGGATCTGTGGGAAAGGGGGTGTTTAGCAGGCGCCATCTAAGAAACTCATGGCGGCCTGGGTATGGAGATCGGTGGGTAAGCTGCACGGGCAAACCGGTAGATGTTGACAATGGAGGCCTTGCGGCGGCGGCGGCGGGGACCTTGCTAGGGTTTCGAGCAAGGGAGGGTGTGTGTGTGTGTGCGCGCACCCGAGGAGGTTTTGGTGTGTGTGTGGAGGGGAGGCGGGGGGTGTGTTTGAGGAAATGACGCGGGTACTGAAAATTTTACTACGCGGGAGTCAAATGCTGGGGCTATTGAATTTTTTGATGATGGTGCATCGCCACTGGTCCGGAGATAACAACCGTGTGTTATGAAACAGAAAAACCCTCGAGGCGGGCAGATATTTTCGAGGGATGCAGGCGGGATTGGGAGCAAGAAACATCACATATGGTCAAAACACAATAACCGTGTGTTATCAAACAGAAAAAAGCTGCAGGCGGTAGATATTTTTGAGAGGGGAACCTCGTGCCCTCGTGGAGCCCAATGTACTATGCGGATGTGTGCGTGACAGGGGCACCGGCGTGGGACACGGTTAGTTTGAGTGAACCGTGTCTCTTGTGTCATCCGACTTGTCTAATGTTCATAAATTTGGCGAAAAATGACGCGGGAGAGGGTCAAAACACGAACACGCTTGCATGCAGACCAAATTTATGTATGAAAAGGGTGGTTTGATGTTCAAATACCAAATGCAACTTTGATGTGGCACCTATCTTGCAAAGCGCATGGTATTGCTTGCCCCCTCGTGTCGGCGCGAAGGGAATCCTAATCTATGAATGCATGCCCCCCACTGAGGTTCACCTAGCAAAGTGCGAAGTAGCTAGCAGCCCCCCTCCTGTCGACACGAAGGGAATCCTAAGCTATGAATTGCTACCTCTTGAGCATGCGTTGGTTTTCCCTTGAAGAGAAAAGGGTGATGCAGCAAAGTAGCGTAAGTATTTCCCTCAGTTTTTGAGAACCAAGGTATCAATCCAGTAGGAGACTACACGCAAATTGCCTAGTACCTGCACAAACAATCAAGAACCATGCAACCAACATGATAAAAGGGGTTGTCAATCCGTTCACAGCCACTTGCAAGAGTGAGATCTGATAAAGATAATAAGATAAATATTTTTGGTATTTTTGTTGTATAGATTGGAAAGTAAAGATTGCAAAATAAACAGCGACAGAAATAGCTAGTTGACGGGAGATTAATATGATGGAAAATAGACCCGGGGGCCATAGGTTTCACTAGTGGCTTCTCTCAAGATAGTATATATTACGGTGGGTGAACAAATTACTGCCGAGCAATTGATAGAAAAGCGCATAGTTATGAGAATATCTAGGCATGATCATGAACATAGGCATCACGTCCGTTTCAAGTAGACCAAAACGATTCTGCATCTACTACTATTACTCCACACGTCGACCGCTATCCAGCATGCATCTAGAGTATTAAGTTCATAAGAACAGAGTAACGCATTAGGCAAGATGACATGACGTAGAGGGATGACCTCAAGCAATATGATATAAACCCCATATTTTTATCCTCGATGGCAACAATACAATACGTGCCTTGCTGCCCCTGCTGACACCGGGAAAGGACACCACAAGATTGAACCCAAAGCTAAGCACTTCTCCCATTGCAAGAAAGATTAATCTAGTAGGCCAAACCAAACTGATAATTCAAAGAGACTTGCAAAGATATCAAATCATGCATATAAGAATTCAGAGAAGAATCAAATATTGTTCATAGATAAACTTGATCATATACCCACAATTCATCGGATCTCGACAAACACACCGCAAAAGGTATTACATTGAATAGATCTCCAAGAAGATCGAGGAGAACTTTGTATTGAGATCCAAAGAGAGAGAAGAAGCCATCTAGCTAATAACTATGGACCCGAAGGTCTGAGGTAAACTACTCACACATCATCGGAGAGGCTATGGTGTTGATGTAGAAGCCCTCCATGATCGATTCCCCCTTCGACGGAGTGCCGGAAAAGGCCCAAAGATGGGATCTCACGGGTACACAAGGTTGCGGCGGTGGAAAATAGGTTTCATTGCTCCCCCGGATGTTTTCGGGGTATAAGAGTATATATAGGCGAAAGTAGTAGGTCGGTGGAGCTACGAGGGGCCCACGAGGGTGGGGGGCGCGCCTCCCTGCCTCGTGGCCGCCTCGTTGCTTCCTTGACGTCCACTCCAGGTCTCCTGGATTGCGTTTGTTCCAAAAACGATCCTCGCGAAGGTTTCATTCCGATTGGATTCCGTTTGATATTTCTTTTCTGCGAAACACTGAAATAGGCAAAAAAAAACAGCAATTTGCACTGGGCCTTCGGTTAATAGGTTAGTCCCAAAAATAATATAAAAGTGCATAATAAAGCCCATTAAACATCCAAAACAGATAATATAATAGCATGGAACAATAAAAAATTATAGATACGTTGGAGACGTATCAAGCATCCCCAAGCTTAATTCCTGCTCGTCCTCGAGTAGGTAAATGATAAAAACAGAATTTTTGATGTGGAATGCTACCTAACATAATTTTCAATGTAATTTTCTTTATTGTGGCATGAATGTTCAGATCCGAAAGATTCAAGATAAAGTTTAATATTGACATAAAAATAATAATACTTCAAGCATACTAAGTAAGCAATTATGTCTTCTTAAAATAACATAGCCAAAGAAAGCTTATCCCTACAAAATCATATAGTTTGGCCATGCTTCATTTTTGTCACACAAAAATTCTCTCATCATGCACAGCCCCGATGACAAGCCAAGCAATTGTTTCATACTTTAGTATTTCTCAAACTTTTTTCAACTTTCATGCAATACATGAGCGTGAGCCATGGACATAGCACTATGGGTGGAATAGAATATAATGATGGGGGTTGTGTGGAGAAGACAAAAAAGGAGAAAGTCTCACATTGACGCGGCTAATCAACGGGCTAGGGAGATGCCCATCAATTGATGTCAATGCAAGGAGTAGGGATTGCCATGCAACGGATGCACTAGAGCTATAAATGTATGAAAGCTCAACAAAAGAAACTAAGTGGGTGTGCATCCAACTTGCTTTCTCACGAAGACCTAGGGCATTTGAGGAAGCCCATTGTTGGAATATACAAGCCAAGTTCTATAATGAAAAATTCCCACTAGTATATGAAAGTGACAAAATAAGAGACTCTCTATCATAAGGATCATGGTGCTACTTTGAAGCACAAGTGTGGAAAAAGGATAGTAGCATTGTCCCTTCTTTTTTTTGGGCCTTCCCTTTTTTGGCCTTTTTTGGCCTTTTTTTTTCATGGGACAATGCTCTATTAACGATGATCATCACACTTGTATTTATTTACAACTCAATGATTACAACTCGATACTAGAATGAAATATGACTCTATATGAGTGCCTCCGGCGGTGTACCGGGATGGGCAATGAAACAAGAGTGGCATGTATGAAAAATTATGCATGGTGGCCTTGCCACAAATACGATGTCAACTACATGATCATGCAAGGCAATATGACAATGATGAAGCGTGTCATAATAAATGAAACGGTGGAAAGTGGCATGGCAATATATCTCGGAATGGCTATGGAAATGCCATAATAGGTAGGTATGGTGGCTTTTTTGAGGAAGATATAAGGAGGTTTATGTGTGATAGAGCGTATCATATCATGGGGTTTGGATGCACCGGCGAAGTTTGCACCAACTCTCAAGGTGAGAAAGGGCAATGCACGGTACCGAAGAGGCTAGCAATGATGGAAAGGTGAGAGTGCCTATAATCCATGGACTCAACATTAGTCATAAAGAACTCACATACTTATTGCAAAAATCTACAAGTCATCAAAAACCAAGCATTACGCGCATGCTCCTAGGGGGATAGATTGGTAGGAAAAGACCATCGCTCGTCCCCGACCGCCACTCATAAGGATGACAATCAAAGAACACCTCATGTTTCAAATTTGTCACACAACGATTACCATACGTGCATGCTACGGAACTGGCAAACTTCAACACAAGTATTTCTAAAATTCACAATTACTCAACTAGCACAACTCCAATATCACCATCTTCATATCTCAAAACAATCATCAAGTATCAAACTTCTCATAGTATTCAATGCGCTTTATATGAAAGTTTTTATTATACCCATCTTGGATGCCTATCATATTAGGACTAATTTTATAGACAAAGTAAATTACCATGCTGTTCTAAAGTACTCTCAAAATAATATAAGTGAAGCATGAGAGATCAATAATTTCTATAAAATAAAACCACCACCGTGCTCTAAAAGATATAAGTGAAGCACTAGAGTAAAATTATCTAACTCAAAAGGTATAAGTGAAGCACATAGAGCATTCTAATAAATTCCGATTCAGGTGTGTCACTCAAAAAGGTGTGTACAGCAAGGATGATTGTGGTAAACTAAAAATCAAAGACTCAAATCATACAAGACGCTCCAAACAAAACACATATAATGTGGTGAATAAAAATATAGCGTCAAGTAAAGTTACCGATAGACGAAGACGGAAGAGGGGATGCCCATCCCCAAGCTTCGGCTTTTGGTTTTCCTTGAATTTTACCTTGGGGTGCCTTGGGCATCCCCAAGATTAGGCTCCTGCCACTCCTTATTCCATAACCCATCAAATGTTTACCCAAAACTTGAAAACTTCACAACACAAAACTCAACAGAAAATCTCATGAGCTCCGTTAGTGTAAGAAAACAAACCACCACATTAAGGTACTGTAATGAACTCATTCTTTATTTATATTGGTGTTAAACCTACTGTATTCCAACTTCTCTATGGTTCATACCCCCCGATACTACTCATAGATTCATCAAAATAAGCAAACAACACACAAAAAACAGAATCTGTCAAAAACAGAACAGTCTGTAGTAATCTGCATCAAACGCATACTTCTGTAACTAAAAAAAATCTGAAAAACTAGGACGACCTAGATAATTTGTTTATTGATCTACTTCAATTGGAATCAGTATTTTATCACGTTCTGGTGATTTTTAACAATTGTTTTCGTGAGCAGAAAGTTTCTGTCTTTTTTCAGCAAGATCAAATAATTATCACCCAAGAAGATCCTATAGGTCTTACTTGGCACAAACACTAATTAAAACATAAAACCACATCTAACCAGAGGCTAGATGATTTATTTATTACTAAATAGGAACAAAAGGCAAGGAACAAAAATAAAATTGGGTTGCCTCCCAATAAGCGCTATCGTTTAACGCCCCTAGCTAGGCATTTGATAATTTTAATGATGCTCACATCAAAGACAAGAATTAAAGCACAACGAGAGCATCATAGAACACGTGATAAACACACCTAAGTCTAACATACTTCCTATGCATAGGCATTTTATAAGCAAACAAATTATCGTAGCAAGCAAAAATTAGCATATGCAAGGAAGAAGAAAGAGACGATAGCAATCTCAACATGACAAGAGGTAATTTAGTAAGATAAAAATTTCTACAACCATATTTTCCTCTCTCATAATAATTACATGTAGGATCATAGGCAAATTCAACAAAATAGCTATCACATAAAATATTTTCAACACGATCCACATGCATGCAAAGTTGACACTCTTCCAAAATAGTGGGATTAACATTAACTAAAGTCATGACCTCTCCAAACCCATTTTTATCAAAAATACCATAAGATTGAACATTATCCAAATATGTGGGATCTAAAGTTGACATTCTTCCAAACCCACTTTCAATATTATTGCAAAGACTATTATCAATCTCATATTCATCATGGGGCTTAAATAAATTTTCAAGATCATAAGAAGAATCACCCCAATCATGATCATTGCAACAAGTAGTAGTCATAGCAAAACTAGCATCCCCAAGCTTGAGGTTTTGCATATCATTAACACAATTGACATTAAAAGAATTTATAATAACATCATTGCAATCATGCTTTTCATAGAAGGAACTATCAAGTATGGGTGCAATAGCAACGATCTCATGTTTAACATAAGGAACTATAGCAAATTCATCTTCATAAATATTGGTGTCATGGCCACAAGAATAGCAAGCATCATGTTCATCAAGGGATATTTCAATCAAATCATCGGAATCATAATTATTTGTAGATTCATGCATATCATTATTTTCTTCCATATCAACGGTCATTCTTTTAATAAATTCTTTGACATAGACATTATGAGAATAGTTTTCATAGCAATATTTAAGTATGTCAGAATTTCCAGATTCGTAGAGAGTAATATCATACTATTCAATCAAAGAAGCAACTTCATAAGCACCCTTAAAAGCAACAAATTCTTCAATTTGTTTGATACCGTAGTAACTATAAACACCCTTTGCATAAGAAGATAAGATTTCATTATCATTAACCTCACATAGGTAGGGGAGGTGTTTTTTAGGGTTCTTAGAGCAACAAGTAAAATCATAAATTTCACAAAAAGATTCCAAGCATAACACATCAATCTGTTTATTTGATCCCATAAGAGTCTCCCTTTTTCAGATAAACGGTGACGCACAAAATGAGCATGCTCATCTAAAGATTTCCATCAACTAGGCTAGTTGGGGTTTCAACACGAGCGCATAAGGATCGAAGATGATCCAAGTAGAACACTTTAAGTGGATCCATATCAATAGATTTTTAGCAAGCAAAGATGCAAGCAAATAGAAGGCACATGGAAACACAAACAAAGATACATACGGGAAGAAGGTGATGAAAAGGAAAAGGTGAAGTGGGGGAGAGGAAAACGAGAGGCAAATGGCAAATAATGTAATGCGAGGGATAAGAGTTTGTGATGGGTACATGGTATGTCTTGCCTTTTGCGTAGATCTCCCCGGCAACGGCGCCAGAAATCCTTCTTGCTACCTCTTGAGCATGCGTTGGTTTTCTCTTGAAGAGGAAAGGGTGATGCAGCAAAGTAGCGTAAGTACTTCCCTCAGTTTTTAGAACCAAGGTATCAATCCAGTAGGAGACTACACGCAAATCGCCTAGTACCTGCACAAACAATCAAGAACCTTGCAACCAACGCGATAAAGGGGTTGTCAATCCCTTCACGGCCACTTGCAAAAGTGAGATCTGATAAAGATAATAAGATAAATATTTTTGGTATTTTTGTTGTATAGATTGGAAAGTAAAGATTGCAAAATAAACGGCGAAAGAAATAGCTAGTTGACGGGAGATTAATATGATGGAAAATATACTCGGGGGCCATAGGTTTCACTAGTGGCTTCTCTCAAGATAGCATATATTACGGTGGGTGAACAAATTACTGCCGAGCAATTGATAGAAAAGCGCATAGTTATGAGAATATCTAGGCATGATCATGAACATAGGCATCACGTCCGTGTCAAGTAGACCGAAACGATTCTGCATCTACTACTATTACTCCACACATCGACCGCTATCAAGCATGCATCTATAGTATGAAGTTCATAAGAACAGAGTAACACATTAGGCAAGATGACATGATGTAGAGGGATAAACTCAAGCAATATGATATAAGCCCCATCTTTTTATCCTCGATGGCAACAATACAATATGTGCCTTGCTGCCCCTGCTGTCACTGGGAAAGGACACCGCAAGATTGAACCCAAAGCTGAGCACTTCTCCCATTGCAAGAAAGATCAATCTAGTAGGCCAAACCAAACTGATAATTCGAAGAGACTTGCAAAGATATCTGAAAGCACAAGTGCTCCCTGGGTGATTTTGGTAATTAATGTCAACATATCTCTTGTTGGACTAATGCTTTCATCTAGTATGCTTCAAATAAGTTCAATAGTGGAGTGGCATGGACAAGAGGATGTGGAACCCTTTAAGATGATAAGGGCAAAGGATTGGCTCAAGCTCAAAGCTCAAGACTCTACACTTTTCATTTTAGTGATCCAAGATCACATTGAGTCCATAGGAAAGCCAATACTATTAAGAGGGGATGAGGTGTTGCTTAATGGCTTGCTTACTTAAAGTGCTTAGTGATATGCTCCAAAGCCCTCAACCACTTTCTCAGATCCACATATGTCCCAAAACCAAAAGTCAAACTCGGCCCCACCGAAACTTTCTATTCGGCACCACCGAGTTCACTTGACATAGCCACTGCCAGAAACCCTAATCAATTCGGTCTCATCGATGGGATCTCGGTCTCACCGAGATGGGCTTGCAAACTCTCTGTTATCTATTGCATTAATTTTGGTCTCACCGAAACATGGAATCGGTACCACCGAGTTTGCTTGGCCAACTCTCTGTTGTGCTTATTACCCAAATCGGTCCAACCGAGTTTGTGTAATCGGTCCAACCGAGATAAGGCTTTACCCTAACCCTAATGAAATTGGTCCCACCGAAATGCTAACGTTCACATTATGAACCAAATCGGTCCAACCGAGTTTTCTAATTTGGTCCCACCGAGTTTGGTGATTTGTGTGTAACGGTTAGATTTTGTGTGGAGGCTATATATACCCCTCCACCCACTCTTCACTCATTGAGAGAGCCATCAGAACATGCCAACACTTCCAACATATATTTTCTGAGAGAGAACCACCTACACTTGTGTTGAGGTCAAGATATTCCATTCTAACCACATAAATCTTGATCTCTAGCCTTCCTCAAGTTGCTTTCCACTCAAATCTTCTTTCTACCAAATCCAATCCTATGAGAGAGAGTTGAGTGTTGGGGAGACTATCATTTGAAGCACAAGAGCAAGGAGTTCATCATCAACACACCATCTATTACCTCTTGGAGAGTGGTGTCTCCTAGATTGGTTAGGTGTCACTTGGGAGCCTCCGTCAAGATTGTGGAGTTGAACCAAGGAGTTTGTACGGGCAAGGAGATCGCCTACTTCGTGAAGATCTACCCTAGTGAGGCAAGTCCTTCATGGGCGATGGCCATGGTGGGATAGACAAGGTTGCTTCTTCGTGGACCCTTCATGGGTGGAGCCCTCCGTGGACTCACGCAATCGTTACCCTTCGTGGGTTGAAGTCTCCATCAACGTGGATGTATGATAGCACCACCTATCGGAACCACGGATAAAAAATCTCCGTGTCTCCAATTGAGTTTGCACACTTCAATCCCATCCCTTTACATTCTTGCAACTTGCATGATTTACTTTCCGCTGCTCATATACTCTTGTCATGCTTGCTTGATATGTATTGTGAATGTTTGAACTTGTGCTAAACTCCACTTCAACTTAAAGAATTTAAAAACTACAACTTTTCTTGCTAAGAGTCTATTCACCCCCCTCTAGACACTTCTTCTCGATCCTACAATATCAAATCATGCATATAAGAATTCAGAGAAGAATCAATTATTGTTCATAGGTAAACTTGGTCATAAACCCACAATTCATCGGATCTCGACAAACACACCGCAAAAAGTATTACATCGAATAGATCTCCAAGAAGATCGAGGAGAACTTTGTATTGAGATCCAAAGAGAGAGAAGAAGCCATCTAGCTAATAACTATGGACCCGAAGGTCTGAGGTAAACTACTCACACATCATCGGAGAGGCTATGGTGTTGATGTAGAAGCCCTCCGTGATCGATTCCCCCTCCGGCGGAGCACCGGAAAAGGCCCCAAGATGGGTTCTCACGGGTACAGAAGGTTGCGGCGGTGGAAAATAGGTTTCGTTGCTCCCCCGGATGTTCTCAGGGTATAAGAGTATATATAGGCGAAAGAAGTAGGTCGGTGGTGCTACGAGGGGCCCATGAGGGTGGGGGCGCGCCTACCCCCTGGGCGTGCCTCCCTGCCTCGTGGCCGCCTTGTTGCTTCCTTGACGTCCACTCCAAGTCTCCTGGATTGCGTCTGTTCCAAAAACGATCCTCGCGAAGGTTTCATTCCGTTTGGATTTCGTTTGATATTCCTTTTCTGCGAAACACTGAAATAGGCAAAAAATAGCAATTTGCACTGGGCCTTCGGTTAATAGGTTAGTCCCAAAAATAATATAGAAGTGCATAATAAAGCCCATTAAACATCCAAAACAGATAATATAATAGCATGGAACAATAAAAAATTATAGCACGTTGGAGACGTATCATGAATGCATGCCCCCCTTGTGTTGGCACGAAGGGAATCCTAAGCTATGAATGCATGCCCCCCAACCGAGGTTCACCTAGCAAAGTGCGAAGTAGCTAGAAGCCCCCCCTCGTGTCGGCACGAAGGGAATCCTAAGCTATGAATGCATGCCCTCCCCCCCCCAACCGAGGTTCACCTAGCAAAGTGCGAAGTAGCAGCTCCCCCCCACTTTCAGTCGACGGGCCAGAGAGGCATCTCACCAAGATGGATCGTAAAACGAACCAAGAATAATCCACATTGGTCGTACAACCTCTCTCTTGTTGTTGGTCAAAGTGATGGTCGTCCATGTGACCCCGGAGATGGGCTAGCTCGCCAATAATCATGCAACTAGCTAGTCCCCGAAGACAACCACTGCATGCATGTGGCCCAAACATATATATGTATGGAGAGGTGTGTTTTTAAATACACAATGGAACAACTTTGATGTGGCACCGTGATTTCGAACTAGAAATCCCCACACTGAGTGAGGGTTATTAGGTTGACGATGCATATGTATGTTACACAACACTTCAAGCCGACAACGGGGATTCATGCATGCATGCGTGCATAGTATATGCGCTCAAACTTAATTAGGTCTGAATCTCACCATGACCTATACTACGATAATACGAACCAAAAGAAGAATCCGCCATGGTAACCAATCTTGTTGTCGGTCAAGGTGATCATGGATGTCCACGCGGGCCCACGAATATATAGGCTTGTCATCGATAACCACGCGAGGGAGTGTACCGTTCTAAGACAACCACTACATGCATATGTATGGAGGTGATGCGTGCATGCATGTTTGAATACCATTTCACAACATTGCTGTGGCGTGTGCGTCGAAAATCGTACAGTCCCCACACAGAGCGAGACCGGTTCATGACGTGTCGTTGCACTTGCCACTTTGACTCGATGGGAGGGATTCATGCGTACACATGCACGTGTGTGTGCTCAAACTGTATCATGTCGTCCCAGAGCATGACCTATATATATACCGTATTACAAGCAAAAAATAATCCCTCCAAAGTCAAATTAACTTCTCTCATTGTCAGGCAAAAAGTAGTGATGGACCAAGCGGGCCCATAGATGGAAAGCATCGATATCGCTGATAACCGCTTAGAGCAAGATTAATAACATAGCCGGCTACTAGCTCTAACATAGTGCCACCTCACTTATAGCCAACCTAAAAGCCCATTCATATAATAGTTGCTGGCTTTATACACTATGTAGTTAATGCATGACCCCATTTTCTTCCTCAGAAAGTGCATTGGAGCTTGTGTGCAGCCGGCTACAAGTTTACAGCCCATCCCTCTTCTCTCTCCTCTTCTCTCTCCTCCACATCATCATAAATCTGAGGTGGCAATCCTTATAGCCCACTTATGTCACGCTGTTATACTTACTCTTAAGTGGGTGCGAGAGGACAACCACCATCGCTTTGCATGTGGGCCAAACATATTGTTGAATACCCAAACACTACAAAAAAAAGACACATCTGTGACATTTTGGGCCGAACGAATTTTTTTTCTGTCATGCTTATGACACTTCTATGACGATAATTGTGACAAACCCGGTATCATCATAGATGTGGTGGGCTCCTACTTCTATGACAAAAAATCATGACAGAAAATGGGCTTTTCGTCCTGGGCGGGCTGGAGACGCAGCTGCATGACATTCTTTGGGCCGTCCATGACGGAGAAAACCATGGTAGAAGCGAGGGCGAGGAAAATATCGAGGGAGTTCCCGGTTACGGTGGGTGGTCGGGGGTCGAGCGATGCGCGTTTCTCTCATACGTACGCGCGTGTGTGCGAGGCGTTGCGCTCTAACTGAACTCGAGCAAGGCGTTGGGCTCTAACTGAACCCGAGCGATTGCACTGCAGGCTACGCATTACTGAACCCGAGCGATCGATCGATCCCTTGCTGTTAACTGAACCCGAGTGATTCCTTCGCTACTGCTGCTAACTGAAGCCGATCGAACACTGCTGCCTCCTTCCCTTGATGAATAGTGAGTGCTGTTGGGGGGTTTGGATGAACAGTTCCCGGTGGGGGTTGGATGAACAGGACCCTGTGGTAGTAGAGGCCGTTGCTGCTGGATGAATAGTACCCCGATCGATCGAGCCAGTGGATGAACAGGACCCCGTGGAGGGCTGGATGAACAGGACCCCGTGGAGGGCTGGTTGAACAGCAGCCGGTGGAGGGCTGGTTGAACAGTAGCCGGTGGAGGGCTAGATGAATAGTAGCCCGTGAAGGGGTGGTTGAACAGGACCCCGTGGAGAGGGTTGGTTGAACAATAGCCGGTGGAGGAGCGTGCGGTGGAGGCTGGATGAATAGGAGCCCGTGGATGAACAGTCGCAGGTGGAGGCTGGAGGAGGTCGACGGTGGATGAACAGTAGCCCGTGGAGGCTGGAGGAGGTCGACGGTGGAGATGAACAGTATCCCGTGGAGTCCCGTTTTGCGGTACGCCACACCCCTCCCAATGAACAGGACCCCTGTTTCGACCGTAGCGCTCCAACACAAGTCCGTTTCCTCCGTTTTGCGGTACGCCACACCCCTCCCAATCAACAGGACCCCATTTCGATCATAGGAGGTCCGTTTCCTCCGTTTTGCGGTACGCCAGACCCCTCCCGATGAACAGGATCCCGTTTCCACCGTGGCCGGTTGAACACAAGGCCGTTTCCTCCGTTCTGCGGTACGCCAGGCCTCGTTTCCGTCGGCTGTTCCGTCCAAGACGGTTGGCTCCCGATGAACAGCACGCGTTCTGTTGCCTCCCGATGAACACGACGCATTCCATGGCCTCCCCATGAACACGACGACGATGCAGTTTCTCCGTTCCAACCCAGCCACAACCATGTACGTGAGCCCTGGCCGTATGTATGCATGAGTAGGCGTTCGAGACCCTGCCCGTATGTACGTACGTGGCCGTATTTACTTTCTTGCACCCTGGCTGCTGTACGTACGTGTACATGCTACGTGCGCGCCTCTACTACCACACGTGCGCGCCTCTACATCGACCAGTATGTATGTACACGTTCGCGACCAGAATGACAACGCTACATACACTTCGACCGGGTGGGTCCCGACTGTCAGGCACTTCCTTGCGTGCGAAGATGTAGCTGGTGGGTCCCAGCAGTAAGGGGGCGAATCATTTTTTTGCCTATAATATGGACGCACTTCCTTGCATGCGAAGATGTAGCTGGTGGGTCCCAACAATCAGGGGGGAAATGTTTTTTTTGCGAAATACGGTGGCCCGTCCGGCGGGTCCCTGCTGTCAGGTGGAGGAATCATTATTTTCCTCGTAATAAGGAGGCACTTCCTTGCTGCGGCCATGGACCTAGCTGTCAGCCTCTCAACGTACAATACTCTTCCGATGGAAGTCGTTCCTTGACCATGTTGACCATGCCGCGCCGAGAGCACCAGGGCGGTGGACGACGGCGTAGCCTGGGAAGGGGATGAAGTGGAGCCGGGGAAGATGCGGCAGTGGATGCCCACGCGGAGAGGAGTACAAGGGTTCACTGGTTCGGCTGCGGTGTGAGGCTGCCGTCGCCGCAGGGCCTGGCCAGCGGTGGGAGTAGTAGGGGGCGGTGAGGTCTCCACGGCATCACAGCCGGCCACGGGAAGCAGGAGCACGCGGCACGACCGGCGCTGGTTTGGGCGGCTGGAGCAACAAGACCAGAGGTTGAAGAAGCACTACGACCATTGGATGGACATCGTATGGTCATTGGAGCTAGAATCGTTCATATTGACTAAGTTGACAAAGCCCTCCATCCCCGTCAACTTAGTAGGCCCACAAGCCAGCCTCCCACTATGGTGGGTCCCAGCTAGCAGGGGGTATTCATTTTTTTGTGCGCAATAAGGAGGCACTTTCTTGCGTGCGAAGATATAGCTGGTGGGTCCGACCTGTCAGCGGGGGGAACATTTTTTTTGCAAAATACAGAGGCCCTTCCAGTGGGTCCCAACTGTCAGGTGGAGGAATCATTATTTTGCGCGTAATAAGGAGGCATTTCCTTGCGTGCGGCCGTGGACCCAGCTGTCAGCCTCTCCACGCACAGTCTACTTCCGATGGATGTCGTTCGTTGACCACGTTGACTACTCCGCGCTGAGCGCATCCAATGTGGTGGATGACGGCGAGGCCCCGGAAAGCAACGAGCCGGAGATGGGAAGATGTGGGAGTAGAGTCGCAGACGGAGAGGTGTACGAGGGTTAACTGGTTCTGGCAGTGTGGTTCGGCAGTCGGTGGAGAAGAACAGGAGGTATGGAGGGGGTGGAGGGATGGCCTGGCCAACGGTGGGGTAGCGCTTCACAGCAAAGCGTGCTAAGCAGAGCTGCTAACAGCAGGAGGCGGGAGCAGGTGGTTCCGGCAGCGCTGGAGGAAGAAGACGAGAGATTGAAGATGGATGCCGGTCGTTGGATGTAAATCCAACAGCTAACAATGTCAGAATCATTTGTTGACTAAGTTGACAACGACTTGCGTTGGCTTTGACCTACTGGCCCACATTTCATCCTCCAAAAAGGTGGCACGTATTCAACCCATTTTTTCAGAATTTACAGTCAATTTGATCTCTTTTATTTAGAATTACAGTCCATTTGCTGGGCTGGGTGAACAAATAATGTAGCATCCATGCGGCCCATTTATTTTTCTCCTAAAAAATTACAGGCCATTTGCACTTTCTTGAAATACACGATTTTGCTGGGCTGATTCTAATTATAATGTTGGGTTGGGCGCAACAATGTTATCAAAAAATAAACAGGGGCTGAGCATTTTGTTATAAATATATTTAAATAATAAGTGATTTATTATTACATTGGTCCTTAAATCTTACCAAGCTTTTGTACACAATCACCAGGATTTTCGTTGCCAAAAAATCCAGTATTTTATTGTTAAGAAAATATTTTTATAAGTTAATAAGATGTGGGATACTGTTTTCTTACATATGTAAGTATCTGTTAAATATATGATGACAATAAAAATAATATATAATAACATATAAAATAATTTAAATATATATAATATAGTTAGAAGGGGAATAAAAGTTGGACCAGGCGTTCCTATTCTTATATAGAAAAATAGAACAGACCTCTGCGTTTTCTTCAAAATAATACATAAATTGGGCTGCCGATGTTTTAGGAAAAATAAAACCTCAGATGGGAGGTCCATAGGCCGGTCGATACATGACGACCCTAAAAAAAAATACAAACCGGCATGTCGTGGGCTGCGCATGTTAAAAAAGAAAGCCTAGACGGGGCAGCCCAAAACCCAGCGGATACTTGCTGCCCTAGTGATAATAAATGATACTACCCGCCAGCTCCACAACTTCGTTGTGAATTTATCTCCTACGTTGAAGCACCTAAAAATGTAACTATGTTGACAAACCCGTGGGCCCCAACGCCAGTATAGCATTAGGAGGAAGTATTTTTTCGATGAGGCACTTGCTTGCGCACGGCCATAGACCTGGTGGGTCCCGACTGTCCGCCTCTGCACGTACAGTCCTCTCCAGATTCCTCTCATTCGTTTAGCATGTTCACAATGGCAGACATCGGCACCGCGGCGAGCGCACAAAGGCGCACGAGGTGATCGGACCACCTGAGGCAGTGCCTTATTTGTAACGAATGTACTGAACTAGCCCAGTGGCCAAGTGACACTACCCGACAGCTGTTCCGCCCGGGTTCGATTCCACCTGACAAATATCTCCAAATTTTTTGCCTCTGCCATTATTGACATGTGGGTCCCCATTGTCATCTACGCACACCACGTCCAACACTTGCCAAAACTTTGTCCCTCGTTTTCTCTGTTTTTTCGCACACTCGACATTGTGTGGGCATTTTGAAAATAACATATCTTTTTGACTGTGCATCATATGAAGATGTGCTATGCATGAATATTGATCAGCATGATGTTAACCGGCTGGTAGTTCCATTTTCGACCATGAATAAAACTTCCAACATGATGTTAACCCTGTTTGAAAAGGCCATGTTAATATAAATGCTCTGGCTCTGAAAGTTGCAGTTTCTTATCTGAAACTGAACTTGCAGTTTCTTATCTGAAACTGAACTTGCAGTTTCTTATCTGAAACTGAAACTTGCAGTTTCTTCTCTGAGGATCACATTGTCTGCACTTTTATACTCCTATGAAACTACATTTTTTTAAGTGCTAAAACTAGATCTCTAGAATTCATAAAATACTTCATATTCTCAATACTGCAAATCTGAAATTCAAAAGACATTCATATCTGAAAGTACTCTCAAAATACACAACACAAAACACAATTCACAACCTGCAAATACTGACAACCCTAAGCTCCTCCTGACAATTCACAACCTGCCCGACTATTGGGCCGGGGGGGGAGTCCCCTCCTATTCCTCGGCGGCAGACAACCGCCCCGTGAGACGATGTGAACGGTGAGGGAGAGGATGGCGAGAAAGCGTCGTCGGGCCAACTGCTTTTCTCCTCTTGCAGCTGGGTTCGGTCGACGAAGACTCCACCGGCTCGCTCTAGCACGACACCCTAAAAAACGACACCCTGTAGATGCTCGGTCCTTCAATCTCTGGTGGATGCTCCATCTGGGATCGATACTCCCACCACCGCTCCCTCACGATCGGATTCGGTGAATCTGTTTGCTCCATAGCCCAGAGGAGCAGCTCTATGTACTCCCGCGCGACTCCCTTCGGGAGTATTGCTGCCTTTTCGCTCTGTTGCAGATATTTGGCCATGGATGTCGCTGTCGCTGCTAGTTGGTCCTTGTTGTCAAACCAAGACTGTATCTCCAACATCCTAGCTAGCTTCACAGGGTCTCCGTCTGCGATCCTCACGTATTGGTTGTACTCCTCCATCGATCTACTTCTCCACAGCACCTTCACTCGCCGGCAGTGGTTTTTGAATGGAAGAGGAGAGGAGCAGCGCTGGTTTTGGATTAGAACGAGAGAGGAGCGACGCCGGTTTTGGATTGGAACAGGAGAGGAGGGCGGTGGTTTTGAAATGGAAGAGGAGAGGAGCGGCGCTGGATTTAGATTGGAACAGGAGAGGAGCGGTGGTGATTTAAGAGGAGAGGAGCGACGCTGGTCTTGGAAGTATTTTTTTTGTTTTCCGTATTTTGGGTCAAAGTTTGACCACGTACTGTATTTAACAAGCAAAATGTGAATGCATGTCACCAAAAATTGTATCATTTGGTTCGTATCTGAATGTACTTTCAAATTATATTATTTTTGCAATGTATAACATATATTTTATTTGTGAAAATCATGGTCAATTATGACCCAGAATAAAAGGGAGACTAGTTAATGTGGGGTCGCTTTCTTAATTGAAGGGTAAATTGATTTTGATTTTGATCCAGTCACAGCGCGCTGGCCCTCTCGTCCAATCCTAAATCGCTGCCGCACGCTCCTCTCCCTCTTCTCCATTGCAAAACCACCTCCTCTCCTCTCCATCATCTCCATTCCAAAAGCACCGTCTCGCCTCTCCCTCTTCTCCATTGCAAAACCACCTCCTCTCTCCTCGGACGAGGATCCCCTGATGTAGCCCATCCTGCCATTGAGACACTGACACATGGGTCCCACCAAGCGCGGGGCCCACCTGTCAGCGACCGAAAGGCAGGGAAACCTCTCCTCTCCATCATCTCCATTCCAAAACCACCGTCTCGCCTCTCCCTCTTCTCCATTTAAGAACCACCCCCTCTCCTCTCCATCATCTCCATTCCAAAACCACTGTCTCGCCTCTCCCTCTTCTCTATTGCAAGACCACCGTCTCTCCTCCCATCTTCCAAAGCTAGCACCGGACCACTCAGAAGGACATCTATGGAGAGGATGCAGCAGCGAATCAAGCAGATCGCCGACGGCGACCAGGCAAAGTTAGCCAGGTTGAAGGAGATCCTTACTTGTTTTGACAATGAGTGGGAGATTTCAAGGACGGTGAGGGCCATGTGGCAATGTATGCGAAAGAGCGAGACAGCGGCGATGAGGGCGGTGATGTACTCCTCGACGGCAATCACGCCGCAGTCCTTCGAGTTCATCGAGTATCTGCTCTGGGCGATGGAGCAGACAGATTCGCCCGAGGCGAAAGTTAGGCAGAGATGGTGGACGTATAGGTCGAAGGTCGAGCACCCAGAGGATAACGAATCGATTGAGTACGGTGTGCCGTTCGTGAGGGTGCAGAGCCAGCCGGAGCCACAAGAGTATTTGTTCTCCCACCGCAAGAGGAAGCCGGATGGCGTGACGTCACTTCCCCGCCGTTCTCCACAGTTCCCTCGACGCTCGCCTCATTGAAACAACGTTGGTAGGGTTTAAGGTAAGCTTCGCACTAACCTAATCTTCCATCTGCTCATGCTTACAATCAGTGTGACAGCTAATAAAAATCATGCTTACAATCAGTCTCGGAGTACTACACCAATCACCCTAAAATAGCTATGGACCTTTGGGTCAAAGTTGTGACACTGTGTACAAATAAAGAAAAATAGATTGGTGCTTCTTTCAGAAAAGAGTACTCCCTAGAAAACTGCCAATATAAGCTACTAGTATTTTTTTTGAAGTCTAAGCTACTAGTATTTTGTTAGAGGATTTGCTGCCGAGAAAGATCCGTCCATAGTGAGCGCCACACATCCCACTGATGGTGGTGGATGCCAATGCTTAGATGGAGCAGGGTTGGTGTCGGTAATTTTTACTTGGCACCTCGCACTCTGCATATATGTCGGTCCCATCCGTACATTTGTGCAGTTCCACCAAAATGCAGCTGAATAACCCTGTTTGCACAGATAATGAAAAGGCGTGCTTACATTATAGTGGCACTAGTTGATGAACATACATAATAATAGAAGAAAATTTTGTGATAGTATCATAGTATGCCATGCTGCGAGGGCGAGATGGGCCCTGCGACGCCTCATACTGGAAATCGACCCAAGTCTCCCCGATACACCTTCTGCCAGTGATGAACACTACAAAAAAATACACTTCTGTGATGATACGTGTTTGTCACAGTAGGTCGCATTTTCTGTCATGCATGTACATCCATGACGATTTTATGACAGAATCAAGATAGTCATACCTGTGCTGTCGTAGAAGTGTTCCATGACATTACCAAAATTATCATCACGGAAGTGTCCACTTCCATGACGATAAATCCCGCGTCACAGAAGTGCTTTCATCAAGGGTGACTGACACGTGGCATCCACTGTAACGGAACGCCGTTAAGCTATCGGGTCGGGTTTTGGATCCGATAACCCGTTAACAGCCCCGACCAATGGGGATTTTCCACGTGTAAAATCATCATTGGCTGGAGGAAACACGTGTCGGCTCATCGTTGGGACAGATGTCATCCACTCATTGGACAGAAGGCGCCTATGATACGTCGACACATGGCATGGCCCAACAGAGGCCCATTCCTGTGAAAAGGCCGGCCCGTTTGACTTGGTCAAAAGGTGGCGGGCCGGCCCATGTAAAGCCTGTTAATGGCCTGTTCGCATATAGCCCATTTACAGCCCGCTAACCCAAGGCCCGTTACGCCCTATCCGAATTAGGCCCAGTAGCGTCATCTGGGCCACCCAATATGATTCTAGCCCGTTTTCACTTCTGGCCCATGTATGGCCCATGACGTCTTTCGGCCCATATGAGGCCCTATGTAACTCTTGGCCTATTAACGGCCCGTGGTGAAACTGGCCCGTAATGAATAGTGTATCACTTTACACCCATTAACGGCCCGTGGTGAAACTGGCCCATAATGAACAGTGTATCACTTTATACCCATTAACGACCCGTTATTCCGTTGGGCCGTTTCCAGCCCATGTTATCTTTCGGCCTTCTCAGAGCCCATTTATTCTTGGGCTCATTTCCAGCATTTGTTTACTTACGGCCCGTTACTGTCATTTTCTGCTTGTGGGCCAAATTCAGCCCGTGGTTACAGTCGGCCCGTTTGTGGTCCATTAATACATTGGGCCGTTTTCATAGCGTCATCAAATACGGCCTATTAATGATGGCCCATTATGGTCGGCCCATGAACGGACGATTCCAACTCTAGCCCGTTTACGGCCATAATGCGGCCTGTTATTGGCCCATGTTTGGCCAATCGATCATACTACCCGTATAAGGCCCATTGATGATACGGCCCGTAGAAGGCCTATTGTTTCTACGGCCCGTAGAAGGCCCACTGTTTCTACGGCCCGTAGGAGGCCCAGTGTCACTACAGTAAATATTAGCCCATGGTTATTGTGGCCTAGTTTTAAAAAATAGGTTATTGCAGCCACTAGCAAGCCGCGGAAAAAGATCTGCAATGACTACAAGCAAACAAATAAACAAGACAACAAGGAAATAAATAAGCAAGCAACTTACGCTAGGCTATCACGGCTATCACACATATTACATCCACTGGGCATCAAAGTTCACCACCAGTGCAAATAAACGCGCCGACAAAAGACTATACAAAACTGAGAGCACTTCAGAAGGCACTAGGCCTGGCCACGTCGGGCCCCCCAAACAGCTGAAGAAGCTGAGTAGACCTCAGTTGTGTCAACGATAGATGCATCAACACTAGATTTAAGGCATGATGGTGCACACAGCAGTCCTCTGACATCTTCATTGCATCTTTGACTTCAAGTCGGAGCTGAGCTGAAGCAAGCCTTTCCGCTTTAAGTTGAGACTGAAGAAGTCGAACTGATTGAGGCAGCGACTGCACAGAGGTTGTCTCACACCTGCTGGTGAGTAGCTTCAACTCACTGTCTTCATCAAGACATGACCTTGGGGTCATCTCATTGTCCTCAAGATGGTTTGGCTCACTATCTTCCCTAAAGTTCTGCCTGGCGTAAGAGATACGAGTCTGAAAGAGAAACAAGGAGACACGTAACAGGTTTCACAATTATATAAGCAAATAAATGGATCTGTTTTGCATAAGGAACATGTTTTTACAACTACAATTTGAAACTGGTAGTTGTTGCAAACATCCAATCAGATGTAAACAACAAAGCAAACAGCAGTGGAGGAAATGATGCCTATCCAAATATATACTAGAACAAAGTTTGAAGGCTTGAGAAGGATGAACTTACATTACATGTTAACACGGGCTGGACAAAGCCCTTCTCCATGTTGATGGAAGGATAATTCAATAAATTCCCCAAAGAAAATTATTTATAAGCGTTGCCATTATTCTACATTTTGCAAAGAGTAAATATAGATCAAATAATATTGGAAGAAACAAAGGATAATGAAGCTCAGGTGCAGACTGATGATACATAATCAAATAGCAATTAATTAAGTACAACGTTACAAGGCAAAAGGGAGAGAGGTACTGACAAGAGCAATGCAGAGCCCATTATTGTTTTGAGATCGTATGATCCTTTGAGCAAGGAGATTCATCTGAAATTAGTTTTCATACAAGAGAGAAGGTAAGGCACAAGCAGAAATTTAGGAGTTCAAATTTTGAATTGATATCATAGACAGTACCTGACGCTGGGCTCCCAACAGTTCTAATAGGGGTTTGGCCACTAGAGTAGGGGTAAAGTGTGGTACAGTTGGGCCTGTGTTTTCTGTGGCTGCTGATCTATCTGATTTAACAGGTATCACTACCTTTTCCAAATACCTAGTTTGTACTCCTTGAGGATCTGCACTCACCCTCTTCCTTTTGGACATCTATTACGAAAGAACAACATTTGACTGGAAAAACATAGTGTGACGACACATGGAATAGGTACAGAAAATGGATAGGTATGGCATATACTCATATATGATGCTTAAACTAAGAAGATGGTGTAACAAAGTAGAAGTAATGCAAGAGGTCAGATGCAAAATATGTGCGACCAATACAACTTTGCAAAGTTAGAGCAAGCACCTTGATGGGTGAATAAGATAGGCCATCCTCCACCATGCCAAGTTTGTTAGCCAGTGGATCGTTCCGCAATATTCCTCTCGTGCGCCCATTCTCATATTCATTTTGATAATGTTCAATATCTGACATGCATGAAAACATAAAAACAAGTGAGATTTTCTTTGTAATGCAGAAGTGATTTTAATCCAATACTGCCTCCCTGTAAACCCCTTTGTGCTATCTCTGCAATTCTTTTAAAAGATGTCATGCATGTTGTAATTTGTTGTGTGCATTAATATAATGTGGCCTACTACTCAAAATATGAGAGCTCCAGAAGTGATGACACTTCACAGATGATAGCTTCAACATATAGTAAAGAAGAACAAGTCGACCTGACCTGACAGATTCAAAATATACTAAGGGAGAACAACTCGACCTGACCAGTCGACCGCAAGAGAAGAGTATCATCTTAAAGAAGAGTAGAAGAGCAAGCAGATTGAAGATATTACAAGTCTTTCAATACAATGTCGGTTGGCCACCCATGATGAACCAGAGCGCACAGAGAAATACTATTCTTTCCGGTCTCTCCATATGTGGCTCACATGCATTTCGAAACTAAAGTAGGAATATTTAGCTAACCAATTAAACATCTCTCAGTTTTACTAATATCAGCAATAATATCAGATATGAATTTGTACAACTAAGCTTGTTTAGCTTGATGGGTGGAGCAGTGCTTTACGACACGAACCACGTAGGCTGATTGTGGTCATCATAAAATGGGGAAAACATAAGCATGATGAGTACAGTGTTGACCGTGGCAGTGGGATGGCAGATCTGAAGCTGCAAACCGCGCAAAGGGTAGTTAGCAACCGATGTTTGCTTTGAAATAACAACTAAGATTTGGTATGGACAAGAAAGTACGGTCAACAAGTGACAAAGAAATGCAATTATGCTGTATCTCTATATGTCGCGACATGCATTTGGAAACTCAAGTGGGACCTTTAGCTAACCAATTAAATGTGTCGGTTAACTAATATCAGTATCATATCACAATCATATTTGAACAACTAAGCTTTCGAATTCTGAGTGTTGTGTTGTTTAGCTTGAAGGGTGGAGTAATGCTAGTACGACAGAAAGCACCTACGCAGATCAATCAGGAAAGTGGAACTAGCTGGACCAGTGGGTGGCACACATGCTTTTCGAAATGAATATAGGAACATTAGGTGACCAATTAAACGTTCTCTGTTTTAGTGATATGAGCATCATATTAGATTCGTATTTCAACACGTAAGCTTTGGGTTGAGGTCTTGAGGAGCAGTGCTAGCACGACACGAAGCACCTACGATGATGGTAGTGAATATAAAGGGGGGAAACCATAAGCTTTACGAGTATAGTGACTGTGCCATGGCGGATCTGAAGGTGCAAACTGGACAAAGCTACTTCGCAACCAATGTTTGCTTTCAACTAGCCACTACGATTTGGTACGGACAAGAAAAGTATAGTAAACAAATTACGATCTATTTTCCGGGTGAGATCAATAACTTAAGCACATATGGAAGAGTACCACCTCTCTTGCGACGCTGTGTAGGCCTATGCTGATACGTTGAGGGTGCTGCGGGTGCGATGGCTATCGGCAGCGGGGAAGAAGACTTTAGACGACAGACGGCCGGGTCGGGGGATATATCCTGTTGCCGTGGACGAGGCGGTCGTAGGAGTGGCAACGGCAAGGTGGACGACGGCGCTGATGAAGCGAGAGGAGGCGATGAAAGGATCCTGGTCCAGCACCGTGGATGAGAGACGTCTATCTCTTGTAGTGGACGACGGGGTAGGGGTAGCGGCTCCGGCAAGGTGGAGGATGGGGTGGCGGACGGAGGAGGCTGGCCGCAGTGCAGAGGTTGTCGTGTCGCCGACGGTGTATGAATGGGGAAATGGAGGGGAGGGGGGATCTCAAATTTGGGACGTGCTTCTTTGAAATGGGGGGAAGTTACGAACTTATCCCCCGTTTAAAATTTCGGACATCACGTCGGTTGGGGATAGGACGGTAATCTCGCATCTCCCAAATATTTCCCGGTAACTATTTTGGGCGAGGAGAGGGTGTTTTACCGCCCACGGTTGGCGCCCACGGTGTATGAACGGGCCTGACAGGTAGGGCGGTTGTGTCACGTCTGATGGAAGTTACACATCTGCCCCTATTTAAATTATTAGCCTACATCGATTTCGGACGAGGAGAGTTTGTTTTGTCGCCCACCGTGTATGAATGTGGAAATGGAGGAAGAGACACATGTCTTTCGGACGAGCTTGAATCAAATGTGTTTTGCCGCCCACGTTTGGTGCCCACCGTGTCTGAATGGGCTCAGAGGCCGTCGTGTCACGTCTGATTGAAGTTACTAGTCTACCCCTATCGACAGCAGTGTAAATCCGGTCGATAAGGATGTCAAGTGCTAGGGGTAGACAGTAATTTCCATCTCGCAAACACTTGCTTCGGGTAGCCCACAAATTATAGTGGGTGTTTAGCCGCTTCGTTCAAAACTTGGGAGAATTAGCATTCACGTTTGCCTTGGGACCTGGCAAACTAAATTCAAATCCAATTTGTATTCGATTACGAATATCCACAGATAATTATACGTTTTGTTATTTTATTTCTTCAAAACCACAACAAAGATTTATTCCACCTTTATATATGATTATGATTTAGAAATGTCGTGATCTTCGAATTCAGTAGGTTGGATACACTCTGAGTCAAATAATTATTTCATCCAATACAATATGCTCACACGAAAAACAGTTCACCTTATGTCAATCATACAAGTACTGAGGATTACCTCGCCTAAAAAATATGGATAATTACAACACATGGACAACATAGGGGGTCTTGCAACATAATCCATTCAGAGACATGACACAACATGCAAGTACAATAATCTAATGAGAATTTCAAGTGCTATCTAAAGAAGAACCGGGATTACCTTGGGCTTCAGATAGCAGAAACAGCAGGACCTCCTCCGTCTTCAAATGCAACATTCTTACTTCCTCCAATTCTTGGGTTGCTTGCATAATGCGTGCCGCTAATTCTGTAATTTCCAGCCTCAAGATAAAGATTACCTCATTCATGGCAGCCACACCATCTCTTTCTGCCTCTAGTAGAGCCTCAAGCACTATAATATCTGTGCTCAGACTGCTCTCCGGCGGTGTTGCCTCTGAACTGCTACCATCTGGTAACATGGATGGCGCACTGCTTCCACAAATAGATTCTGGGGTTGTACATTGTGTCCTAGTGTGAACGGCATCCTGAAAGGTTTCTGCTGGACATCAGTAAGAGATAGTTATCGTACGATCCAGGCAGTAAGCTTACATGGTAAACGACGGACGAATTATTGCCGAGCATGGCAAACTATATTTAAATGGTTCGAAGCAGCATCAGCCGAAAAGAAATTAAAATGGTAAGATGAAACTAGGGATGTAAGTGGCAAATAAACGACATCTGCCAGTCCCATCTAGTTAGTTTTTGCTACCTCCCTAGTTCATTTTCCTCAAAAAACAAAAAACTCTTTTGAACTATCATACCACTAGTGGACTTTAATCGGGATTAAACGGGACCCAGTTGACATCCCTAGTTGAAAGGGAGTGTACAACCGCTATATTTAAGTTGCCAAGGCATCTAAGCAGTTGAAATAATCTGAGAAAGCACTTAACAGTGTGGCCTCATATAAACTACGAAGACAGTCTTGTGATGAAGTTGAGAGGAAAAGTTAAGGACACAAATGAAATAGGCATGCATTTCTTTACGATAGTACAGCAGGCACTGCTGACATATTGGCCAACTCAGGTATAGCGTAACAACAAATAAGCATTCGAATCAAGCAATACAGCAAAGCAGACAACTGAACTATTTGTAATTCGGTAGGATTACACGTTGAGGGCACAAGCCAAGAAAGCAGCCCACTCGCATTACATTTCACATGTACTAAAACACACTGGCTTACTATATGTTGCTGTGAAGCCTAGCTACTGTTGCAATGTTCTTTGAAGATATCGCCAGCATCCCGTGGTTGCAAATCTAGTTGTTGTAGTTTATTCTGCACCATCTATTTAGGTAAAATTAATTTTAATCACATGCACTGGTCCGAATTGATCATCAATGGTTCATCTAAACTAATGAAAGAAGGGTGTGTGCATACATGACAATATATCTGCTTCCCTCTATTTTTATGCTTGTTCGAGGTGCCAGCCCCAAAAGAACAAATATTTTGCTTGATGGGGTTGGCAGCTCCATAATTAATAGAAGCATCAAATTAGTCATGCAGCTTGGGAAGATCAAGTACACACAAACAAGTAATGAATAGAGGCTCGGAGCAGTGATGTAATAGCTAGCATCAGAAAATGTAGGGTAAAACAAACAAAAAGCAGTGGAACCACATGCTAGTTTGCTGATGTGTAATTAAGCATAGAGAACATTAAGCAGTCTGATGGAACCAACAGGTGGCATCAGAACAAAACTAAAGCATATTAACTATATGTGCACGGGTATGTAATTTAGCACATGTAACATGTTCACTGCCAGAAGTATGGCCCTACAGGTGCAAGCAGAATAACGCGTCTCATGAAAAACTGAATGATGCCCTGAAGAAATTCAAAGGTGCGGTGCTTATGCTAGGAAAGTGAACTTAGGCGCCGACCGTTGGATAATAGTACCTGATTCTCGGCGGCGTATGGGTATCGTTGTCATACTTGATAGCTAAGGATCGTCGATGGTGCTCGTGTTGCGGTTGAGTTTGGGCCGGCCGCCGCCGTCGCTGAAGCGGCTCCGGTGCTACGGTTGCGGCGCCTGTCGACATACAAGAAAGCTCATGTGTGGTAAGTGAACAGTTGCACGATAAACAGAAAAACCGAAGGAGTACAAATTGAAATAACCTGATGAGGCTGCGGCGTCGGTAAAGCAGGGCCGGTGGAGTTGAATATGGCGTCCGTGGAGTGGGTCCGGTGCAGTGGACGAAGGCTTCGGCGGGCACATTGTACAGTGCTTTCAGTGAGGCGGATCTGTTGCGGCGGACGAGGGCTTGTATGAAGGGCAGCTAAGGGGTGGACGAGGGAGTCAGTGAAGGGCCTACGCTGTGGTGGACGAGGGCCCCGGTTAAGCAGATCCGGTGTGGTGGACCATGATGGCGGTCAAGGAGATCTGGAGCGGTGGACAAGCCAGTCGCTGAAGCGGCTCCGGTGAAGTGGTGAGTTGGCAGTTGGGGGTTCCAAGGTGCGGAAGGTAGACCTGGCGGGGTGTGAGGTCCACCGCTGCGGCGGAGGACTAGATTCGGCGGCTTGCCGTGGTTGGGGGGTCGGGGAGGGGAAGGGGAGGGGCTCTGGGGAAGAATGTTGGGGGCAAAGAGGGGAAAACAATGGAGTTACCAAAGCAGCCCTTTTCCGTTCATGTGGCAGGGGTAAAACAGGAATATCGCAGGGCTAAACTTTCGGGCGCGTGATATTTCGATGTGAGCGGGAAGTTTGAAAGCTTTTGGCGCCTAAAATTATAAGTATTCTGCTCTCATACGGCCGACTATGATATCATGGCCGACAATTTGTTTGTTTTGCACGCAAAAAAATGTGCAAGTTTTGAAAATCAATGTCTCCAACTCGAAACTTAGATTGTCCATTCAATTCAAATATGGATCATTGGGCTACTACAAGCAAATACCATCATACGGTCCAATTCAAATGAAATTCCAAATGTGTTTATCCTAAATATGATGACAAAAGCAAAAATGTGTATGTGTATGAATAAAGTGGATTATTATAAAGTTTGAACATGCCCGTATGTGTATATCTCTAGGTTTGATATATGAATTTGAAATCACGAAATCCCGGCTTAAAAAATGTACCTCCGTTTAAATGAATTACAAAAGCTAATGATGGAGTCGAATTCCAAAATTCCAATCTTAGGTTTGTAATTCTGGTACATCAAGGTATATCACGCATGTTCAAAAGTATCGTTATCTCATAGTACAAACTGTGAAACAAATTGATCAACCATGAGTGCACAATATCTCAATTACGCTAAAGTCCCTCAAATATAGACACCTCACTCTTTATCTGAAGTCAACCCCCCCACCACCACACACACAAACACACATAGAGAAGTCGTTCTCTCCCCCAAACACCAACACACGAGCACATTAACACCCCTCTCTCTTGTAAAGTCCGGACCCCAACATAGGTCTCTATCACTTTGTCTCTCGGGCATGCACACATCTCTTCCCTCACTCTCTAGGTCTCCCGCTATCTCTCTTACCCAAGCACACGCACTATGTAGAGTGTATATTTCCCATACACACAAAACGTCGCCCCCAAACGTCTATCTCCCTAGTCATGTGGTTCTCGCGCACTCACCTCACACACCACCCCCACTGCAAACAAGCACACTTTGTCTCCTTGTGCACCACTCTCCTCTTTCTATCTCTCCCACATGCGGACCCGCCCCAGCTCCTTCCCTATATACATATATGTCGTGACTCTTTGCATATATAATGTATAATCGTTCTCGATTTCGCACATTGTTCTCTACACCATCTATTCTAGATCTTTCATGAAGTCCCTATCACACACACGATGACTCGCTTCACTTGCGTCTCCGTTCATAGGCCAATTTCGGACAACATCAACATTGTCTCCCTATCTATACGCCATTTATGGACACAAACGACCCCTCTCGCCCCCTCTCTTCCTCTCTCTCTCTCTCCGTCGCTAGCTCTCTCTTTCTCTCGCTCTCACACCCCTCTCCCACACACACACTCGATGTCTCTTCCAAATAGTCTTCCCTCCCGCCCGCACCCGTGCTATCTTGCTACTACACATGTCACACCATTCCCCCTTCCCTTATACTAGGTTTACATCATCAGTGGTCTCTCTACTCCACATACACTCTCTCCCTCTCACACACAAACGCGTGCACAAACACACACAGACACGCACAAACACCCATTTATCTGGATCCTCATCTCTCCTCATGTCCGCATGTGTATCTCACACACTCACTCTCTAATTATGTATATGTGTCTCCACGTTACACAACACAAAGCCCCATGTACATGTCTCTCTCTATCCTCCACACACATAGACATAAAGAATCTGTTATCATTGCCTCAGTCTCTAACATATCACACACGCACACACACACACACACACTCTCTCTCTCTCTCTCTCTCGCAAACACGCTCAACAAGGGTTTCCCCATGAATAATTTACCGTCTATTCATCAACAGTCGTGGCAGTACGGCGAACACGAGACGTGAAAAAGAATGAATCTACACGTGCTTAGACCACCTAGTATGACTACTAGGACTAGAGCAAGCCAAAAAGCGCGCCGCCATCACCCCTCCTTGTCGGCGACGGGAAAATCTTTGTTTTACACAATCGAGAAGTCATTGTGCTAAGGCCCCACATTCCGAGGCGTTGAATAGAATGTAGATGCTAGTTTACGGAAGCAAGTATCGATAATACGTTTGTATCTCCATACTTATATTTCTTCTCTTATAAAAAACCGAGTTGGTGATGATGGTACGTGTGCCATCTTGCAATATAGACCGTCCGATCTATATCTGGCAGATGGAAATTAAACTAAAAGATACCCGCACCCCTCTCCACGTTTGCAGACAAGGCCTTCCCTCGTTCATTCTTATCTCCAACAAACCTCATTGTTGAGCAATTAAGAAAGGAAGCCTCTGGAACAAACTGGCCTGGTGGCCGCTGCCGGCGTCGTCAATCCCCATGCCTCCGCTCAGTCCGACCACCAACCACCACCACACCCCACTCCTCTTCACCTTATCTCATATTTCTCAAGATATCATTAGTTTTTACACATGGGATTACTCCCGCAAGGGTCAATCACAACAAGTGTTTTATAAAAAAATGCATCTCGATGTTCCGTGCAATGCACGGATCTTGCTAGTACTCCTACACAAGACTAAGTTGGTGATGCTGGTGTGTCTGCCATCCATCGTTTCTGACCATTAGATCTACATCTAACGATTGTGAGGTAAGTTGTTGCCTTTTCTCACCAACATCCCACTTGTCTACCAATTTGTAGAAAAACCCATAATTAGTATCTTAAAACCAACCACATCCCTCCCCACCGCACCAAAACAGCCCAAGGAATATATTCTAATTGAAACATAATATATCTCTAGTGACATATGTATATCAAAATTAGAGTGTTTTGTACCAAGTTTGTGAATAAGTATTATTCTAATTATGATTCGTTGCAACGGACATGAACATTGCTAGTATTTCCAACCATGCATTTTTTCCTAGTATTCCATAGTTTCGAGTTTTCCATCAAGATATTAGTCACTCATGGTTGATATTTACTTTCAATCATGTACACATATGCACTATGTAACTAGCCTTGCTTATTGGCTTCCAAAGCTTAACTTTCAGTCCTACTTACAATATGTAGAGTATTTAACAAAAAACTACCACTTTCAACCAGCCCTAGGAAGAATCTATTGTACAAAAAATAGCAAAAACATACCCAAAATTTCTTAATCCACTCCAAAAACTACCTAGTACTCCTACCGATTAGGTTCGTTTAAACCCATTTATGACAGAGTTGGCCCACACGTCCGTGCTGAGAGGCAGCTTAAACCAACACATTTTGTTTGACCGTTGACATGAGGGACCCACATCTGACCTTCTATCCTGTTATTCCCCCTCAAATTATTATTTTTCCTGAACATTACTTCAAACAGTACTGATGCGTGTTCGTCGGTGGCGCTGGTGATGAGCGAGTTGGCCGCCGCTCCGCCGGACGGGCCGGACGCTACGCTGGCCTCCGCACGGGTTGGCAGGCTGGCCCGAGCGTGACTCACGAGCGAGCAAGCCGCCGCGCTGGCCTTTGCTCGAGCCAAATGGCTGGCCTTAGCGCGGCGCGTGCGAGCAAGCCGCCGCACTGCCGTGCCAATCTAGCTAGCAAACCTTGCAGACAAGCAGCTGGACGGAGCTATCTTGGCTAGCTAGCGGCTGCGAGCGCCGGACGGAGCTGGCATCCGGGCTGCCGCAACATGGGCTCCGCACCGCCGGCAGTTTTGACCTCGCCTTCTACCGGCGGCGGTAGCTGCGTCCCATGGCCGATGATGACTAGGTGGATGGGCCGGAGGTAGGAGGTCACTCGAGGATTTTTGTTGGTAAGAGCATGTACAATGGTTGATAAGGTAGTCTTATCTTAAGTCTGCCACGTATGCAAGTGGTAGTAGTTTCTTGGCATTTTAGTGGTTTCTTGCATTATTAGAGCAAGTACAATAGAGCTGAGTCAGCGGGCTATAAGAAATAAACCAGTATATTTCTGCTTAGTTGGAGGAAAGAGAAGAGGAGAGAGAAGGTAAGCGGGCTCTTCGTGAAGAGCCAGCTCTAGCACGTGCTCCTAGGCACTTTGTGAGAATGAGAAGTGGGCCACATAATAAAAAAGTAGTACACTCTTTTGATCTATTATTGTACATGTTGGCTATAAGATGGGCTGTAGATGACATGGCACTGGCTTATAGCCAGCAGCTGGCTATACTATTAACCATTAGAGGTTTCTTGTAAGGAACAATGTACGTACTACTAGCGACAAAAGGCGATTCTAGGTTGCGTTGTACTCCAACGAGTACTACTAGTGGTCGTGGGAGTGTATACCTCGTTTTGTGGGTTCGATCCCGGCCGAACGCACAACGACCCTTTTTTAAAAAATAGTACTACTACACTTCGCTGCAAGCCAATATTTTACACGGGTAGTTTGAGTTTTGAAGTCAAACGGACGTGCGGCCCCATAATCTGGGTGCACTGGACAGCCTAGCCACGTGAAAGGGGATTTCCTTCCCAGCATCCCGTGGCTCGCGTGCTCGCCCTAGCCGCACCTCGCTTGCAGCTTCCAGCTAGTAGCATATTTAAACTAGCGTCTCCCAATTAAGCCCGAGGAGCCGGAAAAGCCTGGCGGGGCATTGGGAACTGTGCAATATGGCTCTGTACATAAAGTGCTCTACTACTACTCTATAGCTTGTGGCATTGCACACATGGACTTCACTCCATTATCGGCTCTACTATAAAAGAAATTCCTCTTGATGTGTTTTTTTTTGAAACGGAGGCAAAAGCTTTGCTTCATCTCATTCATAAAGAAGGAACTACTAACAAAGTTCGATGAGATCCATTACACCTCCACAAATGGAAGCAAAAAGCCTAGTCTCGCTGTATCAAATAACTCAAATGTTCTGCCCCCGCAGTAACCGTCGCTGATAAACAGGCTGCTAGTGTGTGCGTGAGAGGAGCGGCTGAGTAGGCCAGCTACGTGAGAGGAGCGGCTGAATAGAGCACCGAGAGTACCCACTAGGCAACTACGCAGGTGTACTTCCCCTGCATTGATAGTACAGCGATGGTTCTAGAGAACAGTAGTACCCTCCACTTCCAACTGTAGCTCCTTGGCCCTGAGATTCAAGAGTTCAAAACTGGTGCACTATACTAGACTAGACTAGAAGTACAGTACATCGCACTACTAGTTGAGAAAAGTAGTACTAGTACTGCTACAGTACGAGTACGTACTCCTCCGTCACATAATGTAAGACGTTTTTTGACACTAGTTGGCGTGTACAAAAAATGGCAAAAACATACCCAAAATTTCTTAATCCACGCCAAAAACTACTACCTAGTGCCAAAAATTTCTTACTAGTGCTATTATTTACAGTATAATGCAATCCCATAACGTTCCATAATGCTAGTACTAGTAGTAAATAATAGCCTCACCCCTTCGCTGAGGAATGATCTACAGTTGGAAGGGATGAGGCCCTGCGGTTACTACGCTCTTATCTCCTCCTCGCCAGTTCCCCTCCCCCCGAAGAGAAGGCAGTTCGTCGCTGCACCCATGGATTCGCCAGGCGGTTCTCCTCCTCGTCGGGGCTGGGAGACCTTGGACGACGATCCTCTGGGAGAAATCGCACGCCGCTCCGACGTCCTTACCACCGCAAGACTCGGTGCTTCCTGCACCAACTTTTTCAAGACGCTGCTTAAACATGCTTGGGAAAAGGCCATGCTTGTTGGTCTTCCATGTGTCCTCGAGGAGAAGGTTCTTCTATGGGACAATCCTTCGAACAGTCCACCGCTCCCTGGCCATGGTTGCACGTCGACTCCGCTAGAGTTGCCGACGTTGAGAGGTAGTCGGATTTTGTCCGATGAGCAGGTCAGTAATGGAGTTTGATCATGTAGTACTTAGTTATTCCATTTCCATCCCGTAATTTCTCCGCTGCCCACCGTCTTATATATAGGTCTGGGTCAGTGCCAACGAAGATTGGCTTGCATACCTCCGGCCGGATACCACCATCATTTTGCACAACATCCACAGCAGTGCGGCCGTTCCGGTAGACCCCTTCTCCACCATTGGGATCGGCCTTCCGGACTGGCTGGGATTGAATACGTATGATGATGCCTACATGATATTGAAGAAGATAGCAATTGCGGACCCGCCGACAAAGCGATGCGGCTACGACGATTACTATCTCATCGCGGTGTTCGACATAAGGATTGCTATCAATGCAAGAGGCAGTAACGGCAGAGACTGGCGCATGTTGGCGGCGGCAAATTTGTACCCCTACACGTTCGAAGACGCCGTGCGCCATCTAGGCCGCATCTTCGCGGTGACAAGCCAGGGGACTTGTTTCATCTGGTTGCCATCCTACGGTACGGGAGATTACAAACGGAATGCACAAACCATCATTTGCATCCCTAACGGTACTCCATTATTTTGCAGGGACCAGTCATCCCCCAATCAAAATAAGATTGCCGATCCTGGATGTGCATTTGCATCCGCGATTTGGTCTAACCTGGAACCTTGTAGCTGACTTTGGCATATTGGGATCAACTATCTTAGCAGTCGTTACCCATGGGACCACTGATGTGCAACATGGTCACACAATCTACCACGATCGGACCGTCACCATCTACCCAGGTATTCCATTTTTTAACCCTCTCGCCTTCTCTTTCATTGTTGTACTAGTAGTATACTTTGTAGTACTAGTAGGAGTACTTTTTACCTTGGAGGATGCGTATAGCTAGCTAGGCCCTTGAAGACTTGAACCCACTAGCTGCCACCATTTTTGTTTTTCCATGTCTTACTATCTCATCCATGTAGCCAAGAGTGGCTATATATAATAAGCTGGTTATTTTACTTCCTCTATACCGGAGTAGTACTATTTGCTGCACAGTATTACTGACCGCCATATTTGAGCACAACATTATTATGCATGGACCTTGACTATGTACGTCACCATGTGTCCAGATCTGGGATGCCGCGTGTACCAGATGAACGGCGCTGAGTTCGACCCCCGTGATGGTACGTGGGTGCCGAGGAACACTCTTGGAGAGTACTCGTTTTTCATCGGGGACAGCTACCCCATTGTGAAGCGGATGCCACCTTCCGTGCACGACACGGAAGGCCCGCCATTCATGAAGCATGGTTGTGTCTTCAGTGCGCACCGCCGGATGAACGTCATGCTGGGACACGCTATCCCTGATTTATGCCACTTCAGCTTGGATGAGTCTCCATCGTGTGGAACCGGACTAGAAAGCTGCGACAATGATTCCCGTTGCCCACCGCTATGGATCGTGCCATCCATGAAGAACACCTGGGACTGGAACCTGGAGGAGGACATGTAGCCCATCTATAGCGTGTAAGTGGAGTACGGTAATTGTGAACGGTAGCGCTGTGAATATATGTAGACTAGTCGTGCACATATCACATGAATTGGAGATGAACTTGTGTGGCATACTGGCATTTGTCCTTTAGAATTTATTACTAGTAAATGTGTTATGTGTACATGCAACTTGTGTGGTTGTTGCACGGGCTCCAACACGCTCTTTGAGAAAAAAAGGTGGCACATCTTTGGATATACGTGACGTGGCGGCATCATACAGTAGCATCGTTCGCTATAGTTGTAGTACACTCCTACTAGGACGACAACTCCTATAAAATCTTGCGCTTGGCTCTTTGCCTCTTCGGGAGGTTCAACAGTTCATACTCGTGTGAACCTTGCACTTGGCTCTTCGCCTCTTCGGAAGGTCCAACAATGATGATACTACAGTACAATATGCTTCTGGAAATCTGACACCGATTGAACTGCTGCACGTCCACCACGAGGGCGAGGGCAAGGGCGAGGGAGAGGGAGAGGGAGAGGGCGCTATAGTCAAAACCCTCTCCTCGTCCTGCTAACCACCGCGCACGTGGGCGAGGGAGAGGCGTAGTAAGCAAGCTTCTCCTCGTTCGGCGAGTTGACGGGACACATCAAAGCAGTACTAGTACTAGTAGTAGTAGTCCATACTGCGTCCTTTCCGATTAATATGGCTTAATTTGAAACGAGAAAAATACACTGGCGGTCAACGTATGTAACAATACGCTCTTTACGGTCACTACATATAGTTTTGCGGCGATTATATGATCACTAGCTCATCGTAGAGCACCGTATTGCACCCTACTGACCGGCCACATAGTCGACGTGGCACTTTGTTGACTGGTTAAATTGTCACCTGGTTTCTGGGTCCCACCTGTCAGTTGGCAGAGCAAAGAAATCAGTTAAACAAAACTTTACGCAGGCGCGACACGAGTCCAACCCTTGCGCGTGAACCGCCCTGGCTGTGTATGTGAGTGCATGCACGTGTCCTCCCTCGGTCTTCCAACAAAGAGTGTACATCGGCTATAAAACAAAGAGTGTAGTACATGATGTACATCTACACTTCCAATGCATTTAGCCTTTAATCTAAATCGATATTGATTGACTAATGCACCAACTTGTGCTGTAGGTATAGGCTACATGTCTATCCTTAATTACAGCATGCAACGGCCTTCATTTAATCTTCTTATCTCAATGGTCACATGCACACATAAGTCTGCTACTTTTGGGCGTTAATTATGCCCTGGTCAATGTGTAAATCTCTAAATGTACAGTCTTTCACGGACGTAGGGAGTAGGTTGAGCACTTGAGCGTGAGCATGTGTGTTGCGTTGTGTGCTGTGTGCCGCATGGGTGCGTGAGTGTTGCGTGCGTCCATGTGTACGTGTGAGTGTTGCATGTTGCATGCATGCATGGGGCTTACTCCCTCCCATTGACATGTTCATATTTCAAGCTTCCTCTGTTCCCTCCATATGGTGATACCCCCTCTGTTCCCAAATAGTACGGAGTAAAAGCCTCCCTCTGTTCCCAAATACGGAGTATTTGTCTTTCTACAGATTTCAACAAGTGACTAGGTATGGAGCAAAATGAGTGAAGTGAGCGTAGAGGCATAGGGATACTGTAGAAAGGAAGCCCTCGCGATCCATTATTCCCCATCTCGGTCAGAGAGAACTATTCAACTAGTCTTCGCAGTGAAGTGACAATACACACTGCAGCAGATGGGACACGTAATTAATAAGCTGAACCAGCGTGTTGGTGTTACTAAATCAGCCTTACCCAGTACTGCCATCATGTTTGCCAGTAGAGCACGCTTCCGCAAATACGCCTACGCACCTCTGTCCTCCATTAACTGACATATGGGCACTGTTGTGGTAGACCCACATGTCATCGGTGTAACTATTTACACTCCGAAGGACGGTATATCATGGTAGTAGTACTAGTAGAATTGAGATTGAATGCACTTTCTTCCCCGTCTTCCACTCTTCTTCCTCCTCTCTTCCCCATCATCGGCCGCACACCATTTACCCCCGCTCACTGCTCGCCCGCTCGCGCCATCTTCCTTGGTAGCTCGCGCGTACCATATCCCCCCGCTCACTGCTCGGCCACACGAGGAGAAGCTTCTTCGCTCGCCCGCCCGAATCCACTTCCCCGCTGGCTCGCAGGCACCGAAAACCCCAATGGCAGAACCGACTGACACGCAGAGCCACGATTGAAATTCCCTCCCCGATGTTCTCTTGGAGCAGATCTGTAGTCGTATGGACCTACTCAGCACCGTCCGTCTGGCCGCATGCTCGGTGTCTTTGTACCGTCTACTCGTCTGCAACCGGCCGGCTCTTTTCAAGACACCCTGCTTGCTGATGCCCGATCCTCATAGGTGGCCCAGACACCGACTTGACGATCCTACGGAGGTTGACGTGGTTCCCCTCGACATGCTACCACTACCCGTCCACCTGTCCTTCATGCGCGGCCACTACTGGGCGGGCATGAAGGCCAACTGGATCGTCCTCATCCACCACACCGGTAGTCCGTGGCGTCTCGTGGATAGCTACACCCAGCGAGAGATCACCCTTCCATCGTTGGATACCGCCGCCATCGAGCCTCGCGGCCCGCCGGACACTCCTGCCTACTACGCACGAGACGCGTCAAGCTTTTGGCTCGACCTCTGTTTGCAGAAAGTTGTAATCTGCGAAGTGCCCACACCATCAGAAGACTACATGGATTACAAGCTCATTGCCTTGTTCAACATGGGATTAGTCTATCTGGAATCCGGTCGCCATACATGGTTATGGCTCATCATCAATCCTGTTGAGGCAACATTTCTGTCTGATGCTATAGTGCACGATGGCATCGTTTACGCGATCGACGCACAGAGTGGCTGCCTATACTGGTGGAATCTATCGTCGTGTAATTGTTCTATCTCATCTCATCTTTACCTTATGAATACGACTGCCTGTTCATTTGTTACAAATTTAGAATGCATATCACGTATATAACCACATCATTGTTATATGTTCCTCTCATTTCCTAGATTTTTATGACCACACATGTTATTGTTAGAGTTGATATGAGAACAATTGGCATCTAATGATTGTTAGAATACATATTATGAGCATAACATCATGATTACTATATGTTACTCTCGTTTACAAGATTTTTATAACAACGCATGTTATAGCTTAGAGTTGATATGAGAACAGTAGTAGTAAGTGCTATGGTAGAATATGAGTAGGCGCTGTCATAGTTGTTTTCCTCTCATTGTTACATGATGTTTGAACCATGAGATATTGCTAGAATATGAAAGCCATTGGCTTATTTTTTTAACTTGGGGTATGATTATGACCACAACATTGCAATTCTCTGTCTATGATATGTGTCACTATTATAATAATCTTAATTCCACACATACTCTGAACATGATTGTTTATTTTTGTCCTTTTGGTCTCCAATTTGAATTGTTGCGGCAGACGCAAATGCGCTGGCCTTCATTATTCCAGGACCTGGAATCATACCGGCCGATGGGTGGTGGTTTATCGCTCGTTCAGCTAACGGCGGTCATTTGATGCTCATTCGCACGTACCAAATTGACCAAACCATTACATCAAACCACATGCAGTACAATGCGTGGGGCGTTCATGACATTGATGGCTATGGTTGCTTCGTGTTCGAGAAAGATCCCAACTCCGTTGGGCCAGGCGTATTCAACTGGAGGCGAGTTTACAGCCTCGGCAACCACTCCTTGTTCCTCGGGCTCAATTATCCGATTATCCAACCAATCATCGATCATATCACCGGCGATGATTACTGTGCTATGCAACTTCCATTCGCGAGGGGGGGCTGTGTTTACACATCATACCATGGGTTTCATGAATCACCATATCCAGAGATTCGTCGACACAGCTTATTGCCAGATAATCTTCAGTGTGTGAAAGGCATCAAGCTTCCATGCGATGGATGGCTTTAGCAAACCCGACATGCGGCGATGTGGTTCATGCCAACAGCAAATTTGCACAACTTGATTCGTGCTGATATCTAGACTGAGCCATGTATTCTGCTGCTGTAGCACGACCCTCTTTTGTTGGATATTATGTACTGTTGTTAGTTTGAAGCACTCCTCTGGTTTGAAGGATAGATACCTTCCTGGGATCAAGTGCATCCTAACTCACCTGCGTAGGATGTACTGATAATGATGATGGAGATGCTGTGCAGAAGCCATATATATATATCAGTTAAGCTTCAAGTGCGTACTTGTTAGTTAAACCTATGTATAAATTGTGACACTAAATACGACTAGTAAGTAGTACAGTAGCAGTACTAGTATACGTCGGTCAAATTATTCATCATGTCCACACATTGAATTGACATGACAACACGCTGCGCGTGAGGTGACACAAGAATCCCGGCGGCGTGTTCGGGTATTCTGGACTTCAGATTTGGAGTACCACTTATCTGTCGAAATCTTTCATCATTCACTTAAAACAGTCAATTGATCATACATTGAGTACCATATAACTGGAATTACCGATGCAAGTCGAAGAAGGATTGGCCGGTGCTGCCGGCTAGCGTCAAGTTCGATCCCACGGATCAGGAGCTGATCGAGCACCTTGAGGCCAAAGTGAGTGCTGACAGCGCGAGATTTCAGTCTCTCATCGATTTGTTCATACCAACCATCGACAGCGAGCACGGCATATGCTACACCCAACCTGAGAAACTTCCAGGTAAGACACCGATCGTCCGTCTACTTGCACAAACATATTCCTTTGTTTATAGCTCTATTTTTCTTTTTAGACGCTGACCTGGTGAAGCAATTACAATTTGACAGTTAATAAAAAGTGAAACAAGTGACTGCAACATGCCAAAGATGTTATGAAAATGCCAACTAGGTACACTAAAACCTGTATTCCACAATACTACAGGTATCACACTGAGTGGCCTAAGGAAGCATTTCTTCCAGCGCAATTCCAGGGCGTTCAAAAGGGGCACGTGGACGCGTCGCAAGATACAGTCGGAGTGCGGCATGCACGTGATGTGGCACAAGACCAGCAATACCTTGCCGGTGATGGTCAATGGCCGGCAAGATGGGCAGCAAAAAAGGTTCTGGTGCTGCACACCAACAAGAACTTCGACCAGCAGAGGACCAACTGGGTGATGCACCAGTACCACCTCGGGGACCTGGAGCAAGAGAAGGAGCGGGAGCTAGTCCTCTGCAAGATTTTCTACCAGACGAACACTAGGGCCAGGAGTAAAAAGATTATAAGTTAGTTTGGTATTGGTAGTTGTACTACCTTGTCGTCCGCAAGTTGGTATTGTTGTTAACGATCTTTTGGTATGAACTTGCATTTGCTTCCAACCATCATGCCGAGGGTCGACGTGGATATAAAGCTGAATCATTTGTTTCGAAACGAATTTTCAGGCACCTGATTTTTATTTGATGGGTAGCATAAGCACCCGCGGTTTGAATTCCCAGTTCTCCAATTTTTTCGAAACAAGTGCATGCACTTATTATCACGATAAAAAAACAATATCCGTGCTGCCTCCCAGTTATCAGTCTGTACTTGCAGAATTCTCTCGTTTATTGAGCATGTATATTGTTTTTTCAGGTCGAGCAAGTTTCAACTGGGCTGTAGACTGCCCAGGGTTGGTTTTGTTTTTAAGAGGCCCAGCCCATGACGACAACGGGGCACAAAGATCCAGCAGGTATCTACTGGCCTCTGGCCCGCCAGCATTAGTTATATTTTGTCTTACAACATCCGCAGGCAGTTTTTTGTACTGAATCAAACACACAGCCCAGTTCTATTTTCCTCTTGAAACGCATGTCCTACATCCGTTTTCTAATCTCTACCTATAGTTTTACTAGTTCATATACACGTATCATTATATTGAAAACACATAAAATTCCCTTTTCATATTTACATCCTTATTTTTGTTGTTTTTTCCCACCCAGCGCTGATTTTTTACCACTGGTTTTCCCTTAAACCAACTCAATTGTCACACGTCTTATTTGCTTACAAAAACAAAACGATTTTTTTGGCAAATCAATAAGTTCTTTAAAAAATGTTTATCATTTCGGGATTACAACAGTTCAGACTCCACCGAAATATGCAAAATAAGGTTGAACTTTTTGACCGTGGTCCTGGGCAGAAAATGGGCTGTAATAAATTACTTAAGAATTAGCAAATGGGCTGCAAATTATAAAAAATAGCAAATGGGCTTTATGTTGTCTGCCACAGATTTGGAGGCTGACTTGTGGGCCTACTAAGTGCATGCGTACACAAGGTTTCTCAAAAAATTAACTTAGTCAACAATCGACTCTACCAGCGTCAGACCGTTAGATGTCAATCTAACGGCAATCGTGCTTCTTCAGTCTCTGATCTTCCTGCCCCAGCCGCCCAAACCAGCGCCGTCGGAACCGCCTGCTCCCGCTTCCCGTGGCCGGCAGTGCTGCCGGGTAGGCCTCACGGCCCCATCATACTCGCATCCCTGGCCTGTCTATCCCTCTACTCACCCACACCTCCTGTTATTTTCCGGCAACGGCAGCCGAACCAGTCAACCCTCGTACTCTCAACCGTGTGGGCAGCCACTTTCGTGTCTTCCCCGGCTCCGTGTCGTTCCCTTTGTAGGCCTCGCCGTCGTCCACCGCCCTGGTGCTCTCGGCGCGGCGTGGTCAATGATGTCCATCCAACGGCCGTAGTGCTTCTTCAACCTCTGGTCTTCTTGCCCCAGCCGCCCAAAGCAGTGCCGGTCGTGCCGCATGCTCCTGCCTCCCGTGGCCGGTTGTGCTGCCGCGGAGGCCTCATCGTCCCCATACTACACCCATCGCTGGCCAGGCCATCCCTCCACTCACCCACTCCCCCTGTTATTCTGCGGCGACGGCAACCTCACACCGCAGCCGAACCAGTGAACCCTCGTACTCCTCTCCGCGTGGGCATCCGCTGCCGCGTCTTCCCCGGCTCCGCGTCGTCCCCTTCCTAGGCCTCGCCGTCGTCCACCGCCGTGGTGCTCTCGGCGCGGCGTGGTCAATGTGGTCAACGACCGACTTCCATCGGAAGAGTACTATACGTGGAGAGGCTGACAGCTAGGTCCACGGCAGCCGCAAGGAAGTGCCTCCTTATTACGTGCAAAATAATTATTCCTCCACCTGACAGCAGGGACCCACCGGACGGGCCACCAGTATTTCACGGAAAAAACATTTCCCCCCTGACTGCTGGGACCCGCCGGACGGGCCACCGTATTTCGTGAAAAAAACGTTTGCCCCTGACTGCTGGGACCCACCGGATGGACCACCGTATTTCGCGAAAAAAACGTTCCCCCCGCTGTCAGCTCGGACCCACCGGAAGTGCCTCCTTATTACGCACAGAAAAATGAATACTCCCCCTGCTAGCTGGGACCCACCATGGTGGGAGGCTGACTTGTGGGCCTAGTAAGTTGACGGGGACGGAGGGCTTTGTCAACTTAGTCAATATGAACGATTCTAGCTCCAGTGACCGTACGATGTCCATCCAGTGGCCGTAGTGCTTCTTCAACCTCTGGTCTTCTTGCTCCAGCCACCAAAAGCAGCGCCGGTCGTGCCGCATGCTCCTGCCTCCCGTGGCCGGCTGTGCTGCGGCGGAGGCCTCACCGCCCCCTACTATTCCCACCGCTGGCCAGGCCCTGCGGCGACGGCAGCCTCACACCGCAGCCGAACCAGTGAACCCTCGTACTCCTCTCCGCGCGGGCTTCCACTGCCGCGTCTTCCCCGGCTCCGCATCGTCCCCTTCGTAGGCCTCGCTGTCGTCCACCGCCGTGGTGCTCTCCGCGCGGCGTGGTCAACGTGGTCAAGGAACGACTTCCATCGGAAGAGTACTGTACGTGGAGAGGCTGACAGCTGGGTCCACGGCCACAACCCAGTTTTTTTGTGATTTGCCAAGTAAGTCGCTTTGTCAGGCCTGTTGGGCTGCAAATCTTTCAAGACGAGGAGAGCTTTCATTCGGTTGGCCGAGAAAATGGCCCATCCGTAATGAGAAATGGGATGTACATTTTTAAAACACATCAAACCGGCAATTAGTTTCAAATATGTTTTTTTATTTCAAGATTTTAAATTACATTAATTTTTATGCGTGGAGAATTTGTTGGATTTTATATTGATATACATTTATTTTTAAAATCAGTTTGAATGTGAGTCGAAATTTCGGGATTAAAAACAGTTCGGACCGCACCGAAATATGTAAAATTTCGTATAATTTTTTAACCGTGGCCACAATATGGGTTGTAATGCTAACAAAAAGAATATGGGCTCCAAAAAAAACCTTAATAATTAGCAAATGGGCTGTAAATTATTAGAAATAATGGCAGATGGGCTGTATGCTGTTTTCCACAGATTTGAGGCTTTCCTAAAAAAAAGGTTGACGCACAAGCAGTGACTGTTGGATGGCCATCCAACGGCCGTCGTGCTTCTTCAATCTCTGCTCTTCCTGCTCCAGCCGCTCAAACAAGCGCCGGCAGGACTGCCTGCTCCCTCCTCCCCGCGGCCGGCTCTGCTGCCGCGCAGGCCTCACCGCCCCACCATATTCCCATCGCTGGCCTAGCCATCCCTCTACTCACCCACACCTGCTGTTATTCTCCGGCGACGGGAGACGAACCAGTAAACCCTCGTACAGTCATACTCCCCTCCGCGTGGGAAACAACTGCCGAGTCTTCCCTGCCTCCGTGTCGTTCCCTTCCTAGGCCTCGCCGTCGTCCACCGCCCTGGTGCTCTCGGCGCGGCCTGGTCAACGTGGTCAACGACCGACATGCATCTGAAGTGGACTGTACGTGGAGAGGCCGACAGCTGGGTCCACGGCCGCATGCAAGGAAATGCCTCCTTATTACGCGCAAAATAATGATTCCTCCACCTGACATCAGGGACCCACCGAAAGGGCCTCTGTATTTCACGAAAAAAACGTTACCGCCGCTGACAGCTCGGACCCACCAGCTATATCTTCGCACGCAAGGAAGTGCCTCCTTATTACACACAAAAAAATGAATACTCCCCTGTTAGCTGGGACCCAGTATAGTGGCAGGCTAACTTGTGGGCCTACTAAGTTGACGGGGACGGAGGGCTTTGTCAACTTAGTCAATATGCACGATTCTAGCTCCAGTGACCGTACGATGTCCATCCAACGGCCGTAGTGCTTCTTCAACCTCTGGTCTTCTTGCTCCAGCCGCCCAAACCAGCGCCGGTCGTGCCTCGTGCTCCTGCCTCCCGTGGCCGGCTGTGATGCGGCGGAGGCCTCACCGCCCCCTACTACTCCCACCTCTGGCCAGGCCATCCCTCTACTCACCCGCACCCCCTGTTATTCTGCGGCGACGGCAGCCTCACACTGCAGCGAACCAGTGAACCCTCGTACTCCTCTACGCGTGGGCATCCACTGCCTCGTCTTCCCCGGCTCCGCATCGTCCCCTTCCTAGGCCTCGCCGTTGTCCACCGCCCTGGTGCTCTCGGTGCGGCATAGTCAACATGGTCAAGGAACGGCTTCCGTCAGACGTGGACCGTACGTGGAGAGGCTGACAGCTGGGTCCACGGCCGCAGTAAGGAAGTGCCTCCTTATTACGTGCAAAATAACTATTCCTCCACCTGACAGCGGGGACCCACCGGACGGGCCACCGTATTTCGTGAAAAAAACGTTTCCCCCCTGACTGCTGGGACCCACCAGCTACACCTTCGCACGCAAGGAAGTGTGTCCGGGCAAAAAAACAAAACGATTCGCCCCCCCTGACTGCTGGGACCCACCAGCTACATCTTCGCACGCAAGGAAGTGCCTGACAGTCGGGACCCACCTGGTCGAAGCGTACGTAGCGTTGTCATTCTGGTCGCGAACGTGTACGTACATATATACTGGTGGATGTAGAGGCGCGCACGTGTCGTAGTAGAGGCGCGTACGTGTCGTAGTAGAGGCGCGCACGTAGCATGTACACGTACGTACAACGGCCAGGGTGCAAGAAAGAAAATACGGCCACGTATGTGTACATACGGGCGGGGTCTCAAACGCATACTCGCGCATACGTACGGCCAGGGCTCGTGTACATGGCTGGGTCGGAACAGAGGAACAGCGTCCTCGTCGTGTTCATGGGGAGGCAATGGAATGCGTCGTGTTCATGGGGAGGCAACGAAATGCGTCGTGTTCATGGGGAGGCAACGGAATGCGTCGTGTTCATCGGGAGGCAACGGAACGCGTGGGAGCCAACCGGCTGGGTCGGAACGGAATCCGTGGTCGTGTTCATCAGGAGGGCTTGGACGGAACAGGCGATGGAAACGAGGCCTGGCGTACCGCATAACGGAGGAAACGGACCTCCTACGGTCGAAACGGGGGTCCTGTTGATCGGGAGGGGTGTGGCGTACCGCAAAACGGAGGAAACGAACCTCCTACGGTCGAAACAGGGGTCCTGTTGATCGGGAGGGGTGTGGCGTACCGCAAAACGGACGAAACGGACCTCCTATGGTCGAAACGGGGGTCCTGTTCATCGGGAGGGGTGTGGCGTACCGCAAAACGGGACTCCACGGGATACTGTTCATCTCCACCGTCGACCTCCTCCAGCCTCTACGGGCTACCGTCGACCTCCTCCAGCCTCCACGGGCTCCTGTTCATCCAGCCTCCACCGTGCGCTAATCCACGGGCTACTGTTCAACCACCCCTCCACCGTCTACTGTTCATCCAGCCCTCCACACCACGGGGTCCTGTTCAACCACCCCTCCATGGGCACCCCTCCACCGTATACTGTTCATCCAGCCCTCCACACCACGGGGTCCTGTTCAACCACCCCTCCACGGGCACCCCTCCACCGTCTATTGTTCATCCAGCCCTCCACCACACCACGGGGTCCTGTTCATCCAGAGGCAATGCCACCGCTCACTGTTCATCCAACCCCCCCACAACGCTCACTGTTCATCCTAGAGGCAGCATCGATCGGCTTCAGTTAGTAGCAGTAGCGAAGGAATCGCTCGATCGGGTTCAGTTAACAGCCATCGATCGATCGCTCGGGTTCAGTAACGCGTAGCCTGCAGTGCAATCGCTCGGGTTCAGTTAGAGCCCAACGCCTCGCTCGGGTTCAGTTAGAGCCAAGGCCTCGCACACATGCGCGTACGTGTATGAGAGAAACGCGCATCGCTCGGCCCCCGACCTCCCACCGTAACCGGGAACGCCCCAAAATTTTCCTCGCCCTCGCTTCTACCACGGTTTTTTCCATCATGGACAGCCCAAAGAATGTCATGCAGCTGCGTCTCCGGCCCGCCCAGGACGAAAAGCCCATTTTCTTTCATGATTTTTTGTCATAGAAGTAGGAGCACACCACATCTATGATGATACCGGGTTTTGTCACAATTATCGTCATAGAAGTGTCATATGTATGACAGAAAAAAAATTCGTTCGACCCAAAATGTCATGGATGTGTCTTTTTTTGTAGTGGAACATCAGTGTACAACGGTAGTACAAGGAGGGGCCTCGAGACATTCCAATCTCTATGTTTGTGTAGATCAACTAAAATTAAGCACCCCAGTTTGCAGAAACGTTTAAACATTAACAATGGGACTAGTTGATGAAACATATACTAACAAAGAGAAGCACTTTCTTTATCTACATTGGAAATGAAATGATAGAGAGGCGATACGTCTCCGTCGTATCTACTTTTGCAAACACTTTTGCCCTTGTTTTGGACTCTAACTTGCATGATTTGAATGGAACTAACCCGGACTAACGCTGTTTTCAGCAGACTTTCCATGGTGTTATTTATGTGCAGAAACAAAAGTTCTCGGAATGACCTAAAACTCCACGGAACGTCTATTTGGAAATAATAAAAAATCCTTGCAAAAGATGAAGACCAGGGGCCCACACCCTGTCCACGAGGGTGGAGGGCGCGCCCCCCTACCTCGTGGGCCCCCTGGAGGTCCTCCGACCTCAACTCCAACTCTATATATTTGCTTTCGGGGAGAAAAAAAATCAGAGAGAAGGATTCATCGCGTTTTATGACACGGAGCCGCCGCCAAGCCCTAAAACCTCTCGGGAGGGCTGATCTGGAGTCCGTTCGGGGCTCTGGAGAGGGGGATTCGTCGCCATCATCATCATCAACCATCCTCCATCACCAATTTCATGATGCTCATCGCCGTGCGTGAGTAATTCCATCGTAGGCTTGCTGGACGGTGGTGGGTTGGATGAGATCTATCATGTAATCGAGTTAGTTTTGTTAGGGTTTGATCCCTAGTATCCACTATGTTCTGAGATTGATGTTGCTATGACTTTGCTATGCTTAATGCTTGTCACTATGGCCCGAGTGCCATGATTTCAGATCTGAACCTATTATGTTTTCATGAATATATGTGAGTTCTTGATCCTATCTTGCAAGTCTATAGTCACCTACTATGTGTTATGATCCGGCAAGCCCGAAGTGACAATAATCGGGACCACTCCCGGTGATGACCATAGTTTGAGGAGTCCATGTATTCACTATGTGCTAATGCTTTGTTCCGGTACTCTATTAAAAGGATGCCTTAATATCCCTTAGTTTCCATTAGGACCCCGCTGCCACGGGAGGGTAGGACAAAAGATGTCATGCAAGTTCTTTTCCATAAGCACGTATGACTATATTCGGAATACATGCCTACATTACATTGATGAATTGGAGCTAGTTATGTGTCACCCTATGTTATGATTGTTACATGATGAACCGCATCCGGCATAATTCTCCATCACCGATCCAATGCCTACGAGCTTTTCATATATTGTTCTTCGCTTATTTACTTTTCTGTTGCTACTGTTACAATCACTATAAAATACCAAAAATATTACTTTTGCTACCGTTACCACTACTATCATATTACTTTGCTACTAAATACTTTGCTACAGATACTAAGTTATCCAGGTGTGGTTGAATTGACAACTCAACTGCTAATACTTGAGAATATTCTTTGGCTCCCCTTGTGTCGAATCAATAAATTTGGGTTGAATACTCTACCCTCGAAAACTGTTGCGATCCCCTATACTAGTGGGTTATCAAGACTATTTTCTGGCGCCGTTGCCGGGGAGCATAGCTCTATTCTTTGAGTCACTTGGGATTTATATCTGCTGGTCACTATGAAGAACTTGAAAGACGCTAAGACAACAATTTATCCCTCAACTACGAGGGGAGGTAAGGAACTGCCATCTAGCTCTGCACTTGATTCACCTTCTGTTTTGAGTAAGCTTGCGACACCTAAACCTGCTTCTGCTATTCGTTCTGGCATGTTGCATGTTATTGATGATGCCACTTTGCTATGCATGATATTTATGATGAGACTACTTCTATGCTTGATACTACTGTGCCACTTAGTGAATTTCTTGATGAACAAATTGCTAGGGCTAGAGAGAAAGAAATTGTTGAAACTGATTATATTGATGAAAGTGGTGATGAAGACTTTCCTGTTATTCCTGACGGTTATGTTTTTGATAAAGAAGCTTCTTTAGCTATTTTAGCTTGCAAAGATAGATATGAGCTCAAGAGGTTCTTAGCTAAATGGAATCAGCAATCTCTTAATGCTAGTATGAAACCTGACCCTGCTTTTGCTACTTCACCTATATGTGTTATCGATAAGGATTATGAATTCTCTGTTGATCCTGATATAATTACTTTGGTTAATCTGATCCTTTTCATGGCTATGAATATGAAACTGTTGTGGCACATCTTACTAAATTAAATGATATAGCCACCCTGTTCACTAATGATGAGAAATCTTGCTACCTTTATATCCTTAAAATATTTCCGTTCTCATTAAAGGGTGATGATAAGATATGGTTTAATTCTCTTGATCCTGGTTGTGTGCGTAGTCCCCAGGATATGATTTATTACTTCTCCGCTAAATATTTCCCTGCTCATAAGAAACAAGCTGCTTTGAGGGAAATATACAACTTTGTGCAAATTGAAGAAGAGAGTCTCCCACAAGCTTGGGGGAGGCTTCTCAAGTTACTTAATGCTTTTCCTGATCATCCACTTAAGAAAAATGAAATACTTGATATCTTTTATAATGGACTAACCAATGCTTCCAGAGATTACCTGGATAGTTGTGCTGGTTCTGTTTTCAGGGAAAGAACACCGGATGAAGCTGAACTTCTATTGAATAATATGTTGACAAATGAAAATAACTGGACACTTCTGGAGCCAGCTCCTGAGCCAATTCCTAAGCATATTCCTAAACCAACTCCGAAGAAGAGAGGTGTTCTATTTCTCAGTCCTGAAGATATGCAAGAGGCAAAGAAATCTATGAAAGAATAGGGTATTAAAGCTGAAGATGTTAAGAATTTACCTCCTATTGAAGAAATACACGGTCTTAATTTACCGCCTGTTGAAGAAACATATGATCTTAATCCTTCACCTATTGAAGAAACTCATGGTCTTGATAGCCCGACACAGGTAGTAAAGGTAAATTCTCTCTATAGATTTGATGAAGGTGATATTCCTCACTATAAGTCTGCTAGACAATGCTTAGAAGAGTTTGATAATTTTATTGTCAAACAAGGAAACTTCAATGCTTATTTTGGTAGAAAATTAAAACAAAATGCTTATACGCTTGAACACTTGGGTGATTACATGGCTAATGTTAAAGGTGAACTTAAACTCATTAGTAAACATGCTTCTATGGTTACCACTCAACTAGAACAAGTACTTAAGGCTCAAAATGATTTGCTCAATGAAATAAATAGTAAGAAAAATGATTATGCTGTTAGAGTGGCTACTAGAACTGGTAGAATGACTCAGGAACCTTTGTATCCTGAAGGCCACCCTAAGAGAATTGAGCAAGATTCTCGGAGAAATAATATTGATACACCTAGTCCTTCTAAAAAGAAGAAAAAGAAAAATGATAGGACTTTGCATACTTCTAGTGAACCTGTTGCTGAAACACCTGAGAATCCAAATGATATATCTATTTCTGATGCTGAAACACAATCTGGTAATGAACATGAACCTAATGAATATGCTAATGATGATGTTCATGATGATGCTCAACCTAGTAACGATAATGATGTAGAAATTGAACCTGCTGTTGATCTTGATAACTCACAATCAAAGAATCAACGTTATGATAAGAGAGATTTCGTTGCTAGGAAACATGGTAAAGAAAGGGAACCATGGGTTCAGAAACCCATGCCTTTTCCTCCCAAACCATCCAAGAAAAAGGATGATGAGGATTTTGAGCGCTTTGCTGAAATGATTAGACCTATCTTTTTGCGTATGCGATTAACTGATATGCTCAAATTGAATCCTTATGCTAAGTATATGAAAGATATTGTTACAAATAAGAGAAAGATACCGGAAGCTGAAATTTCCACCATGCTTGCTAATTACACTTTTAAGGGTGGAATACCAAAGAAACTTGGAGATCCAGGAGTACCCACTATACCATGCTCCATTAAAAGAAACTATGTTAAAACTGCTTTATGTGATCTTGGAGCCGGTGTTAGTGTTATGCCTCTCTCTTTATATCGTAGACTTGATTTGAATAAGTTGACACCTACTGAAATATCTTTGCAAATGGCTGATAAATCAACTGCTATACCTGTCGCTATTTGTGAGGATGTGCCTGTTGTGGTTGCAAACGTTACTATTTTAACGGACTTTGTTATTCTTGATATTCCTGAGGACGATAGTATGTCTATTATTCTTGGAAGACCTTTTTTGAATACTACAGGGGCTGTTATTGATTGCAGCAAAGGCAATGTCACTTTTCATGTTAATGGTAATGAGCATACGGTACACTTTCCGAGGAAACAACCTCAAGTTCATAGTATCAACTCTATTGGAAAAATTCCATCGATTATTTTTGGAGGTTTTGAATTTCCTCTTCCTACTGTCAAGAAGAAATATGATATTCTTATTATTGGGGATGTGCATATCCCCGTTGAGGTAACATATTGCTATTCGAAATTTCTCCGGTTCCATTTTAGTCGGAATGAGTTTGTTAACAAGACCTGATCAACCTTGTTAGTGGATTCCTTTTGATAAGCATGAGATGGATGAAACTTGAAGGCACAACCTTCTGTACCCTCTTTCTACTTTCTGATAATTAGTTGAAATAAAGTAAAAATAGTATTTTTCTGTCGGTTTCCTGATTTATCCGTGCAATATAAAAATACCCCGAAAATAAAAGTTCTCCAAATGCCCTGAAAATGGAATATGATTTTTTCTAGAATTTTTGAGAATATCTGGCAGTAAGAACACAGCAGGAGGGGCAAGCACCTGGCCACGAGGGTGGAGGGCGCGCCCCCTGCCTCGTGGGCCCACGGTGGCTCTCCTCCACTTATTCCTGCACCCACACACTCCATCTTCCTCCCACAAACACCAATATCCAGCTCAAGCACGAGTTAGCTCATTTTGCTGCGATTTTCGATCTCCTTGCTCAAAGCACCTCTCACAAAACTGCTTGGTTAGATTGTTCCTTGGTATGTGACTCCTCCATTGGTCCAATTAGTTTTTGTTCTAGTGCTTTATTCATTGCAAATTTGTGCTTCCTAGGTGACCATGTTCTTGAGCTTGCATGTCAAATTTATATGGTTCCAAGTAGTTCTAATGCATGATATAGTCTCTAGGCACTTGTAGGAGTAGTTGCTATCAATTTTGTTGAGTTTGGTTTACTTTTGTTTGAAGTTACTAAAAATTTCAGAATATTTCAGAAAATAATGAAGAGATTTTTGAGGGGCTCATCGAGCCGAAGCTCGAAGGAAAAGCAGAATGAAGAAGCACAGAGGCCCAAATATAATTTGCCTCGCACCGTGGAGGTTCGGCCGTGTGAATGGCCTTCCGATGATTTCTTGAGAGAAGCCGGGATTTATGATGATTTCTATTCATTGGCTGAGAATGCTGGCCTCACCGACTTCCTCCGCGACCAACGTCATCAGTATCTCTTACTCACCAATACTTTTGTGCAAAACTTCTACTATTTTCCTAATGAAACACCTCCTTCAATAGAGTTTCATTTATATGATGTTGTGAAGAAGATGCCACTAGATGAATTTTGCAAGGTTTGCAAAATACCCTTCGAGGGTACCTTAGATGAACCACATCGTAAACATGTGGACGGATTTATTGACACCATTACTGTGGGGGAAACCAGGAAGGTTTCTGATGCAAGAATCACTAGCATACATTTTCCTGTTTTACGCTACTTTGCCATATTTGCTAGTCGTTGCTTAATTGGTCGCGGAAACTGTGGAAACCTTAGTGTTCCTGATATTATCATTTTGCTCCATGGTTTATATTCCAATAACACTGTTAGTATGGGCGATATTATTGCTAAACGGTTGAGTCTGAACCGTACTAAGGGTCCCATCTTTGGAGGTATTTATGCTTCGCGCCTTGCTGCACATTATAACATACCTATTAGGCTCTATGAGAAAGAAGAAAAAATGCTGCCCAATGCTTATTTAGATTATAAGAGTATGGTAGCACATGAATTTATTGTTAAGAATAAGGAAGGGGAGCTTAAACACAAATTGTTCTTTGATAAACATCACCCTGACACTATTACCTTGCCTTCTCCTTCCTTGTTTAATTTATCTGAAGGTCCGTATCTCGTTCCATGGGCGGCCATTCAAGCCTATCGGAACCCTACACCAGCCCCGAAGCCGGAACCACAATTTGAGCCTCCACGACGGTCTGATTACTTTTGGGATCCGGAGATGACTGCCAGAGTCCTCTTCATCTCAGTACGACCCCAGCTACACCTACGGGTATCCGCCAGGCCATCCTTGGTAATAAACCAACTTAGGCCAAAAGCCTAAGCTTGGGGGAGTACGCATTTCTCACCGACATTACATTTATGTTCACACACTCATTGCTAGATGTCGGTGCTCATACTCTTTCACTGTAATATCCATGCTAGTTTATTTTTTTCTTTTTTTTCCTGCTTTCTTCTTGTGTGTTTAATAAACTTTAAGAAAAACAAAAAAATAGTGTGACTTTTAGTTAGTTTACTTTTCTTGCTGTAGTAGTAATAATTAAAAACAAAGCCCAAAAAGATTTCTTGTTCTTCTTTTGCTTGTTGGGAGCTTTCCCGTGTAAATAGTTTTATTTCTTTTCTTTTCTTTGGGGGTCGTAGGAGAAGACCATGATTAAATTGTTAAAATGGCTCTTATATGCATTATTGTTGATTTAACCAAGAGCCAAATTTCCTTGTCTTCTCCTGTTTATTGAATGCTCGCAGATTCCAGCTTAGTCCAATGCACGTGCACTCTTATTATTATTCACATCGTTCGGTCGTGCAAGTGAAAGGCAATTATGACGATATATGATGGACTGACTGAGATGAGAAAAGCTGGTATGAACTCGACCTCTCTTGTTTTTGTAAATATGGTGAGTTCATCGTTCCTGATTCAGCCTATTATGAATAAACATGTTTGCAATGACAATTAGAGATCATAGTTACTTGTGCCATGCTTGATTAGCTATGAGTTATAATGATTTACCTTGTGTGCCAACATGCTATTAAAATGGTTGTGATGTGCTATAGTGGGGTGGTATTCTCCTTTGAATGATTTAAGTGACCCGACTTGGCACATATTCACACATGTAGTTGAAACAAATCAACATAGCCTTCACGATATTTATGTTCATGGTGGATTATATCCTACTCATGCTTGCACTCAATGTTTATTAATTTTAATGCATGTTCATGACTGTTGTCGCTCTCTAGTTGGTCGCTTCCCAGTCTTTTGCTAGCCTTCACTTGTACTAAGCGGGAATACTGCTTGTGCATCCAATCCCTTAAACCCCAAAGTTATGCCATATGAGTCCACCATACCTTCCTATATGCGGTATCTACCTGCCGTTCCAAGTAAATTTGTATGTGCCAAACTCTAAACCTTCAAATAAACATTTTGTTTTGTATGCTCGAATAGCTCATGTATCAACTAGGGCTGCCCTTATCTTCCATGCTAGGCGGGTTATTCTCAAGAGGAGTGGACTCCGCTCCTCATTCACGAGAAAATGGCTGGTCACCGGGATGCCCAGTCCTATGCTTTATGCAAACTAAATCAAAATAATTGCAAACAAAACTCCCCCTGGGACTGTTGCTAGTTGGAGACACTCGTTGTTTCGAGCAAGTCATGGATTGACGCTTGTTGGTGGAGGGGGAGTATAAACTTTACCATTCTGTTTGGGAACCGCCTATAATGTATGTAGCATGGAAGATATCGCCATCTCTTGGTTGTTATGTTGACAATGAAAGTATGCCACTCAAAATATTATTTATCTCTATTTCAAAATCGAGCTCTGGCACCTCTACAAATCCTTGCTTCCCTCTGCGAAGGGTCTATCTATTTACTTTTATGTTGAGTCATCACCCTCTTATTAAAAAGCACTAGCTGGAGAGCACAGCTGTCATTTGCATTCATTACTATTAATTTATATTGGGTATGACTATGACTGGATCTCTTTTACCATGAATTACAATGACTAGTCAGTCCTTGATCTTTAAAGGTGCTCTGTATTTATGTTTTGCGGTCTCAGAAAGAGCTAGCGAGATACCATCTTGTTATATCATATCATGATTGTTTTGAGAAAGTGTTGTCATCCGAGATTTATTATTATCGCTCGCTAGTTGATTATGCCATTGATATGAGCAAACAAGAGTTATAGCAAATGTGGTTAGTCATAATCTTTGCTGAAAACTTGAATGCTGGCTTTACATATTTACAACAACAAGAGCAAACAGAGTTTGCAAAAGTTTTTCTTTATCACTTTCAGTTTATCAACTGAATTGCTTGAGGACAAGCAAAGGTTTAAGCTTGGGGGAGTTGATACGTCTCCGTCGTATCTACTTTTCCAAACACTTTTGCCCTTGTTTTGGACTCTAACTTGCATGATTTGAATGGAACTAACCCGGACTGACGCTGTTTTCAGCAGACTTTCCATGGTGTTATTTATGTGCAGAAACAAAAGTTCTCGGAATGACCCGAAACTCCACGGAACGTCTATTTGGAAATAATAAAAAGTCCTTGCAAAAGATGAAGACCAAGGGGCGCACACCCTGTCCACGAGGGTGGAGGGCGCGCCTGCCCCCCAGGGCACGCCCCCTACCTCGTGGGCCCGCTGGAGCTCCTCCGACCTCAATTCCAACTCTATATACTTGCTTTCGGGGAGAAAAAAAATCAGAGAGAAGGATTCATCGCGTTTTACGATACAGAGTGCCGCCAAGCCCTAAAACCTCTCGGGAGGGCTGATCTGGAGTCCGTTCGGGGCTCTGGAGAGGGGGATTCGTCGCCATCGTCATCATCAACCATCCTCCATCACCAATTTCATGATGCTCACCGCCGTGCGTGAGTAATTCCATCGTAGGCTTGCTGGACGGTGGTGGGTTGGATGAGATCTATCATGTAATCGAGTTAGTTTTGTTAGGGTTTGATCCCTAGTATCCACTATGTTCTGAGATTGATGTTGCTATGACTTTGCTATGCTTAATGCTTGTCACTAGGGCCCGAGTGACATGATTTCAGATCTGAACCTATTATGTTTTCATGAATATATGTGAGTTCTTGATCCTATCTTGCAAGTCTATAGTCACCTACTATGTGTTATGATCCGGCAACCCCGAAGTGACAATAATTGGGACCACTCCTGGTGATGACCATAGTTTGAGGAGTCCATGTATTCACTATGTGCTAATGCTTTGTTCCGGTACTCTATTAAAAGGAGGCCTTAATATCCCTTAGTTTCCATTAGGACCCAGCTGCCATGGGAGGGTAGGACAAAAGATGTCATGCAAGTTCTTTTCCATAAGCACGTATGACTATATTCGGAATACATGCCTACATTACATTGATGAATTGGAGCTAGTTCTGTGTCACCCTATGTTATGATTGTTACATGATGAACCGCATCCGGCATAATTCTCCATCACCGATCCAATGCCTACGAGTTTTTCATATATTGTTCTTCGCTTATTTACTTTTCCGTTGCTACTGTTACAATCACTACAAAATACCAAAAATATTACTTTTGCTACTGTTACCTTTTGTTACCGTTACCACTACTATCATATTACTTTGCTACTAAATACTTTGCTGTAGATACTAAGTTATTCAGGTGTGGTTGAATTGACAACTCAACTGCTAATACTTGAGAATATTCTTTGGCTCCCCTTGTGTCGAATAAATAAATTTGGGTTGAATACTCTACCCTCGAAAACTGTTGTGATCCCCTATACTTGTGGGTTATCAAGAGGACACTCGCTCTATTTTAATTATATTATTACTTCATTTTATCAGTGGCACTAGGGTCGAGCAGGTGGCAAACGAGGTGTACCGTGCGTCGCAAGGATGGAGGCAGGGGGTGCTTAGACTGGGATGCTGAAGCTGGCTCTTTCAGTCCCTATCTTCCCCTCTGATGTTTCCGTGGTAGCATTTGGGTTCTAATCCAAACTTGGTCGAGCTGGTGTTGCGTCCCCCTACCTGCCTAGCTTATGTGGCGAATTTGTCTCCTCCTAGTACTCAGTCCGTTCTAGTAGTAGTTGCATAACTGCCCGTTTACACTGAGATGTTGTCGGATAATGGTTCTCTATGGTTGGATGTCTTTAATGAAATCAGAGGAAATCCCCTCTTTCGATATATAAAAAAAATCAGTGGCACTAGCGGTGCCAAAACATTGCCTCAAATTAATAGTGCCACTAGATTAAGGTGCAAAATAATAACATTACTGCTTTATCATGGCAGTGCCAAAACAGTAGCACAAGAGCAGACTCAACATGCAGGATCTTCGGCAAATGGTGAGACCAAAAAGGAACATACCTCATGATGGGAACCATGTCTCCAGTCAACGCCATCGTAGAAGGGATGACACCAGTCACCAACATGGATGATTCAATTCATGGGACCTTTTGGTGCAGTTCACCTAAAATGAAGCAATGTCCCATGAGCTAGCAGCTTCTTCTTCATTTTTTAAGGAAAAGGGCTCCAGCCCCGGTTCCATTTCCATCAGAAAACGAAACCCACAACGCTTCTTCTTCATTAGTTGCAATAAAATTGAGCAACATCAAGGTTGGTGTGAAGCTCCTGGAATGTTCAACTATAATTTGGATATCATTTGTGAATCTCAACTAAGATCAAGCGTGAAATGTATGTCTCTGTTTGCACAAAAAAGGTGGAAAGGAGGGTGACAAACAAGTGATGAAACATACATCAAATGAAAAGAAGCATGTTCCTTATCTGAATGGCAATCCTACAAGGACAGTAGCAATTTCTAAAGCAGCAGCATTGCTAGATATTAGTGTGGGCATTAGGATTAACTATGACAACCGTTAAATACGACATTACTTCAATGGTGCCATTGCTTCATTTTACCAGCAACATTACATTAACAGTTGCTACAGAGTCGGTATTTGGGCACGGGAGAGTAGGCGGACCAGGACAGTTGCATTTCTAACGAAAATAAGCAACTTATCTTAATGGGAAATTTAGCAGGACATGAAAAAAAAGTGTCATTGGTTCATATTACTGGAGGCATTACATTGAAAACAACATTGGTTTAAGGTGTCCTTACTTTTAGCAGTGCGACTGCTACATTTGACCAGTGACATTACATAAGAGTGGCTCGGGGCAACAAACATCAGAACATGATATCTGGGTTGGTCCCATTTTTGTTCGGTATAGCCACCATATACTGTGTGAGGCTAGCAAATCTAGTGCTGGACTTACTCTGTTGACTTGTCCCCCAGTCCCCACTTTCTTTCCTTTTTCAACCAATAGATCGGGTTTATATTGAGTTTGTACTACGTTTCCCATTATTTCCCTATTAGACCTAGAGACCAGTTGGATAGCCAGTCTCTACTACTTTTCACCCCCATAATTTCCTCTTTCGACCAAGTCCTAGATTCAGGTAACAAACCTTCCCCCACCCCCTTTCTTCCTTGTTTGAACCAAGTACTCCCGAGGCCCCCGCGTCGCTCCCGCAGGGGCGACTCGGGCGGCGTAACCCTAGCCCGCCGTCGGCCCTCTCCCCCACCTCTCCTGTCCCTCGTCGCCACCGAAGGTGGCCGCTGGCTCGCCGCTCGGCCGCCGGTGAAGGTGGCGGCGAGGATTTGGCCGCCCCGTTCTTCCTCGGGGGGCTTTGGATCCGTGGCGGCGGCCTCGGCTGGTGGATCGACGCCGGGTCTGCGGTGACCGGTGTTCGTTGGTGCTGGCCGTTCTTCCTCGGCCGCGGGGGCGGCGAGGCGGCAGTAGGTGGCGGCTGTGGTGCGGGCGTCTCGGCGGGGCCCGATCCAGATCTGAAGGCCTCCGTCTACTTCAACCAGGGCTGCCTCCGATGGTCCTACTTTGGGCGGCCTTTGTCGCCGGAGTTGTACCTGTTTGGCGGCTGGAGGTGGGAGGTGGCTCCGGAGAAATCCGAGGCCAGCAGTGTTGGCCACGACGGCGGCGACGCCCGAGGGCGCCATACCCTTCTTGTAGGCGCCGTCTAGGTTGCCTCCTTCCCCTCTTCCTTCCACCCAGCTCGTATGCCGGGCGAAAGCCCAAATCCTTGCCGGATCGAGCGACAGCGGCGCTCCGGGTGTCGTCACCCTCTTGGGGGTGTCATTCGTGGTGAGCTTGGGGTGGATGTGATGCTTTGGTTGCTTGGCGGCGGTTGGTGGCGTGGTCGGAGTTCGTCTGGTGGCGGTGTGTTGGCGCTCTGCCGCCTATGTGCTCAGCCTCGGAGTCCTTCTTCCATGGTGTTTGGTCTTCAGCAGCCCTGTCGGACTCGGCGGAGCGGTGCTTCATCCTACTCATTGATGGCGACGTATCTCGGTGGCGTGGCGCAGTGGAGATTCGGCGTCCGATGTGTGGCGATGGACTCACGCAGGAGGACGAAGCTGTCTGGTGTCATGGTGACATCGATGGCTGAGTGGCCAGACAAGGTAGAAGCCTCAATATTTGCTCTGAAGAGGGACCTGTGGAAGATGGCGGCGACGACACACAAGTGCGTCAGACCGGTTTGTACCCGAGACCCGGTATGTGGCTCGGCTGGGGCTTCCGGCTTTTGATGTTAGGCTTAGGTGAGTGGTCTGGGTAGTGGCCCAGCTAGCACCCCTTCATCATTTTGATGTTAGGCTTAGATGAGTGGTCTGGGTAGTGGCCCAGCTACCACGCCTTCATCATTTGGATAGGAGTAGCGGCAAATGTTGCCAAGATGGCAGATTCAGGCATATTGTTGTAATACTTCATAAGGTCCTCGAGAATAATCAATAAAGTGGCCGCATGCATCTCCCAGATGCAGAGGCCGGGGGTCATCCTCCTTTTCTAAAAAAAAGTACTAGATTCGCGTGCCTAAACTAGTTTTACCTCTTAACAGTAAAAATTTAGGTGGCTTTCGAACAGCCAGTCGATCCTATCTACGAGGGGGCCTGAGAAATAGTAAAAGATACAAATGCAGCGACGTCAGGAGCTCGGGAAGTAGAGCAAGGCCGGTTTCGAAGGAAGTTATACCTGAGGGTCGCCGGGATGTCGCTAGGTGGGTGGCGGGAGGCCGGATCTGCCCACACTACGGCAGAGAGGAAGAAGGGGTCGGAGGCCCTCCCTAGCCAGCGGTGCTTGGGAGAGAACGGCAAGGCACGCTGATCGGGACACGCCGGCAGTGGGTAAGAGCCGTCGCTGAGGATGACCGCGTGAACGTTGCACCTTCTCACCTTCACCGGCGGAGAGGATCTGGCTGGATCTGTGACCAGCGGTGAGCAGAGAGAGAGAGAGAGAGAGAGAGTGGCCACCGCTGTCTTGTTTAGATCTGGAGAGGACGAGACAATGTGAAGAGAGCAACACTAGCAAGCAAGCGCGGAGGCTCCTGCCTATATAGTGGAGTATTACTAGTTTTCTTTTGTCTACCGGAGCCGGCTTGACCTCGTCAATGACTATCGAGAAGTCTTCATGCACGTGCCCGGAGGCGCAGTTGTCCTCATTTTGATCTAAAGTACCGGATTATAACATATAACACGAAAAAATGTCACATGACAAGAAACCATAACCTCACTGCCCAAAGGAGACAACATGAATCCCGACAGACAAACTAGACGAGAATCAAAGCTCAAATTAAAGATAAACTCATAGAAAAGGGGTCCATCGATAGATGCCCTAATTAACATAGCCGGCTTGACATAGATGGCAGCCGAATAGTCTTCATGCATGTGGCCCCCATGACTAGCGCCTTGGAGGAACTCAGTTGTCGCTGCTTAACCCTCGCAGTGATCCGAAGCACATGACACCTAATTTTGCGAGATGACAAGAAACCTTTTTTTAGATTTCTCACCAGAACTACAGCCATGTACAACACAGCCTGCACGATATGTAGACGATAGCCAATCCAGGCGTGTCTGCTGGAGTCTGGTCACATGCATGGACGAACTGATCTTCCGTGTCATGCAGGGATCGTCCAGGCACCAACGTCTGTACAACACTTCTCTAGTACTATCGCTCGTCTCTCTCTTCTATTAACTCACCCGACTTGCGGGGCCGGGGAGTGTACCTATGGTCGGTTCTCAATTGCGGTCCCACATGTGTGTGCAAACGCAATATGATGCGCGTTCCATTCGGAGAGCGGCGTGCCAGACTGGCCGTCTGGGGTGCGACGCGAACGCGACGGGCGTGCTGTATACTCCATACATGTGTACCGCCGTTTTCTTGAGGCTTTGCTCCATGGCGCAATCCATGGATACAAAATTAGTATACTGTACTATTTAAAAGTCGAGGGCGGGGCTTTTCCCGCGCGGTAGGCGGGGCAGTTCCGCCTAGTCGGTTCGACAGAGACGCGAGAAGATGAGGGAGTAGGCTGCTGCAAACGTAGGGCTGTGTGATTTGACAGCGAGTTACTGCTGGACAGGTGGGGCCTGGTGATTTGACTTGCCATTATCATTTTAACTGCGGCGCTATGACCGTCGTGAGTCTCCCGATTCCTGACCACCTCCATACAGGTGCCTCTCCTGATGCTCCACCATGTAGAGGCTGGCTCTTGCTTGGGAGCCCACTCCTCCACTTTTTCCTTGCCTCTTTCCCCCACATATGCAAAAATGCCATGTAAAGCGGGTTTATAGCCCACTATTGTACTTGATCCTATAGGTGCTAAGGCTGCCACATAGGCATAAAGTCTGATGTGGCAAGTTACTAAGCGCGTGTACCTAGATGAAGCAAACTTAGCAACAAAAAACTAAGCACCTATGCATTGGGGACTTGAGTTGCTAAGCCATTTAATGCCCATGGCACCTCATCTAAGCACCATTTCATTGGAAGAGGTCACTCCTTGGCAAATGCAATAAATACTACGAAGAAAGAGATAAAGAGAAGTAAACAAAAAATACTCTTATAGCCAACCTTATAGCTAAGCTTGTTGTAGTATGAGTGACTAAGTGATGACTATGTATGACATGCCAACATCAGATAGCCTAACGCACCGTGTTAAATCTCCAAGGGCGCGACCGCGCGAGCGAGGCAACGGTCGTGGTAGGCGCGACCATGATACGGGCTGCTGGCTGCCCTTGGATCTGAGATCAAACGGTCGCATGCTAAGTTGCTGAAAATTTGCAGAATAATCCTCCAGGATAGGATATTCACCCATAGGTCTAGAATCACGCCATGCAACCGTTCGATCTCAGATCCAAGGGATCTCGGAAGCTTCGTATCACCTGTAATTTTCCCGACGCTTGACATGACATCGAAAGCCATTTAATTGGGTGTCGAGTAGACATGACATCTAATTGGGCCCCCATAGTACTGTGCATGAATCCATTTATCCACCAGGCAAGCCACTACCCTGCCGTTCGCACGCCCCCCCACTCGGCATTTTTACAATCGATAAACCGCTCCTAGTCATCCCGTCCTTTCACATTACGACAGTTCCACTAATCCTAACCCTCCTCCCAAATCCATGGCGGCCCAAATCTTCATGGTCGGCGGTGAGTACAAGGTTAGAACCATCACCGGCGATGAGTTCGACGTCATCTACACCCGTTCTTCCGCGATGGTGAAAGGATGCCTTGATCGCTTCAGACGCATGTTCGAAAACTCAAATGATGAGTGGGTCGCTGGGATAGATGTTGAGTACACCACTGTCCTGGGAAAAGAGAAGAATCTAAAGGAGGAAGAGAGTAAGAAGCCCGCCGTGATCCAGGTTTGCGTGCATGACTTATGCTTGGTCTACCACATATGCCATGCCGATGTTGAGTGCGGGGAATTTAAGAAGTTCCTCAAGGGTGGCCGAGTCAAATTCGTTACTGTAGACTTTACAAACGACATAAGAGTCCTGGAACAGATAGGCCTCATTGTAGGCAAACCCTTCGACCTCCAGAATAATGGGCTGGTGTCCTCCCGTGATAAGCCTTCAATGCTGACCCTGGCAGGAGCCATGGTTCATCCTTCGTACGGTAAACTGAAGAAACCTCCGCACACGTTTCATCATCCACTACACTGCAACGGATGGCTACCTTTGTTTCAATATCTACAAGGGTTGGATGAAGAGCAAGAGGCAAGTGTGCGGTTGAAGCAAAGAAGTGTCGGCCAAGAGGAAGAGGGACAAGGACGAAGTCGAGGACGTGGACGAGGACTCCGAGTAAGGTGGCAGTGTTGTTGCTCCTGGTGATTCTAATGCAGTGTCTACAGGATTAGTTGCTTAGTTTAATTTCTCGTGTGCTTAGTTTTATTTGAGGGGTGTGTTGTGCTGAGCCCCCAGCAGAACTATGTTATGTTTCTTCTCGTTACTTTAACTCCTCAGTACGTACATACTAGTATTTCTTACAGTTCATATTTTAGTTGGTATAGTACTATGACTGCCACTCGTTTCTTCACATTATATACGTACAATATATATGGCCAACATCATAGAATTGTTAGAGAATTTCAGGGGGCTTAGTTTTGTCAAAGAATTTCAGGGTGCTTAGTTTTATTTGAGGGGTGTGTTGTGCTGGACACCATTATTGTGACTCAAATCTCTTTTGCCATGTTATAATGACATAAATACCGATGGACCAACATGCCAGTTCTCCCTCTATCTCACTACAGTAAAATAAAGTGTGGGGCCTACTTGATCCCAACAGCGTTCTTATTTTCCTGTAAAATTGTTCGCTTGGTTACTCCTGACAAGCGGGGCCACACTTATCATTGTGAGAATCGGCTTATTTTTGTCATGTAACATGGTCAATGGGTTTGACGTGAAAATCACTATGTCTAATGGCATTTTGAGCAAACATCTAACTTAACAATGGCATTTTTGAGATATCTAATTGCATTTTTGAGCAGGCATCTCACGGATCGATGGCATTTTTGGGTAGTTGTAACTTCTAATGGCAAAACTAAGTAGTGATACACAAACTAGTGGCATAAATAATAAGAACCCAAGAATTAAATAGGTATGCTAATTTCTTTAATAGAATTTAGCACCCCATTTAAGCACGTACTAGCTTTTTTAATAGTACTATATGCATAATTTGGCGACGAGCGCTCTCTATATGTACCACCTTTTTCCTTTAATTTCATCTTGTTAGTTTTGCTCCATGGCGCAATCCATCGATCCTACTACTGTACAAAAGTATACATTTTTTAAAAGGCTAGAGAGCAGGGCAGTCTAGCTAGGTCGGTTTCAAGAGAGGCGAGGGCCTTGTGATTTGACTACTCATTACTGCTGGAAGGCGGGGCCTTGTGATTTGACTACTCGTATAAATGTGCCAATGACCTGAGGAGGAGCAAAGAACCGTGCGGTATACTCAAGTTCTCCACTGGAGTACGACGGAGGAGCACGAAACACGGCAGCCCACAGTGCCATATCTCTACTCTCTAATCTTATTATATATTACTAGCAAGAGGCATTGTTCTATTGGCGATAAAGAATGATCTAATTTGCTAGTCATCTGATTTTAGCATTGTTTAATTCATGCCTCTCAGAGAAGGTGACACGTGCGGCGAAACACCAGAAGCAATAGAAGAAACACAGGAGCAAAAGAAGAAGGAAGATTATCACCCCAAAAAAGAAGGAAGACGCACACACACAAGTCTGGGGCGCTGCTCTCACTACATGAAGGGTTGCTGGCCGCAGAGTCATAACTGCTTCTTCATCGCCTCCACGACCTCCATCTCCTTGCGCGTCTCCTCTGCCATCTTCTTCATTCTGTCCATGACGCGGGATTTCTCGACGCGAGCCTTCATCATCTGTTCCACGGCCGCATTACGTACCTTGACAGTAGCTGGGTGCTCGATGCGGAGGTTCACCAACTCCTCCTTCTGTTCCATGGCGAGGGCCTGCAGCATCTTCATCGAGGAACTACTATTCTCATGCAGCTTCTTCCAGCCGGCGCTCTCCTCCTTCAGCAGGTCGAGCTCGTGGCAGTGCTTCGCCTTGTCCTCCTGAAGTTGCAGGATTTTGCCGGTCGCCTTCTTCTCCGAGGCAATGCTCTTCTTCAGCAGCATCACCAAGCCGGCGGTCAACTCCCCCTGCTCATTGAGCTCAGTGGGCATGTTGTCGAGGCTCTCCTTCAGCAGCTCCACCAAGCTGTGGATGAACTCCTTCTGCTTATTGAGGTGCTTATTGAGCTGATCGGGCATGCCGTCGAGGGATAACGACTGCAGCGCCGCCAGCTCGGCATGTTCGCCTCCGCGGCTAGGGCGCTCCTAGGAGCCATCACCTGCCCGTGAGAGATCTTTCGAGGTCTCTGTGTGGCAGCGAGCCCTTTTTTCCGCAGCCTTGGTTGTCGCTCCCTTGTTACGAGTAGTTCTCGACCTAGAGCTCTGCACACCGGCCATGGCAAGGACGGACGAAGAAGGAGGACTTATGAGGAGGAAGGTAGAGTAATTTTCAGTTAGGTAGTTCCCCTTTTTATAACCTAAGTACTAGCACTAGTACTAAAACCTGCATAGTGGGAACACGTTCAGGTTTGGTACGTACTGGTAGGTGTGAGCAGGCTTGCACTTAATTGTAGCACTGGTACTTTGGAATGTGATGGGAACAAGGTAAATATTAATTGATGGTTTTGGTTTCGTGGCCCGTAATGGCTCCCGATGAGTTTAGTTGAACATAATTTTCAAGTACTCCAATGAGTTTAGTAGAACATAAATTGTTTAACATAAAAAATATATCATTAAAAAATAGAATATTTGAAGTTTGTAATGATATATTTTTCGTAATGTATGCCTCTTATTAAGTTGGTCAAATTAACGACCTAGGTACACGTGCAAGACTTGTAAACTGAGTTAGAGGGAGTAGGACACTGCTCAAATGCGGTCGCACAAGTCAGTGATGTAACTCGTCGTACATGTCAGACCAAGCCGATGCGTGTCCGTTCGGTGAGGCGCGGGTCTGACCGACCGTCTGTTGGTGCGACCGACCGTAAAGTACTTATGCGATGGAGACTTCTGGTTGTGGCTTCGGTTGATTGTCACGACCAAGCATTCTAAAACTAGTGATAAATCAATTACCATCTTTTTCCAAACGACCAAGTATTTTTCACAGGAAAACAATACATATAGATGGAGTGATTGTCAGGGTTGCAAACCGACATGGCGTTGCAAGTTCACTGCAGCAGCAACCGACTAGGTCACTGCATTGCTGGCGGGGAAGGAGGGCAGCTCACCTCGCCTACGATGCATGCCCAGCGGCGCCGCCGCAACTGGTCTCGGGATTTGGCTTCTCCTACCGCCCATTTGAACAGTTGCACCGGCTGCTCATGCCATTGTGCAGGCATGCGCGTTCTTTCCTCCGCAGTCGACTCCGTGAATATGATCTCTGCCATTAGCCCTAGCTTGAAATCAACGCGACGCTGCCAGATGCTGACATCCCTCATCATCTCTACCCTGAGATCGACTTGCGCCTCCGGCTTATGCTGCGCCAGGCGCAGCTCCTTGGAACTTCTCTCCAATCGATGCGACGGTTCCTCGATCTGATTTGCCCTTGCTGCCCACCACCTGAAACACAGCCCTGGCATGTCCTCCGCCGCCACCGATCTGTGATTCCAGAGCAATGGATCCCCTCTAACACACATGTGGGTTTCGCTCAAAGGCGGTAGTGCTGCGGGCCGCAGCAAGAGGGCAGACCGCGGGATCCTAGGATCTAAGGGATTATCCATGGCAGGATCCTCCATGGCGGGATCCGGTGGGCGAGACGGGGAGGCGAGCCTAGGCGCTGGGAGAGCCCTACGAGGCTAAGATAAAGATAGTACTACTCCACTCCATCCATATTTAAATACAAAGGCCACCAACAGTAGCCCTGGCAAAAATTGATCATGCTGCCTGCGTCCTGGTTTGTTGGCCCCCTTTTTTTGTGCCACTTTTTATGGCATGCATAAATATTATGTTACTTACAAATATGGTCAAAATTTGGCACAAAATACGAAGGAGACCAATGGAAGTACTGGCACCCCATGATTTAACTACTCGGATGCGCGCAGTGGAGTAGTAATGTCTTTCTTCCGCCCTCACGTCCACTCAATTTGCATGCGCTGTATTAATTGACCATCAATGAAATGAAGGACTTTACACGCGTCAAATTATCACATGGGGTGGATCTTCGTACAAAAATGTGTCGCCCCGTGTACCCGCGTGTGCGTGCGAGGGAATGAGTGTGTGCGTGGCGTGCATGCACATCTTCGCTTCGTGCATGTACCGCCAGTGTGGCTCAGAGAGGACGAGTACATTCTTCTGGAAGCAGCATCACGTCACTGTGATCAATCCACACAAGGAGGTCGCGACAACGCCTCCACATGTGCCACGTAGCTTCATGAACTATAAGAGAGACACTGTGTAGCGTGCCATTGGAATTCTAATTTACGTGTTTGCACGTACTTGAAGTACTAGTAAGGTACACGTGCATTGCACACATCAGATTTGGCAACCAAATTATGAATAAATACCACACTATAGCATGTAAGCTCTGAGTCATATATGCCTGATGTAGACCTTCGTTTAATTCTTATAGTTCATCTCATTCAAAATAAATTAGTTTTTATAAAAAATCTAGGGCCTCTTTGATTCGTAGGATTTCCAAAATGCGGGAATAGGAAAAACATGGGATAAGAGTGGAATGTCGTCTTGAATCCTACAAGATTGTACGAGTGTTTGATTGTGCATAGAAAAAATGCAGGATGCTTTTAAAGGGGTTTGAGTGTATGGGATGTTTCCTATGAAATCTAGTGCAAATGAATCCTATGGAAAAATTTCTATGGTTTACAATCCTATGAATCAAACAACCAAGATAGGAAAAATTCCTAAGGATTAGAATCCTCCAAAATTCCTTTGAGAATCCTTTGAATCAAAGAATCCCTTAATCTATTTTATGATTCGTGGAATTGTGCGTTGTAAAGCATAAAGTAAAAACAAATAATGGAAATTCAACTAGAAAAAAGTTTGGGCAGTTATGATATGGAAGATTCTAGAACAAAGGAGAAGCACTTGTGTTTTGAGGTTTGTGCATTATGCTTAAGTTCAACCATGGAGTCTGCTAGATTGTACATGTGGCAAAGTCCGGTGGGGGGCTAGAAGATGGTGCGAGGGGCCAAGTGTAGGGAGACTATGAAGGAGTGCACATGTCCGAGATCGATATTTGAAGAGAGGGGGCGAGAACGTGCACTGTTGCACGCAGTGGCGGAGCCATGAAAAATAAATGAGCTATGGGGCTAAGCATTGCTAATCCTTTACGAGGAGGGCCAATTCATCAACTTAAACCATTTTACCAGCAATTGTCTAATGATCACATTCATATTAGCCTCGATATATAGTGATGTGAGGGGGGCAAGGCCCTTGCTGCCCCTGTCTTTGCCACTGTGCGCGCGTCTAAGAGATGAAGCGGAGGCATGGATGATGAGAGGGGGACGTTGGATATATAATTAATGTGGGTGTATTAGCTATGTAATCCTATATAGAGAGGTATAGATTGATCGATGTGGACGTGGGAAAGAGGGTGAGACCTCACTAGATATATAGATTGATCGATTTGTGTGGAAAACTGTGAAAGACCTAGCTATATATACATACACATAGAGGAACATCGATCGTTGCACATGCACGTGAGAGATAAAGAATGCCCGATATGATGGAGAGGGGGAGGTGTGTGTGTGTGTGTGTGCATGCATGGGAGACCGACCTGAAGAAAAAGATTGCATTTGTGTGATGGATAATGCCGACTGGTACTGTGTGTGCATGCATGCACGAGAGAAAGTTAGTGGTACAATTATAAAGAGAAAATGACTGTGTGGGTGTAAAAGACCAGGTGACGTCATAATCAATGTAAAGTAGAATTCAAATATTTGTATAAGAGATCATGATGTTTGGAACCCATGAATGCATGAATATAACTGAGATATGCGTGGTGTGGTTTGGAAACGAGCATGTTGTACTGTATACACATTGAACAAGGTCAGACTGATTTGTATTTGAGATATCGATGGCAGACATCGTTTGGCCACATTGCATCCGTGCATGGACACACTATTCTAATTGGAGATGATGGGTGGCTTTCGCATCACATATCTATATCTATACCCCTATATATATATATTATATTTTATATTTTTTATATAGTGTGCGGATAACTTTAACTTTGAAAGATTGTCGTTGGATGAGGCCAATCCGATGATGCAGAGATGACAAATTTGAGCACAACTGGCCGTTGGATATCATCTAGATTCCACCAGATTTTGCCACATGTACAATCTAGAAGACTCCATGGTTGAACTTAAGCATAATGCACAAACCTCAAAACACAAGCACTTCTTCTTTGTTCTAGAATCTTCCGTATCAGAATTGCCCAAATGTTTTTCTACATGATTTGCCATTATTTGTTTTTACTTTATGCCTTACAACGCACAATTCCAGGAATCTTAAAATAGATTAGCTTTCTTATAAAAACTAGATGATTTTGAATGAAATGAACTATAAGAATTAAACGAACATCTACATCATGCATATATGACTCAAAGCTTACATGCTATAATGTGGTATTTATTCATAATTTGGTTGCCAAATCTCATGCGTGCAATGCACGTGTACCTTACTAGTCTAAATGGTGTTTGTGTGTGTGTTGTGCTTGTTAAACACATTGTACGTAGTATATCATACGTGGTTTAGATTCCGAACATCTAGCTAGAGCATACATGTACTATGATTCGAATTCAACATAAAATGGATACATATATTTGAATTTGAGATCGTATGTACATGTAGTTCATATTTATATAGGAATTTACTTCTCCTATATTCATGTCATGTGTTGTGAAGATAATATTTAGATGGTTGTATAGCTAACCCGAATACAATCCCATTCAAACAGGGAAAATGTACTCAAATTTAGTCCATATGCTAGACAACACACATTGTTTTTTTATTGTTGAGGGAAGTGCAAATTGTTTTGGTACTGTACATGTTATGTTTGTTGTCCTGATTTTTTAGTTTTTTTTGTTGTATTTGAATGCATTTCTAGTAATATAGGAAAATGGGACATAGCTCTCTCTCTCGTGATGAGGTGCGAATTGTCTTTTTTTTGGGTACACATTAAGCTTGTTCTCCCGAAATTTCAAGCCACGCCTTGTTATGCCGAAATTTCAAGATAGCGTCTCTGTCTATCGTGCTACGAAACTCCCGCCTCTTCAACCCGTGCCTTGTTACCTTGAAATATTTAAGATATATCTTTGTCTCGTTGTGCTCCGACAACTCCCTCCATCTCAACCCGCGCCTTCCTATTCCAAAATTACAACGCGCGCGAAAACTACCACCTCCTGTGAAATCCCGACACGCGAAATGCCCGTGATACCCCTGAACCGAAAGAACCGCCTAGGTCAAATCGATGGGGGTACTTTTGTAACTTACCCCACATTTCAGACAAGCGCGTTCCTAAGCCATGGTTCCCCACTCCCATCCCATCCGCCCACCCATTTGTACACCGAGGCCACGAAAACCTGCGAAGCCCCAGACCCTCCTCCGTCCGCCACCCAGCCGGAGCCTCTTCCCCGACAACATCGTCCACAGCAACACCTCGACGTCCCTCATCCACCGTACTGGATGAGGATCCGTCGTCGATCTCGTCGTCCCACCGGTTCAGCCACCCCGTCCTCCACCTCCAAGGAGCTGCCCCGACGTTCCCCTCGTCTTTCGCGCCACCTCCATTCCCACACCGCCGTCTTCGCCTGCACCACCGGAAGAGCATCATCATCACCGTTTCCTCGGATGAAGCCGAGGCCTAATCGGCGCCACCAAATAGGTTGTACACTAATCGCCGGATTTTCTTCTTCATTCGATCTCATGATGCTGCCAGCGCTCGGTCCTGAGCCGACACGGCGCGACTCCATCCACGGCGGCGGCGCTGGCCACTTCCTCCATGGTGTCGCTCCCTCGGCGCCGACGTCCACATCAGTAGGAGCTGCTGCTGCTTTAGCTCTCGCTCGCGCTGCTGCTCTGCTCTTGCTCTCGGTCCCCTGCTTGGTCTGCTCTTGCTATTGCTCTTGCTCGCGCTACTGCTCTCGCTCTTGCTCTTGCTTGCGATGCTGCTCCGATTTAGCTACACTTCAGTCGACTGAATCGACTTTTGGGTCAGTTGATTTTCAGGGGGTGGGGGGGGCTCACCGGAGTTAAGGAAGAACCAGCCGCAGCGGGGAGGGGGCTCGCCGGAGAGCTACCCCACTATCTATCTTAGGGTTCAGGGTGGGGGCGGTGGTCTCCGGCGGCGGTAGGGCAATGGCGTGGGGATCGCCGGAGAAAAATCTCGGCATAGGGGAGGGGGCTAGAGGGATGGCCGGGGCGGCGGCGGACCGGCCGTGGGGAGTGGTTTCAGTTCAGGCGGGGTGGCGCACCACCGACCGCGGGCGGCGGGGGGCGGCTGTTTGGCCGGTGGTGGCTGGCGGCTCAGGGGGTGGAGGTTGAAGATGAATTGCAGGCCCTTGATTTCGAATCCAACGGCTGGAAAATCGACTGACCAGAGATGAAAAAGTCAGTCGACTGACATGTAGCCTCACTTGATGCTGCTACACGACCAGCTCCCCCGGCTCTCGCACGCGCTGCTGCTGCTGCTTTTCTGCTACTAGTGCGTTCAGTTTTGACAGCAAAATTCAGTTTCGACAGTTAAGTTCAGTTTCAACAGTTAAATTCAGTTTTGACAGTTAAGTTCGGGGATGAGCGGTGATGTATTTTACATCTAGCACTTTGTGGTTATGTATTTTACGTCATCTATTGGAGATGCTATTAGAATTCCACTCAGGTTAACGTTGTCTCTCCTGTCCTGCTTCAGCCTCGGCGTCATACAACTCACCGAAGCTGCTCCAACGACGAAACCCTCCATCACAGTGGAGCAGTACCCTGGGCTCCATCTCAAGATGCCTAAGATCTTCTTCCCCTCCTCCGACAGTCAAGTCAGCCGGATCATCCTCACCAACCAACCCAATCACGCCGAGATCGACATGGCTTTGCCAAAGAGGTTGTACACTTGTTGCATCTCTTTTTTACTCTACATGTTATATATATTGTCCACTGAGCACACGCAGTAACGTGAAATACGATTAGTTTCTCCTACTATATGACAAGCAGTGAGGTACCAGGCAACTTAGCTATCCGTGATGGACTCTCTTGAACGCCATCATTATTAATCTCTGTGCATTTGAGTTGTGCATTTGTCGATGGGCCTGGGAGTTGAGCTATTAGGGTAGTGGCCTGGGTCCAAAGTAACAGAAGTAGCACAAAAACATTTTTTGACTGTAGGCTTTTCCTTGATCAAGCCTGCCTACTAGAATCGCAAGTGCTTGAAAGGAAAAGTGAAGGAAAACATAGGAATTGGAAAGTTTCCTATGGTACTACTATTCATGAATTTAGTTCAAAGGAAAATTGTAGGATTTGTTCCTTTAGTGTCTCCTCGAAAGAAAAACCATAGGAATTTTAATTTCCACTTGTCCTCCTTGTCAAATTCCTATTCATGAAGCACAAGACAATGAGATAGTAGCATAATAGCATTATAACCGTACATTTTCTTGTGGTTTGACTTAATCTCACCTTGCTTCTTTGCATCTTGTGATCTTCCAATTCTTGTGAATCAAACACCCAGATTGGCATAAATCCTGTGTTTTTAAATTCTCTGTTTTGCACGTTCATTCCTATCCTATTCCTGTCTATTTCCTATCCCTGCATTGTTAGAATCCTCAAATTCAAACAAGCCCTTACACAATTACTTCTGTTACAGATATGTGTCAAAGAAAACCTTGTGTGGTTTGTCCTGCTCCTGCTGCGCTGTGTTCCTCCCCAGCTCAGCTACTCCAACGACGGAAGGGTTCACCACAGCAGGGATCTACTCTCCAGACTGTCTTTTGCCGCCTCAGATCTTCTTCCCCGCCGCCGGCAGCCACGATAACTGCATTACCATCATCAACTGAGCAGATGACCTTGAGGACTACACGGGTCCACAAGAGAGGTCACACTCTTCCGTGTCTGCTTATGTTATGCATCGCTTAATATGATGACATGCTACTTTATCACCGTGTTCACCTATTAGACTCCGAGTCAGGTCTAAACTAATGCTGAAACTTGAGTTTTTAAATGGTTGTGCGGTACATATTGGGGCATCAATCACTATTATGTGTCTACTATCTTGTTAATCTCGGGTGTCTACTATGAGTTTCATGTTGGGTGCAAACAAACATTAAAGGAGCCATTATCTGTATTTTTTAACTAAAGCTATTATCTGCCTGCTATTATTGGTTTTGGGTCTATCCACAGTTTGCTACCATCACTCTGGATTTGTGCATGCACTCCTTACATAATCTCACTATGTTTTATTCCTATGCATGTCAGTTATTGTACACAATGGAACTGAACATGTAGAGCAAAAGAGACGAGCCTTGTGTGGTAATAAAGTTTCATGCAGACGTCGCTCCATGGTGGGCGCAAAGGCAGCCCCTCCACCCATTTCGAATCGTAATCAAGAGGAAGATAACTGTTCTGAGGGGGGATTGAGAAGGAGAAGACCACTCCTATTTACCCCCTGAGGTCTTCGCTCTAACTTGGCATGCTGATGTTGGTAATATCATGTATATGGTGCCTTGCATTGCATACTGGATACATCAAATATGTCATCTGCTTAGTTTAGACATGCTTTGTGTCAATGCCATCTGTTTAGTTTCTTTATCGTATATGTGAATCATGCAATGCCATCTTGTTTAGCCAGGCATCATATATGTGAATTTTGCAATGCCACCCTGGTTAGCCAGTCATCTTATATGTGAATTATATCATGCCATCATTTTTTTTATTACGTGTTAAATTTGTCAACAATTTTAGTACATTCAATTACTCTTCCTGTGCATCAGCCATTCGGCACGGTCATGGAAAAATCTGAAGTGGAAACAAGGTCTTCAGAGCAGACAATGCTATCTGATGAAGCGCATGTCTTGCTGGTTACGGATAGCTCCTCAGAGGTGGATTCAGAGACAGATGACCAGTCCTATTTCCCCCCCGAGGTGCATGCTCTAACTTGGCAGGGCTATGTTGCTCATATCATGCGTATGGTATCTTGCATTGCTATGTCATTTGCTTAGTTTAGACATGCTTTGTGTGAATGCCACCTGTTTAGTGTCTAATTACCATATATGTGAATTATGCGATGCCATCTTGTTGCAAGACATTATATATGTGAATTATGCAGTGCTATCTTGTTGCAAGGCATTATATATGTGAATTATGCAATGGCATGCTGTTTAGCCAAGCGTCATATATGTGAATTATGTGATGCCGTCCTTTTTTTGTATTTCTCGTTACATTTGTGGACAATGTTTGTATATTCAACTGCTCTTCCTATGCATCAGCCATTTGAATTGGTGATGGAGAAATCTGGAGTGAAAACAAGGTCTTCAGAGTAGACAATGCTACCTGCTGAAGCAGATATCTTGCTGGTTACAGATAGCTCTTCAGAGGAGGATTCAGAGGCAGATGAGTCCTATTATCCCCCTGAGGTGTATGCTCAAACTTGGCAGGGTTATATTACTCATATCATGCATATGTTGTATTGCAATGCTTAGTTTTTACATCATATGCACAATATTGAATGCCATCTCCTTAGTTGACACATCATATATGCGATTGCCCTCTGCTCACTTGCTTAGTATATAAATCATATATTTGAATTATATCATGCCAAGATGTTTACATAGACAGCATGAATCTGAATTATGGCATGCCAACCCATTTTCTAAAGACATAATATAGTTATATCATCTCATCCTGTTTACATAGTCATCATATTTTGAATTATGTCATTCTATCCTGTTTAGTTAGCCATCATACATTTGAAATTGTGTCATGCTATCCTGTTTAATTAGCCATCATAGATGTGAAATTATGTCCTGCTATTCTGTTTGGTTAGACAACATAAATGTGAATTATTTCATGCCCTATTTTCTTCCCTACTATCCATTGCACCTGTCTATCTTACAATGTCTGTACATTCAATTACTTTTCTTGTTTACCAGCCATTTCAATTGGAGGGGGTGATGGCAGTATCTGTGGGAGTAAAAACACGGTCTTCAGAAAAGATCGTGCTACATGTCGATGCAGATAGAACCACGGTTGTACTTGCCCAAGAACCAGCCCCACCACACATAACCCAGACTCATGCAGATTGTACCCCTACCCAGTTGGACAGAGAACCAGCTACACCCCTTCTAACCCCAACCCCAGCAGATAGTAACCTAGTTCCATTTGACACAACACCGTCTCCACCACAGAGCAGCCAAACACGAGCAGTTAGTAAGGCAACTGCAGTGCCCAAAGCACGAGGACCACCACTCCGAACCCCAAGTCAACGCTTAAAGCAGAAGAAGAATTGTTCTCAGGTCAGGTTCCGTAGCTATGGTTCATACTACCTTGCTCTTGCATCACTATATTTACTCATACCAACTAATTTCAAATTGAAGGATGCAATCGAAACTCCAATGGCGCAACAGGTATGTTTTAAACCTGTTTCTTTAACGTGTTTGCTGTTGTAACTTTCTCTATGTTGATTTCAGTTTCAATTGAATAAACAGTTATGTTCTTATGCCATGCACACTCAAGTGTTGTTATTGATGTGTAGTTTCCCACACTTATATTCTGTCTATGCTGCTTTGTCTTAAATAGATATGATTCAAACTATATCTATCTTGATTTGGCAACTTAAACTAGAACGATATAGACCATACAGCGACCATACTACATAGATATATGTTTGTTTCATGTTGTTATCCTGTCCACCTTACTACTGAACTGATTTACCAAAATGAGTTTCATATGCTACACTGTAAACCTGTGATGTGTTTGTTTGTTTCTCTTTTAGAACACGGATAAAATATTGGAGAAGAGTACCCCGTTATGCAATGGTAAAGGAAGTAATGTAGATAAGGTTCAAGATAGTGAGACATCCCTGTTGGTCTCCAAGAAAGCTGATAAAAACTATATTGAAGACACTGAGACAACCCCAAAGTCCTGTCTTGATGTAGTGTTCGAGTTACTGGCTACTACTGCTGGCACCAGCTCTTCGAACTCGCTACCTGAATCAGTTCGGCTTCTTGAGTCTCAACTTCAAGTTGGAGGACATCGATCAGATGTGATGCAAAAGGAAGCCGAAGGCCTGAGGAAGTCCCTGCAGAATTTAGATGCATACTTTCTGGTGCAACAGCAAGTGCTGGAGGATTTAAGCGCCAAACAAGAGAAAGTTAGTAAGCTTTCTAAGCATCTTGCCAGCATTATGGGTACCCAGGATATTGTTTCTTGAGCTCTTCTAAAGTTGTTTCAGTTCTGGACTTGTTTTGCTGCGGCGTTTATTTGCACTGGTCGCCAATTTTGACAGCCAGTGTATATGATATGCTGCTTTGTTCCCTATATTTGCATTGGTAGCGAACTTTGATGCCCAGTGGATGTAATATGTGTAATAGCCGTGATAGCCTAGCGTACATTGCTTGCTTATTTATTTCCTTGTTCTCTTGTTTATTTGTTTGCTTGTAATCAGTGCAGTTCTTTTTCCGCGGTTTGCTAGTGGCCGCAATAACCTATTTTTTAAAACTAGGCCACAATAGCCATGGGCTACATATTTAATGTAGTTACCATGGGCCTCCTACGGGCCGTAGAAACAATGGGCCTTCTAAGGGCCGTAGAAACAATGGGTCTTCTATGGGCCGTAGCATCAATGGGCCTTCTACGTGCCGTATGATCGATAGGCCAAACATGGGCCAATAACAGACCGCATTATGGGCCGTAAACGGGCTAGATTTGGGATCGTCCATTCATGGGCCGACAATAACAGGTCATCGTTAATCGGCCGTATTTGATGACGTTATGAAAACGGCCCAACGGAGTAACGGGCCGCAAACGGGCCGATTGTAACCACGGGCTGAATTTGGCCCACAAGGAGAAAAGGATGACGGGCCGTAAGTAACCGAATGCTGGAAATGAGCCCAAGAATAAATGGGCCCTGAGAAGGCCAAAAGATAACACGGGTTGGAAACGGCCCAATGGAATAATGGGCCGTTAATGGGTATAAAGGGGTACACTGTTCATTGCGGGCCAGATTTACCACGAGCCGTTAATGGGCCAAGCACTACTGGAATCAGCTAATTTGCCATCTGCCAGCTCTTTGCCGTCTGCTAGCTGACGGCAAAGAAGCTCTTTGCCATCAGCTGCACGTAAGCGGACGGCAAAGAAAAGGCTGACGGCAAAGAAGCTCTTTGCCATCAGCCACCTCTTTGCCGTCCGCCAGCAGACGGCAAAGAATCTTAGCCGTCCGCTGGCAGACGGCAAAGAGTGTGGTGGCCCCCACCCCCCGCTCATTTGAAAAAATCTTAACGGCCCACCTCTTTGCCGTCCGCTAGCAGACGGCAAAGAGGCAAAAAGGCGAACGGCAAAGGCTGGCTGACGGCAAAGAGGGCACTTGCCTAACGGCAGGTACCCCCCCGCCCGTTACTCACTTCGTCCTCGCGCGCCCTTCTCCTCCGACCCCGCCGCCGCCGCCCGCCGCCCCGTCGCCCCCGCCGCCCCGTCGCCCCGCCGCCCCGGCTCCCCGCCGCCCCACCGCCCCGTCGCCCCCCCGCCCCGGCCCCCCGCCGCCCCGCGCCCCACCGCCGCCCCGGCCCACAGCCGCCCCGGCCCCCCGCCGCCCCGCGCCCCCCGCCGCCTCCTCCACCGCCCCGCCCCGGCCTCTCGCCGCCCGGGCCCCCGCCGCCCCGCCTCCTCCACCGCCCCGCCCCGGCCCCCCGCCGGCCGGGCCGCCGCCGCCCCGCCTCCTCCACCGCCCCGCCGCGGCCCCCCGTCGCCGGCCCCTTCCCGACCCGTCGCCGCCCCCCACAGTGAGCCCCTCGATCCCATTTTTTTTCTTTTTTTTTCTTTTTTTCTGTTTAGATAAGGTTTTTTAGTTTAAGTTTTTTCAGTTTAGAATTAATTAGTGTAGGTTATTTAGTTTAATTAGTTTAGGTTTAATTAGTTTAAATAGTTTAGTTTTAATTAGTTTAGGTTTTTAGTTTAGGTTTTTAGTTTAGGTTTAGGTTAAGTAGAAGGGGGAAGAAGAAGAAGAAGAAGAAGAAGAGGAGGAGGAGAAGAAGAAGAAGAAGAAGAAGAAGAAGAAGAAGAGGAGGAGGAGGAGGAGGAGGAGGAGAAAGAAGAAGAAGAAGAAGAAGAAGAAGAAGAAGAAGAAGAAGAAGAAGAGGAGGAGGAGGAGGAGGAGGAGGAGAAAGAAGAAGAAGAAGAAGACGGGGGATGAGAAGAAGTAGAAGAATGAGAAGAAGTAGAAGTAGTAGAAGAATGAGAAGACCCCCTGACCCCCTGACCCCCCAACCCCGACACCACACCCCGACACCACACCCCGACACCACACCCCGACCCTGAGCCTGACCCGACACCCCGACCCCGACACCGACACGGCTCCCCGACCCCGACCCGGCACCCCGACCCGACACCCCGACCCCAAGACCCCGAGACCGACACGACACCCGACCCCGACACGGCACCCCGAGACCGACACGACACCCCGACCCCCGACACCCCGACACCCCGACCCCGAGACCCCGACCCCGACCCCGACCCCGACACCCCGACCCCGAGCCTGACCCGACACCCCGACACCGACACGGCACCCCGACCCCGACCCGGCACCCCGACCCCGAGACCCCGACCCCGACACGGCACCCCGAGACCGACACGACACCCCGACCCCCGACACCTCCCGAAAAGGTGTTCTTTGGCCTTCCAGAAGCCGACGGGGTCATATATTTGTGAATTATTAGTTAGGTCATATATCTTTTGATTTTGTTATGAAAAACATCATATATAATTGTGTTGATCGGGTAGTTTTAAATGTGCAGTTGTTTCATCGCTGCGAGGTTTGGTGTTCGACGACCTCGCCGTGCGTTTGACGAGCTCTGCCCCTTCGTTCGTGGGTGAGCACAAATGACATGTCCTCCTCCCCCATTAATTATTTGATCTATTCCGATGAAACTTGATAGCTAGATATATATGTGTCTTGAATCATCAGTATGCGTAACCAATATGTGTCTCCCGTTCGAAAGCGTCATAGTTATAAATATGCATGCATTTGCATATTTATAACCTTGATCCTTTCGAATTGTCCAACGCTATCCATGGACAGCCCGAGTATGTTTAGATTGGGTTCATTTTCCCATATGCTTTGCTCCGGATCCGACGCATAAATTTCGTCAGTGCCTCCCCTGTTGTTCTCCGGGTACACATCCTCTCTGTTTATTGCAGAGACGTGTATCAGGAGAACAGCGGGGAGGTGCTGCCGAAATTTTGCATAGGATCCGGGGCATAGCATGGGAAAATGAACCCAATCTAAACATACTCGGGTGGGATTAGGACCTAGCATTACCTATTAGAGTGTAGGTTGCATGGACGTAATAAAATTGACAAAGTAGATCAACTGATGAATACATACATGCTGAATTATATATATATATATATATTTGCTGTGTGTCTAGTAGCTCTGAAAGTCAAGATGAGTGATCGTGCGTGGATGTACACCGGTCACTCTGGTCAGAACAAATGGAGCACTGAATGGTTCACAAAAACCAAGGGGTTTGTGCGAGCCGCATTTGCAAATGGCCAGAGGAAAACCTGGTGCCCCTGTTTACGGTGCGGCAATTGGGAAAAGAGGACAGAGGCTGAAATGGGCAAACACCTGCAGAAGAGTGGTTTTACGCCCGATTATACGGTGTGGACATTTCATGGTGAGTCTGCCCAACGTGACCGAGCTGAGGTGGATCGTCGTCGCACCGACGAGCATGGTACCGGGATGGAAAACATGGTGCAAGACTTTGATGATGCTCGGGATTCGGACGAGGAGATGGAGGAATCTGCAAAGGCCTTCAATGAAATGTTGGAGTCTTCAAAACGTCCGCTCCATGAGCACACTGAGCTTTGTCAGTTGGATGCCATCTCACAAGTAATGGCTCTGAAGGCTCAGTTCAACTTGGGCAGAGAATGCTACGATGCAATGATGACAGTATTTGGACGCTTTCTACCCAAAGGCCATGTAATGCCTGCAAACCTGTACCAGTCGGACAAAATCCTCCGTGCACTGAAGATGCCCTATGATAAGATACATGCCTGTGAGAAAGGATGTGTCTTGTTTAGGCTTGACTATGCGGACTTGAACTATTGTCCCATTTGCAAGTCTTCCAGGTATGTTGTGGTAGACAACGGTATGGGTGAGAAGACACAGACCAAAATCCCCGTTAGTGTTCTTGGTATATGCCAATCGTACCAAGACTTCAACGTCTTTTCATGGTCGAAGAGACGGCCAGACAGATGACATGGCACAAAACGGGCAAAAGAACCGAACTAGATGCAGATGGGAATCTGATGATTGTACACACATCGGATGGTGTTGCGTGGAAAAAGTTTGATGAATTACATGGTGACAAAGCGGCAGATCCGAGGCATCCTCGAGTCGGCATCAGCACGGATGGGTTCAGTGTGTTTGGTATGACGGCAGCCCAATACAGTTGTTGGCCCGTATTTGTCTTTCCACTCAATCTCCCCCCCGGACAGATTATGCAAAGAAAGAACATTTTCCTGACGTTGATAATTCCAGGGCCCAACTATCCGGGGAAAAATATGAATGTGTACATGCAACCGCTTAAGGACGAATTGCAAGAAGCCTGGGATAATGGGTTCAAGACATACGATGCCTATAGCAAACGGAACTTCATAATGCGTGTCTGGTACATGTACTCGACGCATGACTTGCCGGCGTATGCGCTATTCGTTGGCTGGTGTGTGCATGGAAGGTTCCCGTGCCCCACATGCAAGGGAGCTCTTGAGTTTCGTTGGCTTCAGGCCGGTCGCAAGTTTTCTTGCTTCGACATGCATAGACAGTTCCTGAATCCTCGCCATAAGTTCAGGAAAGACAAGAAGAACTTCATCAGAGGTAGAGTTGTCAAAAACTCTGCACCACATGCATTGACAGGCCAACAGACCCTGGATCAGTTAAACGCTCTCGAGCCAGATCCAGAGCGTCCAGGGTACTTCAAGGGGTATAATTCTAAGCACGCCTGGACTCACAAAACATGCTTATGGGATCTGCCTTACTTCAAAGACCTCCTTTGCCCACACAACATCGACGTGATGCACACTGAGAAGAATATCGCTGAGGCACTTTTTGGTACATTGTTCGGCATAGATGGGAAGTCAAAGGATAATACTAAGGCTAGAGTCGATCTGGAGGCGCTATGTGATAGGCCGTTACAAAACATGAAAGAACCGAAAGGAAAGCAGAACTGGACGAAGCCAAAGGCATGGTTCAATCTTGGAAGGCCAGCTATGAGGGAAATTATCTTGTGGGTGAAAATGCAGTTGATGTTCCCCGATGGGTATGCAGCGAATCTACAGAGGGGAGCCAGTCTTGATAAATTGAAGATATTTGGTCTCAAGAGTCATGATTGGCACATATGGATTGAGCGGGTAATGCCGGTGATGTTGCGTGGCTTCATCCCTGAGGATGAATGGCTAGTACTGGCAGAACTCAGCTATTTCTTCCGTGTTCTTTGTGCGAAAGAACTATCGCCTGGCGTGCTAGAAGAAATGGAAGAGTTGGCGCCGGAGTTGATCTGCAAGTTAGAGAAGATCTTTCCACCGGGCTTCTTTAATCCAATGCAACATTTGATTTTGCATCTCCCGACCGAGGCAAGATTGGGGGGGGCCGTGCAAAATCGTTGGTGCTACCCAACTGAGAGGATGCAGAAGACGCTTCGACAAAAATGTAAAAATAAACGTAGAATTGAAGCATCGATGGCTGAGGCATTCATCACTGAGGAGGCGGCAAACTTCGTGACAGCACACTACGAAGCCAAAAATCGCCATTTGCATAATCCGAAGCCTCGGTACAATGCTGACGACCCTAAAAAGGGTGGATCCAACCTCAGCCTATTCAAAGGGAATCTCGCACCAGCCAGTGTTTCAAATCCAGTATCTTTGGATAACGAACAATGGCGGACCATTTCGTTGTATATCTTCAACAACCTGATAGAAGTGCGGCCGTACATCGAGTAAGTTCTCGGTACATAGTTTCGCAACTTCTATTTCCTTTGAACTGCTCTTATTCCTGGATATTTCATACAGTCGATACGTCGCCTTATTCTCGTATGGAGCGGTGATCCAAAAGGATTCTGTCGAAGAGTATGAGCTTCTCGCAAAGCAAGGAGGCGGCTATCCCGGTTTCATCTCTTGGTTCAAACAAACGGTAATTTCTATTAGACTTGTAGGCTAATTTGTAGGCGGCTATCCCGGTTTCATTCGCTAATTTGTGCGTAATGCAACAATCCTTTCATATTAAACTTGTAGGCTAATTCAGAGTCTATGGACGCCGAATTGAGACAAGTCGCTAATGGTTTTGACTATAAGGTCCGTTCATTTGACAAATACGACATCAACGGGTATCGCTTTCGTACCTATGGCAAAGAGCTATCTATGGCCGACCGAAAGTCTACAAATTGTTGTGTATCTGCTATCGGCGAAGGAGGTACCGAGTATTATGGGAGAGTTGAAGCAATTTATGAACTTCTATTCTATGGTGAAAACCCACCGAATGTCGTAGTCTTCAAATGTTATTGGTTTCAGCCGAAGGAGACTAGAAGGACACATGAACATATAGGGCTAGTTGAAATCAACCAAAGCACCCATTTAGATGTTCCTGATGTCTATATTATGGCTCAACAGGCGACCCAAGTATTCTATCTACCGTGGGCCTGCCAAACTAATCCAAATTTGAAAGGTTGGGATGTCGTTTATGAAGTGCCGCCACGTGCTAGACTATCTCCCCCAAAGGAAGAGGATTATGAACCTCACATTAACCCAGACACATATGAAGGAGAATTCTTCCAAGAGACACGTCTTTCCAAAAAGCGTTTCAAGAACCGCTATACTTCACCCCAAAACATTGAAGTAGACAGCCACAGTGAATCCGACATCACCCCAGAGGAGGAACAAGAAGAGCCGGAACAAGAAGAGGTTACTGCTGCGGATGACCTGTCATTGCTTCACTGATTACATCAAGGTGGCCTTGCACATGTTGATGCCACTGAACCCTATGAGCCCGTCATTGATTATAGTGATGATGATGATTATGCATTTATTGATGATACTGATCGAGATTATTAGTAGTGTCAGGTATTAAATTTTTTAATGTTGTACTTGATGATGATACACTTAAGTGATACACATATTATTATTCATGTCGGTCTTTTTTTTATGTTGTACTAATTTCGTTTACTGTTTGTCATGGCAGGTGTTGAAAGATGGTGGGCGCTGGTCGGGAGCGCGCCAAGGCCCCTTCTTCGTCGGCGCGTGGTCTGAGGTCTTCGATTCCAGACGTACCTCTCCGCCGAGCGTTGTTGGACAGTATGTCCACACCGCCGGGCCCCCCTTCGTCGACCGCGGTGCCCAGCAGGGGACGAGGTAGGAAGAGAGGAGGTGGGGCACGTGGTCGCGGGAGAGGAGGTAGGGTGACTGCTAGGGCACCTTCCTCGACGCCACCCCCAGCTGTTTCACCCGAGCACGTGACTGCTAGGGTGGGCTCGTCCGAGGAGGAGGCTACATGGACTCCGGTCCACGAGCCTCCGGTCCACGGGTCTTGGGCCCACGAGCCTCGGGTCGACTGGCCTTCGGCCCACGAGAGTTCGGCCCACGAGACCCCGGAGGAGCACACGTCCGGATGGGGTACCTGGCCGGATCAGCCCGAGGAGCCGAGTGGCCATGCTGGTGATGGCGGGGAGCCGACTGATCTTGAGGAGGAGGGTGGCACCGTGTACCAGCGTGGTGCTACACGGCTCCCGTCCGTGCCGGCGACCCGCGAGCAGAGGTGGTTGATCTTCCCTGATGGGGAGAGGTACGTAAGTGCATTTAATATTTTTGTACCTTCTGCATTCACGTTTCTTCAAATAACTAATGCGTTGGCCTTGTCATGCTGCAGGGGTTGGGACCACCATCATAGTGTCTGCCGACCCAACTCCGTCCTTGGAGTTCTTTGCTGGCAAAACTTCCCGGGGTTTGTCACGTTGCCTGGTGAGGGTCGGCTTCCAGAGCTTGGGTTGAGCTGGGAGCACTACGTGGCTGCCCCGGCCCCGCCGGATGTCATTATCGACGGTGTCTTGTGCGACACGAGGGCAAACATGGTGATCAGGACGTTCTGGGTAATTTCTCCTTTACACATTTCAAAATCTTCAACTAGCTAGTTATTAATTGTACTAATCAATATTGTCTCATTTGATTGCAGACATTCTACAGGTGTGAGGAGGGATATGAGGAGGACAGCGCAAATGTTATCCAGAACGTCTGCAAGCGCCTACTCCAGAACTTAGGGCACGAGGCTCGGGTGCAGGCTGTTCGAGACTACTACGCCTTGCGTGGTATCAAGAAGACCAAGCCGGCGTGCCGCGATAAGTTCCTGAGTAAGGAGCAGTACATGAAGGTAATTCTTAAGGCCTTCTACTTAAGTTCCTTCATTTAGTAATTCTTAGCCGTAGCGCTCAAGTTTCTATTTGCTAACTTAGGCGCCTCCGAGATGGTGTGCGGATCGGATGGATTGTTGGGAGGTGTTGGTCGATGAGTGGTGCTCACAAGAATGGCTAGCCCTCCACAACCAGGCCAAGGACAAACGTGCCCAAATGGAAGGTGTGCCACACCATCAAGGCAGCTCCAACTTATATCAGTTCGGGCGCAACTGGGTATGTGGTTTGCTTCATGATTCATGCAATTCATTCATCATGCTAGCTTGAGCCCTTTAATTACTAATTTTCATTGTTTCTCTCTTTCAGGCACGCTACAATAAGGCGGATAAGGTGCCGGAGGTGTACGACCTGTATGCCATGGCCCACACTGGCTCTTTCAAGAAAGTCAAGGCTTTCTCTCAGTCTGACCTCGATGATGCAAACAACTTCACCAACATCTCCTCCCACAACAAGCTCGTGAGATATAGAGATGAGGGGAAGGCGAGGAAAGGGGAGGACTTTAACCCGAGCCAGGGTCCCACTGATCCAGAGCTGGTGATGATATCTGGTGGCGGGAGGTCCCATGGCTCCATAGCCATTGGAGATGGACTTATCCGTTGTCCTAGCACTCTCCCGGAGATCAAGGCGCGCCAGTCGAGCTCCGCTCCTGAGATAAGGCCTCGTGAACGGCCAGTGCAACTCGCCATCAAGGTTAGTGATACGTACTCAGTTATCTTTCTCCATTACATTGTGTGCGCTTCCATCAATGATTACAAATGGTCATGTGAGTGGTGTTGCAGGCTGCTATACAGACTGAGAGAGATAGAACGGAGAAACTTCTGGCGGAGGCAGCGGAGAGGCAGCGGGAGATGGAGGAGAGGACGAGAAAGATGATGGAGGAGGAGAGGGCACGGAATGACATGCAGGCAAGGGCCATGTACGAGCTCCTTGTGGTAAGTTTCTTCTGCAGATTACTTGCTAGTCTTAACATTTGAGTCTCATTACTAACTAGTATGACTCTGTTCTGAAAACCAAATGTGCAGTCTGTGTGCGAGAAGTCCGGTCAGCCCGCTCCGCCGATGCCAGTGATTGCTCCTGGGAGCACGGTGAGTTTAGTTTGAATGGACATTACTTGGTAGTCTTAACATTTGAGTGTCGTAATGCTAACGAGACATTGGAAATGATCTTTGGTGCAGCTTAACTCCAGAAACGCATCGCACGATCCTTCTCCAGGTAGCGGCACTAGCCACCCCACTCCTACACCTCCCTGATCACGGTAAGTTTCTCTAGTGTTTTGCTTAACAAATGCATAAAGACCTAGACTTAGCTTTATTTCCTCCTATATGCTTACCATAATGACCTAGAGTTAGCTTATTTTCCTCCAAAATGACCCATTTTACCTAGGTTAGCTTATAAATGATGCAGTTCATCCAAGTTAGCTCAAAAATGACCCCTTTTACGTAGATTAGCTCCTAAATGATCCATTTTACCTACGTTAGCTTTAAAATGGTCCATTTCACCTACGTTAACTCCAAAATGACCCATCTTACCTAATTTAGCTCATAAACGATCCATTTCAACTAATTTAGCTCATAAACGATCCATTTGACCTAAGTGAGCTAAAAAACGATCCATTTCACCTAAATTAGCTCTTAAATGATCCATTTCACCTAAGTTAGCTGAAAAAGATCCATTTCAACTAAATTAGCTCAAAAATGATCCATTTCAACAAAGTTAGCTCAAAACCGATCCATTTCAACAAAGTTAGCTCAAAAACGATCCATTTGACCTAAGTGAGCTAAAAAAAGATCCATTTCACCTTAGTTACCTCAAAAACGATCCATTTCTAACTTTCTTATTTTGCCATTTTGCAGATTTCATTATGTGCTGGATGGAGTGCTTGTTCTACTCTTCTTCTTCTTGTCTTCTCATTCTTGTCTTCTCATTCTAGTCACCTTAGCTATGGAGTGCTTCTTTATGTATGGATGGAACTTGTTTATGTATGAAATGATGGATGGAACTTGTTTATGTATGAAATGATGGATGGAACTTGTTTATGTATGAAATGATGTATGAACTTGTTTATGTGATGAATGCCTGTGAAATATATCTATATGTCATATATATTTTCTGTGCAAATTGTGGGATTTAACAAAAAACAGAAAAAACAGACAATATGCAGGCTCTTTGCCGTCTGCCACCGACGGCAAAGAGCTCTTTGCCGTCTGCCGCAGACGGCAAAGAAGCCACGTGGCAGCCAACTGTGCTTCCTGGGAGATGACCCATTTGGTCAGTTTGCCTACAGTGGCAGACGGCAAAGACTTTGCCGTCCGTGGCAGACGGCAAAGAACCTGCACTTTGCCATCAGTGGCAGACGACAAAGAACCTGCCATCTAGTGACGTGTAGATGACATCATAAGGCGGACGGCAAAGACCAGAGAAATTTTGCCGTCCGCGGCGGACGGCAAAGGTCTGCCGTTAGCCACTTAACGGACTGACAACGCAATTATTGCCGTCCACCCTCTTTGCCGTCCGCCGCAGACGGCAAAGGCTCTTTGCCGTCCGCCGCCAGGAAGCAGACGGCAAAGCAGCTGTTTACCGTAGCCTTCTTTGCCGGAGCCTTTTGCCGTCCGCGGCTGACGGCAAAGGTCTTTGCCGTCCGCCTTTCGAGCCTTTGCCGTCCGCCGTGGCAGACGGCAAAGTAGCTGTTTCCTGTAGTGAAGAGTTACAGATGGCCTCGTATGGGCCGAAAGACATCATGGGCCATACATGGGCCGGAAGTTACAACGGGCTGGAATCATATTGGAAGGCCCAGATGAAGCTACTGGGCTTAATTCGGATAGGCCGTAACGGGTCGTGAGTTAGCGGGCTGTAAATGGGTTATATACGAACAGGCCGTTAACAGGCTTTCCGTGGGCCGGCCCATTACCTTTTGACAAAGTCAAATGGGCCGACCTTTTCACCGGAATGGGCCTCTATTGGGCCAGGCCATGTGTCGACGTATCATAGGCGCCTCCTGTCCAATGAATGGATGACATCTGTCCCAACGGTGAGCCAACACGTGTTTCCTCCGGCCAATGATAATTTTACACATGGAAAATCCTCATTGGTCCGGGCTGTTAGCGGGTTATCGGATCCAAAACCGGACCTGATAGCTTAACGGCGTCCCGTTACGGTGGATTCCATGTGTCGGTCACCCTTGACGAAAGCACTTCCAGGACGCGCGATTTATCGTCATGGAAGTGGACACTTCCGTGATGATAATTTTGGTAATGTCATGGAACACTTCTACGACAGCACATGTATGACTATCTTGATTCTGTCATAAATTTGTCATGGATGTACATGCATGACAGAAAACGTGACCTACTGTGACAAACACGTATCATCACGGAAGTGTATTTTTTTGTAGTGAAAGTGCACAACTTTGATGTGCCACATGCCTAAAAAACCGTAGACCCCCCACACAGAGCGAGGTTCACGAAGCGTACTACATATGATGGTCCCCTTCCCCCTCTTCGACGCATACTAGATGCTCCTACTGTAATACAACCCAAAAACAATCCTCCTTGATGGTGAAATTAATTAACCTCTCCCGATGTAGGTCAAAGTGATGCATGCATCGACGATGGCCTCATGGGCCCATAGATGGAAGCGTCACACGTGAGTGAACTAGCTAGGATAACCACTGCATGCATGCATGTGGGCCAAAGAGGTGTTGTGTGATGTTTGAATAGCCAATTTCACAACTTTGATGTGGCACGTGCCTCGGAAACCGAAAAGTCCTGACACTGAGTGAGGTGTACTTGTTCACGGACGCGTACGTATAGTATATATGCTAGTCCCCTCCCACCTCTTCGACGCGTACTATATACCACCATAACACAAACAAGAAAGATTCTACCTTGCTGGTCAAATTAACCTCGCTGTCGGCTGTTCGTCAAAGTGATGGACGACGACCTCGCGGGCCCATAGAAAGCGTCACACGCGAGTATCGAGTGTCGTGTAGGACAACCATCGACTGCATGTGGCCAAAACATGTATGTATGAAAGGGTTGCGTAATGTTTTAAATAACGAATTCACGACTCTGATGTGGCACCTGCCTATCAAAACGGCCAACCCACACGGTGCCTCACAACTCGTAGTGTACTGCGAGCCACCCGCCACCCCCCAGACGCACACACCCACCCACACACCTCGAATCCACCGCAACTACGATGCATGTTAAATTATCCCGCCGTGAACATATGTTACCAAAGGAGGGACATTTTAATTTCGAAAAAGGGATCATTAAGACATTTTATTACATTAATTGATCGATTTTCTATGGGTATAATGTGCAAAAATCAAATTTGAGCTACATGCACACGTGACAGTGCACCTAAATGGATTGCAAAAACACATGTGTCTCACTGGGTGCATGTTTTACTCCCCGTGCAAGAAATTTCAAACTTTGAGAATCTTGATTTTTAAATTCTAGTACATCCAAAACTTATTTGAAGTTCATGAAACTTATCGTGTTGTCATATGGACACCAATACAAAGTGACATTGTACTTTATTTTTGTCAAATTTGATACCAGTTTTGATGTAATCTTTATCTAATTATAAACGAGAGATTATTAATAATTGGGAACCAATATCCCAAACGGATTATTTATTCAAACCGTGAGCATTAGACCAACAATGGATACGTGCCATGCCTGAGTTAAGCAATAAAGCGACAACATTAATCATCCAAATAGAAAAACAATATACGTGCCGCCACGTGACCTGTGTGTCGTGCAAGCAGACGTGAGTTAACAGGACACATGCGAGCAGTCCACCGCGCAGGCAGACCGGGAGGCGTGCGTGCAGGTGTTTGCATTGACGGAGGCGTGCTCGCTGCATAGTGTCATCGGGAGGCGTGCGAGTAGTTGTGTGAAATGACGGTAGGCATGCCAGCAGTCCGGTGCGCAGGCTCACCGGGAGTCGAGCCAGCGGTTTGATCGCCGCCCGCCTCTCTCCCACTACTCCATATTAATAGTGCGCCCGAGCGGCCACCCCCCATCCCCGCCGCACACATAATCCTCTCTCTCTCCGCTTGCATCCTCGACGTCGCTCTCAGTCCTCAAAGCCGTCAGTGTATGAGGATGCCGCCGAAGCGCCCCATCAGAGGGAGTGGCGACACCGGGGCTGCTGAAGCACCAGAGCACGGCGTGGAGATGGAGATAGAGGTTGCCGTCACCGGCGGCGAGTTATCGCTGCACCCTAACATCATCGACGGCGTCGAGCTTCCACAGCCGAAGGCGGAGTTCCACACCGACACTTGTGACGACTCGGGCGACGACTCTGACGACCACTTCGGCGACGACTCCGACGACGACGAACAACTGGTTAGTCATCTATACCCATTTATGTGTCAAATTGATCCTAGGGTTTCTCTAGTTACTCCTGCGTCCCCCTTTTTGGAATAGAAATCTATGGTTATTTTCTCCCAATCCATGAAATCTGAGTAAGTTTCGTTAGATCCGTGTAGTGTATTGATTGTTCGAATGGTACAAGTGATAAGTGATTAGTTGCTTCATCTATGCAAATGTTTTCTGCTAGTAATCCGACTAGGGTTAGTGTTCGTGCTAATAATTCCTAGCCAGGACTTGACAATTGATTTTGAATGACCTACATATGTTTGTGCCATTATTTTCTTCAAGATTGGTCTGTACATAGACGACTGTGCTTAAAAATTGAACCATAATATCTGGATATGTATAAATAAATAGCCATAAATTCCTAATCCTACTTCACGGCATGGAAACATTGATTTGATGCCAAATTTGTTTTACTATTTGTATAGGTGTTGTCTGACGATGTGGACAGCGAGGATGAAGATGGACAGATGAGGTACAAGAGGCAAATCCTGACGGAGCTTTATGCGGGAAAGCATAACAGGCGTATTAGGACCTGGAACGGCGGCTATAGATGCCCATTTTGCAACCACAAGCTTCATGACGCGTATCTAAGTGTTCTGGCGCATGCAAGAGGATGGGTCGTTGGCTCCTTTAAGCAGAAGTATTCTCGCAGGGTGGCGCACGACGCGTATGTCGAGTACCTGGAGAAGCTTCAAGATCGTGTCGGCATGTGAGATGAGACGTGGGATCTAACTATGTACGCTTGAGTATGCTTAATGACGGTTGAACTATGTACTTATGGTTGAACTATGCTTGTGTACGTGTACTCTTATTATCTATGTCTGAATCTGTTTAATCTATGTTTACTTATGTCTAACCGTGTGATATGGATGCAATCAGTTCGGTTGATGGAATCTACCTCCATCTTGGTTTATTTGTCCCCTTTGTAATTTTTGTCAAATTTTGACCAAAGGTTTAACTGACAAAATGTTAGTACAGGTCAGCAAAAATTATATCGTTAGATGGGTATTTGAGCAAAGTGTTCAATGATATAATTTTTGGTGACATGCATAAACATTTCTTTGTTAAATGTTTGTTCAAAATTTGGTAAAAATTACAAAGGGGACCAACAAACTAGGACGGAGGTAGTACGTCAATCACACACGGTTCCCAAAATTGGAACCATGTGCAATGACTTTCATTTTTCCTATTGTGTCAATCACACACGATTGGCTCTAGCAAACCGTCGCCTCCAAAATACTTTGTGGGATAGAAAACCCTCACCACCCAATTCAAAAAAGAAAAAAGAAAACCCTCACCATCCCCATGTCACAAAAACCCTCACCCCGCCGGCCACCCCCTCCGGTCCCCATTCACACCTGCACAAGCTCCTCCGCGTCTACGCATGGCACCAGCTATCACGGCTGTAACCACTTAGCTCGATGCCTGCCGCCGCCGCCAGGCTGCCAGCAAAGCCCACTGCATTTCGCCACTTTGGCTTGCCACCGCCTATCGCCATCGACTTTCTCGACGTTGCTCGCGGTCGACCCCGCATCGCTCGCTTGGGGAATCTTCCGTACTGAGGGTTCTTTCTCATGGACAACAAGGTAACTAATTGAATAATATATTATCTCATCTCTTATCCCAGTTCATCTGCCTCCTTTAATCACCCGGCCGAAATCGCCGTGAATTCATTTTTATTCGAGCTGATTTGAGGGTTTTCTTCCGTTCATAGAGTGTACAGTGCGCGGACACATCAGGACCTTGCGGCCTCTGTCAGACATTCCATCTCACCGTACCAGATGACTTGAGGATGCGCGCGGTATGTTCAATCTCACCCTAAATCGGTTGGCATGGCCTACTTTCCTGAACATATTCTAAATATTGCTACATTTGGATAAAAGGTGCCACATGCACCATATATGTCAAAGGGGATCTTCCCCCTCTTCTTTCTATATTAGGCAAATTAATGATGTATTGTTCTTTTGGTTACTCTCATATTTCCATGACATCATGTTTATCCTATCTGTTTAATTTTAGATATTTGTCCTTCGATTTCAACTGCTGTATAGTTCTTTCAATTTGGGCCCATATTTGCATGTTACCATATTTTCTTTAACAATCCTACCATTTTCTGCAGCGTGTCCCTTGCTATGCAACAGAATCTGTAGTGCACAATCTTTCCCTTTACACAAATCAAGACTACAGGGATGTCATACTGAACACAAACCATGGATTTACAATCGTTGCTACTATAGTACTTGATGAACGTGGTGACTCCTATTTTGGCACTGGCCTTTAGAAAGAAATTTCTAAGTTTTATGTACTGAAAGCTGGCACTATAATTGCACTGCACATAAAAGGGCCTGGTCATGAGATATATGCTAACTTCCCCGATGATATCATCCGTCCAGACTTTGTTCGAAGTAAGTTTTCTTTTCAAGTATCTGCATGTTGACTTACCTAGCAATATCAAATGAATTGTGTAGTATTTAATAAACCAATTTTATTCCATTTTCTTACTATATTCCTACCTAATAACTTCTAGTTACCAATACACTTTTCTGTTGCCCTGTTTTAACTAAATATTCCCTGTACTCCCACTTCTATCAGAAAGCACCGCTGACAAGGAGGCTCCGGAGGTGGAGAACGGGGCTGCCAACAAGCGGAGGCGGGGCAAGCAAGAACCGCAAGCGACTCCAGCAGGCCTAGACTTCATCAGCTACCTCCCCGATGATATGTTGACAGTCATCATCTCCCTCCTCCCAATCAAATATGGGGCGCGGACAACCGTCCTTTCCCGGCGGTGGCACCCCCTATGGAACTCCACCCCTCTCGACCTCATCGACACCCACGAGCTCTGCGACGGCTATCGCAAAAGCTTGGATGCGTTCTCCAAGATCCTCGGCAGTCACCTTGGCCCAACCAGAGGCCTTAGAATGGGCAAGTTCCGTTCCAATGGTAAGGACCGAGACAAGATTGATGACTGGTTCCGATACCCCGCCCTAGATCGGCTCGATGAGCTCGCTTTTGATGATGGGCATATGCGCTCGCTGCCAACGTCCACGCTCCGCCTCGCGCCCATGCTGCGTGTCGCCAAGTTCAGGAACTGCCATTGTCCCCCTTAATGACACACCCGCTCTTATTCTACCACGACTGAAGCACCTCGAGATCGTCGCCGTCTGGCTCCCAAACGGTGACATGGAGCGCCTGCTCCATGGCTGTACTGCACTCGAGTACCTTCGTCTTCAGGCGGTCAATGGGTTGAGTAGCTTCCACATCACCTCCATGACTCTCCGGACTATTTATGTGTGTTGCTGGTGCGGCAAGAAGACATCAAAAGATGTGTACCATGGTATTGTCATTGAGGACACACCTGCACTTGAGAGATTACTTGTAGTTGATCAAGAAGGTACAACAAGAATCAGTGTCATTTCTGCGCCGAAGTTGACAGTGGTGGGCTACTCGTCTGGCAAATACTCCGAAGTTGTTATTGGATCCACACCCGTTCAGGTACAACAACCGCCTTCTACCTCTCCTTCTACAAATTAACATTATTTCTAATTTTGAATATGTTTGTTCGTCTGTCATCCAGAAAATGATTACGACAAGCTTGACCCCGAAACTGCGCACAGTGAAGGTCTTGGCCATAGAATCTATCGGCCCCAACCTGGAGCATGTTGTCAGTTTCCTGAGATGCTTTCCATGCCTGGAGAAGCTATATATCGAGGTGATGTTCCTTTCCTGTTAAATGTTAACCATAAGGGAGTTCAATTTGTGACACCTTTTTCCAAGTTTACAATGACAATGTATTGCGATTTCTGAAGGATTCTTTTGGAGGATTTCAGTACATACATGCCCCCCCATATTGGTTGCTTGATCCATATGGTTACAATCCATAAGCATTTCTCCTTTGGATTCATCTGTACTAGTTTTCTTAGGGAACTTTTAATCCACTCCAACCTCTTGTGAAGAGGCTACATTTTTCTAGAATGTAATCAAATGCCCATGTTAATCATGTCAGATCGAAGATGGCATGTTAGTGCATTTTACAAATCCTGCAAACCAAATAGGCATGTAGTAGTGTTCAAAACTGCATGTAGGCACTAACATGTTTTCTTCTTTTGCAGATAAGATTAGGCCCAGTGGTGGATAATGTGATACAATATAACAATCACGTCGAATGCCTAGATCTGCATCTCTCAGAAATTACTTTGAACTCCTACCGAGGGACCTTACCGGAGATTATATTCATCAGGTTCTTTGTTTTGAGAGCAAAGGTGCTGAAGGTAATGAGGTTTGCCCTACATTTATTTCATAAAAAATGGATGGTTTGTTGATCAGCGTCGGCGCCTGCAGCAGAATGGAATAGGCTCTGAAAATGCTGAATTTCATTTTGGAACTTCAGATGACAGAGTAATCAGAAGTCATCATGTCAACCCCATACATGACTTGTCAGTGGCTGACCCCTTTGCAAAAATTATGAGGTTTCGAAACTAGACTTAGAAGTGGCAATATTAGTTTGAACCTCTCTGATATCCATGTTCAGCGGATCAGCGCGAGCGTTTGCAGCTGATGAGCTGAATTTCATTTCTAATATCAGTTTGAACCTTGTAATCTTTGAATTTGAGCCATATAACTCTGGAATTTGAACCTTGTAATATTTCGAGCTTTTGTGGTACAGTAGTTGAAATGGCATAGTATGAGACTCGTATATTGGTAGCACTATTTTGACCTTAATATGCAATGGTCTTAGATTTTATTAACCATTCTCGAATCTGTTTACCTTGTCAGTCTCAGAGCACACGATCTGTATAGCTAACTCAACTGCGATCTTCGACATTATTGCACACAGTTGGTTTCTTCAACCATGTGCCTTGTAGAGCGCAGAAATAATTATCGCACTCGAGTGTCCATCATCACCCTTCTGTGTAACTTTGACCTCATCACCCACAGGTAAACTTAAGACCGAAGTCATTCCACACACTTCATTTTTACAAAGCTTTTTGCCAATAAACGCCCACGATTTGTCCCTCTTCTAGCCGACGCGTGGCCAAACTAGCCGGGCAGGAAGCTTGTGCGGTAAACTGCGTGGTAGCGCGGGAACAGACTCACCGACGATACATTTGGCGCCTCTTCGAGCCCACGCGTGGTCAAATGAAACACGTGCGGTGTGGTGTTGTCAAGTGTGCACTGGAATCCTCCGCTATGAATGTCGTGACATGATGTGACAATTATAGGCCGGCCGGCCCCCATTTATTACAGGGGCCATTTAACCCTGTGTCTCTTCAACCTTTCGATCGCGCGCCCACCATTGCAAGAAGCACACCCACCATGAGAAATTCTTAGAGGGTATCCTATGTGGCCCCAATGGCGCTCCGAGCGGCTCCCGACGACGAGCAGCAGCTCACCATGCGTGCCGTGGTGGACACCCACAGAAGGTTCATGGACCTCTTGGTGGTGTACACCAACGGACCGGTCTGGGTGGAGCACTCCATCCACATCATGGAGCTGTTGCTTGCCGAGGAGAAGTACAAGGTGGTCGGGTTCGACCTCGAGTACACCCGTGCTCATGCCAGGTCTCGTCCCAAGGTCGCGGTCGCTGTCGGTGTCAAAACCGGCGGATCTCGTAGTAGGGGTCCTAAGCTAGGCATCTTGGAGCGATGGTAACATGGACACAGGATTTTACCCAGGTTCGGGCTCTCTCAAGGAGATAATACCCTACGTGCTACTTTTGATTGTATTGATATGAGGATAGTACATAGTACATGTATCTACCACGAGATTGTACTAATGAATATGAGATTGTCTATTGACTAGCCTGGCCTCGGTTTATATATGCACCGTAGGCCTAGGGTTTAGAGGAGTCCTTGTCTTGTGCGCCAAGTCTTGTGGAATCCTCCTTGTATTCCGCATGGGCTGCCCGAAGTGGCCCATTAGTGAATCATCATGGGGGTCCTCGGCCCGACCCACTGGTCGGGAGACGACGTGGTGAGTACCCCCTGTTGGGGAACGTAGTAATTTCAAAAAAATTCCTACGCACACGAAAGATCATGGTGATGCATAGCAACGAGAGGGGAGAGTGTTTTCCACGTACCCTCGTAGACCGAAAGCGGAAGCGTTAACACAACGCGGTTGATGTAGTCGTACGTCTTCACGATCCGACCGATCAAGTACCGAATGCACGGCACCTCCGAGTTCAGCACACGTTCAGCTCGATGACGTCCCTCGAACTCCGATCCAGCCGAGTGTTGCGGGAGAGTTTCGTCAGCACGACGGCGTGGTGACGATGATGATGTTCTACCGACGCAGGGCTTCGCCTAAGCACCGCTACGATATTATCGAGGTGTAATATGGTGGAGGGGGGCACCGCACATGGCTAAGAGATCAATAATCAATTGTGTTGTTGTTGGGGTGCCCCCTGCCCCCGTATATAAAGGAGCAAGGGGGGAGGCGGCCGGCCTAGGAGGAGGGCGCGTCAAGGGGGGAGTCCTACTCCCACCGGGAGTAGGACTCCTCCTTTCCTTGTTGGAGTAGTAGAAGGGAAGGGAGAAGGAGAAGGAAGGAAGGGGGCGCCCCCCTCCCTAGTCCAATTCGGACTAGTCCATGGGGAGGGGTGCGGCCACCCTTTGGGGCCTTTCTCTCCTTTCCCGTATGGCCCATTAAGGCCCAATACGAATTCCCGTAACTCTCCGGTACTCCGAAAAATACCCGAATCACTCGGAACCTTTCCGATGTCCGAATATAGTCGTCCAATATATCGATCTTTACGTCTCGACCATTTCGAGACTCCTCGTCATGTCCCTGATCTCATCCGGGACTCCGAACTCCTTCGGTACATCAAACCTCATAAACTCATAATAAAACTGTCATCGTAACGTTAAGCGTGCGGACCCTACGGGTTCGAGAACTATGTAGACATGACCGAGACACCTCTCCGGTCAATAACCAATAGCGGAACCTGGATGCTCATATTGGCTCCCACATATTCTACGAAGATCTTTATCGGTCAGACCGCATAACATCATACGTTGTTCCCTTTGTCATCGGTATGTTACTTGCCCGAGATTCGATCGTCGGTATCTCGATACCTAGTTCAATCTCGTTACCGGCAAGTCTCTTTACTCGTTCCGTAATACATCATCCCGCAACTAACTCATTAGTCACAATGCTTGCAAGGCTTAAGTGATGTGCATTACCGAGAGGGCCCAGAGATACCTCTCCGACAATCGGAGTGACAAATCCCAATCTCGAAATACGCCAACCCAACAAGTACCTTCGAAGACACCTGTAGAGCACCTTTATAATCACCTAGTTACGTTGTGACATTTGGTAGCACACAAAGTGTTCCTCCGGAAATGGGAGTTGCATAATCTCATAGTCATAGGAACATGTATAAGTCATGAAGAAAGCAATAGCAACATACTAAACGATCGAGTGCTAAGCTAACGGAATGGGTCAAGTCAATCACATCATTCTCCTAATGATGTGATCCCGTTAATCAAATGACAACTCATGTCTATGGCTAGGAAACATAACCATCTTTGATCAACGAGCTAGTCAAGTAGAGGCATACTAGTGACACTCTGTTTGTCTATGTATTCACACATGTATCATGTTTCCGGTTAATACAACTCTAGCATGAATAATAAACATTTATCATGATATAAGGAAATAAATAATAACTTTATTATTGCCTCTTGGGCATATTTCCTTCCGTCTCCCACTTGCACTAGAGTCAATAATCTAGTTCACATCGCCATGTGATTTAACATCAATAGTTCACATCACCATGTGATTAACACCCATAGTTCACATCGTCATGTGACCAACACCCAAAGGGTTTACTAGAGTCAATAATCTAGTTCACATCGCTATGTGATTAACACCCAAAGAGTACTCTTTCTTTGACTGTTCCATTTTGAACTACTTCAAAATCTTGTCAAGGTAAGTACTCATTGAAAAACTTATCAAGCGTCTTGATCTATCTCTATAGATCTTGATGCTCAATATGTAAGCAGCTTCACCGAGGTCTTTCTTTAAAAACTCCTTTCAAACACTCTTTATGGTTTGCAGAATAATGCTACATTATTTCCAATCAACAATATGTCATTCACATATACTTATCAGAAATGCTGTAGTGCTCCCACTCACTTTCTTGTAAATACAGTCTTTACCGCAAGTCTGTATAAAACTATATCCTTTGATCAACTTATCAAAGCGTATATTCCAACTCCGAGATGCTTGCACCAGTCCATAGATGGATCGCTTGAGTTTGCATATTTTGTTAGCACCATTAGGATTGACAAAACCTTCTGGTTGCATCATATACAAGTCTTCTTTAATAAATCCATTAAGGAATGTAGTTTTGTTTATCCATTTGCCAGATTTCATAAAATGTGGCAATTGCTAACATGATTCGGACAGACTTACGCATCGCTGCGAGTGAGAAAATCTCATCGTAGTCAACACCTTGAACTTTGTCAAAAACCTTTTTTCGACAAGTCTAGCTTTGTAGATAGTAACGCTACTATCAGCGTCCGTCTTCCTCTTGAAGATCCATTTATTTTCTATGGCTTGCCGATCATCGGGCAAGTCAACCAAAGTCCACACTTTGTTCTCATACATGGATCCCATCTCAGATTTCATGGCCTCAAGCCATTTTGCGGAATCTGGGCTCACCATCGCTTCCTCATAGTTCGTAGGTTCGTCATGGTCAAGTATCATGACCTCCAGAACAGGATTACTGTACCACTCTGGTGCGGATCTCACTCTAGTTGACCTACGAGGTTCGGTAGTAACTTGATCTGAAATTTCATGATCATTATCATTAACTTCCTCACTAATTGGTGTAGGTGTCGCAGAAACTGGTTTCTGCGATGAACTACTTTCCAATAAGGGAGCAGGTACAATTACCTCATCAAGTTCTACTTTCCTCCCACTCACTTCTTTCGAGAGAAACTCCTTCTCTAGAAAGGATCCATTTCTTAGCAACGAATGTCTTGCCTTCGGATCTGTGATAGAAGGTGTACCCAACTGTCTCCTTTGGATATCCTATGAAGACACATTTCTCCGATTTGGGTTTGAGCTTATCAGGATGAAACTTTTTCACATAAGCATCGCAACACCAAACTTTAAGAAACGACAACTTTGGTTTCTTGCCAAACCACAGTCCATAAGATGTCGTCTCAATGGATTTAGATGGTACCCTATTTAACGTGAATGCAGCTGTCTCTAATGCATAACCCCAAAACGATAGTGGTAGATTGGTAAGAGACATCATATATTGCACCATATCTAATAAAGTACAGTTACGATGTTCGGACACACCATTACACTGTGGTGTTCCAGGTGGCGTGAGTAGTGAAACTATTTCACATTGTTTTAACTGAAGGCCAAACTCGTAACTCAAATACTCTTCTCCACGATCAGATCGTAGAAACTTTATTTTCTTGTTACGATGATTTTCCACTTCACTCTGAAATTATATGAACTTTTCAAATGTTTCAGACTTCTGTTTCATTAAGTAGATATACCCATATCTGCTCAAATCATCTGTGAAGGTCAGAAAATAATGATACCTGCTACGAGCCTCAATATTCATCGGACCACATACATCTGTATGTATGATTTCCAACAAATCTGTTGCTCTCTCCATAGTTTCGGACAACGGTGTTTTAGTCATCTTGCCCATAAGGCACGGTTCGCAAGCATCAAGTGATTCATAATCAAGTGATTCCAAAATCCCATCAGTATGGAGTTTCTTCATGCGCTTTACACCAGTATGACCTAAACGGCAGTGCCACAAATAAGTTGCACTATCATTATTAACTTTGCATCTTTTGGCTTCATTATTATGAATATGTGTATCACTACGATCGAGATCCAACAAACCATTTTATTGGGTGTATGACCATCGAAGGTTTTATTCATGTAAACAGAACAACAATTATTCTCTAATTTAAATGAATAACCGTATTGCAACAAACATGATCAAATCATATTCATGCTCAACGCAAACACCAAATAACACTTATTTAGTTTCAACACTAATCCCGAAAGTATAGGGAGTGTGCGATGATGATCATATCAATCTTGGAACTACTTCCAACACATCATCACCTCGCCTTTTACTAGTCTCTGTTTATTCCGCAGCTCCCGTTTCGAGTTACTACTCTTAGCAACTGAACCAGTATCAAATGCTGAGGGGTTGCTATAAACACTAGTAAAGTACACATCAATAACATGTATATCCAATATACCTTTGTTCACTTTGCCATCCTTCTTATCCACCAAATACTTGGGGTAGTTCCGCTTCCAGTGACCAGTCCCTTTGCAGTAGAAGCACTTAGTCTCAGGCTTAGGACCAGACTTAGGCTTCTTCACTTGAGCAGCAACTTGCTTGCCGTTCTTCTTGAAGTTACCCTTCTTCCCTTTGCCCTTTTCTTGAAACTAGTGGTCTCGTCAACCATCAACACTTGATGTTTTTCTTGATTTCTACCTTCGTCGATTTCAGCATCACGAAGAGCTCGGGAATTACCTACGTCATCCCTTGCATACTATAGTTCATCACGAAGTTCTACTAACTTGGTGATGGTGACTAGAGAATTCTGTCAATCACTATTTTATCTGGAAGATTAACTCCCACTTGATTCAAGCGATTGTAGTACCCAGACAATCTGAGCATATGCTCACTGCTTGAGCTATTCTCCTCCATCTTTTAGCTTTAGAACTTGTTGGAGACTTCATATCTCTCAACTCGGGTATTTGCTTGAAATATTAACTTCAACTCCTGGAACATCTCATATGGTCCATGACATTCAAAACGTCTTTGAAGTCCCGATTCTAAGCCGTTAAGCATGGTGCACTAAACTATCAAGTAGTCATCATATTGAGCTAGCCAAACGTTCATAACATCTGCATCTGCTCCTGCAATAGGTCTGTCACCAAGCGGTGCATCAAGGACATAATTCTTCTGTGCAGCAATGAGGATAATCCTCAGATCATGGATCCAATCCACATCATTGCTACTGACATCTTTCAACATAATTTTTCTCTAGGAACATATCAAAATAAACATAGGGAAGCAACAACGCGAGCTATTGATCTACAACATAATTTGCAAAATACTATCAGGACTAAGTTCATGATAAATTTAAGTTCAATTAATCATATTACTTAAGAACTCCCACTTAGATAGACATCCATCTAATCCTCTAAGTGATCACGTGATCCATATCAACTAAACCATGTCCGATCATCACGTGAGATGGAGTAGTTTCAACGGTGAACATCACTATGTTGATCATATCTACTATATGATTCACGCTCGACCTGTCGGTCTCCGTGTTCCGAGGCCATATCTGTTATATGCTAGGCTCGTCAAGCTTAACCTGAGTATTCCGCGTGTGCAACTGTTTTGCACCCGTTGTATTTGAACGTAGAGCCTATCACACCCGACCATCACGTGGTGTCTCAGCACGAAGAACTTTCACAACGGTGCATACTCAGGGAGAACACTTATACTTTGATAATTTAGTGAGGAATCATCTTATAATGCTACCGTCAATCAAAGCAAGATAAGATGCATAAAAGATAAACATCACATGCAATCAATATAAGTGATATGATATGGCCATCATCATCTTGTGCTTGTGATCTCCATCTCCGAAGCACCATCATGATCACCATCGTCACCGGCGCGACACCTTGATCTCCATCGTAGCATCGTTGTCGTCTCGCCAATCTTATGCTTCTACGACTATCGCTACCGCTTAGTGATAAAGTAAAGCATTACAGGGCGATTGCATTGCATACAATAAAGCGACAACCATATGGCTCCTGCCAGTTGCCGATAACTCGGTTACAAAACATGATCATCTCATACAATAAAATATAGCATCATGTCTTGACCATATCACATCACAACATGCCCTGCAAAAACAAGTTAGACGTCCTCTACTTTGTTGTTGCAAGTTTTACGTGGCTGCTACTGGGCTTAGAAAGAACCGTTCTTACCTACGCATCAAAACCACAACGATTGTTTGTCAAGTTGGTGCTGTTTTAACCTTCGCAAGGACCGGGCGTAGCCACACTCGGTTCAACTAAAGTTGGAGAAACTGACACCCGCCAGCCACCTCTGTGCAAAGCACGTCGGAAGAACCAGCCTCGCGTAAGCGTACGCGTAATGTCGGTCCGGGCTACTTCATCCAACAATACCGCCGAACCAAAGTATGACATGTTGGTAAGCAGTATGACTTATATCGCCCACAACTCACTTGTGTTCTACTCGTGCATATGACATCTACGCATAAAACCAGGCTCTGATACCACTGTTGGGGAACGTAGTAATTTCAAAAAATTTCCTACGCACACGCAAGATCATGGTGATGCATAGCAACGAGAGGGGAGAGTGTTGTCCACGTACCCTCGTAGACCGAAATCGGAAGCGTTAACACAACGCGGTTGATGTAGTCGTACGTCTTCACGATCGGAGCACACGTTTAGCTCGATGACGTCCCTCGAACTCCGATCCAGCCGAGTGTTGAGGGAGAGTTTCGTCAGCACGACGGCGTGGTGACGATGATAATGTTCTACCGACGCAGGGCTTCGCCTAAGCACCGCTACGATATTATCGAGGTGTAATATGGTGGAGGGGGCACCGCACACGGCTAAGAGATCAATAATCAATTGTGTTGTTGTTGGGGTGCCCCCTGCCCCCGCATATAAAGGAGCAAGGGGGGAGGCGGCCGGCCTAGGAGGAGGGCGCGCCAAGGGGGGAGTCCTACTCCCACCGGGAGTAGGACTCCTCCTTTCCTTGTTGGAGTAGGAGAAGGGAAGGGAGAAGGAGAAGGAAGGAAGGGGGTGCCCCCCCTCCCTAGTCCAATTCGGACTAGTCCATGGGGAGGGGTGCGGCCACCCTTTGGGGCCTTTCTCTCCTTTCCCGTATGGCCCATTAAGGCCCAATACGAATTCCCGTAACTCTCCGGTACTCCGAAAAATACCCGAATCACTCGGAACCTTTCCGATGTCCGAATATAGTCGTCCAATATATCGATCTTTACGTCTCGACCATTTCGAGACTCCTCGTCATGTCCCTGATCTCATCCGGGACTCCGAACTCCTTCGGTACATCAAAACTCATAAACTCATAATAAAACTGTCATCGTAACCCTACAGGTTCGAGAACTATGTAGACATGACCGAGACACCTCTTCGGTCAATAACCAATAGCGGAACCTGGATGCTCATATTGGCTCCCACATATTCTACGAAGATCTTTATCGGTCAGACCGCATAACAACATACGTTGTTCCCTTTGTCATCGGTATGTTACTTGCCCGAGATTCGATCGTCGGTATCTCGATACCTAGTTCAATCTCGTTACCGGCAAGTCTCTTTACTCGTTCCGTAATACATCATCCCGCAACTAACTCATTAGTCACAATGCTTGCAAGGCTTAAGTGATGTGCATTACCGAGAGGGCCCAGAGATACCTCTCCGACAATCGGAGTGACAAATCCCAATCTCGAAATACGCCAACCCAACAAGTACCTTCGGAGACACCTGTAGAGCACCTTTATAATCACCCAGTTACGTTGTGACGTTTGGTAGCACACAAAGTGTTCCTCCGGAAACAGGAGTTGCATAATCTCATAGTCATAGGAACATGTATAAGTCATGAAGAAAGCAATAGCAACATACTAAACGATCGAGTGCTAAGCTAACGGAATGGGTCAAGTCAATCACATCATTCTCCTCATGATGTGATCCCATTAATCAAATGACAACTCATGTCTATGGCTAGGAAACATAACCATCTTTGATCAACGAGCTAGTCAAGTAGAGGCATACTAGTGACACTCTGTTTGTCTATGTATTCACACATGTATCATGTTTCCGGTTAATACAACTCTAGCATGAATAATAAACATTTATCATGATATAAGGAAATAAATAATAAATTTATTATTGCCTCTAGGGCATATTTCCTTCACCCCCTAGTCCAAGACACCGTCAGTAGCCCCCTGAACCGGTCTCCAAGTTGAGGACACTCCTCGGTTCTTCCGAATAATTCTTCGTCTTTGATCGTCGGTCTTGAAAACTGGTTCAACAAATCTTCCCATGTCCGATCTTGACGATCACCGAGCTGAATCCGAAGAGTTTACATGTCGGGCATCCGAGGAGCCCCTTTAAGTTATCACCCTTTATCAATGCCTTGTAAGTTTGTTACGCCACACCTGGGGTTTGAAGTGTTACCCGTGCGACAGCGTCCTCTTGCGTCCGAGCTCTAATGCCGAGCTAAATCCGAGGCATCTTTTCACAGCCAAGCTCCAACACTATTTGTCATTCAAGGTATCCTCTTGCGTCCGAGCTCCAACACTGAACTAAATGCGAGGCGTCTTTTCACAGCCGGGCTCCGACGATGGTCGGCATCCGAGGTATCATAGATTACCTTGGCCTCTGAAAATTGAATGAGTTGATCCGAGCTTAAATGCCGGAGTAGTCTTCTATGGAACGAGCCATTCAAATCCGAGATTTATCCTGGACCGCTTCCGAGCTCCAATGTCGGACAGCATTCGAGCTCTAACGATGGTCAGCGTTCGAGGTGTCATAAACTACCTCGGTCTTCAAAAGATTGAACGAATTCAGCCGAGCTTAATGCCGAAAATGCCCTCTATGTAGCCAGCCACTGGCGCCCGAGCTTTATGCCGGACTACTTCCGAGGTGGTGCACCACCCCGACTGCGGGCTGATTTTTTGTGAATATTTTTTATTGGTGCAATTTATTCTCTACCGAGATATATAGCTAGTAGCCCTCAAGGTGTGTGTCGGTCTAAAACCCGAGATGCACCTGAAGGATGACATAAGACCACTGATCCCAGTAGCCCCTGAGACTCAGGTTGATTCGCAAAATCGGCCTGAGGATCAACTGCTAGCTCGGCAGAATATTTCGAGACATAAAAAGCGGTGTGCACAATCCTCGAGACTCAGGTTGGGTGCGGCCGACCAACCTGAGGATCATAATCTCCTCGGAAACTATATTGCACTTAAATTTTCTGCATTGGATTGTCAATGCAGTAGCCCCCAAGAATTGGGTTAGGCAACATGGCCGACCCTAGGATCGTACCTCCTCGGGAACTAGTTCAACTGTCATGTATGTTTTGACAATACTGAGGTGGAGTTCAGTAGGAAAGATGCCGAACTGTAGTTTTAGAAAAGAGTATCACGCCAAACACCTCAACCAAGAGAATGTCCCGCTTCCTAAAAGGAAAACATAAAATAGGGAAAGATGTTATAAGCTCAAAATACCAAAAAACGTGCGTAAGAAACTTTACGTCTAGATTGAATCAAGTTGTTTTGGTGCCAATATGAAATTGGTCTTAAAATTGTACTTCCATCGTGCTTTGACATGACACATCCGATCTCTAGACTTCAAGTGGGTCAGCCTTTGGCTTCAACCTCCCTATCCCGAAGGCGGAGTGTTTCTCAGGCCAGTTTAGCGAACAAAATGCGAGCGGCTTTAGAGAGAAATCAGGATAGCCGGTTATTGATCATACACCTGAGTCGAGAAAGGAGTGGTAGAAAAAGACTTTGCAGTGACTAAGAAGAAAAGATCTATTATTAAATGGCTCATATTAATTTAAGAGCCCCCAAGTGACTTGGGTAAAAGAATTTTATGTATAATGATTGTATGTACCAAACGTTGAATGTGTCTTAACTGGCCGTCGGCTTCTCCCTCTTCTGCCAAGGGCCGAAAAGTGTTATCTACTCCACCTACCGAGAATATCGGCGGTGTTTCAGATAACCAGGCAATCAGGCCATGAGGCTATAACAGACAAAGTGCACCCAGGGAACCTATGCTATATTACTTATGTAACAGAAGAAGCATTTTCAAAGAAAATAGTGCCCCCAACGGTACCTTTCTTTGGTCGCTCATGATTACTATGAGACTTGTGCAATAGATTTGTGTACGCGTGAGTTCCGTCGTGTGTCGATCATAGTTGAAAACAATAAGGATGCTATCTTTCGGCTTCACCTGTCTAAGGTACGAGTTCGGATGACCCGGTCATAACAATCGCAGAGGTGCTCACTTTACTCCCTAGCGGAACAATAGGGAATGTAGGGGTAAGCACAGGAGCCAGGTAACCCAGCTTTGCGGAACACTTAAGTCAACATGATGCATATTTTGGCATAATACACGAACAAGGAATGGTGCGATACATTTATAATTATATGCAAAAAGAATGGCTTCATAAAGGAAGCCCCCAAGTAAACGGGGTATTTGAATTTGTTTGTAACAAACAAGGTTTTGACAAAGAAAGTTTTTCACAAACGACTTTTTGTCAAAAAAGTATAATGCTTGGTCGAACCGAACAAAATTTAAAACTGAAAGTTTTTGAGCATGAAAGCGACTTAGCTGGTTAATGTGCTCGGTGTGACATGGGCTGGGCTTGTAGCGGGTCGAGGTTCCAGCCACCAAGCCGGTCCCGAGGTGGCTGAGCGAGGAGTTAGGGATTCCAAAGTGGTGGCATAGCACGGCCAAAGTGGTGAGGCGAAACCCTTAGTCTGACCAAGGCGACGGAGCAGGCCGGCAGTGTGACGCCGAAGTCCTCGGAGTGGGTTAATGAAGTGATGGCGAAGCCACCAGTCCAACCGAGGTGACGCGACAGGGTGACACTAACATTCCTGGCCGAGTAAGTTTATGAAGCGATGTCCAAGCCCCCGGTCTAGCCGAGGTGACGGAGCAGGTCGGTAAGGTGACGACGGAGCCCCCACATCAGCATGTCGGTACGCCAAGGTGACAGCGCTGCCCGACCCAAATCATTTACCTGTGCACATAAAATAGTGCAAGCCGGAGATGATGATGATGATGATGATGATAATAATAAATTAATTACGAAAACGTTGAATAATTGATGATTTATGCAAAGCGAATAATAAAATAAATATGGCCCGTGCGCCGAAGACCCAACAAGGTATAACTCTCTCAGCGGTGCCAAAGTCCCTAAGGCAGCCGAAAATATCGGTATGGCAATTCGACCAACAAAGGTGATCGCGCGAGCCGATTTATTCCGCTTGGGACGACGACATCGGCTTGCCGAGGTGCTGGCATAGCACGACCATAGTTAATTTTCCTGCATACATAAAGGAGCGCAAGATGGAAAATAAAAAAGGTCCTTTATATAATTTTATTCACGCAGAATAAATAATTTAAGGAATATGGCATGTTGGAGGGACGACGACGTCAGGTCGCCGAGATGGTGATGCAGACCAGCCGAAGTTGGTTCACCTGTGCACATAAAATAGTGCAATACAAAAGTAATAACAAGTAATGATAATAATAATATAGCTTGTTTAAAAAAAAGTTCTTCTACTTAATTAACTTAAGTAAAGTAAATAATTAAATAAAATGGCCTTAACGCCGAGGTCGGCATGGCGGAGTGGCCGCACGAGGATGTCGGCAGAAGGACGCGCGCCGAGGTGACGCCAAAACTTGGCCGACGTCGGCTCGCCATGACATTCTCTACATGGATGAAGTAGCACAAGACAGATAATAATAATAAAAGTAATTAAATAGAAATTTTCTATAGAATTATTTATGCGAATTAAATTATTGGATGAGATGTGGCCTAGCGGAAGGACGATGTTGGCATGCCCCGATGACGGCACGCTGAACCCAGTCGTCCTAATCGAGCGCGGTTTTTCCTCATACCAAGTTGTACGCGCAGAACTGGTCGTACTGTCTGATACGTCTCCAACGTATCTATAATTTTTTATTGTTCCATACTATTATATTATCTGTTTTGGATGTTTATGGGTTTTATTAAACATTTTTATATTATTTTTGGGACTAATCTATTAACCCAGAGCCCAATGCCAATTTCTGTTTTTTCGCTTGTTTCAGTGTTTCACAGAAAAGGAATATCAAATGGAGTCCAAACGGAATGAAACCTTCGGGAGAGTTATTTTTGGAACGGAAGCAATCCAGGGGACTTGGAGTGCACGTCGGGGAATCAACGAGGAGAGCACGAGGCAGGGGGCGCACCCTCCACCCTCGTGGGCCCCTCGTGGCTCCCCTGATGTATTTCTTCCTCCTATATATACTAATATACCCTAAAACAATCGGGGAACAGAATAGATCGGGAGTTCCGCCACCGCAAGCCTCTGTAGCCACCAAAAACCAATCGGGACCCTGTTCCGGCACCCTGCCGGAGGGGGGAACCCTCACCGGTGGCCATCTTCATCATCCCGGCGCTCTCCATGACGAGGAGGGAGTAGTTCACCCTCGGGGCTGAGGGTATGTACCAGTAGCTATGTGTTTGATCTCTCTCTCTCTCTCTCTCGTGTTCTTGAGATGGTACGATCTTGATGTATCGCGAGCTTTGCTATTATAGTTGGATCTTATGATGTTTCTCCCCCTCTACTCTCTTGTAATGGATTGAGTTTTCCCTTTGAAGTAATCTTATCGGATTGAGTCTTTAAGGATTTGAGAAAACTTGATGTATGTCTTGCCATGCTTATTTGTGGTGACAATGGGATATTCACGTGATCCACTTGATATATGTTTTGGTGATCAACTTGCGGGTTCCGCTCGTGAACTTATGCATAGGGGTTGGCACACGTTTTCGTCTTGACTCTCCGGTAGAAACTTTGGGGCACTCTTTGAAGTACTTTGTGTTGGTTGAATAGATGAATCTGAGATTGTGTGATGCATATCGTATAATCATACCCATGGATACTTGAGGTGACATTGGAGTATCTAGGTGACATTAGGGTTTTGATTGATTTGTGTCTTAAGGTGTTATTCTAGTACGAACTCTATGATAGATCGAACGGAAAGAATAGCTTCGTGTTATTTTACTACGGACTCTTGAATAGATCGATTAGAAAGAATAACTTTGAGGTGATTTCGTACCCTACCATAATCTCTTCGTTTGTTCTCCGCTATTAGTGACTTTGGAGTGACTCTTTGTTGCATGTTGAGGGATATTTATGTGATCCAATTATGTTATTATTGTTGAGAGAACTTGCACTAGTGAAAGTATGAACCCTAGGCCTTGTTTCCTAGCATTGCAATACCGTTTACGGTCACTTTTATCATTAGTTACCTTGCTGTTTTTATATTTTCGGATTACAAATACCTATATCTACTATCCAAATTGCACTTGTATCACCATCTCTTCGCCGAACTAGTGCACCTATACAATTTACCATTGTATTGGGTGTGTTGGGGACACAAGAGACTCTTTGTTATTTGGTTGCAGGGTTGCTTGAGAGAGACCATCTTCATCCTACGCCTCCCACGGATTGATAAACCTTAGGTCATCCACTTGAGGGAAATTTGCTACTGTACTACAAACCTCTGCACTTGGAGGCCCAACAACGTCTACAAGAAGAAGGTTGTGTAGTAGACATCACTGTCCATCAATCAAACCTTCAAATCTTGAAACGATTAGCACGCTTAATGAAAAGTAGGTATACTCTCGTATGTTGGGGATGCAATCCACTAGCAGTAATACGTGAGCAGTGCATAAAAGACAGACATTAGCAAAAGGCATAGATGGCCTGCTTAATTAGATAATAACGAGAAAAGGGGATGGAATCTCCCTGTGTATCGCCGGCGGTCGGAACTTGCCCGCGTGCGCTGCCAAGCATCAATTACAGCTAGCTCCATGGGAGTCTTTGCGTAGAACGCCGCTGGTCTGACTATGTTTTCTTTTTTCTTGAGTTGATCTATATGCAACGAATCTAGTTTGTTGCCTGCATGTGCACCTGATCTGAAACTCCTCGGCTGGGACACAGTCAGCCACGACACGTGCAGCACATCCTCCGCGGCAGTCATCGGATCCTAATACAATCAGGCGGCGCACATAGCCGCCGTCGTCGGAATTTTCTTATCCTTTATTTGACTGCAAACAAAGTAGCACAATTCGACATCAATGAATAAAAAAAAGATAATAAAACAGATCTAATCAACTATCAGATTATATTGATGGCACTCGGGAAGGCCAATTAGCAAGTAATAGAACTAGTACTAAAATTAAATTGATCTCAACTCCTCGTAACTGAGAAAGTACTAGCACAGAAAACAAAACCAAGTTGGATACTTAGCTTGGGCAGCTTTATGTGGTGATGCCCTTGGGAATCCGTGCACACAGGTGCTTCCTTTGTCGCCTTGCTCGGTGTTGCCGCTGTGTAGTTGTCCGCGTAAGCGTTCTCTTAGGGCGGCACATTAGCAGTTGTCGTCTGGTGTCAAATCGGGTCTAGCAACTCGCATCACATTGATTTTGGTAGTATTCGTCGAACTGTTTGCTGACTATGATCTAATCTACGGACAAAACAAAGGAGGTGACAGCGGAAATCCTTTTGGAACAAACCAATTTATACAAAAACCGATCAAATTGAAAAAACATCACCTGATCGTTGATTTTGATTCCCATCAAAATGTGATGATCACCTAGCGAGGCTCTCAATGAAAGCACCAATGTCGGTGTCAAAACCGGCAGATCTTGTAGTAGGGGTCCTAAGCTAGGCGTCTTGGAGCGACGGTAACATGGACACATGATTTTACCCAGGTTCGAGCCCTCTCAAGGAGATAATACCCTACGTCCTGCTTTTGATTGTATTGATATGAGGATAGTACATAGTACAGGTATCTACCACGAGATTGTAGTAATGAATATGAGATTGTCTATTGAGTAGCCTAGCCTCAGTTTATATATGCACCATAGGCCTAGGGTTTAGAGGAGTCCTTGTCTTGTGCGCCAAGTCTTGTGGAATCCTCCTTGTATTCGGCATGGGCTGCCCGAAGTGGCCCATTAGTGAATCATCATGGGGGTCCTCGGCCCGACCCACTGGTCGGGAGACGACATGGTGAGTACCCCTAGTTCAGGACACCGTCAGTCGCCCAGATGTGCGTGCGCCACCATGTCCTCGTCTACCACTACTGCCAGGCCACAAGGCCTTGCGAGCGTTTCGCCAGGTTTGTCAACAACCCCCACTACATGTTCTCTACATTGGACATCACCAACGATGTAAAGGCGCTCGACAATTCAGGCATCGCCTGCCAGAATCTTGTCGACATCCAGGGCCAATACAAGATCTGGGGCAGTAAGGAGCATGAGAAGGACCGACTGGTTCACCTTGCCGAGGCCATCATCGACCCCTACTACCGAGACATGAAGGATTCCTGCAACAAGGACAAGTGTGCGTGGCACTCGGCCTGGATGGAGAAACTCAACAAAGCTCACGTCATGTACGCGGCCAAGGAGGCGTACATGAGCTACGACATGTACATGCGGATCGTTGACATGAGGAAGTGCCTCCTTCCCCAAAACGGCCAGGGATCCAGCCGGAAGCAGAGCAATGGCAAGCGTCGTCGCAACAATAAGTAGATGATTAGATCCTCGTTTCTCCTAGTTTAGTATGCATGTAATTGCTTACTTTGGTGTGTGGAAATGTTATGTGTGTAGTCACTTGTGTAATTGTATGCTTAATTAGGTTATGCAATGCTGTCTTTTTAAGTATATATGTTGATGCTCTATAGACAGAGCGCAGATGTTGTGCGGACAAAGAAAATCACATCGCACACGGACTAAACAATGGAACCCATCGGTGATGTTTTCATCAATCACTCACAATTGTATACCAGCAATCGTTTGCTCACAACACACATGGCTTGTTAGCAGCAATCATCTGTATTGTTATCGGTCTTTGCACACGTTTCCGATTACAGACATGTTTGCCGCGTATCACACACATCTTGTTAAGTTGAACCATTTTTGCTCTCTTGTCTCAACGCAAACAGTTCATCTGAGTGAACCGCATGCCGTATATTGCACACACCTTGATCTGGCTGGCCATTTCTTTTGTGTTGCCTAATCACAGACATTTCATCCGAGTGAACCGTATGCTGTATATCGCACACAACTTCATCTTGCTGCCCATTTCTTTTGTTCCTCCTCATCGCAAACTATTAATTGAACCGAACCGTATGCCTTGCATTGCACACGCAACTAAAATCTGAACCGTGTTTGATGCATCCGCCATCGCAAACGTTTTGCACCTTTTTTGACATTTTTTACAGCACCGTTTGTGATTATTGCATCGCACATAGTTTCATCGAAGGGACTCTGATCGTAGTGTCGCGTTAGCAGCATCCTACAGTAGTGTGGGGCCCGGAGAATAAACATATTATGGCTGAAGTGGAGAAAATACTGAGTTACTTCATCGAGCCCTTCGAGACATTCAAGGCTTGAGGGAGCTACTCATGAGTATATTAGAGAATGCTACTACGTCATCACCACCACCATCGTCATCTCCCCCTGTCGGTGTGGAACGACACCTATGGGATCACAAGAATCCCTACTACGGTTGCCGGGGCGCAGGGTTGCGAGGAGAGCAGGGCTAGTAGACAGCACAGGGATCATTTACCCAGGTTCGGGCCGTGAGGATGCGTAAAACCCTAGTCCTGCTTTGGTGGGTGTATTTCTGAGAGTTCTTGAGCTCTCGAACTAGCGGTGATCAGTGCGTGGTTCGTAAGAGCCGAATCCTTCTCCAGTATGGCATGGGCATCCTTTTATAGTCGGAAGGGGCAGCCACAGTGGCACACAGGAGGTGGAAAGGCGTACAGTGCCCTGAGCTTATCGCTCGTATTACAGGACAAGACGCATTTAATGCATAGCTTAGGTGTCCCCTTGCTTTATTGGGGACGGGGCGAGGCCCGTCCCGTCCGTCGCCGCTCCTCCTCGCCTTGACACGCACCCTGGCCAGTGAGGTGCGTGGTGCCATGTAGGCAGTCAGGCAGCTGAGGTGGTGCGGTGGCGGAGCCTTCACGAAGATCTGCATGCCGCCACGCAGGCGCTCGGTGAGTTGGCCTGGGAGCTGCATGTTGCCACGCAGGTGCCTGCCCAGCTGGTTGGGCTGGCAGCTACATGTGAACGGTGGTGGAAGCTTGTTCGGCGCTGGTTTGGCGGTGGCCCTGCTGACGTCCTTGGCGAGGGCCTTGCCGGGTGGCCCGGCAAGGGTCTTGCCGTGGCGTGCTGTCGTCCCCGGCAAAGACCTTGCCGGGGGTCTGGTGGCCTTCCTCGGCAGGGATCTTGCAGAGACTCGTCGTCTTCTGATCCTCATCTGATCTTGAATATGTCTTCACAAAGATCTGCATGCCACCACAGAGGTGCCTTCCCGAGCCCTGGCCCCATGTTGATGACGGCGTTGGGGGCCGTGGGCTCAAGGGTGGCTCGCTCTGTTGGTGTGGGTCGAGCTGCCCCGGCAAGGATCTTGCCGGGGCTGCTGAGGCTGCCCGGCAAGGGTCTTGCCGGGTGGCCCGGCGAGGGTCTTGCCGGGGGAACCTGCTTCGCCCCTCTGCTCTTTGTGGTCTTGGCCTTGGCGTTGCTTTGATTGTCTTGGGCTTCGGTCTTACCTTGGCTCACCTCCCCTGTTCTGCTTGGTGTGGTCGTGGGCGCGGCTCCGACTGCCCGTGCACAGGTAAAGGGGTACAAAAGTGTGCCCCTCTTTTTGTACACCGACAGGAGCCCCCGGGCCTGGGCCACACATAAGCGCGACACGTTGTTGGGTCAGGCCCAAAACGGTGCGTGGGCAGGCGGGGCGGTTTTTACCGCGTTAAGACTTTTCACGCGCTGCGCTTCCCACGACCTGCGTGCGCGGCGCGGCGTGGAGGGGTGTGCGTGACGTGGGCGGCATGCGTGGGACGGTTCCTGCACACATGCGTCACGTCGTAGTAAATGGGCAGCGCGACCCGCGGCTTCCCCATAAAAAGGGATAACCGCGGGCGCGCTGTTCCTTTTACCCTTTGCGCAACCCCAATCTCGGAAACCTCCGCCTGCCTCCCTCTTCTTCTCCAAGCTTCATCCCTACTCGTCGTCGTTGCGCTTCCTCTGCCCTCTGTCCTGCCCTCCTCCTCCAGCTGCCATGGTGCCAAAATCCACCAAGGGCAAGGGGGTGGCCAAGGACGCCAGAGCCGCGGAGCCGCCGGAGAGCGCGCTGGCGGTGCAGCGGACGTAGTCTGCCTTCTTCCCCTCGACAGTTGACGTGTTCGAGCTTCGGGACTCCTTCAGGCCCCTGTGGGGAGTGAAGACGGGGGGAATTCGGGGCATCCAGCCACGCGCGTCATCCCCGCCGACTGTGCCGAGGCTGCCCCAAATCGGTACCCCTTCTTTGTCGATTATTTCTCCTACGGCCTCTGCCCTCCCTTCTCCGATTTCTTCAGCGCCGTCATGCATACCTTTGGCTTCCGCCTCCTGGAATTTACTCCGAACGTGGTGGCGTGCATGGCCCTTTTCGCGCATCTCTGCGAGGGCTTCGTCGGGGTGCACCCCAACACGGCGCTTTTCCGCCATTACTTCTCCCCTCGGATCCAACCAGGGGGCGCCATCTCCGGTTGCATCGCCTGGGTCTCAAGATCCAAGGGAGCGTACCCGGAGGGCGCCATGAAGGAGAGGTGGGAAGAATGGCGGGGCCAGTGGTGCTGGATCGAGGAGGAGGACCCGCCGGCGTTCTACGAAGTTCGCCGGGTGCCGCCGGTCCGCAGAAGCAATTGGAGCGACGTCGATGCTGGCGACGAGAAGCTCACAGTTGCCACCACCAGGATCCTCCGGCTCACCGAGGCCGGCCTCACCCTTGAGATGATCGGGGCGGACTTCATCCGCCGCCGGATCGCTCCGCTGCATAACAAGGGGAGGCCAGCCTGGCTCTTCACGAACCCCGCCGACATCATGCGGCTTCGTCCCGGCCTCGACCACAACTTCACAGTGATGGGGCACGCTCATTTCTGCTAGCGGCTCTTCCAGCTTGACGTGCGCCGCGACGGTGAGGTCGAGCGGACCGGCAAGGTCGTGAAGGCCGTCGCGAAGGCCAGCAAGGTCCTCAAGGGGCCTCTGTTCAAGCTGTCGACGGGGGTGGTCCCGTTGTGCAATAACTCGCGCCGATCCGATATCATCGCCAGATGCCGGACTGCAACGCACATGGCCCCGACTCGAGCTGGAAGGAGCCGAAGGACGTCGAGGTGCAGCAGTTCTTTGACACCCTGCACGAGGGGTATGTCAACGCCGACGCCGAGCGGCTGCTTGTCCAGGACACCACCCAGGCGGAGCTGGACTACATCGCCACCAGGGCGAGGGAGGCACAGCTTGCCAGGGAGGCCGGCAGCGCCGGCGGAGTGGAGGACAAGGCCGCGACGGCCGCGGAGGAGGAGGAGCTCGCCTGGTGGGTGGCGGCCGCCGGGGGAACCAGCAGCGCCGGCACCGAGGCTCCTTTGGTTGAAGATGTGACCGGCGAGTCGTCGGAGGAGGAGGCCGAGACTGCAGATCCGACGCCGCCTAGGGAAGGGGGCGAGTCCTGCGGCGGGCCAGTTCCGGCGAGCCGGTCCGGCCCGGCAGGGCTGCGTGGCCACAGCTGACCTTGGAGGGGCCCGGGCGCCACACGAGGGCCGCGGCGGCAAAGAAGCCGGCGAAGGCTGCGGTGAAGAAGAAGACAGCCGCCCCTTCTTCGTCCGTGCGTGTCCAGACACCACCTCCTTCTCCTCCTTCGGTGAATGTTGATACGGAGGTTACTTTTGATTATGGATCCCTCAGCCCGAGGAGGAAGAGGAAGACAGCAGAGGAGGAGGCGGACGACGAGTAAGTATCTGGTTCCTTTACGTTATCTCTGCCACCTCAATCCGCGTTGCTTGTATTGACTTGTTTTCATCTTTGCAGGGACGGGGAGACGCTGGCCCAAAGAGCGAAGAGGGCAAAGGTCTTGGCGGGTGGCCAGCCCCCGGCTGGTACTTCTAGGGCGCCTCTGGTGGTGTTGAGCAGCCCGGACAGCAGACCCCGGCACAGCCCCCAGCGTAAGTTTATCACTCTTCCCTCGTCGACATGTGTCAGGGGCATGACACTTTGGTGCTGACCTTGCCAGGTATGCAGGAGGAGAGCAGCAGCAGGAGGAGCCACAGAGGGCCGCTCCCAACACACTGCCCCCATCGACCACGCCGCCCCGAGGGGCGTCCCCGGCAAGGGCGCCAGACACCGGGCTCACGCACATGGAGGAGGAGGAGGAGAACTTGGGCGCCGGCGGCTTTGCCTCGACGCCAAATGTTGGCGGGGAGGGGACTTCCGTTTCCCAACCGAGTACTGGCACAGGTAGGTCGTCCGCCGTTCGTCCCTGTTATTTCCCTTTCTGGCTTTTGGTCCTGGCCTTGCCTCACCCCCTTCTTCGGCGCCCAGATTCCTCCTCGGTGAACCCAGAGGACGTGGACGCCGTCATCGAGGGCGTCACCAAGGCTGCCGAGGCGGATGCCGAGAAGATCGCCGCCGAGGAGGCCACCAAGGACGCTGCCGAGGACACCGCCGAGGGGCCTACCGGGGAGGCCGGCAAGGCTGCCGCCGAGGAGGCCGGCAAGGGGCCTGCCGGGGAAGTCAGTGGGGCCGCTGCCGAGGAGGAGGAGGAGGAGGCTGGCGACCAGCCTTCCTCCTCTGCTGCTTCTGGCTCCGACAAGTACCTGAGGGTGAGTGACGACTTGTTCGTCCACCTTCCAGGCGCGTCGAGCACCAGGATACCCATTGAGGCAGAGGTGTTCGACGACGAAGTGCTCGCCGCTGCCGGGCTTGAAGTCGTCTACGAGCCGATCGTTGGTGGCGACGGCTCGCAGGAGGAGCGGCTCCTCCATGCCATGGGCGCCAGCTTCCGGAAGCTCCAGGCGCTCCACCGCGCCCGCCTGGACAAGGTTAACTCCAGGACGGCGGTGGTGGAGAAGGCGGAGGCGGACCTCCAGAAGCGTGTTGCCGAGGCGCAGGACTGGTTCCGCAAGGCCCACAAGGAGCTCAAGGCTGCCCAGGGTGAGCAGGCCAAGCGCGACGTGGAGCTCACCATGAAGCTCGCCGACGTCGAGAAAGCTTAGGAGACGGCGAAGAACTTGGCCGCGGCCGCCGAAGCCGCTCGGACCCAGCGCGAGGCCGCGCTGAACTCCCAGGAGGAGGACCTCGACGCACGCGAGGCGAAGCTCGCCGCCATGCTTTGCGGCAAGGATGCAGAGGTGGAGAGGCTTGTCTTGCAGCGGACCAGTGGGCTGAAGCAGAGGCACGAAGAGGCGCTCAATGCCCAGGCCCAGGTTCACACCGGCAAGGTGGAGGAGTTGGAGGCGGAGCGCGACGGGCTGAAGGAGCAGGCCCTGAAGCTGTCCCAGGAGAGGGACACGCTTAACAGTGCCAAGACCCGAGGAGCTCTCCGAGGCCAACAACTCCATCAAAGATCTCCAGCTGAAGCTGGAGGATCTCGAGAAGGTGTTGGAGGAGGCCAAGACCCGAGAGGGGACCCTGGCCAAGGAGCTGGAGGCCGAGAAGCGGTTGCGGGAGAACGAGGGCCTCAACTTCGCGGATCACATGGCGGGCGAGAACCGTTGGCTCGATCGCCTCGCCACCGTCGCCAACCAGGCCGCCGCGCAGCTGGCCATCATGGGGATGCCGGATGTGAGGTACGTCCCGGAGCGGAGCGTGAGTGCCAATTGCAGCCTGACCATGTTCTTCGAAAAGGTCGTCGGCACTCTGGAGCGGCTCCATGCCAACCGGGCGGCCTCACTGGCCGACGAGTCCCGGAGGTTTTCCAGGGAGCCATGACCAAGGTTCTCACCAAGGTGGCGCACTGGTACCCCGACCTCGACTTCGACGCCGCGCAGGGGAGCTTGCCGGAGGGTACTGACCTCGCGCCGCTCATGGAGCGCATCAAGCCCATCATCAGCCGAGTCGGCAGAATTCAGAGGGTGGAGGGCCAGCGCCGGGATTAGGCATCCCATTCTTTATCGCCGCTGCAGGTTCACAACCAAGACAATTGCTATCTCTAGTTAGAACCGCAGCAACAATTTGATGTAATATAACTCTGCAGCACTTATGGTATCATGCATGTTATTTTCCTGTTCGATTTTTCCTTGTATGTCCGCCCTACGTAACTAGGTAGGCTTTGCCGGCGCGTAAACCCAAGGCAGCGTCTTGGGGACGGATCCCCATTGGCCTGCCGGGTGTGCTTGCTGCCGGGCAAACCACCTTACCGCCCTTAGCGCGGCCGCCCGAACTGTCGCGTTTGACTCAAGTCAGAGTCAGGAGCGTTGCCAGGTGTGGAAGGCTACCCCGCCACTCTCGACGCGGCTGCTTTGAGCTGTTGAGCGGACTCGAAACAGAACAAGGGCGTCGCCAATTGCGGGGGGGGGGGGGGGCTTTGCGTGCAGGTTTCCCATACATAGGCAAGATCCTCGAGGACGATAACCTTAAGTGTAAAAGGAGGAAATAACTCAAAGCTCTGAATAACTTATCTTCTGTTGTGGAGCCAGTGTCGTTCCCCCCGGGCCCCTTCTTCTCAGAAACCGAAAGCGATGAAGAACTGCTAGGCTAACTACTAGACCAAATTCTGACAATTGCGCCCCCTACCTAGCGCGCCAAGGATGTCGGTGTGCAACGCCACCTATGGGATCACAAGAATCCCTACTACGGTTGCCGGGGCGCAGGGTTGCGAGGAGAGCAGGGCTAGTAGACAACACAGGGATCGTTTACGCAGGTTCGGGCCGCAAGTATGAGTAAAACCCTAGTCCTGCTTTGGTGGGTGTATTTCTGAGAGTTCTTGAGCTCTCAAACTAGCTGTGATCAGTGCGTGGTTCGAAAGAGCCGAATCCTTCTCCAGTATGCCATGGGCCTCCTTTTATAGTCGGAAGGGGCAGCCACAGTGGCACACAGGAGGTGGAAAGGCGTACAGTACCCTGATCTTATCTCTCGTATTACAGGACAAGACGAATTTAATGCATAGCTTAGGTGTCCCCTTGCTTTATTGGGGACGGGGGCGAGGCCCGTCCCGTCCGTCGCTGCTCCTCCTCGCCTTGACACGCGCCCTGGCCAGTGAGGTGCGTGGTGCCATGTAGGCAGTCAGGCAGCTGAGGTGGTGCGGTGGCGGAGCCTTCATGAAGATCTGCATGCTGCCACGCAGGCGCTCGGTGAGTTGGCCTGGGAGCTGCATGTTGCCACGCAGGTGCCTGCCCAGCTGGTTAGGGTGGCAGCTGCATGTGAACGGTGGTGGAAGCTTGTTCGGCGCGGGTTTGGCGGTGGCCCCGCTAGCGTCCTTGGCGAGGGCCTTGTCGGGTGGCCCGGCAAGGGTCTTGCCGTGGCGTGCTGTCGTCCCCGGCAAGGACCTTGCCGGGGGTCTGGTGGCCTTCCTCGTCAGGGATCTTGCCGAGAATCATCGTCTTCTGATCCTCATCTGATCTTGAATATGTCTTCACAAAGATCTGCATGCCACCACAGAGGTGCCTTCCCGAGCCCTGGCCCCATGTTGATGACGGCGTTGGGGGCCGTGGGCTCAAGGGTGGCTCGCTCTGTTGGTGTGGGTCGAGCTGCCCCGGCAAGGATCTTGCCGGGGCTGCTGAGGCTGCCCGGCAAGGGTCTTGCCAGGTGGCCCAGCAAGGGTCTTGTCGGGTGTCCCAGCAAGGGTCTTGCCGGGGGAACCTACTTCGCCCCTTTGCTCTTTGTGGTCTTGGCCTTGGCGTTGCTTTGATTGTCTTGGGCTTCGGTCTTACCTTGGCTCACCTCCCCTGTTCTGCTTGGTGTGGTCGTGGGCGCGGCTCCGACTGCCCGTGCACAGGTAAAGGGGTACAAAAGTGTGCCCCTCTTTTTGTACACCGACACCCCCACCAAAGGAGACTTGACCAACGAGTATGGGCACTCCCCTTGGCTTGTGTAAGCTTGGGGGAGGTGCCACGGTATCGTATCACCACCACTGTCTTTTCCTTATCTATCTTAGTTCAATCTTTAGTTATCTTTTGAATTAGTTGAATAAAAGTTTAGTTCAATCTATTTTTGAGTGTTTGCTTAGTAGTCTATCTATCTATGTAATCGTGTGCGAGATATAATAAAGTTCAGTTCGAGTTTTGCTTTCTTTACTTTTATGTTTCAATCAAAATAAAAGGAAATAATGAAAAAGATCATATGCTAATCTTATGGTAAGTAATGACATCACATAAAGAAAAGTACAAGTGGTAAAATTTGTTGAAAGTTGACAAACATAGCATTGGTCAATGATGCAATTCATGAAAGAATTAATAAGGGGAGAGAAGCTTCACATGCAAATACACTATCTTGGACATCGTTCATGATTGTGACCCCCCATCAAAATATTATATGCCAAAATTGTTGACGTTGGACAAGGAAGACAACATACTGATTTATGCTAGTTCATATTCACATAGAAGTTATATTGTCATAGATCCTTTGACATGTGGTGCTTTCCCAATATCTTTGCTAGACAAAAATTCCGCACTAAGTAGAGATACTACTTGTGCATCCAAAAACCATTAAACCCAAATTCTTATTTTGAGAGTCCACCATACCTACCTATGGATTGAGTAAGATCCTTCAAGTAAGTTGTAATTGGTGCAATAACGAAATAAAAATTGCTTCTAAATGTATTGGATCATTTAGTGTAAGAGAAAATTGAGCGTTGTACGAACTTGTGATGGCAAAATAATAAAAGCGACAGACTGCATAATAAAGGTTGCTATCATTAGGGGCAATATACCATGACATTCTTTTGCACTAAGAGATTGAGCATACAAACCAAAAAGCGCATGACAACCTGTGCTTCCCTCTGCGAAGGGCCTATCTTTTACTTTTATGTATTTACTTTTATGCAAGCGGCAAAGTATTCTTCTCTATTCCTTGTTATTTTCTCTTTTTGCAAGCATCATGTGGTGAGGAAATATCTAGGCACATATATCCAGTTGGATATGAGTGAGCATGAATTATTATTGTTGACATCACCTTTGAGGTGAATACGTTGGGAGGCAAAACTATAAGCCCCTATCTTTCTATGTGTCTGATTGAAACTTTTTCCTCATGTGTATGAGGTGAGTGTTAGCAATCATAGAAGATTATATGATGATTGAGTATGTGGACTTGCCAAAAGGCTCCGATATGAGACCCTTCACAAAAAGATGATGAATTGTAGTTGCAAAGTTGACTGAGAACATAGTTTGTTGGTTTTCAATAGAGTTTATGCTTTTACTTTGATGTTGTGATGAATTGTTACTTGTTCATGAGAAGTTATATGATAAACTTATGTGATAAAGTTGTATGATTGATGGCCCACAAGTATAGGGGATCAATTGTAGCTCTTTTCGATAAGTAAGAGTGTCAAACCCAACGAGGAGCAGAAGGAAATGACAAGTAGTTTTTAGTAAGGTAATGTCTGCAAGTGCTGAAATCGTAAGTAGCGGAGTAGTTTGATAGCAAGATAATTTATAACGAGCAAGTAATGATAATATCAATAAGTATGCAGCAAGGTATCCCAATCCTTTTGAGGCAAAGGACAGGCCAAAACGGTCTCTTAGGATAAGCAAAGCGTTCTTGAGGGTACACGGGAATTTCATCTAGTCACTTTCATCATGTTGGTTTATTTGTGTTCGCTACTTTGATAATTTGATATGTGGGTGGACCGGTGCTTAGCTGTTGTTCTTACTTGAACAAACCTCCTACTTATTATTAACCCTCCCGCAAGTATCCGCAACTACGAGAAAAATATTAAGAATAAATTCTAACCATAGCATTAAACTCTAGGATCCAATCGGTCCCTTACGAAATAGTGCATAAACTGGGGTTTAAGCTTCTGTCACTCTCGCAACCCACCATCTATTTACTACTCCGCAAGGCATTCCCTTAGGCCCAAATATGCTGAAGTGTCATGTAGTCGACGTTCACATGACACCACTAAGGGAATCACAAAATACATACTATCAAAACATCAAACACATATCAAGTTCACATGATTACTTGCAACATGATTTCTCCCGTGACCTCTAGAACAAAAGTAACTACTCAAAAATAATAAACATGCTCATGATCAGAGGAGTATTAAATAGCATCATGGATCTGAACATATAATCTTCCACCAAATAAACCATATAGTAATCAAGTACAAGATGTAATCAACACTACTAGTTACCCTCTAGCACCAATCTGTAGTTCCGTAACAAGATTGAATAAAAGAGATGAACTAGGGTTTGAGATGAGATGGTGTTGGTGAAGATGTTGATGGAGATTGCCCTTCCCAAGATGGGAGAGTTGTTGGTGATGATGATGACGATGATTTCCCCCTCTGGGAGGGAAGTTCCCCCGGCAGAATCGCTCCGCCGGAGGGCAAAAGTGCTCCTGCCCAAGTTCCGCCTCGAGACGGCGGCGCTCCTCTCCGAAAGTCTTCTTCTTATTTTTTTCTAGGTAAAAATGACTTATATAACATAAGATGGGCACCTGAGGTGGGCCGAGGAGGCCACAACCCACCAGGGCGCACCTGGGGGGCCTGGCACGCCCAGGTGGGTTGTGCCCCCCTGGTGGCCCACCTCTAGTAGTTATTGGCTCCAATATTTCTTAAATAATCCATAAAAATCTCCGTGAAGTTTTAGCTCATTTGGAGTTGTGCAGAATAGGTGGCCTGACGTAGCTTTTTCAGGTCCAGATTTCCAGCTGCCGGAATTCTCCCTCTTGGTGTGTACCTTGCAAATTATGAGAGAAAAGGCATTAGAATTACTCCAAAAAGCATTATTATGGATAAAAACATTATAAATAACAGTAAGAAAACATGATGCAAAATGGATGTATCAATGATAAAGTTTGTTGCTGTTATAATAATAAGCATGATGCTTCTATGTCTGTATTTTGTTTTTATCTACACCTCTCTCTCTCTCTAAACATGTGGGCATGTTTTTCGATATCGGTTTTTCGCTTAAGGACAAGCGAGGTCTAAGCTTGGGGGAGTTGATATGTCCATTTAGTATCACGTTTTCCTACTGTTATTTACAATGTTTTATGCATAATGATGTTTTATGGAGTAATTCTAATTCCTTTTTTCTCACAATATGCAAGGTTTACACAAAGAGGGAGAATGCCGGCAGCTGGAATTCTGGACCTGAAAAAGCTATGTCAGAGTTACCTTCTGCACATCTCCAAATGAGCTATAAATTTACGGAGAATTATTTTGAAATATATATAAAATACTAGAGCAAATAACTACCGGAGGGGGGCCACTTGGTGAGCACAAGACACCAAGGCGCGCCAAGCCCCCCAGGCATGCCCTGGTGAGTTGTGCTCAGCCCTGCCCACCTCTAGTGCCCATGTTCTGGTATATAGGTCATTTTGACCTAGAAAAAAATAAGAAGAGGACTTTCGGGACGGAGCGCCACCGTCTCGAGGTGGAACTTGGGCAGGAGCACTTTTTCCCTCCGGCGGAGCGATTCCGCCGGGGGAACTTCCCTCTTGGAGGGGGAAATCGAAGCCATCGTCATCACCAACAACCCTCTCATCTTTGGGAGGCTAATCTCCATCAACATCTTCAATAGCACCATCTCCTCTCAAACCCTAGTTCATCTGCTGTGTTCAGTCATTGTACCGGAACCTCAGATTGGTACCTGTGGGTGACTAGTAGTGTTGATTACATCTTGTGGTTGATTACTATATGGTTTATTTGGTGGAACATTATATGTTCAGATCCATTATGCTATTTAATACCCCTCTGGTCTTGAGCATGATTATCATTTGTGAGTAGTTACTTTTGTTCTTGAGGTCACAGGAGAAGTCATGTTGCAAGTAATCATGTGAATTTGATATGTGTTCAATATTTTGATGATATGTATGTTGTGATTCCCTTAGTGGTGTCATGTGAACGTCGACTACATGACACTTCACCATCTTTGGGCCTAAGTGGAATGCATTGTGGAGTAGTTATTAGATGATGGGTTGCCATAGTGACAGAAGCTTAAACCCTAGTTTATGCGCTACTTCGTAAGGGACCGATTTGGATCCAAAAGTTTAATGCTATGGTTAGATTTTATCTTAATACTTTTCTCATAGTTGTGGATGCTTGCGAGGTGGTTAATCATAAGTAGGAGGTTTATTCAAGTAAGAACAGCACCTAAGCACCTCTCCACCCACATATCAAATTATCAAAGTAGCAAACATGAATCAAACCGACATGATGAAAGTGATATGGTGAAATTCCCGTGTACCCTCAAGAACGCTTTGCTTATTATAAGAGACCGTTTTGGCCCGTCCTTTGCCACAAAAGGATTGGGCTACCTTGCTACACTTTATTTATCGTTACCGTTACTTGCTCGTTACAAATTATCTTGCTATCAAACTACCTGTTACCGACAATTTCAGTGATTGCAGAAAATATTTGCTGAAAACCACTTGTCATTTCCTTCTGCTCCTCGTTGGGTTCGACACTCTTACTTATCGAAAGGATTACGATTGATCCCCTATACTTGTGGGTCATCAAGGCTATGCCACAACCAGATGTTTGGGTTGATGAGCGGGCCATGATTGCATTCCCTAAAAAACCTTGACCCACAAGAAGTACTGAGACCTCATATACACGAAAGTAAAATAGTTTAATTTAATAGACTGATTTGGTTGGAAAATGAGTTGGTCCCGTCGAATGATACGTCTCCAATGTATCTATAATTTTTGATTGTTCCATGCTATATTATCCATCTTGGATGTTTTATATGCATTTATATGCTATTTTATATGATTTTAGGGACTAACCTATTAACCTAGAGCCCAGTGTCAATTTCTATTTTTTTCCTTGTTTTTCAGTTTTACAGAAAAGGAATATCAAACGGGGTCCAAATGAGCTGAAAATTTACGGTGATTTTTTATGGGCCAGAAGAAGTCCCCGAAGCAAAAGAGTTGGGCCAGAAGAGTCCTGAGCCAACCACAAGGGTGGAGGGCACGCCCTACCCCCAGGAGGGTGCTCCGTCCTTGTTGTTGACTCGTGGACCCCCCCTGACATGAAACCGACACCAAACATTCCTATAAATACAAAAAACCCCGAAAAGAAACCTAGATCGGGAGTTCCGCTGCTGCAATCCTTTGTAGCCACCAAAAACCAATCGCGGCCTTGTTCCGGCACCCTGCCGGAGGGGGAAATCATCACGGGTGGCCATCTTCATCATCCCAGCGGTCTCCATGATGAGGAGGGGGTAGTTCACCCTCAGGGATGAGGGTATGTACCAGTAGCTATGTGTTTGATTTGTCTCTCTCGTGTTCTTGATTTGGCATGATCTTGATATACGACGAGCTTTGCTATTATAGTTGGATCTTATAATGTTTCTCCCCCTCTACCTTCTTATAATGGATTGAGTTTTCCCTTTGAAGTTATCTTATCGGATTGAGTCTTTAAGGATTTGAGAACACTTGATGTATGTTTTGGTGATCAACTTGCGGGTTTTGTGACCTTGTGAACTTATGCATAGGGATTGGCACACGTTTTTGTCTTGACTCTCCGGTAGAAACTTTGGGGCAGTCTTCGAAGTTCTTTCTGTTGGTTTCAATAGATGAATCGGAGATTGTGTGATGCATATCGTATAATCAAACCCGCGGATACTTGTGGTGACATTGGAGTATCTAGGTGACATTAGGGTTTTAGTTGATGTGTATCTTAAGGTGTTATTTTAGTACAAACTCTAGGGCTGTTTGTGACACTTATAGGAATAGCCCAATAGATCGATCAGAAAGAATAACTTTGAGGTGGTTTCGTACCCTACAATAATCTCTTCGTCTGTTCTCCGCTATTAGTGACTTTGGAGTGACTCTTTGTTGCATGTTGAGGGATTGTTATATGATATAATTATGTTATCATTGTTGAGAGAACTTGCACTAGTGAAAGTATGAACCCTAGGCCTTGTTTCTAAGCAGTGCAATACCGTTTTCGCTCACTTTTATCACTTGCTAACTTGCTGTTTTTATATTTTCAGATTACAAAAACCTATATCTACTATCCATATTACACTTATATCACCATCTCTTCGCCGAACTGGTGCACCTATACAATTTACCATTGTATTGGGTGTGTTGGGGACACAAGAGACTCTTTGTTATTTGGTTGCAGGGTTGTTTGAGAGAGACCATCTTCATCCTACGCCTCCCACGGATTGATAAACCTTAGGTCATCCGCTTGAGGGAAATTTGCTACTATCCTACAAAACTCTGCGCTTGGAGGCCCAACACGAGTCTACAAGAAGAAGGTTGCATAGTAGATGTCAAGCTCTTTTCTGGCGCCGTTGCCGGGGAGGCTAGGTAAGTGGCACTCACACCCCGTCAACTAAGCTCTTTTCTGGCGCTGTTGCCAGGGAGGTTAGTGCTTGAAGGTATATCTTTAGATCTTGCAATCGAATCTATTAGTTTCTTGTTTTATCACTAGTTTTGTGACGCCCCCGATTCAATCATACACGCAAACGTGTACTATCAAGATCAGGGACTCATGGGAAGATATCACAACACAACTCTAAAATAAAATAAGTCATACAAGCATCATAATACAAGCCAGGGGCCTCGAGGGCTCGAATACAAGTGCTCGATCATAGACGAGTCAGCGGAAGCAACAATATCAGAGTACAGACATGAGTTAAACAAGTTTGCCATAAGATGGCTAGCACAAACTGGGATACAGATCGAAAGAGGCGCAGGCCTCCTGCCTGGGATCCACCTAAACTACTCCTGGTCATCGTCAGCGGCCTGCACGTAGTAGTAGGCACCTCCGGTGTAGTAGGAGTCATCGTCGACGGTGGCGTCTGGCTCCTGGGTTCCGGCATCTGGTTGCGACAACCAGGTAGAAGGGAAAGGGGGAAAAGAGGGAGAAAAGCAACCGTGAGTACTCATCCAAAGTACTCGCAAGCAAGGAGCTACACTACATATGCATGGGTATATGTGTAAAGGGCCATATCATTGGTATGAACTGCAGAATGCCAGAATAAGAGGGGGATAGCTAATCCTGTCGAAGACTACGCTTCTGGCCATCTCCATCTTGCAGCATATAGGAGAGGGTAGATGGTAAAGTTCACCAAGTAGCATCGTATAGCATAATCCTACCCGGCGATCCCCTCCTCGTCGCCCTGTTAGAGAGCGATCACCAGGTTATATCTGGCACTTGGAAGGGTGTGTTTTATTAAGTATCCAGTTATAGTTGTCATAAGGTCAAGGTACAACTCCGGGTCATCCTTTTACGGAGGGACACGGCTATTCGAATAGATAAACTTCCCTGCAGGGGTGCACCACATAACCCAACACGCTCGATCCCATTTGGTCGGACACACTTTTCTGGGTCATGCCCGGCCACGGAAGATCAACACGTCGCAGCCCTACCTAGGCACAACAGAGAGGTCAGCATGCCGGTCTAAATCCTATGCGCGCAGGGGTCTGGGCCCATCGCCCATTGCACACCTGCACATTGCGTATGCGGCCGGAAGCAGACCTAGCCCCCTTAATACAAGTGCGAGCTTACGGTCCAATGCGGCGCGCGCCGCTCAGTCGCTAACGTCACGAAGGCTTCGGCTGATACCACGACGTTGAGTGCCCATAACTTTCCCACGTAGTTGGTTAGTGCGTATAGACCAAATGGCCAGACTCAGATCAAATACCAAGAACTCGTTAAGCGTGTTATTTTAAAGTAACCGCGAACGCCGACCAGGGCCAGGCCCACCTCTTGCCTAGGTGGTCTCAACCCGCCCTGTCGCTCCGCCATAAAGATCCACTCGCGGGTACTCTTACGAGCCGACCCGACTTTAGTCACCACAGGTATCATATATCATGTATATAAGTATATACCCGTGATCACCTCCCGAGTGATCACGGCCCGATAGTATAGCATGGCAGACGGACAAGAATGTAGGGCCACAGATGGAATACTAGCATCCTATACTAAGCATGTAGGATTGCAGGTAAAGGTAACAACAGTAGTAGCAAGGACAGGCTATGCATCAGGATAGGATTAACGGCAAGCAGTAACATGCTACACTACTCTAATGCAAGCAGTAGAGAGTAGAATAGGCGATATCTGGTGATCAAGGTGGGGGTGCTTGCCTGGAAGCTCAGCCGAGAAGGAGGGGTCGTCAACACCGTAGTCGTACTGGGTAGCGGCGGCGTCGGTCTCGGTGTCTAGCGAGAGAAGAAGGGGAAGAAACAATAACTACAATGCAAACAAATGCATGACGATGCATGACATGACAAAGCATGATGGTAGGCGTGCCCAATCGCGGTAGTAGGTGATACCGGCGAAGGGGGGAACATCCGGGAAAGTATTCCCGGTGTTTCGCATTTTCGGACAGATGAACCGGAGGGGGAAAGTTGCGAGTTCAATGGTTAGGGATGTGTGGTGGACAAACGGGCTGCGTATTCGGATTCGTCTCGTCGTTCTGAGCAACTTTCATGTAGAAAGTATTTTCATCTGAGTTACGGATTATTTTATATGATTTTCTAAAGATTTAATCATTTTCTGATTTTAATTATTTATTTAAATCCAACATTATCCACAACAGTGAATGATGACGCAGGCATGACATCAGAGTGATGTCAGCAGGTCAACTGGTCGGTTGACCGGTCAAACCAGACAGGTGGGTCCAGTGGGACCTACATGTCATTGTCTGGGGCACTAACAGGGGGTTTAGACTAACTAAATGGGTTAATTAGTGGGTGGGGCCCAGTAGTCAGTGACTATTTAGTTAATTAAATTAATTAATGAAATAATTGGCATTTTATTTATTTACAAAAATGTTTTAAATGACACGGGCCCGCATGTCAGTGGCAGTAGCTGCCACACCAGCGTAGTTGACTTTGGTCAACGTGGCCAGTTGGGGCCCCTAGGCCCACAGGCAGTGACCCAGGGGGTGGGCCCCTGTGTGCCAGCTCAGCGGAGCCGCCGGAGTAGCTCCGGCGAGCTCGCGCGCAGCGGCCGAACGCCGGCGAGCTTCGGGATTCGCCTACGGGGCACCAAATCGGGCGCGGGCAGGCTCTCTGGAACAGCCTCTTCGCGCCGCGTCCGATGGAGGGGAGCACCACGGCGGGGGTGGCCGGAATGGTCGCCGGCGACGAGCGCGGCGGACGGCAGTTCGGGCGCAGACGGGGATCGCGCTATGGGGCGTTTGAACGAGGCGTGTTTGGGACCGAACAGACGAGCACGTCGAGGCGCGTCAAACGGTGGAGGGGGTTTGGCCGGAAACAGCCGGAGACAGCGGTGGCGAGCGGCGGAGCGGACGCCGGAGTTCGGGCGTTAGTGGATCCAACGCGTGCGTGTTGGGTTCCTGGAAGCACCAGGAACACGATGCCGTGCTCACGGGAGCACGACGGAGAGCATGGCCATGGCGGCGAGGCGATCCGCGGCGACGTGCTCACGACAACGACGATGAGGCAGCTATGGTGCGCGAGGGAGCTAACGGAGATGGGCGGGAGATGGGGGAGCTCACCGTGCGGCACGCAAGATGGCCCTTGGGAGTTTAGTAGCAGTAGAGTCGACGATGCTCGTCGGAGACGCGCCGGGGATCCGAGGAAGAAGACGAGGCCGGGGCAGCGTTCGTGGGCGCCCGGCGTCCCGCGGCTCATCGGGGAGGCGTTGTCGAGGGAGGTGGAGCGAGCGGATACGTCGGAGTAGTGCGGAGGTCGCGGTGGCCGCGAGTTCTACGGCGGCGAGGCCATGGCGGCGCTCGGATGCGGTGGGATGGATCTGAGGGGAGAGGGAGGCGCAGGGACCGAGAGGGCGAGCGGGGGCGAGTGGGAGATGGGATCGAGGAGGCGAGTGCGTGGCGATCTTATCCCCTCCTCGACGCCGGCGAGGGGGGTCCGGCGGGGACGCGCCCCTGTTCCCACCCTGGTGGGGGGAACAGGGAAGGGGAGAGAGCGACCGGGGGAACGGGCCGGGTCGGCTGGATGGGCCAGGTGGGCCGGCCTGGCTGCGAGCTGGGCCGTCTGGTCCAGGGGGTTCCTTTTCTCTTTTTTTTTCTTTTGTCTTCTGCCTTTGTATTTTCTTTTCTTTTCCTTTTCTGTTTTATTTAATTTAGGGCATTTAAGTATTTTTATAAAATTGTGTCTTCTACACCATAATTACCTATGCCATTTTTGGCACTGCCGAAACATTTTTGTTTCAACTTTTGAAAACTTTTGTTGTTTGACATATTTTGAATTTGACTTTTGAACGGGTTTTGACCTAACGAGAGTTTAGCAACAGCAAACAGAGATGACATGGCATCATTAGGAGAGTTTTACTGTAGCCTAATTATCCGGGCGTTACAAATCTCCTCCACTACAAGAAATCTCGTCCCGAGATTTAGGAGATAGAAGGAAACAGTGCGGGGTATTCATCACGTAGGCGATCCTCGCGTTCCCAGGTGGCTTCATCTTCAGAATGGTGCGACCACTGGACTTTGAGGAACTTGATCGCCTTCTGACATGTGCGGCGTTCAGCTTGGTCGAGAATGTGGACCGGATGCTCTTTATAGGAGAGGTCATGTTGCAATTCGAGCACTTCATGATCCACTGCTCGATTTGGGTCCTTGAAGCATCGGCGGAGCTGTGACACGTGGAACACATCGTGAACCTGAGAAAGGTTCGGCGGAAGTTCAAGTTGATATGCCACTTTTCCACGCCTTTCAAGAATAGTGAATGGGCCAATATAGCGAGGAGCTAGCTTGCCCTTGATCCCGAAGCGGTGAGCACCCTTCATTGGTGTAACTCGAAGATAAGCCTTTTCGCCGGGTTGATAGACCATGTCTTTATGTTTACGGTCATACTAACTCTTCTGACGTGACTGAGCAGTCTTTAGATTCTCACGAATAATGCGGACTTGTTCTTTGGCATGTTGGATAATATCCGGACCAAAGAGTGGACGTTCCCCAGTTTCTGACCAGTTCAGAGGGGTTCGACACTTTCGTCCATATAACACTTCGAAGGGGGCCATGTTCAGACTAGCTTGATAGCTATTATTATAAGAGAACTCAGCATACGGGAGAGATTCCTCCCATTTCTTGCCGAAGGAAATAACACAAGCTCGAAGCATGTCTTCGAGAACTTGGTTGACACGTTCAACTTGCCCTTGCGACTGAGGATGAAACGCAGTACTGAATGACAGATGAGTTCCCATAGCTTCTTGGAAACTTGCCCAGAATCTTGAAGTGAATAAGCTGCCACGGTCTGAGCTGATAACCAATGGAATACCGTGGAGTGAAACAATCCTGGACATATAGAGCGTTGCCAGCTGACTAGCAGTGTTCGTTTCTTTGACTACCAGAAAATGTGCAACCTTAGAAAGTCGGTCAATGACGACAAGAATTGCATCATTACCTTTCTGCGATTTGGGAAATCCAGTGACGAAGTCCATCTCGACATGGTCCCATTTCCATTCAGGAATAGAGATAGGTTGCAGAGTTCCAGCAGGCCTTTGATGTTCTGCTTTGATATGACGGCAAACTTCACACTCGGCAACATAACGAGCAATGTCTTGCTTCATATTAGACCACCAGAATCTCTGACGGATGTCTTGGTACATCTTTGTACTACCAGGATGGATACATAGAGGCGTATCATGAGCTTCTTTCATAACTTCCTGAGTCATATCCAGGTTTTTCTCTGCACATGGCACCACTAGGCGGCCCTTGAAGTACAAAGCGCCATCATCAGTAATAGTGAAGAATGAGGGCTTTCCTTCTGCGAGGTAGCGCTTAATCTTGTGGGCTTCAGAGTCATATCCCTGTATTCTCTTGATGGAGTCCAAGAGATCTGGTTCGACAGCCAGGGTATTGAGGGAACCCTGGGAAACAACCCGGAGGTTCATCTTGCGAAACTCCTTAGGAGGGGGAGCGAGTGCACCCGGAGGAACAATATGGAGGTTCAGCTTTCTGAATTCTTCAACAAGCGAGGCCTGAACTTTGTGAACCTGGAGGTGGTTGCAGTAAGACTTGCGGCTCAAGGCATCAACCATTACATTAGCCTTGCCTGGCGTATAGGAAATACCCAAGTCAAAGTCTGCAACAATCTCCATCCATCTCTGCTGACGGAGGTTCAGGTGTGGCTGAGTAAACAGATACTTCAGACTTTGGTGGTCGGTGAAGATCTCGCAACGATTACCGAGAAGGTAATGTCGCCACTACTTCAGCGCATGAATGACAGCAGCAAGTTCGAGGTCGTGAACTGGGTAGTTCTCTTCGTGAGGGCGCAATTGCCGAGAGGCATAAGCAATCACTTTGCGGTCTTGCATTAGGACACAGCCTAATCCTTGACGGGAAGCGTCGCAGTAAATGACGAAGTCCTTCTTAGTATCAGGTGGAGCAAGCACTGGAGTAGAAGTCAACTTGTCTTTGAGTGCATGGAAACTTTCCTGACATTTGTCTGTCCATTGGAACTTGACGCCCTTATGCAACAGGTTAGTCAGAGGCCTGGCGATCTTGGAGAAGTTCTCGACGAATCGACGGCAATAGCTGGCGAGACCAAGAAAACATCTGACTTGCTTAACATTCTTGGGAGGAGTCCAATCAAGGATAGCCTGGACTCGTTCAGGGTTGACGGCAATACCATCCTTAGAGATGACATGCCCAAGATAGGTTACTTCGGGTAGCCAGAATTCACATTTGGAGAACTTGGCATATAGTTGATGCTCTCGTAGCTTTTCCAGCACAAGACGAAGATGTTCAGCATGTTCCTCTTCATTCTTGGAAAATACCAGGATATCATCCAGATAAACCACGACGAACTTGTCGAGGTAATCCATGAATATATAGTTCATCAGACGAGAGAAGGTGGCTGGAGCATTGGTTAAACCGAAAGACATGACGGTGTACTCGTATGAACCATATCGAGTCACGAAGGCGGCCTTTGGGATATCCTCTTCGCGAACAAGGATCTGGTGGTAACCCAACCTCAAGTTGAGCTTAGAGAACACTGATGAACCCGCCAGTTGATCATACAAATCATTGATCCGAGGAAGAGGATATTTATTCTGAATGGTAGCTTGGTTTATAGGACGGTAGTCTTGAACTAATCGGTTTGTCCCATCCTTCTTCTTGACAAAGAGAGAAGGTGCTCCCCAAGGAGAGCAACTTGGGCGGATGAATCCTTTGCGAAAAGATTTGTCGATTTCCTCCTTAAGCTCAAGGAGTTCACGCGGCGGCATCTTGTAGGGTCGCTTGGCTATAGGAGTGGTGCCTGGTCTCAAGTCGATGATGAATTCGACAGCTCTAGCAGGGGGAATCCCTGGAAGTTCTTCAGGAAAGACGTCGAGGAATTCGCGCACGATGGGAATGTTTTCAATGCCCTCGAGTGGTGCAGCAATCAATGCATAGAGCCTTGCCTCGGCATTTTGCACCAGATGAGCTTGGTAAGTAACTATTTCATCTGAAGGGTGAAGTAGATGGATGGTCTTAGTGGCGCAAACTATAGAAGCAGTATGCGCTTTCAACCAATCCATCCCCAAAATGAGGTCGATGTTAGACGACTTTAGGATAATGGGAGAGGCATAGAATTTCAGCCCTTCGATTTCCACGGGGACGTCGATGCCAACCATGGAGGTTTGACATTGTCCCATGGTGGTTTTTACCACTACCGAAGTGTTCATCTCCTCACATTTAACGTCGTGCTTGTATGCAAAATCTTCTGACATGAATGAATGCGATGCACCTGTATCAAATAAAACGAATGATGGTACTGAATTTACGAGGAGTGTACCCATCACAGTAGCAGGCTGGTCTTGAGCTTCGTTCAGATCAACGTGGTTGGCATGAACACAACCATAAGACTTAGCATTGTTGTTGCGTGGCTGGTTGTTACCACGGCCAGCTGCGGGAAGGGCAAGTTGATTCTGATTCTGATTGCAGTCCCTGGCACGGTGACCTGGTTGACCACACTTGTAGCACGGACCATTATTGGGAGTGTGAACAGGAGCTTGCGGTGGTGGAGCTGGAAGCCTTGGCTGCCTAGATGGTGGAGGAGGCAGACGAGGTGCAGCATAGGTCTGCCTTGGGGCAGGCGCATTTGGACGGTACATGTTGTTCGGGATCCATATCTTACGCTTCTGCGAGGGCGGGCCCGAAGATGAGCCCGTGTCACGGCTGCGCCTGTGAGAGCTCTGGTATTCCTGCAGACCAGTTTCGACATTGATGGCCTTGTTCACCAAGGTGGCGAAATCAGTAAAGTCATGCACTAGAAGTGCGAGCTTGATGTCAGCTTGAAGGCCATCACGGAACTTCTCCTGTCTGCGTGCATCAGTTGCAATGTCCTCTTCAGCATAGCGAGACAAGCCCAGAAACTCCTACTGATAAGCTTCAACAGTTTTGTTGCCTTGGGTGAGGTTGCGGAACTCACGCTTCTTCCGGTCCATGACTCCCTGAGGAATGAAGCGGGCACGGAAAGCAGCTTGGAAGTCTGGCCAGGTGATGATTGTTCCAGCTGGCAGAGTACGCCTGTGGCTGTCCCACCATTGAGCAGCGGGTCCCTTCAGGAAGAAGGAAGCAAAGGTGACATAGCTGGCAGGGGCTACATCGGCAGACTCCATCTCATAGGTGATGTCACGGAGCCAGTCATCAGCATCCAGAGGCTGAGTTGAGCTGCGGAACACAGTTGGGTTGAGGCGCAAGAAATCCTGCAGAGTTACTGGGGTTGGCTGCGGGTTCATATTGGGGCGAGGAAACTGAGCCATCATATTTTCCATGAATTGGTGGTTCAGTTCGAACTGTTGGATCATACCAGCCATGTACTCAGGCGGTGGTGGGGCATTGCCACCACTACCACGACCACCTGGTCTAACCATTCTGCTAATATGTAACAGGGGTTGTTCAGCATTGAGAAATTTGCAAAGACAAGAATCATTCATGATGAAACATGCATAATGAAAGGAGCACGATAGCTACTACATAGTAGTCGGCATAACTTACAAAAGGGGTCATGCATAGAGTTCAGTACACAGAGTTCAGTACATAGACTAAAACACCATAGGCAGCACACAGGCTCGCGGCAAATGCATCTAACACTAACAAGCAAGCCTACATCAGTCCCAAGAGGTACTGTGGAGGTAGGTGTAGCCTGAAAGCTGGTAGTGTCGCATCGGGAACTCCACGTCAGCAACCTGGGGTCCGCAGATACTCTGGTGCAGAACTTGACACTCAGGTGGCAGAAGAGGACCAAGTGCGGGAGAGTAGCCTCCAACATCTGGCCAGCCGACACCCTGGGGCATCACAGTCCTGGCTGGGTAGATCGCAGAACGGTGCAGCTCTCTAGATCGTACCAAGGGGTGCAACAGCGTCAGAGCACGGCAAAGGTGCTGATGGGTGGTGTACAACTCGTGGCGAAGAGCTCGGTTAGCTGGATCTAGCCCATCAGCATGCAGAACCAGGTTCTGATGGTAGAAGGGATCTCAGGTGACAGTGGAGTAGGCAGCCGTGTAGTATCCCTCCGCACCAACATCAGATGCGATAGCAATGTGCCTGAAAGGGGAGGTGTCCAACTCCCGATACTCTCCACGAAGACGTGTCAGAGCAGCATAAGCAGCATCATGGACAGCCATATCGATGGTCACTCCAACACCATGAGCGGTGTGCAACACAGTAGTGGAGTCATACTCCCGAGAGTAGAGGTGGACGATGGCACGGTACTGCTCCTGGTTAAAGTCCTGGTACTCCTCGTAGACGGTATACTCAGGGTGCCAGCGATAACCCAGATAGGTCATCATCTCAGCTAGCACAGCAGGTGATCCCGAGGCACCAATGGCCGTCGTGTGGCGCACGACCTGCCTCGTGGGTTCCATCTGAAAGCAAAGATGTTTCAAAGGAGTCAAATGACAGTGTGGGAATTGTTCAAAACACTATTCTAAGAAATAACTATGGCTTATCCAACTTGGGGGTGAATGTGGTCACAGGATCCTAGTGTTAGAGTTAGTAAATTCGTTTAACCCGAGTAGAAGAGAGTTCAGAGTCCCAGAGTAGAGGTCGAGGAGTAAAAGATCCTAGTACCACCCAATGGCGACGTGGGCCCGTAAGACACACAACCATGTTAGTAAAAAGTTTTGCAATGTCTAGACTCGACTTCGGCCAGGGAGTGTGGAAGGGGGATTCCTACAGGTAGTCGGCTCTGGTACCAACTTGTGACGCCCCCGATTCAATCGTACACTAATCGTACACGCAAACATGTACGATCAAGATCAGGGACTCACGGGAAGATATCACAACACAACTCTAAAATAAAATAAGTCATACAAGCATCATAATACAAGCCAGGGGCCTCGAGGGCTCGAATACAAGTGCTCGATCATAGACGAGTCAGCGGAAGCAACAATATCTGAGTACAGACATGAGTTAAACAAGTTTGCCATAAGATGGCTAGCACAAACTGGGATACAGATCGAAAGAGGCGCAGGCCTCTTGCCTGGGATCCTCCTAAACTACTCCTGGTCGTCGTCAGCGGCCTGCACGTAGTAGTAGGCACCTCCGGTGTAGTAGGAGTCGTCGTCAACGGTGGCGTCTGGCTCCTAGGTTCCGGCATCTGGTTGCGACAACCAGGTAGAAGGGAAAGGGGAAAAGAGGGAGAAAAGCAACCGTGAGTACTCATCCAAAGTACTCGCAAGCAAGGAGCTACACTACATATGCATGGGTATATGTGTAAAGGGCCATATCGTTGGACTGAACTGCAGAATGCCAGCATAAGAGGGGGATAGCTAATCCTGTCGAAGACTACGCTTCTGGCCATCTCCATCTTGCAGCATGTAGGAGAGGGTAGATGGTAAGTTCACCAAGTAGCATCGTATAGCATAATCCTACCCGGCGATCCCCTCCTCGTCGCCCTGTTAGAGAGCGATCACCGGGTTATATCTGGCACTTGGAAGGGTGTGTTTTATTAAGTATCCAGTTCTAGTTGTCATAAGGTCAAGGAACAACTCCGGGTTGTCCTTTTACCGAGGGACACGGCTATTTGAATAGATAAACTTCCCTGCAGGGGTGCACCACATAACCCAACACGCTCGATCCCATTTGGCCGGACACACTTTTCTGGGTCATGCCCGGCCGCGGAAGATCAACACGTCGCAACCCTACCTAGGCACAACAGAGAGGTCAGCACGCCGGTCTAAATCCTATGCGCGCAGGGGTCTGGGCCCATCGCCCATTGCACACCTGCACGTTGCGTACGCGGCCGGAAGCAGACCTAGCCCCCTTAATACAAGTGCGAGCTTACGGTCCAATGCGGCGTGCGCTGCTCAGTCGCTGACGTCACGAAGGCTTCGGCTGATACCACGACGTCGAGTGCCCATAACTTTCCCACATAGTTGGTTAGTGTGTATAGACCAAATGGCCAGACTCAGATCAAATACCAAGAACTCGTTAAGCGTGTTATTTTAAAGTAACCGCGAACGCCGACCAGGGCCAGGCCCACCTCTCGCCTAGGTGGTCTCAACCTGCCCTCTCGCTCCGCCACAAAGATCCACTCGCGGGTACTCCTATGAGCCGACCCGACTTTAGTCACCACAGGTATCATATATCATGTATATAAGTATATACTCGTGATCACCTCCCGAGTGATCACGGCCCGATAGTATAGCATGGCAGACGGACAAGAATGTAGGGCCACAGATGGAATACTAGCATCCTATACTAAGCATGTAGGATTGCAGGTAAAGGTAACAACAGTAGTAGCAAGGACAGGCTATGCATCAGGATAGGATTAACGGAAAGCAGTAACATGCTACACTACTCTAATGCAAGCAGTAGAGAGTAGAATAGGCGATATCTGGTGATCAAGGGGGGCTTGCCTGGAAGCTCAGCCGAGAAGGAGGGGTCGTCAACACCGTAGTCGTACTGGGTAGCAGCGGCGTCGGTCTCGGTGTCTAGCAAGAGAAGAGGGGGAAGAAACAATAAATACAACGCAAACAAATGCATGGCGATGCATGACATGACAAAGCGTGATGCTAGGCGTGCCCAATCGCGGTAGTAGGTGATACCGGCGAAGGGGGGAAACATCCGGGAAAGTATTCCCGGTGTTTCGCGTTTTCGGACAGATGAACTGGAGGGGGAAAGTTCCGAGTTCGATAGGTTAGGGATGTGTGGTGGACGAACGGGCTGCGTATTCGGATTCGTCTCGTCGTTCTGAGCACCTTTCATGTAGAAAGTATTTTCATCCGAGTTACGGATTATTTTATATGATTTTTCTAAAGATTTAATCATTTTCTAATTTTAATTATTTATTTAAATCCAACATTATCCAGAACAGTGAATGATGACGGAGGCATGACATTAGAGTGATGTCAGCAGGTCAACTGGTCGGTTGACCAGTCAAACCAGACAGGTGGGTCCAGTGGGACCTACATGTCATTGTCTGGGGCACTAACCGGGGGGTTTAGACTAACTAAATGGATTAATTAGTGGGTGGGGCCTAGTAGTCAGTGACTATTTAGTTAATTAAATTAATTAATGAAATAATTAGCATTTTATTTATTTACAAAAAAAATTTAAATGACGCGGGCCCGCATGTCAGTGGCAGTAGCTGCCACATCAGCGAAGTTGACTTCGGTCAACGCGGCCAGTTGGGGCCCCTAGGCCCACAGGCAGTGACCCAGGGGGTGGGCCCCTGTGTGCCAGCTCAGCAGAGCCGCCGCAGTAGCTCCGGCGAGCTCGCGCACAGCGGCCGAACGTCGGCGAGCATCGGGATTCACCTACGGGGCACCAAATCGGGCGCGGGCAGTCTCTCTGGAACAGCCTCTTCGCGTCGCGTCCGATGGAGGGGAGCACGACGGCGGGGGTGGCCGGAATGGTCGCCGGCGACAAGCGCGGCGGACGGTAGTTCGGGCGCAGACGGGGATCGCGCTATGGGGCGTTCGAACGAGGCGTGTTTGGGACCGAACAGACAAGCGCGTCGAGGCGCGTCGAACGGTGGAGGGGGTTTGGCCGGAAACAGCCGGAGACAGCGGTGGCGAGCGGCGGAGCGGACGCCGGAGTTCGGGCGTCAGTGGATCCAGCGCTAGGGGGCACGGGAAGGCGTGTGCGCGTGTGTGTTGGGTTCCTCGAAGCACCAGGAACACGATGTCGTGCTCACGAGAGCACGACGGAGAGCATAGCCATGGCGGCGAGGCGATCCGCGGCGACGTGCTCACGGCAACAGCGACGAGGCAGCTACGGTGCGCGAGGGAGCTAACGGAGATGGGCGGGAGATGGGGGAGCTCACCGTGCGGCACGCAAGATGGCCCTTGGGAGTTTAGTAGCTGCAGAGTCGACGGCGCTCGTCGGAGACGCGCTGGGGATCCGAGGAAGAAGACGAGGCCGGGGCAGCGTTCGTGGGCGCCCGGCGTCCTGCGGCTCGTTGGGGAGGCGTAGTCGAGGGAGGTGGAGCGAGCGGATACATCGGAGCGGTGCAGAGGTCGCGGTGGCCGCGAGTTCTACGGCGGCGAGGCCATGGCGGCGCTCGAATGCGGTGGGATGGATCTCAGGGGAGAGGGAGGCGCAGGGACTGAGAGGGCGAGCGGGGGGCGAGTGGGAGATGGGATCAAGGAGGCGAGTGTGTGGCGATCTTATCCCCTCCTCGACGCCGGCGAGGGGGGGTCCGGCGGGGACGCGCCCTTGTTCCGACCCTGGTCGGGGGAACAGGGAAGGGGAGAGAGCGACCGGGGGAACGGGCCGGGTCGGACGGATGGGCCAGGTGGGTCGGCCTGGCTGCGAGCTGGGCCGTCTGGTCCAGGGGGGTTCCTTTTCTCTCTTTTTTTGTCTTCTGCCTTTGTATTTTCTTTTTTTTCGTTTTCTATTTTATTTAATTTAGGGCATTTAACTATTTTTATAAAATTGTGTCTTCTACACCATAATTACCTATGCCATTTTTGGCACTGCCCGAACATTTTTGTTTCAACTTTTGAAAACTTTTGTTGTTTGACATATTTTGAATTTGACTTTTGAACGGGTTTTGAACTAACGAGAGTTTAGCAACAGCAAACAGAGATGACATGGCATCATTAGGAGAGTTTTATTGTAGCCTAATTATCCGGGCGTTACAAGTTTAGTCTATAAAAGTAAACTACAAAAAAATGGAATTGAGGTTGCCTCGTATGCTTCATCTTTATATTGTCTTTCGTGAAAATGATGGAAAGGAAAATTCTGCTCAATTGTTAGAAGAAGAAGTTAATAAAATGTTTGGCACTAAATCTTTGAATGATGAGCATGATTGCAATGTTGTTAGTATGAATTCCTTGAATATCCATGATGCTAATGATATGCAAAGCCACAAGCTTGGGGGTGCTATGTTTGATGAAGATGATATTTTTAGTCCCCGAGTTTTGATGAGCAAATTTATTATGATGAAAGCATGCCTCCTATTTATGATGATTATTGTGATGACATGTATGCTATAAAGAATAATGATAACCATGAAACTTGTCATCTTCATTTTAATTTTTAATTGGATTATGCCTCACATGATAGTTATTTTGTTGAGTTTGCTCTCACTACTATTCATGAGAATAAATTTGCTTATGTGGAGAGTAATAAAATTTCTATGCTTGTGGATCATAAAAAGAATGCTTTATGTGATAGTTATATTGTTGAATTCATTCATCATGCTACTGTAAATTATTATGAGAGAGGAACATATGCTTTTACATATTGCAATAATATCAAGTTTCCTCTCTATGCGTTGAAAATCTTGAAGTTTTGCTTGTTTTACCTTCCTATGCTAGTTGATTCTTGTTCCCATAAGTTGTTCACTCACAAAATCCCTATGCATAGGAAGTGGGTTAGACTTAAATGTGCTAGTCATATTCTTCATGATGCTCCCATTATGTTTCAATTCTTATCCTTTATGTGAGCATCATTGACATCATCATGCCTAGCTAGAAAGGCATTAAATAAAAGCGCTTGTTGGAAGACAACCCAATATTTACCCCTACTGTTTTTGTGCGTTCACATGATTAAGATACTGTAGTAATCATGTTTATTGCTTTTGTTTCTATATAGTGTCAAGCAAAGCCTTTGGGATAGTGTGGATGATAGTTGATTCAATTCTGTCCAAAAACAGAAACTTTTGCGCCTAGTCACAGAATTGTTAAAAATCACTGGACCATCAAATAATTCTGAATTTTTTACAGTATATTGATATACAAATTGTCTATGTTGTCCTAATGTTTCATAATTTTCGGAGTAACCGAAGCATGGTTTTTGTTCGGATCATTACAGACTGTTCTGTTTTTGACAGATTCTGTTTTCAATGCATAGTTTGCTTGTTTTAGTGTTTCCATAGCTTATATCGAGTGATATAAATTGTGGAAATGATAAGGTACAGTAGGCATTGTGTGGGAACAATTATGAATCGTATCTTGACAGTACCAAAGTGAATGATTTGTCTTTATCATACTAACCCATCTCATGAAGTTCCGTTAAGTTTTGTGTGATTGAAGTTTTCAAGTTTTGGGTGAGATATCGATATAAGGAGAATAAGGAGTGTAAAAAGACACTAAGCTTGGGGATGCCCAAGGCACCCCAAGGTAATATTCAAGGAATACCCAAGCAACTAAGCTTGGGGATGCCCCGGAAGGCATCCCCTCTTTCGTCTCCAACATTATCGGTAACCTTACTTGGAGCTATATTTTTATTCGTCACATGATATGAGTTTTGCTTGGAGCGTCATTTGCTTTTATTAGGATTTTCTTGCTTTTATTTATAGTAATATTTTGCATCTTTTAGTTCAATAAAAAGTCAAGTGTAGCCTTTATCATGCTTATTTTGCAAGTCTATATGTTGCTGTTTTGAAAACAGAAAGTTTTCTATCATTGTCTGAATTCTTCTGGAAAGTCAGAATGTGATAAAATCTTGAAATTTTTACACAATGAGTAACAACAAATTATCTACAGTGTGGTAATTTTTCAGAATTTTTGGAGTTAGGTAAGTATGATTCCTCTTGCATTCTTTACAGACTGTTCTGTTTAGACAGATTGCTGTTATATTTGCATTGTTTGCATATGTTTGCTTGTTTAATGACTCTATTTGAGGATATATATATATAGGAGTATTAAATATGCAGAGGCATTTATTATGCAATGTCAAATTATAATTTTAGTGATTTTCTACAGTAGAAAATGATAAGGTTTTGCGTTGATTTATACTAACTTATCTCACGAGTTCTTGTTGAGTTTTGTGTGGATGAAGTTTTTAAGATTTAGGGAAACCGCGATATGAAAGGAATTAAGGAGACACAAAATCTCAAGCTTGGGGATGCCCAAGGAATACCTAATTAATATTTCAAGAAGTCTCAAGCATCTAAGCTTGGGGATGCCCCGGTTGGCATCCCACCTTTCTTCTTCAACAATGATCGGTCAGTTTTGGTTGAACCTAAGTTTTTGCTTCTTCACATGATATGTGCTATCCTTACAATGTTATCTTATTTTGTTTTGCTTGTTGTTTGAATAATATGCCAAGATCTGAAATTCTTAAATGTTAAAGAGTCTTCACATGGTTACATAATTATTCGACTACTCATTGATCTTCACTTATATCTTTTGGAGTAGTTTGTCGTTTGCTCTAGTGCTTCACTTATATCTTTTTAGAGCACGTCGGTGGTTTTATTTTGAAGAAATTGATGAACTCTCATGCTTCACTTATATTATTTTGAGAGTCTCTCTAAACCGCATGGTAATTTTCTTTGGTTATGAATTTAGTCCTAATATGATAGGCATCCAAGAGGGATATAATAAAAACTTTCATATAAAGTGCATTTAATACTATGAGAAGTTTGATTCCTTATGATTGTTTTGAGATATGAATATGGTGATATTAGAGTCATGCTAGTGAGTAATTGTGAATTTGAGAAATACTTGTGTTAAGATTTGTGATTCTCGTAGCATGCACGTGTGGTGAACCGTTATGTAACGAAGTTGGAGCATGAGGTATTTTTTGATTGTCTTCCTTATGAGTGGCGGTCGGGGACGAACGATGGTCTTTTCCTACAAATCTATACCCCTAGGAGCATGCGCGTAGTACTTCGTTTCGATAAATAATAGATTTTTGCAATAAGTATGTGAGTTCTTTATGACTAATGTTGAGTCCATGGATTATACACACTCTCACCCCTCCACCATTGCTAGCCTCTCTAGTCCCGCGCAACTTTCGGTGGTACCATACACTCACCATATACCTTCCTCAAAACATCAACCATACCTACCTATTATGGCATTTCCATAGCCATTCCAAGATATATTGCCATGCAACTTTCCACCGTTTCGTTTATTATGACACGCTTCATCATTGTCATATTGCTTTGCATGATCATGTAGTTGACATCGTATTTGTGGCAAAGCCACCGTTCATCATTTTTCATACATGTCACTCTTGAGTCATTGCACATCCCGGTACACCGCCGGAGGCATTCATATAGAGTCATATTTTGTTCTAAGTATCGAGTTGTAATTCTTGAGTTGTAAGTAAATAAAAGTGTGATGATCTTCATTATTAGAGCATTGTCCCATGTGAGGGAATAAAATAAAAAGAGAGAAGGACAAAAAAAGAGGCCCAAAAAAAGGAGAGAAAACAAAAAAAATGAGAGAAAAAGAGAGAAGGGACAATGTTACTATCCTTTTACCACACTTGTGCTTCAAAGTAGCACCATGATCTTCATGATAGAGAGTCTCCTATGTTGTCATTTTCATATACTAGTGGGAATTTTTCATTACAGAACTTGGCTTGTATATTCCAACGATGGGCTTCCTCAAAATGCCCTAGGTCTTCATGAGCAAGCAAGTTGGATGCACACCCACTTAGTTTCTTTTTGAGCTTTCATACACTTATAGCTCTAGTGCATCTGTTGCATGGCAATCCCTACTCACTCACATCGATATCTATTGATGGACATCTCCATAGCCCGTTGATATGCCTAGTTGATGTGAGACTATCTCCTTCTTTTTGTCTTCTCCACAACCACCATATTCTATTCCACCTATAGTGCTATGTCCATGGCTCACGCTCATGTATTGCGTGAAAGTTGAAAAGGTTTGAGAACATCAAAAGTATGAAACAATTGCTTGGCTTGTCATCGGGGTTGTGCATGATTTGAATATTTTGTATGATGAAGATGGAGCATAGCCAGACTACATGATTTTGTAGGGATAACTTTCTTTGGCCATGTTATTTTGAGAAGACATGATTGCTTTATTAGTATGCATGCTTGAAGTATTATTGTTTTTATGTCAATATTAAAATTTTCTTTTGAATCTTATGGATCCGAATATTCTTGCCACAATAAAGAAAAATTACATGGATGAATATGTTAGGTAGCATTTCACATCAAAAATTATGTTTTTATCTTCTACCTACTCGAGACGAGCAGGAATTAAGCTTGGGGGTGCTTGATGCGTCTCCAACATATCTATAATTTTTTATTGTTCCATGCTATTATATTATCCATCTTGGATGTTTTATATGCATTTATATGCTATTTTATATGATTTTTGGGACTAACCTATTAACCTAGAGCCCAGTGCTAGTTTCTGTTTTTTCCTTGTTTTTGAGTTTTACAGAAAAGGAATATCAAACAGAGTCCAAACAAGCTGACAATTTACGGTGATCTTTTATGGGCCAGAAGAAGCCCCCAGAGCAAAAGAGTTGGGCCAGAAGAGTCCCGAGCCAACCACAAGGGTGGAGGGCGCGCCCTACCCCCGGGAGAGTACTCCGTCCTTGTCGTTGACTCGTGGACCCCCCTGACGTGAAACCGACGCCAAAAATTCTATAAATATAGAAACCCCCGAAAAGAAACCTAGATCGGGAGTTCCACCGCCGCAAGCCTCTATAGCCACCAAAAACCAATCGGGACCCTGTTCCGACACCCCGCCAAAGGGGGAAATCAGCACTGGTGGCCATCTTCATCATCCCGGCGGTCTGCATGACGAGGAGGGAGTAGTTCACCCTCAGGGCTGAGGGTATGTACCAACAGCTATGTGTTTGATCTCTCTCTCTCTCTCTCTCTCTCTTGTTCTTGATTTGGCACGATCTTGATGTACCACGAGCTTTGTTATTATAGTTGGATCTTATAATGTTTCTCCCCCTTTACCTTCTTGTAATGGATTGAGTTTTCCCTTTGAAGTTATCTTATCGGATTGAGTCTTTAAGGATTTGAGAACACTTGATGTATGACTTGCATGTGCTTATCTGTGGTGAGAATGGGATATGCACGTGATCCACTTGATGTATGTTTTGGTGATCAACTTGCGGGTTATGTGACCTTGTGAACTTATGCATAGGGGTTGGCACACGTTTTCGTCTTGACTCTCCGGTAGAAACTTTGGGGCACTCTTTGAAGTTCTTTGCATTGGTTTGAATAGATGAATCTGAGATTGTGTGATGCATATCGTATAATCAAACCCACGGATACTTGTGGCGACATTGGAGTATCTAGGTGACATTAGGGTTTTGGTTGATGTGTATCCTAAGGTGTTATTTTAGTACGAACTCTAGGGTTGTTTGTGACACTTATAGGAATAGCCCAATAGATCGATCAGAAAGAATAACTTTGAGGTGGTTTCGTGCCCTACAATAATCTCTTCGTTTGTTCTCCACTATTGGTGACTTTGGAGTGACTCTTTGTTGCATGTTCAGGGATTGTTATATGATCTAATTATGTTATCATTGTTGAGAGAACTTGCACTAGTGAAAGTATGAACCATAGGCCTTGTTTCTAAGCATTGCAATACCGTTTTCGCTCACTTTTATCACTTGCTACCTTACTGTTTTTATATTTTCAGATTACAAAAACCTATATCTACTATCCATATTACACTTGTATCACCATCTCTTCGCCGAACTAGTGCACCTATACAATTTACCATTGTATTGGGTGTGTTGGGGACGCAAGAGACTCTTTGTTATTTGGTTGCAGGGTTGTTTGAGAGAGACCATCTTCATCCTACGCCTCCCACAGATTGATAAACCTTAGGTCATCCACTTGAGGCAAATTTGCTACTGTCGTACAAAACTCTGCGCTTGGAAGCCCAACACGAGTCTACAAGAAGAAGGTTGCGTAGTAGACATCATCGAACGCCATGTAGCCCACACACCACACCGTTTCTTCCCACTTTATTTCCGCAGTCTTATCGCTGCCCCCAACTACTTAGGGCATCTTCAATGGTTCGTTTGTTAGCTGGTTGGTAAAATATGCCATGTCATTAACCAACACCTTAACATACAACTACTCCAATAGGTTGTATCTAGTTTGCCCAATAGGATGTGAGATAATAAATAAGGTGCTCTCTCATTCTACATTGGAGCTTGTGCAAGGGGTGTTGGTTCATGTACATACTACCTCCGTCCTGGTTTATTGGTCCTCATTGTAATCTGTGCCAAACTTTGACCATAAATTTAATTAACAAGATGTTCATGAATGTCATCAAAAATTATATCATTGAAAACTATGTTCAAACACGAATCCAATGATATAATTTTTGTTGACATGCACTAACATTGTGTCAGTTAAATATTTAGTCAAAATTTAGCACAAATTACAAAGGGGACTAATAAACCAGGATGGAGGTAGTACAACCTTACTCTCTTTCCTCATTTATTATATGACACATCATCGAAAATCCTATATGGCAAAGTCTACCAACAAATATCTTACAACCATTGAAGATGCCCTTATGTATCTAGATTTTTCCTTTTCCAACTGTAGTGTCTTTCTCCCAGCCGTTTATTTCACCTTCGCCATGGAGGGTGTTGAAGGAGAGTACCCCCCCCCCCCGCCTGTTGCGAGCTTGGGGAGATGACCCGGCCACAACTATTGCAGGCCTGCAGCCCGGACGGCAGTGCTGCAATAAGATGCGATGGTCGTCGCTTGCGATGCAGCTATGAGCTTACCCTTGGTGCGGCAACCCAAGGTGGTGAGATGCTAGAAAGGATGGTGACCACTGGTGCTTTAGGGGGGAGTGGCGCCATTGCTTCCATGGATTCGGGCTGCTGGTGCTACAAAGACCCGCACATCACCGGAGACCACCGCCGTAGGGAGCTCTGCTGCAGGGCGCCATCAACTGCTTCAAGGACACATATCTCCTTGAGTGGAGGAGTTGCAATGCAACTCTGTGGTGCTACGAACCAAATCGCGTCTGCGATGGATGCTACATGCGGTGATGTGATCCGTATACGTTGGTGGCAGAGTTGCAATGGAACTCGCCAACAACGCCCAGCGTTGCGATGAAGCACTCGCCGGCGACATGGAGCTGCGATGCAGCACTCGGTGCTGCACGAAGCACTGCTGGTGGCACTCGGCGTTGCGATGCAGTGCTCACCGATGGCTCTCGGAGCTGCGATGCAATGCTCGGTGCTGCAATGGACCCAGTGGTGCGATGGAGCACTAGCCGGTGGCTCCCGGTGCAGCTTTGCTGCAAGCGGCGTGCTGCTGTAACACCCCGGATGTAACTTTCCATATTTGTAACTCCAACTCTTGCCATTTTCGGCTATGTGTTATGATATTCCCTCCGTGGTTGGGTTTTGTCTCTCATTTTGCATTTTGTTCATGTCATGCATCTCATATCATGTCATCATGTGCATCTCATTTGCATACGTGTTCGTCTCATGCGTCCGAGTATTTTCCCCGTTGTCCGTTTTGCAATCCGGCACTCCCACATGCACCGGTGCACCCCCTCTTGTCTCTTTTCGTGAGCGGGTGTTAAACGTTCTTGGAATGGACCGAGTCTTGCCAAGTGGCCTTGGTACACCACCGGTAGACCACGTGTCAAGTTTCGTTCCATTTGGAGGTCGTTTGATGCTCCAACGGTTAACCGGGTAACCGCAAAGTCCTTTTGTGTGTTGCAGCCAAACCCCCCTCCAAACAGCCCAATAACCTATCTAAGCCCCCTCCATGCTCTCGGTCGTTTGATCACGATCGTGTGGGCAAAAACCGCACTCCATTTGGAGTCTCCTATCTCCCTCTACCTATAAATATGTGCTTCCCTGAAATTTTCGCGCAGATCAAACCCTAGCCCCGCTCCCCTCGCGCCGCCGGACGGAAAAACCCGCCGACGGACGTGTCCGCCGCCCTCTCCGCCGCCACGTGTCGCCTCCGGATTCGCCGCCGCCCGCGCCCACTTCCCCCGCGCTGCCGCGCGCCGGCCCGCCGGGGCCCTCCCGGCCCGTCGCCCGCGCCCGTGCGTCGCCTCCCGCGCGCGCCTCCGCCCTCCCGCGGATCCCCGCCGCCGCCGCCTTGAGCCTCGCCGCCGCGCCCGCCGCCGACCACCGGCGCTCCTCCGCCGACCCCGCCCGCGCCTCGCCCGCCGCCGTGCCGCCCCGCGCCTCCGACGGCGCCGGATCCGGCCAGATCCAGCCCGTCCCCGTCCGCCCGACGCCTCCTCCGGCCTCCTCCTCTCCATCTCCGGCGAGGAACCCCGGTGAACCTCAGTTCGCGTGAGATCCGCGAGGTTGACTTGTTTCCCCCCCTCGTTTTCTGCCAAGTCCCGAAAATTCTTGCAATATGTTGCTCTGTTCATCATGGCATATCTCATTGCATACTGCTCCGTTTCATGCGTGTGATATATAGAAATGTTCATCACGAGATGCTATTTATTTTGTTCCATTGTGCCATACTCGTTTGAGTCCAGCTTGATGCCCAAATCTCTGGTGCAAGAGTGCTATATGATGTTTACTGCTGGTAATTATCAGAACTTGATGTTTTGTTATTTTTGTTGCATTTGATGTGTGCATCTTATGGGCATGAGCTCTACAGATGTTTTGATCTATGCCATTCCATCTTCACAGGGGTGTATGCCATGTATTTTTGTGATCTATGTGGTGACTAGCACAAGCATGCAAACTAGGCTTCATGATGTTTCTGTTTCCAGGGACTTAGGATTTTGCTGTCTGTTACCTGCTGTTATTTTGTTGCCATGTATCCATGTGTCTAAAGTGGGATCCATGCTTATTTTGAGTATATTCAGTAAGGATGTTTTGTAGATATAGTTGTGCTCTATCCATCCATGCCCCTGTTTGCAATTATGGAGTGCCCTTTCATGTCTTAATCTTACTCTACTTTTGCTATAAAATATTCCTGGCAGATTGTTAACATGATATTCAATTTTGCCAAGGTTGTTGTAGTTGATCCATACATGCTATGAATTTGCTCTTGCCATGGTTAAATTCATGAACATGTCTTATTTCTGTAGATATGCTTGTTTTGTCATGAATTGTTTTGTGATGAGTGAATCGAGCTCACAAAGATGCCTTCATAATGTTGTTAATGTCATGCTCTGTTTTCTGCTAAGTCTGGAACCTGTTAACGAAACTTGCTATGTTTACATGGGTGCCATCATATCTTCTGTGCCTTTTTGGCTCATGGTCAGTAAGGGACTTTTGTTCTATGCTTTTAGTAGATTCATTCCATGCCTTGTTTTGCTATGTTAAGTTCATGTAGCATGTGTTTTGATTGCTCTGAACATTGCTACCTGATGCTGTTTCAGCCATGTTCAGTATTTTCACCAAGTCTGTGAAGCTGTTATCTTTTGCACTTTTGCCATGCTTGTTTGAACCTGTTATGGTGTGATCTAGCCGTAGCTCAGTGTTTATCTTTTGTCAAGCATCTCCTGTAGATCACTCTCATATACTTTTTTGTTATGTTGGGGTGTTGTAGCATAGTTACTTGATGTATTTTAAGTGCTATCATGCTGTTAATCGCAGAATCGTGTCATTCTTGTTTTGCTTGCCATTTGCAAACCGTGCATCCGTTTCCGGTGATCTTTATATCGATTTTGACCGAAATCATCTCATCTTTCCAGTGGCATATTTGGTTTGCCAAGTTACTGCCTTGTTCATCCATTTCCTTCCGGAGCACGCATATGCATCGCATATCACATCTCGCATATCATGCATGTATTGCATCATGTTGCTTGTGCATTTCCCGTGATTGATTGTGGTTCCATTGCTTGTGTTCTTGCTGTGGGTAGAGCCGAGAGAAGAGTTCGTGAACGAGGAACCTGTTGAGTACGCTTACGAGGATCAAGCTTTCGACAACTCTGAGAATCCTGCAGGCAAGATGACCATACCCTCGAAATCACTTCTATCTTTGCTTTGCTAGTTGTTCGTTCTATTGCTATGCTGCGCTACCTACCACTTGCTATATCATGCCTCCCATATTGCCATGTCAAGCCTCTAACCATCCTTTCCTAGCAAACCGTTGTTTGGCTAAGTTACCGCTTTTGCTCAGCCCTTCTTATAGCGTTGCTAGTTGCAGGTGAAGTTGAAGTTGGTTCCATGTTGGAACATGGATATTTTGGAATATCACAATATCTCTTATTTAATTAATGCATCTATATATTTGGTAAAGGGTGGAAGGCTCGGCCTTATGCCTGGTGTTTTGTTCCACTCTTGCCGCCCTAGTTTCCGTCATACCGGTGTTATGTTCCTTGAGTTTGCGTTCCTTACGCGGTTGGGTGATTTATGGGACCCCTTGACAGTTCGCCTTGAATAAAACTCCTCTAGCAAGGCCCAACCTTGGTTTTATCATTTGCCACCTAAGCCTTTTTCAGTTGGGTTTTCGCGAGCCCGAGGGTCATCTTTATTTTAACGCCCCGGACCAGTGCTCCTTCGAGTGCTGGCCCAAACCGAGCGATGTCCGGCGCCCCCTGGGCAACCAGGGTCTATGCTAACCCGACGTCTGGCTCATCCGGTGTGCCCTGAGAACGAGATATGTGCAGCTCCTATCGGGATTTGTCGGCACATTCGGGCGGCTTTGCTGGTCTTGTTTTTACCATTGTCGAAATGTCTTGTAAACCGGGATTCCGAGACTGATCGGTGTTGGGGAACGTAGTAATTTCAAAAAAAATCCTACGCACACGCAAGATCATGGTGATGCATAGCAATGAGAGGGGAGAGTGTTGTCCACGTACCCTCGTAGACCGACAGCGGAAGCGTTATCACAACGCGGTTGATGTAGTCGTACGTCTTCACGATCCGACCGATCAAGTACCGAACGCACGGCACCTCCGAGTTCTACACACGTTCAGCTCGATGACGTCCCTCGAACTCCGATCCAGCCGAGTGTTGAGGGAGAGTTTCGTCAGCACGACGGCGTGGTGACGATGATGATGTTCCACCGGCGCAGGGCTTCGCCTAAGCTCCGCAACGGTATTATCGAGGTGTAATATGGTGGAGGGGGGCACCGCACACGGCTAAGAGATCTCAAGGATCAATTGTTGTGTCTCTGGGGTGCCCCCCTGCCCCCGTATATAAAGGAGCAAGGGAGGAGGAGGCCGGCCCTAGGAGGGGGCGCACCAAGTGTGGAGTCCTACTAGGACTCCCTAGTCCTAGTAGGATTCCACCTCCCATATGGAATAGGAAAAGAGGAAGGGAAAAAGAGAAGGAAGGAAGGGGGGCGCCCCCTTCCCTAGTCCAATTCGGACCAGACCAAGGGGAGGGGTGCGGCCACCCTTGAGGCCCTTTTTCTTCTTTCCCGTATGGCCCAATAAGGCCCAATACGTATTCCTGTAACTCTCCGGTACTCCGAAAAATACCCGAATCACTCGGAACCTTTCCGAAGTCCGAATATAGTCGTCCAATATATCGATCTTTACGTCTCGACCATTTCGAGACTCCTCGTCATGTCCCCGATCTCATCCGGGACTCCGAACTCCTTCGGTACATCAACATACATAAACTCATAATAAAACTGTCATCGTAACTTTAAGCGTGCGGACCCTACGGGTTCGAGAACTATGTAGACATGACCGAGACACGTCTCCGGTCAATAACCAATAGCGGGACCTGGATGCCCATATTGGCTCCCACATATTCTACGAAGATCTTTATCGGTCAGACCGCATAACAACATACGTTGTTCCCTTTGTCATCAGTATGTTACTTGCCCGAGATTCGATCGTCGGTATCTCGATACCTAGTTCAATCTCGTTACCGGCAAGTCTCTTTACTCGTTCCGTAACACATCATCCCGCAACTAACTTATTAGTCACAATGCTTGCAAGGCTTATAGTGATGTGCATTACCGAGTGGGCCCAGAGATACCTCTCCGACAATCGGAGTGACAAATCCTAATCTCGAAATACGCCAACCCAACAAGTACCTTTGGAGACACCTGTAGAGCACCTTTATAATCACCCATTTACGTTGTGACGTTTGGTAGCACACAAAGTGTTCCTCCGGTAAACGGGAGTTGCATAATCTCATAGTCAGAGGAACATATATAAGTCATGAAGAAAGCAATAGCAACATACTAAACGATCGGGTGCTAAGCTAACGGAATGGGTCAAGTCAATCACGTCATTCTCCTAATGAGGTGATCTCGTTAATCAAATGACAACTTATGTCTATGGCTAGGAAACATAACCATCTTTGATTAACGAGCTAGTCAAGTAGAGGCATACTAGTGACACTCTGTTTGTCTATGTATTCACACATGTATTATGTTTCCGGTTAATACAATTCTAGCATGAATAATAAACATTTATCATGATATAAAGAAATAAATAATAACTTTATTATTGCCTCTAGGGCATATTTCCTTCAGTCTCCCACTTGCACTAGAGTCAATAATCTAGTTCACATCGCCATGTGATTTAACATGAATAGTTCACATCACCATGTGATTAACACCCATGGTTCACATCGTCATGTGACCATCACCCAAAGGGTTTACTAGAGTCAGTAATCTAGTTCACATCGCTATGTGATTAACACCCAAAGAGTACTAAGGTGTGATCATGTTTTGCTTGTGAGATAATTTTAGTCAACGGGTCTGTCACATTCAGATCCGTAAGTATTTTGCAAATTTCTATGTCTACAATGCTCTGCATGGAGCTACTCTAGCTAATTGCTCCCACTTTCAATATGTATCTAGACCGAGACTTAGAGTCATCTAGATTAGTGTCAAAACTTGCATCGACGTAACCTTTTACGACGAGCCTTTTGTCACTTCCATAATCGAGAAACATATCCTTATTCCAGTAAGGATAATTTTGACCGTTGTCCAGTGATCTACTCCTAGATCACTATTGTACTCCCTTGCCAAAATCAGTGTAGGGTATACAATAGATCTGGTACACAGCATGGCATACTTTATAGAACCTATGGCCAAGGCATAGGGAATGACTTTCATTCTCTTTCTATCTTTTGCCGTGGTCGGGCTTTGAGTCTTTACTCAATTTCACACCTTGTAACACAGGCAAGAACTCTTTTCTTTGACTGTTCTATTTTGAACTACTTCAAAATCTTGTTAAGGTATGTACTCATTGAAAAACTTATCAAGCGTCTTCATCTATCTCTATAGATCTTGATGCTCAATATGTAAGCAGCTTCACCGAGGTCTATCTTTGAAAAACTCCTTTCAAACACTCCTTTATGCTTTGCAGAATAATTCTACATTATTTCCGATCAACAATATGTCATTCACATATACTTATCAGAAATGCTGTAGTGCTTCCACTCACTTTCTTGTAAATACAGGCTTCACCGCAAGTCTGTATACAACTATATGCTTTGATCAACTTATCAAAGCGTATATTCCAACTCCGAGATGCTTGCACCAGTCCATTGATGGATCGCTGGAGCTTGCATATTTTGTTAGCACCTTTAGGATTGACAAAACCTTCTGGTTGTATCATATACAACTCTTCTTTAATAAATCCATCAAGGAATGCAGTTTTGTTTATCCCTTTGCCAGATTTCATAAAATGCGGCAATTGCTAACATGATTCGGACAGACTTAAGCATAGATACGAGTGAGAAACTCTCATCGTAGTCAACATCTTGAACTTGTCGAAAACCTTTTTGCGACAATTCTAGCTTTGTAGATAGTGATACTACTATCAGCGTCCGTCTTCCTCTTGACAATCCATTTATTCTCAATTGCTTGCCGATCATCGGGCAAGTCAACCAAAGTCCACACTTTGTTCTCATACATGGATCTCATCTCAGATTTCATGGCCTCAAGCCATTTTGCGGAATCTAGGCTCACCGTCGCTTCTTCATAGTTTGTAGGTTCGTCATGGTCTAGTAACATAACCTCCAGAACAGGATTACCGTACCACTCTGGTGCAGATCTTACTCTGGTTTACCTACGAGGTTTGGTAGTAACTTGATCTGAAGTTACATGATCATCATCATTAACTTCCTCACTAATTAGTGTAGAAGTCACAGGAACAGATTTCTGTGATCCAATACGGGAGCAGGTACAGTTACCTCATCAAGTTCTACTTTCCTCCCACTCACATCTTTCGAGAGAAACTCCTTCTCTAGAAAGGATCCATACTTAGCAACGAATGTCTTGCCTTCGGATCTGTGATAGAAGGTGTACCCAACTGTCTCCTTTGGGTATCCTATGAAGACACATTTCTCCGATTTGAGTTTGAGCTTATCAGGATGAAATTTTTTCACATAAGCATCGCAACCCCAAAATTTTAAGAAACGACAACTTCGGTTTCTTGCCAAACCACAGTTCATAAGGCGTCGTCTCAACGGATTTTGATGGTGCCCTATTTAACGTGAATGTAGCTGTCTCTAATGCATAACCCAAAACGATAGTGGTAAATTGGTAAGAGACATCATAGATTGCACTATATCCAATAAAGTACGGTTATGACATTCGGACACACCATTACACTGTGGTGTTCCAGGTGGCGTGAGTAGTGAAACTATTTCACATTGTTTTAACTGAAGGCCAAACTCGTAACTCAAATATTTTACCTCTGCGATTATATCGTAGAAACTTTTATTTTCTTGTTACGATGATTCTCCACTTCACTCTGAAATTCTTTGAACTTTTCAAATGTTTCAGACTTTGTGTTTCATCAAGTAGATATACCCATATCTGCTCAAATCATCTGTGAAGGTCAGAAAATAATGATACCTGCTACGAGCCTCAATATTCATCGGACCACATACATCTGTATGTATGATTTCCAACAAATCTGTTGCTCTCTCCATAGTTCCGGAGAACGGCGTTTTAGTCATCTTGCCCATGAGGCACGGTTCGCAAGCATCAAGTGATTCATAATCAAGTGATTCCAAAATCCCATCAGTATGGAGTTTCTTCATGCGCTTTACACCAATATGACCTAAACGGCAGTACCACAAATAAGTTGCACTATCATTATTAACATTGCATCTTTTGGTTTCAATATTATGAATATGTGTATTACTACGATCGAGATCCAACAAACCATTTTCGTTGGTGTGTATGACCATAAAGGTTTTATTCATGTAAACAGAACAACAATTGTTCTCTAACTTAAATGAATAACCGTATTGCAATAAACATGATCAGATCATATTCATGCTCAACGCAAACACCAAATAACACTTATTTAGTTTCAACACTAATCCCGAAAGTACAGGGAGTGTGCGATGATGATCATATCAATCTTGGAACTACTTCCAACACACATCGTCACCTCGCCTTTTACTAGTCTCTGTTTATTCTGCAACTCCCGTTTTCGAGTTACTACTCTTTAGCAACTGAACCAGTATCAATTACCGAGGGGTTACTATAAACACTAGTAAAGTACACATCAATAATCTGTATATCAAATATACCTTTGTTCACTTTTACTAGTCTCTGTTTATTCTGCAACTCCCGTTTCGAGTTACTACTCTTAGCAACTGAACCAGTATCAATTACCGAGGGATTGCTATAAACACTAGTAAAGTACACATCAATAATCTGTATATCAAATATACCTTTGTTCACTTTGCCATCCTTCTTATCCACCAAATAGTTGGGGTAGTTCCGCTTCCAGTGACCAGTCCCTTTGCAGTAGAAGCACTTAGTCTCAGGCTTAGGACCAGACTTAGGCTTCTTCACTTGAGCAGCAACTTGCTTGCCGTTCTTTTTGAAGTTCCCCTTTTTCCCTTTGCCCTTTTCTTGAAACTAGCGGTCTCGTCAACCATCAACACTTGAAGTGGTCTCGTCAACCATCAACACTTGATGTTTTTCTTGATTTCTACCTTCGTCGATTTCAGCATCACGAAGAGCTCGGGAATTACTTTCGTCATCCCTTGCATACCATAGTTCATCACGAAGTTCTACTAACTTGGTGATGGTGACTAGAGAATTTTGTCAATCACTATTTTATCTGGAAGATAAACTCCCACTTGATTCAAGCGATTGTAGTACCCAGACAATCTGAGCACATGCTCACTAGTTGAGCGATTCTCCTCCATCTTTTTGCTATAGAACTTGTTGGAGATTTCATATCTCTCAACTCGGGTATTTGCTTGAAATATTAACTTCAACTCCTGGAACATCTCATATGGTCCATGACGTTCAAAACGTCTTTGAAGTCCCGATTCTAAGCCGTTAAGCATGGTGCACTAAACTATCAAGTAGTCATCATATTGAGCTAGCCAAACGTTCATAACGTCTGCATCTGCTCCTGCAATAGATCTGTCACCTAGCGGTGCATCAAGGACATAATTTTTCTGTGCAGCAATGAGGATAATCCTCAGATCACGGATCCAATCCGCATCTTTGCTACTAACATCTTTCAACATAATTTTTCTCTAGGAACAAAAATAAACACAGGGAAGCAACAACGCGAGCTATTGATCTACAACATAATTTGCAAAATACTATCAGGACTAAGTTCATGATAAATTTAAGTTCAATTAATCATATTACTTAAGAACTCCCACTTAGATAGACATCTCTCTAATCATCTAAGTGATTACGTGATCCAAAGCAACTAAACCATGTCCGATTAACACGTGAGATGGAGTAGTTTCAATGGTGAACATCACTATGTTGATCATATCTACTATATGATTCACGCTCGACCTTTCGGTCTCTGTGTTCCGAGGCCATATCTGTATATGCTAGGGTCGTCAAGTTTAACCTGAGTATTCCGCGTGTGCAACTGTTTTGCACCCGTTGTATTTGAACGTAGAGCCTATCACAGCCGATTAACACGTGGTGTCTCAGCACGAAGAACTTTTGCAACGGTGCATACTCAAGGAGAACACTTTTATCTTGAAATTTTAGTGAGAGATCATCTTATAATGCTACCGTCAATCAAAGCAAGATAAGATGCATAAAGGATTAACATCACATGCAATCAATATAAGTGATATGATATGGCCATCATCATCTTGTGCTTGTGATCTCCATCTCCGAAGCACCGTGCTTGTGATCTCCATCTCCGAAGCACCGTCATGATCACCATCGTCACCGGCGCGACACCTTGATCTCCATCGTAGCATCGTTGTCGTCTCGCCAACTTATTGCTTTTACGACTATCACTACCGCTTAGTGATAAAGTAAAACTATTTCATGGCGATTGCATCTCATACAATAAAGCGACAACCATATGGCTCCTGCCAGTTGCCGATAACTCGGTTACAAAACATGGTCATCTCATACAACACATTATATCACATCATGTCTTGACCATATCACATCACAACATGCCCTGCAAAAACAAGTTAGACGTCCTCTACTTTGTTGTTGCAAGTTTAACGTGGCTGCTACGGGCTTAGCAAGAACCGTTCTTACCTACGCATCAAAACCACAACGATAGTTTGTCAAGTTGGTGCTGTTTTAACCTTCGCAAGGACCGGGCGTAGCCACACTCGGTTCAACTAAAGTGAGAGAGACAGACACCCGCCAGTCACCTTTAAGCAACGAGTGCTCCGAACGGTGAAACCAGTCTCGCGTAAGCGTACGCGTAATGTCGGTCCGGGCCGCTTCATCTCACAATACCGCTGAACCAAAGTATGACATGCTGGTAAGCAGTATGACTTATATCGCCCACAACTCACTTGTGTTCTACTCGTGCATAGCATCAACGCATAAAACCAGGCTCTGATACCATTGTTGGGGAACGTAGTAATTTCAAAAAAATTCCTACGCACACGCAAGATCATGGTGATGCATAGCAACGAGAGGGGAGAGTGTTGTCCACGTACCCTCGTAGACCGACAACGGAAGCGTTATCACAACGCGGTTGATGTAGTCGTACGTCTTCACGATCCGACCGATCAAGTACCGAACGCACGGCACCTCCGAGTTCTACACACGTTCAGCTCGATGACGTCCCTCGAACTCCGATCCAGCCGAGTGTTGAGGGAGAGTTTCGTCAGCACGACGGCGTGGTGACGATGATGATGTTCCACCGGCGCAGGGCTTCGCCTAAGCTCCGCAACGGTATTATCGAGGTGTAATATGGTGGAGGGGGGCACCGCACACGGCTAAGAGATCTCAAGGATCAATTGTTGTGTCTCTGGGGTGCCCCCCTGCCCCCGTATATAAAGGAGCAAGGGAGGAGGAGGCCGGCCCTAGGAGGGGGCGCACCAAGTGTGGAGTCCTACTAGGACTCCCTAGTCCTAGTAGGATTCCACCTCCCATATGGAATAGGAAAAGAGGAAGGGAAAAAGAGAAGGAAGGAAGGGGGCGCCCCCCTTCCCTAGTCCAATTCGGACCAGACCAAGGGGAGGGGTGCGGCCACCCTTGAGGCCCTTTTTCTTCTTTCCCGTATGGCCCAATAAGGCCCAATACGTATTCCCGTAACTCTCCGGTACTCCGAAAAATACCCGAATCACTCGGAACCTTTCCGAAGTCCGAATATAGTCGTCCAATATATCGATCTTTACGTCTCGACCATTTCGAGACTCCTCGTCATGTCCCCGATCTCATCCGGGACTCCGAACTCCTTCGGTACATCAACATACATAAACTCATAATAAAACTGTCATCGTAACTTTAAGCGTGCGGACCCTACAGGTTCGAGAACTATGTAGACATGACCGAGACACGTCTCCGGTCAATAACCAATAGCGGGACCTGGATGCCCATATTGGCTCCCACATATTCTACGAAGATTTTTATCGGTCAGACCGCATAACAACATACGTTGTTCCCTTTGTCATCAGTATGTTACTTGCCCGAGATTCGATCGTCGGTATCTCGATACCTAGTTCAATCTCGTTATCGGCAAGTCTCTTTACTCGTTCCGTAACACATCATCCCGCAACTAACTTATTAGTCACAATGCTTGCAAGGCTTATAGTGATGTGCATTACCGAGTGGGCCCAGAGATACCTCTCCGACAATCGGAGTGACAAATCCTAATCTCGAAATACGCCAACCCAACAAGTACCTTTGGAGACACCTGTAGAGCACCTTTATAATCACCCATTTACGTTGTGACGTTTGGTAGCACACAAAGTGTTCCTCCGGTAAACGGGAGTTGCATAATCTCATAGTCAGAGGAACATGTATAAGTCATGAAGAAAGCAATAGCAACATACTAAATGATCGGGTTCTAAGCTAACGGAATGGGTCAAGTCAATCACGTCATTCTCCTAATGAGGTGATCTCGTTAATCAAATGACAACTTATGTCTATGGTTAGGAAACATAACCATCTTTGATTAACGAGCTAGTCAAGTAGAGGCATACTAGTGACACTCTGTTTGTCTATGTATTCACACGTGTATTATGTTTCCGGTTAATACAATTCTAGCATGAATAATAAACATTTATCATGATATAAGGAAATAAATAATAACTTTATTATTGCCTCTAGGGCATATTTCCTTCAATCGGGTCTTCTCGGGAGAAGGTTTATCCTTCGTTGACCGTGAGAGCTTATAATGGGCTAAGTTGGGACACCCCTGCAGGGTATTATCTTTCGAAAGCCGTGTCCGCGGTTATGAGGCGAATGGGAATTTGTTAATGTCCGGTTGTAGAGAACTTGACACTTGATTTAATTAAAATACATCCACCGTGTGTGTAGCCGTGATGGTCTCTTTTCGGCGGAGTCCGGGAAGTGAACACGGTTTGAGTTATGCATGAACGTTAGTAGTTTCAGGATCACTTCTTGATCATGTTCTAGCTTCGCGACCGTTGCGTTGCTTCTCTTCTCGCTCTCATTTGCGTATGTTAGCCACCATATGCTTAGTGCTTGCTGCAGCTCCACCTCATTACACCATCCTTTCCTATAAGCTTAAATAGTCTTGATCTCGCGGGTGTGAGATTGCTGAGACCTCGTGACTCACAGATTCTACCAAAACAGTTGCAGGTGCCGACGATACCAGTGCAGATGACGCAACCGAGCTCAAGTGGGAGTTCGACGAGGAACGTGGTCGTTACTATGTTTCTTTTCCTGATGAACAGTAGTGGAGCCCAGTTGGGACGATCGAGGATCTAGCATTTGGGGTTATCTTATTTTTCATTTGGTTTTGACCGTAGTTGGTCTATGTGTGAATTTTGGATGATGTATGAATTTATTTATGTATTGTGTGAAGTGGCGATTGTAAGCCAACTCTCGTTATCTTATTCTTGTTCATTACATGGGATTGTGTGAAGATGACCCTTCTTGCGACAATACCTACAATGCGGTTATGCCTCTAAGTCGTGCCTCGACACGTGGGAGATATAGCCGCATCATGGGCGTTACAGCTGCACCCTTGCTACAGCTAGAAGAGATCGAAATAGGGGGCTAGCTAGTGCGATGCAAAAGAGAACGAGTGTGTGTGTGTGTCGTTGACCTATTCAAGGGCTAGGATGAGTGCATCGAGCGGTTGGCGACCCGACTGATTTCTCTAGAAAATCAGTCGGTTGACGCCTCGCAGCCACCCTACACGAAATCACTAGTTACCTTTTCACGCTCTAGCAAGTGGCCTACTGCATGTGCGCCACTTGTCATAACATGGGAGTCTTTAACTTTTTTGATAGATTCGTTTATTCAAAACATTTTATCTCTTGAACCATGTGTCCAAATCCTGAACCATTTCACTGTTGGATTTCTCACATCGAGACCTTTGAAATTAGATAGTATGTTAATAGGTTTCAACGATTTTTTTCCATGAAAAATATTGGAAACCGAATAAGAATTGTGAAAAAAACAAATACCAAAAAACCAATAAAAGCGAGAACTGAAAGAAAACGACAACCGAGAAAATAAATGACGAAAAATACAAGAAAAATTAGAGTCAGAAGACATGTTTGCGATTTTTCACTTTGTGCTTCTCGAATCTGTGCTTGCAAGAAAAACAAATATATGCATCTGGTGGAAGCACAATTTTTTTTTCAAGAAGCACAGCGATGTTTCTAGTGAAGCAAATTTGTGTCTTCATAAGAGGCAAGTCTGTTTGTGCAAGCATAATTATTTTTCTTCTCCGAGAAGCACAGCTCGCGGAAGCAAATATGTACCTCTACGAGAAGCAAATTGGTGCTTCTCGTGAAAGCATAGATTCCCCCCCCCCCCTTTTTGAGAAGCACGGTCTCCTGGAAGTAAATCGGTACCTCTACAAGAAGCAAATTTGTGTTTCTCGTGGAAGCACAATTTTTTTTCCCGTTTCGAGATGTTGCGCTGCTCATGGAAGCAAATCAATATCTCCACCAAAAGCAAATATGTGCTTTCTATGGAAGCACGGATTTTTTTTCCTTTTTCGAGGAGCGCAGTGCTTCTTATGGAAGCAAATGTGTGCTTCCACGAGGATGCAAAGTTGTGCTTTTTGTGGAAGCACTTTTTTCCACGTAAAAAGAAAATGACGCGCATTTTGTCTCTCTTCAAAACCTAAGAAAACTAGGCGGAAACTGAAAAGCCGAAAAACACAGAAAAACGAAATTCAGAGGGACCGCCCAACACATGACATGTGGCGACAGCTGAATACACCACTTGACATGCTGCCAGGCCATCAAAAGTAATCCTTGGAGGTTACCCGAACCTTCGGTTAGTTGCTCTCTCCTAAACAACGCTTAAGGCGTCGACTACCTCAGCAGTGCATTGTGCGCACACTCGTATGGGTTGACCCAAACGCTCGTCAAGTTACGTTCTCACCCGTGTACACTCGTCTATTTTTTCCACTAAATAAACAAGCAATTCTGGTTTTCAAAACATGACTACAAGTTTTCTGATAGAATTTCAAAGTTTTATGAAATATAAAAATATTCATTTTTTGTCAAAAATCATATATTTGGAAAAGTTCATGAATTTCAAAGAATGTCTCAAATTTGTAAGAGTTCTTAAATTTGTTTAAAAAATCATGAATTTTAGAAATTTCTCAAATTTGAAAAGGTTCATGAATTTGAAAAGGTTGATATATTTGGAAAAAAAATCTCAAAATTGAAAATTGTTCGTGGTTTCCAAAAAAGTCCACAAATTTGAAAAAAAAATCTCGATAAAAAAAATCATAAATTAGAAAATATTCTCAAACTCAAAAAGTTCACAGGTTAAAAAGCGTGCATTTGAATTTAGAAAATGAAAAATATAACCAAAATAGAAAAAAATCAGTTGGAAGCTTCTAGAAGCTTTAAGAATTTGAAAAACTTTTGTGAATTCAATTTTTTTATGGATTTTAAATAAGAAGAAACACAAAAGTAAATATAAAAAGAAAAAAGAAACAAAAAACTAAAAATAAAATTTGTTGAAAGTTTTTAGAAGCTTCACAAAACTTGGTGTTGTAAGTACAGAAAACCAACCTACATGGGCCGGTCCATTTACTACGAAGGTGAACTGGGAGGGTGTTCGCCATATACAAAATAAAAAGCTTATAAACGGCGCATGAAGCGTCAAATAGGAATTGACACATGTACCAACTTCATGTCCTAAATTTTACTAAAAAAACTGCATCTCATAAATAAATAAAGAAAAATGCTAATTACTACTAAAAAGGGCTTTACCTATTTCTTTTCCTAAATACAAAATTAATCATAAGTAGATAGCAACACATGACAACTACTTACTCTCAGATTTCCGCAAAAAAAACTACTTACTCTCAGAGTGTGATACGTGCTAATGAGTTTTTTTATCAAATAGTTTTTCTTTTCTCCTTATAGATCAAACACCAACCATGCTTCATACAAAGGTAAAAAACAACTACCAACCCTGTTAAGGATGGCAACTACACAAGTAAAGCACAAATAAGGCCAAACAAGAGCCCCAAGGAACATGAACAAGCCAAGCTAAGCACAAGGACTAAATGAGCTCGTTTGATCCTGATGATGAGCATAAATGGTTCGGGAGCGCCTCGATTGCCTTCGTGAAGCGGGCCATAACCCCCAAGGCGCACACCAAGTGACGGGCCATGCGACAGCAAGATACAACTACAGTCAATCATTCTGTAAAGATATGTGATTTTTTTAAATGGCAAGTGTGATCCCGGAAACACATTGGATCCATCGCTTGTACACACTGTAAGTTCTGAAGGACAAATACATGACCATTAATTTGTGAAATGTAATTAAATTGTTTCACTCACAATTTGGCAAGATTCAGGTATACGGATATGGAATTTGTAAATTTCCTGTTGCATGAAGATATCAAATAATTCTTTGAGTTTTACAAAATATTTGTGTTTCATCCCCTACATAAGTTACTACTCGAGCAGCATTCGAACTTGCTCTTGCTAATCCACTCAGACTTGAAAGTAACTACATGTGATATGAATTTCGGGTATGCGTAATGATTTATTTTTATCTTGTGGGTCCATATGTTGAATATGAAACGTGTTCCTCTTCCTCCCACTAATGGTAATTAAACAATTCGAGGGTCACAACTCACGGTTGTCATGTCAATATCTTTTTTTCAATGCTATTTACTTGCATGAAGAATCAAGAAAACTCAATTTTGTAATAGCATTTCTTCCATTAGGTACCACTTTAGGATATAATAAATTATTAGGCCGAGACAAATAACTTGGAGGAAAAAAGTACTTCACCTTTATTTATGATCTCCAGTATTGCTTTAATTATCATCTCTAGATTATATATTTTGTGTTCTGTCAATTCAATTTTAGCCACATGGGAAGTTCACTTTCCGACATGGGGGGGGGGGGGGGGGGGGGGGGTAGATGTGTTCATTTCTGATAAAAATGCACACAGTGACCATAGTTCATTTGTTAATGGCACACAACCCATGTCTCGAAGTGGCGTCCCACGAACCCTACCCTCAATTGATCAATCTTCAAAGTTCCTAGACCAGGCCAACCCTGATTCATGGCTACCGGCATTTTCTCCATAGCGAAGCACATGCATTGTGCTAGGAAGTAGCTAGCGGAGGGCGGCCCTCACATCCTGCTTGGCGAGATCAGATTTGTTGAGTTTTAAACATTCCCTTGCGTTGGCACAGCTCAATGACAGGCGTGTCATGCGGTGATCGAGCTCGTCGCCTCATGTTCGGACGTGTGTGATCTAGTGAACACAGTAAAAAGGAGGATAAGTGGCGCCATGGGTGGGATGCGATGTTAGAATGAAGGAAGTGGACCTATGCATGTGCGTGGGGGGGGGGGGGGGGGGGGGGGGTTATTGCATTAGGAGTGTGAGATGTTTTTTGTTTTCTCCCGTTGCAACCCACGGGCATGTTTACTAGTTTGTTGAAATTACAGAAATCATAGTTAGATGAAGACATATTTGCAATTGCCATAGTTTTACCTTTGCATAAGAAATACATAATTCTCTTCCTCCAACCCCCTTGCATAGTAGACATGAAGTGCGCTCTACTACTACACTGGGGCTGCTCAATCTCACAACCATGGAGAAGACAGTGTGCATGAACTTGCAGAGATGACTGAACTAGTATGGTATACATGGATATGTTTCTCCTCAGTCCAGATAATGTTCATTTCGCTTTGTTGTTGAAGCACCAGTTCTCCTTCGTCAACTTTAAATAAGGGCAGAGTGGAGTGATTAACCTTGTACCATCCAACAACCATGGAAAGGATGCAACGATGTGACAAGATATAGACGTGGTGATTCAAGTGCTATCATGCCACTGGTTGGCATCGAATGCGGTGAGCACTCGACTACTTTGCCCAAGAACATGCTAGTTCATTGCAACCAACAATCAGTGACCTTTAAATCAAACCACCAAAACTCTTAATTTTACATTATTTGGCAATATGATCTATGTTCTCTATACAGCTGCTGACGGCGACCCCGTAAAAGAATGAGAGATGTTACTCGTCTGCCGTATATAACCTCGTAGTACGGAGAAATCCGGCAAGAAATACAACTCAGAAGGCATGAGCATCTGAGCACATGTTTTATATGCTTACTTGACCAATTGTCCTGCCGCGCATGCAGATCCATCAGCATCAAAAAGCATTACTGGGAATTGAGGCACACGACCACTTGAATAAATACTGACTGCTCATTCTTATCCCTGATCCACTCTGAATTTTGTGGACAAGCTTGAGCTTGACATTGACCTTTGTGGTTTTGGGCGTGTGCAAGTTTCCACGTTGGATTTGTGGCAGCTGATCACTTAATGCCATTCGATGGGTTCTGCATTTTTGTTAGTTTTTCCCTTTGGTCGACCATTATGTTTGGCATTTTTACCCGTCAGAAACTTCAGTGCATGCTCGAGCGTAATCTTCTTTGGGTCTTGAGTCTGTAATCAGCCATTTTCAAGGCATTGTTAGACTTGCAATGAGAACGTCCAAATTGAGAACTGTACAATTGTAACTGCGTATGATTTCTATTAAAGTTTCTTCATAACCAGTTGACAACAATGCCGCCAACATCAGAATCCCATTTCGTATGGTTTCTGGTATTTAACAACACCAACACGTACCTTTGGCACTGGAGCAAGGGTTCCCCTGTGCCGGATACTAAATCCAGCTTTAGAATGTGTCATAAGTACTCGATGCTCGTCATCAGGATGTTTTCCCTGTTGGCAAAGATATCATCATGATTCAACTGAACAACGCGTACAAATATCTAACATTATAGAAAAGAATACCAGAATTTTTGGATACTGCAATAGCTCAATTGCATCTTTGATAGTGATAGTCTCAACATCTTTGACCTGAAAAGTTAGATATTTGCAATAAGTTTCTGGAAAGACAATTTGAAACGGTAATAATTAGTTAATTACCTCAGAAAGAGGAGCTCTTTTCTGAGTAGATATTTGCAATAAGTTTCTGGAAAGACAATTTGAAACGGTAATAATTAGTTAATTACCTCAGAAAGAGGAGCTCTTTTCTGAGATGCCCCCTTCCGATCCTCTCCAACCTGGATGTAGTAACCATAAGGACCTTGTTTCAAGAAGACCTGTAGAATGAGCAAAACTGTTGTACACACTTCCTACCTGAAAAATAAATAAAGCCAGATGCCATACAGACTGAAAGAAAAAGGACCTTTTCACTTGTATCAGGCATGATACCAAGTAACCTAGGTTCAAAAGACCTTGGAATTTGCTCGGAGGTTTCATTTTCATCATCTTCATCTGATAATGTGCGAGCGATGTACCTATCATAATTAATTTAGCCATTAGGTATGATTGGTAGTGTCCCCGTAAAAAAAAAGATGATATTCAATTATAATCAAGAAACTGCAGTGGAAATTACAACTTGTAAAAATAGAGAACAAGGGTTACTGCAGAGATCAAGCTCCAACTTCAAGGCATTTAATGTTCATGAGTAGGGATAACAAGATCATACTTGCACTTCGGATGTCGATCGCAGCCTATAAAAGAGCCTTCACCATACCTGCTAACTTTAAATCTGAGGGTTCCTTCAGAACAACTGCAGATATTCAGCAAACAGTTAAGTAGTATTAAGAAAGAAACATGGTTAATGCATCGCATAATATGGTAACATCCTAGGTTTCCCCTGCCAACTTAATATGGACGAATTGTGCAAACATCTACGTTTGGGAAATGGCAAGTATTAAAAACTAGACTTCCTAAACAGGATTAAATACTCCCTCCGTCCCATAATATAAGATCGTTCAAGCTATGTTAGCTTGGAAAACGATCTTATATTATGGGACGGAACGATCTTATAATATGGGATGGAGGGAGTAAATTATTCAAGTATAATTATGGCATGCCTTACCTAGGGCAAATCCTACTATCGGTGTCAAGGTCAGGAAAGAGGATAGGACGGAATTTCTCTTCAAGCATTCTCTCTACCTGCAACAAGGTGGGTGATTCAAATTTCAGTTATATTTCCTTACGGAGGGAGTACTTAAGTAACTGCGGGATGATAAGATAGCAACTTATTTGCTACAGAAGCTACACTAACAATGATCTATCAAAAGGACTAGATCTGCATAATTATCCATTATAGCATGCTACAATGGGTGGGATGATGATGAGGAACAATAGAGAGGAGGAAAAGAAAAAGGAAATCAGAAGACAAATCCATTTGACTACTCCTAGGTACTTCTACTCTAGTCTAATTATTTGTTTGTCTTAGCTTTAGCTACTGTTTCGGGGGAGACTTGTATGAGATCTCACATGTGAGCTCGTGAGATCAACCCCAAAAAATCATATTTAGACATTCCGAAAAAATCTGAAATTATTTGACAACATCCATGTGGGGTATGTCTACAACTCCGGAAAAGATCAGCTCAAAACTCGATGTACATTTAGATATTCAAAAAAGACAAATTCGAATGTGAATAGTGGCAGCTTTAGGTGAGTAGTAGTTTGACGCTATTCACATCCGATTTTGTCTTTTTTGTTTCTATTAATGTAAGTCGAATTAGGAGGTGAAACTTTTTGAGGTTGTACATCAAACATTGATGTGTGCCTACAAAAAATTGAGAATGTTTGAACATGTATTTTCAAAAAAATACATCTCATTGATCTCACCTAATGTGAGATCTCACACAAGTCTAATCCCTGTTTTCTAGGGTCTTCTAGCTGTGAGTATAATCCTAAGTCTTAAGTAACATTTTCTAGAGTGTTCTGGAGTCCTCACCTCTAGTTCGTAACCAGCCTATGTACCCCACTACCTATAAGAGACTTGATGTTTTTATCTAAGATCTTGGACTAGATCTTGTGCTCTAGGAGTTTTGGATTGAACTCCTGCTGCCATATCGGCCTATATTCGCCTCTAGAGCGATATCTAGCGCAGCACATTGAAGTAGTTCCTTCAACGTAAGTGTTGTCCACTTTGTAGCAGCAAGGTGGAGTTCAATCCCAGCCAGCCTCCTCAACCTTGCGCTACTTCAGATGAGCTCAGGTGGGATTCAACATCCTACTGGAGGTGCAACAATCCCATCTAGGACTAGTATGTTATTTAGCTGGGGGATCAGTGAGCTGGTTACATCTTACTTTGTTCATCTATAAGCCTGTTCCCAAAATATTATAGCGAGCACTGCAAAAAAGGGTAATTAGGTAAATACATACAAAATTTTGTTTGAGTAAGAATAAGGGCTCTAGAACTGTGTTTTAGTTGGGTGATAGCAGCCTTTCAAGCAATAATGACAAACTATCCATCCAAAATAAGATGTATCCGCAGATGTAAGAGAATGGTCTTAGCCCACAACTTATCATTTGTCCCTGGAAGAAATGCAAAACTTGCTAGTTTCAGATGAAATGTCAAACAAAAGCTGGTTTGACTATGAGATAGTAAAACTTGGGAGTAATAACCACATGCGAGATGTAGTTGTTTTACGTGAAAAACCTTCTGGGTGCAAGGGTACAGATATTTTCCAAGGAACCACACAAAAAAAATTACCTTTCTGACATCCCACTGACTAGCATCTCCGCAATATTTGCTGAGTCGTTCCCAGTAATCTTTCAGGAGACCCTTCCATTCAGTTGACCCAGCAGAGATATTGTCTAGCTGTTAATGAAGCAGAAAAAGGAACATTAACAGGATTATTACCACAACTGAATTTCTCATATGCCTAGTTACTTGCTGTTAACAAAAGAAAGAAAAATCTTCATATTACCACGTTTCCTATTCGGACATCAGCGTAGTTCTCATCTTTAAGGAAAAGGGTTATCCAGTTGAGGATCATAGCCTTATGGCAGAATTATATATTGACTCTGTACCCTTGGTTCTATTATGAATTTACAATTAATATCTTGAAGGAAAAGGGCTATCCGGTTACTCTGTTTTGGGAACCATGTAAAGTTGCAAACCTGTAAATCACATACCCCAGTATTCTACTGAGCACCAATAAAACCAGTGTATACATTCGTATTTCTTTCCCTTGTAAATGTTGTTTGGATAAAAGGTATTTAGTTTGCTTGCTGGGAATCCTGAGCTAAACACAGAACTAAGTGAGCTCAGACATGATTACAGGAACAGGGAGATGAATAGAAGTTTCAGTATTCAACACACAACATAATCTGGTCAACCTAACAAGAGATCCAATATCTGAATCACAAATTTGGTAACCTAAAATCTTAATATCACAAGCGATCAAGATGCTCAATTGAGTAGCACATCTGACAATTATAACACCGCAGATCTTGCTGGGGAGGCCAAGCATGGAGAAGCTGTGGAGGGAGTTGTCCGTGAGAGGCGTGGATAGAGAAGACATGAGCAGATCAGGCGAGTAGAGGAGGCGGGCAGTGAAGGAGGCTCGTACGGCAACAGAGGAAGGGTGTAGGAGCAGCTGGGTGCCGCCGGTGAGGGCAAGGGGAAGGGTGGTGCTAGACCAATTAGGAGCGCGTGGAGCCATTGACAAGCTGGAGAAGCAACTAAGGAGGAGAGCTCGTGGCGGCCGGCATCACCCCGCGTGTGGTGGTCGGTGGTCGCGTCTCACTCTGACCTGATATTTGTTCTATTGAAATCCGAACCAGCCTACCAAATTATTACTTTCCGGGCGTCGAGGAATACGACGTATTGGGGTTGGACCAAAACAGGGGATCCAAACGAATTTTGAAAGGTCTGAGCTAATTTATTCATAGGCCTGTAATTTACACCTGTATTAGGATAAAACTGGGCTTCCATACGGGCTTTAAGAATCATAGGCTTAGGGTAGAATTCCATCTTGACTCTGTACCCTCGATTCCACTAAGATCATTGATCAAAGCTTCTAAGAAAGGATAAATAGTGATGCAGAGGCTGTCATGGTCATGGACTTACCTAGCCAAGCTCAGTAGGAGACTGCACAAGGAATAGGAACTACCCCGCTGGACTGGGCTATGCTTGCATATCTTCATATTTGGATTTGTTGTTAGAATAATCCGAGGCACGTCGTCAATCATCCGAGGACCAAACAATCACACAAGGCACGACACCGAGATTTGTTAACGAGGTTCACCAAACTCGGCTACATCCCCAGGGCCTGACTACGGGCGCTCCTTCCCGTGACACCATCACAATACCACACACGCCGGCACGACACTGAGATTTGTTGTTAGAATAATCCGAGGCACATCGTCAATCATCCGAGGACCAAACAATCACATGAGACACGACACCGAGATTTGTTAACGAGGTTCACCAAACTCGGCTACATCCCCAGGGCCTGACTACGGGCGCTCCTTCCCGTGACACCATCACAATACCGCACACCGGCCACCCGAGCACCGGCACACGCCGAGTGTGCCTGTGCTATTATGGTGGCGTAGGTTACATCGTGTGTCTATCCTTGCATTATATAGGAGGCCTAGGATACAAGTGCCCTATTAGGACACGACTCCTACCTTATCTAGACACAGTACAACTCAGAGTCCAGATGTAACCTACCTTGTAGACAATATTCGGCACAACTCCAAAACACTCCACCTTGGCGAATATTCTCCACCATCTTGAATCCGTCTATGTGTCAAACTTCCATGTACATTGGACTTAAGCTTATCCATGAGTACCACTGCTACTTCTAGACTCCATGTGACTCCACCTACAACTGTAGTCCCTTCTTTTGTTGATCACAGTCAACACTCGAGCAAAATTTTGTTCCTCTTTACTCTACTTTGTGCTCCCAACTTCCGGAGTATCCGTTCAACACCATCACACACCGATCATTGATCTGCATGAAAGTGAACAGCTCACTTATTACGTGCCACGCATAAGAGTAACGTGAACTCAACATCCTCACTCTTTTTGGACCGCCTGTCTGAAACTTGAAGGAATTTCACCGTTGCTTGTAGTCACCCCGAGTCAAATTCGCAGTTGTCTCACCACATGCCTGACCAGTAGAGCCGTGGTCCGTCTCCATGTCCCGTGCATACTGCACACCTCGCCGCTATTAGCCTATTACCGCGTCGAGCCTCTGCTGTCTCGTCGAGTCTCAAGGGTCACAAACCCACACCACTCAACCCCCACTGCAGAGTACCACTGATCATCACTGACCGATGACGAGTTTCACTTTTTCATCGGACCACTGGGCTCCAGTCTGAACCATGTGTCTCTCGCTTTTCCCGTTCAATAGGCTTCGACTCTCTGTCAACTTACATCGTAGCCCCTCAATCAACACCGAGTGGAATCCTCTGTTGAACTCCAGCTCCACCTTCAACATAACTCCATGGTAGATGATCAGTCCACCCCATGCCCCGTCGACTTCAAGCTCTCATGCATACGCCGTCTTGAATCAACCCCACGCCATAGTCTTGTCGAAGCCACACAAGCCCTTGGACATGTGCCACATGTTTCCACGCCCATAAGTCGGTCACCGAGACATCTGGCGGTCGAGCGAACGGCCCAGCTGAAAAAGGGGATTGCCCCCGCGTCGCTCCCAGGAGGGGCGACTCGGGCGGATCCCACAAGCGCGCCGCCGCTGCCTTCCTCCTCCGATCCTCCTCCCCTCACCGCCGCCGAAGGACGCCTCCGGTCTAAGGCCGCAAGGCTGACGGCGGTGGCGGGTCCTCATCCTCCTCGTGCGACTAATGGTGGCGGGGACCCCATCCCTCTCGCATTGTGGGATCTCCAGGTGGAGCTCCATGGCGGCCCTGGACGACATGGTTCTTATGGCGGAGATGGGCGCCGGGGCGGCGGCCCCGGGTTTTTCCGGCGACCACGACTACCGCTGTGGCCACGAGGGTGGCACGGCGTCTGGTTCGGGGGGCTCGGTGTGGCTCAGCTACTCATCTCCGCGTGGTGCGGGTGGTGGCGGTGGTGCCCGCTGAGATCTCCGGCCTGCTGTTGGGAGCCGGCGGGTGACGCAGTCCTTTGGTTCTTTTTGCTCTAAGATGGTGTTCTGCCGGTTACCGACCCTCATGGATCTGGCCATTGACGAGTTTTGCAATGCTCCGCTGGAGATCTTCATTGGGTGCTTGACGCCTGTAGATTTCTGGATCGGATGGGATTCGGTCGTGTGCGCCCCTATTTCAGCCTGAGTGGCTTCAAGAGGATGTGACGCGAAGCTCTGTTGTCTGTTGACAGTATGGGACACGTCGGTATTTCGATTTCCATGGTGAAGACAATGACAGAGAACGTCATGGTGGCTGAGGTCTGAGGTCTTGTAATAGCGGATCGAGTCTTTGCGGCGATGAGGACATTGCTTGGTGATTCATGACTCGTGGCAGCGGCATCGGCAAGTGGGGGCGGCAGCACAAGCAGAGTACACGGTCTTAACTTTCAGGGTGAAAACCCAAGGTCCGGCCTTAATTGGTTGTGCCTGGCAGTGACCTTGTTGAAGGCATTGTTTTGAGAGCGCAGATCTTCTCCAGGGTGAAAACCTAAGATCTAGGATCGGGCGATGACGGTGCTTCTGCACTGTTTACTTCTTGGAAGCGTCGCTTTTGGAGAATTAGGACTTCGGGTGTTGTCTAGGCGGTGGTTCGTGCTGCAGCTACGAGGAATTGATCACTGTTGCGGGATCTTTTTTCTTCTTCTTCTTATTGTTTTTGGCTGTGTGCATCCGTAATCTCTTTACGATATTGCGTTGTTGCAGAGGCCGGGTGTAATTGGTATCTCCACGATATTAATATATTCCCTTTTTCGAAAAAGATAAGTCGGTCGCCATCAGCATCACGATTCCTATGTCGTCTTCGCTGAAAGTGGAGCTGGAATAATCTGAGGCATGTCGTCAATCATCAGAGGACCAAACAATCACACGAGGCACGACACCGAGATTTGTTAACGAGGTTCACCAAACTCGTCTACATCCCCGGGGGCCGACTATGGGCACTCCTCCCCGTGACACCATCACAATACCGCACACCGGCCACCCAGGCACCGGCACACGCCGCCAGCTCCCCCTGTGTGCCTGTGCTATTATGTTAACATAGGTTACATCGTGTGTCTACCCTCACATTATATACGAGGCCTAGGATACAAGTGCCCTATTAGGACACGACCCGTACCTTATCTAGACACAATACTGTCGGCGTTCTGGGAACGGGGGTCCCCAGACTAGCCTGCCTGCGGCCCACGGCGTGGCTCCACCCGCGGCCCAGTACGGCCCGTCTTCACCAGCAATCACTCAAGACCCTCGCGAGGGGCCAAGCCTCGCGAGGCGGACGACACAAGACCTCCTCAGGGGCAACCTCACCAGGCTGGCTCGCGAGGGGCGGAGAGATCAAGGCAAGGCGAACCTCGCGAGGTTCCAATGACGTAAGCCATGACGACCAAGGCCAGGCGGGCGCCAGCGCGCACAGTGTCCTCGTTTCCTCTTTGGTGCTAAGGAGGCAAGCACAGGCGAGGAGTACCGAGGCATCAGGCAAAGGTTTCCATATCGGTGCAACGAGACCAAGACCAGCAGGACGGCAGGAGGGAGGTCACCGTGGAGCCCAAGACGGCGTCACCACCAGAGCCTTTGGCAGACGAAGACCACCTTTAGTCAGGATAGCTTGTACTAGCTGCCCCCCTTCAAATTGGCCGTTGTGGCATCCCTTCCCGCTCAATATTTGGGGAGAGGACCAGGCCTCTATAAATAGGACTAGACACCACAGTAGGAGGCATCTGGCACTCATCTTGGACGGAGATTCAGACCATCCTCGCACCCACCAAGCACAAGAACACCTCTCCTCAGGAGGCTGTTCTTCCCCTTGTACTGTTCATCCTCAACCCGAGAGGCAATCCACCACACCACACTGGAGTAGGGTATTACACCACAACGGTGGCCCGAACCAGTATAAATCTCGTGTCTCTTGTGTTGCGAGTTCGTCGAGCTAGGCTTTGAGATCACGGTGAGGCTGAGGGCGTGGTTAGGTAGGGGAAAATCTTCGTGCGTACCCCAGTGTTCGAACCTCAAGGGTTTTGTCGGAACCCGAAATCCGACAAATACAACTCAGAGTCCAACTGTGACCTACCTTGTACATAGTATTCGACACAACTCCAACATTTGTTAGATGCATATCTTCACATCTGGTTAGTTTGGATACGGTATTGTCTTTAGTTGATTTGTCGCACTAGATATCCTTGTCAGGTGGCTGCCAATATAAGCATGATATCACCATCTATTTTCATCAAGTAATAAATAACAAAGTCTTGCCAAATCCCTAAAGTCCACCGTTGGTCTCTCCCTTGGCTGGCTATTCTAGATCTCTTCACCCAAGCTGTGACCACCATCTAGAGTCATTCTACCTCAAGTCGCCACTGCTGACCTCCCTCTTTACATGTTTACCACCAATGATAAACCAGGTTTATGATAGGCACTCTGCTGGAAGTGTAGAAAATTGATCCAGAAGAAATGGTTATCCTCATTTGTTGGTTATAAAAATTCTGAAGATGTCATTCATCAGAAAATTCATGGAACAATATGTAGTCGAGGTTTCAACAGATTGCTATGATCTAGTGCCAAAGGGTTTGTACAGACCCCCACCCCCAACACGAACATCAACACCAGACACACACACACACACACACATGCAAGGAGGCTTATTGACCGATTTGGATATCTCCCAAGTGTTTTCGTATTGTATTTCCATTGTAAATTGTGATCAAAAGCCTTTTCTCCTTCTAAACAATTCATCTGATAGTAACCTGCGTTCAGTTATGATTTTAGTGGAACTCCACTGTGCAGATTCATATTGTTTAAATGGACGAACAGGGTTGCGCATCTCCACATGGCCAACATTGGGTAGAGGGGTTTAATTTATTGTACAAATACTAGTCATTTTTTTATGGCTACTTGCCACAACCAGTTTTCCCATAATGGATTCAGAATCACAATTCCTAAATTATTCTGCAGCCATAATGCTGAGGTAACAACAGGACAAAAGCCCAAAACTACTCAATTTTGCATATTTTGAACCAGTTACACATTTCTAAATAATATTGTTAATAGTATTATTTAAAGCAACAGGAAAAATGAACACGGTATAACCTTTCTTTTCAAAGTATGTGGATCTAACTTCCTACTGAAATCAACTTGCAGCTTTCCAGGAATTTCATATTATCCTAAAACCACTAGCTAAGCTGGTTTCTGAAACCATAGCAAAGAACATGGACAAAAAAAATGTACAGATAAGCTATAGGCTGAAAAAAAATTAGTACCTCCGTCTCCATGTTAGCAGTAAAGCTGTAATCGACAATCTCAGAGAAAAGATGTGAAAGAAATGCTGAGACCTGTAAAACAGATGGTGTTGAGCATGTGTAAAAATTAGACACAAGAAAGCTGAAATCTCATACACAAGAAAACTGAAATAGTGCAACCTCAGCTAGGTGAACTGAAAGAACGCCTTAAAACACAGGCTAAAGCGATATGCAAAAAAATTAAACAGCAGAAAAATGAAATAACAGGTGAAGTGTACTTGGGCATTTGAAAAACCATGAAATGTACAGCGTTGTAAGGACATCATTTCATCTTGATAAGAGACATGAGAAAGAGTAATAAAGGTACAATTACAAAGATGATGAGTTGGTACAATGCATACAAATGCACTGGCAGTGCAGACAATGTAGCAAAAACAATGCACGTAGCTGTCAGACATTATTTCTGAGCAAATCAACATAATGGAATTTCAGATGGCATCACGACAGTTGTTTTGACCAAACAGGATCTTTGCAGAAGGGTGAAGATGGCATCAGGAACAAGAATATACCATTCGACCGCGGAATTCAGGGTGCAGAACACGACTTTTTACTGTCACGTATTTCCGGTCCTGGATGGCACAAGTATGGCAAAAACTCTTATCCATTAGCACAAGTAGTTGCTAATGATAATGAATGAAGAAAGTACCGCCAATGGTAATTAATGGAACTATAAATTTGGCATATGGTGAATCCATAAGACCTCGCAACTGCTGGTCTCGGCCATGTGTTACTGTTATCAAAACATGATACTTGTATTTAGCATGGAGAAAACTGTAAACTAACCAGTTGTGCATACTAGTAACCACCCGGGAGAGAGACCTGTTAATCTGTACTAGAAATCAATTGAGTACGCCAGGTTTCAGAAAACCGAACCCATGTTGCAGACCACTAAAAAAGTCAACTTTCCCAGCAACCCAAAAGTCAACTGTGACATGCATTGCTAAGTTACCGCATGTCACGTGTGAGCTTTGTGGCATGTGGCCATGTGCAGCACTCGAGGCCAACTACATGAACCAACTAAGCCAAAGATGTCATTCAGCATTAACGTGTTCACAAGACTTGACTCGGAAATCATCAGATATACTAGAAATAGCTAAACGGACATTCAAGAAAGGGAATGGGATGTATTTTTCACCTAACAATAGATAGCACGTTAGGCTACCTGCAACACCCTCATTATAGAGGCGTACGTAGACGGCCTTCCGATTCCAAGTTCCTCCATCTTTTTAATCTGACATTACAAGGCACGCTGTGAAAATCATAGGTTATAGAACAAACCAATACTAAGGAACCCTTCTTATTTCAGGCATGTGCAATTACAAGAGGAATACCAAGTGAAAATCCAAACCATAGGTTATTACTGACCAATGCACCCTCAGAATAACGGGACAGAGGTTTAGTAAAGTGCTGTTCAAGATTCACGTTAACGGGAGACACCAAATCCTTCATCTGAGAAAAAGGATATATGCTATGACATAGTTCAATGATGGCCAGCAATCTGTGGTCACATGAAGAAAAAATGGGTACAGAAAGGGAATGTCAGAGGCCAATCAGCAACTGCTAACCTCTAATTTGGACAAGGCCTCGAAATTATCCTGATGTGCAGTTTCCCCTTCGGGGTTTTCACTGGACCCACTTGCTTCAGTGTCCTACAAGCAACACATTCTCATTATTGGGTTCTGTAAGCTCATAAAACTGAACACTGGGCACACAGTCATTCTACAAAATACAACCATCTTCTATCCATGTGAAAGCTTAACTGTTCACTCCTTGGGGGTTGTTTGGATAACGGGTATTTAGGAAGCTAGTTTTCCTCGATCTCGTTTAGCACTGCAATAAACTAAAACTTTGTATGGTTTTGTCCAACTAACTTGATGATATCTAGAATTGGTTCCCGTAAAACCCCAAAACCAAGTTTCCGGATAGACGACTATTAGTTGTTTTTTTAATAAATGTGCTTATGTTATTCCAACAACATTGATCCTACTTATTAGGCCCATCTGCTTTTCATGTTCTCCCCACCCATGTCCACAAAAAGCCAAATCTACAAATGGGTTCAAGGCCTTCTTAATCCAAACATGATTTTCTATGAGAGCGTACCTGACTGAATTATATATAAAGAAAACCGGTTTTCTGGAAAATCTTCTTAAAACAAGGTTTACTAAAACTGATAGGTACTACTTGCTATCCAAACAACCTGGTAGAAACAAGGGTTCTACCGGGTCTAGGACGGAGGGTGTAGGGGAAGGAGGGGGCTGGACGTGGGCGAACTCGCGGTCGCCGGCGGCCGGGCGCGAGGGAAGAGGCGGCGGCGTTGGCAGGAGGCGGCTAGGGTTAGGTCTCCCGGCTCCCTTCGGGAAGCCGAGCAAATAATGATTGCTTCTTGCTTAATCTCAAAACGGGTCCTTACATGAGTTTATATAATCCTCCTAATGATATAATTGGGCTAAGCCCCTAACACGATAAGATAACTGGGCCAGGCCCCTAACTGCCTGGGCTGTAATATATGCCGCTCATAACATTTCTCCCCGCCTGCACAAACAGCTCGTCCTCGAGCTGGAAGGCGGGGAAGCGCTTGCGGAACTCCTCGAGGTGATCAACCGTCGCCAAACACCTCCGCGGCAGCTTGGGCGGGCAGGTCGCCGAGGCCGGCGGCGGCGGCGGTGGCCTCAATGTAGTCCGCAGCCTCCAGGTAGAAGAGTCGCGGGCAGACGTGGCCGGGCACGTAGGGCTCGCCGCAGTTGAAGCACAACCCTTGGCGGCCATGCTCGAGTTGCTCGGCCGAGGTGAGCCGGCGGAACGGGCGCACTGTGGTCGCAGCGAGGGGTGCCGCGGAAGCCGGAGCAGGCCGACCCTGCGCGGAAACGTCTGGCCCGGGTGACGGCCCAGCGGCCCGGGACGGTGATGCCTGCTGGATGGCCACCGCGCGGCGCTCGAACGCGCGGTCGTAGTACATGGCCGCCTGGAGGTCTTGGGGTCCCCAAAGCTCCACGTCCACGCGGATGTGATCCGGCAGACCACCGACGAAGAGCTCAGCCCGCTGCTGAGCCGTCACGCCCGGCGCGTGGCACGCCAGGGCCTGGAAACGGTCGGCGAAGTCCTGCACCGTGGAGGTGAAGGGGAGGCGGCCGAGTTCCGCCAACCGGCTTCCGCGTATCGGCGGCCCGAAGCGAAGGAGGCATAGCTCGCGAAAGCGCTCCCACGGGGGCATGCCGCCCTCGTCCTGCTCGAGGGCATAGTACCACGTCTGTGCGGCGCCCCGAAGGTGATATGAGGCGAGCCAGGTGCGTTCCGACACGAGCGTGCGTTGCCCCCGGAAGAATTGCTCACACTGGTTGAGCCAGTTGAGGAAGTCCTCGACACTGCCGTAGGTGGCGAAGTCGAGCTTGGCAAAGCGCGGCGGTGTCTGAGCATGACCGCCGTGAACGTACAACTCGGCGGTACGGAGCAGCGAAGAGGATGGCGTCGGTCCGCTGTGCACAGGTGGTCCGCGGGGAAGCGGTGGCCCGTCGAAGCCAGCGTGGAAACCCGCGGAGCCGGAGGGCCCGCCGTACGACAGGGAGGGCGCCGGCTGGTCCGCGGCCATGGTGTAGACTGGCGGCAGTGACGGCGAGAGCGGGAACCGCACTTGCTGAATCGGCACGCCCGCTGGCGCGGTTGTAGTCAGCCCGGTGCTGGGCGGCGGAGGCGCCGGCAGCGGCAGCTGCTGCTGCATGGAAACGGCGGAGGTGGCGGGCGCCGCGATGGCCGCGGCCGGCCATTGTGGCCAGAGCGGGGCGGTGGCAGGGGCTGGCTGCAGCTGCAGCGGGGGCTGCAGCGGCCCGACCAACGCCTCGGGGGCCCCTGGGTGCGGCGGCTGCCAGAGCGGCGGCGGTGGCAGCTGCAGCTGTGGCTGCAGCGGCTCGGCGAGCGCGACGGAGGCCGCCGGGTGCGGCAGCATCAGCCCGGTGGCGATGGTTGGTGACGCGGCCGGCGGCAGCCCGTAGGGCCCGGACAAGTAGAGGCAGATCCCCTGGACGGCTGTGACGAGATCGTTGAGGACCCCGGTGATCTCCTCCGGGGTGTAGGCGGCGGCCGGTGGTGCGGTAGAGGGCGCCGTCATCTGGGTGGTGGCGGCGCCGGAGGACGCGACCAGCGGCGCGGACGGGGAGGGCAGCGGCGCGGTGGAGAATGCCAGCAGCGCGGTGGTGACGGTCGGCAGCGGAAGCGACGGGATGGGCGGCGGCGAAGACATGATCGGAACAGAGCTACCTGATACCAAAGTGGTAGAAACTAGGGTTCTACCGGGTCTAGGCCGGAGGGTGTAGGGGAAGGAGGGGGCTGGACGTGGGCGAACTCGCGGTCGCCGGCGGCCGGGCGCGAGGGAAGAGGCGGCGGCGTTGGCAGGAGGCGGCTAGGGTTAGGTCTCCCGGCTCCCTTCGGGAAGCCGGGCAAATAATGATTGCTTCTTGCTTAATCTCAAAACGGGTCCTTACATGAGTTTATATAATCCTCCTAATGATATAATTGGGCTAAGCCCCTAACACGATAAGATAACTGGGCCAGACCCCTAACTGCCTGGGCTGTAATATATGCCGCTCATAACACAACCACTTACGGAAAACTAGAAGCTAACGCATAACAGTAAAAATTAGAGATGCTGATGAATCAGCAGAAATTCACGCTTCCAGCGAAGGCAGGAAATGAGACATCCTGTGGCGGAAAATACATAATAATCTATGGGGTATTACATGATTACGTACAACACAAAACGCACTATAAAGCAAATTCAATATAGATAAGCTATTCAGTAGATTTACTAGTGAAAATAAAGCATATTTTATTCCCATACATAGTATAAGAATACAGAATGCAAAAAGATCAAAATTGCATCAGTTGAAGATAAACCTTCAAGCAAGTTCAGTAGAAAAAATCAATAACGTACAGTATTGTTTGTATACTTCATAAATTCACACCATAAATGAGTCCAAACTTCCCAGCAAAAAATGAGTTAGGACATGTTGAATTTGTAGCTGAAAATGGCCAGTTTTGATAACAGGCCAAAGCCCGGTTTGTCAAAAACAAGACCAGTTGAGAGTTGAGACCATTAAGCACACTCTGATGTGCATCCTATGCAGAATAGGTGTATTAGTATTATCATTGTTGCATAAAATGACTGTTAGATTTAGTTTGGCCCCGATATCCTAAATTATATCCACATCCAACTGAGAACATATTGTCTTCTATGTTTAGATCCTAAAAGAATAAAGTGGTGGATCAGACAGATTGCATTTGAGCCATGTCACCCCTAATGCACACATACATATATATATGCAGAGTTATGAAGTAGGGTTTGTGGTGGGAACTGGGAAGAGAGGGACAAGGGAAAAGGGAAAACTCCCTAATTCTTGGTTAATTCAACTGAATGGATAGCCTCACGTTTCAAAGAGGGGTAGAAGACCTAACAACTTGAAGTAACAGAGAGAAAGGAATCTGGTCATATCTTAAATAATTCGCTTAAGGTCCGTGAAATTAAACAAGGAATCTAATCACATTTATATCTTGCAGCAGGCACTGGGCACATCCTTTGATGTTGATGTGGACCAGCTCACATTGTAACAGATACAGACCAAATTAAGGTTACAGAGATGATAAAGATGAACACAATTATGCAATCATCCTCATCCCTTGAAACATGAAATGATATCATGAGTGAGATGAATACAACATATTTCCTACTAAATCTACTCATGGGCTGGCCAAAGTAGCATAAAGGAAAGTGGAGAATGCTACATTAGAAGACAATCAACATATTTTCTTACCTGGGCAAACATAAGTAACAGAAGATCAAGAAGCCTAGATACTTACCTCATAGACAGCTTGGTACCCCTTGAAGTCAAGCCTTGATGCAGATGAATGAAAAATCATGTCTCCTTCAGGATTACCAATACCAACTTGTATCTACAATGCAATTATTAAAGTGCACACAGAGTAAGAAAATAAGCATGAGATTTTACAGGATATATAAAATAATGAAAATCCAAAACAAAAAGGTAAGAATTTAGCATGTCTTGAAATTGCGTATCAAGGAAAATGGAAGTCATTTTCATTAACTACCAAGGCATCAAATATATATATTTAGCACACAACCAGAATTCTGTTTGAAGAGCCACAACAGATGGGATGAAATCTCTCTCGCCTAAGTTATAACAAATTTTAATAGGTAGATGCCTCATCATCATGTTCTCGTACTCAACGATATCATATACAACTAATCTCAAAAGATGACCACCACATTTATTCTTACACTTCGCATACATGCCGGTAGATTGTAATTCCTCTGTTTCACCACACTTATCCATTTTATTGAGAAATGCCAATTCAGAATGTTAAAATAGCCGGATTCTCTCCTGTTTTACCATTATTTAAAAAATAAGAAAGGTTCACGGGTAAAGTATTTCGCTTCATATGGCCATCGGCCAGCTTTCCATGCTTACTTGGTTTTGTTCATAAGATTGCTAGGTGACAGTTGTGGAACAGATGCCTTAGCTGGTAACGGAAAAACAGACCGATAGACAAAGAAATATCAGTACATTTAGGCAAGATGTTCTGTCGTAAACACAGGGTTGCCTCATTCATCTACAGAAAAGAGTTGAACATAGGTTTGCTTGATTAGATGTCAACTTACAAATCCCTCTTAATTCTATACCTGTCATAATTTCCATAGACAGATGAGGAGTTTTCTAAACCAACAGTGCTGCACCAACGAATATAACATACAAATATGAGCAGCGAGCTACCTATACACTGCAAACTTGTTGAATTCATATTTCCTTCAAATTGGAAACATGTGTTATTCATGATTTTTAATGAGGAAAGAGAAGGAGGGTGATTGGCATATTTTTTGCAGTCTCGAATCTCAAAAACATGTGTACAGTGAGATTCTTTGGTCTAGCTGAGCCAAGGTTCAGTAAATTATTACTGTCGACAATATAGCTTTGCAAAAATACACATAGTGGCCAGCCAGCCCAAAGAATGGAGTAATAAACAACAGATAAACATGAAGTAAAACAGTAACCCACCAGCTCAGTCCTTGAAGCTTCCATTTGGCAAGCCATTGTTCTTCTCCATATTAGAGTGTACAGTTTCAAAGAATCCTCATCAAGTACTCCAATCAAAGATGCTGAAAGAGATACCATGATAGTCATAGAACTATAAATGGAAAACAAGAAACCAAAACTATAATGCTTAAATATAAATATGCAAGTAAGAAAAAGAGATGCTACAGAAGATTTGGCAAAACGAAAGAAACATTAGCAACTCATAATTCTGAAAATGAAAAACACATTCAGGTACTCTTTCAGCCCTAGAGCGCATGACTTCATGTATAACCATCGTTCATCATGAATGTGTCAATTCTAAAGCATGTTCACAACAGATGGCAAAACCCTGCTAATTACAAATCAAGAGGTGGCATAAAGAAGGTTATGGTAGATGTGGAACAGCGAGTACATGCGAACTTACAATTAGCTAGTAAACAACACCCAGCATGCCATTCAAATACATAATATATATCACCTCTGGATTCGTAATGAACTAGTAAACAACACCCAGCACAGCACCAAATCCTGCAGAAGAAAGCCATAGGGAAGAGAGAAGGGTGGGTAGAAGGAGCTAGGGTTTGGGCTGTCAGTGTCGTAATGGAGGGAGGGTGCAGGTGGTCAAATCTACAGGGGGAAAAAAAGAGATTCTTGTTCGTAGAACATCGATAGAGAAAAAAAAGCCGACTATCGGATTTAGCTCAATGGTCCCTAGAATCCTACGACTGTCTCACCCATGGTTATCTATTTTTTATAGTCTCTTTTGGATGTATTCCTCACCCAACAGTGGCTCTCCATCACCCAGTGCCATTGTACTTCCAAATCTCCTTGTCCCAATTCTCTCCATGGGAACAAATGAGAAATGTTTAAAAGGATTAAACAGCCAGAGAAAGGACAATAAGTAAAGGAAACACCTTTAGTTAATACATAATACAACCTCCGTTCGGAAATAACCGACATGGTTTTAGTTCAAATTTGAACTAAAACCACGTCAGTTATTTCCGAACGGAGGGAGTAATAAGAACTTCCGCAACCAAAGCTTGCAATGGGCATGAACTGTCAAATAATCTATACATGAAATCTGCAACTCACAAGCCACTAGCACATACCCAGTATGTTTTTCAAAACCATCAATGGTAATCAGAAACTTGGGAAATGAGTATGTAATGATAACAACCCCCCCCCCCCCCCCCCCCCACACACACCCAAAAATGATTTATTGTAGTGCAACATCGTTAATGAACACAGAACTACAGGTGGGTTTATTACATGGCAACCTCCTTATGCTGGTGGGCCTTATGGCTTCATGGGCCTCTTGAGCATTTTTCACCTTCTTCAAGTACTTCCTAATATCCTCTGATGCATATTGCTCACCATACCTAGAACAAATACTTGTTAGCAAGAGTGGAAGCCCCAGGTGACATACTCATAAACAGGAAGGTAACATGTTTGAACTCCCAAGATACTGATTCTCTCAAACTAGCTTCTAAAGAATAAGATTAGACAGGAAAAGAAACAAACTCATAAAAATGATACCAGAAAGCTCTCCAGCCATTCCATCAAACATAGTAACATACAAAACAATTGAAGGGTTGTAAATATTTAGTGATATCAAATATTGTGTCTCACAATATCCAATCCCATAAATCCTGACAATGAGAAAGAAATAAGCAGAACTGCAAACTGCAATTTTGCTGAAATTAATCACTGGAGCACTAATCAGATTATTTGGCACAACATAACCGATCAATTAAACATGAAACAAGATAGATTAGCAATCCAGAACAAACTTAGTAACACAAGCTTGACAAAATATTCCAGTAGAGTATACCTTTGTTTCACTAACGAACGAATATCTTCTGCAGCTCCATGAGAAATCTTCAATGGAAAGGACAGAATAAACAAATAAGGCAACAGCTTCAGGCTATTAAAATGATATCTTTCATGCACGCAACACAATTAAGATTTTGTAGCCAAATCGAGTATTTGAGTTAATGTTCATATATACACATGATGTGTTTCATGTAACTGAAGTTGCCTTAAATTTAAAATTACGCTGAGCTCGCTTGGGCGGGAATGGATGCACAATCTCACCGCTGAAGTTCAAGTCATCACCACTTGAAAAAGTCATGCATATATTTCTGTATTAAAATGCACATGAGTTCCTTCTACATGTTCGTTTGTGATATTATTACTACTGTAGTTAACCCAGGGTCCTAGAAATATACATGAATGGAACTAAATAATGAGAACAGAAAGTCAAAATATCATAGAGCTGACAGTTTATTTGGAATAGCAATAAGGACCTATAGAACTCCATTTTCTTGATCAGATGTTTGAGCCGATATACTAAGTTTTTTCTTCTACTAAGCAAAAGTATCCAGATTTTGGCCATAGCATCAAGCTGGCCTCTCTACTCGAAAAACTTTTCAGCTTCCGCCTTCCTATCCAAGGATGAGTATTGTCACTGTGTCAGCATCAGATTCAAGCAAGAACCTAGATCATCCCACTCTATAATCTCTCTCCTTTATCTGAGTGTCAAACCCCTCAAAGTCAGCGCCATGTGGAATCTTTCTCTACAGTTCACTTGTATATATAGTGACCAATTTGATGGGTTTTTTTGTGAATGCACCAATTTTAACCAACAACCACAGATCACAGAGAAGAGACCAAGAGTGTGTTTTACCTGACCTACAGATACATTTATAAACAGAAAGACTACTTTGGCAATCAACTAAAAGTAGAATGAACGTACATGAAACCCATCTGTTCTGAGGTAAGTTATTAATCCTGTTGCTTGTTCTGACGAAAGATTGATCCCTTCATAAAGCTTCTGGGCTACCTGCAGTCACATAGTGAACCATATGAGTCAAAAGGTCACTACATGTAAATGACAGTATTATAATAGTAAAGCTATGCATCTAAGTTCTTGTTAAGTAGAAACAACCTTCATGGTATGCCCTGCACCAAAATGTAGTTTGTTTGCTGCATCTTGCTGAAGGCTGGACGTTATATATGGCATCGGAGGATTCTTGTGAATTTTGCTTCTATGAACACCTCTTACTTCAAATTGGCAAGAATAAATCCTCTTTTCTAGAGCTCGTGCTTCTTCTTGAGAGCTTATAGAAAGCTGATCCAACTTTTTTGAATTGAGATGCTTTATCCAGGATGTAAGACATATGCCTTTTGAAGAATCTGAACACTGGGTTTCAAATTCAGTATCAGCAGTCCAATATTCCTGTGGGCTAAACTTTTCTATTTCAGTCTCCCGATCACAAACAACAGACAAAGCTGCAGACTGGACTCGTCCAGCGGACTGACAACCAGGCAACTTCCTCCATAAAAGTGGTGATATGGCGAACCCAATCAAATAATCAAGGGAACGGCGTGCAAGATAAGCATTAACTAAGTCCATATCAATATATCTTGGAGACATTAAGGCGTTTTTAATAGCATCCTCTGTAATTTCATGGAAGACAACTCTTGCAACAGTAACATGGCAAGCCAAGTTCTGTTCAAGCATTTCTTTTATGTGCCAAGCAATTGCTTCACCTTCACGGTCAGGATCAGAAGCGAGAATCAAATTTTCTGCTCTGGAGATAAGAAATAAGCAACAATAACAGAAGACAATCAGCAACAACTTCATAAAGCAGGGGAACTCAACATGGAAACTTGCACCAGCACAAGTTTAACAAATTTATGTAACATATACAAGAAAGAATTAACTCAAACACATGTATGACACTTGCTATAAGCGGAAGGCAGATCTAGAGAAAAAAGGTTCAACTAATTAACGGATACTCAGATGTAGCAATGAAGAAAATACTCACGGAGTTCAGAATTTAATTGAAGCTCCGGTTGAAACCAATTTAATCAGCTATGTGAAATATGCAAAAGATTAAAATAAATAGAAGTAAATGAACAACCAAGACTGTAACTTGGTAATGGAGCGTCTATTACTTAAGTATACAGTTAAATAGTTCAGTTGATATATTTTCACAGAACATGTATGGGTCTAATAGAGATGTATTCATCCGCAAGTGATGTGCAGGTATAGTATGCCAACATACACCTGGTGATAGTGACATTCGCATACAAGAATATAGGCATAAGATACTTGACACAAAATTATCTACAGGGACAGCTTAACAACGAAATCTGCATATGAGATGAATCAACCATCACCAACACCATACTGCTGTTATAGTTTCTGTCTATGTGTCCTCGAAAAGCCATCAAGTTTAGATAGAACATAATAAATCTAGGAGACATGGTACTGTTTATCACTCTGTGCACACTTCACGGACAAGCTAACTTATGCTCAAAGGTGAGTGGCGCATGGATCCAAAAGGTATTAGTACTCACAACATTGCATTACTTCCAATAAAGATTACAAACTACAAGTTGTAAAACAGAAACCAAGACGACTATCATGTGTTCACCCAACTAAGCCTTGCAGAAAGTGACAAGGATATGGACAAATGGTATTGCATGGAATACAAGTTTTTAGAGACAAAGATATGACTCATACCATAAAAGTAACAAATTATGTGAATTTTTCCTACTTTCCCAGCAACTAATGCATAGCAAACCTATATGCCAAGAACGAAATTTGAACAAAGTTACTGATAACCAGCCTATAAAACATACCCTTTCAATGCAACTTTAATACTTTTAAGGCATGTCCAGGCACCATTAGGCACCTCCCATACCATGCTGAAGTCGTCCTCAGGGCGGACAGATCTTGACCTTCGAGCTAGATCTCTCACATGACCATAGCTGGGTAATACTTCGTACATGTCCCCAAGGTATTGTTGAATAACTTTTGCTTTTGTAACTGATTCAACAACAACAACTGATTTAGCTAAGGGGGGGTACAGAGGTACAAGTGGCCTCCTCTCACTACCAGAAGCATCAACAGTGGTCTTCATGTAATTATTGGCTTCGGCAGCTGCAATAGCAGCAGATTCCTTTGCTTCCAAAGATTTCTTCGAACTGGTTACTGTTTTTCTCTCTTTGGAACTACCAACCCCTTTCTTTGATTTAGATGTGTCGGCCTTCTTTTCTTCTTGCTTCGCACTTGCTTTCTCAGTTGTATTTGCTGCTGATTTACTAGTTTTAGTAGAACTGCTCTTTTTCTTGGTAGATACTTTCTTTTCTTTCACATCTGTGCTAACTTCTTTTTTGCTGCCTCCAGAATTTTTATTCTTCGCAATGTCCTTTTTAGTACCTGTACCACTCTCACTGCACTTGCTCGTAGATGTGGAAGCCTCATCAGCGATGGTGCTGCATGCAGCTAGTGTGCTTTGGCGTCTCTCAGATCTATGGAAGTACCTATGGGCAGCACCTCCATCTTCCCTATTTATATTTGGATTGATAAATGAGCTCTTATTGCTAATGAGAAACCTTAACTTTTTACCGTATGCAGTTGAGAAGAACCGTGAATTAACACTATTGGTAGCCTTTAAAGCAACTCCACAGACATCTGCTGTTCTGGAACTTACAAAACTGTGATAACCCGAGAGCCCAGTAGTAAAAAAGACACTACTTTTGAGCTGTAGGGCGAGCTGAGAGCTAGTTCTTAGAGACATTTTCCTTATTGAACTATTCCTCACTGCAACTCCACACATTTGACAAGGAAGGAAAGGTGAATAAGGCATGAAGGTGCATGAATATCTCTGGGAAGTCCCAAAAAGAAGCTGCAAAGGTAACACATAAACAATATTTAGAGAGTTAGAGAGCTAGCATAAAAATCCTCATACGATCATCCTTGTTTTGACAAGATGATGGAAAAAACAAACGCAAAGCAAAAGTGTGATACAAGGGAAAAAGCATTCTCATTTTGTTAGTGGCATCCTAAAATGCACCGATACGGATACGTGTATCGGTATTGGGCCAGTAGGGATACATAAATTCGCCATTTTGGAAAAGCTTCAATACGGGGATACGTTTTACTATTTTTTTAGTTCACAAAAAAATGTATATAAGCTAGGAACAGCATGTTACCTTTTTGTTTGTTCTGAGGATGCCGAAGCAGCTCCAAGCCTCTCCAATTGACAATGTTGATGCCGTGTTCCAACTCCAAATTCCAAAGGGATAGAATTAGGGTGTGTTAGATTGAGCTGCGGATTCTGAAAAGGCAATTGTGAGCTGTGAGCTGTGAGAAAGCTGCTGTGAGCTGAGAACTATGAAAAGGCTGGAAGTTGTTTGATTGAAACAACTGTGAAATTGTAGTTTTGGCATGAATTATTTGTAATGCCCCTCAGGGCTGAAAGAATATTTATGTGCTAATTGACCGTAAAGCAGTGGTTTGAGCATTGTTAGGCATTTCAACAACCATTTTGGAAAGGAAAATTAGACAATATAGACAATTCACGGCTAACATATAGGAAATTCAACGACTATTTGTAATGTTGCATACGTATAATTATTATTACTAAGACATGAACCATATGGAACACATATGGTTCACATGATGATGGCCTTCATCAACATAGCTAACCTATCTTGCTCTCGCAAAACACGCATAGGCTATCCTACTATGAATATTGTTCAAGATATTTTCATTCTCCTCCTCTTGAACAGGATCCGCTTGTGTTGGGGACACCCCCTTTTTTAGCACTGGGAAGTACATACACATGCAATTCAATACCTTCCTAGCGTATATATTGACACAGAAGTTAATTTTAACTTCAAACCCAGAAAATGAAGCCATGTGTAACATTGCTAGTGAAGTTGACTAGATGAAAACCCAAAGAATGGTTGACTTGTGTAACATGAAACACATAATTGCAGGAGAAATTGTATGAATAAACAAGAAACCAACAATTTCTCTTGTGTGCACAGTAGCACGATCTGAGCAAAAATACAGAAAGGTTTGCAGCATGGCATAACAGGAAAGGTGGAACCTGGAGATCAATCAGCTAACATGCAAAAGGAGAAACAATCACTTTAAACGGTGATATTTTAGGTCTGACTGTCAAAATCAACAACAACAATACCACTAGTAGTACTAATGTGTTAACCAATTTCGGCCAGTATAACCAAGACAAAACCCTGCTCTCTCGAATTGCATGTTACTGCTAAGCTTTGATTTCAGGTCAAGAGGGTGCAGATAAAACAACTTAATCTTTTCCTTTTCATATATCGCCAGTCATTGCATATTCCACTGCTAATGCGTTTCAACCAAAACAATTGCTCATCTGAAAAAAAAAAGAAAATCAAACTAAACATTTGCCCCTACAAGCATTAGCACAAACACCTACCAAGCAAAATCCTTTCACATGTAAACTTGAACATGCACCGGAAAAATCATGCAGCAAGTACTCATCAAGAAATAGTCGTCATTATATTCTCAGAATATCCAATCTACGCAAGTACTCACCAATACAAAAATCAGGGAAAAAATCGAACAAACATAGGATGCAAGAGGAAGGAGGGAGGGGGGCCGAGGGAAGAGGGAGGGAGGGAAGACGAAGGAAAGGTGGCTACCTGCCTATGGACTGGTCAGCGGCGTAGCTCCGGGCGGCGGCGTTGTTGGGAGGGAGCGGCGGAAGGAGGCGCTGCTGGGCTCCTGTGCCGGCGGCGAGGCAGCGGAGGCTTCGGCTGGCTAGGCGCCGCAACGGAGGACCGGCAGTGGTGGCGGGCGGGTGTCAGGACCCAAATGCACAGCGTCCAGTTCGTCAGTCAGAAACAGGGAAGAAAGCGTAACCATACAGGGGAGAAGGCGTATTATGAATCGTTATGTTCATCTGACGGCAGTAGAGCGTCGCATCCAAAGGTCCAGCTAGTCTTCGGCAAAGTGACCTTACTGTTTTATTTCAACAACAAAAAAACCTGAACAAATCTAGTAGTATACATAAGAAGTTGATCCTCGCTATAGTATATTTTTTTGGCCAACGCTAGGCGTCGGTCGACCGGCCCAACTTCGGCCGGTCGCCGCGCGGCCTTTGGATGGAAACAATAGGCACCGTTCAATGGTCTTCTATTTTTTCCCCGCACACACAGTCAACGCATGAAAAGAAAAAAAATGTCCTCTGCCTTTTAATGGCGAATTGACGCACTCATCTCCACCTTCAATCCACACGCGTGCAGTTCTGGCGAGGCACAAAAGCAGCATCCTCTCGACGTCAGCCCCGCTCCTCGCAGTATCCGCGCCGTGTCCGAAGCCCGTCCACATCCTCGGGATGCAGCAACCTCCACCAAACACAGGGAGACATGGCGGCAGCAACCTCCGCCGCGCCGCATAGCGTGTGTCGTCCCTCTGTCGACAGCCACCGCCGCCGCTCGCCCCTCGCCGGTACTACGCCCCCTCACCCCCTGCAGATTCAATGGCGACGACGCCATAGCTCGCAGCCAACAGCGGTGGTAGCAAATTTTTGTGCGGGTTCCAGCAAAATTAAAAACGGTGGAAGCAAAAATTCAAAATTGGGCGATGTTATAGCAAAAACCGAAACACCGGTGGCAGCAAAAGTTGAAGGTGGCTCCAGCAAATCAAAATGACATTGGTAGCAAAAATGCAAAATTGGGCGTTCTTCCAACAAAGCAAAAAATGCCGGTTGTAGCAAAAATGCTGCTGGTTCCAGCAAACCAAAACGCCGGTTGTAGCAAATTGCAAAAATTTGGCATTGATTCCAACAAAACCGAAATGTTGTTGGTAGCAAAAAATTGTTCTGGTTCCAGCAAAACAAAAAACGGTGGTAGCAAAAAATGTAAGATTGGGCCAAATCAAAACGTTGGTGGTAGCAAAACTGAGCGTTGGTCCCAGCATCTGGTTGCCGCAATTGTAGCACTCGCCGGTCGTGGTCACCAACCGTCGCTTGCCCGTCGCAGCTCACAGCAAACACCGGTTCACAGCACGGTGTGGTCGTGCAGTAGCACACGTGTGAGCTGAATCTCATGTGGTCCATGAAGGATTGCTGCAGGAAGGAAAGAAAACAACATGAAGAAGAGCTCAACTCGAGGGATCCATGGTGGTTTGCTGAGGGGAGTGGAGAGCTAACTCGTAGGACTTGCGGGGGCGAATGCGGCGGAGCATGGCGAGGGAGCGAAAGTCGGCGTCGCGAGCATCCAAACAACGGTGTGCTGCCTCCTCAGTATCTCATTCCCGATCCAGAAAAATGAGGAGGTGTGGCCAGGAGTTGTCCACGGATGTGTTTGGATGAGGAAAACATAAGTTGCACAGAGAAAAAAAGAAGGGAGGCGGTGCGTGGGACCCGCTGTACAACGTCGCGCGTAATGGAGTGAGCGCTGCATGCGCGAGGCGACCGACGCTGCGTTCGGCCAGTCTGCCGATCTCAAACGTTTTCCTATTTTTTTCCAAAGAAACTTCCAGTCTATTCATATTCAATCATGGTAGTACAACAAACACTAGAAATAATAAAATTATATCTAGATCCGTAGACCACCTAGCGACAACTACAAGCACTGAAGCGAACCGAAGGCGCGCCACCGTCATCGCCCCTACTTGCTGGAGCAGGGCAAACCTTGTTGTAGTAGACAACCGGGAAGTTGTCGTGCTAAGGCCCCATAGGACCAGCGCATGAGAACAGCAACCGCCGTCGTTGAAGAGGAGCATAGTTCGGAAGGATCCAACCTGAAGACACACGAACGTAGACGAACCATGACAAGATCCAAACAAATCCACCAATGACAGATCCACCGGAAACATACCTCCACACGCACACCGACGATGCTTAACGCACCACCGAAACGGGGACTTGACACGGAGAACCTTATTCCATCTTCAAAAAGTCGTCACCGTCTTATCTTCTTGAGAAGGACACAAACCTAACAAAACTCGAAAATACATCTAAAGACGGAGCCCTCCAGTCGGCAAGAGCCTGGATCCACCGCGCCGCCATGGCCCTAAGGCCACAGGAGACGAGGCGGACCGACAGGGGAGCCGGTAGGAGACAAAGGAAACCTAGCCTTTTTCATAGTCACTTTTTCGTGTCGCGTAAAAAAGGAAAATGCATCTATGTGCATGTTAAGATTCGCAAACAAAAAGAAGACTTCGTAGGTACTTTTTCATGTCGCATAAAAAAAGTCTTACGTGAGATCAATAGAGGTTGGAATATATCTATTTCTTCTGAGCGACCTCTTTTGGGCACCCAGATTTGTACTGGGAATAAAGGATTTGTAGTCCTCTGCATTACCGCTTGGCCATGCCACTAAAAAATCTGAGGAGTGGGGATCTGTAAGTTTTATTTTATTTTTCTTAGGTTTTGCTTCGCCTACGAGGTGGTGGCGACAATGACGTGTTGAAATAAGGTCTATTTGGTTTCTCCCCACCTCGACGACGTTCGATCAGACGCTAATGAAGGATTGTGATAGTTTGCATCCCCAGATCTATTATTTCCCTTCAGTTTGTGTGTCTTTCAAGAAGAGGTTTTGGCTGACTATTGATGTGGCGACTACGACATCTTCTGTGTTGTTCTTTGGCTTGGCCCGGTTTCTTCAAGCCTCTATGCTAGTCGTGTTGCAAGCATATTCTACGGTGATGCTCCAGCCAATGTTGCTTCAGCGGTTTTTATATCTCGTCTCAAGGGGCGAGTGGCTATTGCAGTCTTTAAAGCCTAGTATGGCAAGGGCATTCGCAGGTGTCACTTTTCTTTGTTGTTGGTTCAGTGCATTTTTCAATCTTCGGCGAGTTACATACAATCAATGGAAGAAGTGCTTAATTTTTTTTACTGGTCCTTCTACGTCAATTGTCTATCGTCGTACTGGCCTTTGTTTTCCTCGATATTAATCGGATATAAGATGCCCCTTGGGTGTCGTTATTAAAAAATGTTACCTTATTAATTGTTTCACTTCTTAACCTTTGTAAAAAAAATCAATGACGGTAAAACAACTCCTCTGGCTGAGATCGAATTACCTCGCGAGCAGTATATAAGCTCCTCGACGGCGTTAATGAAGGATAAGAAGGAAACCCCTTATTTTATTGCCTTTACTTTTTTGCACTTAGAAACCCTAGTTCTAGTTGCTCTTATAGTTTTCCCCAATTTTGGCGAGGATCCCCACCTAAACCTTCCGACTTTCTCCACGATCCTGACAAGGGTATGAGAGCCTTATCGGCCAAGATTCAAGGGATCTAGTCCGTCTCTGGTGTTGGAGTAACCTTTAGGTTCTTAGGTCCGGCCATACATTAGTACAACAACTGTTGACTAGGAGCAATATATATAGTTGTACAACATCTTGTGCTTGTGCCAAAAAATTAGGTGGTGTAGCAACAAAAATCATGAACAAGTAGGTTGCACCACATGATGCCTTAATTTGTATATCACCTCACTAATGCAGAATCTTGCTACTTGTGATATTGCTGGGATTCCCATAAGAGAAAAGGGCGACGTAGTATAGTAGCAAATAGTATTTCGCTTAGTTAAAAACCAAGGTTTATCGAACCAATAGGATACGACACACAAACAATATTGGCAATACCTACACACACAGAAAGCAAATGTTTGCACCTAACAAAGGCAAGGGGGCGACACTCCCCTTGTTCCTGCCAGTTGCAAGTATCAAATCTGGTAGTGGTAGATATAATAAATAAAAGTAAAAAAGAAAACAACAAGGAATTATAAGGTTTGTTTTAATATAGAAGTGAATGGACCCAAGGGCCATAGCGTTCACTAGAGGCATCTCTCTCATAAATAGCATCGGGGGGTAAACAAATTACTAGTGGGCAATTGATAGAAAAGTGCATAGTTATGATGATCATCCATGGCATAATTAATATATAGACATTACGTTTGTGACTAGTAGACTGTTAAACTTACTGGCGTCTACTACTATTACTCCACCCCAAGACCGCTATCCAGTATGCATCTCAAAGTATTAAGTTCATGACAAACAGAGTAACGCATTAAGCAAGATGACATAATGTAGACAAAATAAGATCATGCAATATGTTCAAACCCCGTTGTTTTACCCTTAGTAGCAACAATACAATATGTGTCTTGCAACTCCTCCTGACATAGAGTAAGGACACCGCAAGATTGAACCTACCACTATGCACCACTTCCGTTGAAGATCTAATCATCAACTTGGCTAAAGAAAACTCATAGATCGGAAAAGGCATACATAGCTATGCACCACTTCCACAATTCATCAGATCCCAACAAACACATCGCAAAAGTTTACATTAGATTGATCTCATATGAGATCATTGTATTGAAGATCAAAAGGGAGAGGGGGCATCTAGATAATTCTATGGACCTATAGGTCCTGTGGGAACTACTCATACATCATCATGGAGGCATCAAGGTTGGTGAAGATTGCCCTCCCAATGGTTTCCCCCTCCGACAGTGTACCGGCGGAGGCCTCCAGATGGGATCACTTCGGAACATAGGCTTGCGGCCATGGAAGAATTGTTTCGGGTCTCACTCTGGGGGTTTCTGAATATTATGGAATTTATAGGCCATGAATTAGGGCAAACGGAGCCACGAGTGGGCCACAAGGCACCTGGGTGCACCCTACCCCCAGGGGGCATCCACTTGCCTTGTGGCTCCCTCGTGCATCGTCTGGTCTCCTCCCAAAGCTTCCAGGGTCTCTTTATATCAAGAAAAATCGTCAAAAAGTTTCATCATTTTTGGTATGGATTTCCTGAAAAACCAAAAACATGCAGAAAACAGGAACTAGCACTGGACACTGAGTTAATAGGTTAGTCCATAAAAACAATACAAAATGGTTTATAAAGTATATAAAAGTGATAATGTAATAGCATGAAACAATAAAAAATCATAGATATGTTGGAGATGTATCAAAGCTCACCATCCTCTCCTTGTTTCTCCTGCGATGACCACCTCATGGTCGTTAGCATCTTGCTTCTCTTGGATTGCCATTTTGCATCCGGCGGTGGGGAGGACTTGGTGATTTGCGCGGAGAGGAGAGGCAAACAGGAGAAAGCCTGGAAGGAGGCAGAAACATGAGCACCATCCCTGCCCTGACTCGGCTCCCGACTCGCTCCCCGACGTACTCTGCTTGACCGGACGCGCTCTGGGCTATTTGGGAGTGGCGCACCATCCCTGTGATATGCTTGGCCCGTCTCTAGTTATGGGGGTGAGCCGACTCTAGCGGGAGATAGGAGAGGCGGAAGACAGAGGAAGCAGCATGGGGGGCGTGCTGACTAGCTTATTTCGGCGACCGACCGGCTACCCTCCAACTTGCATCTTGTTGCGGCTGCAGCTGTGTGATGCCGGAGCGTCTGTGTGGCTGTCATATGGTTCGATCCCAGGGTCAAACGGAGTTAACCCTACTGAATCCTAAAGTTTTCTGGGCCAGAAGGTTATCGTATTGGTAACAAACCCAGGTGCGATCCACCAGGGCCAACAGTCAGAACGGACCACGTGAATCTTGACTTATCGATTCTTGCCCTCGATCTCCCAAGCTCGATAGGTACGCTGGCCACTCGAGTTTGCAACATAATTCCTGTCACTTGGGGAGATGAGTGATCGAAGGCGATTCGGCGAACCGAAGAAGAAGGGTTAGTGGTGACACTGTAAAATCCTTTGATTCTGAGCGAGCCACGGTGGTGATAATCCAACAACCTTCCTTGCAACCCACAATCATCCTTGGATGTTGTCAGTGCATCAAGTGCCCCCTTAATGGTTTTGGAGTATTGAAGACAAATGGGTTGAGGGACTAATGTGTTTGTGAGTGTACACATGTGTTAGTCCATGAAGGTTTGGTTTAACCCATGGAAGATGACCCCTAAAAATGTATTTCTTCAGGTGAAGAAATTGGTAAGGCCTTTGAAGAAATTAATGTGAAGACTTTGTTTTTATAGTTTTCTTCTTATTTTTGTGTCATAGGAAAACCTGTACTGTTAAAGCGGGTCTAGGTGAATCATATTTCACATTTCCAAAGTGATGCTCAAACCTATACATACACAAGCCGCTTCGAGTGAAGCCTTTGGAAATCTCCGGAATAGCTGACGACTTTGCTAGCGATAGTGACGAAGTTCATCTGGTCGCTGGCGAATTTGGTCACACTGAGGAGTTAGGATTTTGCTAGTGTGATATGCCTATCGTGAGGAAATTGAGTGCCCCAACAAAATTGAGAGTTCAATTTCTGACCATTGTTGCGCCGCGTGCCAGTTGTCGAGTGGATCCTTATCCTGACAACGGTCATGTCTGAGAAGGGCATTTATGACAATTCATGTCTGATTGCCCCTGTCTATATGTAGCGATCCAACCTCAGGCGGTAAAATCTCTGTGCATAAGTGTCATCCCTGGATCGGTAATGCTGACACACACAGTACTTGAAGGATTTATAACAGAGTTCAATCACACACTTATTACATTGAATGTCTCAAAAGAGAACTTATTACAATAGATATGGCTTAAGGCCATCTAAAAAGATAACAACGGAAGGCTTGGAAGATAAAGTGAGTCCATCAACTCCAACGACATAGCTGAGTGCACGACAACGACCTAGCGCACCTTACTCTTTGTCTGAAAAGTCAGCAATATGATATGTTGCAGCCCGAAACGGGCCAGCACATGGAATATGCTAGCAATGTAACACAGTAGAGCAATGAACAGAATAAATACTATCACTACATGCATATATGGCCGGTGGAGGCTCTATGGTTATAGTGTTTTGCGAAAAGCCAATTTTCCCCTACAACAAAGGAATATATTTTGTTTGACTATCATGGTAGTTGTTAAACATTGAGAAGGTTCCTCCAACTCAATCCCAATTAAGCAGTATTAATAACCCAACAAATTAATTAGAGTGATGAGATCAACATGATAATCCAAGAACCAGATACTCAAGATGTCCATAACCGGGGACACGGCTAACCATGATTAGTTTGTACACTCTGCAGAGGTTTGCGCACTTTTCCCCACAAGACTCGATCTCCTTCGTTGGATTTCTCGCACTTCATGATGTTTGAGAAACGAATGACCGAGACACAGTCTTTCAGAAACGTTAACTCTTTACTCTGGGTAGACAGTACCACCTACATCCCCTACATCTGCTAGCCTACCACTGAAAGAGGTCACGCAACATACTCAACTATGCCAGAGCCCATAATGGCTTGTGGCTGCACACGGAAGTTTCTAGCATGAATAATCTTATGATCCCTTTGAGCCTGGGTGGCATTCCATAGGGTGATCACACGGGTAATCCGGGATCCCCTTGGGCAAGCACTGGGTTCTCCAGGTGCCCGGGCAACCACTGGGTGCTCCAGGGTGCCCCAACCAATCCACCCAGATGTGTATTTAAGTAGCCTCCTTAAGTTAACCATTAATTGACAACTCTCACATCTATCATGGATACACTCAACCAATCCATGTCTACGAGCATAGCATAGCAGTATAAGCATAACGTAGTAACCCCCAGGGTTTGAATGCAAGACAATAGGTTCCTACCTCATCAACTACTTCCCAATACCCACATGTTAATCACAACCTAATCATGTAGTGTTTGAGGGTTGTAACTAATGCATAAAAACTAGGTAATAAAAGGGTATGATCAATGTGTTACTTGCCTTGCTGACGATCCGCAAACCCTAGAGACTCGTAGTAGCACGCTTCGCACTCCGGAAATTCTATCGCAAACAAACAATAGCATACATAAGCACTCAAGCATAGATGCAAGGGTAAAACTCAAATAAGAAGATCGAATCTGAAAGTTCAACTGAAGAGATTCGATTTGCAAAAAGAATCAATCGAATCGGAACTACGGAACTGAAACTATGATCAAAAGAACTTCGAATTCAAATCTACTTGAAACCAAATTTTAAATTGTCAAAACCTTGTTCAAGTTGATTAAATAGAAAGAGGGGTTCGAGACGAAGATTTTGGCGTTGGTTTCACTGGATTTGGACGAACGGTGAGAAAGTTGCGAGGGTTTGAAGATCAGGGGCTAATCTGCGATAAAAATAATCACGGATAGGTCCCTGGCCGAAAATAAACGGAAAAAGAAAATTCTATCGGACGAACGTCCACTAACAGAGATGAATGGGCGAATTCGTTCGTTAAAACGAACGAACGAACGAACGTTTGCAAACGGAACTAAACCGAGAAAAACTGAACCGATCTAAAAAAACAAAAAAAACGATCTAGGGTTTTAAGAAAAACCGGCGGTTTTTACCTAAAACCGAAAAAACGATGGCGGCGGCGGATCCGACGGCGGCGGCTTCCGGCGAGGCGCGGCTGCGGGGCGGCGCGGGCGGCAGCGCGCGAGCGGCGGCGGCAGCGCGACCGGCTCGATGGCGGTGCAGAGGCGGCGGGGCGGGTCGAGGAGAGGAGGGGGCGACGGGGGCGGCATTTAAAGGGGAGGGGGTCCGACTTCGCCCATGTGGCAAGCCGCGGCGGCGGGGGCGGTGACGGCGGCTGGGCTTCGGCCCAGTTCGGTCCAGGAACCTTTTTTTTAATAAAAACAATTTCGCCGAAAATGAAAAATCCTAAATAAATATAAAAAATTCTAAAAATACCAAAAACAATTTTCACCGTCTAAATAAAATATTTAGAACAAAGTGAACATTTTCTTGGCCTAAAATGCAGTTTTGAAAAATGCATATTTTTTCTAATTCAAATAAAATAGCAATAAACTCCAAATAAAATTATTTATTTGATTTTAACATTTTTCCTCCAATATTTCTTTTATTTTCGAGAAGTCATATTATCTCCTCTCATTTATTTTTATATTGGAAATATTTTCGGAGAGAAAAATAATTAAAACCAAAATGATCCTCTTTTCAATACTTGAGAAAAATTCAAATATGAAAATGAATGAAATCCCCAACTCTCTCCGTGGGTCCTTGAGTTGCTTAGAATTTCTAGGATCAAAATCCAAAATGCAAATAAAATATGATATGCATATGATGACCTATGTATAACATTCCAAATTGAAAATTTGGGATGTTAGAAACCTACCCCCCTTAAGGTGAATCTAGCCCTCGAGATTCGGGTTGGCTAGAAAATAGGTGTGGGTGGTCTTTCCGTAGATCTTCCTCTCGTTCCCAGGTGGCTTCATCCTCGGTATGGTGGCTCCACTGAACTTTGGAAAACTTGCTGCTGCGTGTAACTCGGCTGGCAAACTAGAGAATCTTGACAGGTTTCTCCTCATAGGTTAGATCACTATCCAACTGAATTGCTTCCAGGCGCACTGTATCTCTCAGAGGGATATCGGCCATCTCAGCATGGCACTTCTTCAACTGAGAAACGTGAAACACATCGTGAACTCCTGACAGTCCTTCGGGTAACTCCAACTTGTAGGCCACTTCTCCCATACATTCCAAAACTCGGTATGGTCCTACAAATCTCGGGGCTAACTTTCCCTTAACTCCAAAACGTTTAACTCCTCGCAGAGGTGACACTCGAAGATATGCTCTGTCTCCGATTTCGTAGACTACCTCCTTGCGTTTTGAATCTGCGTAACTCTTCTGCCTGGACTGAGCTACCTTCAGTCTATCCCGAATCAACTTAACCTTCTCTTCGGACTCTTTGATCAAATCTGGTCCAAACAACTAGCGGTATCCAACTTCATCCCACATCAATGGTGTCCTGCACCTCCTTCTGTACAAAGCTTCGAAAGGTGCCATCTTCAAACTGGCCTGGTAGCTGTTGTTGTATGAGAACTCCGCGTAAGGCAAATTGTCATCCTAACTAGATCCATAATCTAGCGCACAAGCTCTTAACATGTCCTCCAGAATCTGATTGACTCTCTCAGTCTGCCCATCTGTCTGCGGATGAAAGGCCGTACTAAACTCTAGCCTGGTACCCAAAGTCGGGTGCAGCTGATTCCAAAACTTCGAGGTAAACTGTGTTCCTCTATCTGATACGATGGTCCTCGGAACTCCATGCAGACATACGATCCTGGTCATATATATCTTGGCCAACTTCGCACTCATATAGGTGGTTTTCACTTGGATAAAGTGGGCCACTTTGGTCAAACGATCCACTACTACCCAGATAGAATCATATCCAGATCGGGTCCTGGGCAATCCGGTGATGAAATCCATGCCAAGCTTATCCCACTTCCATTCGGGTATCGGCATAGGCTGCAGTAATCCTGCTGGCTTCTGATGTTCTGCCTTCACTCTCTGACACACATCACATACAGCTACATACTCGGCAATATCCTTCTTCATACCAGTCCACCAGAAACGCTCCTTCAAATCCAAATACATCTTGGTGTTTCCGGGGTGTATCGAGTATGGCGAGTCATGAGCTTCCTGAAGTATCAACTTCCTGATCTCTGCATTATTGGGTACATAAACACGGTCCTCAAACAACAAGGTGTCATGCTCATCCTCACGAAAACCTTTGTCTTTTCCTTTACTCATCCTCTCCTTTATCTCGGCAATTTCCTTATCATCCTTTTGAGCTTCTCGAATCTTTCCCAATAATGTTGACTGAACTTCCAATGCTGCAACAAAACCTCTAGGGACTATCTCCAAACGAAGCTCCCTGAGATCTTCGGTCAACTCCTTTGGTAATCCTCCGCTTACGAGGGTATTGGCATAACTCTTCCGGCTCAAAGCGTCTGCTATGACATTGGCCTTGCCTGGATGATAGTGCAACTTCATATCATAATCTTTTATAAGCTCCAACCATCTCCTTTGCCTGAGATTCAGCTCCTTTTGTGTGAAAATGTACTTCAAACTCTTATGATCCGTGTACACATCACAACGATTTCCAATAAGAAAGTGTCTCCAGGTCTTGAGCGCATGCACTACAGCTGCTAACTCCAAATCATGTGTGGCATAATTCAACTCATGCGGTCGAAGCTGACGTGAGGCATATGAAACAACTCTTCCGTCCTGCATAAGTACACCTCCAAGTCCTAAGCGGGAAGCGTCACAATACACTTGGATATCTTTGCGTATATCCGGCAGAATCAGCACTGGAGCTGTAACCAAATGTTTCTTCAACTCCTGAAAACTTGCCTCACATTCATCTGTCCATTTGAACTTGGTGTCTTTCTTCAACAACTCCATCATAGGCTTCGCAATCTTGAAAAAAATTCAATGAATCTCCGATAATATCCCGCGAGTCCAAGAAAACTGCGGATCTCTCCAACTGAGGTGGGTGATAGCCAATCAGTGACTGACTTAACCTTGGTAGGATCCACGGCTATACCTTCTCCTGATATAACATGTCCAAGAAATCCTACTTCCTTCAACCAAAACTCGCATTTGCTGAACTTGGCATATAGCTGATGTTCCTGAGCTTCTCGAGAACTAAACGCAAATGCTCCTTGTGTTCCTCTTCATTCTTCGAGTACACCAAGATATCATCAATGAACACCATGACAAACTTATCCAAGAACTCCATGAACACCTTATTCATCATACTCATGAAATAGGCTGGGGCATTAGTCAATCCAAATGACATAACCGTATACTCATATAACCCGTACCTTATGGTGAAAGCTGTCTTGGGTATATCCTGTTCTCGAATCTTGAGCTGGTGGTATCCTGATTGCAGATAGATCTTGGAGAATACTTTAGCTCCTTGCAGCTGGTCAAACAAATCATTGATCATCGGCAGTGGGTACTTGTTCGTTATTGTCACTTCATTCAATGCCCGATAATCAACAACCATTCTCAAGGATCCATCCCTCTTCTCAACCAAGAGCACTGGGGCATAACTCCTTGATCTGCTTCTTAATCTCCTCCAGATCATTTGCGGGCATCCGGTATGGTCTCTTCGATATCGGTCCGGTGCCTGGCAACAGCTCTATCAAAAACTCAATGTCTTGGTCCAGCGGCATGCCTGGTAACTCCTCTGGAAACACATCCGGGTAATTCTTCACTACAGGCACTTCCTCCTGAACAACTCCGGAGAGGGAATTTACTTGGGTCCTCCTCGGCGCATGCCTGGACACATACTTGATCCTTTTCCAACAGAATTTTGGAATGCAACTCCAGACTATTAAAAGACATCATGAGAGACTTCGCGTCAACAGAGATGGCCTGGCGGAAGAATTTGAGAAGGACAAGCACGATCGGAAGTAGCCATCGGAGACATGAACAAGACCTGGAGAGTTTGGCGACGTTGAAGATTTATTGACCTTTAGAAGACCAAACCCCTGTTATACACTTACGTTAGATGCAACATTTGTGAGCTGTCATTTGTTTGTTGTTTTTCTGACAGCCACAAAATAAAATCTGTCTTTTCAAAACTTTTGTTTGTTTTGTGTGTACCCCTCTCTATCTCTCTTATCTCACCCCAAAACCCATGGACCCAATAGAGGATGAATGGAGATGAACTCATATTTTCTGGACCGATAAGTCAATTGGAGACAGACTGATGGATTCAGAACATGGAGGATCACATGAAGAATAACACTATAGCTGGAAAGGATATGACCCAGCATGCTCTTCAGTGTTTTGAAAGAGGTGCTGCTACTTGGTGGAGGATGTACCAAACCATCAATGGATGTCAAGGAGTAACCACTTGGAAAGAAATTAAGTTGACTTTGCCAAAGTCTCGGTTTGTGTCCCAGAAATTGAAGCCTTATGGAAATGATATGAAGAAACCTTGTGCATGCAAGCTCTGTGGAGAAATAGGACACAACCATAAAGAACACAAGGATGAATGCCCTAATTGTGAAGGAAGTCACCCAGCTGAAGAATGCCCAACTAGGCAGGCCATTTGTTTCTTGTGCGAAGGGACTACCCACTACCCTGCTCAGTGTCACATTTACCCCATGGTACAAAGAACCATCCAGCAGAAGAAAGAAGTAATGAAAGGAGCCCTCATGGAAATTTTAGAAGAACATGTGATGAAGGAAGAGGTGGAGGACACACCCGAAGGAGACCCAATTAAACCCTGCACCAAGTCATGCTATTCATGTGGAGAAGAAGGACACATCTCCCAGAATTGTTTGAATGGGGACCTAGTGGAATTTCCGACAGAGGAAGTAGAGTATGATCCACAGGAAATAGAAGCCCTGATTGGAACGGAAAAGTCCAAGAAGAGAAATAGATTGGATTCCAGGAAGGACCTGAGTCATATCACCTGTTTCAGGTGTAAGGAGTCAGGGCACTACTTCAGCGGTTGCCCAAAAAAGGAAACCTCGAGACTTGTCAGAAGTAATATGTTTTCGTTGTAAGGGAGCAGGGCACTTTGCCAGAGAATGCCCCAAGGAGAAGGAGACTTGTGATTAATAGTTGAGTTGCAACGAGGAATACAGTACTAGTAGTGGGGACATTTCTTTTATTAGTGAGGTGTTGAGTTGATGCATGTAATAGAAATGCAGGAGATTGAAATAATTTGATAATCAATAAAGTTAGTACCGTGGGTACTGATTTGGATTTTACGAGTTGTTACTCTATGAAGAAAGATTTTGACCATTTTCGAGGATATGAGAAATATGGTCTATGGATGAATTTGTGCATTTCAAGGGTGGTAGTACCCTGTGAGGACCCTTGACCCCTGGAAAAGAAGATGATATTACACGGAGTGGACTTTGGACAAAATAAGTACGAGTTTTGTCTCGATATGTGGGCTATCCCAAGAATATGAAGGGATGAAGTACTATTGGATATAAAGGAGGTAGAATGTTGGTAATATGGAGCAATTATAACTCCATGATGAGTCTGAGTAATCACGTCTTAGTTGGTACCAATAGAAGGAAGGGAGACAGTACAATTGGATGGATTTTAAGTATGCTAGGAAGCTGGATGTTGGAATAATGATCAGTTGCCCCGATAATGAGTTCAAGGATTACAAGTGATGAGATGGGCCATAACCCACAGGCCCCAGGACCTGCCAAGAAGCAAGCACACTCTTGCTGAAGGAAAAACCCTGGAAGAAGATATGCCTTTATCAACAGACGATCTTATAGGAGTAACGCAAAACCCGAGAGATGTGAAGAAACGATAGATGTTTGTTTGGCTTGCAGAATACATGGATTTATCCGAACTTAGTTTGTCGACAAGAGAAATTCTTCAATGCTTGTTAGGATGACCGAGTGTTAGAATGCGAGATTCGCTAAACCATATACGAGGTAATGATTTGGATGCGGGATGGATTGATCACCATACCGACTTACTCTTATTATTCGCCTTGCTATGTGGGATGGTAAATCTGAGTGACTTACCCATAGTAGAGCGACGACGATCAAAACCTTGTTTAAACCTTAGAATGGTATGACAATCTTCCCCTTGTACAAGGCAGCTGTTCCCAGTCGTAGGTCATACAGTGAGAATGAAGCCCAGACCCGTTTTCTGCAGGAACCCAGTCAACTTGTCTGATGACCACCATGAGATATCTATAGTTGTTTAGTATTGGCGCCAGACCCGTCAGATAAGAAGACCCAGTCATGGAAGAACCTTACCAAGATGGAAGGACACAGGAATTGGGGAAAAAGGTTATGCCACTACCGGAAGAGCCCAGAGAAGGAATTTTCCCGAGAATCTGAGAAGACTGACATTGTCAAGAATAAGGATGGAGTATAGGAGTTTTGATGGAACCGTAACAATGCTTCTAATGGTGGTAGCACCCGAGACCCCCGGAGACGATCGATGGATTTTGAGAAGAACCCCAAACCTAACCTATTTCTTTCTAGCCTCTCCGAATCTCGAGGATGAGATTCATTTTAAGGGTGTTAGGTTTGTAACATCCCAAAATTCTAAATTTTGGAATGTTATATTAAATAAATAGTTTTCGTTGATTGTTTGATTGTTGTGTGATTGATTGGCTGAAAGTGAGTGAAATTGAAACTTTTGAAAGTTAAATGAGAGGGAATAAAAGGACTTTGCCAAACTTTCATTTTTGCATTTATGATCTCCATGAATTCAAATTCTTTTCAAATACAAAACCCTAGAGAGAAGATGACATGACTTCTTCCATTTATTTAAATGAAAAGGGTTGTTGAAAATATTTCAAACTCAGAAACTTTAAGCAACTCAATGATTTTCATGAGAGAAGATAAAATAACTTCTTCAAAACATATGAAATATGAGTTGGAAGTCTAAAAGGATCAAATTTAAAGTCATTTTGAAATTATTTTCAATTTGGAGTAATTTGGGGTTTTATTCAAATTATTTTTCTCCAAAAATTAAATATATGGAAAATAGGGTAAAATGATTCCGTACATCAGAAAATTGGAGAGAAATAAACTTGAAATCATTTTGGAATTTAAAAAATGATTTTTATTAGATTTTATTGCAACAGTAGCACTCTCTGTTTTATTTAAAAAAATTCAATTTTATTTAATGTTAGAAAAATGTTCATGTTGTAAAAAATCTTTTTCTGAAAATTTTGATATATTATATGTCTGTACTATATTTTTATTTTATTCGATTTTATTTTATTTTATCACTTGTTTTAAAAAAACTCTCCTCCGCCGCCGAACTGGGCGGCCCAACAGGCCGCGGCCCAGCCCACGTCACGCTGCCGTCCCCGACCCCGGGAGGTCTCCGCCTCCCGCACGCATCGCTACCGCCATGGACGCCGTGGCCGACTCGGCCACCCGCCGCCTTGTCCCCTCCGCCAAGGCAGACCCGCCCCGCCCTCCTATAAAGCGCCGCCCCCGGATCCCCTCCTCGCTTCGCGCCGCCACCCGCCGCCCACGCATCACGCGCCGCCGCTGCCGCCTTGCCCCGCGCAGCCGCCGCCGCCGCTGCGTAGCGCCGCCCGCGCCGGAGTTGCCTCGCCCGCAGCCACCGCCACGTCCGCCACCGCTGGATCCGATCCGCCCCGAACCGGTATAAACCGCCCCGGTACGGTTTAATTTTTTTAGGTTTTCTTGGTTTTTCTTCTAAAGCCGGTTTTAGTTATTAGTTAGGTTAACTAGTGGACGTTCGCTAGTTTAGGATTTGTAGCGATCGGTTTTCGTCGCTTATGCTTCTGTAGCGAACGTTCGTCTGATAAGTTTTTCCTTTTCTGTTTTATTTAGGCCAGGGACCTTTTCGCAATTAAAGTTTTTACAGTTTAGTCCTTGATTTTCAAACCTTCGCTACTTTTTACTCGTTAGTCCAAATTCAACGAAACCAACGCCAAATTCTTCGTTATGATCCCCTCTATCCAGTAATCCAACTCAAACCTGTTTTTGAAAGTTTTAAAATTTGAATTCAAACAGATTTGTATTTGAACTTCGTTTGATCGTAACTCGAGTTTTATAACTCTGTTTGAGTTGATTCTTTTTGCAAATCGAATGTCTTGACCTAAACTTCCTGATAAGGCCAAATTCACTTAATTTTGGTACTTTTAGAAATTTCTTCCTGTTGCAAGAGTTATTCGCTTGGTTTTGAAGTTTCCCGAATTGTTTCTTCGTTTTTTCTGATCTTTTGGCTGATTGCTTATGTGTGATTACTATTGCTTGCTTACGATAGATTGATCGGAGTGTGAAGAGTTGAACTATCAGGAGTTATGAGTGCGAATCATCTTCATCAACAGTACAAGGCAAGTTCACACTTTGATCATATACCTTTATTACCCAGTTTTTATGCATTAGTTTCAACCCCTCAAACATTGCATGGTTAGGATTTGATAACATGTGGGTATTGGGAAGTAGTTGATGAGGTAGGAACCTATTGTCTTGCATTCAAACCCTGGGGGTTACTACGTTATGCTTATACTGCTATGCTATGCTCGTAGATGTGGATTGGTTGAGTGTATCCATGACAGAAGTGAGAGTTGTTAATTAATGGTTAACTTAAGGAGGCTACTTAAATACACATCTGGGTGGATTGGTTGGGGCACCCTGGAGCACCCAATGGTTTGCTCGGGCACCTGGAGAACCTAGTGCTTGCCCAAGGGGATCCCGGAGTACCCGTGTGATCACCCTATGGAATGCCACCCAGGCTCAAAGGGATCATAAGATTATTCATGCTAGAAACTTCCGTGTGCAGCCACAAGCCATTATGGGCTCTGGCATAGTTGAGTATGTTGCGTGACCTCTTTCAGTGGTAGGCTAGCAGATGTAGGGGATGTAGGTGGTACTGTCTACCCAGAGTAAAGAGTTAACGTTTCTGAAAGACTGTGTCTCGGTCATTCGCTTCTCAAACATCATGAAGTGCGAGAAATCCAACGGAGGAGATCGAGTCTTGTGGGGAAAAGTGCGCAAACCTCTGCAGAGTGTACAAACTAATCATGGTTAGGCGTGTCCCCGGTTATGGACATCTTGAGTCTCTGGTACTTGGATTATCATGTTGATCTCAACACTTTACTTAATTAATTTGTTGGGGTATAACTATTATTTTGGGATTGAGTTGGAGGAACCTTCTCAATGTTTTCAACAAACTTTGTAGTTAAATAAAATATATTCCTTTGCTGTAGGAAAAAATAGGCTTTATGCAAAAATAAACTTAGAGCTCTCCACTAGCCAAACATGCATGTAGTGATAGCCATTATTCAGCATTGCTCTATAGTGTGAAATTGCTAGTACATTCAATGCACTGACCTACATGGCTGCAACGTCTCATGTTGCAGGAATCTTACGACGAGTAAGTGATACGTTAGGGTTACGATTTCTACAATCAACTTTGCCGTTGGTGTTGATGGGAATCCACAACCTTGTTGTTACTTCCGCTATTTGGATTGAGGTAATAGTATTTACGTTACTTTATACATGTGATTTACCTTTGTTATAAATCCTCGAGTACTGTGTGTGTCAGCATACCGATCCAGGGATGATTCGGGTCGGGTCGCTACACTATAAATAGCCGCCCCCATGGTTGGAAATATGCCCTAGAGGCAATAATAAAGTGGTTGCTATTATATTTCCTTAATCATGATAAAGGTTTATTATTCATGCTAGAATTGTATTGACCGAAAACTTAAATAAATGTGTGGATACATAAACAAATACCGTGTCCCTAGTGAGCCTCTACTAGACTAGCTTGTTGATCAAAAGATGTTAAGGTTTCCTAACCATAGACATGTGTTGTCACTTGATAACGGGATCACATCATTAGGAGAATGATGTGATGGACAAGACCCATCCATTAGCATAACATATGACCGTTCAGTTTATTGATACTGCTTTCCTAATGTCAAATACATATTCCTACGACCATGAGATCATGCAACTCACGGATACCGGAGGAATTCCTTGTGTGCTATCAAATGTCACAACGTAACTGGGTGATCATAAAGATGCTCTACATGTATCTCCGAAGGTGTCTGTTGAGTTGGCATGGATCGAGACTGGGATTTGTCACTCTGTGTAATGCAGAGGTATCTCTGGGCCCTCTCGGTAATACAGTATCACAAGAAGCTTGCAAGCAAAGTGACTAAGGAGTTACTTACGATATGATGTGTTACGCAACGAGTAAAGAGACTTGCCGGTAACAAGATTGAACTTGGTATGGAGATACCTACGATTGAATCTCGGGCAAGTAACGTACCGACAGACAAAGGGAATTATGTATGTTGTCATAATGGTTCGACCGATAAAGATCTTCATAGAATATGTAGGAACCAATATGGGCATACAGGTCCCGCTATTGGTTATTGACCGGAGAAGCGTCTCGGTCATGTCTACATCATTCTCGAACCCGTAGGGTCCGCACGCTTAACGTTCGTTGGTGATATAGTATTATATGAGTTATGAGAATTGGTGACCGAATGTTGTTCAGAGTTCTGGATGAGATCACAGACATGACGAGGAGATCCAGAATGGTTTGGAGGTAAATATTGATATATAGGATGATACTATTTTGTCTGCGGAAAGGTTTCGGAATGCACCGGATATTCATCGGGTCACCAGAAGGGGTTCCGGGAGACCTACGGGAGTTTATGGGCCTAATGGGCCAAGGGAAGGAACACACCAGCGCACAAGGGGCTGGCGCGCCCTCTCTCTGGCCGCCGGCCCTCTTGGGAAGGAAAGGGGCGCCTAAGGCAAGGGAGCCGCCGGCCCCCCTCTTGCCTTCTCCTCCACCTCCCTAGGAAGGAAAGGGGGGCGCCTAGGGCAGGCGCCTTAGGGCTGGCTGTCGGCCCCTTGGGGCGCCCTGGGCTGCCTCCCCCACCTATATATATGAGAGGATGGAGAGGGGCAACACACACCATGATCCGCAAGCCGTGTGTGGCGCCCCATCTCCCTCTAGCTCTAGTTCCTCCTCCGTCCATGTCTGTTGTGCTTGGCGAATCCCTGCGGATAGTTTCACCACCTCTGTCACCACATCGTCGTGCTGCAGGAACTCATCTATTACTTCGCCTCTCTTGCTGGATCGAGAAGGCGAGGACGTCATCGAGCTGAACGTGTGCTGAACGCGGAGGTGCCGTACGTTCGGTACTTGATCGGGACAGATCATGAAGGTGTACGACTACATCAACCGTGTTGATAAACGCTTCCGCTTAGCGATCTACAAGGGTATGTAGATGCTCCCCCCTCTCGTAGCTATGCATCTCCATGGATAGATTTTGCGTGTGCGTAGAATTTTTTTGTTTTCCATGCAACGTTCCCCAACAGTGGCATCATGAGCCAGGTCTATGCGTAGATGATTTTCATGAGTAGAACACAAAGGAGTTGTGGGCGGTGATGTTCATACTACTTACCACCAACGTCTTATTTTGATTCGGTGATATTGTGGGATGAAGCGGTCCGGACCAACCTTACATGTCCACGCACATGAGATCAGTTCCACCGACTAACATGCAACTTGTTTTGCCTAAAGGTGGCTGGCGGGTGTCTGTTTCTCCTACTTTAGTTGAATTGAATTTGACTACAGCCAGTCCTTGCAGAAGGTTAAAACAACAAACTTGATAATCACCGTTGTGGTTTTGCGTAGGTAAGAACGGTTCTTGCTAGTTGCACGTAGCAGCGACGTAAAACTTGCAACAACAAAGTAAAGGACGTCTAACTTGTTTTTGCAGTGCATTTTGTGTTGTGATATGGTCAGGATATGATGTGATATATGTTGATGTATGATATGATCATGTTTTGTAATAAGTTCACGACTTGCGTGTCGATGAGTACGACAACCGGCAGGAGCCTTAGGGTTGTCTTTAATTATTGTATGACTTGCGTGTCAATCATTTAAGTGTCATGTAATTGCTTTACTTTATCACTATGCATTAGCAATAGTTGTAGAAGCAATAGTTGGCAAGACGACCCCGACGCTACGATGAAGATCAAGGTGTCATGCCGATGATGATGGAGATCATGCCAATGCTTTGGAGATGGAGATCAAAAGCACAAGATGATGATGGCCATATCATGTCACATATTTTGATTGCATGTGATGTTTATCCTTTATGCATCTTATTTTGCTTAGAATGGCGGTAGCATTATAAGATGATCCCTTCACTTAATTTCAAGATAAAAGTGTTCTCCCTGAGTATGCACCGTTGCCAAAGTTCGTCGTTTCGAAGCACCTTGTGATGATCGGGTGTGATAGATTCTACGTTCACATACAACGGGTGTAAGCCAGTTTTGCACATGCAGAATACTTGGGTTAAACTTGACGAGCCTAGCATGTACAGACATGGTCTCGGAACACTAGAGGCAGAAAGGTCGAACGTGAGTCATATAGTAGATATGATCAACATAGAGATGTTCACCACTGAATACTCCCCCATCTCACATGATGACCGGACATGGGTTAGTTGATTTCAATCATGTATCACTCAGACAACTTGAGGGATGTCGATTTAAGTGGGAGTTCATTAGTAATTTGATTATTTGAACTAAAATTTATCATGAACTTAGTCTTAATAGTTTTTGCATATATATGTTGTAGATCAATGGCCTGTGCTACCGTTCCCTTGAATTTTAATGCGTTCCTAGAGAAAGGTCAGTTGAAAAATGATGGTAGCAACTACACAGACTGGGTCCGTAACTTGAGGATTATCCTCATTGTTGCACAGAAGAATTATGTCCTTGATGCACCGCTAGGTGACAGGCCTGCAGCAGGAGTGATACGTCTCCAACGTATCTATAATTTTTTATTGTTCCATGCTATTATATTATCATTCTTGGATGTTTTATAATCATTTTATATAATTTTTTGGTACTAACCTATTGACATAGTGCCAAGTGCCAGTTGTTGTTTTTTGCATGTTTTTCACATCGCAGGAAATCAATACCAACCGGAGTCCAAACGCATCGAAACTTTTTGGAGTTTTTTTGACCAGAAGACATCCAGTGGGCCGAAGAAGCGCCTGGGGGTGCTTCGAGGGGAGCACAACCCACCAGGGCGCGCCAGGAGGCCCAGGCGCGCCCTGGTGGGTTGTGCCCACCTCGGGTGCCCCCTGAACCGACTCTTTGCTCTATAAATACCCCAATATTCCAGAAACCCTAGGGGAGGCAACGAAAAACAATTCCAACCGCCGCAGAGTCCAGAACCACCAGATCCAATCTAGACACTGATACGTCTCCATCGTATCTATAATGTTTGATTGTTCCATGCCAATATTCTACAACTTTCATATACTTTTGGCAACTTTTTATACTATTGTTGGGACTAACATATTGATCCAGTGCCCAGTGCTAGTTCCTGTTTGTTGCATGTTTTTTGTTTCGCAGAAAATCCATATCAAACGGAGTCCAAACGGGATAAAAACTGACGAAGATTTTTTTGGAATATATGTGATTTTTGGGAAGAAGAATCAACGCGATACAATGCCCGAGGGGGCCACGAGGCAGGGGCGCGCCCCAGGGGGTCAGGCGCGCCTTGGACCCTCGTGGCCACCCCGTAAGGCGGTTGGAGCCCTTCTTTCGCTGCAAGTAAGCTAATATCCGGATAGAGATCGTGTCCAAAATTCAGCCCAATCGGAGTTACGGATCTCCGGTTATAAAAGAAACGGTGAAAGGGCAGAATCTGGAAAGCAGAAACAGAGAGAGACAGAGAGACAGATCTAATCTCGGAGGGGCTCTCGCCCCTCCCATGCCATGGAGGCCATGGACCAAAGGGGAAACCCTTCTCCCATCTAGGGAGAAGGTCAATGAAGAAGAAGAAGGAGGGGGGCTCTCTCCCCCTCTCTCCCGGTGGCGCCGGAACGCCGCCGGGGCCATCATCATCACCGCGATCTACACCAACACCTCCATCATCTTCACCAACATCTCCATCACCTTCCCCCATCTATCTACAGCGGTCAACTCTCCCGCAAACCGCTGTACCCTCTACTTGAACATGGTGCTTTATGATTCATATTATTATCCAATGATGTGTTGCCATCCTATGATGTCTGAGTAGATTTTCGTTGTCCTATCGGTAATTGGTGAATTGCTATGATTGGTTTAATTTGCTTGTGGTTATGTTGTTGTCCTTTGGTGCCCATCATATGAGCGCGCGCGTGGATCACACCATAGGGTTAGTTGTATGTTGATAGGACTATGTATTGGAGGGCAAGAGTGATAGAAGCTTCAACCTAGCATAGAAATTGATGCATACGGGATTGAAGGGGGACCAATATATCTTAATGCTATGGTTGGTTTTTACCTTAATGAATGTTAGTAGTTGCGGATGCTTGCTAATAGTTCCAATCATAAGTGCATAGAATTCCAATTCAGGGATGGCATGCTAGCAGTGGCCTCTCCCACATAAAACTTGCTATCGGTCTAGTAAAGTAGTCAATTGCTTAGGGACAATTTCGCAACTCCTACCACCACTTTTCCACACTCGCTATACTAACTTTATTGTGTCTTTATCTAAATAGCCCCTAGTTTTTATTTACATGCTCTTTATATTCTTGCAAACCTATCCAACAACACCTACAAAGTACTTCTAGTTTCATACTTGTTCTAGGTAAAGCGAACGTTAAGCATGCGTAGAGTTGTATCGGTGGTCGATAGAACTTGAGGGAATATTTGTTCTGCCTTTAGCTCCTCGTTGGGTTCGACACTCTTACTTATCGAAAGAGGCTACAATTGATCCCCTATACTTGTGGGTTATCAAGACCTTTTTCTGGCGCCGTTGCCGGGGAGTCATAACGTGGGGTGAATATTCTCGTGTGTGCTTGTTTGCTTTATCACTAAGTAGTTTTTATTTGCTGTTCCAAGTTGTTCTCTATCTTTAGTTATGGATATGGAACACGAAATACCAAAAAAATTAGGTGTACTTGCTACTCATGGAGATGGGGAACCTCCTAAAACCCTCGATGCTGGTTATGTGAAAAATATTATGTACTACTTTGATAATCCTGAGAAAACCCCATTCAATTATGTAATGGGAGACACGTTGGATCAACGTGAATTCTTTAGGGATTATCGCTTGACTCAAAAAGGGAAACTATTGTGGGATCAAATTCATATGTTGCATTGGTATGCTCGGGAACTATGCTTGAGATATGATTATACTTGTTGCTCTAGGATGAAGGCTCCACACCTTCCCTTTTCATGCAAATTTAATGATGATAAAACCTTGGCTTCTTATGCTAATGGTATATATGATTACAATGATGTGGAACAAATAGAAGAATTCGTTGCTTTTATGGGTGCTTATGAAATTGAATCTTTGTTTAAAGAGTGTGAAAATCTTGATGATGCTGTTTACAGACCTGAAAATTTTGCTATACTTAAATATTGCTATGAGAATTATGAATTCAATTCCGATATTGATGATTTTATTGAGAGATTCTCCGCTGTCCAAGAAGAGACAACTATTTTGCAGGAGTCTATGGAAGAAGAAATTGATGAAACTGTGAGCTCATTGGATGAAAAAGATGAGGAGGAGAGCGAAGAACAAAAGGAGGAAGAGCGGATTAGCTACCTGTGCCCACCTTCTAATGAGAGTAACCCTCCAACTCATACATTGTTTAATTTCCCTTTGAATTTACTCAGGGATGAATGCTATGATAATTATTATGATCCCGTTGATTCTCTTGAAATATCCCTTTTTGATGATGCTTGCTATGATTGTGGCCAAGATGCCAATATGAATTATGCTTATGGAGGTGAACTTGCTATAGTTCCTTATGTTAAACATGAAATTGTTGCTATTGCACCCACGCATGATAGTCCTATTATCTTTTTGAATTCTCCAAACTACACTATATCGGAGAAGTTTGCCTTTATTAAGGATTATATTGATGGATTGCGTTTTACTACTACACATGATGATTTTGATAGATATAATATGCATGTGCTTGCTTCTCCTACTTGCAATTATTATGAGAGAGGAACTACATCTCCACCTCTCTATGTTTCCAACACGATAAAATTGCAAGAAACTGTTTATACTATGCATTGGCCTTTACTTTGTGTGCATGAATTGTTCTTTTATGACATGCCGATGCATAGGAAGAGAGTTAGACTTCGTCATTACATGATATATGTTACTTTGTGCTCACTACTAAATTACAAATCATTGTTAATTAAAATTGGCTTTGATATACCTTGGGATCCGGGTGGATCCATTACTTGAGCACTATATGCCTAGCTTAATGGCTTTAAAGAAAGCGCTGCTAGGGAGACAACCCGGAAGTTTTAGAGAGTCATTTATTTCTGTTGAGTGCTTTTATATAGTTTAAAAACAAAAAAATATAGAGGGTAACCCAAAACTTTTCAAAAAGGAAAGTGAAAGTGAGAAAGACAAGCATTGTTGAAGTGGGGGAGCGCCTTGAACTTTGTTCATGCTCATGGAAACTTTGTGAATATTGATTACAGAACCTTTTCAACAAAAATAATTATCCCCTTGTAAAATTCCATCGTATTATAAAAATAATGTGCCAAGGTTTGCCTTTAGGATGTTTTAGATTACTTGTTGGTTTGTGCGGTGCAAGACAGAAACTTTGGCTGTAGTGCGCGATTTTACATTTCTTACTGGAACGTTAAACGGTTCTGAAATTTTTTGCACTGTCTTTCTATACAAATTGTTTATTTTTTTTTCTAATTTTGGCAGAATTTTGGGAGTACCATAAGTATGTTGAATGTTCAGATTATTACAGACTGTCCTGTTTAAGAAAGATTCTGTTTTTGATGCATAGTTTTCTTGTTTTGATGAAACTATCGATTCCTATCAGTGGATTAAACCATGGAAAAGTTATATTACAGTATCTATAATGCAAAAACAAAATATGAATTGGTTTGCAACAGTACTTAGAGTAGTGATTTGCTTTATTATACTAACGGATCTTACCGAGCTTTCTGTTGAGTTTTGTGTGGATGAAGTGTTCGAAGATCGAGGATGTCTCGATGTGAGGAGAAGAAGGAGAGGCAAGAGCTCAAGCTTGGGGATGCCCAAGGCACCCCAAGTAAATATTCAAGGATACTCAAGCATCTAAGCTTGGGGATGCCCGAGAAGGCATCCCATCTTTCTTCAACAAATATCGGTATGTTTTCGGATTCGTTTCGTTCATGCGATATGTGCAAATCTTGGAGCGTCTTTTGCATTCAGTTTTAACTTTTATTTTATGCACCATGCTGGTATGAGATAGTCCTTGGTTGATTTATAGAATGCTCTTTGCACTTCACTTATATCTTTTGAGTATGGCTTTATAGAATGCTTCATGTGCTTCACTTATATCATTTGAAGTTTGGATTGCCTGTTTCTCTTCACATAGAAAACCGTCATTTGTAGAATGCTCTTTTGCTTCACTTATATTTGTTAGAGCGTGGGCATACCTTTTTTAGAAAGAATTAAACTCTCTTGCTTCACTTATATCTATTTAGAGAGATGACAGGAACTGGTCATTCACATGGTTAGTCATAAAATCCTACATAAAACTTGTAGATCACTGAATATGATATGTTTGATTCCTTGCAATAGTTTTGCGATATAAAGGTGGTGATATTAGAGTTGTGCTAGTTGAGTAATTGTGAAATACTTGTGTTGAGGTTTGCAAGTCCCGTAGCATGCACGTATGGTAAACGTTGTGTGACAAATTTGAAGCATGCGGTGTTCTTTGATTGCTTTCCTTATGAGTGGCGGTAGGGGACGAGCGATGGTATTTTCCTACCAATCTATCCCCCTAGGGGAATGCGTAGTAGTACTTTGCTTCGAGGGCTAATCAACTTTTGCAATAAGTATATGAGTTCTTTATGACTAATGTGAGTCCATGGATTATACGCACTCTCACCCTTCCATCATTGCTAGCCTCTTCGGTACCGTGCATTGCCCTTTCTCACCTCGAGAGTTGGTGCAAACTTCGCCGGTGTGTAAGTGCATCTAGTGCCCCTTAGTGATTTTGGTGTATTGAAGACTTATAGGTTAAGGGACTAATGTGTTTATGAGTGTACACAGGTCTATAAGTCTATGAGGAGTTTGATATTTACAGAGAAAGTTGACCCCTAAAAATGAAGTTCTTCGACTGAAGACTTTGGATTTCTGAAGACTTTGAAAGTGAAGAAATTGGTGTGACCTTGAAGACTTGGTATTAGTTTGAGGAACATGAAGCGTGAAGACTTTGTTTTCGTAGTTTCATTTTCTCTTTCTTGAGTCATAGGAAACACCGTACTGTTAAAGGGGGTCGAGGAAATACTAAGGAAAAATTTCCATGTGATGCTCAACTCAAAATCCTACACCTACCAATCCCTTTGAGTGAAGCCATTGGAAATCTCATACAGTTCAGTCATATTCTTCAGTGATAGAGACAAAGTTCTTCTGGTCTCTGAGGAATTTGTTCTGACTGAGGAGTTAGGAATTCGCCAGTGCGGATTGCCTACACAGTGAGGAACATGGTAGCCCTGAGGAATTTGAGCCTCAAATTTCCGACCGTTGCTGTGCTTCGAGCCAGCTGTCTCAAAATATCTTATCCACCTAACGGTCATATCATTGAAGGACATTTATGTCTTATCATGTCGGGCTGCTCCCTAGGCTATAAATAGCCGCCCCCTACAACCACTAGCTGGTTGGCTGCTCCAAGAGAAACTTACATTTGTCATTTGAGAGCATCCCATCCTCCGAGGACTTTGAGCGAAAATCATCAAGTGAGGAAAACCCAAACCCAAACACCTACAAACCCAAAGTGATTGAGCATCACTGAAGAGGTTGATCCCGCGTGGATCCGATGCTTGTTACCTTTGAAGACTGTGCTTCTTCCAGACGGTTAGGCGTCATGGTCTAGAGCATCCAAGAGGAATTGTGGATCACCGAGTGACCAAGTTTGTGAAGGTTCGGAAGTCACCTGAAGACTTACCACGAGTGATTGTGCGAGGTCTGTCTGACCTTAGCTCAAGGAGAATACAGTGAGGACTGTGTGTCCTCAGGTTTAAATACCTAGCCGCTCCAACTAGATGTACAACAGAGACAGCAGTTGGAACTGGTCTACCAAATCATTGTCTTCACCAAGGCTACTAGTTCTATTTCCTCAACTCTTTCATTTCCTCATTACAGTGTTGTGTGCTTGTCATATCTGTGTTTGAACATTTTGACTGAAGACTTTCTCTATTTCCTCAGTTCAATCTCTTCAGTCTGTTTGTCTTCATTCTGTGCTATCCTGTGTTTACGCTTTCTGTACTCTGTGTTTGTCTTCATTTTATCATGATGACCATGCCTATGTTCTGCTATGCTTACTCTTGAGTACTTATTCCGCTGCAAGTAGTTCTTCGCTCAGGAATTTCCTCACCCGCAAATTCCTCAGTGAAGAATTCATAAAATTCGCCTATTCATCCCCCTCTAGTCGATATAACGCACTTTCAATTGGTATCAGAGCAAGGTACTCCCTTGTTCTGTGTGATTTTGGTTTAACCGCCTGGAGTTTTAGTTATGTCGACCGCGGGTATGAAGAAAGTGACATGCCCCATCTTTGACGGTCATGATTATCCCAAGTGGAAGTCCATGATGAGGAAGCGCCTCATGGCACTGAACATCGAGCTGTGGACCGTCACTGAGATTGGTCTTACCGATCTATGCAAGATGGCGGACACTGATGATATTCGCAAGTACACTCGACTTGACATCATGGCGAAGGATATCATCTGTTCCTGCCTATCCAGAGATGAATTCAGGCGCATTATGCATCTTTGCAATGCGAAGCTTATCTGGGACCGAATCTCTGACGTCTATGAAGGTCATCGAACTTGTCATGATCCCTAGTTTGAGGATTTCAAGGAATCACTCAAAACGATGACTTTCGAACCTGAACCATCATCTTCTGCACCATGCCTCATGGCAAAAGGTGCCAAGGTAACCAAATGTTCCTCATCCGAGTCTAGTGATGATGAATCTGATGATGATTTTGGACCTAGCTATACCAAGCTTGTTTGTATTGCCACTAAATAACAAAAGGCCTGGGAAAAGGTTCAAAACATGCTAGATAAAAGTGATGATATGTTGGATGAAGAAATGGATCGCACTAAAACCTTGACTGAAAATCTTCAGAGACTTCAGTCTAGATTTGACAACCTTCAAGGTCATCATAACACTCTCTTATCTGATCATGAGAAGCTTTCTTATGGATTTCTTCAAAGAAGGCAAGATCTTGAGAAGCTAAGAGTGAGTTATGAAGATCTTCAGAAGGAGCGCAATTGATTACTTGCTCAACAAATCAGCGCTGCTCAGGAAGAATTTGTTCCTCCATGTTTGAAATGCATTGAACGTGACTCTGCTAATTCTTCACCCGAAGGTTCAAATGCTTCTAATGCTACAAATTCTTCAACTGTCTCTGCTATCACTAATTCCTCATCTGAGGACATTGCTAGTATCACTGACGATGCAGGGCTGAAGGAATTGTACATGACAGGCATGTACAAAAGCCTCAAAGGGAATCCGACTCTTTGTGATGTGCTTAAAAAGCAGATCCTCAACAGGAACCCTAGGAAAGAGGGTATTGCCTTTGAGAGGAAACTCAATGCTGATGGTACATATTGGAAGCCTGAGCAGTACCCCAAAACCTCATGGGTTGCTGCAAAGGGACCTCCAGTTGATCCATCTAATTTATCTGGCTTTACATGTGAATCTTCTCATTCTTCTGATGAGTCATTTGACTCCAACTATAAACTGTTTAAAAAACAGAATAGTGAAGTATTTGCTAGATATGTTGGCACTAATTGCAGGAACGGTTCTCCTATGAAGAAAATCTGGGTTCCCAAAAGGTGCCTTGAAAGTCTTCAGGTGAATGTCCTCATGACACCACCTGTGAAGAATAGGAACCCCAGATCAAATTCTTCATATGGACCAAATTCTTCATATGGATCCAAGTCCTCATACGGATCGAATTCCTCACGTGGATCATATTCCTCAAAAGGATCAAAGTCCTCATATGAACATCATCGTGCTAACAACTCTGTTTCGCAGGGAAGAGCTAAGGGCTATGAATATGAGCATTATTCTTCTAATCATTATGTTCATAAGTCCTCGAAGAATTTCTCTGCTTATTCATATGTTTACCCTAACTCCTCTTATGTGAAACGAAATGGATTGGCTTCTATGCCACCTTTCTCGTATGGAGCTCGCAGAGTGATGAACTCTTTGCCACCCCTTCAGATGTGGGTGGTGAAGAAAAAGGACTAATCTCTTATGCAGGGTCAGGTCTCCAGACGTGCTCAAACGTCTGAAGAATTTGCTGGAGACCTGAAAAGTGCCTGAAAGGACGCAGGCTAATCATGAAGAAATGAACTTTCATTTCTCACGTCCTCATACTGTTTTAACTGTTGCATTGCTTGATGAAATTGTTCTGATGAATTGTGATGTCATATTCTTCACTGATGAAGTATATGAAGTTCGTAAGCTGCACTAATTCATCTGCAGGATGATCAACCCAAAGCCACTGAGTGGGTCCTCGATAGTGGATGTACAAATCACATGACTGGTGACAAGTATCTATTGATGGATGCTCCCTTATCACCATCGCATCTGAAGCATATCATCTTCGCTGACAAAGGCAAAAGTCAGGTATTGGGTCTAGGTAAGGTTGCGATCACAAAGGATCGACACATGGACAGAGTCATGCTTGTCGAGTCCTTAGGATACAACCTCATGTCTGTCTCAATGCTTTGTGATCTTGATATGGTTGTTGTCTTTGGCAAGTATCATTGTGTTGTGGTTATGGAAGCTGACAATTCCAAAGTCTTCGAAGGCTTTAGGACAGGAGACTTGTATATTGTTGATTTCTCTACAGGACCGCAACCAGCCGTGTGCCTACTTGCAAAAGCTTCAGAAGGCTGGCTATGGCATCGACGACTTGGTCATGCAGGCATGAGGAATTTGCACATGCTTGTGAAGAAGAAGCACGTCATTGGCATTGAGAATGTCAAATTCCTCAAGGATCATTTATGCGGAGCCTGTGAAGCTGGAAAGATGACCAAGGCTAAGCATCTAGCAAAGACTATCATGACCACTACTCGACCATTTGAATTGCTTCATATGGATCTCTTCGGTCCTAACCATTGCTCAGCAGTCACAAATGATGCATCTCTCTATGGCTTTGTTATTGTTGATGATTACTCTCGTTACACTTGGGTACATATTGTCACTTACAAACATGAAGTGCAGGAAGTCTTCAAACGATTTTCCTCGAGGGCTTCAACCAACTTCGGTGTGAAAATCAAGCACATCAGAAGTGACAATGGAACTGAGTTCAAGAATTCTGGTCTTGATGACTATCTTGATGAACTTGGTATTACTCATGAGTTATCCGCTCCTTACACTCCTCAGCAGAATGGCGTCGTGGAGCGCAAGAACAGAACTCTTGTTGAGATGGCTCGCACTATGCTTGATGAGTACAAGACGCCTCGTCACTTCTGGATTGAGGCAATTTATACTGCGTGCCATATCATCAACAGGGTATATCTTCACAAATTCTTCAAGAAGACTGCCTATGAACTCCTCACTGACAAGAAACCCGATGTGAGTTATTTCAAAGTCTTCGGTGCTAAATGTTGGATTAGAGATCCTCATCACAATGCTAAATTTGCACTGAAAGCACATGAAGGTTTTATGCTTGGTTACGGAAAGGACTCACACACCTACAGAGTCTTCAACAACGTTCTTCACAAGGTTGTTGAAACTGTAGATGTGCGGTTCGATGAAACTAATGGCTCGCAAAGAGAGCACCTACCCTCTGTGATAGATGAACCAGCACCTGAGGAAACTATCAAGTTCAAGGCTACTGAGGATGTGATTCCTACCGAAGAATCTGCTAAAGAATTCATTCCAGAACATGAAGAACGTCGAGCTAATGCACCTAAAGAAAATTCTGAAGAAAATGGTGCTGAAGAAAATGCTGATCAAATTCCTCGACGACAACCAGCTCATCCTCACGTTGCAAAAGAAGTGCAAGTTGAAAAGATCATCGATGACATTAAAGCACCAGGTCCTCTCACACGCTCAAAAGCTTCACATTTATCTAACTTTTGTGGGTACTATGCTTTTGTCTCTATCATAGAGCCCACTAAGGTAGATGAAGCATTTCTGGAGCCTGAGTGGATTCAGGCCATGCAAGAAGAATTACATCAATTCGAGCTCAACAACGTTTGGGAACTGGTCAAACGTCCAGATCCTCGCAAGCACAATATCGTTGGCACAAAGTGGATCTACCACAACAAGCAAGATGAAAATGGCCTTGTGGTGAGGAATAAGGCACGGCTTGTAGCTCAAGGCTACCCATAGGTTGAAGGAATTGATTTCAATGAAACTTTTGCACCTATTGCTAGACTTGAAGCTATTCGCATATTACTTGCTTATGCTAACCATCATGATATCACTTTATGTCAAATGGATGTGAAAAGTGCATTCCTCAATGGTAAGCTTGAGGAAGAAGTATATGTTGCTCAACCCCCAGGTTTTGAAGATCCAAAGCATCCTGACAAAGTCTTTAGACTCAATAAGGCCCTCTATGGCCTCAAGCAGGCCCCTCGGGCATGGTATGATACTTTGAAGGAATTCCTCATGAAGAAAGGCTTCAAACCCGGTTCACTCGACCCTACTCTTTTCACTAAATGTTATGATGGTGAATTGTTTGTGTGCCAAATATATGTTGATGATATTATCTTTGGCTGTACTGACCAACGTTATAGTGATGAATTTGCCAATATGATGAGTGAAGAATATCAAATGTCTATGATGGGAGAATTGAAATTCTTCTTAGGTCTTCAAATTCGTCAACAGCGCAATGGCATATTCATATCTCTGGAGAAATATCTCAAGGATGTACTGAGGAAATTCGGCATGCAAGATTGCAAAGGCGTCAAAATTCCAATGCCCACAAATGGCCATCTGTGCACTGATGAAAATGGTATTGACTTCGATCAAAAGGTATACCGCTCCATGATTGGTTCTTTATTGTATTTATGTGCATCTAGGCCAGATATAATGCTTAGTGTTTGCATGTGTGCCCGATTTCAAGCTACACCGAAGGAATCACACCATAAGGCTGTGAAGCATATTCTTCGATATCTAGCTCACACACCAACACTTGGATTATGGTACCCCAAGGGCTCGGCTTTTGATCTCATTGGATATTCTGACTCTGACTATGCTGGTGATCGTGTGGACCGCAAGTCAACATCTGGTACATGTCATTTCCTCGGACGATCTTTGGTCTGTTGGTCCTCGAAGAAACAGAACTGCGTATCACTGTCTACTGCTGAAGCTGAGTACATTGCTGCTGGTTCTTGCTGTGCTCAATTGCTGTGGATGAAGCAAACTCTCAAGGACTACGACGTCAACGTGAAGAATGTGCCTCTCTTCTGTGACAATGAGAGTGCCATCAAGATTGCTCACAACCCAGTTCAGCACTCGAAGACAAAGCACATTCAGATTCGTCATCATTTTCTTCGTGATCATGTGTTGAAGGGCGACATTTCTATTGAGCATGTGAAGACTGAAGAACAGCTAGCCGATATCTTCACAAAGCCCTTGGATGAGAAAAGATTTAGCAAGTTGCGGTGTGAGCTAAATATCTTAGAATCTTCGAATGTTCTTTGAAAAGGACACTCATCCTAACACTTATGCAAAATTGATGACTTAGATATGCAACACATGAAGAAACGTTTTTCTTCAATCAATGAAGAATAACACTCTAAGTGTGAAGAAATTAACGAAGAATTTGATTCTCAGAACCCTACGACAATTGTACGCGGTGTCTGAAATCATCATTCTTATACGGTGGGTCACGCCACCACCAAAGTTGAAAATCTTCAATTTGAGTTTTTCCTCAGTTTTGAAATTCCCCAGTTGTTCATTTTCTTCAACTTTGCAAAATCTTCATTGTTTCCGTCGATTTTCCTCATTGGCTATATATATATATGAGTTTATGTCCTCTACAGCATTCACTTATGGCTAATTCTTCAAGTTGTGTTTTCTGCTAAGTGAATGTTATCGGACCCTTCCCCCTCTATGCTAAACTCAACCCAATCTATTCACAAATTCTTCATGTGCGTTCTACTTGAAACTCGTTCAAAATCTTCACTATGTCCTTGTCAGCTGAAGAATTTGCGAACGAAACTTTTAACTTATCTTATCCAAATTTTCGGCTTTGCCGCTCAAACCGTTCCGCATCTCATGAAATACTTATCTATTCACCCACGATCTAACACGATCTCCACTTCTCAGTACGTGGGTGACACATCTCAAGCGAATGAGAAGGGTCAGGGGCACGTTCGTCCAAAATCTTCGGGCGAACAGTTTTTCACCGTGGCTATAAATACCCCCTCTCCCCTTCCTCACTTCCTTTACTCCGCTCGACCTCTCTCCAGCTCGAGCTTCTCAAACCCTAGCGCCGCCGCTACTTCATCGTCGCCGGTGAGGAAGAGCTTCACTGCCTCGACCTCGTCGCCGCCGTACTCGCGCCGACCGCGGAAATCTTCTCTCCGCCGCCGCCGTAGCCGTCTTCCTCCACCGAGTTAGGGCGTGGAAGATCTGCACAGACGAACTTCTCATCTCTACCTCACAGTTCGTCGTGTTCTTCGTCCAGGGTAATTCAAAGTTACTTTTACTGCCCTCTTTGATTCAAATGATTTCTACAAAATCTTCAAAGGTGTTTATTCTTCAAATTCTTCACACACTAAACACCTCACATGTCATCTGTTCTTGATTCATTTCTCTAAGCAATAATTTTTCTTCAAGATTCCTCAATTGTGTGGATCTTCGATCTATACAACTCTGGAACCTAAGACAAAGAACGCTTAGTGAGATTCTTCAAGACTCATCTGGTCAAATTCCTCAAACTTGTTCTTTTTGAAAAACCTTCTGAGAACGCATATGACCTCTCCAAATTCCTCGCAACTATACTCTGTTCATAGGTACTCATGTCCGCTGCTGAATCTCTAGGTTCTCATCAACTTAACTCATTTGCAGTGTTCCTCGAAGAAAAGTTGCATACTTCTTCAGAGAATTCAATTGTTCAAATTCCTCATCTGAAGAAAATGGCTGATGGAAAGAAGCCACAGAAAGGAGGAAAGAGGCCTGAGGTCAACACTGCATTTGAAATCCCTGAGGACATCTATGCTGGGTACTGCACACCCCCTGAGGAAGATAAAAATCAGCGCAAGGTGCGCATTCAGAAGATAGAGAGGAGATGGGCAAGAGAGTGGAGGGAGTACAGGTATGTGACTCCCAAGTACATGAAGAAATTCGCACTCAATCCTCCATGCCCAAGACCTCAATTGGCACCTGGCCAAGAAGCTGATCCCACCAGCCTCAAGCATGGTGAGGATTATCCTGATGAATGGGCCAAGTGCTAGGCCAAGCTGGCTAGACAAGCCAGAGAAGCAGTGAGGAAATTCAATGAAGACTCTGCTGCTGCTGCTGCCGCTGAGGCCTCTGTCAAGCCGAAGAAATCCATGGCAAAGAAGCCTGCGCGTAAGCCAAGTGCTTCACCTTCAATGCCCTCATGGCCAGAATCCTCAAAGCCCTCACGGCCAATTCCTCACGCTGCTCCTGCTCCTCCAAAATCCTCAGCTCCTCCGCATAAGTCCTCAGCTGATCCGACCAAATCCTCAGCACCTGTGCATCTTGCCACGTGCCAAAGGACTACAGGCATCTCTATTGCCTCTGGAGCTTCAGCTAGTTCCTCAGCCGCTCCAAATTCTTCAACAGGACCCTCTCTGCTGAAGACAAAGACCACTGCTGGACGAGGTTCTCGCCCAAGTCCTCACAAGAAGCAGGTCGCCTTCCAAGTGCCGTCTGAAGAAGACGAAGCTGATGATGAAGAACTTGCTGAAATCATCAGAGATAGGCAAGTCAGGGCCGCTAGAGCCAAGGGTACAAATGTGCCTCTGCTTTTGGATCCAAAGTTGATCCTCGATTACATTGATCTCTGGCACAAGGACCCAAACACTCCTATGCCTAACTTCAAGTTAACTCCTGGCCAAAATCATATGCTGACTGCCTTCATCCAAGAAGAGAAATGGAAATATGAGAAGGCCAGGCAGATCAAGAAAGCACAGTATAGGAAAGAAAAATTTCTGAAGAACAACGTTGTCTCTATGACAACTGATGATCTTGAGAAGATCCAGTCTGAAATCAAAGTCCTCAGCGATGATTTCAATGCTTACTATGCTGATTAGCAAGGAGCCAAGGTCAGGTTTGTTAAACTGACTGAGAAGTTCACCTCAAATGTTGCAGCCCCATCGCAACAAGAAATTCCTCAGGCTAAAGCATCTGCTCAGCCGACTGAAGAACATGCCAGCACCACTGATGACATTCAGGCTACTGAAGAAAATGTGAGTTCCAGGGCTGATGACTGCATTCCAGCCGCTGATGAAATAGCCAGGGCATCCACTAGTGCTGCGCCTGAAGAAAATGAAGAGGTCAGGGCAACTGCATCAGTTGTGCCTGAAGAAAATCAACCACATTCCTCTGCTCCTCCTGCGCCAACTCCAACTCCAATCCTTCCATCTGCATCAGATGTGAAGAAGATCAAGGCTGCAGAGCGTGCAGTAGTGAAGAAAAGGAAAGCACCAGCTTCATCAGATTCTTCAGCTCCGAAGAATATGAAGAAATTGAACAGCTCAGTTGCAAACCCCATTGATGCTGTTCCGATCTCAACCATGCCATCAAAGGACCTTGTTCCTTTTGATGAAGAATATGTGATCCCTAGCGGATCTGATGAAGAAAATCCTTCTGCTGCTTCGTCAGAGCAGATGGATGAAGAAATTGAAGTGGATGAAATCCCTTCAACTCCAGCTGTTTCCTCGCCTATGCCTCAGTTTACTGCTGAAGAGGCCGGCTTTAAAGAAATGGAAGATGAAGATGTGGACATTGGCTATACCACACCTATGCTGAATGATGACTTTTGGGAAAGTCAGCACCCCAACTCTCCACTCTTCACACCATTGCAAAAAATTCCTTTGTCCCCAGCAACTACAGTTCAAATGGGATCTGATGAAGCTCATGCAACTCCATCTGTCCATGAAGAAATTCCAGCCACTAGTGCTGAAGAAAATGTACATGAAGAATTGAAGACCCAGGCTGTCACTGGAGTAGAAGCTGAAATTCCTCAGCCTGAAGAACCTGAGATTGCGATTCCTGAGGTGATAATGCAATTGACTGACACTCCTCAGCCCAAGCCAAAGGATCCATTCTCAAAGAAGTAGAAATTCAAGGCTGATGATTTCTTTGCCGAGCACGTATTCTTCACTGATTACAACCCCTATGACTCTGCTTGCATTAGGAAGAGGCGTTTCTGGACTGCCAGCCAGGCAAATTTTTATTCCTCAGTGCTGTTCAACAAAGACAAAGTCTTCGATCATGAGCACATTCCTCACGTGGATATGGAATCTCTGCCGTGCTTCGTGCCAGTCCTCAGTGTTCTTCACGACGCTGGGCTGTTAAATTTCTGCACTGATATATGTGATTGGAATGAAGAGCTCATTCTTCAATTTTATGCAACTCTGCACATCACCGGAGACTCTGAAGATGTGAATTCATGGGTGCTAGACTAGATGTCTGAAAATACTCACTACAAGGCACCAACTACTGAATTGCTTCGTGCTTTGCCTCTCAGTCCTCCCCTTGAAGCTACTCGTTGCGTCTACAATGAACCTGAGCTTACAAATCACTATATGCAAGTGCTGATGAAGCCATTGAAGCCAGGTCAGGCCCCAAGAACAAAATTCCTTATGAAGGAATTGTTATATGTGCCTCGGATTGTCTATCACATTCTGACGAAGACATTGAGTACTATCAAGGGCCACGACTCGAATGAAGAAGAAGTCGTTGGCATCATGAAGAATCTGCTTTTCAATATCATTCATGGCGTTCCCGTCAACTTCCATGCTTTCTTCATGAGGACTCTGGCCAATGTCGCAATGTCACCGTTTGAGTTGAAGCCTTATGCTTCGTGGATTGAGATTCATCAGAACAAGGTCTTCACTCAACTACAAAGCTGATACACTGAACCATTGCAGCTACTTACCCTCGATTGAAGTCCTTAAACGGACATTTTCCTCAGCTGATGAAAAGGGCAAGGCTACTGCTGTTATAGATGAAGGCATTCGTCCATTGGATGGTCAATTTCGCAAGGCTGCATCTTATTCCACCAATGATGACTCTACCACTTATGATTCTGCTGCCCATGCCTCCAAGCCAAATCCTCAAGGCACAACTCCCAGGGTGATGACTGACCGTGAGCTTCTCCTCAATCTTCACCAGAAGGTTGATCGCAATCACAAATGGGTCAAGCGTCAGTTTGGTTCAATTCTTCACAACATGACTGCTACCCACAATGCAGTGACGAAAAACCATTACTACCTCCATGAAACCTTCAACCGTACCTGGGCTGTTCTGTCTCACATTTATAGCGCAGAAGATCTGAAGAAAATGGGTCTCAAGGAAGATTTTGACTGGTCTGCTCCTCCACCGAAGAAATAAAAGAAGGTCAAGGTTCCGTCCTTGGTGGCCAGCTCCTATTCTTCATCGCGTGACACCGACGAGCATGAAGACTTGGACGACACTGCGGCAGGCCCTACATCAACAAACGACCCCAACAACGCTGGCGCTCCTTCATCAACTTTATATTCTTCAGGGGCGTTAGTCCTCATTTTCGAACCTTTTGGTCATTCGATGACAAAGGGGGAGAAATTTGAGTTAGTCTTCAAGCGGGTCTATCTTTTATGGGCATTTTTTTCTAAGTTACAACTCTCGTTCTTCTGATGACTTTGTTGGATCGAGTTGTAAACTTAAAACTCTATGGTGGCCTGATACTTTTGCTGTTTCTTCTGCATGCTTATTCCTCGTTAATGTTATTGCACGCATGCTGAATTACATCAGTCACCATATTTCATCATGCATTTCAAATTCTTCATATATTATGTCAAATGCGTGTATGAATTACAAGATATAGGGGGAGATCTCCATGATTCAACTCTTCAAGTGTGCACTGCTTCAAAAGCAAATTCCTCACTATGCACATCTTCAGGGGGAGTTCTTCTATATCTTGCAATCAAATTCCTCAATATCAGTATTTACACTTCATATGTTTATCCCCGTTGAAAACTTAACCTATATTGTCATCAATCACCAAAAAGGGGGGAGATTGTAAGTGCATCTAGTGCCCCTTAGTGATTTTGGTGTATTGAAGACTTATAGGTTAAGGGACTAATGTGTTTATGAGTGTACACAGGTCTATAAGTTTATGAGGAGTTTGATATTTACAGAGAAAGTTGACCCCTAAAAATGAAGTTCTTCGACTGAAGACTTTGGATTTCTGAAGACTTTCTGAAGACTTTGAAAGTGAAGAAATTGGTGTGACTTTGAAGACTTGGTATTCATTTGAGGAACATGAAGCATGAAGACTTTGTTTTTGTAGTTTCATTTTCTCTTTCTTGAGTCATAGGAAACACCGTACTGTTAAAGGGGGTCGAGGAAATACTAAGGAAAAATTTCCATGTGATGCTCAACTCAAAATCCTACACCTACCAATCCCTTCAAGTGAAGCCATTGGAAATCTCATACAGTTCAGTCATATTCTTCAGTGACAGAGACGAAGTTCTTCTGGTCTCTGAGGAATTTGTCCTGACTGAGGAGTTAGGAATTCGCCAGTGCGGATTGCCTACACAGTGAGGAACATGATAACCCTGAGGAATTTGAGCCTCAAATTTCCGACCGTTGCTGTGCTTCGAGCTAGCTGTCTCAAAATATCTTATCCACCTAACAGTCATATCATTGAAGGGCATTTATGTCTTATCATGTCGGGTTGCTCCCTAGGCTATAAATAGCTGCCCCCTACAACCACTAGCTGGTTGGCTGCTCCAAGAGAAATTGACATTTGTCATTTGAGAGCATCCCATCCTCCGAGGACTTTGAGCGAAAATCATCAAGTGAGGAAAACCCAAACCCAAACACCTACAAACCCAAAGCGATTGAGCATCACCGAAGAGATTGATCCTGCGTGGATCCGACGCTTGTTACCTTTGAAGACTGTGCTTCTTCCAGACGGTTTGGCGTCATGGTCTAGAGCATCCAAGAGGAATTGTGGATCGCCGAGTGACTGAGTTTGTGAAGGTTCGGAAGTCACCTGAAGACTTACCACGAGTGATTGTGCGAGGTCTGTGTGACCTTAGCTCAAGGAGAATACGATGAGGACTATGTGTCCGGGACTGTGTGTCCTCAGGTTTAAATACCTAGCCGCTCCAACCAGATGTACAACTGAGACAGCAGTTGGAACTGGTCTACCAAATCATTGTCTTCACCAAGCCTACTGGTTCTATTTCCTCAACTCTTTCATTTCCTCATTACAGCGTTGTGTGCTTGTCATATCTGTGTTTGAAGATTTTGACTGAAGACTTTCTCAATTTCCTCAGTTCAATCTCTTCAGTCTGTTTGTCTTCATTCTGTGCTATCCTGTGTTTACGCTTTCTGTACTCTGTGTTTGTCTTCATTTCATCATGATGACCATGCCTATGTTCTGCTATGCTTACTCTTGAGTACTTATTCCGCTGCAAGTAGTTCTTCACTCAGGAATTTCCTCACCCGCAAATTCCTCAGTAAAGAATTCATAAAAATCGCCTATTCACCCCCCTCTAGTCGATATAACGCACTTTCACGGTGCATCCAAACCCCGTGATACGATACGCTCTATCACACATAAGCCTCATTATATCTTCCTCAAAACAGCCACCATACCTACCTATCATGGCATTTCCATAGCCATTCCGAGATATATTGCCATGCAACTTCCATCATCATCAGATACATGACTTGAGCATTTATTGTCATATTGCTTTGCATGATCGTAAGATAGCTAGCATGATGTTTTCATGGCTTGTCCGTTTTTTGATATCTTTGCTATGCTAGATCATTGCACATCCTGGTACACTGCTAGAGGCATTCATATAGAGTCATACTCTGTTTTAGACATCGAGTTGTAATATTGAGTTGTAAGTAAATAAAAGTGTGATGATCATCATTATTAGAGCATTGCCCCAGTGAGGAAAGGATGATGGAGACTATGATTCCCCCACAAGTCTGGATGAGACTCCGGACTTAAAAAAAGGCCAAAGAAGCCCAAATAAAAAAAGAGGCCAAAGAAGCCCACCAAAACAAAAAAACAAAAAAATGAGAGAAAAAGAGAGAAGGGGCAATGTTACTATCCTTTTACCACACTTGTGCTTCAGAGTAGCACCATGTTCTTCATATAGAGAGTCTCTTGAGTTATCACTTTCATATACTAGTGGGAATTTTCATTATAGAACGTGGCTTGTATATTCCAACGATGGGCTTCCTCAAATGCCCTAGGTATTCATGAGCAAGCAAGTTGGATGCACACCCACTTAGTTTCTTTTGTTGAGCTTTCATACATTTATAGCTCTAGTGCATCCATTGTATGGCAATCCCTACTCCTCGCATTGACATCAATTGATGGGCATCTCCATAGCCCGTTGATTAGCCGCGTCGATGTGAGACTTTCTCCTTTTTTGTCTTCTCACACAAACCTCCATCATCATATTACATTTCACCCATAGTGCTATATCCATGGCTTGCACTCATGTATTGCGTGAGGGTTGAAAAGGCTGAAGCGCGTTAAAAAGTATGAACCAATTGCTCGGCTTGTCATCGGGGTTGTGCATCATGGGAGCATTTTGTGTGACAGAAATGAAGCATGGCGAAACTATATGATTTTGTAGGGATGAGCTTTCTTTGGCTATGTTATTTTGAGAGGACATAATTTCTTGGTTAGTATGCTTGAAGTATTATTGTCTTAATGTCAAATGATAGACTATTGCTTTGAATCACTCGTGTCTTAATATTCATGCCATGATTAGATTATGTGATCAAGATTATGCTAGGTGCATTCCACATCAAAAATTATCTTTTTTATCATTTACCTACTCGAGGACGAGCAGGAATTAAGCTTGGGGATGCTGATACGTCTCCATCGTATCTATAATTTTTTATTGTTCCATGCCAATATTCTAGAACTTTCATATACTTTTGGCAACTTTTTATACTATTTTTGGGACTAACATATTGATCCAGTGCCCGGTGCCAGTTCCTGTTTGTTGCATGTTTTTTGTTTCACAGAAAATCCATATCAAACGGAGTCCACACGGGATAAAAACTGACGGAGATTTTTTATATATGTGATTTTTGGGAAGAAGAATCAACGCGATACGATGCCTGAGGGGGCCACGAGGCAGGGGGCGTGCCCTGGGCCCTCGTGGCCACCCCGTAAGGCGGTTGGAGCCCTTCTTTCGCCACAAGAAAGCTAATATCCAGATAGAGATCACGTCCAAAATTCAGCCCAATCGGAGTTACGGATCTCCAGTTATAAAAGAAACGGTGAAAGGGCAGAATCTGGAAGGCAGAAACAGAGAGAGACAGAGAGACAGATCCAATCTCGGAGGGGCTCTCGCCCCTCCCATGCCATGGAGGCCATGGACCAGAGGGGAAACCCTTCTCCCATCTAGGGAGAAGGTCAAGGAAGAAGAAGAAGGAGGGGGGCTCTCTCCCCCTCTCTCCCGGTGGCGCCGGAACGCCGCCGGGGCCATCATCATCACCGCGATCTACACCAACACCTCCATCATCTTCACCAACATCTCCATCACCTTCCCCCATCTATCTACAGCGGTCCACTCTCCCGAACCCGCTGTACCCTCTACTTGAACATGGTGCTTTATGCTTCATATTATTATCCAATGATGTGTTGCCATCCTATGATGTCTGAGTAGATTTTCGTTGTCCTATCGGTAATTGGTGAATTGCTATGATTGGTTTAATTTGCTTGTGTTTATGTTGCTGTTCTTTGGTGCCCATCATATGAGCGCACACGTGGATCACACCATAGGGTTAGTTGTATGTTGATAGGACTATGTATTGGAGGGCAAGACTGACATAAGCTTCAACCTAGCATAGAAATTGATGCATACAGGATTGAAGGGGGACCAATATATCTTAATGCTATGGTTGGGTTTTACCTTAATGAACGTTAGTAGTTGCGGATGCTTGCTAATAGTTCCAATCATAAGTGCATAGAATTCCAAGTCAGGGATGACATGCTAGTAGTGACCTCTCCCACATAAAACTTGCTATCGGTCTAGTAAAGTAGTCAATTGCTTAGGGACAATTTCGCAACTCCTACCACCACTTTTCCACACTCTCTGTAATAACTTTATTGTGTCTTTATCTAAACAGCTCCTAGTTTTTATTTACGTGCTCTTTATATTCTTGCAAACCTATCCAACAACACCTACAAAGTACTTCTAGTTTCATACTTGTTCTAGGTAAAGCGAACGTTAAGCGTGCGTAGAGTTGTATCGGTGGTCGATAGAACTTGAGGGAATATTTGTTCTACCTTTAGCTCCTCGTTGGGTTCGACACTCTTACTTATCAAAAGAGGCTACAATTGATCCCCTATACTTGTGGGTTATCAGACACCATCACGGAGGGGTTCACCACTTTCATTGGTGCCTCTCCGATGATGCCTGAGTAGTTCTTTGTAGACCTTCGGGTCCGTAGTTAGTAGCTAGATGGCTTCCTCTCTCTATTTTGATTATCAATACAATGGTCTCTTGGAGATCCATATGATGTAACTCTTTTTGCGGTGTGTTTGTTGGGATCAGATGAACTTTGAGTTTATTATCAGATCTATCTTTTTATCCATTAAAGTTATTTGAGTCTTCTTTGATCTCTTATATGCATGATTGCTTATAGCCTCGTATTTCTTCTCCGATATTTGGTTTTGTTTGGCCAACTTGATCTATTTATCTTGCAATGGGAAGAGGTGCTTTGTAGTGGATTCTATCTTACAGTGCTTGATCCCAGTGACCGAAGGGGAACCGACACGTATGTATCATTGCTAATAAGGATAAAACCATGGGGGTCTATTTCTACATAAATAGATCTTGTCTACATCATGTCATCGTTCTTATTGCATTACTCCGTTTCTCCATGAACTTAATACACTAGATGCATGCTGGATAGCGGTCGATGTGGGGAGTAATAGTAGTAGATGCAGGCAGGAGTCAGTCTACTAATCTTGGACGTGATGCCTATATAATGATCATTGCCTGGATATCGTCATGATTATTTGAAGTTCTATCAATTGCCCAACAGTAATTTGTTTACCCACCGTTTGCTATTTTTCTCGAGAGAAGCCACTAGTGAAACCTACGGCCCCCGGGTCTCTTTCTCATATTTTTTGCCTTTGTGATCTATTTTATTTGCCTTTTATTTTCAGACCTATTAAACCAAAAATACAAAAATACCTTGCTGCGATTTATTTTATTTGGCGTTCGATCTATCAATATTTACTACTCTCTCACGCCCGTTTGCCTATCTTGGGCGCCGCTACCCGAAAGGGATCGACAACCCCTTTTGCACGTCGGGTTGCGAGTATTTGTTATTTGTGTGCAGGTGCTGTTTACGTTGTGTTGCTTGGTTCTCCTACTGGTTCGATAACCTTGGTTTCATCACTGAGGGAAATACCTACCGCTGCTGTGCTGCATCATCCCTTCCTCTTTGGGGAAATACCTATGTAGCTTCAAGCCGCATCAAGGTGCTGAAGCAGATGTTATGAACGTCTGGCAAGTTTCATCTGATGACTACTCGATAGTTCAGTGTGCCATGCTTTACGGCTTAGAACCGGGACTTCAAAGACGTTTTGAACGCCACAGAGCATATGAGATGTTCTGAGAACTGAAGTTGATATTTCAAGAAAATGCTCGGGTTGAGAGATATAAAGTCTCCAACAACTTCTATAGCTGTAAGATGGAGGAGAACAGTTATGTTAGTGAACATATACTCAAAATATCTGGGTATCATAACCAGTTAACTCAGCTGGGAATTGATCTTCCAGTTGAGAGTGTTATTGACAGAGTTCTTCAGTCACTGCCACCAAGCTACAAAGGCTTCGTGATGAACTATAATATGCAAGGGATGACGAAAACGATTCCCGAGCTCTTTGCAATGCTAAAATCGGCGGAGGTACAAATCAAGAATGAGCATCAAGCGTTGATGGTTAACAAGACCACTAGTTTTAAGAAAAAGGGCAAGGAAAATAAAGGGAATTTCAAGAAGAATGGCAAGCAAGTTGCCGCTCCCGTAAAGAAGCCCAAAGCTAGACCCAAGCCTGAAACTGAGTGCTTCTACTTCAAAGGAAATGGTCACTGGAAGCGGAACCGCCCCAAATACTTGGCAGATAAGAAGGATGGCAAAGTGAACAAAGGTATATTTGATATACATGTTATTGATGTGTACCTTACTAATACTCATAGTAGCGCATGGGTATTTGATATCGGTTCGGTTTCTCATATTTGTAACTAGAAACGGGAGCTGCGGAATAAACGAAGATTGGCTAAGGACAAGGTGATGATGCGCGTCGGGAATGGTTCCAAGGTCGATGTGATCGTCGTCGGCACGCTACCTCTACATCTACCTTCGGGATTAGTTTTAGACCTCAATAATTGTTATTTGGCGCCAGCGTTGAGCATGAACATTATATCTAGACTTGTTTAATGCGAGACAGTTATTCATTTAAGTCAGAGAATAATGGTTGTTTTATATATGAGTAATATCTTTTATGGTCATGCACCTTTGATGAATGGTCTATTCTTGTTGAATCTCGATCGTAGTGATACACATATTCATAATATTGATGCCAAAAGATGCAAAGTTGATAATTATAGTGCAACATACTTGTGGCACTGCCGTATAGGTCATATTGGTGTAAAGCGTATGAAGAAAATCCATCCGGATGGACTTTTGGAATCACTTGATTATGAATCATTTGATACTTGCGAGCCATGCCTCATGGGTAAGATGACTAAAACTCCGTTCTTCAGAATAATGGAGCGAGCTAATGACTTATTGGAAATAATACATACCGATGTATGCGATCCGATGAGTGTTGAGGCACGCGGCGGGTATCGTTATTTTCTGATCTTCACAAATGATTTGAGCACGTATGGGTATACCTACTTGATGAAACACAAGTCTGAAACATTTGAAAAGTTCAAAGAATTTCAGAGTGAAGTGGAGAATCATCATAACAAGAAAATAAAGTTTCTACGATCTCATCGCGGAGGTTAATATTTGAGTTACGAGTTTGGCCTTCATTTAAAAATATGTGGAATTGTTTCACAACTCACGCCACCTGGAACACCACAGCGTAATGGTGTGTCCGAACTTCGCAACCGTACTTTATTAGATATGGTGCATTCTATGATGTCTCTTACTGATTTGCCTTTATCGTTTTGGGGTTATGCATTAGAGACAGTCGCATTTACGTTAAATAGGGCACCGTCTAAATCCGTTGAGACGACACCGTATGAACTATTGTTTGGCAAGAAACCTAAGTTATCGTTTCTTAAAGTTTGGGGATGTGACACTTATGTTTAAAGGCTACAACCTGATAAGCTCGAACCCAAATCGGAGAAGTGCGTCTTCATAGGATACCCTAAAGAATCTATTGGGTACAACTTCTACCACAGATCCGAAGGCAATATCTTTGTGCTAAGAATGGGTCATTTCTAGAGAAGGAGTTTCTCTCGAAAGAAGTGAGCGGGAGGAAAGTAGAACTCGATGAGGTAGTTGTACCTTCTCTCGAATTGGAAAGTAGTACATCAGAGAAAATAGTTCCCGTGATGCCTACACCAACTAGAGAGGAAGCAAATGATGATGATCATGAAACTTCAGATCAAGTTGCTACTGAGCCTCATAGGTCGACTAGAACACGTACCGCACCAGAGTGGTATGGTAATCCTATCCTGGAAGTCATGTTGTTAGACAACGGCGAACCTATGAACTATGAAGAAGCTATGATAAGCCCAGATTCCGACAAATGGCTTGAGGCCATGAAATCTGAGATAGGATCCATGAGAACAAAGTGTGGACTTGCCCGATAATCGGCAAGCCATTGAGAATAAATGAATCTTCGAGAAGAAGATGGACGCTGATAGTAATATCACTGTCTACGAAGCTCGACTTGTCGCAAAAGGTTTTCGACAAGTTCAAGGGGTTAACTATAATGGGACTTTCTCACCTGTAGTGATGCTTAAGTTTGCCCGAATCATGTTGGCAATTGCCTCATTTTATGATTATGAAATCTGGCAAATGGACGTCAAAACTGCATTCCTTAACGGGTTTCTTAAAGAAGAGTTGTATATGATGCAACCAGAAGGTTTTGTTGATCCTAAAGGTGCTAACAAAGCGTGCAAGCTCCAGCGATCCATTTAGGGACTGGTGCAAGCATCTCAGAGTTGGAATATACGCTTTGATGATGTGATCAAAGCATATGGTTTTATACAGACTTGCGGAGAAGCCTATATTTACAAGAAAGTGAGTGGGAGCTCTATAGCATTTCTGATATTATATGTAAATGACATATTGCTGATTGGAAATGATATAGAATTTCTGGATAGCATAAAAGGATACTTGAATACGAATTTTTTATTGAAAGACCTTGGTGATGCTGCTTATATATTGGGCATTAAGATCTATAGGGATAGATCAAGACGCTTAATAGGACTTTCACAAGGCACAAGCCTTGAAAAAGTTTTGAAGAAGTTCAAAATGGACAAGTCAAAGAAAGAGTTCTTTCCTATGTTGCAAGGTGTAAAGTTGAGTAAGACTCAAAGCCCGACCACGACAGAAGATAGAGAGAGAATGAAAGTCATTCCCTATGCCTCAGCCATAGGTTCTATAAAGTATGCCATGCTTTGTACTAGACCTGTTGTGTGCCTTGTCATGAGTCTGGCAAGGGGTCAGATACAATAGTGATCTAGGAGTGGATCACTTGACAGCGGTTGAAATTATCCTTAGGTACCTAAAGAGGACTAAGGAAATTTTTCTCAGTTATGGAGGTGATAAAGAGTTTGTCGTAAAGGGTTACGTCGATGCAAGATTTGACACCAATCCAGACGACTCTTAGTCTCAATCTGGATACGTATTGAACATGGGAGAAATTAGCTAGAGTAGCTCCATGCAGAGCATTGTAGACACAGAAATTTGCAAAGTACACACATATCTGAATATTGCAGACCCGTTTACTAAACCTCTCTCACAAGCAAAACATGATCACACCTAAGAACTCATTTGGGTGTTAATCACATGGCGATGTGAACTAGATTATTGACTCTAGTGCAAGTGGGAGGCTGTTGGAAATATGCTCTAGAGGCAATAATAAAGTGGTTATTATTATATTTCCTTAATCATGGTAAAGGTTTATTATTCATGCTAGAATTGTATTTACCGGAAACTTGAATAAATGTGTGGATACATAAAAAAGTATTGTGTCCCTAGTGAGCCTCTACTAGACTAGCTCGTTGATCAAAAGATGGTTAAGGTTTCCTAACCATAGACATGTGTTGTCACTTGATAACGGGATCACATCATTAGGAGAATTATGTGATGGACAAGACCCATCCGTTAGCATAGCATATGATCGTTCAGTTTATTGCTACCACTTTCTTAATTTGAATACATATTCCTTCGACCATGAGATCATGCAACTCCCGGATACCGGAGGAATACCTTGTGTGTTATCAAATGTCACAACGTAACTGGGTGATCATAAAGATGCTCTACAGGTATCTCCAAAGGTGTCTATTGAGTTGGCATGGATCGAGATTAGGATTTCACTACAAAAAAAATACACTTCCGTGATGATACGTGTTTGTCACAGTAGGTCACGTTTTCTGTCCTGCATGTACATCCATGACGATTTTATGACAGAATCAAGATAGTCATACCTGTGCTGTCGTAGAAGTCTTCCATGACAATACCAAATTTATCATCACGGAAGTGTCCACTTCCATGACGATAAAGGCCGCATCATAGAAGTGCTTTCGTCAAGGGTAACCGACACGTGGCATCCACCGTAATGGGTCGTCGTTAAGCTATCGGGTTCTTGTTTGGATCCGATAACCAGCTAACAACCCTGACCAATGGGGATTTTCCACGTGTAAAATTCTCATTCGCCGGAGGATCCATGTGTCGGCTCAGTGTTGGGACAGATGTCATCCACTCATAGTACGGGAGGCGCCTATGATACGTCGGCACATGGAAAGGCCCAACAGTGGCCCATTCCAGTGAAAAAGGACGACCCAGTAAAAATTAGCAGGTCAGACCATATAAGGCCTACTTGTGTCAGGTCCATTTAAGCCCACGGCCCACACGAGATGTGCCAATTCGGCCCGTCAACGGCCAGTTAACGATTTGACACCATTGCAGCCATCGTCAGTGCGAGCCCGTTAACAGCCCACTATATATTTGGGCTCAATATCGGCCCGATGTGGTTTCGGCCTGTTAACAACCCATTCAAGGGATGGGCCAATTTTCAGGATGTATGTCTTTCGGCCTTTTAGCGACCCATTTAAGTGTTGGGCCAATTTCCGGCCCGGTGTGTCTTTCAGCCTGCTAACGGCCCATAAATGAGTTGGGCCATTTGCATTTGGACCTGAGTTTTGGCCTTTTAACGACCCATGCTCTTCATGGTCCAATACCAGCCCAGTTTCTCTCTCGGCCTGCTAAAGGCCCACAACACAGTTGGGCCATATACAGTACGACCTGACTTTCAGCCTCTTAGCGGCCCATGCTCTTCATGGTCCAGTACGAGTCCGCTATCTCTTTCGGCCTGCTAAAGTCCCATAGTATAGTTGGGCCATATGTAGCCCAACCTTAGTATCGCCCTGTTAATGACCCATGAAATCAAATGGGCCCACCTGTTGCCCGCTTTGATGTCGGCCTGTTAACAACCCGGGAGGTAATAGGGCTGAGCATTAACTGTCGTCTCGTTTCAATTATAGCGACCCAATAGAGCTTTCGGCCTGGTTACGGCCCATTAACTTAATGGGCCCACTAAAGTTCGAACATGTCTGTAGGCCCAATTAGGTAATTTGAGCCCATTACGACGAGCAATTATGCATAGGACCAAAACCGATCAATCAAAGACCTATGAGAATTTTGGCCTCTGCGAGCCCATTAAGGGCAGTGGGCTGCTTCCTTCGTATAGGGCCCACAACTGTTCATGCTAACTAATAATTTCACTGATTTTTTAGCTTCCTAGCGACCAGTTAGCTGGGATGCGAGGCGCGCTAAGCAAAGGTACGACATACAAGGAAAAACGTTGCACATCCAGCATATATTACAGGAAATTACATCCACTTGGCAATCAAAGATTGATGCCAGTGCAAATAAATGAACAAAATCTAACGATCTACAATGTCACAATCTGCAACCTCAGCGCGGATGACGTCCATAAGCATGTGAGCAAGTTCTTCCTTCTTTGCTACATTTTCTCTGAAAACATTGATTAGTTGTTGCGCAAGAATGTGCACCTCTCATTCCTCCATGATTTCCATCATTGCTTCAACCAGTAATTGGTTCACAAACATACTTTTTTTCGTTGCATTCGAGACAGAGGAATCTGAACAAATTTAGATGGCGATTTTGGCAGGCTTGTATTATTGATAGTGGAGAGTGTCTCGACCACTGCATCGTAACATGAATTAGGAGGGGAACTGAACAGATTAATCAAGAGTTATTGCCATATTACCTGGCCTAGATTTATTGGAAATAAACAATGGGGTTGCCTTGCAGTTTTCAGAGTTTATCTTCTTATCTTCAGCAGCCTGCACCAAATTAACACACTAGCATTGCTATCATTGGCTAGGTCAGATAATAGGAAAGCAACATTGACACAATGAACGTTTGGGCAACCAGACCACACCAGCCTACACCAAATTAACACAATATTGCACAACTATCATCAGCCAGGTAAGGTAATATGAAAGCAACATTGACACAATGAATGAATGGGCAACCAGAACAACACTACAATTCAGTAATGTGCATGATATGAGGAAGTACACGCATGCAACTCAGTATGCAAAACTACGAGGCAGTTTTCCTTACAAAAGTCAACATTGTCGCCTTTAATTATACATTTTGCTACAACTAAATTTAGATCAGATAAAGGTTGGATTCACACCGATTAACAAAATACATGCTAATGTAAAAATATAGTGATATACAACAGGTACTTACATCAGCATTGGAGCACAGAGAATTCCCGCAAGATACTTTCCTCGAAGGCGATCCCAGTGCAGAAAGTATTCTATCCTTTAAGCTTATTTTCTAAAAGAGAGATGGGTAAGAAACATGTAGAAAATATAATCAGAATGCTATAAATTTCATGATGCGAGGATACGCACATGCTTCTTAGAATGGAATTGACATATTTTTGCTGGACTGGAGCGGACTAGTTCTTTGGCCACTGAAATCTGCTTATTATCAGTAGGAGTTGGGTTTCTCTATGCTGGAGCAGTATCTATGAACAGCGGAGTTGGTTTACTATCTCCTAGCGTTTGGATCTTTTGCAAAGACCTTGTTTGTAACCCTTCAGATTCTAACATAGCCGTCTTCCCCTTTCATGCCTTATATAGAAGAATGGTGCTTAAATTATAAAACATGCTATAGTAGAGAGATGGAATAGGTACTGAAGAATAGAAAGGCATGACATATTGACATGTATTCCCTCCATTCGTAAATAAATGGATGGGTCTAGGCGTATGTCAGTCCTAGATAAATCCATTTTTATCCATTTTCTGCGACATGTAATCCAGACGGAGGGAGTATGATGTAAGAGCTAGGGATACGACAGGACAACAGAGTAAAAAACACTAGTTGAATGTAAAACTGTATGCCAGCGGAATACATACAGAAAAACACTAAGGCAACAAATGCGTGTAAGATTGGGAAACTAAGATGGCATTGCAACAGACCACTAGAACATCACTTCAATGTAAAAAAACATGGTATGGTAGACATATGAAGTACACAGGGCCGGTCCTGACATTTTGGGGGCCCGGGGCGAGACTTATACTTGGGGCCTTTAATATAGACATCATAGCAATGAAAATGAATATACATATGTTTTTGAAATATTATCAAATACACTTCATTAAATGCATTCAAAATCAGTATGTATACCAAATAATTTATACATATTACCTTAAAATTTTCTTCTAACATTCCTCAATGCAAAGTCACTGAGGTCGACGTCTATATAATCCAATAATTTCTTCTCGATGCATAATGTTGCTAAACAATTTAACCTTCACTTGAGTCATTGTTGACCTCAGATAGTTCCTCGGTAATTTCGTCTTTGAAAAGCTTCTGTCAGCCGTCACAAGCACAATAAATAAGGTGCGATAAACAGTTGAGATATTAGGGTGACTGTCAACTTCTGTGACATGCTCGAAAATCTCCATAGATGACGTTACACCATTCGGCAAAGTGAATCTCATGATCTTCAGTTTCTCAGGTTCAATATGATTCAGTGACTTCAGGGTGCCCAAGATCAATAAAAAAACTAAATATATCTTTAAATATTTTGTGTTCTTTAAATCTATCTTTCAAAGAACTGATTGCTATATCAACCAAAACAAAAACAAAATTAACCTGGAAAGTATTCTCAGTTTCTAGAATTTTTCCTTGATAATCACTTTCATCAAACTGTTTTTTCCACGTAGCACACCGTGTTACTCGAAACAATGGCTCTACACCCATTTCAGTTGCAATACCTTTAGCAATGATTAAACTAGAAGAAAACCTTGTATTTGATTCAACGCAGACTCAAAGCACATGCTAACGATTGCAACAGATTGATCACTTTATTTACGGCAAATACAATACCATGCCAAATAATCATACCAACTAAGAACTCAAAGCGACCAAGTGCATCAAAAAAATGTTTTAGCATCACTTTTATCCTTAGGTCCAATGATGAAGTAGTTGAAGCACCATTTTTTGTCTTGAAAAAATAATGAATATGTCCGCGCTGTGATTGACAACACTGAAAATAAATAAAAATTTGCAAGAATTGACAATTGTTGAACAGTGCCTATGTGCCGACTATTCATCTATAGAATATTAGGAACCCCAACAATAATATAAGATATACCTCGGATGGTTGATTCATTTATGGACGGAGAGCAAAGCGGTGTTGCAACGGCGCCGGAGAATTGAAATCGGTTAACGATCTGAATAAGGGAGGTATATTCGATTCAGAGAAAAGAGAAAAGGAGCGCTGAGCAAAGAGATGAAGCCTCGGTGGCCACAGATGGGAAATTGGGAACTGCTGCTTGAATGCGTGTGTGATGGAATAGGAAGGGAATCAAGGGAGATCAATCAGTTCCTATATTTTCGCGTGCACATACTCAACTTAGGAATGAAATTGATTGCTGGCTCCTGCCTCGCTGCGTGCGTACGTTCCAGCGTGCTGCATGAGGCCCAACCGTCTATCCATTAGAAAAATTTGGGCCAAAGCCTACATGCATAATGGGGCGGGGCCCCTCTATTTTTGTGGCCCGGGGCGGCCGCCCCCTGCCCCCCTCAGGGCCAGCCCTGGAAGTACATATTGATGAATAACAACGCATAATATATTCAGAAGCAGATGTCATTGCAATAGAGTAGAATGACAGTACTTGAATTTGAAAACATGTTATATGAATGGAATAGGTACTGAAAACAGGAAGGCATGCTATATTTACATGCATGATCAACAGGCTAAGCACATGGCATTGCAACAGCGTAGATGCACTCCAAGACATTATATGCATGTTGTACCCATATCACGGGCCAAGTTAGAGCAAGGACCTTGTGGGGTGAATAGGATTCATAATCTTTCTGCAAGTCTTCTGAAGAACTGCCTTTACATGTTCCTTCATATTGGGTATCATTGACGTCAAGTTTGTTGGCTGTTACATTGCTCCGTGAGGTTCTTGTGGATATATCAGTGTGTGCAATTATATCTGACATGCATGGAACACAACTAGTAGTTAGATTTGTGTAATGAGTGCCTGTAGGAGACGACATAAATAGTAGGACTAGGGTTAACTAGCAGCAACAGGTCTCAAAAACTAAAGGGAGAACACAGATGAAAGCTACAGAATATGTATCGTTTGTACTCGAGATTAACTAGATGGCACACAAAAGTATTAAAGAACAACATAGGTAATACTAGAAGTGGTATAATACTATAATCACCAGCCTGTGGGATAGCATTGGCTGATGGATGATAACTATGGAACAACATTACCTAAAGAACAAGTCTCTTAGCTGAACTATGGAACAACGTTAACTCCTGAACAAGACCCGTAAGAGATCGGCATGAATATACAATGAAATGTGATAATCTATTTTCCATGCTTAGATGAATAACAAAGCCATAAATGTTGCACACAAGTAAGATGAGGGTACAACCTATCTGGCCGCCATCCATAGGAGTGAGCATTATGTGCTGACTTGTCGATGGCCCTGCAGTTATTGTGGTTGTCCATGTCAGGCACGCGCATTCGATGTAGGGAACTGTTGAGTGGGGACTATAGCTCCCTTCTGATGTATGCTTCCCTTGTTGGAGCAGCTGCGGTGAGAAGAAAGACAGTGTGGCTGAAGATGCAGAAAATGCATAATTTTAAGAACGACACATATCTCTGATCTGAACAAATACCCTAAGAGATCAACAGTAAGGTACGAGAGTGGCCACACGTCTGTTGACTAAAGACTAAATTGGGTTCACACGATTTTATTTTATTTTGGTACTGTCCGATCTACGCTAGATGGCTTGATGTCCGTCTTGTGCCTCACGGCTGACACTGTTCAGAATCTTCCCCGAAGAGTCAGCGACCACCAGTAGAGCAGCCTGCCTCCACTGTCCGTGGCTGCGAGAGCTCCGACCAAAACCCCGCTCCCTGCCCCACCGCACTACCGTGGTTGTGTCACCCCCGGCCAATCCACAAAGACTCGCCGTCATCCAGATCCGGTGGCGGTAGTACCTTCAACCCACACAACTCTAAGATAGCCATCTAAGCGCTGCTTCCGCGGCGAACTGGCACCCCGCACCCTTATGTTAGACACCAGCCAACTGGCAGCCTGGGAGCTCCGCCGCCTCGAGGGGTGCTGCTTCCCATTGGGAATCGATTGGCCCAGAATAAAAATTCAGACAACTAACGCCTAAATAAAGTGATTTGAGAAGAGTGTATGACCTATCTTGCGGCCCAGTGAAGTAGGCAGCTCCAGCTGCCAAGTCGGTGAGGCCGGCGCGGTTGCGGTGGCTGTCGGTGTCAAAACCGGCGGATCTCGGGTAGGGGGTCGCGAACTGTGCGTCTAAGGTCGATGGTAACAGGAGACAGGGGACACGATGTTTACCCAGGTTCGGGCCCTCTCTATGGAGGTAATACCCTACTTCCTGCTTGATTGATCTTGATGGATATGAGTATTACAAGAGTTGATCTACCACGAGATCGTAATGGCTAAACCCTAGAAGTCTAGCCTGTATGACTACGGTAATGAGTATATATGTTTCCGGACTAAGTCCTCCGGTTTATATAGACACCGGGAGGATCTAGGGTTACACAAGGTCGGTTACAAAGGAAAGGAATCTACATATTCGGTCGCCAAGCTTGCCTTCCACGCCAAGGAGAGTCCCATCCGGACACGGGTGCAGTCTTCGATCTTCATATCTTCATGGCCCATCAGTCCGACCCCTGGCTAACAGGCCGGACGCCCAAGGACCCCCTAGTCCAGGACTCCCTCAGTAGCCCCTGAACCTGGCTTCAATGATGAGGAGTCCGGCACGCAGATTTGTCTTCGGCATTGCAAGGCAGGTTCCCCTCTTTCCGGATACTCCACAATGGTCTTCGGACGATCGAGTTTGGCTTGCCAGCACGAGTAGCACATAATTTATAAGTCCAATCCTCTGGCAACTTTTTACAACATGACATCATGTCAGTCCGGTCATTATTTCGAACCGTTGTTTCGCCTGCGGCCCCACGTTTCGAAACGCGGTTGTCATTGACACGTCTTATCCAGGCAGAGATCGTGTCCCCTTATTAAGGGATTCCTTTATCAACACAAACGTGGGTAACCCAACCGTCCTTAGGGTACAACTCCTTGGGAAAAGGCAAATTTTAAGGCCCAGGAGGAGGCGTTCGATATTCTCGGCCTTTATAAAGGGGCACAGACCCGCCTTTCCTCTCCACGCTTGCTTCTTCCTCGACTCTTACCACCTTGAGTTCCAACACCCAGGTTCCACCCTCCGTAAGCTTCAGTCATGTCCGGATCCAGCCATCACGGCCGGTGGGTGGCTTCTTCTGTCACAGAGGAGGATATCACGAAGCTTCGGGCAGCCAGATACCTGACCGTAGAAATCCTCCACCGGCTTCCCAGGGAGGGGCAGGTTATCCCTACCCCCAGATCTGGCGAGAGGGTCGTGTTCGTTTCCCACTTCCTCCAAGGATTGGGGTTCGCCCTCAATCCCTTCGTCCGGGGGCTCATGTTCTATTACGGGTTAGATTTTCTCGATCTCGTCCCGAACTCCGTTCTTCTCATCTCGGCGTTTATCGTCACGTGCGAAGCCTTCCTCCGAACTCCTCCACACTTCGGCTTGTGGCTCAAGACCTTCAGTGTGAAACCGAAAATGATAGAGGGGGAGTAGGCGGAGTGCGGTGGTGCCTCAGTGAGCAAGCTTACCAGCGCTATCTGGCTAAAAGGATATTTCAAAGAATCTTCCGACTTATGGTAGCAGGAGTGGTTCTATATCACCGAGCCTCGCGGTTCCAAGTGGGCAGCTGCGCCTGTGTTTCGATCCAGCCCCCCAATTCAGCTTGCATCATGGATTAATAAGGGGTTGGACTGGGGATCAGTTGACGAGGTGCGGACTCTGCAAAGTCGCATCCGAAGCCTCATTGAGAAGGATATCAATATTGTCAACGTTATTCAGGTAATGCTAGTCCGCCGGACCCTGCCGTGCCAGCGACGGCCTCTCCTCCTATGGGAGTTTAACCCAGAAGGGCCACATACTCTTCATCACTTCTTTGGCACTACGCACGAAGGAATGTAGAAACTATTCTTCGGGAGATGAAAACAATGGCCGGATACCACCGAAGATACCGGCCTAGACTGTAACCATCCGGACACCCGGTAAGTACTCGTCCGCCGAACACCTCATAATCAGATATCCTGCGGTAAGACACTGAGCCAGGGCTAGATAAAGAAAGCGGAACGGATTAGGTGTCCGGCCCCTCTTCCCAAAGACTCAGCAGACCTCGTGTTAACAAGGATGCTGGCACCGGCACCGTACTAGGCGCCGGCAGGGGAGGGCAAGGTGGAGAGTGATAAGACCCGGGAGGACCTTCGTTCCAATGGTGAATTAGATACTGAGTCCGGAGAAATCGACATTTCCTGGCCCGAAGACAAAGGCAAAAGAGAAGCCAGTATCCCTTCTCCATTCAGGAGGAAAAGGGCCGCCTCCGAAGGTTGGGAAGGGCGGTCTCCTAAGAGGGGCAAGATGCCACCGTCGAGCGGCTCGGGAGTGGAAGGCGACGCCGTTGAACAGCTCCGTCATGAAGACAAGCCCTCAACCAAACCATAAGTGAATCCGGGGTGCTTTGATAGCGTCCCGCTCCTTTCCTGTTACCGAAGACATACATAACGTGCCTGTGTATTTTTACAGTTCGGCACAGGGTTTTCTGGGCAATCCTCTTCTTCGGGAGATCTCCTCCCAGAGATGATGCAAAGGGAGATGCCTCCCCCGACCTCCTCGCCCAATAAGGAGGATGACTCCGAAGTGTCATCTCGGAGGGTTTTTCTTGATCAACAAGCCGTGCAGGGGATGAAAGAGGCAGTGCCCGAAGGTGGACCTCCGATCGTTCAGGATTCGCGGGCCAATAATGAAGGCCCCGGACTGTTCGGTTTTCAGCCAACGATGATTCTGGAGACGGGTGAACGGGTTCCTTCAAAGGATGGTCGTGCTCCTACAGCGGCTTCCGGAGACCCGGTGGCACCAGATATATTGAGGGATATGCTACGAAAAGCACCTGTCTCGGGGGAACATCGTACCTTGATGGGTACGGTGGTTGAGAAGATTCTGTCCGCAAAGAGCGGATTGAATGAAGCCCTCATGAGCCTGCTAAGAGGCTTCGAGGTTTGTGATGTAATGTTTTCAACTATATTTTGTTTGCAAAGATGCACCTGTGTATAGGTAGTAGCCCCTGAGACTCGGGTTGGCTTCCCATGGGAGGCGAACGGAGGATCAAGAAGAAATATTCAAGGACTTATCTGATTAATTGAACACAGGCTGCTTCCCCCTGGCTACTTTCCAGACTACGGATATTGCCGAGCTGCAACGGAAGCTTGATGTGGCCGGGGATGACATTGCGTTAATCAATATGCGTCTTGATGAGTTGCAAGGTATGTATTCGGGGCAGTCCCTTCACATACATTTTTGTGATATAAGCATGACGCTGAAAGTTATATACTAGAATATGCATGGCTGCAGATGGTGCTGCCGCCATTGAAATTCTTCGGGCAGAGCTGGCCCGAGCCAAGGAGCAGGCCCGGTTTAGTAATGCGGCTGCCGAAAAGGCATCGGCTGAGTTAAAAGCCGAACAAGTTGCTCGGCGCCAAGACGAGGAGAAGGTATCCACGATGGCGCTTGAACTAAAAAATGCTGCTAGCTGCTGTGAACTTCTTGAGAAGGAGAATGAAGCCAAAACAGCTGAACTTGACAAGGCCTTACAAGAGGCGAGAGAAGTGCGGTCTGAATCTAGAGTAGCCCGTGAGGAGATCCGGCAAGCTGGGGAGATTGCGGCTGGTAAGCCCTTTTTTCTACAGACTAAGTTCGGCGATCCAAACTATGCTCAGCTTAACCTAGTGTGGAGTTCTCCGGACGAGTGTTTAGACTTGCCGAAGAGTTCTTCCGATGCGGCACAGTTTTACCAGGCGCGAGAGGGGTATGCAACGGAGAAGCTTTTCTGGTCACAATTTGGCGCGTCGAAGCGCCCTCTGTTGCTGAATGAACATATGTCCCAATGGGCCGAGCTTCATAGGATATCCGGCACTGCCATGAAGAACGTCATAATCCGGTTGTGGCCAACTGAGCCTGTTTCGAATAGCTACTTCTGCTTGGTGCAGCGGCTTGTTGATGCGGTGCCACGTATCGACGCTGTGAAGCGATCGGTGTTCATAGAGGGTGCACGGATGGCCTTTGCCCGAGTCAAGACATTCTGGGGGAAGATGAAGGCCGTCGATGTTGCGGCGAAGAGTCCACCCAAGGGCAAGGACCGTTACGAACCGGAGCATTATTTTGAAGACATCCTAGAGGCCGCCCGCTTGATAGAGGGTCAATGCTCGAAAGACATAATGTTCGAGTGAGGTGTATGGGGATTGTAAAAGACAATTTTATAGTTAATCTATTTTTATGTTTTGCTCGAAAGCTTGTGTTCCTCCTGTGCGGCCGTTTTTATATAATTTGAATTTTTCCAGTCGTCGGCTTCAGCCCCCTCGTAGGAAGTACGGGGGTGTTCAAAAAAGCATTTGATCACTCTTGACCCAACGTCTTGGTCCATGAAGGAGGTGGCAATGCGGCGAACCAGGCAATCAGACTATAGGGCGTTAACACTTCCACTTAGCCATATGAGTTTTATAGGGGGGCTACGATATAGCCCCTGGTATGTGTACGGCTTATTCCAATATGATGCGTTACATATATGACCTGAAGAAAAAAGGTCCTTCGTGTGACACGGAGGGAATCATGACATATTTCGATAAGTCATCGAGTAGTTGACCAGCAATCACAGCATCATGACAGTTGGTTTTCGGCTTTCTCTACTGAGGTGCTTGACCAGATGAACCGGAAGCACAATCGCAGTAGTTCTCCCTTTACTACCCTAGCTGATAGGGCGGAACGTAAGGTAGCAAGCACAGGAGTCGGGCAACCCAACCATTGACCCAAGACATGATTCAAAGCTGATGCATGCAAGGCCAAACTCGCGACGCCGAAGTACGCTTATAAAGCTGTTCGAACTTTGTTGGCAACTCATTTGTTCCCGTACCGAGCCCCTGGCAGGTTGTGCCGAGGTATGGCTGTGAAACAGCTATAGGGGCCAAATTCATTTGTGAAAAAGAAACGAATGATTAATGCGGATTATATTTACTGGGACCTGAGTGATATGCTGATGATTACTTTATGTATAAAAAGACCACAACCCCGGCTAAATGACATGCCCGGGGTCGAAGGCAGAGGAAAAAGGCATATTATAGGCTCGAAATAAAGAGTGCGGTGTACAAAAGTTATTTTGAACCTCCTGTCGCATGTCTGCGCTGCCTGTCCTCGGCGAGGGGAATCCTTGACGGAAGTAGCCCCGTAGGTGAGTGTACGGATCCGAACTCCGATAGAGTCCGTTTAGATGTTTGTCCTCTGCGTCACCTGTTTTTAAGAGATAATAAAGAAAGAAAAGGAAAGTAGATAAAAATGTTACTGGAATGCTTGCAAGCTTGTCCGTATTGTGCTTCCGCCAATGCCCATGGTATCTTAAGTGCATAGTGATGTATGCGCGGTACAAATTTTCGGGTATATGAGGTAGGCAGCAGAAGCCGAACTGCTATTTTCGCTCCGGGATTGATCGATCCTCGGGGGGAAATTGCTTCTAACCCCCGGTATTTGGTTGGTGAACCTCTCCGTCGTCCCTATCGCCTGGCGGCCTCCTCCCTTTGTGTTCGGCATTGAGCTTGCCGGCCTGCTTGAAAACCCAACAACTTCTGTTGGTATGATTAGTTGGTTTAACAGGGTGGCCGTGAATCTGGCAGGGTCGGTCCAATATCTTGTCTAGGTTGGATGGTCCATCTCGGTTCGCCTTGAATGGCTTTTTCTATTGACCGGGTTTGGCATTGCTGAATCCGGCGTTGACCGCTGTGTCGCATGATCTTTCATTATCATTGCGACTGTTGTGCTTGCTTCGTCGTGGCTTGCCGTTGCCGTCTCGGATTTCGGAAGTGCCCGAGTCGTTGGCGCTGCTGCTTCTACGAGCGAGCTAGCTGTCTTCTCCCGCGCAAAAGCGAGTCATTAGAGCGGTAAGGGCTGTCATGGATTTAGGTCCTTCTTGGCCAAGTTGGCGTGCAAGCCATTCATCCCGGACGCTGTGTTTGAAGGCCGCAAGGGCTTCCGCGTCCGGACAGTTGACGATTTGGTTCTTTTTAACTAAGAACCTAGTCCAGAGCTTCCTGGCTGACTCTCCGGGCTGCTGGACAATGTGACTTAAGTCATCGGCGTCCGGTGGCCGGACATATGTTCCTTGGAAGTTGTCGCGAAAGGCGTCTTCCAAATCTTCCGAGCTACCGATAGAATTTTCCGGCAGACTGTTTAACCAGTACCGAGCTGGTCCTTTCAGTTTTAGTGGTAGGTATTTGATGGCATGAAGGTCATCTCCGCGGGCCATGGGGATATGGAGTAGGAAGTCCTCGATCCATACCACGGGATCCGTTGTTCCATCACGTGATTCGATATTCATGGGTTTGAACCCGTCTGGGAACTCATGCTCCATTACTTCGTCTGTGAAGCAAAGAGCGTGTGCGACGCCTCTACGAAATCAACATGCTACAGGAACTTAACATGGCAAAACAAGGCATGGCAGTATTCTACTAAATGCATATGACAGAAGTCCCTTACTGACCATAAGCCAAAAAGGACCAGCAAATATGATGGCAATCATGTAAACATAGCAAGTTTCGTTAACAGGTTTCAGACTTGGCAGAAAACAGAGCATGGCAGAAACAGTAATATGAAGGCATCTTGGTGAGCTTGATGCACTCACCACAAAACAATGCATGACAAAACAAGCATACCTATAGCAAGATGGCATGTTTATAAAGCTATCCATGGCAAGAGCAAGTACATAGCATGTATGAAACAACTACAACAAGCTTGGCAAAATTGAATAACACGTAAACAATCTGCCAGAAATATTTTATAGCAAAAGTAGAGCAAGATTGAGTCATGCTATGGCACTCCATAATTGTAAACAAGGGCAGGAATGGATCTTTTACAACAATATCTACAAAACATACTTACTGAACATCTCCAAAATATGCATGGATCTCTCTGTAGCATCAAGTTTACATGGCAACAAAATAACAGCAGACAAAGACTTGAAATCACCAAGTCTCTGAAATCAGAAACATTACGGGGCCTAGTTTGCATGCTTGTGCTAGTCACCACAGAGATCAAAAAAATACATGGCATACCCCACTGGAAAGATGGCATGGCATACAACAAAACACATGTAGAGCTCATGCACATAAGATGCACAGATTAAATGATACAAGAATAGCAAATCTCCAAGTTCTGATAAGTAACAGCAGTTAACAGCAAGTAGCACTCTTGCACCAGAGATTTGGGCATCAAGATGGACTCAAGTGAACATGGTGCAATGGAACAAAATGAAGAGCATCACGAGACGAACATTTCGATATATTACACGCACGAAACGGAGCTATATGCAGAGAGTTATGATGCAGAGAACATGAGCATGTACTGTAGAATTCTCAGGACTTGGAGATTTTCGGGGAGAGATGAAAAGTCAACCTTCGGTGCTGTCGATCCAGATCTGGCCGGGGCGCGAGCTCGAGCTTGCCGGCGGTGGATGGCGACGCCGGAGGAGAGGAGGGAGAGGCCGGAGGGAGGCGGCGCTCAGGTCCGCGGGCGGCGGAGGAGGGAGGCGCCGGCGACGGGCGCGGCTCGGGCGGCGCCGGCGACGGGCGAGGCGGCGGGGACGGCGGCGAGCGGCGGCGGGGTGCAGCGGCGAGGCGGGTGAGGTGCGGCGGCGGTGCGGCGACGGCGACGGCGGCGGAGGCGCGGGGCGCTGGAGGGAGACGGCGGTGGGGCGCGCGGGCTCGGGCGACGGGCGTTGCGGGCCGCGGGGGCCGGCCCCTGGCTCGCGGGCTTCGGTAGCGCCGGCGGCGGGCGCCGGTGTACGGGCGACACGTGTCAAGCGCCGGTTGGCTGCGGCTGGTGCGTCCGGCGCCGGGCGGACACGTCCGGCAGCGCGGAGGGAGCGGGGCTAGGGTTAGGGTGGTTTTTGCCCGAGATTTCGTAGGGAGATGTGTATTTATAGGTAGAGGGAGCTAGGAGAGTCCAAATGAGGTGCGGTTTTCGCCCACACGATCGTGATCGAACGACCTAGAGCATGGAAGTGACTTAGAGGGGTTTTGGGCTAGTTTTGAGGGGTTTTTTCTGCAACACACAAACAGACTTTGCGGTTACCCGGTTAACCGTTGGAGTACCAAACGACCTCCAAATGGAACGAAACTTGACCGGTGGTCTAACAGTGGTATACCAAGGCCACTTGACAAGCCTCGGTCCATTCCGAGAATGTTCGACACCCGCTCACGAAAGAAAAACAAGAGGGGTGCGCCGGAGGAGGTGGGAGCGCCGGATTGCAAAACGGACAACGGGGAAAATGCTCGGATGCCTGAGACGAACACGTATGCAAATGCAATGCACATGATGACATGATATGAAAAGCATGACATGAACAAAATGCAAAACGAAAGACAAAACCCGACCACGGAGGGAATATCATAACACCTAGCCGAAAATGGCAAGAGTTGGAGTTACAAATATGGAAAGTTACATCCGGGGTGTTACAGATCTGGTGGTTCCTTTGTAAATCACCAAGGTTCAAAATAAATGACAGAAATTGTTTTGAGGATTGTTGAGGATATAGACCTTAGAGTTACCCGCCAGGAGGGGCCGGGTTACTCATAATGGTCATCGCCAGAAGCCCGGCGCCAAGCTTGAAGTCGGTGGGCCAAAAGATGGGCTTAAGACCCGGATATGGCTTAAGGCCCGTAGTTACAATCATCATTATGGTAGAACTTGTAGTGTAAGGCAAGGATAGTTGAGAGTCCGAGCCGGACACTCTTATGAGCCGGCCGGGACTCTGAGAGCTGCTGGGCGTCAGCCTCCCTATATAAAGGGACGACCCAGCAGCGGTTTAGGGACAAGAAAGATCTCATCGAGAGCCGGGCATAGCAGTTAAGCTCCCTGGTCTTCGAAACCCTAATCAATACCACCTCAACTGGACGTAGGCTTTTACCTTCACCGTAAAGGGCCGAACCAGTATAACCCCTCGTGTTCCTTGTCCCGTTAACCCCTTCAAGCTTCCTAGCGGCGATGGCTCCACGACTAAGTCCTAGCTTGAGGACATCTGCCGTGACAATTCCACGATAGTTGGCGCCCACTATGGGGCCAGCGCACGGTGGATTTGAGTTCTTGAAGGGCAGCTTCGAAGGGCTCAAGGGATACGTTGTGGGCCGGATGACCAAGAGTCGTCGCGGCAAGCTCTACATCGACGATGCAAACTGGGGCCCCGGCGCCGGCTCAATTGAGTACGGGTATCGGGTCCCCTTCGGCGGAATTCATGTTTTCATCGGCAAGATTGGTGAGCCGGGCCCTGAGCCGGATCTCTGCGCCGATCTCATCGAGACGGCTCAGCGTGCACGACCCGCCCGTGCCCTGCCTGCCTTAAAGCATGCTTTTGTGGGATGTATCCATGGAGGGCTCTCTGATAGATCTGGATCTGGTGATGAGACGGCCGCTGGCTCGGACGGCGAGTCGTCCACAGATGAGTCAAATTCGTTGTATCAACTTCAGGATGGCAGGCTCATGGGTTGTTCCGATGGTGACAGTATTCCGGACCCGTTTGAGCCGCCAAGCCGGGTTGGAATCTTCATGGACGGTGCGCAGCCTGTTCAGAACCCTGCTGCTGGAGCGGGAAGCCCGGTGCCCTTGCCGGCTCAGGTGCTGATGGATCTCACGGATAAGATGACGGCCCTGTTGACCGCTGCGGTTGACCCGGCATATCAAGCTCAGCATGATGCGGAGGTGGCACAGTTAAAGTTAGATCTAGTGAAAGCTAAGGAGGATCTGGCAGCGGAAGGGATCAGGATGGCTGCAGAGAGGGCGGCTCTCGACGCCCAAACTCAGTTGATCCAGGCGCAGTCCTTCCGGCTCATGATGGATCAGAACGCGTCCAATGAGGTCATGAGAAGGAGGCATCAAAAGGCCCAATCTCGACTCCCTCCGGTTTACGATCCTCGAAACCTCTTCAACACGCTAGGTGCAGGGTCTAGTAACCCGCCAGGGATCATAGTGCCCGGGTCTGGGAACCCTATTCAGCCGCAAGTGATGGGGCCTCCCCGGGTGAGCCCTGCCCCGCCTCAGTATGTGCCAATACCACCGGGTCATTATGCTAACCCGCTGGAGAACATGGTAGCCGCAGCAGCGCGGCTGGCGGCCCTCCCAATTGACGGCGACTCTCCGACGGCCATTGAAACCCGCCGGGTCAGGGAACTCCTTCAGACAGCGTTGGCACAGCAAGAGGCGTATTCTTACAGCCGGGACAGGATCCACTCGACCCCTCGTCCAGGCCGGAGCCCGAGTTATAGCAGACACATGGTCTCAGCGACCGGCTCAAGTAATGTCCGACGCCATGACCCGCCCCCTGGCCATGGCCCGGTTCATAATGAAGCCTTTCACGCAGCAGACCAAGACAGAGCGCGGCAAGAGGCGGAGCAGGTGCCTCAGTTGACGGCTTACCAGATTCCCCCGGCTTATCCGACGACTTCCGTCGACGTGGGTATCCCTACCAGGACTGGAGGTGTCCCTTGTTTAGTGCCAGCTCTCCGTAATGAACGTCTACCCAAGGACTTCAAAGGCCCTAGGAAGGTGCCTAATTACACGGCTGACTTACAACCCGCAGCCTGGATTGAGAGTTACGAGATGGCCATGGAACTGCTGGAGGCCAGTGAAGCAGCAATGGCCAAGTACTTCACCATGATGTTAGATGGGACTGCCCGCACTTGGTTGAAAGGGCTACCACCGAATTCCATCGAGTCTTGGGCTGAGCTAAAAGCCCGGTTCATCCAAAACTTCAAAGATACCTGTAGGCAGTCTATGTCAATTGTGGATTTGACTAACTGTAAGCAGCAGGAGGGTGAGTCTACGACACATTGGGTTCGCCGGGTTAAGGAGATAATACATTCCTCTGATAAGATGGATGCCAGCTCTGCAGTCTTAATGTTGGAACAGAATTGTCGTTTCGTGCTCCTGAAGATGAAACTCGGGCGGCTTAAGCGCGACTGCAATGATATGGGTACGCTGATGGCGGCTCTCGTCAAGTACGCCGATTCTGATGGTACCAAGGACCCCGCTTCAGATGATGAAAGGACAGGGAAGGGAAAGAAGAACGGCAATGGCAAGGGTCCTCAGCATAACCCGGGGAGCCAAGGAGGTGGCAAGCGCAAGGCCGATGGCAGCCTAGAGTTCTTAGCCAACGCCAGCTCACTGGGTAATAACCAGCAACGCAAGGGGAGGCCCCCTCCCCGAGCCGGCGGGTCAGGCCCGACGCTGGAGCAGCAGTTGAATGAGCCTTGTCCAAGGCATGGCTCTAGAGAGAAGCCAACTACTCATCTATGGAAGGATTGTGCAATCATGAAGGCCTTTAAGAATTCCAACGCCTTTAACGGCAACAATGGCCCGGGCGGTGGCTCAGGCGCCGGCGGCTTTCATGGCCCGGGCGGCGGCTCAAATTCCAATCCTCAGAACGGTCAAGGGGGCTTTAATCAACAGTCTGGCCAGGGTCATCAACAGCAGCAGGGGGGTTATCAGACCAATCCAAAGCAGCTTAGCGGTGGACAGTATCATGTATTTACCACCAGTCTGTGTAAGCGAGATCAGAAGCTTCATAAGAGGGCTGTAAATGCTGTTGAGCCGGCGGTTCCACGGTATTTACGGTGGTCTGAGCAGCCTATAGTATGGAGTAGGGAGGATCACCCTCCCCGGGTGGATAATCCGGGTCACTTGGCCTTGGTGGTGGCTCCTCAGGTGGGAGGATATAAGTTCACTAAGGTGCTCATGGATGGAGGCAGCAGCATCAACATCCTCTATTATGAGACATTCCGTCGTATGGGGTTGATTGATAAGAACCTCAGCCAATCAAACACTATTTTCCATGGTGTAGTACCTGGTAAGTCATAGCTTATCCAGTCGGCAAGATCGAGTTGGAAGTGGCCTTTGGAGATGAGCACAACTACAGGGTGGAAAAATTGACCTTTGAGGTGGTCAAGATAAGAAGTCCGTACCATGCCATATTTGGGCGGCCGGCTTACGCCAAGTTCATGGCACGGCCGTGTTACGTGTATTTACAGCTCAAGATGCCGGGTCATAATGGGACCATTACGGTTCACGGCAGTCGGAAGGTGGCCTTGGAGTGTGAGGAAGGCGATGCAGCTTATGCAGAGTCTGTTTGCGCAACAGAGGAGTTGAAGTTTTACAAAGACAACGTTGACCCAACAGATATGACCTCTCTGAAAAAGTCGACTACGGAGCATGAGCCGGCAATGAAATTTAAGTCGGCTGGTGAGACTAAACTTGTTGATTTCGTTCCAGGAGATTCATCTCAGCAGTTTGGCATCAGTGCCAATCTGGATCCAAAATAGGAAAGCACGCTCATCGAGTTCATCCGTGAGAATAGGGACATTTTTGCATGGAAGCCGTCTGACATGCCAGGTGTACCTAGAGAACTCGCTGAGCACGCTCTCAATGTTGATCCGAAATTTAAGCCGGTCAGGCAGTTCCTTCGGCGGTTTAATGAAGAAAGGCGGAAAGCTATTGGTGAAGAGGTGGCCCGGCTCTTGGCGGCCGGGTTTATCGTTGAAGTCTTTCACCCAGAATGGTTAGCTAACCTGGTTCTCATACTCAAGAAGAACGGCACCTGGCGGATGTGTGTGGACTACACAGACTTGAACAAAGCGTGTCCGGCTGATCCTTTCGCCCTTCCCCGTATTGATCAAATCATTGATGCTACGGCGGGTTGTGAGCGCCTAAGTTTCTTGGATGCTTATTCTGGATATCATTAGATTAAAATGGCAGTGAAGGACCAGGAGAAGACGGCGTTCATCACTCCCTTTGGAGCCTTCTGCTATGTGTTTATGCCCTTTGGACTCAAGAGTGCACACGCGACTTATCAGCGTTGCGTGCAGAACTGTCTTCATAACCAGATTGGGCGCAATGTTCATGCTTATGTGGATGATATTGTGGTTAAATCCAGGAAGGAGGAAACCTTGATAGATGATCTGAGGGAAACCTTTGATAATCTCCGGGTCTACAAGATGATGCTTAACCCGGCCAAATGTGTTTTTGGTGTTCCTGCAGGCAAGCTCTTGGGTTTCTTGGTTTCTAACAGAGGCATTGAAGCTAACCCAGAGAAGATCAAGGCCAGCACCTCCCTGGCTAAGCCGGCGTGTATAAACGACGTCCAATGCTTGGCGGGTCGTATCGCTGCTTTAAGCTGGTTTATAAGCCGTTTGGGTGAGAAGGTCATGCCGTTGTATCAGTTGATGAAGAAAACTGATGACTTTGTCTAGAATGATGCAGCTAATACTGCTTTTGAGGATTTGAAGAGACAGCTGGCCGAGCCCCCAGTCCTTGCTGCTCCGGTTGACAAGGAACCTTTATTGCTGTATGTGGCTGCTAACACCCGAGCCGTCAGTGTGGCCGTGGTGATGGAGCGCAAGGAAGAGGGTAAGGAGCATCCGGTTCAGAGGCCGGTTTATTATGTCAGCGAAGTACTCATTGAGTCCAAGCAGCGGTATCCGCATTGGCAGAAACTTGTTTATGGTGTGTTCATGGCAAGCCGGAAGCTTAAGCATTATTTCCAGGGTCACCCCATCACTGTGGTCAGTTCTGCCCCCCTTGGAGATATCATTCAGAACAGGGAGGCCACAGGGAGAGTGGCTAAGTGGGCTATAGAGCTCGGACCTCATGGTCTGAAATATGTGCCATGCACTGCTGTTAAATCTCAGGCTTTGGTGGATTTCATCAATGATTGGACAGAGCTACAAGTGCCCGAACAAAAGCCGGATAACACATATTGGACTGTTCACTTTGATGGGTCCAGGCAGTTGGAGGGCTCGGGGGCTGGAGTCGTATTGGCTTCCCCTAAGGGTGATAAGTTCCATTATGTGCTACAATTGATGTTTCCTTGTACCAACAACGCAGCTGAGTACGAGGCCTTGCTCCACGGTCTTCGGATGGCTAAGGAGATGAGCTTGAGCCGAGTAAGGTGCTTCGGCGACTCAGACTTGGTGGCTCAACAAGTATCAGGAAAGGGACTCCAAAGACCCTCTCATGGCGGCTTATCGCCGCGAAGTTGATGCCATTGCTGGGCACTTTCAGGGTTACCAGGTAGAGCACATCGATCGCAGAAAGAACGAGGCGACTGATGCTTTAAGCCGGCTGGGTTCTTAGCGAAAACCGGTGCCGCCTAATGTTTTCCTGGACGTCCTGCATAACCCTTCTGTTAAAATGCCTACAGAGGAAGACTTGGCTGTCCCTGACCCGGAGGCACGACTGGTGGCGGCTCTCCCCATTATACCGGACTGAACAATGCCCTATCTGGCTTACATGACCCGGGGAGATTTGCCTGAGGATGAAACTTTGGCCAGACAAATAACCCGGCGGTCTAAGTCAATGATTGTTATCAATGGTGAGTTGCATCGCCGCAGCGTTACGGGAGTGTTCCAGCGTTGTGTCTCCCCTGAGGAAGGTCAAGAGATCTTGCGTGAGATTCATGAAGGGGATTGTGGCCATCACGCCGGCTCAAAGTCTCTTGTGGCCAAGGCTTTTCGTCATGGTTTTTATTGGCTGACGGCTCATGCTGATGCGGAGGACTTGGTCAGTAAATGTGATGGTTGCCAAAGATTCTCGGGACGGGCTCATGTGCCGGCTCAGGAGCTGAGGATGATCCCAATTACTTGGCCCTTTGCGGTCTGGAGGCTTGATATGGTTGGGCCCTTTAAAAGGTCCAAGGATAAGAAGACCCACCTCTTGGTGGTAGTTGACAAATTTACCAAGTGGGTTGAAGCCGAACCAGTTAGCAAGTGTGATGCAGCCACGGCGGTTCAATTTATGAAAAAGGTGATCTTTTGCTTTGGCTTTCCGCACAACATTATAACTGACAATGGTACCAATCTATCCAAAGGCGCCATGGAGGAGTTTTGTCAACGAGAGCATATCCCACTTGATGTTTCATCAGTGGCTCATCCTCAATCTAATGGTCAAGCTGAGAGGGCTAATCAGGAGATCTTGAAGGGTATCAAGCCCCGGCTTTTGGTCCCTTTGCAACGGACGCCGGGTTGTTGGGTGGAGGAGTTGCCCTCCGTGTTATGGAGCATCAACACTACTCCTAATAGGTCTACAGGTTTCACGCCTTTCTTCATGGTTTATGGGGCAGAAGCATTCCTCCCCAGTGACATCCGTCATGACTCGCCTCGAGTGGCGGCTTATGTTGAGGCGGATAATGAACAGGCGCGCCAAGATGCTCTTGACTTGTTGGACGAACAGCGCGATGTGGCAGCAGCTCGCTCAGCGATTTACCAACAAGACCTGCGCCGTTATCATAGTCGCCGGGTTAAATCCCGGGTCTTCCAGGAAGGCGATCTGGTGCTCTGGCTCATCCAAGATCAAACAGATGCGCACAAGCTATCCCCGCCTTGGGAAGGGCCCTTTGTGGTCAGCAAGAATTTGCACAATGGGTCATATTACCTCATTGGCATTCGGGAGCACAAAGATTCACGTAAGTCGGAGGAAGAGACCCGTCGGCCGTGGAATATAGCTCAGCTTCGGCCTTACTACACTTGAGCCACTGGCTCTCATAATGTACATATTTCTCTAAGCCATGTATATATTATGATAAGCAATAAAGCAGGACCTCTGTCCTTTTTTCTCCTCCAAATGTGCACGTGTTGTTTTCATTGCAAGATTACATGATAACTTGAAGGAGGATCCGGCTTATGATCGTATTCGAATCTGGCCGTAGATAATAAGGTCATTTGGGGGCTTCCTGTTCAAACATAGGTCGTATTCGAACCAAAGAGAACATAGATGTCGATACCCATTTGATTGGCAAAGTGCCGAGCTCATTGGGGAGTTTTCTTTGATCATATTTGAATCTTAGTTTAACCCCTTTGGGAACCGACGTGGATCGTATTCGAATCAGCGTCGTTAAACAATTCTTAAAGTCATTTGGGGGCTTCCTGTTCAAACATGGGTCGTATTCGAACCAAAGAGAACAGAGCTGTCGGTACCCTCTTGATTGGCATCGCCACACCCACTGGGGGCTATATGATCGCATTCGAATCCTAGCATAACCCCTTTGGGACGGGTCTCTGGTCGTATTCGAACCGGAAGCCCCTAAGTTTTTCGGATTTATAGCGAGTTCTTCTGATTATTTCAAGTATGCACGGCGGGTCTCACTTTGCCGGCTTAACTTTGATTTATGGTACTAGTCGAATACATTCAGTGTTATTAAGACTGGTAAATCGGAATTGAGGTACCAACCTTATTACCCGGGTTATATAAGCCGGAAGTATGCTTGCAGGCCGGTAAGTGTGTTATTATGGCTATATCAAGGACATAATTGAGGACCAGTCTTTTTTGATTCATATTCCAGGTTATATGTCTAAAACTATGATTCTTAGTGCGGTAAGCCGCCTAGAGACTTGTGATTTGTCCTTCTATGCAGGATAGTTAAAGGCAACTATTTGAGCTTAAGGAAAATGAATGATCGATTATGACCCGGGGAAATATAAAGGAGACAACTTCAATGGACTTCAGCATTCAACGCGTGCACGATGGCACGGCAAAGTTAAAGTGTTGGTCCTACTCTATTACAAGACTCATCGAGTCCAAAAGGGTGAAGCATTGTTTGATAAGCCGCCTGCAGAGTTACGATGCTTGCTGGGTTGAAGTCTCCGGCTCATCCCTCTCCTCTCCTCCGGCTGTTCCCAAGACCTGGAAAGTTGACGACTTCTAGTCAATGCCGCTCAGAGCTTCAAATTGAGCTTCCTCGTCAATTAACCCGGCCGGGTCAATCTCCGGGGCAAAGGTGTGCTTACGAGTCGGCGGGACTAAGCTGAGGGCTTCATAGCGCGGAGTGGGGATCCTCTGATTCTCTGCATCGTAACCCGGCTGGTACTTAGTCAGATCTGTATCATTGCCAATCAGAGTGGCCACTGGGCGTACGATCTTCACGCAGGCTGCGAAGTCCTTTTGGTCGAAGGCGGTGGCGTCTTCCTTCAAACTGGGGTAGCCCAGAGTGATGTCCGCCGGGTCTAGTTCTGGAAGGAACGCCTTGGCTCGGCTTAGAGCAGCGATGGCTCCGGCTCTTGCAGAGGCCCGTCGCAGCTCTTGGATACGTTGAGGAAGAACGGCGAGCCGGCGAAGAACTTCCGCCAGGTGAGTCGGCACCTCATTGGATAGGGCCACCACAGCCAAAGCACGCTGTGACCCGGTGTAGAGTTGCTCCACCAGGGTGTACACGGCCTTCAACTTGGTTACCACACTTTGGTTGAGGTTGGCGCTTCTGGGACCTGTTTAACAGAATAAGATAAGCCGCCGACAAGGATGAGTTATGAGATATAAAGATTCTAAACTTGATGAAAGCCGGTGAAATGACTTACCGAAGATTGTGGCAACCATCTGGGACACTTGGCGCTTTAAGCCGGAGTGTTCGGCGGTCTTCTCTGACAGAGCCTTCTCCGCCTGTTCGGCCTGGTTCACCAAAGTAGCCTTCTCTTCGGCCCAGGCTCTCCGTTCAGCGTCAAAATCCTTCTTCAGCTTTTCTTGCGCAGCAATACTGGACACAAATTTGGCATTGGCCTTCCGGGTCTCAGTTTCTTGCGTCTTCAGGCGGGTTTTCAGATCGGAGATGTCAGCTTCAAGCTTCTTGCAAGCAGCCTGCATAGTTTCCGGGTTATAGGATGAACAGTTATTATGCAATTTTAAAGTCCCAAGCACTTTCCAAGCAAAGACACTTGGCACTTGCGGGCTAATGCATATCGAATGTTTCTATCTACAAATTGCCGGTTCAAGTGAGTAAGCCGGAACTTCAGTCTACAACATATTCTTGCTGAATCTGGTTCACCATGCTGATCTCTACATCCCGGCTCTTGTGCACTTGGCTGATATAGCCGGAGACGATCTCTCTGATGTTCAGATTGGCGTAGTCGGTGAGGTCCAGATTAACCCGGCTGTGCTGTAGCAACTCCTCCTTGGCGGAGCACTTGGCCAGTGCAGTAGGTCTCCCCGGCTCAACAAACTCCGTCCGGGTGATTACCACGTCCGGGTCATTGACCGGCTGAGCCGAGCTGGAGGTCTCCGGGTTAGCAGAAGCCTCTGCAGTCGCCTTGTCGGTTGGAGCGGTGGCTTCGGGAGCGGAGGCAGCTGGCGGTTCTTGAGCTGCTACCTCCGGTTCAGGCAAGTCCGGCTCTTCGACCGACTTGTTCTTCTTCGCCCTCTTGGTGAGCTTTGCCTGGGCACTGAGAGGACAAAAAGGTTAGTACAAAGGTATAAGCAAAGATAAGCACAACAAGAGATGATCATCATTACCCGGGTACGGTCTTGAAGGCCGGCAGGCTTGATTGCATCGAGTCACCAGAGGAGGGTGAGGTTTCCTGATAGTTTGAATCAGAAGAATTGAGCGGTTGACGTATAACCCCGCCAAAGGATGAAAAGGGTACAAGTTGGAGATAACGTCGGTTCGGCGTTTCCTCGATGCGTCGGGTAAGCCGGAGGAGAGGTCAGCGTCCTTGTTGGTCCGGGTGTGCCGCCGGCTCTCATGAGTCTGTTGCTTCAAAAGAAATTGAGGATCTTGATGAGCTAAAGGATGAGAAAATCTTACTTTCTGGGTTACCCTTCGGACTTTCAGCCTTGGCAAGGGCTCCGAGTCGGAGGAAAGTATCATTACCTCTTCAACCACCGGGTTACTTGCTCCGGTATCATCCTGTTGATGAACAGTATTGATAAGGTGGACAGAAATAGACAGCAAGTACAACAAGAGTTTATAGGCTCAGGGGTTACCTCTGACTCGGAGCTGTCGCTTAGTTGCATCAGCTCTGAAGCAGTAGGCCTACTTCCCTTCTTACGGGGAGCGGCTCTCTTTGCGGCTTTCTTAGCCTTCCTGGCCTTCTTGGCCGCCTCATGGTCATATTTGACCTTCCAGAATTTGTCATCAGCCTGAAAAATACAATGATGATTTCTTAAAGATTCAGATGAAGGTTATCTACAGAAGAAGATAAGATGTTCAGATCAGCGGCTTACTGCTGGGGCTGGGTTGATCTTGCAGAAGGGGGCTAACCCGGTCCTCCCACAGTCTGCCAAGCTCTCATTTAAAATGGCCTTGGTCATGTCTTCAGCAACGTCTTCAGGAAGATCGTTGCGGCTGTGTCGCAGGGGGTCATCTTTCCGGCCTGTGTACTCACACATTAAGCCGGGGCGGCGGCTCAGGGGGATCACCCGCCACGAGATCCAGACCCGGACCAGATCAATTCCGTTGAGACCATTGCCCAGGAGAGCCTTGATCTTGTTGATGGTGGGGAGTAGAGGTTGGCGCTCCGCCTGAGTTAACTTGTCAGACAGAGGGTGAGTTGGTTCCAGACGTGAAGGGCGAAAGCCGGGCAATGGACACTCGTCAGTCGGCGACGTGTCTTGGCAATAGAACCACGTCTGGTTCCAGTCTTTCGGGTGGCTTGGCGACTCGGCGTAAGGGAAAAGGCAGTCTCTCCGTCGCTGAATGGAGATGCCACCAAGTTCCAAGCTTGGCCCGTTGGCGCACTCGTTCTGACGGTTCAGGTAGAAAAGCTCTCTGAAGAGTAGCAAGCTGGGCTCTTCTCCAAGGTAGACTTCGCATAACACTTGGAAGTTGCATATGTTCAACACCGAATTGGGTCCTATATCTTGTGGCCGCAGGTCAAAGAAATTCAGTACATCCCTGAAAAACTTTGAGCCGGGCGGTGCGAAGCCCCGGCTCATGTGATCCGCAAAAATCACCACCTCCCCGTCCTTTGGCTGTGGTCTCTCCTCTGACGGGTCAGGAGCACGGTAGGACATGACGTCCTTCTTGGGCAGGTAACCCGACTTCACAAAGTCTGCTAAGGTCTCGTCGGTGACGTTGGACCTCATCCAATTGCAAGTGATGGGTGCTTTGGGAGCTTTGGGAGGCATGGTGAAAGACGGAAGCCTATGATAAAAGGGAAATATGTCCGGTTTAATTGTAAGCCGGAGGAAAATTACAGTTCAATATTTCAAGTGGCGGCTTATGGAGGGGCCTAATGACATATATCTAAGTGCATCAGGTTATCTAAGCCGCTGGTGTGCTTGAGAGTAATTCAAATCGTCTACAGCCTTATTGTAAGTGAGCCGGAAATTTTACAGCGCGTGGCTTCCTTTGAGCCGGAAGGTTCTACGGTGCGTGGTTTCTTTAAACCAGAAATGTAAACCGCCAAGACTTAACAGGTGCAGTTTTTTACTAAGTGTGGTGAAAACAGGTTTCACACATTGCAGTAAATAATTTGGATCAAAACGGTCGGTTAAAAGGAAAGTTTCTAGACCAAAAAACAGACGCAAGGGAAATTCTTGGGCTCGAACGGAGCCTTTATGCAGTAAAAAGAGGTCTACTTGCATGTGAAATGGGTGCTAAACATCTACCGCAGTGGTTCTATACAAGGCTAAGATCAAAAAAGGGCAGTAGAAATAAAAACTACCAAGAACTTGTGGGCGACGGCGAAGAACACGGAAGAACAGCAGGAGTTGAAACGTAGATCTGTTTTACGAGGAGGAAGGAACTTACAGAGGCAGGTGTGCTACGAGGGTTCGCCGCGGTTCTCTGGACGGATCAGGGTGATGCAGCGACCAAGGTCGACGAGGACGCGGAGCTCTGTTGCGGCGGCGGAGCTCGAGCAGCGCGAGAGTAGCGAGAGGAAGAGGACGACAGAAGGGGGAGAATGGAAAGACCCGAGGGTCGGGCTATTTATAAGGCCAGTCTCATAAGTGGGCGCGAGAAACGAGGAGGCCACGGCGCGGTTATCTCGCCCGAGAGGCGCCTCGATTTTTGGAATGGCAGTAAAGATAAGATCCGTTGCGGATCTGGTGGAGTAAAAAATGAACTTAATGGAAGATGACATCACTGCGGATTACCCGGAGTCCAGAGGATGACGTCACGCCGGGTTATGGCCTTCACACAATTGTAAGCCGGAGATTTTCTGTCGAAAGGATTGAAGATTGACATGAGCCGGCTCAAATCAATCTGGGGCCTAATGTTGAGGATATAGACCTTAGAGTTACCCGCCAGGAGGGGCCGGGTTACTCATAATGGTCATCGCCAGAAGCCCGGCGCCAAGCTTGAAGACGGTGGGCCAAAAGATGGGCTTAAGACCCGGATATGGCTTAAGGCCCGTAGTTACAATCATCATTATGGTAGAACTTGTAGTGTAAGGCAAGGATAGTTGAGAGTCCGAGCCGGACACTCTTATGAGCCGGCCGGGACTCTGAGAGCTGCTGGGCGTCAGCCTCCCTATATAAAGGGACGACCCGGCAGCGGTTTAGGGACAAGAAAGATCTCATCGAGAGCCGGGCATAGCAGTTAAGCTCCCTGGTCTTCGAAACCCTAATCAATACCACCTCAACTGGACGTAGGCTTTTACCTTCACTGTAAGGGGCCGAACCAGTATAACCCCTCGTGTTCCTTGTCCCGTTAACCCCTTCAAGCTTCCTAGCGGCGATGGCTCCACGACTAAGTCCTAGCTTGAGGACATCTGCCGTGACAATTCCACGACAAGGATAAAATAAATAGAATAAAAATCAAAAATGGGTTGAACTTGCTGGGATTGGATATTTGACTTGACCCAAAGTGGAGGGAGGGGTTTTGGAAGAAACTTTTCAACCTAGGTCATGGCAAGAATTTTTTTTTTAATGAGGAAGAATCAATCCATAAGTCATAGGGTTATTTTTAAAAGGAAGGATTTCAAAAACTTTCCCAAAGAGAATATTTGTGTTGAGTCAACACTAAATGAAAAGCCCTCAAGACCAAAGTAAATGTTGAGAAAAACACATAAAATACTTGCCTTAAAGGTTTTGAGAAGGAGAGGTTAAATTTTTTTTTTAAATAACCTCCTTCCCATAAAAAGGAAATTAATAAAACCAAATAATTTTTTTGGGGTGTTACATACCTTTGCTTGCAAAGTGCTTGGGACTTATTTGCATGAACCACCACTGTAAATAGAGCTCTTCGGCATACATTAGCCCCCAAGGGCCAAGTGTCTTTGCTTGCAAAGTGCTTGGGACTTAATGTTGTATTATAATCACCCTAACTGTGACCCGGAATTTATACAGGCCGCCGTCAAGCAATTTGAATCGAAGATCTCTGATTTAAAGAACCGCCTAAAGACTCAAGAAAATGAAACCCAACAGGCCAACTCCAAATTTGAAATCAGTGTATCTGCTCAAGAGAAACTGAAGAAAAAATTTGAAGCAGAGAGAAAAGCCTGGGCGGATGAAAAGGCGGCTTTGCTTAGCCGGTCCGAACAAGCGGAGGACACTCTTGCTGGAATAGCCGCCGAGCTATCCGGCTTAAAACACCATGTTTGTCAGATGGTCTCTGCAATCTTTGGTAAGCTACTCTAAGTGTTTTAGCTAGTTTACATCTTTTCCAAAGAGCATCTCAATTGTCATCAGCTTACTTGTCTTTGCAATGCAGGCCCCAGGAGCTCCAATCTTAATCAAAATGTGCTGACAAAATTGAAGGCGGTTTATACCTTGGTAGAGCAACTTTACACCGGGTCACAATGTGCCTTAGCCGTTGTGGCTCTGTCAAATGAAGTTCCCACTCACCTGGCGGATGTACTCAGGCGGCTTGCCGTACTTCCTCAACGCCTCCAAGAGTTGAGACGGGCTTCTGCAAGAGCCGGAGCAATAGCCGCTCTGAGCCGGGCCAAGGCGTTTCTACCGGAGCTAGACCCGGCTGACATCGCCCTTGGGTATCCCAGCTTGAAGGAGGACGGCACCCCTTTTGACCAGAAGGACTTCGCCGCTTGTGTGAAGAGCGTACGCCCTGTGGCCACTTTGATTGGCAATGACACAGATCTTACCAAATATCAACCGGGCTATGACGCGGAGAATCAGAGAATCCCAACACCACGCTATGAAGCAGTCAGCCTGATTCCTCCAACTCGTAAGCATACCTTCGCCCCTGAAGTTGACCCGGCCGGGTTAATTGATGATGAGGCTCAATTTGAAGGCTTGAGTGGCATTGACTGGAAATCATCAACCTTCTAGGTCATGGAAACAGCCGGAGGAGCGGAGAGGGATGACCCGGAAACCTCAGGCCAACAACGCCCTTGATCTCGCAGGCGGCTCATGGTTATGTCTTAAAAGACGATGCCTCACCTTTTGGACTCGGGGAGTCATGTAATAGAGTAGGAAAAACACTTAATTTTGTCGTGCCATCGCGCACGTGTGTAGCGCTCAACATTGTTTAAGCTGCCCTTTTATATTCGTCCGGGTTATGCTTGATCCTCTGTTTTCCTTATGTCTAAAGAGATGTCTTTAATTGTCCTGCATAGAAAAACAAATCACAAGTCCCTTGGCGGCTTACCGCATGGAGAGTCATACACTTTACATATAACCCGGAATCATAACAAACCGGTTCTCCATTATATCTTTGAGACAACCATAACAGCATACCTGTGATCCTTCAAGTAAACCTCCAGTTTATGTGATCCGAACAATGAGGAAAGACCCCACTATGTAACATGATGCTTATCATGTGCGATCAACTTTATTGACCAAAGGTAAACCGGTGGAGTAGAAACCACCCTTGAACACTTTATATATAATCAAAAGAACTTGTTTGCAACAAAGAGACTTCAAAATTTTTGAGGCTTCTGATTCGAATACGACCAGAGAACCGTCCCAAAGGGGTTAAGCTAAGATTCGAATATGATCATACAGTCCCCAGTGGCTTTGGCGTTGCCGATCAAGAGGGTATCGACAGCTATGTTCTCTTTGGTTCGAATACAACCTATGTTTGAACAGGAAGCCCCCAAATGATCTTGAAAGTTGTTTAACGATGCTGATTCGAATACGATCCACGTCGGTTCCCAAAGGGGGTTGAGCTATGATTCAAATATGACCAAGAAACTCCCCAGTGAGCTCGGCAATATGCCAATCAAGTGGGTATCGACAGCTATGTTCTCTTTGGTTCGGATACGACCTATGTTTGAACAGGAAGCCCCCAAGTGATCATATATTTAACGGCTAGATTCGAATACGATCATAAGCCGGATCAGCCTCCAAGTGATCATGTAATATCATAATGAAAATAACCATGACACATTTACCTTTGGAGGGAAAAAAGGACAAAGGTCCTGCTTTATTATTCATCGTAATATATACATGGCTATAGAAATATGTACATTATGAGAGCCGGTGGCTCAGGTGTAATAAGGCCGAAGCTGAGCTATATTCCACGGCCGGCAGGTCTCCTCCTCCGACTTACGTGAAACTTTGTGCTCTCGAATATCGATGAGGTAGTATGACCCGTTGTGCAAGTTCTTGTTGACCACAAAGGGCCCTTCCCAAGGTGGGGATAGCTTGTGTGCATCTATTTGATCCTGGATGAACCGGAGCACTAAATCACCTTCCTAAAAGGTCCTAAACTTAACCCGGCGGCTGTGATAGCGGCGCAGGTCTTGTTGGTAAATCGCCGAGCGAGCTGCTGCTACGTCACGTTGTTCGTCTAACAAGTCAAGGGCATCTTGACGCGCTTGCTCATTGTCCGCCTCGACATAAGCCGCCACTCGAGGCGAGTCATGACGGATGTCGCTAGGGAGAACCGCCTCGGCTCCGTAAACCATGAAGAAAGGCGTGTAACCCGTAGACCTGTTAGGAGTAGTATTGATGCTCCATAACACAGAGGGTAGCTCCTCCACCCAACAACCCGGCGTCCATTGCAAAGGGACCAAAAGCCGGGGCTTGATGCCCTTCAAGATTTCCTGATTGGCTCTCTCAGCTTGACCATTGGATTGAGGGTGAGCCACTGATGAAACATCAAGCCGAATATGCTCTCGTTGACAAAAATCCGCCATGGCGCCTTTAGATAGATTGGTACCATTGTCAGTTATAATGCTGTGTGGAAAATCAAAGCGAAATATCACCTTTTTCATGAACTGAACCGCCGTGACTGCGTCACACTTACTAACTGGCTCTGCTTCAACCCACTTCGTGAACTTGTCAACCGCCACCAAAAGGTGGGTCTTCTTATCTTTGGACCTTTTGAAAGGCCCAACCATATCAAGCCCCCATACTGCAAACGGCCAAGTGATTGGAATCATCCTCAACTCTTGCCGGCACGTGAGCCCATCTTGAGAACTTCTGACAACCGTCACATTTACTGACCAAGTCCTCTGCATCAGCATGAGCCGTCAGCCAATAAAAACCATGACGAAAAGCCTTGGCCACAAGGGATTTTGAGCCGGCATGATGGCCACAATCCCCCTCGTGAATCTCACGTAAAATTTCTTGACCTTCCTCAGAGGAAACACAACGTTGAAAAGCTCCAATGACACTACGATGATGCAGCTCGCCATTGACAATTATCATTGACTTAGAACGCCGGGTTATTTGTCTGGCCAAAGTTTCATCCTCAGGAAATTCTCCCCGGGTCATGTAAGACAAGTATGGCACTGTCCAATCTGGGATGACGTGAAGAGCCGCCACCAACTGTGCTTCTGGGTCAGGAATAGCCAAGTCTTCCTCCGTGGGCAACTTGACAGAAGGGTTATGCAGAATATCCAAGAAAGTATTAGGCGGCACCGGCTTACGCTGAGAGCCGAGCCGGCTTAAGGCATCAGCCGCCTCGTTCTTTCTGCGGTCAATGTGCTCCACTTGATAACCTTGAAAACGCCCGGCGATGGCATCAACTTCACGGCGATAAGCCGTCATGAGGGGGTCCTTGGAATCCCACTTGCCTGATACCTGTTGAGCCACCAAATCGGAGTCGCCAAAGCATCTCACCCGGCTTAAGCTCATCTCCTTAGCCATCCGAAGACCATGGAGCAAGGCCTCATACTCAGCTGCATTGTTAGTACAGGGCAACGTCAACCGTAGCACATAACAAAATTTTTCACCTCGAGGGGAAGCTAAAACGACCCCAGCCCCCGAGCCCTCCAACTGCCTGGACCCGTCGAAGTGAATAGTCCAGTATGTGTTATCTGGCCTCTCCTCAGGCATCTGCAGTTCTGTCCAGTCGTTGATGAAGTCTACCAATGCTTGAGATTTGATAGCAGTGCGTGGCACATACTTTAAATCATGAGGCCCAAGTTCAATGGCCCACTTAGCAACCCTTCCGATGGCTTCTCTGTTTTGGATGATATCTCCTAAAGGAGCAGAACTAACCACAATGATGGGGTGGCCTTGGAAATAATGCTTAAGCTTCCGGCTTGCCATGAACACCCCATAAACAAGCTTCTGCCAATGCGGATACCGTTGCTTGGACTCAATGAGTACTTCGCTGACGTAGTAAACCGGCCGCTGAACCGGATGTTCCTTACCCGCCTCCTTGCGCTCCACCACGACGGCCACACTAACGGCTCGTGTGTTAGCGGCTACATACAACAATAAGGGCTCCTTATCGACAGGAGCAGCAAGGACTGGCGGCTCAGCCAGCTGTCTTTTCAAATCCTCAAAAGCAGCATTAGCAGCATCATTCCAGACAAAGTCATCTGTTTTCTTCATCATCTGATATAATGGCATGGCCTTTTCACCTAATCGGCTTATAAACCGACTCAAAGCAGCGATGCGACCCGCCAGACGCTGGACGTCATTTATGCACGCCGGCTTAGCCAGAGAGGTGATTGCCTTGATCTTCTTCGGGTTAGCTTCAATGCCTCTGTGAGAAACCAGAAAACCCAAGAGCTTGCCTGCAGGAACACCAAAAACACACTTGGCCGGGTTAAGCATCATCTTGTAGACCCGGAGATTATCAAAGGTCTCTGTCAGATCATCTATCAAGGTCTCCTTCTCTCTGGATTTGACCACGATATCATCCACATAGGCATGAACGTTGCGCCCAATCTGATTATGAAGACAATTCTGCACGCAACGCTGGTAAGTCGCCTGTGCACTCTTGAGCCCAAAAGGCATAGACACATAACACAAGGCTCCAAAGGGAGTAATGAACACCGTCTTCTCTTGGTCCTTAACAGCCATTTTGATCTGATGGTAACCAGAGTACGCATCCAAAAAACTCAAACGCTCACAACCTGCCGTAGCATCAATAATTTGATCAATACGGGGGAGAGCAAAAGGATCAGCCGGACAAGCCTTGTTTAAATCCGTATAGTCCACACACATACGCCAGGTGCCATTCTTCTTGAGGACGAGCACCGGGTTAGCTAACCATTCCGGATGAAAGACTTCAACGATAAACCCGGCCGCCAAGAGCCGGGCTACCTCCTCACCAATGGCTTTCCGCCTCTCCTCATTAAACCGCCGGAGGAATTGCCCGACTGGCTTAAATTTTGGATCAATATTGAGAGTGTGCTCAGCGAGTTCTCTTGGTACACCCGGCATGTCAGAAGGTTTCCATGCAAAGATGTCCTTGTTCTCACGGTTGAACTCGATGAGCGCGCCTTCCTATTTCGGATCCAGATTGGCACTGATGCTGAACTGCTTAGATGAGTCACCTGGAACAAAGTCAACAAGTTTAGTCTCATCGGCCGACTTAAATTTCATTACCGGCTCATGCTCCGTGGTTGGCTTTTTCAAAGACGTCATATCTGCCGGGTCAACATTATCCTTGTAAAACTTCAACTCCTCTGTTGCACAAACAGATTCAGCGTAAGCAGCGTCACCTTCCTCACACTCCAAGGCTATCTTTCGGCTGCCATGAACCGTAATGGTCCCATTGTGACCCAGCATCTTGAGCTGCAAATACACGTAACACAGCCGTGCCATGAACTTGGCGTAAGCCGGCCGCCCAAATAAAGCATGGTACGGGCTTCTTATTTTAACCACCTCAAAAGTCAGTTTTTCCACCCTGTAGTTGTACTCATCTCCAAAGGCTACTTCCAGCTCGATCTTACCGACTGGATATGCTGACTTACCGGGCACCACCCCATGGAAAACAGTGTCGGACTGGCTGAGGTTTTTATTAGTTAATCCCATACGACGGAAGGTCTCATAATAGAGGATGTTGATGCTACTGCCTCCGTCGATGAGCACTTTAGTGAATTTGTACCCCCCAACCTGAGGAGCCACCAACAAGGCCAGGTGACCCGGATTATCAACCCGGGGAGGGTGATCTTCCCTACTCCATACAATAGGCTGCTTAGACCATCTTAAATAGCGTGGAACCGCCGGCTCAACAGCACTTACAGCCCTCTTATGAAGCTTCTGGTCTCGCTTGCACAGACTGGTAGTAAACACATGATACTATCCACCACTGAGCTGCTTTGGATTGGTCTGGTATCCCCCGCTGCTGCTGCTGATTACCCTGGCCAGATTGTTGATTAAATCCTCCTTGAAAATTCTAAGAATTGGAATTAGAGCCACCGGCCGGGCCATGAAAGCCGCCGGCGCCTGAGCCGCCGCCCTGCCCATTGTTGCCATTAAAAGCGTTTGAATTTTTGAAGGCCTTCATGATTGCGTAGTCTTTCCATAGATGAGTGGCCGGCTTCTCCCTAGAGCCATGCCTTGGACAGGGCTCATTCAACAATTGCTCAAGCGTCGGGCCTGACCCGCCGGCTCGGGGAGGTGGTCTCCCCTTACGTCGGTGGTTGTTACCCTGCGCATTGGTGTTGGCCACAAACTCCATACTGCCATCAGCCTTACGTTTGTTACCTCCCTGGTTCACCGGGTTATGCTGAGGGCCCTTGCCGTTGCCATTCTTCTTTCCCTTCCCTGTCCTTTCATCATCAGACGCGGGATCCTTGGTACTATCAGAGTCGGCATACTTGACCAGAGCCGCCATCAGCGTACCCATATCATTGCAATCGCGCTTGAGCTGCCCGAGCTTCATCTTCAGGGACGCAAAACGACAATTTTGATCCAACATTAAGACTGCAGAGCCGGCATCCATCTTATCAGACGAATGTATTATCTCTTTGACCCGGCGAACCCAATGGGTTGTAGACTCGCCCTCTTGCTGCTTGCAGTTAGTCAAATCCACAATTGACATAGATTGCCTACATGTATCTTTGTAGTTTTGGATGAACCGGGCTTTTAGCTCTGCCCATGACCCGATAGAATTAGGCGGTAGTCCTTTCAACCAAGTGCGGGCAGTCCCATCCAACATCATGGTGAAGTATTTGGCCATTGCCGCTTCGCTGACCTCCAGCAACTCCATAGCCATCTCGTAGCTCTCGATCCATGCTCCGGGTTGTAAATTAGCCGTGTAATTAGGTACCTTCCTAGGTCCTTTGAAATCCTTGGGCAGACGTTCATTACGGAGAGCCGGCACCAGACACGGGACACCTCCGGTCCTCGTAGGTACGCCCGCCTTGATAGAAGCCGTCGGATAAACCGGGAGGGGCTGGTAAGCTGTCAGCTGAGCCGCCTGCTCCGCCTCTTGTCGTGCTCTGTCTTGGTCTACCGCGTTAAAGGCTCCATTATGTGTCGGGCCGTGGCCAGCTGGCAAGTCACGGCGCCAGACGTTGCTTGAGCCGGTCGCTGAAACCATGTGTCTGCTATAACTTGGGCTCCGGTTTGGACGAGGGGTTGAATGAATCCTGTCCCGGCTATATGAATATGCCTCCTATTGCGCCAGAGCCGTCTGAAGAAGTTCTCTGACCCGGCGGGTTTCGACCGCCGTCGGAGAGTCGCCCTCGACTGGGAGAGCTGCCAGCCGTGCCGCTGCGGCGATCATGTTTTCCATCGGGTTGGCATAATGACCCGGTGGTATAGGCACGTATTGAGGCGGGGCAGTGTTCACATGGGGAGGCCCCATCACTTGCGGTTGAATCGGCGTTCCAGCCCCGGGTGCCGTGATTTCTGGCGGGTTACTGGGCCCTGCACCAGGCGTGTTGAAGAGGTTTCGAGGATCGTAAACCGGAGGGAGTCGAGATTGAGCCTTCTGATGCCTCCTTCTCATGATCTCATTGGATGCGTTCTGATCCATCGTGAGCCGGAAAGACTGCGCCTGAATCAGCTGAGTCTGGGTGTCGAGAGCCGCCCGCTCTGCAGCCATCCTGATCCCTTCCGCTGCCAGATCTTCCTTGGCTCTTGCTACATCCAGCTTTAACTGTGCCACCTCCGCATCATGTTGAGCTTGATCCGCTGGGGCGACCGTAGCGGTTAACAGGGCCGTCATCTTGTCCATGAGATCCATCAGCACCTGAGCCGGCGAGTGCACAGGGCCTCCTGCCCCAGCGGCGGAGTTTTGGACAGGTTGTGTGCCGGCCATGAAGATTTCAACCCGACTCGGCGGCTCAAAGGGGTCCGGAATACTGTCGCCCTCGGAACAACCCCTGAGCCTGCCATCTTGAAGTTGATATAACGAGTCGGTCTCACCTATGGACGACTCACCGTCAGAGCGGGTGGCCGTCTCCTCGCCAGATCCAGATCCTTCAGAGAGTTCTCCATGGACACATCCCACGAAAGCACGCCTCAAGGCCGGCAGAGTCCGGGCGGGTCTTGCACACTGAGCCGTCTCGACGGGGTCGGTGCAGATGTCCGGCTCAGGGCCCGGCTCACCAATCTTGCCAATGAAAACATGGATTCCGTCGAAGGGGACCCGGTACCCGTACTCAATTGAGCCGGCGTCGGGGCCCCAGCCTGCGTCGTCGATGTAGAGCTTGCCACGACGACTCTTGGTCATCCGGCCCACAGCGTATCCCTTGAGCCCTTCGAAGCTGCCCTTCAAGAACTCAAATCCACCGTGCGCTGGCCCCACGGTGGGCGCCAACTGTCGTGGAATTGTCACGGCAGATGTCCTCGTGCAAGGACTTAGTCGTGGAGCCATCGCAACTAGGAAGCTTAAAGGGGTTAAACGGGACAAAGGACACGAGGATTATACTGGTTCGGCCCCTTATGGTGAAGGTAAAAGCCTACTCCAGTTGAGGTTGGACTACTTAGGGTTTCGATGACCAGGGAGCTAAACCGTTGCGCCTAGTTATCGATCTGATCTTACTTGTCCTGAACCGCCGCTGGGTCATCCCTTTATATAGAGAGGTTAACGCCCAGCGGCTCTCAGAGACCCGGCCGGCTCATAAACAGTGTCCGGCTCGGACTCTTAACTATTCTTGCCTTACACTATAAGTCATGCCTTAACGGCGGGTTATCACTACGGGCCTTAAGCCGCCTCTAGGACTTAGGCCCATTATTGAACCGCCATCCTCAAGCTTGATATCGGGCTTCACGTGATGATCGTCATGACATAACCCGGCCCTTCCCGGGCGGGTGACTCCAGTAGTTATATCCCCAACAGGTATGACGGAAACTAGGGCGGCAAGAGTGGAACAAAACACCAGGCATAAGGCCGAGCCTTCCACCCTTTATCAAATATATAGATGCATTAGTTAAATAAGAGATATTGTGATATTCCAAAATATCCATGTTCCAACATGGAACCAACTTCAACTTCACCTGCAACTAGCAACGCTATAAGAAGGGCTGAGCAAAAGCGGTAACTTAGCCAAACAACGGTTTGCTAGGAAAGGATGGTTAGAGGCTTGACATGGCAAAAATGGGAGGCATGATAGAGCAAGTGGTAGGTAGCGCAGCATGGCGATAGAACGAACAACTAGCAAAGCAAAGATAGAAGTGATTTCGAGGGTATGGTCATCTTGCCTGCAAGGTTCTCAGAGTGTTCGAAAGCTTGATCCTCGTAAGCGTACTCAACAGGTTCCTCGTTCACGAACTCGTCTCCCGGCTCTACCCACAGCAAGAACACAAGCAATGGAACCACAATCAATCACGGGAAATGCACAAGCAACATGATGCAATACATGCATGATATGCAAGATATGATATGTGATGCGTATGTGTGTTCCGGAAGAAAAAAAGGATGAACAAGGAAGTAACTTGGCAAACCAAGTATGCCACTAGAAATATTAGATGATTTCGGTCGAAATCGATATAAAGATCACCGGAAACGGATGCACGGTTTGCAAATGGCAAGCAAAACAAGAATGACACGATTCTGTGATTAACAGCATGATAGCACTTAGAATACATCAAGTAACTATGCTACAGCACTCCAACATAGCAACAAAGCATATGACAGTAATCTACAAGAGATGCTTGACAAAATATGAACACTGAGCTACGGCAAGATCACACCATAACAGGTTCAAACAAGCATGGCAAAAGTGCAAAAGATAACAGGTTCACAGACGGTGAAATTACTGGACATGGCTGAAGCAGCATCAGGTAGCAATGTTCAGAGCAAGAAAAACACATGCTACAGGAACTTAACATAGCAAAACAAGGCATGAAATGAATCTACTAAATGCATAGAACAAAAGTCCCTTACTGACCATGAGCCAAAAAGGATCAGAAGATATGATGACACCCATGTAAACATAGCAAGTTTCGTTAACAGGTTTCAGACTTGGCAGAAAATAGAACATGGCATTAACAGAAATTATGAGGGCACCTTGGTGAGCTTGATTCACTCACCACAAAGCAATTCATGACAAAACAAGCATATCTACAGCAAGATGGCATGTTTATGAAGCTAACCATGGCAAGAGCAAGTACATAGCAGGTATGTATCAACTACAACAACCTTGGCAAAATTGAATATCATGTTAACATTCTGCCAGAAACATTTTATAGCAAAAGTAGAGCAAGATTAAGACATGCTAGTGCACTACATAATTGAAACAGGGGCATGGATGGATAGAGCACAACTATATCTACAAAACATCCTTACTGAACATGCCCAAAAGAAGCATGGATCTCTCTGTATCCACATGGATACATAGCAACAAAATAACAACAGTCACAGACAGCAAAAATCCTTAGTCCCTGAAAACAGAAATATCACGAAGCCTAGTTTGCATGCTTGTTCTAGTCACCACATAGATCACAAAACTACATGGCATATACCTCTGTAAAGATAGCATAGCATAGATCAAAACGCATGTAGAGCTCCTACTCATAAGATGCACACATTAAATGCAACAAAAATAACAAAACACCAAGTCCTCTTAAGTAACAGCAGTAAACATCACATAGCACTCTTGCATCAGAGATTTGGGCATCCAGATGATCTCAAATGAGCATGAAACAATGGAACAAAATGAAGAGCATCTCGAGGCGAACATTTTGATTTATCATGCATGCAAAACGGAGCAGTATGCGATGAGATATGCTGCAATGAACATGAGCACATAATGTGAAATATACGGGACTTGGGGGATTTTCGGGGTCAACCTCACTGGATCCAGATCGGGGCGGCACAGAAGTCGAGGCAGCGGCTCGCCGGAGCTTCGGGCGAGGGAGGAGGAGGAGGCGCCGGGGTTCGGGCGGCGCTCGCCGGCGGGAGGAGGCGGCGAGGACGGCGGCCCAGGCGCGGGCGACGGGGAAGGAGGCGGAGGCACGCGAGCGACGACCGGCGGGCGGCGGCGCGGGGCGCGACGCCGGCGGAGGAGCGGGAGGACGAGGGCGGCGGCGCGGGAGGAGGCTCGGGCGCGGGCGCGGCGGTCGGGCTCGGGGGGGGGGGGGGGGGACGTCCGGCGGCGGCGGACGTGTCCGGTGGCGGCGGAGGCGATTTTGCTAGGGTTTCATCCGGGATTTTGGACGGGGAGGGTGTATTTATAGGTAGAGGGAGCTAGGGAACTCCAAACGGAGTGCGGTTTTCGCCCACACGATCGTGATCGAACGACCGAGAGCATGGAGGTGACTTAGATGGGTTATTGGGATGTTTGGAGGGGGGTTTTGCTGCAACACACAAAAGGACTTTGCGGTTACCCGGTTAACCATTGGAGCATCAAACGACCTCCAAATGGAACGAAACTTGACAAGTGGTCTACCGGTGGTGTACCAAGGCCACTTGGCAAGCCTCGGTCCATTCCGAGAACGTTTAACACCCGCTCACGAAAAGAAACAAGAGGGGTGAGCCGGTGCATGTGGGAGTGCCGGATTGCAAAACGGACAACGGGGAAAATGCTCGGACGCATGAGACGAACACGTATGCAAATGAGATGCACATGATGACATGATATGAGATGCATGACATGAACAAAATTCAAAACGAAAAACAAAACCCGACCACGGAGGGAATATCATAACACATAGTCGAAAATGGCAAGAGTTGGAGTTACAAATATGGGAAGTTACATCCGGGGCATTACACTAAAGCAGTGGGCGCGTGAGGTCACTGCGGCGGAGCCATCGTTCGATTCCCAGAAGCCACTAAAGTGGTCCCGCACACCTATCATTTTTGACACCGGGGATCACCCTGATCGCACAACTGCGGTCGGGTGTTTGCCGCTGTTGGTTTCATCGACAATACGCAACCTCAAGGTGACAAAAGTGCTGGTTCACGGCGGAGCCGGTCTGAATTTGATCTCGCCTGCTGTGATCAAGAGGCTGCAGATTCCCGATGGAGATCTCGAGGAGACGGGCATGTTTCAAGGGGTCAACCCAGGAAGGAGTTAGCCAAAAGGTAAAATCATGCTGCCTGTTACATTCAGGGGCGAGCTGAACTATCGGACGGAGAAGATCGTTTTTTATGTCACCGAGATCCCCTTGCCCTACAATGGGATCCTTGGCCGCCCAGTGTAGGTTCAATATCCAGCGTATCTCGTAGTAGGGGTCCTAAGCTAGGCGTCTTGGAGCGATGGTAACATGGACACGGGGATTTTACCCAGCTTCGGGCTCTCTTGATGAGATAATATCATACATGCTGCTTTTGATTGTTTTCATATGGGTGTAGTACAGAGTACATGTATCTACCACGAGATCATAGTAATGAATGAGATATCTATTGACTAGTCTGGCCTCGGTTTATATAAGACACCGGAGGCCTAGAGTTTAGGAGAGTCCTTGTCTTGGGCGCCAAGTCTTGTGGAGTCTTCCTTGTATGCGGCAGGGGTTGTCCGAACTGGCCCATGAGTATGCGGCCATGGGGTCCTCGGCCCAATCTAACTGATCGGGAGAGGACGTGGTGAGTACCCCCTAGTCCAGGACACCGTCAGTAGCCCCTGAACCAGTCTTCAAGTTGGGGACGCTCCTCGATTCTTCTGAACTGTTCTTCATCTTCGGTCGTCGGTCTTGAAAACTGGTTCAACAAATCTTCCCATCTTCGATCTCGAGGATCGCCAAAGTGCATCCGAAGAGTTTACACGTCGGGTATCCGAGGAGCCCCTTTAAGTTTCCGGCCTTTATCAATGCCTTGTTATTTTCACGCCCACCTCGGGTTTGAAGTTGTCCCTGTGCGGCGGTGTCCTCTTGCATCCGAGCTCCAACGCCGGACTGCATTTGAGGTATCTTTTGCAGCCGAGCACCAAAGCCGGACTGTATCCGAGCTCCAACGCCGGACTGAATCCAAACTCCAACGCCGGAGAGTATCCGAGCTCCAACGCCGGACTATATCTGAGGTGTCATAGATCACCTTGGCTCAAAAAAGTCAAAGGAGTTTAGTCGAGCTTAATGCCAGAAATGCCCTCTACGGAGGCAACCATTGGCGTTCGAGCTTTATGCCGGACTGCTTCCGGGGTGTCTATTGTAGTCGAGCACCAACGCCGGACTGTATCCGAGGTAGTACACCACCTCGTCCACGGGCTGATTTTTATGAATTTAATCTCGAATTGTGCAATGTAATCTCTGCTGAGATGTATAGCCAGTAGCCCTCAAGGTGCGTGTTGGTCTAATATCCGGGATGCACCTGAAGGAAAAAAGCAAACCGCTGACCCTAGTAGCCCCTGAGACTCAGGTCGATTCATAAAATCAGCCTGAGCATGAATTCCTAGCTCGGCAACATATTTAGGAATAGAAATGCGGTGCGCAAAGTCCTCGAGACTCAGGTTGGGTACGGCCGACCAACCTGAGGATAATAATCTCCTCGAAAACTATATTGCACTTTAAATTTTCTGCATTGGATTGTCAATGTAGTAGCCCCCGAGACACTGGTCGGGTGGCAACACCAGATCAGGGGATCGATTTACCCCTTTAATATTTGTAAATAATAAGCACGAAGCCCAGTAGCCCCCGAGCCTTAATGTGGGCACGGGTGGCTGAATTAAGGATCGATATCCAAAGTAAAATCACAAATTATGTGTAATGATTCTATGTATCCAAATACTTTTCATCATCAATGCTCGGATCCGCATTGTACAAAACTTTGTTGACCGACCATCGGCCTCCACCTCCTTGGCCAGTAGTCGAGGAGTGTTTCCCCTACTTTATAAAGACTTTACAAGGGCAAAGATTTATGACAAACAAGGCAATCCGGCCATACGGTTTTATAAACAAAGGTACGCAGAGAGATATGTTGTATTATTGTTTAATGTAAGAAACATCTTCCAAAGAAAATAGTCCCGCTATCGGTTCCTTTCTTTGGGTTGTCATGCCAACCATGATCATGAAACCTCACCTCCGATCAATTTAGGAGAAAAATATTGAGGATTTAGTTCGGGGAAAGTTCCCGAATTCTATGGTATTAATGAACCAAAATTTTCACTTCCGTTGTTGCCGACCAATGTGATCCTTTAAGATTGCTAGCTTTCAGCTTCACCCAGTCTGAGGTACTAACTCGGATGACCCAGTAGTAACAATCACAGAGGTGCTCCCTTTACCGCCTAGCCGAACAATAGGGAACGTAGGGGTAAGCACAGAAGCCAGGCAACCCAGCTTGGCCAAAATCTTAAGTCAAATTGATGCATATTTATGGCTATATAACAATGATTACGGAAGGCGGCCCTTGTATATGAAATACAAATGCCGATGATATGTTTATTTTGACTCCGTTGCGACCGTTTATCAGTTGAAAGTGGCCCATCGTCGGCTTCTACCCCTTTGTAGATACTACACAGGGTGTTTCCGCAATAACAAGACAACCCTTAGCCGATGTCTCGGTGCCCGAAGGCGGTTGTGTTAGCGGAAACGAGGCAATCAGATATGCGGGCTTTATAACTTTCACTTAGTCATAGGAGCTTTAAACTAGGGAAGCTAGCTACGAGCCCCCGGTTAGTGTTCGGCGACAGCCGAGGTCAAGTCGTAAACACTTTGGCCAATGTTATGAATGGCCCGTCATTTAACATAGTCATCGGAGCGCTCACCAGTTTACGCTTATTGTGATAGTCAGTTTTCGGCTTTCTCCACTAAGGTGCTTAACCATGCGAGCTAGAAGCACAATCGCAGTGGTTCTCCTTTTGCACACCTAGCCGAACAAAGCGGAACGTAGGCGGCAAGCGCAGGAGCCGGGCAACCCAACTATTGACTGAAGACACAATTCAAAACCGATGCATATATAGCAATATCCGAGAATGTTTTTGCCGAATCTCTGAAGGTGTCCGGCGTTGCACTGCGAGACTTATGCTGGAAACACGCAAATAGTTTAAAAGTGCCATAGGCTTGGAAAATCAAAAAACTGCAGTAAAAACTTGATGTCCGAACTAGATCAAGTGTTCGGTGCCAATCCAAAAAATTGGTCTTAGAGAAAAAAAAGTGCTTCTGTCATGCTTTAACATGACGCATCCTATCTCAAGACTTCAAGCGGGTCAGCCTTCGGCTTCAACCTCCCTATCCCGAAGGCGGGGTGTTTCTCGTTAGGCCAGTTTAGCGAACTAAAACTCGAGCGACTTGAGAGAGAAATCAGGCTACCCGACTATTGACCACACACTCGCGTCGAAAAAGGAGTGACAGAAAAAGACTTTGCAGCGACTGAGAAGAAAAATTTATTGTAAAACGACTCATGCAAATTTAAGAGCCCCCAAGTGACTTGGGTAAAAGATGTTTATGTATAATGATTGTATGTACCAAAGTACTTATATCATATCTGTGTTCACCTGAACTTTATACGCGTCTTAACCGACCGTCGGCTTCTCCCTCTTTGGTCAAGGGCCGAAAAGTGTTATGTACTCCACCTGTCGAGAATATCGACGGTATTTCCGATAACCAGGCAATCAGGCCATAAGACTATAACAGACAAAGCGCGCTCAGGGAACTTATGCTATATTACTGACGAAGTGTAAGAAGAATCTTTGAAGAAAATAGTACCCCCATCGATACCTTTCTTCGGTGCTCATTGTTACTATGAGACTTGTGCAATAGATTTTTTGTACTCATGAGTTCCGTTGTGTGCCGACCATAATTGAAAACAATAAGAGCGCTAGCTTTCGGCTTCACCCAGTCTGAGGTCCGGCTCGGATGACCCGATCGTGACAATCGCAGTGGTGCTCCCTTTACTCCCTAGCCGAACAATCGGGAACGTAGGGTAAACACAGGAGCGAGGCAACCCAGCTTGCGGAACACTTAAGTCAACATGGTGCATATTGTGGTGTAATACACGAACAAGGAATGAAGCCATACAAGTATAATCATATGCAAGAGGAAAAGCTTCATAAAGGAAGCCCCCAAGTAAACGGGGTATTTGAATTTGTGTGTCACAAACAAAGTTTCGACAAGGAAGTTTTTCACAAGCCACTTTTTTGCCAAAAAGGTATAATGCTTGGTCGAATCGAACAAAATTAAAAACTGGGAGTTTTTGAGCGTCAAAGCGACTTAGCTGGTTAATGTGTTCGGCATTGATGACGCGGTCCGAGCTTGGTGCAGGACAAGGTCTCAGCCCCCAAGCTCGATGTGGCCGAGCGAAGAATTCGGCACTCCGAAGAGGTGAAGCCCTCAGTCTAGCTGAGGTGATGGAGCGACGATGGGGGGTTGCCAACACAGGGCAGCGCTCCAAGGTGACGACACAATTCGGTCGATGGTGGTGGGCGACGAGGACACCACGCCGAGGGGATAGTGCGACCCGATCTAAGTCAATTTCCTGCACAGGTAAAATAGTGCAAACCAAAAAATAATAATGAAAAAAGGGCGCATAATTAAATTATGCGCAAAAAGTTTGGTAAATATGGCCTGAGCGCTGAGGCTAGCTTGATGGCGCGTTGGCATCGTGGCACGGCGATGTCGGTGAAGGTCGGCCTGCCCAGGTGACAGGGAGAGGCTGGCCAGACTGATGCCCGGTACAAGCGACAGTAGAATTCCTCTGGCAAAATGATGCAGCACAGGCCAACAAAAAATATTATGTGTATAATAATGCTAAACGAATAATTTGGAAAAATACGACCTGAACACTAGCAGCGACGACTGTAGCAGACCGAAGCAAACGGACAAACTGATCCGTGCCGAACATGCTGCAAAGCCAATCCTCGATATGCGTAGTAGCACTTTTATTCTGCGTATTTGTCAGAAAAAGTAGAAGACCAGCGGTCGACTACATAGGTATTGAATTAAAAAGGGAAATAAATAAATCTCCTTGTGGGTTGCCGCATAGCTGAATTTATGCTTAGCTACGGGAGCTGCTTCGCGCGGACTATACGCAGACGTGTTCGTCCTCCTCGGCTGTGCAAAGCAAACAACACTAGCCCAAGCAATAATTCGCTCCGCGAGGAAAAATATTATACATTGAACCTGGCACTCGTACGAGGAAGCCGACCGCTAACAATAACGGTGATGTAGCCATTAGTCATCAAATTAAAATCAATATGGACCAGGAGATCTAACATCTCACGTGAGGGCTAGCAAGTAGTAGTAGTAGTATAGTACTACTCCTCACGCTAGGGTCCAGTCAATCCAGTATGTCAATACGCACGGGACAAAACACTAGCTAAAAGATTGTTATTAAACAATAAGTATAAAAAGGAAGGATGGAACCTCCCTCTGTATTGCTGCCGATCTTCCTATCGGCCAGCCCGTCTGTATTACTCCGCGTGGACAGGTCCTCGGCCGCCACAAATCTTCCAACCATGTGCTGCCGTTTTCGTATAGGTTGCACCACCGCCGCTGCCCAGAATTTCTTATTCTCGATCTGGCCACAGACAAAAATTGCACAGACGTGATAGCAACAATTTTGCAAAGGAGATAATTTTTATAGTACAAATCTAACTGAAAAAATATCACCTGATCATCCATCGATCCACGGCGATCACCCAGAAGGCTCTCAATGAAAGCACCAATGTCGGTTCAATATCCGGCGTATCTCGTAGTAGGGGTCCTAAGCTAGGCGTCTTGGAGCGATGGTAACATGGACACTGGGTTTTTACCCAGCTTCGGGCTCTCTTGATGAGATAATACCCTACATGCTGCTTTTGATTGTTTTCATATGGGTGTAGTACAGAGTACATGTATGTACCACGAGATCATACTAATGAATGAGATATCTATTGACTAGCCTGGCCTCGGTTTATATAAGACACCGGAGGCCTAGGATTTAGGAGAGTCCTTGTCTTGGGCGCCAAGTCTTGTGGAGTCTTCCTTGTATGCGGCAGGGGTTGTCCGAACTGGCCCATGAGTATGCGGCCATGGGGTCCTCGGCCCAATCTAACTGATCGGGAGACGACATGGTGAGTACCCCCTAGTCCAGGACACCATCACCCAGCGCTGGCCAAGTTCATGGCGGCGTCACACTACGCCTACAACACGTTGAAGATGCCGGGGCTGCTGACCATCATCACCGTCCCCTCCGACAAGAAAGACATGCTCATCTGTGCCGACCAAACCGAGAGGCAGTTGCAGCAACTGCCGCCAAGGCACTTCCTCCTGCCGCCGAAACCCCGGGAAGGAAGAAAGCCGACAAGATCTCTTCTAGCAAGACCTCTTGCACCCACTCCGGCAAGCGCACCTCTTCGGAGTGTTGCGCTCCCGTTGAGGACGTGCCAGAGAGTTCCACCGGCAAGAGAAAGAAGTCCAAGGCTGCACCATCGAAAACCAAGAAGGTGTCCGTCAAGGAGGACGGCACGGGCGGGGCTTTCACCATAAGCTCCACCCTCGACGGCAAATAGGAAAGCGCGCTCGTTGCCTTACTGTGGGCGAATGTCGATGTGTTTGCATGGCAAGCATCCGACATCCCCGGCGTTCCCAGGGAGGTGATTGAGCACCAGCTTGCTGTCTGTCCTCATGCACGGCCCGTCAAGCAGAAGGTCAGGAAGCAAGCTTTGGAGCGACAAGAGTTCATCATCGAAGAGATCAGGAAGTTGGAGGCGGCCGGCTTGGTCAGAGGAGTGCTCCACCCCACGTGGTTAGCTAACCCAGTGGTAGTGCGTAAGGCAAATGGGAAGTGGAGGCTGTGTATTGACTACACATACATCAATAAGGCCTGTCCAAAGGATCCTTTCCCCTTGCCACGCATTGACCAGATAGTGGACTCCACTGCCGGGTGTGACCTGCTTTCATTCCTCGACGCCTACTCAGGATACCACCAGATCTTCATGATGAAGGAACATGAGGAGAAGACCACGTTCATCACCCCATGTGGTACGTACTGTTTTGTACGGATGCCTTTCGGGTTGAAGAGCGCTGGTTCGACATTTGTCCGAGCAGTCTTAATTGGTTTTGAGCCGCAGCTGCATAGAAATATGGAAGCCTATATGGATGATATAGTAGTCAAAAATAAGGACAGCGCCAAAACGGGTCAAAGACGTCCGTAGGCTCGCCGGCTGTGTTGCCGCCCTGAGTAGGTTCATCTCCAAATCTGCTAAGCACGCCCTCCCCTTTTTCAAAGTTTTGAAAAAGGCGGGTCCAATGAAATGGACCCTGGAGGCAGAGGCAGTGCAGCACGATTTGAAGAGGTACCTCTCCTCTACGCCAATACTAGTCGCGCCTAAACCACAAGAGCCGTTGCTGCTACACCTAGCAGCCACGAATCAAGTGGTTAGTGCCGCGCTAGTGGCACAGAGGGAACTTGAGGAAGAAGCAGCAGTAGCAGCGGAGCCAACGGATGATGGGCCAGGGTCCTCCCTGGCAGGGCCTGACGCCGGCAAGGCGGAACCCCCGGCATGGCCCGGTCCCGACAAGACAGAGTCTGCGTAGATGGGCGAAGTGGAACAGAAGAAGAAGGTGGTGCAACACCCAGTTTATTTTGTCAGTTCCCTCTTGCAGGGGTTAGATCAAGATATTCTGGTATGCAGAAGCTACTTTTCGGCCTCCTTATGGCCTCAAGAAAGCTGAGTCACTATTTCCAAGCGCATGAGATCAACCTTGTCACCCGCCTCCCTTTGCAACATATTTTGCACAACCCAGATGTGACAGGGAGGATTGTGGAGTGGGCATTGGAGCTGTCGAGCTTTGGCCTCAAGTTTGAAAGTACTTCAGCAATCAAGAGCCGAGCCTTGGCAGAATTCATAGCAAAATGGACCGCAACACCCGATAAAGAGATTCAAGAGACCACCCTTCCCGGCAAGGAGACCTGCCGCGATTGGGTTATGTACTTTGATGGTGCTTTCTCACCGCAAGGTGCTAGTGTCGGCGTGCTACTCGTCGCGCCCACCAGAGAGCACCTCATGTACGTAGTCCAGATGCACTTTCCCCGGGAAAAATCAACGAACAATACGGTTGCCGGTCTCAGGATCGCGGCAGACCTCGGAATCAGGAAGCTCATTATCAGAGGTGATTTGCTGCTCGTCGTTAAGCAAGTCAACAAGGATTACCAGAGCCCATTGATGGAGACCTATGTGGATGAAGTGAGGAAGTTGGAAAATTGTTTTGACACACCGCAGGCAGAGCATGTTCCCCGAGCAGAGAACGGCATTGCTAACAACCTGTCAAAGCGCGCTGCCCTGAAGTTGCATGTGAAACCAGGTACCTTTGTGCTTCAATTAACTCAGCCATCCATTGAGCCATTAGCAGGACAGAACAAGTGAAGGAAGGCAGGCCCTGGCAAGTACTTTCCGCTGAGCTCCCGTGAGCCGCCGGCAAGGACGTTGCCGGGTGCCCCAAGCTTGCCGGGGAGCAGCAACCTCCGGCAGGGCCCCAAGCCCTGACCGTAGAGGCAGCCGCCCTTACGGACGAAGACGAGCCTTTAGTCCTTGCGGTCGAGCCCCAGGCACCAGCATGGGCACAACACACCATCTGTTTCCTGCAAACAAGGGAGCTCCCTGAGGAACAGGAAGAGGCGGAGAAAGTAGCCCGTCAGTCCAGCATGTACCAGTTCGTGGACAATGCCCTATACAGAAGGAGACCGAATGGCGTGAAATTGAAGTGCATTCCTCGGGAGGACGGATTGAGGCTGTTGGCAGAGATACATGGAGGCATGTATGGCTCCCACATAGGGTCAAGAGCCCTTGCCGGCAAAGCATTCCTGCAAGGTTTCTTCTGTCCCACCGCCCTAGTCACCAAGTGTGAAGCATGCCAGTTCCATTCAAAGAAGCTTCATCAACCAGCCCAAGCTCTTCAGACAATCCCTCTCTCCTAGCCGTTTTCGGTCTGGGGGCTCGACATACTAGGCCCCTTTCCCCATGCCGTCGGGGGCTTTGAGTACTTGTACGTCGCAATCGAGAAGTTCACAAAGTTGCCGGAAGTAGAGCCAATGAGAAAGCTGACAGCACAGTCAGCCGTCAAGTTCTTCAAGGGGCTAGTCTACCGTTTTGGTGTGCCGAATAGAGTCATCACCGACAACGGCATGCAGTTCATGAGCCGCACCTTCATGCAGTATATCCAAGACCTCGGTGGCAAGGTTTCTTTCGCCTTTGTCGCTCATCCCAGAAGTAACGGCCAGGCTAAGAGGGAAAACGCAGAGGTGTTGCGAGGCCTCAAGACCAGGACTTTTGACAAGCTACACAAGTGCGAAGGAGCTAGATTGATGAGTTGCCAACGGTTCTTTGGTCAATCAGAACAACGCCAGATCAAGCCACTGGCCAGACACCCTTTGCCCTGGTGTACGGGGCAGAAGCAGTTCTCCCCATGGAACTCATATACGGGTCACCTTGAGTGCTCGCTTATGATGAGCTTGAGCAAGAGAAGTTGCGCCAAGATGATGCGATGCTCCTTGAGGAAGATCGTCTTCGGGCTGCTGTGCGAGCTGATCGCTACCAGCAAGCCTTGTGCCGCTATCATAGACTCAAGGTGCATGTCCGAAGCCTTGAGGAAGGCGACCTTGTTCTTCGGCGAGTTCAATCCGCCAAGAATTCCAACAAGTTGACGCCAAAGTGGGAAGGCCCTTATCGGGTAATACGAGTAACCAGGCCCGGTGCAGTCCGCCTGGAGACCGAAGATGGAATTCCAGTGAGCAACTCCTGGAACATCGAACATCTTCTCAAGTTTTACCCATAAGGCGTGGTTGCCGGGCCTCCTGGCAGACCACTTTTTGTACAAGCCTTGCCGGCAAGGCATATAACCCTTTGTACAAAGCCAGGCGTAGACACTGAGCAACAGATAAATAAATTAAGCGCTGGCGCCCTAGATTTAGCATGCATGTTAGGTTGAGTCTCTCTCTTTGTGTTAGGGTTGATAGTGCTTGATGGCAACTAACCCCTAACATAGAGTTCAAATTTGTGTCTTTCTGTCTCTTCCAGTCCATTGTTGGTTCGCAGGTGGCACAGGCACTTCTGCAGAACCGGTTGGAGGGAAGAAGGCGGATCGGCACCCCCGACCCCGGCAAGCCGAGGTTGCCGGGGGCTGCAAACTCAGGTAAGTTTTCTCTCCCCCGCTATGCGCTTTCGTATGAAACTTGAACGTAGGGAACTTCGTTCGTTCCTATGCCACCGTGCTCCCTCCTTCCTATGCCCGAAATCCCTTTTAGGCCGGAATCCGGTTGTAGTTGTGGTGGAAGGGAAACGAGCGAGGAGCCCGATCCTACTTTACCCCTGCTCCCCGCCAAGGGCGTGGGTTTACTCATGGTATAAGGCAGGAGAACGACAAGGTTTGGTGCCGAGCGACATTGTTTATTTAAGATAACAAGGACTCACTCCTTGGTGTGGGCCTCGCTCACGCACAAAAGAACTCGGCAAGCACCCTTTTTCATTATACGTTGATTAAACAAGTACAATTCTACGGAATGAGAACATGAGTAAGGGGTTACAAAGTCTAAATTCGACAAGTACCCGCAGGCTTAAGGTCTAAAAAAAGATAAGATGCCCGTAATCCATTTCTTGTCCCTCTCCTCAGGAAGCGGATCGGGATAGCAGGGGGGCAAAAGGAGCGCCTAGGCGAGCTACGAGCAGCAGAAGACACCAAGAGAACGTCTCGGCGGCCGCCCAGAAGAAGGCTGGTGATGACGGTGCCGGGGAAGAAGCCGAAAGATGAGGCAGCGAGCCGGCAATATGCGACGAAGGCGTCGACGCCATTGTACTCCGACTTGACGGCCCGCCACCCACCTTCTTCGCCTTCTCCAGCCCTCCAGCGCCAGTCGCCAAAAGCGACGGCCCCGAGAAGTTCAAGGAGCTAGCTCGAGGAGCCACCGCCAAGAACTGCCCCCCCGGCAAGTCGTCCTGCCGGGGAGAAGGGGAGGTGCACATGGTGCTGCTGCCGGCTCCACCTAGGGATGGGCGTCCGACGCAGTTGGACCCACCCCTGTCGTCCTCCCGACTGGTCCCCTCCTCGTCGCCGCTCGAGGAAGAGCTCTCGTCGTCGGTCGAGCTCTCCGCGCATCACCCTAGCCTGTGTCCCGAGCGCCCGAAGACCTTGACGGAGAGCAGGTCGCTCTCCACTAATTTGAAGAGGAGAACGTGCCCCTTCATCAAGCAGTGGGCGCGTGCGAAGGTTTTCCAACCCCGACGAAGGAGCATCACATGAGGGACGGGGAACCATGTGTTCACCCACATGTCGCCATTGCAACACCCCTTCATGTGAAGCCTCAACCTCGGTGGCTGGTCGATCTCTAGCACCCTCGCGAACGCCTCGGGAAGGCGAAGGCGGCTACGCAGCGGCTCGCGCAGCTGCATGATGAACTCTAGCACCGTGTCCCCGACATGGCCGCTCGATGAAGCGGGAGGAGACGGTGGCGGAGATGGTGACGGAGATGGCGATGACGCGGGTGTCTCCCTTCTACGCCCGCCTCTGCCTCGACCGCCTCGCCGACCGCGGCCCCGTCCGGCGCCTCCACCTCGAGCGTGACCTTCGTCTTGGACGGCTGGCTCTTCCTTGACTGCCGCGACTCTCTGGCGGGAGGAGGACCTTGTCGCCTCCGCAGAAGAGCGGCCGCGACCACGCCCTCGCACCATGGCGGTGGATGGAGGATGGAGACGAAGGGAAGATGCGAGAAAATGCCTCTCCTCCTCCTCCTAAGACCCCTTTTTATAGCCGAACGGGGAAGGCTAAAGACCGTCTCTACACCTCTGAAGAGCCCATTCAAGTACGGCTCATTAAGTTGGTGACGAGCGAGGTCATCAACCGCCCTCCCTGCCCAATCAAAGGCGCATAAGTATCAGCCATAGCGCGCCTTCCCATATCCCGCGCGTCTGTTACCTACCCCACGCCGTGCATGCGGCATACGTGGCGAAAAGGACGGGCGTGATGGGAAACGTGGAACGGCGGTTCCAAGGCTGGGATAGTAAATGAGCAGCGGTCTCACAGTTTTTCCTCTTTTTTAGGGAAGACGCAAGCCGCCTCTTTACTGTTCACCACGGGATGACGCAAGCATGCTGCGGTCATTCCACGCATGACCCCCACGTCACGCATTCAACGCGGGTCGTGGGCAAGCGCAACTGGCGAAGGACTTACTGCAGTTGAAACTCCACCGTGCGTGCCCACACACCGTTCTGGGCCTGGCCCAATAACTCTCCGCGCTTATATGTGGCCCAGGCCCGGGGGCTCCTGTCGGTGTAGAAAAGTAGGGGGCTTCTGTACACCTTTACTTGTGCGCGGGCAGTCGCAGCCACACTTGCGACCACGCTTGGCAGGGCAGAAGAGGAAGCAAAGACACAACACTACCAGAGCAGCGCCAAGCCAGAGGCACGAGGAGCAAAGGGACAAGGTGGGTTTTCCCCGGCAAGAGCCTTGCCGGGGCAGCCCGCGCAGCCTTGGCAAGAGCCTTGTCGGGGCAACTTGCCCATGCTAGCAAGACCGCCACCCTTGAGCCTGAGAATTCCAACGCCCCCAACAACATTAGGAACCAAGGCTCGGGAGGCGCCTGCATGGTGGCATGCCGATCTTTGTGAAGACCAGAGGCCTGCGAGACTAGATGGGAACCAGAAGACGAAGGCCCCTGGCAAGACCCTTGCCGGGGACGCCCATAAAACCCCGGCAAGAGCCTTGCCGAGGACATCTGCGGGGCCACAGCCAGGCCCACACCTACTGAGGCTCCACCGCCGTTCCAACACAGCAGTCAGCCCGCCAACTAAGCAGGTACCTGCATGGCGGCGTGCGGCTCCTAGGTCAACTCAGCAAGCACATGCGTGGTGGCATGCAGATCTTCGTGAAGGCTCTGCCACCGCACCAGCTAAGTAGCCAGCTAGCCAGTGTGGTGCTGCACGCCTCGTCAGCCTAGACGTGCGTCGAAGCGAGGCGAGGCGGCGACGGATGGGACGAGCTTCTTTGCCGTCCCCGATAAAGCAAGAGGGCACGCCGGCAGCGCAGTTAATGCGTTTGTCCTACGGTTCCTGGAGATAAACTTGTACACTGTACCCACTTTCCACTTCCTGTGTGCCACTGTGGCAACCCCTTTGACTATAAAAGGAGGCCCGAGGCGTACCGAGGAAGGATTCAGACTTCTTGGACCTTGCACGCCTTGTAGCTAGTCCAACAACACCAGATAAACACAACAAAGTAGGATTAGGGTATTACGCATCGCTTGCGGCCTGAACCTGGATAAAATTCCCCCGCGTTGATCTTCTAAACCTGCTCTTTCCACAGCCCCGCGCCCTGTCAACCGTAGTAGGGATTCCCCGTGATCCCATAGGTGTCATTTCCCCGACATCACTGCTGCACAGAAGAATTATGTCCTAGATGCACCGCTAGGTGACAGAACTGTTGCAGGAGCTGATGCAGATGTTATGAACGTTTGACAAGCTCGGTATGATGACTACTTGATAGTTTAGTGTGCCATACTTTACGGCTTAGCACCGGGACTTCAAAAACATTTTGAATGCCATGGAGCATATGAGATGTTCCAAGAACTGAAATCGGTATTTCAGACCCATGCCCGTGTTAAGAGGTGTGAGACCTCTGACAAGTACTTTGCCTACAAGATGGAGCAGAATAGCTCAGCTAGTGAGCATGTGCTCAGAATGTCTGAGTACTAAAATCACTTGAATCAAGTGGGAGTTAATCTTCCAGATAAGATAGTGTCGGTGTCCTGGGAACGGGGGTCCCCAGACTTGCCTGCCTGCGGCCCAAGGCGTGGCGCCACTAGCGGCCCCGTACGGTCCATCTTCACCAGCAAACACTCAAGACCCTCGCGAGGGGCCAAGCCTCGCGAGGCAGACGATGCAAGACCTCCTCGGTGGCAGCCTCACCAGGCTCGCTCATGAGGGGCAGAGAGATCCATGCAAGGGGAACCTCGCGAGGTTCCTATGACGTAAGCCATGACGACCAAGGCCAGGCGGGTGTCAGCGTGCATAGTGTCCTCGTTTCCTCTTTGGTGCTAAAGAGGCAAGCGCGGGCGAGGAGTCCCGAGGCATCAGGCAAAGGTTTCCATATCAGTGCAACGAGACCAAGACCAGCAGGACGGCAGGACGGAGGTCACCGTGGAGCCCAAAACGGCGTCACCACCAGAGCCTTTGGCAGGCGAAGACCAACTTTAGTCAGGATAGCTTGTACTAGTTGTCCCCCTTCAAATTGGCCGTTGTGGCATCCCTTCCCGCTCGATATTTGGGAAGAGGACTAGGGCCTCTATAAATAGGACTAGCCACCATCATAGGAGGCATCTGATCTGACCTTGAACGGATTGAGAGAGCATTTAGACCATCCTCACACTCACTAAGCACAAGAACACCTCTCCTCAGGAGGCTGTTCTTCCCCTGTAACTGTTCATCCATAGGCCAAGAGCCAATAAACCACACCACACTGGAGTAGGGTATTACACCACATCGGTGGCCCGAACCAGTATGAATCTCGTGTCTCTTGTTCTGTGGGTTCGTCGAGCTAGGCTTTGAGATCACGGAGAGGGTGAGGGCGTGATCAGGTAGAGGGGAGATCTTCATGCGCACCCCAGTGTTCGAACCTCAAGGGTTTTGCTGGAACCCAAAATCTGACATTTGGCGCGCCAGATAGGGGTGCGCCAAAGCCTTCCTTACGTCGATCCATGCTCCGCCACCACCGCGCCTCGCCCCCATGGCCGGCGCTGCTCTTCCGGTTGCGATGACTGAACCCCGTGGCGGGGCCAGAGGGCCCGAGCCTTGGTCCCTGCCTTATGGCAGGTGCAGTGGCCACCCAAGTTCAAGCCAAAGATGCCACGGTGCGGCGGGCCCGTTTGCTTTCCTGCTGGCATACGAGGAGGCCGTCCTTAAGGCCGTGTCGGTGTACAAAAGTAGGGGCTTTCCTTTTGACCCCTTTACTTGTGCATGGGAAGTCAGAGCCACGCGCTGTGGCCGCACTTAGCAGGTCAGAGGAGGGAAGCCGGAGAGAAGCCAAAGCACAAGACGACCAAGGCAACGCCAAGGCCAGAAACACGGGAGAGCAAGAGGGCAAGGTAGGCTCCCTCGGCAAGTTCCCTGCCGAGGCAGCCTCCGCAGCCCCGGCAAGAGCCTTGCCTGGGCTACCTGCCCGATGCCAGCCGAGCAGGCCACCCTTGAGCCCATGGGTCCCAACACCACCAACTACATTGGAACCAAGGCTCGGGAGGCGCCTCTGAGGTGGCATGCAGATCTTCATCAAGATCATAAACATGTGAGATCAGATGAGGACCAGAAGACGGCGACCCTCGGCGGGATCCTAGCTGAGGAAACCCACAAGACCCCCGGCAAGCGCCTTACCGGGGACGACTGCGACGCCACGGCAAGACCCTTGCCGGGCCCCCGGCAAGACCCTTGCCGAAGGCATCAGCGGGGCCACTGCCAGGCCCGCGCCAGCCAAAACTCCACCGCCGTCCCCAAGCAGCTGCTAGCTCAACCAGCTGGGCAGGCAACTGCGTGGCGACGAGCGATCTCTACACCGACTCAGCAAGCACCTGCGTGGTGGCGTGCAACCCTTCGTGAAGGCTCCACCACCGCGCCAGCCCAGGAGCCAGCCAACATGGCGCCCCGACGCCTCGTCAGCTCGGACGCGTGTCAAGGCTAGGCGAGGCGGTGACAGCTGGGACGTGCTTCCTTGTCGTCCCCGATAAAGCAAGGGGGACACGTCGGCAGCGCATTAAATGCGTCTGTCCGACGGTCCCAGAGGATATGCTTATCAACTGTAGACCTTTCCACCTCCTGTGTGCCACCGAGGCGACCAGGAGGGGGATTCAGCTCTTTTGGGCAAGTTGCACCCCGTAGCTAGCTCAAGAACGCAAGAGCAGTCAATACACCCACCAAAGCAGGACTAGGGTATTACGCACCTCCGCGGCCCGAACCTGGGTAAATGATCCGTGTGCTTCCTGTCAGACCTGCTCTTTGCACAACCTCGCGCCCGTCGACCGTAGAAGGGATCCCAGTGACCCCATAGGTGTCGTTCCCACCGACATCTTTGGCGCGCCAGGTAGGGGGCGCAGTTGTGAGAATCTGGTCTAGCAGTTAGCCTAGCAGTTCTTCATCGCCATGGCTCCCAAAAAGAAGGCGGCCACGGCGGTCGGGTCGACCGGAGCCGGACGGCCCGTACCGGTGCGGGCGAGCAGCGGGCCAGTTGCGGACAGGAACCGAGGCGCGACCTATGAGCACCAACATCGCTCTGGCAGTCAGAGCCTGGCGAGCGGCGCCGTTCGTGCGTGAGACGACGGGCCGCACGCCGCGAAATCCAGAGACGGAGCTGGGCCCCCCGCAGGCGGCGCAGGGCCCCCGGGGGCGTCGCCGTGCCACCCACGGGTGGCGGGACGACCTCCAAGACGCCCACCCCGGCGCCTATAGCGCTCTTCCCAGGGTGTGCGCGACGAGCAGCGTCACCACACTGGTGACCCTGGACACTGCCGTGGGAAGAGCCCCGTGCATCATCTACGAGACGAAGGAGGCCAGCATGCCCCCCGAAGCACTGGCGAAACTGGCACGCAGCCGCTGGGCCATGATAGAGCTCCTTCTAACGTGGTTAGAAGTCGAAGCGCGCCCACGGTCCACGCAGCTTTCGCCACCACCCACGCCAGCAGAAGCTTTGGCACGCACGCAGCTGCTCCTCGACTTCCCTCCTGCTGCGGAGAAGCTCGACGAGTGGAGAACCACCATCCGGAGCCTCCTCGCCGTCGCCAACAAAGACGAGCCACGGCCGGCGGGGCCCTCAGGCCGGTGCTCCATCGAACCCACGCCAGCGGTGGAGGGGCCGGAGGCGCCGCCGCCACGGAGCACTCCCCTCCTCCACGCCAGCCGCCGCGGGTGTCGGTCCGTCGTGATGACGCTTGTGATAACATTTCCATAGTGTCGTCCGACCCACGGACCCACCGCGACCAACACCAAGTTCTTCGGGAGCGAGCTCATGAAGATGCTCAGACCACCATCAAGTGCCGGCGTGATACATGCCACCAGTCGGATAGGCGCGCGGGGGGGGGGGGGGGGGTGCTATGGACCACCCAGCATCGTGAGGCTCCAGCGGCCTACCTTACGAGGTGGGTTGCCCAGCCTTTACCCGTGAGCTGCGGCAGTTCCAGTGGCCGTCCCACCGCACGTTCAAGCCCGATGTCGGCGAGAAGTACAATGGCAAGACCCACCCGTCGGAGTTCCGCAGCATCTACACCATCGCGATGCAAGCCGCTGGGGCTCGCGACGATAAGGTGCTTGCCAATTACTTCCCGCTGGCCCTGAAACCCAATGTCATGTCTTGGTTGATGCACTTGCCGGCGGATTCCATTTCTTCTTGGTCGGACCTGTGTCATGAGTTCGTTGGTGCCTTCACTGGAGGACACCAAGCTCATGGCCATGCGAGTGATTTGCATATCATTCCCCAGAAGGAAGGTGAAACCTGCGCAAGTACATACAGACGTTCAGCCGAGTGCAATACAACATCCCAGATGTTCACCCTGCCGCTGTGATCAGCGCATTCCATCAGAATGTGCACAACCGCAAGATGCATGAAGAGCTGGCAATGAACAAGTTCAAGGACGTGGCCGAACTTTACGTTCTGGCCGATAGATGTGCTCGGGCAGAAGAGGGGAGGAAGTACCCTGGCGAAGACGCCGACGCGGAAACCGACTCTACCGACGAAGACACTGCCGCCCCGACGAAGAAGGGTCGGCGTCGCAATAGGAAGCACAAGGGCAAGGCCGTGCTTGCCGTCGAGGGATCCGACGACACAGGTGCCACCAAGAAGGCCAAGGTAGACGACCCCGACAAGGAGATTGCCAGTGCGCCGCTTGCCGGGCCTTGGCGGCTGCCGACAAGCCAGGGGGCTCCGACAAGCAGTACTGCAAGATCCACCGCACCAAAGGCCACGACCTCCATAATTGCCGACAAGTCGAGCTGCTTGCTGAAAAGAAAAAAGCCGAGTATGAGAGGCGGGACAAGGAGAAGGGCCAACATGGCGCTGAAGGATCTGGCAAGAAGCGTGGCGGCCAAGGAGGTCGCCGCCGCACGGATAACCAGCAAGAGAGGCCCGCTCGGGCCCGCGATAAGAACCAGGAAGATGATGATCATGACAAGGACGACAAGTCCGGCGAGCATGAGTTCCAGAAGGCTACGGAGGCCATGTGCGTCGATGGTGGCGCCTCGCTGCATACTTCTCACCGCCAGCTAAATAGTGGGCGCGTGAGATCACAGCAGCGGAGCCCTCGTTCGACGCTCAGAAGCCACTGAAGTGGTCCAGCACGCCCCTCATCTTTGACGCCGAGGACCACCCCCACCGCACAACTGCGGTCGTGTGTTTGCCATTGTTGGTCTCACCAATGATACGCAACCTCAAGGTGAACAAGATGCTGGTTGACGGCGGGGCCGGTCTGAACTTGATCTCACCCGTTGTGATCAAAAGGCTGCAAATTCCTGATGGAGACCTCAAGGAAACGGGCACGTTTACCGGGGTCAACCCTGGAAGGAGCCAGCCAAAGGGGAAGGTCACGTTGCATGTGACTTTTGGAGGCGAGTTGAACTACAGGATGGAGAGGATTGTCTTCGATGTAGCCGAGATCCCCTTGCCTTACAACGGGATCCTTGGCCGCCCGTCACTAGCCAAGTTTATGGCGGCGTCGCACTACGCCTACAACACGCTGAAGATGCCTGGGCCGATGACCATCATCACCGTCCCCTCTGACAAGAAGGACGCGCTGATCTGCGCTGACCAACTCTACCGAGAAGCAGTTGCAGCAGCTGCCGCTAAGGCACTTGCTCAAGCCGCTGAAGCCCACCTAGGGAAGAAGAAGACCGGCAAGACCTCTCACACCCACTCCGGCAAGTGCACCTCTTCGGAGTGTTATGCTACCGTCGAGGATGTGCCAGAGAGCTCCACCGGCAAGAGCAAGAAATCCAGAGCTGCACCACCAGAGACCAAGAGGGTGTCCGCCAAGGAGGATGGCACGGGAGGGGCTTTCACCATAAGCTCCACCCTTGACAGCAAATAGGAAAGCGCGCTCGTCACTTTCCTGTGGGTTAATGTCGATGTGTTTGCATGGCAAGCATCCGACATCCCCGGCGTTCCCAGGGAAGTGATTGAGCACCATCTTGCTGTCTGTCCCCATGTGCGACCCGTCAAGCAGAAGGTCAGGAAGCAAGCTTTGGAACGGCAGGAATTCATCACAGAGGAGATCAGGAAGTTGGAAGCGGCGGGCTTGGTGAGAGGAGTGCTCCATCCGACGTGGCTGGCCAATCCGGTGGTGGTGCGCAAGGCGAATGAGAAGTGGAGGCTGTGTATTGATTACACATATATCAATAAGGCTTGTCCTAAGGACCCCTTCCCATTGTCGCGCATTGACCAGATTGTTGACTCCATGGCCGGGTGCGATCTGTTATCATTCCTCGATGCCTACTCGGGCTACCACCAGATCTTCATGACAAAGGAAGACGAAGAGAAGATAGCATTCATCACCCCATGTGGTACGTATTGCTTTTATGGATGCCTTTCGGGTTGAAGAGTGCTGGCTCGACATTCGCAAGGGCGGTCCAAATTGGTTTTGAGCCCCAGCTACAGAGAAATATGGAAGCTTATATGGATGACATAGTGGTCAAAACCAAGGACAAGGCAACCCTTGTACAAGATTTAGAAGAGACGTTTGCCAACCTATGCAAGATCAACCTCAGGTTGAACCCTGAGAAGTGTGTCTTCAGCGTTCCGTCCGGCAAACTTCTTGGGTTCTTTGTGTCGCAGCGTGGGATCGAGGCAAACCCAGACAAGATCAAGGCTATTGAGCAGATTGAGGCACCCAAGCGGATCAAGGATGTGCGTCGGCTCACTGGTTGCGTTTCCGCCATGAGCATATTCATCTCCAAGTCCGCTGAGCGTGCCCTTCCCTTTTTCAAAATCTTGAAGAAGGCGGGCCCAATGGAGTGGACCCAGAGGCCGAGGCAGCGTTGCAGGATCTGAAGAAATACCTTTCCTCTACACCAATACTGGTTGCGCCTAAACCACAAGTGCCATTGCTGATGTATCTGGCGGGGACGAATCGAGTGGTCAGTGTCGCGCTAGTGGCGCAGAGGGAGGTCGCTGAAGAGGCAGTGGCGACGGCGGGACTGGCGGATGGCAAGCCAGAGATTCCCCTGGCAGGGCCCGATGCCAGCAAGGCAAGGCCCCCGGCAGAGTCTAACGCCATCAGGATAGGGCCCATGCAATAAAGAGAGGTGGTGCAGAAGAAGAAGATGATGCAGCACCCGGTTCACTTTGTTAGCTCCCTCCTACGGGGGGCTAGGTCAAGGTACTCTGGCGTGCAGAAATTGCTCTTCGGCCTCCTTATGGCCTCGAGGAAGCTGCGTCACTACTTCCAAGCACACGAAATCACCGTCGTCACCCGCCTCCCGTTACAACGGATACTGCACAACCCAAACGCGACAGGAATGATTGTGGAGTGGGCCTTGGAGCTTTCAAGCTTTGGTCTGAAGTTTGAAAGTACTTCGACAATCCAGAGCAGAGTCTTGGCGGAGTTCATTGCAGAATGGACCTCAACGCGTGACGAGGAAATACAGGAGACCACTCTCCCCGGCAAGGAAGCAAGTCACAACTAGATCATGTACTCTGACGGGGCTTTCTCGCTGCAAGGCGCCGGTGCTGGTGTGCTGCTCGTCGCACCCACCGGAGAGCACCTCAAGTATGTAATCCAGATGCACTTTCCTAGGGAGATGTCCACAAACAACACTGCTGAGTACGAGGGGTTGCTTGCCGGTCTCAGGATCGCGGCAGACCTCGGGGTCAAGAAGCTCATCATCAGAGGTGATTCGCAGCTTGTCGTCAGACAAGTCAACAAAGATTATCAGAGCCCGTTGATGGAGGCCTACGTAGATGAGGTGAGGAAGCTGGAGGAGCGCTTTGACGGTATACAAGCGGAGCACATTCCCCGAGTGGAGAACGACATCGCCGATTACCTGTCAAAGCGCGCTGCATTCAAGCTATCTGTGGAACCAGGTACTTTTTTGCTTTGGTTAACTCAACCATTCGTCGAAACATCAACAGAGCAGAACAAACGGAGGAAATCAGGCACCGGCAAGTACTTTCCCGCTGAGCCCCCGGGGGCCGCCGACAAGGATGTTGCCGTGGATTCTGAGCCTGTCGAGGAGCGACTGATTCCGGCAGGCCGTCAAGCCCTGACCGTAGAGACGTCCGCTCCCATGGCAGAAGAAATGCCTTTGGTCCTTGCCATCGAGCCCCTGGCTCCGGCATGGGCACAGCATACCGTCCGATTCCTCCAAACAGGGGAGCTTCCTGAGGAGCAGGAAGAAGCGGAGAAAGTAGCCCGTCGATCTGCTATGTATCAGTTCGTCGATGACGTCCTGTATAGGAAGAGACCGAACGGTGTGAAATTGAAGTGCATTCCCCGGGAGGAAGGACTGGAGCTGTTGGCAGAGAGACACGGAGGCATATGTGGCTCCCACATAGGGTCAAGGGCCCTTGCCGGCAAGGCGTTCCGGCAGGGTTTCTTCTGGCCCACTGCCCTCCAGGATGCAATGGCACTAGTAACCAAGTGTGAGGCGTGTCAGTTCCATTCGAAGAAGCTTCATCAACCAGCTCAAGCCCTTCAAACAATTCCTCTCTCCTGGCCATTCTCGGTCTGGGGGCTCGACATCCTGGCCCTTTCCTCCGCGCTGTCGGGGGCTTTGAGTACTTGTACGTTGCAATCAACAAGTTCACAAAGTGGCCGGAGGTGGAGGCAGTGAGGAAGGTGACAACACAGTCAGCCGTCAAGTTCTTCAAGGATCTAGTGTGCCGTTTTGGTGTGCCAACCAGAGTCATCACCGACAACGGCACGCAGTTCACCAGCCACATCTTCATGCAATACATCCAAGACCTCGACAGCAGGGTCTGTTTCGCTTCCGTGGCACACCCACGGAGCAACAGCCAGGCGGAGAGGGCAAATGCTGAAGTGTTGCGAGGCCTGAGGACAAAGACTTTTGACAGGCTGCACAAGAGTGGAAGGCGCTGGATTGATGAGTTGTCGGCGGTTCTTTGGTCGATCAGAACGACGCCAAATCGAGCCACCGGCCAGACACCCTTTGCCCTGGTATATGGGGCAGAAGCAGTTCTCCCCACAGAACTCACATACGGGTCACCTCGAGTGCTCGTTATGATGAGCTTGAGCAAGAGCAATTGCGGCAAGATGACGCAACGCTCCTTGAGGGAGATCATCTTCGGGCGACTGTGAGAGCAGCACGCTACCAGCAAGCCTTGCGCCGCTACCATAGCCGCAAGGTTCATGCCCGAAGCTTTGAGGAAGGCGACCTTGTTCTTCGGTGCATTCAGTCGGCCAAGAATTCCAACAAGTTGACGCCAAAGTGGGAAGGCCCTTATCGGGTAATACGAGTCACCAGGCCTGGCGCAGTCCGCTTGGAGACCGAAGATGCTATTCCAGTGAGCAACTCCTGGAACATTGAACATCTTCGTAAGTTTTACCCATAAGGCACGGTTGCGGGGCCCCCCAACAAACCACCTTTTGTACAAGCCTTGCCGGCAAGGCATGTAACCCTCTGTACAAAGCCAGGCGCAGACCCTGAGCATAAATAAACGAAGCGCTGGCGCCCTAAGTTTTAGCATGCATGCTAGGTTAAGTCTCTCCCTCGGTTAGGGTTAATAGTGCTTAGCGGCGACTAACCCCTAGCCTAGAGGTCGAGTATGCGTCTTTCTGTCCTCTTTGGTTCGCAGGGCACGTGGACATTTCTGCTGAGCTGCTTGGGAGAAAGAGGACGAACCGGCACTCTGGCCCCGGCAAGGTAGGACGTTCGGGGGCTGAAGACACAAGGATCTAACCACGGCAAGCCAAAGTTGCCGGGGGCAGCGGATTCAGATAAGTCCTTCATCCCCTGTTGTGCATTTCCGTATGGAACTGGGACAAATGAAACCTCGTTTTGCTTCGAGGCCACCGTGCTCCCCCTTCTTCTTGTACCCAAGTCCGTGGGACAGAACCGGGTCGTAGACGCGGTGGCAAGGAAATAAACGAGGAGCCCAACCCTACTTCGCCCTGCCTCCGCCAAAACCGTGAGAATGGACGACTGAAGCCACGGGACGGCAAGGACCTTTGCTGGGCGACAATGTTTATCTTAAAAATAAAAAGGATTCGCTCCTTGGCCTGGGCCTCGCTCACGCACAAAGAACCCGGCAAGCACCCTTTTTCATTAAAAACATCCCATACAGGTACAATTCATACGGAATTAAAAACATGAGCAAGGGGATTACAAGTCTTAAAATTAACAAGTGCCCGCAGGCTTACAAACTAAAAAGAGATAAGGTGACCGTAATCTCTTTCTTGTCCCTCTCCACAGAAGGTGGAACAAGATAGCAGGAGGGCAAAAGGAGCGCCTAGGCAAGGTACGAGGAGCAGAAGGCACCAAGAGAACATCTTGGTGCCGGGAAAGGAGCTGGAAGACGAAGCAGCGGGCCGGCAATACGCGACGAAGGCGTCGGTGCCCGTGTACTCCGACTTGACGGCCGCCACCCGCCTTCTTCGCCTTGTTCGGCCCTCCTACGCCAGCCGCCCAAGGAGACGACGGGGAGTGCCCCGATGGAGAGCTTGACGAGGAAGGCCCTCAGCAGGGCGTGTGGCCGAGGGAAGGGCGACGCGGTCAGTCGGATTCGGAGTCGGCATCCCGCCGCTGAACTCCCTCGTTGCCGCTGTCGCTGTCCTCCTCCTCACTCCCGCTTGAGGAGGAATCTTCATCGTCGGAGGAGCTCTCCACGCAGCACTTTAGGCGAGTTCCAAGATCTTCGAAGACCTTGACGGAGAGCAGGCCGCCCTCCATTAACTTGAAGTAGAGGACGAGCCCCGCCGTCAAGCTATGGATGCGAGCAAATGTCTTCCATCCACGACGGAGGTACATAACATGAGGAGCGAGGAAGTCGACGTCGACCCGCGTGCCGCCGTTCCCGCAGCCCCTCATGTGCAATCTGGGGGTCTGGGGCAGATCGAGCTCCATTTCCCGAGCAAATGGGGTAGGAAGACGGAGACGACGACGCGGTGGCCGGCGCAGCCTGATGATGAACTCCCGAGGCTGGTCCCCGACGTGGCCCTCCATCACGGGCGGCATCGCTGGCGGAGGCACGGCCATCGCGCCGCCTCGTCCCCCTCTCCCTCGACCACCGCGGTGACCTCGGCCTCGCCCCCTCCCCCTTCCTCTCGTGGCCGACTCCGCCGCCACGAGCTCGTGGGAAGGAGGAACGCGCTGTCGAGCAGCGACCCTCGCCCCCACCGTTGAAGGGCCTGCGCCCCCTCTCGCCATGACGGGTGGAACGAAGGAGCGGAATGGAAGAAGATGGATGCTGGGAGAACGTGGGATGACATCCAATCCCCTCCTTATAAACGGGCGGGGTCGAGGCTCGGCCGCCCCACTCGACCAATCTAGCCATCGGAGGCGCGGGGAATCAGGACCGACCCGCTGCCCCAATCAGCGACGGCCCGGTTTCTCGCCTCCACCGCCTGCCACCTGCATGGGGGACGCGTGGCGAGCAAGCAGAATCGAGGGGACGGGTGAGGTGACCGTTCCCCACCCCGTGATCGTGGGGCATGGGTGCCTTGAAGACCATGACCCGAGTCCACTCAGTAAATAAGCCGCGCCTCTGCGCCTCCCTCTTTTTCTTATGGGGAAGGCGCGGGCCGCCACTTTACTACGATGTGACGCATGCATGCAAGAACCGCCCCACGCATGACCCCCACGTCACACATGACCCTCCACGTCACGTGTTCAATGCGGGTCATGGGGAAGCGCAGCGGACGAAACAGTTACCACGGTAAAAATCCGCCCACCTGCCCGCGCGCCGTTCTGGGCCTGGCCCAACAACGCGTCGTGCTTATGTGTGGCCCAGACCGGGGGGCTCCTGTCGGTGTACAAAAGTAGGGGCTCTCCTTTTGACCCCTTTACTTGTGCACGGGCAGTCAGAGCCACGCGCCGCGGCCACACTTACAGGGCAGAGGAGGGAAGCCGGAGAGAAGCCAAAGCACAAGACGACCAAGGCAACGCCAAGGCCAGAAACACGGGAGAGCAAGAGGGCAACGTAGGCTCCCTTAGCAAGATCCTTGCCGAGGCAGCCTCCGTAGCCCCGGCAAGAGCCTTGCCGGGGCTACCTGCGCGATGCCAGCCGAGCAGGCCACCCTTGAGCCCATGGGTCCCAACACCACCAACTACATTGGAACCAAGGCTCGGGAGGCGCCTCTGAGGTGGCATGCAGATCTTCGTCAAGATCATAAACATGTGAGATCATATTAGGACCAGAAGACGGCGACCCTCGGCTAGATCCTAGCCGAGGAAACCCACAAGACCCCCGGCAAGCGCCTTGCCGGGGACTACTGCGACGCCACGGCAAGACCCTTGCCGAGCCCCCGGCAAGACCCTTGCCGAAGGCATCAGCGAGGCCACTGCCAGGCCCACGCCAGCCAAAACTCCACCGCCGTCCCCAAGCAGCTGCTAGCTCAACTAGCTGGGCAGGCAACTGCGTGGCGACGGGTGATCTCTACACCGACTCAGCAAGCACCTGCGTGGTGGCGTGCAACCCTTCGTGAAGGCTCCACCACCGCGCCAGCCCAGCAGCCAGCGAACGTGGCGCCCCGACGCCTTGTCAGCTCGGACGCGTGTCAAGGCCAGGCGAGGCGGCGATAGCTGGGACGTGCTTCCTTGCCGTCCCAGATAAAGCAAGGGGGACACATCGGGAGCGCATTAAATGCGTTTGTCCGACGGCCCCAGAGGATAGGCTTATCAACTGTCGACCTTTCCACCTCCCGTGTGCCACTGTGGCAACCCCCTTTTGCTTATGAAAGGAGCCCCGAGGCGACCAGGAGGGGGATTCGGCTCTTTTGGGCAAGTTGCACCCCGTAGCTAGCTCAAGAACGCAAGAACAGTCAATACATCCATCAAAGCAGGACTAGGGTATTACGCACCTCCGCGGCCCGAACCTGGGTAAACGATCCGTGTGCTTTCTGTCAGACCTGCTCTTTGCACAACCTCGCGCCCGCCGACCGTAGAAGGGATCCCAGTGACCCAAGGTGTCGTTCCCACCGACAATCTGGCTCAGTTTATGGCGGCGACCCATCCGGACTACAACCTCATGAAGATGCCCGGGAGCAAGGACGTCCTCACCGTAGTTGGAGATACCAAGGAGGCTCTGGTGGCGCTCACGCTTGCCCTCAAGACCGCCGCAACGGCACGACCGGCCGACGCGGACACCTTCGGAGTTAAGGAGGCTGCACTGAGGGAGTCCTGGACTAAGGGGTCCTCGGGCGTCTGGCCTATTATCAATGGGCCGGACTGATGGGTTGTGAAGACACGAAGGCCGAAGACTGTACCCGTGTCTGGATAAGACTCTCCTTAGCGTGGAAGGCAAACTTGGCGATCAACTATGAAGATTCCTTCCTATGTAACCGACTCTATGTAACCCTAGATTCCCCCCCGGTGTCTATATAAACCGGAGGGTTTAGTCCGGAAAGGATATACTCATTACCATAGTCATATAGGCTAGGATTCTAGGGTTTAGCCATTACGATCTCATGGTAGATCAACTCTTGTAATACTCATATTCATCAAGATTAATCAAGCAGGAAGTAGCGTATTACCTCCATAGAGAGGGACCGAACCTGGGTAAACATCGTGTCCCCTGTCCCCTGTCTCCTGTAACCATCGACCTTAGATGCACAGTTCGGGACACCCTACCTGAGATCCGCCGGTTTTGACACCGACATTGGTGCTTTCATTGAGAGTTCCACTGTGCCGTCGACAAAAGGTTCGATGGCCCCTTCGATCGTCAATAGTGACGCTGTCCAAGGAGAAACCTTCCTCCCCGTACAGATTTTCGTATTCGGCGGCTTCGTATTGCGGGCCAACTCGCTTGGCCATCTGGAGCAGATCGATAGCTACGCCCCTGGCCACCAGGTCAGATTTGGAAGCTTGAACTACGTCGCGGATATCTGTGGAAACTTTATCTTCAATGGATTTGAGACCACGGTGATCGCTCCCCCTCGCTCCGATGAACATGACTTAAATCTATCATCGGACCATATTCAGGAGATGGTTCCTGTAACTGCTACGGCCTTAGATCTGGAGCAGATCGTGCCATCTGAAGCCACAGAATCTGCGGCGTTGGAACCGCAGACAGACTCAACACCTTGCAATATCTACGTCAACGGAATTCTGGACTCGTTTCCGGCTATAAGTTCCGAACCACGCACACCTGCGGATGCCGAGCTGGATCGGTTATCGATCTTCGAGTTCAGCGCCGCAGATATCTTCCAACACTCGCCCTTGGGCGATGTGCTAAATTCATTAAAGAGCCTGTCCTTGGTGGGGGACTCACAGCCGAACTATGTCCGGTTCGAACTGGAGGCTGATGATGGAGAATTTCGCTTCCCACCCGCCACCCACTTCATAGCCACTGTCGAGGACTTAACTGACATGCTTGATTATGGCTCCGAAGACATCGACGGTATAGACGACGATGCCGACAAGGAGCAAGGCCAAGACCCGCCATTCACTGGACGTGGGACGGCCACCTCTTCATACGACGTGTACATGGTTGATACACCTAAAAAAAGCTAGCGATGATGACAAAGAAGAACCAGTTGAGAATAAACCTCCTGAGACACAGTCCAAGCGCAGGCGCCCTAAACGCCACTCTAAGTCATGTCGCTTAAAAGACAGCAACGCTGGCACCAGAGAAAATAGTACTCCAGACGATGTCAAAAACAATGAATACCCTGTTGGAGCAAGATCCAAACAGGAGGAACAAGAAAACGGGCAAGCCAGCCCCGATGAACAGGCCCTGCCCAGTGACAATTCGGAGGACGACAACTAACTTCCGCTCTCCGAAGATGAGGTAAGCCTCGGCGACGAAGACTTCATCGTACCCGAAGAACCCCTCGAGCAGGAGCGCTTCAAGGCAGGCTAATAGCTACTTCAAGGAGCCTGAAAAAGAAGCAGCAGCATCTTCAAGATGACCAAGACCTACTCAACGATAGATGGACCGAAGTCCTGGCCGCCGAAGAATACAGCCTTAGTGGCCCAGCCAAAAGCTACCCGAAGCATAGACTGCTACCTCAGTTCGATGATGAGGCGTTGGGGCCCATACCATCATCACACAATTTGGCAGGTCATCGACAACTCGGTCCGGATAAAGAGGGAACTCAAGCCGAACACCAGACCGCCCCACCTCGCCATAAAGGCAAGAATAACACAGCCCGTGGCTGTACAGACGACCTTCGACGGGACTTGGACAGTAGAGCAAGACACGCAATATCGATCTACGGATCGCGAGGGCATGCCCGGACACGCGACGATGGCTACCTATCCGGACGTGAAAAACCTAGCCACGCCCGAGCCGAAAACCGCAAATGGACTCCTTCGGAGTTACGTCGCAGTGTGGCCCAACATAGAGGTGCCGCACACCCTCTTTGCTTCATTGATGAAGTAATGGATCATGAATTCCCCGAAGGATTCAAACCCGTCAATATTGAATCATACGACGAAACAACCGATCCCGCGGTATGGATAGAAGATTTTATCCTCCACATCCATATGGCCCGTGGAGACGACCTCCACGCCATTAAACACCTCCCACTAAAGCTAAAAGGGCCTGCTCGGCACTGGTTAAACAACCTGCCTGAAAATTCCATAGGCAGCTGGGAGGACTTGGAAGAAGCCTTCCTTGACAACTTCCAAGGAACATATGTCCGGCCACCGGATGCCGATGACCTAAGTCACATTGTCCAGCAGCCCGGAGAATCAGCCAGGAAGCTCTGGACTCGGTTCTTAGTCAAAAAGAACCAAATCGTCGACTGTCCGGACGCGGAAGCCCTTGCAGCCTTCAGACACAGCGTTCGAGATGAATGGCTTGCACGCCACCTCGGTCAAGAAGGACCTAAATCCATGACAGCCCTCACTGCTCTAATGACCCGCTTTTGCACGGGAGAAGACAGCCGGCTCGCTCGTAGAAGCAATAGCGCCAGCGACCCGGGCAATTCCGAAATCCGAGACGACAATGGCAAGCCACGACGAAGCAACTACAACAGCCGCAATGATAATGAAAGATCACGCGACATAGCGGTCAATGCCGGATTCAGCAATCCCAAGCCCGGTCAACGGAACAAGCCATTCAAGGCAAACCGAGACGAACCATCCAACCTAGACAGGATATTGGACCAACCCTGCCAGATTCACGGCCATCCCGATAAACCAGCTAATCATACCAACAGAAACTGCTGGGTCTTTAAGCAGGCCGGCAAGATCAATGCCGAACACAAGGGAAGGAGGCCGCCAGGTGACAGGAACGACGGAGAGGTTCACTAACAACATATCGGGGGTCAGAAGCAATTGCCACCCGAGGATAGACTACTCCCAGAACAGAAATAGTAGTCCGGCTTCCGCCGCCCACCTCGTATACCTTCAAAATTTGTATCATGGGCATTGGCGGAAGCACATTAGAGACAAACCTGCAAGCATTACCGTAACACCTTTTACTATTTTCTTTCTATTTTCTCCTGCACTATCACTTAAAAACAGCTGACGAACAGGACAAACATCTAAAACTGACTCTATCGGAGTTCGGATCCGTAAACTCACCTAAGGGGCTTCTTCCACCAAGGATTCCCCTCGCTAAGGACAGGCAGCGCAGACGTGCGACAGGAGGTCCAAAATAACTTTTTGTAGACCGCACTCTTTATTTCGAGCCTGTACTATGCCTCTTCCTCCGCCCCCGACCCCGAGCATGTCAAATGGTCGGGGTTGTGGTCTTTATATATATATAAATTAATCATTGGCATATCACTCAGGTCCCAGTAAATAGTACCCGAATTAATCATCCGTGTTGTTTCGCCAATGAATATGGCTCCCATGGTTGTTTCACAGATATACCTTGGCATAACCTGCCATGGGCTCGGTATGGGAACAAATGAGTTGCCAACAAAAGTGCGAACAGCTCTATAGCGTACTTGGCGTCGCAAGTTTGGCCTTATATGCATCAGCTCCGAATCATTGTCTTGGGTCAATAGTTGGGTTGCCCGGCTCCTGTGCATGCTACCCTACGTTCCGCTCCATCAGCTAGTGTAGTAAAGGGAGAACTACTGCGATTGTGCTTCCGGTTCATCCGGTCAAGTGCCTCAGTAGAGAAAGCCGAAAACTGACTGTCATGATGCAGCGAGAGCTGGTCAACCACTTGACGACTTATTGGAATCTTTAACGATTCTCCGTGTCACACGAGGGATCTTTTTCAGATCAGAAATGTAAAGCATCGTATTATAATACGCCGCATACATACCAGGGGTTATGTCGTAGTCCCACCATAAAATTCCTATGGCTAAGTGAAAGTGTTAACGCCCTATAGTCCGATTGCCTGGTTCGCCGCATTATCACCTCCTTCATGGACCAAGACGTTGGATAAAGAGTGATTAAATGCTTTTTTGAACACCCCCGTATTTCCAACAAGGGGGCTGAAGCCGACGACTGGAAAACTTTCAGATTATATTACAACGGCCGCAGAGGAGGAATACAAGCTTCAGAGCAAAACATAAAAATAGATTAACTATAAAATTGTCTTTTACAATTATCATACACCTCACTCGAACATTATGTCTTTCGAGCACTGACCCTCTATCAAGCGGGTGGCCTCTAGGACGTCTTCAAAATAATGCTCCAGTTCAGGATGGTCCTTGCCCTTGGGTGGACTCTTCGCCGCAACATCGATGGCCTTCATCTTCCCCCAGAATGTCTTGACTCGGGCAAAAGCCATCCGTGCACCCTCAATGCACGCTGACCGCTTCACAGCGAGGATACATGGCACCGCGTCAACAAGCCTTTGCACCAAACCGAAGTAGCTATCCGGAACAGGCTCAGTTGGCCACAACCGGATTATGACGTTCTTCATGGCAGCACCGGATATCCTATGAAGCTCGGCCCGTTGGGACATCTGTTCATTCAACAACAGAGGGCGCTTTGATGCGCCAAACTGTGACCAGAAAAACTTCTCCGTTGCATACCCATCTCGCGCTTGGTAATACTGTGCCGCATCGGAAGAACTCTTCGGCAAGTCTAAAAACTCGTCCGGAGAAATCCACACTCGGTTAAGCTGAGCATAGTTCGGATCGCCGAACTTAGTTTGTAGCAAAAAGTGCTTACCAGCCGCAATCTCCCCAGCTTGCCGGATCTCCTCATGGGCTGCTCTTGATTTCGACCGCGCTTCTCTCGCCTCTTGTAAGGCCTTGTCCAGTTCAGCCATTTTGGCTTCATTCTCCTTCTCCAGAAAGTCACAGCGGCTAGTAGCATTTTTCAGTTCGAGCGCCATCGTGGATAATTTCTCCTCGTCTTGGCGTCGTGCAGCTTGTTCGGCTTTTAACTCAGCCGATGCCTTTTCGGCAGCAGCATTGCTACACCGGCCTGCTCCTTGGCCCGGGCCAGCTCTGCTAGAAGAACTTCAACAGCGGCAACACCATCTGCAGCCATGGATATTCCAGCATATAAATTTTAGCATCATGCTTATACCACAAAAATGTATGGGGATTGCCCCGAATACATACCTTGCGACTCGTCAAGACGCATATTGATTAATGCAAGATCGTCCCCTGCTACATCAAGCTTCCGCTGCAGCTCGGCAATATCCATAGTCTGGGAAGTAGCCAAGGGGGAAGCAGCCTGTGTTCAAGTTCATCAAGTTAGTCCTTGAATAATTCTTTTCGATCCTCCGTTCGCTTCCCAGTGGAAGCCAACTCGAGTCTCAGGGGCTACTACCTATACACAGGTGCATCTTTGCAAATAAAACATAGCTGAAAACATTATATCACAAACCTCAAAGCCTTTTAGCAGGCTCATGAAGGCTTCATTTAATCCGCACTTCGTGGACAAAATCTTCTCAACCACTATACCCATCAAGGTACGCTGTTCCCCCGAGACAGACGTGTTTCGCAACATGTCCCGCAATATGTCCGGAGCCGCTGGGTCTCCGGAAGCCGCTCTAGGAGCACAGTCATCCTTTGAAGGAATTCGTTCACCTGTCTCCGGAATCATAGTCGGCTGCAAGCCAGATAGTCCGGGGCCTTTATTATTGGCCCCAGAATCCCGGACGGTCGGAGGTCCACCTTCGGATACTGCCTCTTTCATCCCCTACATAGCTTGTTGGGCAAGAAAAACCCTCCGTGATGACACTTCGGAGTCGTCCGCCTTATTGGGCGAGGAGGTCGGGGAAGGCGTCTCGCTTTCCATCATCTCTGGGAGGACACCTCCCGAAGAAGAGGATTGCCCCGAAAAACTCTGTGCTGACCTGTAAAAATGCACGGACACGTTACGTATATCTTTGGTAACGGCAAAGGAGCGGGACGCTATCAAAGCACCCCGGATTCGCTCATGGTCTGGTCGAGGACTTGTCCCCATGTTGGAGCTGTTCAACGGCGTCGCTTTCCAAACCCAAGCCGCTCGACGGTGGCTTCTTGCCCCTCTAGGGATACCGCCCCTCCCAACCTTCGGAGGCGGCCCTTTTCCTCCTGCTCGGAGAAGGGATACTGGCTCCTCTTTCGCCTCTGTCTTCAGGCGAGGAAAGGTGAATTTCTCCGGACTCAGTATCCGACTTACCTCCGGAACAAAGGTCATCCTAGGACTTTTCACTCTCTTCTTTGCCCTCCCTTGCCGGCGCCTGGTATGGTGCCGAGGCCAGCATCCTTGTTAGCACAGAATTAGCTGCGTCTTCGGGATGGGGAGCCGGACACCTAATCTGTTCCACTTTCTTTATCCAGCCCTGAAAAAGGATGGTTCGGTCAGTGTCTTACCACTTGGTATCTGATTATAAGGTGTTCGGCGAACGGGCACTTACCGGGGTGTCCGGATGGTTACAGTCTAGGCCGATATCTTCGGAGGTGTCCGACCATTGATTTTGTTTCCCGAAAAATAATCTGCACATTCCTTCGTGCGTAGTGCCGAAGAAGTGCTGAAGAGTCTGCGGCCCTTCTGGATTAAACTCCCACAGGCGGAGAGGTTGTCGCTGGCACGGCAGGGTCCGACGGACTAGCATTACTTGAACAACGTTGACGATATTGATGTCCCTCTCAATGAGGCTTCGGATGCGACTTTGCAGAGCCCGCACCTCGTCCGTTGATCCCCAGTCCAACCCCTTATTAATCCATGATGCAAGCTGAATTGGGGGCCTGGATCGAAATGCGGGCGTAGCTGCCCACTTGGAGCCACGGGGCTCGGTGATATAGAACCACCCCTGCTGCCATAAGTCGGAAGATTTGGCAAAGGATCCTTTCAGCCAAACAGCGCTAGCAAGCTTGCTCACCGTGGCACCACCGCACTCTGCCTGCTCCCCCTCTATCACTTGCGGCTTCACATCGAAGGTCTTGAGCCACAAGCCGAAGTGCGGAGGAGTTCGGAGGAAGGCTTTGCACGTGACGATAAACGCCGAGATAAGAAGAATAGAGTCCGGGGTCAAATCATGAAAATCTAGCCCGTAATAGAACATGAGCCCTCGGACGAAGGGGTTAAGTGCAAACCCTAACCCGCGGAGGAAGTGGGACACAAACACGACCCTCTCGCCAGATCTGGGGGTGGGAATAGCCTGCCCCTCGACAGGAAGCCGATGAAGGATTTCTGCGGTCAGAACCTCGCCTCCCGAAGCTTTGCAATATCTCCCTCCGTGATAGAGGAAGCCGCCCACCAGCCTTGACGGCTAGATCTGGACATGATCGGAGATTGTGGCGATTGAAACCCGGGTGTTGGAACTCAGGGTAGCAAGGGTTGAGGAAGAAGCAAGCGTGTAAGGAAAAAGACGGGTCTGTGCCCCTATATAAAGACCGCGAATATCCAGCGTATCCTCCTGGGCCTCAAAACTTGCCTATTCCCAAGGAGTTGTACCCAAGTGACAGTTGGGTTACCCACGTCCGGGTTAATAAGAATCCCTTAAAAAAAGGGGAGGAGACACGGTCTCCTCTTGGATAAGACGATTCCAATAAAACCACGTCTTGAGACGTGGGACGACGGGCTAGCCAACAGTTCGAAAATAACGACCGAGCAGGCGTGATGTCATATTACCCAAAAAGTTGTCAGCAGATTGGGTTCGTGAAATATTATATCCTCTGCAGTTGTGTTTACAAGTCCGGATACAATCATTACATCTGAAGACTATCTTGGAGTTCGGAAAGGGGAACCCGCCTTGCAATGTCGAAGATAATCTGCGCGCCGGACTCCTCGTCATTGAAGCCAGGTTCAGGTGCTACTAAGGGAGTCCTAGACTAAGGGTTCCTCGAGCGTCTGGCCTATTATCAACGGGCCGGACTGATGGCTGTGAAGACACGAAGGCCGAAGAGAGTACACGTGTCCGGATAGGACTCTCCTTGGCGTGGAAGGCAAGCTTGGCGATCAACTATGAAGATTCCTTCCTATGTAACCCTAGATTCCCCCCAGTGTCTATATAAACCGGAGGGCCTAGTCTGGAAAGGATATACTCATTACCATAGTCATATAGGCTAGGCTTCTAGGGTTTAGCCATTACGATCTCGTGGTAGATCAACTCTTGTAATACTCATATTCATCAAGATCAATCAAGCGGGAAGTAGGGTATTACCTCCATAGAGAGGGCCCGAACCTGGGTAAACACCGTGTCCCCTGTCTCCTGTAACCATCGACCTTAGACGCATAGTTCGGGACCCCCTACCCGAGATCCGCCGGTTTTGACACTGACACGCACCAACCATGAAGAAGCAGTTGTTCACTCAAGACCGGGCAGAAACCAAGCAGGTGTCGGTCGAGGAAGATGGGTCCTCGGGAGCCACCTTCACCATAGGTGCCAACCTCGACCCAGATCAAGAGGAGGCATTGGTGAAGTTCTTGCGCGCAAACAAGGAAGTATTCGCCTGGGAGCCCAAATAGCTGGTAGGGGTCCCAAGTGGGGTGATTGAGCATCACTTGAGGGTGTGCCCCAATGTACGCCCTGTGAAGCAGAGGGCGCGACGGCAATCCACGGAGAAGCAGTCCTTCATCGTCCAGGAGACCCGCAAGCTGGAGGCAGCAGGTGTCATTCGCGAGGTCCGGTACCCCGAATGGTTGGCGAACCCCGTCGTTGTGCCCAAGAAAGGAGGGAAGGAGAAAATGTGTGTCGACTTCACCAACCTCAACAAGGCCTGCCCCCAAGATCCGTTCCCGCTCCCACGCATCGACCAGATCGTCGACTCCACCGCCGAGTGCGACCTGCTGTGCTTCCTGGATGCGTTTTCAGGCTATCACCAGATCAACATGGCGGTAGAGGATGTGGAGAAGACGGCCTTCCTGACCCCGTGCGGGGTATACTGCTACACTTGCACGCCGTTCGGGCTGCGCAACGCGGGCGTGACCTTCCAACGGCTGATGCACATCACCCTGGGTCAGTAGCTCGGGAGGAACGCTGAAGCTTAGTCAACGACATTGTGGTGAAGTCTCGGGAGGCGAGAACTTTAATTCAGGACCTGGAGGAGACCTTTGCGAGCCTGCACCGGGTGGACTTGCGGCTCAACCCGGAGAAATGCGTGTTTGGTGTCCCTTCCAGCAAGCTGCTGGGTTTCCTCGTGTCCCACAGAGGGATCGAGGCCAACCCAGAGAAGGTCAAGGCAATCGAAGACATGAGCCCACCACAAACCCTCAAGGAAATGCAGAAGCTTGCCGGTTGCGTGACTTCGTTGGGGCGCTTCATCTCCAAGCTGGGAGAGCGCGCCCTAATATTCTTCAAGCTGATGAAGAAGAAGGGCCCATTCGAGTGGACCCCGGAGGCCGACCAAGCGTTTCAAGACCTCAAGAGATACCTGACCAGCCCTCCAGTGATGGTGGCGCCCCGCCCTCTCGAGCCCCTGGTGCTTTACCTTGCCGCCACCCCTTACTCCGCCAGCGCAGCTCTGGTGGCGGTCCGGGAAGAGCGCCAGGCCAAGGATGCGTCGCACAAAGCCACTCCCTCAGCCGGGACGATGCAGGACCCGAAGGGTACCGCAAGAGCTACAGCCATGCCAGCGGATGACCAGGCTCGACTAGACGGCGCCCTTGGGCCTGCAGAGGCCCCAACGAGCGACCAGGCTTTGGGGGCTCCATCGCCTCAGGAGGTGCCCCAACCTCCGGAAGGCGTAGGCCTCATTGATGCACCCGCCCTCGTCGAGCACCCAGTGTATTTTTTCAGTACGGTATTGCGGGATGCAAGGGCACGGTACCCCATGCCTCAGAAGCTCTTGCTCGCGCTCTTGGTGGCCTCGCACAAGCTGCGGCACTACTTTCAAGGTCACCCCATCAAGGTCGTCTCGTCCTACCCATTGGAGAGGGTACTCAGAAGCCCCAACTCCGCCGGGAGAGTCGTCGAGTGGAATATCGAGCTGCAGGCATTTCAGTTGGAGTTCAGCACAACCAGGGTCATCAAGGGAGCCGCGCTCGCCGATTTCATGGCAGAATGGACGGACGCCCCGGGGCTTGAAGCAGGCGAGGATCGGTCCCTCTCGCCAGGGAGTGAGGTGCCAGACATCTGGGTTATGTATTTCGATGGCGCCTTTGCGCGCCAGGGTGCGGGGGCTGGAGCAGTGCTCATCTCACCCACTCAAGACAAGCTTTACTGCGCCGTGCAGCTCTGCCTCCAACAGGGCGAGAAGGTCTCCAACAACATAGCGGAGTACAAGGGCCTCATAGCTGGCCTTAAGGTTGCGATGGCCCTGGGGTTAAAGCGCCTCACCATCAAGGGCGACTGGCAGCTTCTCGTCAACTTCTCCAACAAGGTATACGAGCCGAGGGACGAGCACATGGAGGCATACCTCACGGAGGTACGCAAGATGGAGAAGCAGTTCTTGGGCCTGGAATTGCAGCACGTGCCCCGTGGCACCAACAAGGAGGCCGGCGACATCACCAAGAGAGCATCCAAGCGGCTACCCCAAGAGCCTGGCGTCTTCGAGGAGCGGCTCTTCAAGCCATCGGCAACACCACCACTTTCAAGGACGGCGGTGCCTCGGGAGAAGCTCCCTCAACCACCTGCCTCGGGAGCCCTGGCCCGCGGCCCGACCTCGGGAGCGTGCCTACTCTTGGCGCTCGAGCCTCAGGAGGGGTGCTGGACCAAGAAGTTCAAGGAATACCTAACGCAAGGGACACTGCCGGAGAAAGAGGAGGACGCGGAGCGTGTGGCCCGACAGGCCACGGCATACTGCATCCAGGACGGTGAGTTATACAGGAAGCGGCCAAATGACGTTGCCCTGCGTTGTATCTCCAGGGAGCAGGGGAAAGAGTTGCTAGCTGATATACACGGTGGGGACTGCGGGCACCACACGTCGTCACGGACCCTCGTCGGCAAGGCGTCCCGCAGCAGATTCTACTGGCCTACGGTGCTCAATGACGCGACTGAGCTGGTGAAGTCCTGTGAGGCCTGCCAATTCCACGCCAAGCAGATCTATCATCCAGCTCAGGGCCACCAGACCATCCCACTCTCGTGGCCATTCGCAGTCTGGGGGCTGGATATCTTGGGCCCGTTCCCTTGAGCGCCCGGGGGCTACCGCTACCTCTACGTCACCATCGACAAGTTCACCAAGTGGGCGGAGGTAGAAGCCGTCCGCACTATCCCGGTCGGCTCGGCTGTCATGTTCATCAAGGGTCTCGTGAGCCGGTTTGGGTTCCCCAACCGCATCATCACCGATAACGGCTCGCAGTTCACTAGCAATCTCTTCAAGACATATTGTGCTAACCTTGGAACGCAGATCTGCTACACTTTGGTGGCGCACCGCCTGAGCAATGGTCAGGCCGAACGCGCCAACGCCGAGGTCCTGAGAGGCCTCAAGACCAGGACCATCAAGAAGAAGCTCGAGGCCTGCGGCAGGGGCTGGCACGAGGAGCTCCCGTCCGTGCTGTGGTCCATCCGCACCACCGCCACCAAGCCAACGGGCGAGACCCCATTCTTCCTCGTCTACGGAGCAGAAGTGGTTCTCCCTCACGAGATCAAGCATCGCTCCGCGCGGGTCCTGGCGTTTGATGAGGCGCAGCAGGACGCCATGCGGGGGATGGACCTCGTGCTGGGGGAGGAACGCTGCCGTGAAGCCATGCTACGGGCGGCAAGATACCAGCAGGCGCTGCGGCGGTATCACTGTCGCAGCGCCGCTCCAGGACGCTCGAGATGGGTGACCTCGTCCTAAGGCGGGTGCTCTCCAGGGAAGGGTTGCATAAGCTTTCACCCATGTGGGAGGGCCCGTTTAGGGTCGCACAGGTCTCCAGGCCTGGCGCCGCGCGCCTGGAGACGCTGGACGGGGTACCCATCCAGAACGCCTGGAACATCCAGCACCTTCGGAATTTCTACCCATGAAGCAAGGCCCGGCGCCTATGAAGCAAGGCCCAGTGCCTGTGAAGGTCTCCGCTCGTGACACTCTCACGTAATAATGAGTGGGGCTGTACACACCCCGGAGTCTCAGGAGTGCCGCCCTCAGGCCTCGGGGGCTCCCTCCCACGTCCTAGTGGTAGCACTTAGCTCCGCGCTGGTGAGTAGACAAGAAGACTAGACTAGGTGCCGGACGCGGCTTTTCATTTGCTTTCCGTAGTTGGCTTGCCCCTCTTTTATGAAGATTTGCTTTCTGGTGTTCCTTCCCGGCTTGGTTCCATCGCCTTTTGCCTCCATTTCTGCCTTCGGTTCCCTGTTTTGACTTGTACTCTCTCCCACATACCTCACGAGGGGGCTGAACAGGTGCCCTCGTGGGCGTTTTTTCTGTTTTTCGTGAGGCACCCTCGTTCGAGCTCGCAAGCTGGCACACCTCTCTCAATCCGTGCCCCTCGGGTACCGCGATATGAAGTGCTGGGTCATGGCCAGTGCCGCCTGCGACTAGGGCTCGGGAGAATAGGAGCCTCCTAACAAATTTATGTAGTTCCTAGATGCCTCCCAAGCCAAGGAGGCCTCGCCAGGTACTGAGAAATGCGGGCCTCATGAGGCGGAAGCTACTTCAAGCGCGTCAAGCTAAGTTATTTCTACGCGCCTATATAAAACATTGATACTGCGATGCGACATAGGAACAATAAACATAGCATAGCAACTTGGAAACCATGGTTCATTGCGCGCCCCTACGGGGCCCCATACTTGTATCTCTCTTAATGCAGGAAGAAAAGAAAGAACGAAACAAAAGCGGCGCGTGGCCTGCAGCAGTTCGCGAGGATGGATCCATGACACTCTCCTGGGCTCAGCCGGACCCCTCCTCGCGCTTCACTGGGGCGCGGTGACAAGACGGCCCGCTGCCGCCCTCGAAGCGGGCGCGGCGGCATGGCGGCTGGTCATAGCCGCCGCTGCTGGAGCTGTCGCCGGAGGAAGAACCGTCGTAGCTGGACGAGCAGCGGCCAGCTGTTGGAACACGTGGTACGCTACGCTAGCGCCAAATAAACTTTTCTACCGCGCACCCAAGATCATGCTGCTGGAAATAGATCATTGGACCAGGTTTACCACTAGACGTGCAGTCACCACAGCGGAAGTAGAGTTGGTGATGCGTGTAGCCGATCTCCCGGGCCGTCTCCTCCTCGCGTTGCCGATCTCCCGCAAACAGCGAAGACCCATGAACGGTGATCTCCCGCGAACGGCACCTCGCGGTTCCCTCGAATGGTTCGTCCAAGCACCGCAGATGCGATGCCTCCAAGGTATCCACACATATGGGGAGCAGCGTCGAGCGGCGGACTGCTAGGTCCGGTCGCGCGGCATGGGCATGGGGAGTGGCGGTGGCTAACCAGGGTTCAATCCCATCAACCCTAAGTGGTGTGCCTACTCCCCTTTATATAGACCTCCGAGGTGGGCTCAACACTTGAGCCCACTAGGAGTCCACATCCATTTTCCACTCAGATCCAATCCGAATGGGTTGCAGCCCCTTAAGTGTGCGACCCTATAGGTTCACGTACACATGGACACAACCAGAGTCGATAGTTGTAGCGGCTCCTAGCAGAACGTGCAAACTCCCATGTGGGCGTAAAGTCGTTTGACGAACCTCAACAATGTGGCATATGCAACATTCCTTTTGCCTCACGATATTTGTTGTCGAGCTCAAGGCGAGTACTTGTCACCCTTGTGTTAGCTCGACCTCTCTTCTCGAAACCATGATACAGATTCCCGAACTGGGTTAACACTTAACCCAAGTCGCATGGCCATGCTTTCCGAATCTGATCACTCGAGAGGGCCCAGAGAATATCTCTCCAAATAGGAGGGGCAAATTCCATCTTGGTCAACCATGTCTCGCGGCATGTCTCACGACTCACCTGAAAGCTACCTTTATAACTACCTAGTTACGGAGTAGCGTTTGATAGACCCTAAGTGAGTCGATCCTCATCCCGAGAACATGCGAGGACCTCAGGTCTAGGACATGGCATAAACATTGCACTTGAGACTAACAGATGACTATATCTTGTTGCGTCTCAAAGTGGGTCTGTCCGGCTCGGTGATCTCCATCCCCGAGCCCATACTATCGGTTTAGCATCTCCATGCACATGACTTGTGAAACATAGTCATCCACCGAGTCGTATACTAGTCAAGGATATGTGTCCGCATAACCTTATCAACTAGGGACCATTAAAACAATCATCATACAATACATAGTTCCACAAACAAGTCACATACTTATTGATACATATCATTGATGATGTTCAAGGACAATACAAAGGACTCATGAATACATATGGAAATATCATCATCACATGATTGCCTCTAGGGCATATCTCCAACAGTCTCCCACTTGCACTAGAGTCAATCATTTAGGCATCGTATGCCCATGGAGCTCATGTGCGCCTCATGCTTCGGACGTGGGAGAGGCTTCATCAATGGATCAGCAAAATTTGCATCCGTGTGTACCTTGCATATGTTTACATCACCTCTTTTGACAATGTCGCGAATAAGGTTAAAACGCCTGAGTATGTGTTGGGTTTTATGATGGTTCCGTGGTTCCTTGACTTGCGCAATGGCACCACTATTATCACAATAGAGGTCCAATGGATTAGATGCGCCCTCAACCACACCAAGATCAGAAATAAAATTCTTCACCCAAACACCTTCTTTTGCAGCTTCAGAAGCCGCAATGTACTCGGCCTCTGTTGTAGAATCAGCTACCGTATCTTGCTTGGAGCTCCTCCAGCTCACTGCTCCTCCGTTCAGAATGAACACAAACCCAAATTGCGATCGACTATCTTCCCTATCTGTTTGGAAACTAGCATCAGTGTAACTATTTACAACGAGCTCATCCTCACCTCCATAAACAAGGAACATATCCTTAGTCCTTCTCACGTACTTAAGGATATTCTTAACCGCTGTCCAGTGACTCTCCCCTGGATCAGCCTGGTATCTGCCACCACGCTAAGAGCAAAACTAACATCGGGACGAGTACATACCATAGCATACATGATGGACCCAACAGCCGAAGCATACGGAATCCCATCCATGCGTCTTCGCTCATCAGGAGTCGTAGGACTCTGAGTCTTGCTAAGACTAATGCCATGTGACATGGGCAAGAAACCTTTCTTGGCATCTTGCATGTTGAACCGCTTCAACACCTTGTCAATATACGCACTCTGGCTTAATCCAATAAGCCTTCTCGATCTATCTCTATAGATCTTGATTCCCAAAATGTAAGCTGCTTCTCCCAAGTCCTTCATAGAAAAACTATTTTTCAGTGAGTCCTTGACAGATGCAAGCATTTGAACATCATTTCCAATCAATAATATGTCATCCACATATAAGATCAGAAATGCAACTGAGCTCCCACTGACCTTCTTGAATACACAATGATCACAGTCATTCTTGATGAAGCCAAACTCTTTGACAGCTTCATTAAAACGAATGTTCCAATTCCGAGATGCTTGCCTTAATCCATAAATGGATCTCTGAAGCTTGCATACCATGCTAGAATTCTTTGGATCGACAAAACCCTCGGGTTGTGTCATATACACATCCTCGGTTAAATTTCCATTAAGGAAAGCCGTTTTGACATCCATCTGCCATATTTCATAGTCGAAATATGCCGCTATAGCAAGAATGATCCGAATTAATTTAGGCATCGCTACCGGTGAGTAAGTCTCATCGTAGTCAACTCCTTGAACTTGTCGATAACCTTTAGCAACAAGTCGAGCCTTATGGACTGTGACATTTCCGTCCATATCAGTTTTCTTCTTAAAGATCCACTTGCACTCAATGGCTCGAATGCCATCTGGCAGATCAACCAAGTTCCAAACTTGATTGTCATCCATGGACTTTAATTCGGATCTCATGGCCTCAAGCCATAACTCGGAATCAGGGCTCTCCATCACTTCCGCATACATAGTAGGCTCGTTGTTCTCCAAGAACAACACATTGCAGTCATGCAAATTGCGTAACCTTTCCGACCTCCGTGGAACCGGTGTCGACTCCACTATGGGTTCCCTGACTAACTCCGGTGTGACAGTATCACCTACCGGAACGTCCCCGTGTGGTTCTCGAATTTCTTCTAGTCGGACCGTCCTCCCACTAGCCTTCCGATTGAGAAACTCTTTCTCAAGGAAAACTCCATGTCGAGCGACAAACACTTTGCCCTCTTCACGGTTGTAGAAGTAATATCCCAAGGTTTCCCTTGGATATCCCAGGAATAAGCACTTGTCCGATTTGGGTGTGAGCTTATCTGAATGGAGTCGCTTGACATATGCTTCACATCCCCAAATTTTCAGAAAAGACAAACTGTGACTCTTCACAGTCCATATCTCATATGGTGTCTTATCTACGGACTTAGATGGTACCCTGTTTAGTGTGAAAGCTGCAGTTTCTAGAGCGTATCCCCAAAATGACAAGGGTAAATCCGACTGACTCATCATCGATCGGACCATGTCCAACAGGGTCCGATTCCTCCATTCTGACACACCATTTCTCTGTGGCGTACCCAGAGGAGTCAGTTGTGGAACTATTCCATGATTTTTCAGATGATCATCAAACTCCTAGCTCATATACTCACCGCCACGATCAGATCGTAGAAGTTTAATTTTCTTGCCGAGTTGATTTTCCACTTCGTTCTGAAACTCCTTGAACTTTTCAAAAGTTTCTGACTTGTGCCTCATCAAGTAGACATATCCATATCTACTCAAGTCGTCGGTGAAAGTCACAAAATATTGGAAACCACCTCTGGCTGCCGTGCTCATTGGTCCACATACATCACTATGTATAAGTTCCAACAACTCGGACGCCCTCTCGCAACTCTTTGCAAAAGGAGTCTTAGTCATCGTATCGAGTAGGCAAGGCTCGCATGTCTCGAATGATTCAAACTCAAACGAAGTTAGAATTCCATCATCATGGAGCTTCTTCATGCGCTTTTGACTAATGTGTCCTAGTCGACAATGCCAGATGTAAGTCGGATTTATCTCAGTAGGCTTATGCCTCTTGACATTTATGTTATAGATGGATTCACCTTCAAGATCTAGGATAAATAACCCATTTACAACGGGTGGAAAGCCATGAAACATATTATTCAAGTAAATAGAACAACCATTGTGCTTAATACTGAATTCATAACCTTGTCTCATCAAACATGAGGCAGAAATAATGTTTCGACTCAAAGCAGGAACATAATAACAATTATCAAGTTCCATTACAAATCCTGAAGGTAAATTAAGTTGCATAGTGCCGACGGCCAATGCAGCAACTCTTGCTTTATTCCCGACGCGAATGTCAACTTCTCCTCTTGCGAAATTCCTAGTTCTGCTTAGCCCCTGCATCGAGTTGCATATGTGAACAACCGATCCAGTATCATATACCCAAGAGCTACTAGAAACATCAGCAAGATAAATGTCTATAACATATACAACAAGTGTACCTGAAGAAGAAGTCATACTTCCAGTCTTCTTGCCCTTCTCGGCAAGCCACTTGCTACAGTTCCTTTTCCAGTGTCCGGGTTCCTTGCAATGAAAGCAAATACTCCCCGAAGCCGTCCCTGACTTAGGCGCAGCGGCTGTAGTTGGAGTTGCCTCCTTCTCTTTGCCCTTTGCCTTAGCCTTTTTCTTGGATCAGCTCTTCTTGAACTTAGCCGAGTTATGCGCCATCAACACTTGACGATGTGTACCTTTCTTGATATCCTGCTCTGCCACTTTGAGCATCCCATGCAACTCAGTGAGCTTCTTTGCCATCTCATGCATATGGTAGTTCGAGATGAACGGCCCATAGTTGTCCGGAAGAGAACCCATAATTGTATCTGTGGATAACTCATCCCCAAGTGGGAAGCCCAGCCTATCCAGAGCTTGCATGTACCCGATCATCTTGATCACATGCGGGCTCAGTGGATCACCCTCTTTCAGCTTACAATCCATCAAGGATCGCCAGACGTTGAACCTTTCGGTCCTAGCCTGCATTTGAAACATGCTCTTAAGGTTCTCGATCATATCGAAAGCCTCAATATTTTCGAAGTGCTACTGCAGATCGGGCTCCATAGAAGCCAGCATGAGACAGCTGATCTCGTTTGATTCATCAACGAGTTTCTGGTAGGCATTTCTGGCTGTGGCATTAGCATTATCGGCAGGTTCCTCTGGAAGCGAATTCTCTAAAACTTGTTCCTTTTTCTCATGCCTAAGAACAATTCTCAGGTTTCTATACCAGGTGGTAAAGTTTGTTCCGTTCAATTTATCTTTTTCCAGGATTGATTTCAACGCAAAAGGGGTAACTTGAGCAGGTGGTGCCATTGATCTACAACAGAAATATGCAAAACACTAAGACATGTATTCATGAAGAGTAATTCATATTAAACATTTTAATAAGATCATTACTCCCACTAAAATCAACATCCCTCGGTTGATACTTAGTGATTCAAGATCCAAGATCAACATGTCAACTAGTGAGCTTTTGCATCACCGCTAGAGGACAAGATCACTCAGTAAGCAACTCTTGCTAATCGTATCTCCATACGACTCTTGTTGTTGGGGACATCTCATGCCTCGCCAACTCCTATGCCTCGTAGCCCAAAACTGTTTTGATAGCCACGACAAGTCAACCAATGCTCCGCGTGTAAGTGTCCGACACAAACCCATCACTTCAAGGAGATCTAGTGGCACCCTAATTTCATAGGCCCGCCACTAAATATACTTGACATGTGAAGGTGCAGCAATTGGGGAGGCATTTATACTTGACATTCTTTGAGGGATCACCCTACTTAAAACATCTACCATGCAAAAGGAAGGGTGCATAAAAGGGATAAACTTTCACGGGCAGTTTATGTATGTGTGATATGGTATAGCCCCTTTTCACAGCGCGTGGTGATCTCCATCTCCACGTGCACAGTCTGCCCATGCATGGTTGTCCTCGTGGTGATATCCATCTCCATGCCATGGTGTCAACCGCCAAGTGTTACATAAGATACTATGCTATTAAAAACTAATAGCTACTGAAAGTAAATTACATTACATGGCTTCTCATGTTGACACGCAGGTCATTAATACAATAATGGGACAACCATATGGCTCCTGTCGGTTGCCGCACTCATGACATGCAGGTCATGAAACAATAATATACAAGCAACATACATGGGCTATACCAAATCACAGCCATTCCCTGCAAAAACGAGTCAGATGTTCTACCGCCGAAGATAAAACCTCCTGAAACTCTATCTTCCAAGCGGATTTTGGCCTAGCCAGAAGCGCTGAAATCCTGTTCTAGGATTTCACCGCTAATCCAACTTTTCGTTAGCTTCAGTTTGACAGGTCGTGGAGCAAAATCGGAGTTCGTATGCAAAAGTTACAGCCGTTTTACCGAGACCGCTCCAACAGATTTCAGTACCGCGGAAATCACATTTCCAAGGTGTTGATCTATGTTCCGATTCGATCAATCTCATTGATCTTCATGTGCTGCATCCGGATTTATGTTCCACTGTCTACCCCGATGGCGGACAACCGACCGGTAGGGGTAAGTCGTGTCACGACCTCTGCATCACGATCACGGAAACAAGATCACGAAACCAACCTTCAACACTGACATGCGCGACCGATCTCATCGACCCGCACCTGAACCGATCTACATATCTCATATGCATATCATCGAATCTATTACCATACAGCAGAGGCTCTGATACCACTGTTGGAACACGCGGTACCCTACGCTAGCGCCAAATAAAATTTTCTACCGCGCACCCAAGATCATGCTGCTGGAAATAGATCACGGGATCGGGTTTACCACTAGACGCGCAGTCACCACAACGGAAGTAGAGTTGGTGATGCGTGTAGAGCCGTCTCCTCCTCGCGTTGCCGATCTCCCACGAACAGCGAAGACCCATGAACGGTGATCTCCCGCGAACGGCACCTCGCGGTTCCCTCGAATGGTTCGTCCAAGCACCGCAGATGCAATGCCTCCAAGGTATCCACACGTACGGGGAGCAGCGTCGAGCGGCGGACTGCTAGGTCCGGTCGCGCGGCATGGGCATGGGGAGTGGCGGTGGCTAACCAGGGTTCAATCCCATCAACCCTAAGTGGTGTGCCTACTCCCCTTTATATAGACCTCCGAGGTGGGCTCAACACTTGAGCCCACTAGGAGTCCACATCCATTTTCCACTCAGATCCAATCCGAATGGGCTGCAGCCCCTTAATTGTGCGACCATATAGGTTCACGTACACATGGACACGACCAGAGTCGATAGTTGGTAGCGGCTCCTAGCAAAACGTGCAAACTCCCATGTGGGCGTAAAGTCGTTTGACGAACCTCAACAATGTGGCATATGCAACATTCCTTTTGCCTCACAATATTTGTTGTCGAGCTCAAGGCGAGTACTTGTCACCCTTGTGTTAGCTCGACCTCTCTTCTCGAAACCATGATACAGATTCCCGAACTGGGTTAACACTTAACCCAAGTCGCATGGCCATGCTTTCCGAATCTGATCACTCGAGAGGGCCCAGAGAATATCTCTCCAAATAGGAGGGGCAAATTCCATCTTGGTCAACCATGTCTCGCGGCATGTCTCACGACTCACCCGAAAGCTACCTTTATAACTACCCAGTTACGGAGTAGCGTTTGATAGACCCTAAGTGAGTCGATCCTCATCCCGAGAACATGCGAGGACCTCAGGTCTAGGACAAGGCATAGACATTGCACTTGATACTAACAGATGACTATATCTCGCTGCGTCTCAAAGTGGGTCTGTCCGGCTCGGTGATCTCCATCCCCGAGCCCATACTATCGGTTTAGCATCTCCATGCACATGACTTGTGAAACATAGTCATCAACCGAGTCGTATACTAGTCAAGGATATGTGTCCGCATAACCTTATCAACTAGGGACCATTAAAACAATCATCATACAATACATAGTTCCACAAACAAGTCACATACTTATTGATACATATCATTGATGATGTTCAAGGACAATACAAAGGACTCATGAATACATATGGAAATATCATCATCACATGATTGCCTCTAGGGCATATCTCAAACACCAGCGCCGAGGGCAAGGCCATCCTCACCCTCGTCACGACCGTCACCAAGGCGGAGCAACTCGCCGCCGTCGTTGTCCTCGGGGCAGCACCCGACGCGCCGACCGTCTTCTCCGAACACCCTCACGTAGAGGGTCACGTTGTCGTCGTATTTGAAGTGGAGGGTGCACCGCCTGCCCAGGCCGCGCGCGCGGGCAAACATCTGCCAGCCGCGGGCCAGGGCTGCGTTGCCCGCGACGGAGGCCTCAACCGTGACCCAGGAAGCTTTGCTGCAGCAACCGTCCGCCTGCAGCCAGAGCCCGCCTAGACCTGTGGCCGGTAGCTCGCCGGCGAAGAAGCGCAGGAGCTGAAGCCAGGTGCCGGCTGGGTTGTCCGACCACACGACGAACTCCGGCAGCAGCTCCTTGGAGTGGAAGCACGGCCGGGGAGGTCGTGCGACCATGGTGCGCCTCCCTTCATCGACGGGGCTGCCACGACATGGGCGACTCCCACCACGCGAAGGGGCGCCGCCGCGGCCGCGGGGAGGCCATGGTGGGGGTCGCGGTGTGATTACGGGGACAGCCGCGCCCACGCTTGGCGGCGGAGAGCCGGGCCCCTCTTGGCGAGCCTTCCCCTTCTCCGCGGCCGAGAACCTCTTCGCAGGCGCCATGGGTGTCGCTACTGGCAACAGAGCAAGGGAGAAGAAGCGAGCGGAGAAGGAAGAGATGAGCGATGGGGGCTTCGCCCCCACCTCATTTATAGCAGGAGCAGGCCAACCGGCGATCCCCACGATCACAGGTAATGATGGTTTTGCCTTGCATGCAGCAGGGACTCGTCAAGTCGGGCAGTTGCTGAGGCAGCATGGGGAAGCGGATACGCCCACGTCCAATCAATTGCCACGCGTCAAGCGGGGCCGAATGCTGTTGGGGCCCGCGGCGCTCCGCACTTGCCCTTTGGCTTCGCCTCGAAGCCAAGTCCGAGCGCGCCTTGGGCCCGGGGGCTACTGTCGGCGTCCTGGGAACAGGGGTCCCCAGACTTGCCTGCCTGCGGTCCACGGCGTGGCTCCACTAGCAGCCCCGTATGGCCCATCTTCACGAGCAAACACTCAAGACCCTTGCGAGGGGCCAAGCCTCGCGAGGCGGATAACGCAAGACCTCCTCGGGGGCAGCCTCACCAAGCTGGCTCGCGAGGGGCGGAGAGATCAAGGCAAGGGGAACCTCGCGAGGTTCCTATGACGTAAGCCATGACGACCAAGGCCAGGCGGCCGCCAGGGCGCAGTGTCCTCATTTCTTCTTTGGTGCTAAAGAGGCAAGCGCAGGCGAGGAGTCCCGAGGCATCAGGCAAAGTTTTCCATATCGGTGCAATGAGACCAAGACCAGCAGGACGGCAGGACGGAGGTCATTGTGGAGCCCAAGATGGCGTCACCACCAGAGCCTTTGGCAGGCGAAGACCACCTTTAGTCAGGATAGCTTGTACTAGTTGTCCCCCTTCAAATTGGACGTTGTGGCATCCCTTCCCGCTCAATATTTGGGAAGAGGACCAGGGCCTCTATAAATAGGACTAGCCACCATCGTAGGAGGCATCTGATCTGACCTTGAATGGATCGAGAGAGCATTTAGGTCATCCTCACACTCTCTAAGTACAAGAACACCTCTCCTCAGGAGGCTGTTCTTCCCCTATAACTGTTCATCCATAGCCCAAGAGGCAATCCACCACACCACACTAGAGTAGGGTATTACACCACATCGGTGGCCCGAACCAGTATAAATCTCATGTCTCTTGTTCTGTGGGTTCGTCGAGCTAGGCTTTGAGATCGCGGAGAGGGTGAGGGCGTGATCAGGTAGAGGGGAGATCTTCGTGCGCACCCTAGTGTTCGAACCTCAAGGGTTTTGCTGGAACCCGAAATCCGACAGATAGTGATTGACAGGGTTCTCTAGTCACTGTCACCAAGTTACTAGAACTTCATGATGAACTATAATATGCAAGGGATAACGGAAACGATTCCCAAGCTCTTCGCGATGCTGAAATCGGCGAAGGTAGAAATCAAGAAAAAGCATCAAGTGTTGATTGTTGACAAGACCACTAGTTTCAAGTAAAAGGGCAAGGGAAAGAAAGAGAACTTCAAGAAGAATGGCAAGCAAGTTACCACTCCCGTGAAGAAGCCCAAATCTATACCTAAGCCTGAAACTAAGTGCTTCTACTACAAAGGGAATGGTCACTGGAAGCGGAACTACCCCAAATACTTGGCGGATAAGAAGGATGGCAAAGTGAACAAAAGTATATTTGATATACATGTTATTGATGTGTACTTTACTAGTGTTCATAGTAACCCCAGGGTATTTGATACCAGTTCAGTTGCTAAGATTAGTACTCGAAACAGGAGTTGCAAAATGAACAGAGACTAGTTAAGGGAAAGGTGACGATGTGTGTTGGAAATGATTCCAAGGTTGATAAGATCACCATCACACACTCCTTTTACCTTCGGGATTAGTGTTGAACCTAAAATAAATGTTATTTGGTGTTTGCGTTGAGCATGAATACGATTGGATCATGTTTATTGCATTACGGTTATTCATTTAAGTCAAAGAATAATTGTTGTTCTATTTACATGAATAAAACCTTATATGGTCATACACTTAATATAAATGGTTTATTGAATCTCGATCGTAGTGATACACATATTCATAATATTGTTGCCAAAATATGCAAAGTTGATAATGATAGTGAAACATATTTGTGGCATTTCCGTTTAGGTCATATCAGTGTAAAGTGCATGAAGAAACTCCATGCGGATGGACTTTTGGAATCACTTGATTATGAATCATTTGATGCTTGCGAACCATGCCTCATGGGCAAGATGACTAAGACTCTGTTCTCCGGAACAATGGAGCGAGCCACTGACTTATTGGAAATAATACATACCGATGTATGCAGCCCGATGAGTGTTGAGGCTCGCGGTGGGTATCATATTTTCTAACCTTCACAGATGATTTCAGCAGATATGGGTATATCTACTTAATGAAACACAAGTCTGAAACATTTGAACAAGTTCAAAGAATTTCGGAGTGAAGTCGAGAATCATCGTAAAAAGAAAATAAAGTTTCTACGATCTGATCGCGGATGTGAATATTTGAGTTACGAGTTTGGCCTTCATTTAAAACAATGTGGAATAGTTTCACAACTCACGCCACCTGAACACCACAGCGTAATGGTGTGTCCGAACATCGTAACCGTACTTTATTAGATATGGTGTGATCTATGATGTCTCTTACCGATTTACCACTATCGTTTTGGGGTTATGCATTGGAGACAGCTGCATTCATGTTAAATATGCACTACAAAAAAAAGACACATCCGTGACATTTTGGGCCGAACGAATTTTTTTCCTGTCATGCTTATGACACTTCTATGATGATAATTGTGACAAAACGCGGTATCATCATAGATGTGGTGGGCTCCTACTTCTATGACAAAAAATCATGATAGAAAATGGGCTTTTCGTCCTGGGCGGGCCGGAGACGCAGCTGCATGACATTCTTTGGGCCGCCCATGACGGGAAAAACCATGGTAGAAGCGAGCGCGAGGAAAATATCGGGGTGTTCCCGGTTACGGTGGGTGGTCGGGGCCGAGCGATGCACGTTTCTCTCATACACGTACGCGCGTGTGTGCGAGGCGTTGGGCTCTAACTGAACCTGAGCGAGGCGTTGGGCTCTAACTGAACCCGAGCGAGGCGTTCGCCTACTGAACCCGAGCGATTGCACTGCAGGCTACGCGTTACTGAACCGGAGCGATCGATCGATGGATGTTAACTGAACCTGATCGAGTGATTCCTTCGCTACTGCTGCTAACAGAATCCGATCGATTCTGCCTCTGGATGAACAGTGAGTGTTGCTGGGGGGGCGGGTTGGATGGACACTTCCCGGTGGGGGTGGATGAACAGGACCCCGTGGTGTTGCCTTTGGATGAACAGGACCCCGATCGATCGAGCCGGTTGGGGCTGGATGAACAGGACCCCGTGGAGGGCTGGATGAACAGGACCACCCCGTGGAGGGCTGGATGAACAGTAGACGGTGGAGGGCTAGATGAACAGTAGCCCGTGGAGGGGTGGTTGAACAGGAGCCCGTGGAGAGGGCTGGTTGAACAGTAGCCGGTGGAGTAGCGCGCGGTGGAGGCTGGATGAACAGGAGCCCGTGGATGAACAGTCGCAGGTGGAGGTTGGAGGAGGTCGACGGTGGATGAACAGTAGCCCGTGGAGGCTGGAGGGGGTCGACGGTGGAGATGAACAGTATCCCGTGGAGTTCCGTTTTGCGGTACGCCACACCCCTCCCAATGAACAGGACCCCCGTTTCGACCGTAGCGCTCCAACACAAGTCTGTTTCCTCCGTTTTGCGGTACGCCACACCCCTCCTGATCAACAGGACCCCGTTTCGACCGTAGGAGGTCCGTTTCCTCTGTTTTGCGGTACCCCAGACCCCTCTCGATGAACAGGATCCTGTTCGAACGTGGCCGGTCGAACACAAGGCCGTTTCCTCCGTTGTGCGGTACGCCAGGCCTCGTTTCCATCGGCTGTTCCATCCAAGCCGGTTGGCTCCCACGCGTTCCGTTGCCTCCCGATGAACACACCGCATTCCGTTGCCTCCCCATGAACACGACGATGACACAGTTTCTCCGTTCCGACCCAGCCATGTACACGAGCCCTGGCCGTACGTATGCGCGAGTAGGCGTTCGAGACCCCGCCTGTATGTGCATACATGGCCGTATTTTCTTTCTTGCACACTGGCCGATGTACGTACGTGTACATGCTACGTGCGCACCTCTACTACGACATGTGTGCGCCTCTACATCGACCAGTATGTACGTACACGCTCGCGACCAGAATGACAACACTACGTACGCTTCGACCAGGTGGGTCCCGACTATCAGGCACTTCCTTGCATGCAAAGATGTAGCTAGTGGGTCCCAGCAGTCAGGGGCCGAATCATTTTTTTGCCCGGACGCACTTCCTTGCGTGTGAAGATGTAGCTGGTGGGTCCTAGCAGTCAGGGGAAAACGTTTTTTTCATGAAATACGGTGGCCCGTCCGGTGGGTCCCTGCTGTCAGGTGGAGGAATAATTATTTTGTGCATAATAAGGAGGCACTTCCTTGCGGCTGCCGTGGACCCAGCTGTCAGCCTCTCCACGTACAGTACTCTTCCGATGGAAGTCGGTCGTTAACCACATTGACCACGCCGCACCGAGAGCACCACGGCGGTGGACGACGGCGAGGCCTAGGAAGGGGACGACGCGGAGCCGGGGAACACGCGGCAGTGGATACCCACGCGGAGAGGAGTACGAGGGTTCACTGGTTCGGCTGCGGTGTGAGGCTGCCGTCGCCGCAGAATAACAGGGGGTGTGGGTGAGTGGAGGGATGGCCTGGCCAGCGCTGGGAGTAGTAGGGGGTGGTGAGGCCTCCGCGGCAGCACAGCCAGCCACGGGAGGCAGGAGCAGGCGGCACGACCGGTGCTGCTTTGGGCGGCTGGAGCAAGAAGACCAGAGGTTGAAGAAGCACGACGGCCGTTGGATGGACATCGTACGGTCACTGCAGCTAGAATCGTTTATATTGACTAAGTTGACAAAGCCCTTGGTACGCATCAACTTAGTAGGCCCACAGGTCAGCTTCCGAAATGGTGCGCCCCAGATGTCAGGGGGAGGAATCATTTTTTGGGAGGGTGAAGCTAGAATATCCGAGATTGAAGAAGAAGCACGGCATCCGTTGGATGGACATCCAACGGCCACTGCTGCTAGAACCGTGTGTTGACTATAAGTTGTCAAAGCCTTGCATACGCGTCAACTCTTTTTTTTAGGGGACGCGTCAACTTAGTAAGGCCACAAGTGTGTGGCAGAGAACTTATAGCCCATTTGAGATTTGTAAGAATGTGCAACCAATTTTTGAATTCTAATGGAATTTACTACAGCCCATTTATAGTTTGTTAAAAGTACAGCCCATTTCAACCAACCGTTCAAAATGGAATTCAATAAAATTTCCCACATTTTGATGGGATCCGTAATATTTTTATCCCGAAATTTCTAGTCAGATTAAATACAATTTCAATATAAATTTATATTACGTAAAAATACAACGAAACATTGCGCTCGCAACGATTAATGAAATTAAAAATTTCAATATCCAAAAATAATGCATCCCTCCTAGGAAAGATTTGCAGCCCAGCGGGGTGGAGAATAACAACTTGACCTTGCCTGGGTATTCCTAAAAAAGTATAGTTGGGCTAGCCATTTTCAGCTTGAAAAAAATTAATATCTGGGCTGGATATCTGGCCTGGGCTAGACGGGCCACAGCCCGCCGAGTTAATACATGCAGCGATGTTTTCGTTGTTGTTCAGAGGAGAAAAATAATATCTGGGCTAAACATCGCTCAAGAAAAACTCTGCAGTGCTCACACCTCAAAAACACAAATACTGCTCGAGCTGCTTGGTCCCAGCTGTTGGCCGCTTCTTGTGCAATTCTCTCGTTTATTGACTACATAGGTTGACAATGGTGTGGGACCGTGATGTTAGGAAACCAGGAGGAAGCAAAAAATTATAGTTTTATATACTAATAAGGAGGCACTTGCGTACGTGCGGCTATGGCCCTGGTGGGTCCCCACTGTCATCCTCTCCAAGTAAAGTCATCTCCTCATCCTCATGTCCGTTGACCATGTTGACAACGTGAGACGGCGGCGCCATGGCGAGCGCAACAACTCGAAGGACGACGGAGAGGGCCTCGCGGGCCCTACAGATGGTCTGATACAGCGCCCGCTGCTCATTTGGGAAGCCAGGATCATAGGGCCACAAGTCCGCGACGGCATTGTCATTCGCTTGTTCACCGGTGCTCGTTGAGGAGACGGAGGTTGCAGCACAGGTCCTCCTGTGCTGGTAGCTCTTCCGCCATTAGGGTGTCGAAGTGCGGCCGCACCTGCTCTATGGTGAACACGGCATGAACCGGCTTGGACATTGGCGCTGGCTCCTGGTCGGAAGCTACGTCCATCGTCTGATTATCGTCGCTCAGCTCGGCGAGCTAGTTGGCGAGCCAGCATGTCTGGCTGCTGGACCGACCCGCTGCCAAGCACGATCCTGACTGCCCTGGCCCACCTAGACCGCCTCCCTCGCCCGCGCGCGCTTTCCGCCCGAAACGGTCAGCGCCGCCCGCCCCGCTTCCCGATGCAGGCAATTGCCCCGCCTTCAAATGACACAAGTGTTGTCCGTCTGTCCTTCTGGCGCCCACATTAATGATACGCGGTTGCTGAGGCGGCTACTCCAGCGCCGCACGTCCGTCCCTCCGCCGCCCACCATTGCTATATAAACTGCTGCGCCAGCCATAGCCGCAGTCATCCGCATCCGTTCCCTTTCTCCTGTCCACACCACTACTGCCCACCATGGCTTCCTCGCGCTCCAGCGCTCTTTGGGGCAGGCGGACGACGGACCACAAGGAGATGGCAACCATTGCTGCCGACTGGCTGGCCGGCAGGCAGCCGGAGGACGACGACGTCCCAATGGAGAACATGGTAGTCGACGATCCGGCGCCAACCCCCTCCTCCGCGCCATCCTTGCCGGTGCATTGCACCATGACCATCGGCGAGGCCCATGCCAAATATATGGACACGGCGAAGCAGAAGCATGAGGAGCAGTCCCGGGAGGCGCAGGCTGACGCCGCCTACAACCACCATCTCCTCCAGGAGCACCTGCAGGCGGAGGAGCAGATCACCGCGGAGCGGGCGGAGCAGGAGGCACTGCTCGACTCGTACCGCTCCGCCCGCGAGGGCCGCCTCGAGTGCTGGCGGTACCGCATGCGGGTGGCGGAGGCTGCGGCCACCTACAAAGAGGGCGATGAAGCGGGCGAGGTGCTTTTTGGCAAGACCGAGGACGAGGCAGAGGACAATGCCGGCTCCGACGAGTCCCCGCTCCGCTGGGGTCGACGAGGCCCTGCTCCGCCGAGGCCCCGCGGTGCCAACAACGAGGCAGAGGACACCGCTGGCTCCGCAGAGGCCCCACCCAGCCGGCAACGAGGGGGAGGATTTCCCCCGCTCCGCCGAGGCGCCACCCGCCGGCAACGAGACAGAGGACATCGCCGGCTCCGCCGAGGCCCCGCCCCGCTGCCAACGAGGCCGCGCCACACAGAAAACGAGGAAGAGTAGAACACGGTAGGTCGTCGCCGCTTGGGTCCAAGTAAGGCCACCGCTGCTACCCTCCGGTTGAAGCCAAGCTAGGCGGGTTGACCACTGACGGCCGGTTAGCTTCTTGGCGGCGACGTGGAGTCGGAGAGCTATGTTGGAGAAGGACGCTGCTTCTACTTAACAGCTGGTGCAGTTGGCTGACTGACACGTGGGCCCAATAGGCATCTGGGCCGCATGTCAGTTACGCAACTGCACCTGCAGTTAAGTCACTGAAGCTTCTGTTTGGCTCAGCCGGACACAGGTGGGTAGCTTCGCTTAATTAATTATACCTCCAGCACACCGCTTTTTAGTCGAAGAATGTATGAAATGTAATGAAATCCGGCGTGTTTATATGAAATCCGACCGTGTATGAATGAATTTATTTCGATTAGTTCGAATTCTTGTATCACTGGCATTGGATGAACATGCAAAACAAAACGTACTAGCATTATTCCCAGGGTGATCACCTCGTTTGCAGCAGTTTCACATGTACTCCCTCCGGTCCTTTCTAGTCTGCATATAAGTTTTGTCTGCAGTCAAAGTATCTCTACTTTAACCAATCTTATAGAAAAAAGTATGCGCTTTCACAATGTGTGAAGTAAAAAGGAACAGAAGGAGTACAAAGAGTTTGAGCAGCTTTTTAGCGTTCCTGTACATTGCAAACAAACACACAGGCCTGGCAATTTATAGAGAACATTCAAAACAATTGATGATTATGCATCTCAGCGATTCACATGTCAGAGGCAATATTTACTTCACAACTAAAGAACAAAGAAAAAATAGATCAACGCTGCTGACAGCAAAGGGCGTCCCATTCGAAAATATCAAACGCATGTCTTCTTGCTAAAATCAATGAGCAAAATTTGACAAGGTTGTCCCATTCCAAAATATCAAATGCCTATGATTGTGGAATGGGCAGGGTTTTCCATCAGTTCAAACATTGACATGGCACCTCATGCTAAATAAACCAGCTGTTCTTTTTGTGCAGTTCCACCAAAATCAACCAAATTCGCGCGTAGCTTGTATGATTTCGCCCTTATATGTTGCAACGCCTTGAACTTATCAGCACCTCCTTTCTTGTGGTGGAAAAGAATGATTCGATGTATTCATGAACATTTTGTGCAGTTCCCATTGAAATCAAGCTGAGCACCCCTGTTTGCACAAATACAAAAAAGTGACTAGTATAAAGCAAACTATACTATGCATTGACAGTTTAAACAGGCACCTACATGGTCCATGTAGAGCACACTTCTTGAAAAATGAAACTCATCGGAAAGAATCCTAGAACAACATTGTACTCGCGCATCACAGCAAGAAAATGGAGATTTGTCAGTCCTTCTGAGCTGAAGTTAGTTTGGTCTTGTGGGGGGTAATGTAACCATCCTTCAACTGCTCCTTCTGAGGAGAAGATAGACAGGGCTTCTTCATCCTGGCATAATCGGAACTAGTCACTTCACGTACTCCATATTCTTCTTCAGAGGAGGATGATCCTGTTGTGCAAAGACAAGAGGACAACTAAATGCTAGCATCCTTGTTTGCTCAAAAAAAGGAAAGGAAATATTTAAAACAACGCAGATGAAGCACTTCTCAAGGACAATACCACTTTTTCATGACAGTATCTAAACAGTAGCACAACACTAATAGAGATGACAAAGCTCAATCATATGGATGAAATCAGTGGGCGAGTACCAACCTTTGTCAGGAGGCTTACTGTGTAGAGCATACAAATGAAGCACTTCTCGGGAACCATCTGTTGCTATCTACTGTGGTGGCCATGCTTACTATATACTCCTCGATTAGTTTAATGTTTCCAACATCTTCTTGTGCAGTTCCACTAAAATATATGGTATCTTCAAAGAAGATCCCTGTTTGCACAAGTAGAGATAATTACGTATTACATTAAGAGTGGCACCAAATCAGTGGCAAAACAATTGCTCGTTCCAGCCCTAGATATAAATTAAGATGCAAAACTATGTCATTACTTGTGTCATCACAGTTCCAGTGCTTCATTACAGCACCGGGAGTTGATTTTTGTTTTTCTTCCGCTTGTTCTTCCCCTTCATCACTTGGTTCAATAACAAACAAGCTTCGCCTTGAATGTAAGATTTGGCATGTCAATTAGGTTGCACAAGTATAGCACTAAACAATGACATTATTTTTTTCTGATGAAAGTGGCAAAATACAGGCCAACAGTTGTGAAATATCCTTATCTTACCTCAATGGGATATTACGTGCACATACAGATTGGAAGTCTTGTCTCCATTTGTGCAGTTCACTAAAATCAAGCAACATTACCGTACAAGTAGCACAACATATGAAAGCACACTGCAGAATCATGTGAAAGAAGGCTAGTACTGACCTCTCATGACGCGGAATTCAAACAACTCACAAGAAGAAGATCTGAACCAAATTTGCCAACACGGATAGGAAGTAAGATCTCCTCTTGTGTAGTTCCACTAAGATCAAGCAATCAAGCAACATTGTCGGTGTGACATTTTGGTTGAACTGCACAAAACACTCTTAAAACAAAAAAACAAAAGTGTTTTGTGCAGTGCAACAAAAGGTCACAATGGCAACGAGGTGAAGTAGATAACCCTGTTTACACAGAGGTGCAAAGGAAACAACTAGTGGTCAATAACGGTGGATGACACAGAAGCCAACAAAAAGAAGCATCTACCTTATCTAAATGGGAAAGAAAGCAAGACAGTAGCATTTCTCAAACAGTGGCATTGATTAATATTAACAGAGAGATTATATTAACAATAAAATTCGTTAAACATGTAATTTGCTTTTAACTGTGGCATTGCATCAATTTTCCAGCGGCATTATTAGAGGGTGTTTGTTTACAGGGACATTTTGGTGGAGGGACTAAAAAAACTCTGTGTCAGTCCCATCTAAACCAAACAGGAGGGACTTTTAGGGATTAAAAGTGGGCATTTGGGACTAAAGAAAGAATACCCCGAGGGAGAGTCTTTTTGGGACTTTTTCCAACAGTTGCCCCTGCCACGCATCGCACCTTGTCTCTATTAGTTCATTACTAGGGGTAACATGGTCTTTTAGCATGTCATTTAATAACCTCTAGTCCATGTTTAGTCCCTGGAACCAAGCAGGTAGGGACTAGGGAGTTTTTAACCAAATAGGGCCTTAGACTAACAACAGCTAAAGAGTTGCATGGGACAGTGGACGCACCAGCACCATGTGCATCTACCGATGTACTGGGGTGATGCACAGTCTGTTGCAACAAAGAACAAACAACCAAGGAGCACATTTGTGTTGGTCCCAGTTTTGTTATCTTTAGACACCTTTCCCTATGTGAGCGCAGCAAATCTAGTCCTCCTCAAACTCTACAGCCTTGTCCCCCAAAACAAAAGATCAGTTTGTTACAAATGTGTGTACTACGTTTGTCATTGTTTTCCCTTTTCGACCAACATAGGTGCTGGATAGCCAGTCTGTACTAGTACTTTCCCCCTTCCTTTCCTCTTTGAACCACATCCTAGATTTATGCTATACAACTTTCCCCACTACTTTCCCCCATTCCTTTCCTCTTTGAACCACGTCTTAGATTCATGCGATACAAATTTCCCCACTACTTTCCCCCTTCCTTTCCTTTTTGAACCACGTCCTAGATTCATGCTATACAACTTTTCCCACTACTTTCCCCATTCCTTTCCTCTTTGAACCACGTCCTAAATTCATGGTATACAACTCTCCCCACTACTTTCCTGTTTGATCCAACACCTAGATTCCAGTGCAGAAGTGGAAAAAGCCCACATGCAGCTAGAGCAATGCATGTGGAATAAGTAAATTATACCTTAAGGTTCTTGGGGTGTGGTTCGGTGGGCGACCGGAGGCCGTTCGGCCCACACTATGTATGGCAGCGAAGAAGAAGGGGTCGGAGGCCCTCCCGCACCGTCGTTGGGTGAAAGTGAACAGTTGCGCCGGTAGTGGATTCCCTCCCTCGCCGACGGTGACCGCATTAAGCCTCCTTCCCTTCCCGGCGGACGGATCCTGCCGGCTCTTTGACCGGCAGTGAGGGGAGAGAGAGAGAGGCCAATGAAGTCTTGTTTAGATCTGGAGAGGGTGAGATAGTGTGAAGAGAGCAACTACAAGCAGACCAGCAGTGAGGGGAGAGAGAGAGGCCAACGAAGTCTTGTTTAGATATTGAGAGGGTGAGAGAGTGTGAAGAGAGCAACTACAAGCGCTGAGGCTCCCGCGTGTATATATATACTGGAGAGAGTGTGAAGAGCGCAAACCCTAGAAAACAAGCGTCGAGGCTGCAGCTTATACGTGATGAGGTGATTATACGGTCACTATGAGATCTAACAGCTCCATATCCATCCATTTTGACCAGTCAAAGAATCCTCCTGGCATGAATTATGCTCAAGTGTAGTTATCGAACCCGAGACCTCAAGTTTGATGAGCGAACAGGCTAACCAGAACCAGCTACACAACCCTCCCGTTATGTTCAACAAGAGGAAAATAACCTTTTATACATTCCTACATTCGTGTGACAAGCATGCCGTGTTTTTTTTGTGTGGGAGTCATTGGGATTTAAATCATAATCGTGTCATGTGGCTTTGGTGGTAAGACTATCCACGGTGGTGCAGAAATAATGCAGCCTTAGTCACCTTACCTCTCTCCACGTAGTACGTTGGGTCCCACCAGTCAGAGGGTGAAACAAACAAATTAATAAGAAAAATTAAAAGCGCCAGCGGTGTATCTTACCTCACACATCTCACTACTGCTCAACACGGTCCAATTGATCCCTCTGTTCGCTCACGTACTATTTTAAGTGAATCCTCTGTTCGCTCACGTACTAATAATGCAAGCCGACTTTGATTTCTTGACTGATCAACGCGTAGTTGCGCTCCATGCATTGGGTTTCCGGGGGAGATAACAAGGCAGAGTAAGGAGCGTTTGGTTACATTGCTTAGGCTGGTCATAGTGGTGAGTAACTTGGACTAGTAACATGCATATGTTACTAGTCTATGTTACTACTACGCGAAGTTCGCCGCCGGAAGCGAGCCGATCTGGCTCTCCTGAGCTAGCAAGATTTTTCTAGCCCACCCAAGCTAGCTGGCCCACAAAACCTAACATATTTTAACAATTCCAAATACCTAACCTTGCCCGGCTATGCTATAAGCTGTTCTTGCTAAGGATCCAAACGCTCCCTAAGTAACAACGCTCGCTAGCAACGAGGCCAGGAGGGGATTGAGATGCGAAGTTAATGGACGACGCCTAAACATTTTGGGAATATCTAATTTCCGTAAGATGACTTAACACCTAGACGGAGGGAGTACTACTCCTCAGTCCAGGTTTGATGGAATATTCGTCACCTCTTCTGTTCTTGTACGTACTCCATTTGTATCTCACTTCCTGTGGCTTCACACTCGCACGATTTTCCTATTCTATGAACCCGTGTGTGCGTGTGCGTGTGTGTGTTTAACAGCATGTGTGTGTTAGAGAGAGCGACAGATCGACCTACTCCTACAGGGACATGGTGTGTAGTGTACGATTTTAGCCGTTAGAGTCAGTGCATCCTCTCATTTCCGGGCGTCCGGTAGGGACAGGCTGACAGCTGCCACGCCCGCTCCTGACCAGCCTGGCCCACCCAAAGCCCCTCCATCGCCCGCGCGCGCTTCCCGCCTGAAACGGTCAGCGCCGCTCCAAAGAATCGGTGCCGCATTCATGCCCGGGCAAAGCAGACGCGATCACTCACTGGCGCCTGCGTTGAAGGGAGAAGCGGATTCAAGAGTGATGGTTGCTTCGTCCGTCCAACTTACTGCTGGTTCTATGTTATTTGACGGCTCATTTGTCATTATTACCTAGGTGGTAGGACTGCTGGATGTCCCACGCTTTCGGCGAAAGGAGGTACTACTAGATTACAATTTTCTCCATTCTTACGGCGAAGGAGTGCAAGAGCAGTGAACACACGCAGGCTCAGTGATTACATGGCCCACCTCACACTATCACCATATTTTCTGGACACCGTGCGACACCTAACTCTTTACATAGTACTCCCTCCGTTCCTAAATATAAGTCTTTGTAGAGATGCCACTAGGTGGACTACATACGGAACAAAATGAATGAATCTACACTTAAAATGCATCTATATACATCCGTATGTGGTTCATGGTGAAATCTCTACAAAGACTTATATTTAGGAACGGAGGAAGTACAAGTATAGTACGTACTGTAATTTATCAGCGAGATAGTACAATGCTATGAAGCTTCTAGCTTCTGTTACATGTATCCTGCATCTAAGGTTGCCAGTTGCAACATTTCATCAAATACAAAGGAGACTAACATGCATGTATTGCATCTCAATGATTGACAGATCATAGCAAATATGTACTCCCTCCGTTCCAAAATAATTGTCTCAACTTTATGCACAATATGGACTACATACGGAGCAAAATGAGTGAATCTACACTCTAAAATATGTTTATATACATCAGTGTTTGGAGTATGTACTAGTAGTTCATATTGAAATCTACTAAAGGACATATATATTCCAAACAATATGATAATCTCTCTAACCAAGGTAGTAGGGACGAGGAGTAAACAAAGGGAGTAGTAAAATTTTCTCCTCGTCCTGCGAGCCACCGCCGCCCGTGGGCAAGGGAGCGGGCGTAAGGCGTACAGTACTACTACTAGTAAGCAAGCTTCACCTCATCCTGCGAGCCACCGCACCCGTGGGCGGGGGAGACAGCATACTAAGCAAGCTTCTCCCCGTTCTGCGAGTTGACGGGTCACATCAAAAGTACTCCAGTGTATAGAGCCTTGCCTCTAAGGTAGGCCGCACATGGTTTGCCTCTTTTTTAACATAACGCATCAAGTCGCAATTTGTTTGTTCACCCGTGGTAGACGATCCTCCCTCCATCAAGTGGACAACCAGTACACGTGTCAAATTACCACGTGGGCTGCCTTTTCGTACAGAAATGAGCTCCACCGTGTACCCGCGCGGGTGTGGTTGGGAAAGAGACGGGAGTACATGCGTCGTGCGTGCACCTCTTCTCTTCGTGCACGTCTCCCACCTACGTGGGTGTGTGTGAGAGATACAAACCTAGACAAATGGCTTGTGCGTTCGTGAGTGTTTTTTGTTTTGGGGGGAGGTTGATTTCGTGAATGTTTTGTGGGAATATGTGTCGATGACATCTCAAACAAAATTTTGCATGCAATGTGTGTGATTTGGAGGCCTATCCATATCATATATAGAGGGCCGGGCGATCCACGAGAAGAGAGGGAGGGGTCATAGATATCGATAGAGTCAAAGAGAGGATCAAGTGGGTGGGTGCGAGATCGATAAAGAGAGCCATCGAAATTGTGTGTGTGTGCAAGTGAAAGATATAGGGCGACTGACCTACCGGAACGTCAGAGGGCACAGATCAAGTTTGTGTGTGGCAGGGAGACATGACTAGAGCGCTCGATGTATCAGTGTGTGTGTGTGGGAGGGGTGGCGGGAGGGGTATGCAGAGGCCTAACTATAGAGGTAGAATGACTCATATATGTGTTGAGAAGGAGAGACTCAGCTATGTCTTGAGGGAGATCGGTCGACATCCATACATAACTGAAGGACGGGAAATAGGATGGGACAGAGAGAGAGAGAGAGAGATGAGAGAGAGAGGGAGGGAGAGGGGTAGAGTGCTGGATGGGTGATGGAGTTGCTTCTCGAAGATGGTGGGAGAGGTCTACTAGACAAACCGAGGGTGGAACTGCAATATTATCAATAAGAGTGGGGATGTGTTTCTGTGTGTGCCTGTGCGTGATAGATCTATCGGGACGCATCCATGGATGATGAAGGGGAACCATGTGTTTGGTAAGCAAACCTAACTAGATCGGTAGATCAATTGTTGTTTGTCGAAGGAAGGGAGAGACATAACTAATGAGGTAGATCGATTGACGCGTGGGAAAAATGAGTTATAAGGACCTAGCTAGCTATATGTACAGCAGGAGATCGGTCGGTGTATGTCCATTTGTTAGAGGAAAATAAGGCCCGGCGAGACGGATAGACAGAGAGAATGGAGCTAGGAGGTGGTGCGAGAGGCCCAGCTACTAGCTAGATAGGGGGAGGAGTGTCCGGTTGTGAGATCGATGAAAAGAGGGCCGAGAGTTTAGATGTGTGTGGGACCGTATGAGAGACACGAGGCAAGGACACATAAAGGAGGAGATTGAAGGTGCGTGTGTATGTTGTAGGCAGACATCGCTGGAGAGGTTTACCGATCGGTGTGTGTCGGAAAGGAGTTGTGGAGACTGTGGGAGAATGACCTAAAGAAAAAAATGAATGTGCGCGATGGATAGAACGCTGAGGGAGGGGGAGGGCGTGTGCATGCACGAGAGAAAGTTAGTGGTAGCTACAAAGGTTAGAGGATTGTGTGGGTGTAAGAGACTAACAAAGATCATAATTTGATATGAAAGTGGATTCATATATTTGAATAGGAGATCATAGTGTTTTAAACATATGCATGCATGAATATAGCGGTGATACGCGTGTTGTGGTTTTGCACATGTTATACCATAATTTGATAATGCATGGCGTTTGCAACTCATAGCTAAATGTCGAACAATCTAAACCATACTATACATCGAACAATCTCACATTTTATTTAAATTTGTGATAATGTGTGGCGTTTGCAGCTTACAACTAAATATCGAACAATCTAAATAATACTATACATCGAACATTCTCACATTTTATTTCAATTTGTGGTAATGTGTGGTGTTTGCAACTCACATCTAAATACTTGTAGGCGTAGGGGGCGGGGCACCATACATAATGTGATAAACACATTATACATATGAGACATGGTTTAGATTATGAAGATCTAGCTAGAGCTTGAAATGTACTGTGATTTGAAATCAACATAAAGTGGATTCAAAAAATCGAGTTCGAGTTCATATAGTACACATAGTTCATGTGTAACTCGAGACTAATCATCTGGTGTGTTGTGAAGATAATACACAAACGATGGTTTAACTTGACAATAATGATGATTGTAGATCTTATTAAAACGGAGAAACAAATTCAAATGCTTTGACTTCACAACAATCATTATTGTAGATCTTATTCAAATAGAGAAACAAATTCAAATTTAGTTCATATTGAAGCGGTAGTATATATGTTTGGAATGCACTAAAACGTTCATTTGAGTAGTAGGTTGCATGCATTATACACGTAGCGAAATATTTTAATTGAACATAACATGAATTCAAAGTTCTGAATGACATTTGTAGTGCAAAATTGATTTGATACAGTACACATTAGGCTTGTCCGGAAATTTCAACCCGCGCCTTGTTAGCCCGAAATATTTAAGATATATCTTTGTCTCGTTGTGCTCCGACAACACCCTCCATCTCAACCCGCGCCTTGGTTTTCCAAAATTACAACGCGCGCGAAAACTCCCACCTCCTATGAAATCCCAACACATAAAATGCCCGTGACACCCCTGAACTGAAAGAACCGCCTCAAATCGGTGGGGGTACTTTCGTAACTTACCCCACATTTCGGACAAGCGCATCCCTAAGCCATGGTTCCCCACTCCCATCCCATCCTCCCACCCATTCGTACACCGAGGCCAGGAAAACCTGCAAAGCCCCACACCCTCCTCCGTCCGCCACCTAGCCAGAGCCTCTTCCCCGACGACGTCGTCCACAGCAATACCTCGACGTCCCTCATCCACCGTACCGGATGAGGATCCGTCGTCGATCTGGTCGTCCCGCCGGTTCAGCCACCCCTTCCTCCACCTCCAAGGAGCTGCCCCGATGTTCCCCTCGTCTTTCGCGCCACCTCCATTCCCACACCATCGTCTTCACCTGCACCACCGGAAGAGCATCATCATCACTGTTTCCTCGGATGAAGCTGCGGCCTAATCGGCGCCACCAAAGAGGTTGTACACTAATCGCCGCATTTTCTTCTTGATTTGATCTCACGGTGCTTCCAGCGCTCGGTCCCGAGCCGACACGGCGCGGCTCCATCCACGACGGCGTCGCCGGCCACTTCCTCCACGGCGTCGCTCCCTCGGTGGCGACGTCCACATCAGTAGGAGCTGCCGCTGCTTTAGCTCTCGCTCCCGCTGCTGCTCGCTCTTGCTCTTGGTCCCCTGCCTTGTCTGCTCTTGCTCTTGCTCGCGCTGCTGCTCTCGCTCTTGCTCTTGCTTGCGATGCTGCTCCGATTTAGCTACACTTCTGTCGACTGAATCGACTTTTGGGTCAGTTGATTTTCAGGGGGTGAGGGGCTCGCCGGAGTTAAGGAAGAACCAGCCGCAGTGGGGAGGGGGGGCTCGCGGGTGAGGTACCCCACTATCTATCTTAGGGTTCAGGGTGGGGGCGGTGGTCACCGGCGGTGGTGGGGCGATGGCGTGGGGATCGCCGGAGAAAAAGCTCGGCACGGGGGGCCTAGAGGGATGGCCGGGGCGGCGGCGTACCAGCGGTGGGGAGTGTTTTCGGGGCGGCCGGGGCGGCGCACCGCCGGCCGCGGGCGGTGGGGGCGGCTGTTTGGCCGGTGGTGGCTGGCGGCTCAGGGGGGTGGAGGTTGAAGATGAACTGCAGGCCCTTGATTTCGTATCCAACGGCTGCAAAATCGACTGACCAGAGATGAAAAAGTCAGTCGACTGACATGTAGCCTCACATCTAGTGCGTGTAGTTTTGACAGTAAAATTCAGTTTCGACAGCAAAATTCAGTTTTGATAGTTAAGTTCAGTTTCGACAGTTAAATTCAGTTTCGACAGTTAAGTTCAGAGATGAGCGGCTGATGTATTTTACATCTAGCACTTTGTGGTTATGTATTTTACGTCATCTATTGGAGATGCTATTAGAATTCCACTCAGGTTAACGTTGTCTCTCTTGTCCTGCTTCAGCCTCGGCGTCGTACAACTCACCGGAGCTGCTCCAACGACGAAACCCTCCATCACAGCAGAGCAGTACCTCGGGCTCCATCTCCAGACGCCTAAGATCTTCTTCCCCTCCTTCGACAGCCAAGTCAGCCGGAGCATCCTCACCAGCCAACCCAATCACGCTGAGATCGACATGGCTTCGCCAAAGAGGTTGTACACTTGTTGCATCTCTTTTTTACTCTACACGTTATATATATTTTCCACTGAGCACACGGAGTAACGGGAAATACGATTATTTTATCCTACTATATGACAAGCAGTGAGGTACCAGGCAACTTAGCTATCCGTGATGGACTCTCTTGAACGCCATCAGTATTTATCTCTGCGCGTTTGAGCTGTGCATTTGTCGATGGCCCTGGGAGTTGAGCTAGTAGGGCAGTGGCCTGGGTCCAAAGTAATAGAAGTAGCACAAAAACATTTTTTTAGTGTAGGCTTTTCCTTGCTCAAGCCTGCCTACTAGAATCGCCAGTGCTTGAAAGGAAAAGTGAATGAAAAACATAGGAATTGGAAAGTTTCGTATGGTACTACTTTTCATGAATTTGGTGCAAAGGAATGGAGCAAAGGAAAACTATAGGATTTGTTCCTTTAGTCTCTCCTTGAAAGAAAAATCGTAGGAATTTTAATTTCCACTTGTCCTCCTTTTCAAATTCCTATTCATGATGCACAAGACTAAGAGATAGTAGCATAATAGCATTATAACCGTACATTTTCTTGTGGTTTGACTTAATCTCACCATGCTTCTTTGCATCCTATGATCTTCTAATTCTTGTGAACCAAACACCGAGATTGGCAAAAATCATGTGTTTTTAAATTCTCTGTTTTGCACGTGCATTCCTATCCTATTCCTGTCTATTTCCTATCCCTGCATTGTTAGAATCCTCAAATTCAAACAAGCCCTTACACAATTACTTCTGTTACAGATATGTGTCAAAGAAAACCTTGTGTGGTTTGTCCTGCTCCTGCGGTGTTGTGTTCCACCCCAGCTCAGCTGCTCCAACGACGGAAGGGTTCATCATAGCAGGGATCCGCTCTCCAGATTGTCTTTCGCCGCCTCAGATCTTCTTCCCCGCCACCGGCAGCCACGACAACTGCATTACCATCATCAACTGCGCAGATGACCTTGAGGACTACACGGGTCCGCAAGAGAGGTCGCACTCTTCCGTGTCTGCTTACGTTATGCATCGCTTAATCTGATGACATGCTACTTTATCGTCGTGTTCACCTATTAGACTCCGAGTCAGGTCCAAACTTATGCTGAAACTTGAGTTTTTAAATGGTTGTGGGGTACATATTGGGGCAGCAATCAGTACTATCTGGCTACTATCTGGTTAGTCTCGGGTGTCTACTATGAGTTTCATGTTGGGTGCAAACAAACATTAAAGGAGCCATTATCTGTATTTTTTAACTAAAGCTATTATCTACCTGCTATCATTGGTTTTGGGTCTATCCACAGTTTGCTACCATCACTCTGGATTTGTGCATGCACTCCTTACATAATCTCACTATGTTTTAATCCTATGCATGTCAGTTATTGTACACAATGGAACTGAACATGTAGAGCAAAAGAGACGAGCCTTGCATGGCAACAAAATTTCATGCAGACGTCGCTCCATGGTGGGCGCAAAGGCAGCCCCCCTCCACCCATTTCGGATCGTAATCAACAGCAAGATAACTGTTCTGAGGGGGATTCGGAAGCAGAAGACCACTCCTATTTACCCCATGAGGTCTTCGCTCTAACTTGGCATGCTGATGTTGGTAATATGATGCATATGGTGCCTTGCATTGCTTATTGTATACATCAAAGATGTCACCTGCTTAGTTTAGACATGCTTTGTGCCAATGCCATCTGTTTAGTTTCTTTATCGTATATGTGAATCATGCAATGCCATCATGTTTAGCTAGGCATCATATATGTGAATTTTGCAATGCCACCCTGGTTAGCCAGTCATCTTATATGTGAATTATATCATGACATCATTTTTTATTATGTGTTAAATTTGTCAATAATTTTAGTACATTAAATTGGTCATGGAAAAATCTGGAGTGGAAACAAGGTCTTCAGAGCAGACAATGCTATCTGACGAAGCGCATGTCTTGCTGGTTACTGATAGCTCCTCAGAGGAGGATTCAGAGACAGATGACCAGTCCTATTCCCCCCTCCCCCGAGGTGCATGCTCTAACTTGGCAGGGTTATGTTGCTCATATCATGCGTATGGTATCTTGCATTGCTATGTCATTTGCTTAGTTTAGACATGCTTTGTGTGAATGTCACATGTTTAGTGTCTAATTACCATATATGTGAATTATGCAATGCCATCTTGTTGCAAGACATTATATATGTGAATTATGCAATGATATCTTGTTGCAAGGCATTATATATGTGAATTATGCAATGCCATGCTGTTTAGCCAAGCGTCATATATGTGAATTATATCATGTCGTCCTTTTTTGTATTTCTCATTGCTTTTGTCGACAATGTTTGTATATTCAACTTCTCTTCCTGTGCATCAGCCATTTGAATTGGTGATGGAGAAATCTGGAGTGAAACAAGGTCTTCAAAGCAGACAATGCTACCTACTGAAGCAGATATCTTGCTGGTTACAGATAGCTTTTCAGAGGAGGATTCAGAGGTAGATGACCAGTCCTATTATCCCCCTGAGGTGTATGCTCAAACTTGGCAGGGTTATATTACTCATATCATGCATATGTTGTATTGCAATGCTTAGTTTTTACATCATATACACGATATTGAATGCCATCTCCTTAGTTGACACATCATATATGCGATTGCCCTCTGCTCACTTCCTTAGTATATAAATCATATATTTGAATTACATCATGCCATGATGTTTACATAGATAGCATGTATCTGAATTATGGCATGCCAACCCATTTTCTAAAGACATAATATAGTTATATCATCTCATCCTGTTTACATAGTCATCATATTTTGAATTATGTCATTCTATCCGTGAATTATATCATGCCATCATGTTTCCATCGACGGCATGTTTGTGATTTATGGCATGCCAACCACTTTAATAGACACATCGTATAGTTATATCATGTCATCCTGTTTACATAGTCATCATATTTTGAAGTATGTCATTTTATCCTGTTTAGTTAGCCATCATACATGTGAAATTGTGTCATGCTATCCTGTTTAATTAGCCATCATATATGTGAAATTATGTCCTGCTATTCTGTTTGGTTAGACAACATAAATGTGAATTATTTCATGCCCTGTTTTCTTCCCTACTATCCACTGCACCTGTCTATCTTACAATGTCTGTACATTCAATTACTTTTCTTGTTTATCAACCATTTCAATTGGAGGGGGTGATGGCAGTATCTGTGGGAGTAAAAACATGGTCTTCAGAAAAGATCGTGCTACATGTCGATGGAGATAGAACCACGGTTGTACTTGCCCAAGAACCAGCCCCACCACACATAACCCAGACTCACGCAGATTGTACCCCTACCCAGTTGGACAGAGAACCAGCTACACCCCTTCTAACCCCAACCCCAGCAGATAGTAACCCAGTTCCCGTTGACACAGCATCGTCTCCACCACAGAGCACCCAAACACAAGCAGTTGGTAAGGCAACTGCAGTGCCCAAAGCACGAGGACCACCACTCTGAACCCCAAGTCAACGCTTAAAGCAGAAGAAGAATTGTTCTCAGGTTAGTTTCCATAGCTATGGTTCATACTTCTTTGCTCTTGCATCACTGTATTTACTCATACCAACTAATTTCAAATTTGAATGATGCAATTGAAACTCCAATGGCGCAACAGGTATGTTTTAAACCTGTTTCTTTAACGTGTTTGCTATTGTAACTTGCTCTATGTTGATTTCAGTTTCAATTGAATAAACAGTTATGTTCTCATGCCATGCACATTACAAGTGTTGTTATTGCTGTGTAGTTTCCCACACTTATATTCTGTCTATTCTGCTTTGTCTTGAACAAATATTATTTGAACTGTGTCTCTATCTTGATTTGGCAATCAACTAGAATGATATAGACCATAAAGTGACCATGGTACATAGATATATGTTTGTTTCATGTTGTTATCCTGTGCACTTTACTACTGAACTGATTTACCAAAATGAGCTTCATATACAACATGGTAAACCTGTGATGTGTCTGCTTGTTTCTCTTTTTGAATGCGGACAAAATATTGGAGAACGGTACCCCGTTATGCAATGGTGAAGGAAGTAATGCAGATAAGGTTCAAGATAGTGAGACATCCCTGTTGGTCTCCAAGAAAGCTGATAAAAACTACCTTGACGACAGTGAGAGAACCCAAAAGTCCTGTCTTGATGTAGTGTTCGAGTTACTGGCCACTACTGCTGGCACAAGCTCTTCGAACTCGCTGCCTGAATCAGTTCATCTTCTTGAGTCTCAGCTTCAAGTTGAAAGACATTGATCAGATGTGTTGCGACAGGAAGCTGAAGGACTGAGGAAGTCCCTGCAGAATTCAGATGCATACTTTCTGGTGCAACAGCAAGCGCTGGAGGATTTAAGCGCCAAACAAGAGAAAGTTAATAAGCTTGCTAAGCATCTTGCCAGCATTATGGGTACCCAGGATATTGTTTCTTGAGATCTTCTGAAGTGGTTTCAGTTCTGGACTTGTTTTGCTGCGGCGTTTATTTGCACTCGTCGCCAACTTTGACAACGAGTGTATACGATATGCTGCTTTGTTCCCTATATTTGCACTGGTGGCGAACTTTGATGCCCAGTGGATGTAATATGTGTAATAGCCGTGATAGCTTAGCGTAAGTTGCTTGCTTATTTATTTCCTTGTTGTCTTGTTTATTTGTTTGCTTGTAGTCAGTGATGTTCTTCTTCCGCAGTTTGCTAGTGGCCGCAATAACCTATTTTTTAAAACTAGGCCACAATAACCATGGGCTACATATTTACTGTAGTGACACTGGGCCTTCTACGGGCCGTAGATACAATGGGCCTTCTACGGGGCATAGAAACAATGGGCCTTCTACAGGCCGTATCATCAATGGGCCTTCTACGGGTCGTATCATCAATGGGCCTTCTACGGGCTGTATCATCAATGGGCCTTCTATGGGCCGTATGATCGATTGCCCAAACATGGGCCAATAACATACCACATTATGGCTGTAAACGGGCTAGAGTTGGAATCGTCCGTTCATGGGCCGACCATAACAGGCCGTCGTTAATCGGCCGTATTTGATGACGCTATGAAAAAGGCCCAACGTATTAACGGGCCACAAACGGGCCGACTGTAACCACGGGCTGAATTTGGCCCACAAGCAGAAAATGACAGTAACGGGCCGTAAGTAACCGAATGCTGGAAATGAGCCCAAGAATAAATGGGCCCTGAGAAGGCCGAAAGATAACATGGCCTCGAAACAGCCCAACGGTATAATGGGCCATTAATGGGTATAAAGTGAGACACTGTTCATTACGGGCCAGTTTCACCATGTGTCGTTAATGGGTATAAAGTGATACACTGTTCATTACAGGCCAGTTTTACCACATGTCGTTACTAAGGGCCTCATATGGGCCGTAAGACGCCATGGGCCATACATGGGCCGGAAGTTAAAATGGGCTGGAATTATATTGGACGGCCCAGATGACGCTACTGGACCTAATTCGGATAGGCCGTAAACGGGCCCTGGGTTAGCGGGTTGTAAATGGGCTATATGCGAACAGGTCGTTAACAGCCTTGCCGTGGGCCGGCCCGCCACCTTTTGACCAAGTCAAACGGGCCGGCCTTTTCACAGGAATGGGCCTCTGTTGGGCCGTGCCACATGTCGACGTATCATAGGCGCTTTGGGTCCAATGAGTGGATGACATCTGTCCCAACGGTGAGCCGACACGTGTTTCCTCCAGCCAATGATGATTTTACACGTGGAAAATCCCCATTGGTCGGGGCTGTTAACGGGTTATCGGATCCAAAACCGGACCCGATAGCTTAACGGTGTTCCGTTACAGTGGATGCCACGTGTCGGTCACCCTTGACGAAAGCACTTTTGTGACGCGCGATTTATCGTCATGGAAGTGGACACTTCCGTGATGATAAATTTGGTAATGTCATGGAACACTTCTACGACAGCACAGGTATGACTATCTTGATTCTGTCATAAAATCGTCATGGATGTACATGCATGACAGAAAACATGACCTACTGTGACAAAGACGTATCATCACAGAAGTGTATTTTTTTTGTAGTGATGGCACCATCTAAATCCGTTGAGATGACACTGTATGAAATATGGTTTGGCAAGAAACCTAAGCTATCGTTTCTTAAAGTTTGGGGTTGCGATGCTTATGTGAAAAAGCTTCAGCCTGATAAGCTAGAACCCAGATTGGAGAAGTGTGTCTTCATAGGATACCCAAAAAGAAACTTTTTGGTACACCTTCTATCACAAATGCGAAGGCAAGATCTTTGTTGCTAAGAATGGAATCTTTCTAAAGAAGGAGTTTCTCTCGAAAGAAGTGAGAGGGAGGAAAGTAGAACTTGATGAGGTAATTGTACCTTCTCTCGAATTGGAAAGAAGTTCATCACAGATATCAGTTCCAGTGATGCCTACACCAATTAGTGAGGAAGCTAATGATGATGATCATGAAACTTCAAATCAAGTTACTACTGATCCTCGTAGGTCAACCAGAGTATGTTCCGCACGAGAGTGGTACGGTAATCCTGTTCTGGAAGTCATGTTACTAGACCATGATGAACCTGCGAACTATGAGGAAGCGATGATGAGCCCAGATTCCGTGAAATGGCTTGAGGCCATGAAATCTGAGATGGATCCACGTATGAGAACAAAGTGTGGACTTTGGTTGACTTGCCCGATGATCGGGCAAGCCATAGAGAATAAATGGATCTTCAAGAAGAATACTGACGCTGACGGTAATATTACTGTCTACAAAGCTAGACTTGTCGAAAAAGGTTTTTGACAAGTTCAAGGTGTTGACTACGATGAGATTTTCTCACTCGTAGCGATGCTTAAGTCTGTCTGAATCATGTTAGCAATTGCCACATTATATGAAATCTGGCAAATGGATGTCAAAACTGCATTGCTTAATGGATTTCTTAAAGAAGAGTTGTATATGATGCAACTAGAAGGTTTTGTCGATCCTAAAAGTGCTAACAAAGTGTGCAAACTCCAACGATCCATCTATGGACTGGTGCAAGCATCTCGGAGTTGGAATATACGTTTTAATAAGGTGATCAAAGCATATGGTTTTATACAGACTTGTGGTGAAGCCTGTATTTACAAGAAAGTGAGTGGGAGCACTACAGCCTTTCTGATAAGTATATGTGAATGACATATTGTTTATCTGAAATAATGTAGAATTTTCTCGAAAGCATAAAGGAGTGTTTGAAAGGAGTTTTTCAAAGAAAGACCTCGGTGATGCTGCTTACATATTGAGCATCAAGATCTATAGAGATAGATCAAGATGCTAGATAAGTTTTTTCAATGAGTACATACCTTGACAAGATTTTGAAGTAGTTCAAAATGGAACAGTCAAAGAAGAAGTTCTTGCCTGTGTTGCAAGGTCTGAAGTTGAGTAAAGACTCAAAACCAGACCACGGCAGAAAATAGAAAGAGAATGAAAAGTCATTCCCTATGCCTTAATCATAGGTTCTATAAAGTATGCTATGTTGTGTACCAGACCTATTGTGTACCTCACCATGAGTTTGGCAAGAGGGTACAATAGTGATCCAGGAGTAGATCACTAGACAACAGTCAAGATTATCCTTAGTGAAATAAGGCTATGTTTCTCGGTTATAGAGGTGATAAAGAGTTACGTCGATACAAGCTTTGACACCGATCTGGATGACTCCGAGTCTCAATCTGGATACATATTGGAAGTGGAGCAATTAGCTAGAGTAGCTCTGTGCAAAGCATTGTAGACATAGAAATTTGCAAAATACATACAGATCTGAATCTGGTAGACTCGTAGACTAAACTTCTCTCACAAGCAAAATATGATCACACCTTAGTACTCTTTGGGTATTAATCACATAGCGATGTGAACTAGATTATTGACTCTAGTAAACCCTTTGAATGTTGATTACATGGCAATGTGAACTATGGGTGTTAATCACATAAAGATGTGAACTATTAGTGTTAAATCACATGGCGATGTGAACTAGATTATTGACTCTAGTGCAAGTGGGAGACTGAAGGAAATATGCCCTAGAGGCAATAATAAAGATGTTATTTATATTTCCTTCTATCATGATAAATGTTTATTATTCATGCTAGAATTGTATTAACCGAAAACTTAGTACATGTGTGAATACATAGACAAAATAGAGTGTCCCTAGTATGCCTCTACTTGATTAGCTCGTTAATCAAAGATGGTTAAGTTTCCTGACCATGGACATGTGTTGCCATTTGATGAATGGGATCACATCATTAGAGAATGATGTGATGGACAAGACCCATCCATTAGCTTAGCATAATGATCATTAAGTTTTATTGCTATTTGCTTTCTTCATGACTTATACATATTCCTCTGACTATGAGATTATGCAACTCCCGAATACCATAGTAACACCTTGTGTGCTATCAAACATCACAACATAACTGGGAGATTATAAAGATGCTCTACAGGTGTCTCCGATGGTGTTTGTTGAGTTGGCATAGATCAAGATTAGGATTCGTCACTCTGAGTATCGGAGAGGTATCTTTGGGCCCTCTCGGTAATGCACATCACTATAAGCCTTGCAAGCAATGTGACTAATGAGTTAGGTACGAGATGATGCACTACGGAACGAGTAAGAGACTTGCCGGTAACGAGATTGAACTAGGTATGAGGATACCGATGATCGAATCTCGGGCAAGTAACATATCGATGACAAAGGGAATGACGTATGTTGTTATGCGGTTTGACCAAGATCTTCGTAGAATATGTAGGAGCCAATATGAGCATCCAGGTTCCGCTATTAGTTATTGACCGGAGATGTGTCTCGGTCATGTCTACATAGTTCTCGAACCCGCAGGGTCCGCACGCTTAATGTTCGATGACGATTTGTATTATGAGTTATGTGATTTGATGACTGAAGTTTGTTCAAAGTCCCGGATGAGATCACGAACATGGCGAGGAGTCTCGAAATGGTCGAGAGGTAAAGATTCATATATTGGAAGGTTATATTCGGACATCGGAATGGTTCCGAGTGATCCGGGTATTTTTCTGGAGTACCGAGGGGTTACCGGAACCCCGGGGAAGTTAATGGGCCGTAGTGGGCTTTAGTGGAGAGAGGGAAGAAGGGCCACGAGGTGGCGCGCGCCTCCCCCATGCCCAAACCGAATTGGACAAGGGGTGGGGGCACGTCCCCTTCCTTCCTTCCTTCTCCTTCTCCCCTCCTTTCTTTCCCTCCGGTGGAAGAAAGGAAAAGAGGGGGGCGAATCTTACCACGACTAGGAGTCCAAGTAGGACCCCCTTGGTGCGCCCCTCCTGGCCGCCGGCCTCTCATCCTCCCTCCTTTATATACGTGGCCAGGGGGCACCCCAAAGCATAACAGACAATCTCTTAGCCGTGTGCGGTGCCCCCCTCCAAAGTTTAACACCTCTGTCATATTGCCATAGTGCTTAGGTGAAGCCCTGCGCCGGTTACTTCATCATCACCGTCACCACGCCGTCGTGCTGACGAAAATCTCCCTCGTCCTCAACTGGATCAAGAGCTCGAGGGACGTCATCGTGCTGAACGTGTGCTGAACACGGAGGAGCCGTACGTTCGGTACTTGGATCGGTTGGATCGTGAAGACGTTCGACTACATCAACCGCATTACTAAACACTTCCGCTTTCGGTCTACGAGGGTACATGGACACACTCACCCCGCTCGTTGATATGCTTCTCCTAGATAGATCTTGCATGATCGTAGGAATATTTTCTGAATTACTATGTTCCCCAACACCCCACGTGAAGAGGCGGTTCACAATCTTCTTGGTGTGTCTCGACGGGCAAATGGACCAAAAACATGAATCTCTGAATTCCCTTCATGGTGAGATCTTTGAACTAGCATATGTAGTGATGGGTCACATGATTGGCAGGAAAATTAAGGTTGGGTTTGGTGATTTGGCTAGACTATGGAAGGATTTCATTAATGGGTTAACCCCATTCAATGAACAATTCCCATAAATTTTTGATATCTGCAATGAGCAGGATTTCCAAAAAATTGTAAATGTTACAATTTCAAAAAAATGACATGTGTTTGTTAGAGAACAAATTTGTAAATTTTTCATTTTTTCAACCTTGGCAATCGATATGCCCATTGCATATCCTTTTTGCCATGTTATCCTATAAAACATGGCAATTGTAATTTTAACTTTGTTTCTACTTTGTTCATGAAAAAATAAAGATCAAATGTTTTCCTTCCAAAAGAATTTTCCATGGTACTTTCATTTTTCTTAGTTTTCATGATGGCAGTTTTGTTATTTTTACCATCGCAAGTTAATTTTTCCGGTCATCGAAAATTCTTTTTTCCCTTCAAATTTTATGATGGCAACCTTTTTTGTACCTTGGAAATGTTATAATTTGTACCATGGCAAATTATATTTCTGGACCATGGCAAATTCCTTTTTTTCCTTTAGTTTTCATGATGGCAAATTTATTTTTAGTCCCTAGCAATTGTTTTTTCAATATAGCAATTAGACTACCACGCCATGGCAATTTTTTATGTGTCGTGATGGCAAGTATTATTTTATTACTATGACAATTTTGTTTTTTCTAACATGTCAATGTTTTTATTATACCATGGCAAGCTTAGTTTTGTATATACCTCATCTTTCCATTGTTCATCATTCCATGGTAAATTCATTTTTCAATAAATTACTTTTTGTACCATCACAATTTTATTTTATTTCCCAACATCATTGGAATTATATTTTGAACAAACTTTTTCTCCTGTGTTTTTAAGACAACAACAACAATAATAAATCTTTTTGTTCCAAAACAAGTTGGGGTAGGCTAGAGCTAAAACCCTTAAGATCTCGCAACCAACTAATAATTCTGGCACGTGAATAGCAAGCTTTCACGTACCCCCGTCCATGGCTAGTTCTTTAGTGATAGTCCAGTCCTTCAGATTTCTCTTGATGGGCTCCTCCCATGTCAAGTTCGGTCTACCCCGGCCTCTCTTGATATTATCAGCACGCTTTAGCCGTCCGCTATGCACTAGAGCTTCTGTAGGCCTCCGTTGAATGTGCCCAAACCATCTCAAATGATGTTGGACAAGCTTCTCTTCAATCGGTGCTACCCCAACTCTATCTCGTATATCATCATTCTGGACCCGATCTTTACTTGGGTGGCCACACATCCATCTCAATATGTGCATCTTCGCTACACCTAACTGTTGAAGATGTCGCATTTTAGTCAGCCAACATTCAGCACCATACAACATTGCGAGTCGAATCGCCATCATATAGAACCTACCTTTTAGCTTTTGCAGCACTCTCTTATCACAGATAACGCTAGAATCTTGGTGCCACTTCATCCATCCGGGTTTGATTCCATGGTTCACATCTTTATCGATATCCCCATCCTTCTGTAGCATTGACCCCAAATATCGAAAGGTGTCCTTCTGAGGCATCACTTGCCCATCAAGGTTAACCTCCTCCTCCTCCTCATGCCTAGTAGTACTGAAACCGCACCTCATGTATTAGGTTTTAGTTCTACTAAGCCTAAAACCTTTCGATCCCAAGGTTGGTCTCCATAGCACTAACTTCCTGTTAACCCCCATCTGACTATCATCGACTAGCACCACATCATCCACAAAGAGCATACACCATGGATATCTCCTTGTATATCTGTTGTGACCTTCATCCATCACCCAAGAAAAAATATAAGGGCTCAAAGTTGACCCCTCGTGCAGTCCTATTTTAATCAAAAAGTCATTCGTGTCACCATCACTTGTTCGAATACTTGTCACAATATTATCATACATGTCCTTGATGAGGGTAATGTACTTTGTTGGGCTTTGTGTTTCTCCAAGGCCCACCACATGACATTCTGTGGTATTTTATTGTAGGCCTTCTCCAAGTCAATGACCACCATATGCAGATCCTTCTTTTTGCTCCTTGTATCTCTCCACTACTTGTCATACCAAAAAAATGGCTTCCATGGTCGACCTGACAGGCATGAAACCAAACTAATTTTTGGTCATGCTTGTCATTCTTCTTAAGCGGTGCTCAATGACTCTCTCCCATAACTTTATTGTATGGCTCATCAGCTTAATATATTCCACGGTAATTAGTACAACTCTAGATATCCCTCTTTTCTTGAAGATTGGTACTAATATAATCCATCTCCATTCTTCTCACCTCCTTTCAGCCTTTTAAAGCCTCCTCCTTCCCCCGCGTTTTTCAATCAATGACAAAATTTTGTTATTTTGTTTGTGTTTGTCCCATAGTAAACATAGGTAAAATTAGAGCCCCCTATTCATTTTATGTTCTAGTTTTGTTTTCACAACCATATGATTTTGACATGTCAATCCATCAAAGGCCTAGGGCGGACTGATGAGGGGCCATCTAGAAGCATTGCTAAGCTCCATCAAAATAGAGACCCTAGGGTAAATATAAGCCACTAGATGTGCTAATTTTGTTTTCATGTGCAACTTTCCTTTAAACGTTATTCATTTGTCTTCTCAGTTGTATGAGAGCGCTCCTGAAATTGTTATTGTAGTTTATGCCACAAAGCTTTTGTTGGATGTGGAATGTGATGAGGTTGGCACCGTTGTCATGTTCACTGTCAAGAGCTCTATTCTTCACCTGCCTTTGTTGTTTCCTATGATGCCCATTACCGTTTAGGTCATTGAGACTTCAAGGTTGCTGGTCATTTTCTCAAGGATGTTGTTCTTATGGAATTCAAGACACAATTACATGTTCCCTTTCTTCATGGCGCAAATTCAAAGCAAGAGATCCACACCCAGCGGCCAACACTAATGATGGCAACCAAAGTCTCAAAGCTGAGGCCCAAGGTAATTATACGGCCTCCCGAAGACTATTTTGATGCCTCCTCCTTCTTTTCATAATGAAGGTGGAGATTCTAGATGGAGGAGGTGATGGAGCTAGTGGTGGAGGAGACGTTGGAGGTAGTGGTCTCGTAGGTGTTATGCTAGAGGCCTAGGATGTGTGTGTTGTATCAAATCGATGTAATGATTTAACTATATTTTCTGTGGTGATGTTTTAAGTGTTGAACAATAATGTTGGTTAATGTGAATGTCAGTGTGTATGCTTAATTGTCCTACAGTGTTGTTTTTCTATGATTTTCAGTAGTAAGGCTGGCTAGAAACTAGCAACCCTATAATAACAAAGGAAGCAGTTCTTAATGGAAATAGTCTTCGGTGCTTTGAGCATTCGAGGTACTTAGTAGTATGAAATTACCGGTGGCGCTCCAAGCATTCGAGGCAGTTCTAAGAACTGCTTGTGACGTATTGAGTATTAGTAACACAAGCCTTGAGACGAAATGGGGAACCACCGTTGGCCCATGTAAGAAAATCGGCTCCAAAGCTCGATTATGTACCAGTGATGAGTGAGTGTATGTGTGAGCGACTTGCTGTGTGATGTATTTATCAAAAAGAAAAGAGTCTATGGTCAGGCAGCGTTGCAACCCCACCCACTCCTCCTGAGGAGGAACACTGTCACATATGTCAGTGACTAGGCATTGATCGCCGCTCACTACTAGGGAAAAGCCTAGCAGTAGCGCGGGCGCGAGTGCTACTAGTAAGGCACTACAACTAACTTGTAGAAGTAGCGCTCTCTGGACCAGCTCTACTTCTAAATGGCTTAGTAGTAGCGTTTTCTTGTCCAGTGCTACTGCTAATTAGCTATAGCGCTTGTTTGCGGCGCTGCTGCTTCCTGCTAAAGAGCGCTTGGCGTTTTGAGTCAGGTATGTCTGTGCAGTCCGAATCTGAATCCAAAACGCGAGAGACTTGGACTCTATATTCTCTTGGCCCAAAAGTGACGTGAGAGTACTTTTTTAACAGCACATAAACTTCTCTTTTTCCCTTATCTTCATATGTGGATTGTGCAAATGTCCCATACACCTGCAATTAGAAATGGGACAAAAGTTTGTGAAGTATTTTTGTCCTGGATAACATAAATAAATTATTGCATAGTTTGCATTAGAAATCACCTCACAAATATACATGTATGCAATATTTTTGGTCGTATCCAAGGTAGTCATGTTCTCATCATCCTCCCCTTTTTGAAAACAAAGCCGTCCTCAGTGTTGCTTAGTCTGAAATGTGGCTAACAAAAGAAGGTGTACATGTTGTATATGTATATGTCATCCATTTTTACTTCCCTTGATTTTTGCACATATGACACATGTATACATGAGTAACTTTCATAGTTCATAAAATGTAAAGCCAAAATATTATCACAAGTAGTAGAAGGCATGAAAATATTGCAACTCAATTTGCACATATAAGTGAAGCTCTTATTCATATCAAAGGATTGACAATGTTCATCATTAAACCATCCCAACATTGGTGAATAAACCTTACTGGCATCATGCTACAACATGCTTAAATAAGAAAACATGCAATAAGTCATTTGACACAGAATCATCACCAAGATTAGAGGTCATATCAAAATGATTTAACATTGGTTCTTTTGCATCAACAATTGATTCATTGGGTGCACTCAAAGTTGTTGGTACTTCAACTATTTGATCACATGACACATTCTTGACAGTAACACGATTCTCTAAAATAGTTGGTGTGCTCAAATCAACAGGTGACTCAACACATGATGTATTCAAGTTAACTAGGCATGCATCATTCTCATGTGAAAGTGGAAAATCTGTACCTTCGTCATTACCTCTGATGATCAACTCAGATGATGTAGGCACTCTCGGTGGTGTTGTGTCACATGGTGCAGATGATGTAGTCCTCGCAACAATGTATGTGGTTGTCATAGTACGCCTAGTAGTTGAAGAAACATCTGTATCAACACTTGGAATGTGGACCATGCGCTTGTTCTCCTTGTGGGCAACACGTCGTTTTATTTCCTGTTCAGCTTTGCAAGCAAGACGAAACAAATGTTCCATAGGATAACACTCTTCATGAATTAGTATCTCTTGAATATCATGGTTTAATCCTCACCAAAATCTATCCATAAAATCTTCACTTTCTTCTAAAAATGAGTGCAACAATGTAGTTTGTAAATCATCATAGTATTTTTTTTACCGTGTCAGTGCCTTGTTTTAAATGTTGTAATTTTTTAATCATGCCACGAGTATAATAAACATCAACAAATCTTTCTCTCATGACAAGTTTTAAATCATCCCAAGTAGTAGGTATAAGATTAGGGTTTAACCAACAATATTCACTCCACCAAACTAAAGCAAAGCTACTGAAAGTACTAATCGTAGCTTGAAATCTTCCCCGCTCATCAAAATTATGGGAAGCAAATATAGCATTTATTTCATACTCCCATTCAATATATAAATCAGGCCTAAAACGACCAGTTAATGGTGGCATGGAAACAGTAACCTGATTATGTGCATTCTGATGTTGTTGCTCCTCTTGTGACGGTTGTTGTATTTTCTTAGGTGGTGGCAAATCTCCCACCACGACTGTAGGATGCTGCTAACGCGACACTATGACCAGAGACCCTTCGAGAAACTACGTGCAATGCAATAATCGCAATCGGTGCTGTGTGAAAACCGTCAGAAATGATGCAAAACGTTTGCGATGAATGATACATCAAACACGGTTTAGATTACAGTTGCGTGTGTGATGAGGGGCATACGGTTGATCTGTATGAATTGTTTGCGATGAGACAGAACAACAGAAATGGGCAGCCAGATCAAGGTGTGTGCGATATACGGCATACAGTTCACTCCTATGAACCATTTGCGATGAGTGAGGTGAACACAAATGATTCGGCGTAACAAGATGTGTGTGATACCCGACAAACAGGTCAGTAATCAGAATTGTGTGCGATCATTATAGACAGCCCATATGGTCTTTTTGTGAATTGTGTGCTCGTCTGGGCACACAGTTCAACAAACCAACCTGTTGGCGATAATGTAGAAGATCTCTGTCGAATACATATTACTAACCGTCTGCGATGAGATTGACAGGATAAACAGAGATATATACAGTCTGCTTAATTTAGTCCTTCTTCTTGTTGTTCTTGTTGGATGGCCCCGCGACATCGTCTTGGCGAAGACGCTTCTTGCCGCTGACCGTTGGCTTTTCATCACCGCCGCCATCGTCATCGTCGTTGCTGTCGTCGTCTTCCTCCTCCTTGTTCGACCATTCCTCCTCCCCATCATCATCGTCCTCTTCTTCGTCCTTCGATGGCTCCTCGTCCGCCTGGTTGTCGTCTGACGACTTCGGAGGCGGCGTCCCTTCCATGAACCGGATATAATCGAGGTCTGGGCTCGACGCCGGACTCATGGAAGACGAGCGGCATGATTCCGATGTTGACCTATCATCGGGCGCTAGATTGCTGGCCGAACTATCGTCCTCGCTATCGTTTGTGCTAGTGTGTAGCGCGGCCTGCCGGGGACGATGAAGATGGTGGACACTTAAGCGAGGTATGCTGAGAAGAGGAACTGCCAATTGAAGCGGGGATTGCAGCGGGGGTTGACGTATTATCTAACCGTTGATATAATCAACCGCAATTATTTGTACCGTGTCAGTGCCTTATTTTAAATGTTGTAATTTTTTAATCATGCCACGAGTATAATAAACATCAACAAATCTATCTCTCATGACAAGTTTTAAATCATCCCAAGTAGTAGGTATAAGATTAGGGTTTAACCGACAATATTCACTCCACCAAACTAAAGCAAAGCTACTGAAAGTACTAACCGCAGCTTGAAATCTTCCACGCTCATCAAAATCATGGGAAGCAAATATAGCATTTATTTCGTACTCGCATTCAATATATAAATCAGGCCTAAAACGACCAGTAAATGGTGGCATGGAAACAGTAACCTGATTATGTGCATTCTGATGTTGTTGCTCCTCTTGGGACGGTTGTTGTATTTTCTTAGGTGGTGGCAAATTTCCCACGATCGATGAAGCCCAAGAACTAACAACTCCGGAACCTGCCATGATTAGTAGAAAACAAGAAACAAAATCGAAGAATAATGTTCCTATGAACTACTAGGATGTGGTGGTAAAATGCTCATAGTATAGCAAATATCAATATCTTACAACTTCTTACCATGCAGGCTGCAGCAGGTGGTGACAGGTAACCAGCGGTGTCAAATTACTCCGAAGATTGAGTAAAGCGATTGTCAGGGGAAGGTACTGATACGTCTCCAACGTATCTATAATTTTTGATTGTTCCATGCTATTATATTATCTGTTTTGGATGTTTAATGGGCTTTATTATACACTTTTATATTATTTTTGGGACTAACCTACTAACCAAAGGCCCAGTGCAAATTGCTGTTTTTTTTTGCCTATTTCAGTGTTTCGTAGAAAAGGAATATCAAACGGAATCCAAACATAATGAAACCTTCGGGAGAGTTATTTTTGGAACAAATGCAATCCAGGAGACTTGGAGTGGATGTCAAGGAAGCAATGAGGAAGCCACGAGGCAGGGAGGCGCGCCTAGGGGGTAGGCGCGCCCCCCACCCTCGTGGGCCCCACGTGGCTCCACTGACCTACTTCTTTCGCCTATATATACTCATATACCCTGAAAACATCGAGGAGCACCACGAAACCCTATTTCCACCACCACAACCTTCTGTACCCGTGAGATTCCATCTTGGGGCCTTTTCCTGCGCTCCGCCGGAGGGGGAATCGATCACGGAGGGCTTCTACATCAACATAATAGCCTCTCCGATGATGTGTAAGTAGTTTACCACAGACCTTCGGGTCAATAGTTATTAGCTAGATGGCTTCTTCTCTCTCTTTAGATCTCAATACAAAGTTCTCCTTGATTCTCTTGGAGATCTATTCGATGTAATTCTTTTTGCGGTGTGTTTGTCGAGATCCGATGAATTGTGGGTTTATGATCAAGATTATCTATGAACAATATTTGAGTCTCCTCTGAATTCTTTTATGCATGATTTAATTACCTTTGCAAGTCTCTTCGAATTATGAGTTTGGTTTGGCCTACTAGATTGATCTTTCTTGCAATGGGAGAAGTGCTTAGCTTTGGGTTCAATCTTGCAGTGTCCTTTCCCAGTGACAGCAGGGGCAGCAAGGCACGTATTGTATTGTTGCCATCTAGGATAAAAAGATGGGGTTTATATCATATTGCTTGAGTTTATCCCTCTACATCATGTCATCTTGCCTAATGCGTTACTCCGTTCTTATGAATTTAATACTCTAGATGCATGCTGGATAGCGGTCGATGTGTGGAGTAATAGTAGTAGATGCAGAATCGTTTCGGTCTACTTGTCATGGACGTGATGCCTATATACATGATCATGCCTAGATATTCTCATAACCATGCGCTTTTCTATCAATTGTCGACAGTAATTTGTTCACCCACCGTAGATGCTATCTTGAGAGAAGCCACTAGTGAAACCTATGGCCCCCGGGTCTATTTTCCATCATATAAGTTTCCAATCTATTTTACTTTGCAATCTTTACTTTAAATCTATATCATAAAAATACCAAAAATATTTATCTTATTATCTCTATCAGATCTCACTTTCGCAAGTGGTCGTGAAGGGGTTGATTGCAAGGTACTTATTTGTTTGTGTAGGTACGAGGCGACTTGCGTGTATTCTCCTACTGGATTGATACCTTGGTTCTCAAAAATTGAGGGAAATACTTACGCTACTTTGCTGCATCACCCTTTCCTCTTCAAGCGAAAACCAACGCAGTGCTCAAGAGGTAGCAAGAAGGATTTCTGGCGCAGTTGCCGGGGAGTCTACAGACAAGTCAGGACATACCAAGTACCCACCACAAACTCTTATCCCTCGCATTACATTATTTGCCATTTGCCTCTCGTTTTCCTCTCCCCCACTTCACCCTTGCCGTTTTATTCACCTTCTTTTTCCGTTTGTCTTTTTTCCGCTTGCTTCTTGTGTATCCATTTGTTAGACCGTTTGCTTTGCTGTCATGGCTAGTCCTTCTATCATTGTTAGTACCCTCGATCATGAAGTTCTTAATTTTAAACAATTGGAGGGAGAAAATCTAAAAGATGCTTGGCACAGAATTTGCAATGCTCAGAATAGACCTACTAGGAAGCAATCTACTCCCGTTCTTCTTCGCAATTTTTATATAGGCATCACCCCTTGGAATAGATATATTCTTGATACCATTACCGGAGGGAATTTCTTGGGTAGCCATACTTTTGATTCTTATAACGCTATGATAGATTTGTTTGGCCCACCACCTCTTTTGGTTAATGGAACTATTTTAACTTTGGAACATGTGATGCAAAGGCTTGAAATTATTGAAATAAAGTTGCCACTGTAGAGTTGATTGAGAATTTGGATAAAAAGATACACAACGAGACTACCCAATATGGATCTAAGGTAGGAGTTACTCTGAATTTTTTTAAAGAAAAAGAACCCATAGTTAACGAAAAGATAGATCAGGATTCCACAAGAATTGATAAACTTGAGGATATCATTACCAACTTAGGTTCTGCTTTTTTCGCCATGAGAAATGCTTCAAATCCTCCTACTACCAAAGTTGTCAAATTTATGTATGTTCCTAAAAATAAGGGTGAATCTTCTAGTAAGGAAAATGCGGATCTTAAATCCATAAGTGTTCACCCCAACTTTTTCGCTATCATTAAGGAACCTTTTGCTACAAATGATTTTCTCGATTTCTTGCCGAGGAGTTTGATCATTAATAAAAAGAAGGAAACTCCTAAGGGTTATAAGTGTTCAATTGAAGAATTGCCTACTAAAGATAATAATACCTAGATCTTTTCTCGTCTTTATGCCTAGCTAGGGGCGTTAAACGATAGCGCTTGTTGGGAGGCAACCCAATTTTTTTTCTTGCTTTTTGGTTCTGTTTAGTAATAAATAATTCATCTAGCCTCTGTTTAGATGTGTTTTTATGTTTTAGTTAGTGTTTGTGCCAAGTAGAACCACTAGGATCTTCTTGGGTGATAATTGTTTGATCTTGCTGAAAAAGACAGAAACTTTGCGCTCACAAAAATAATTGTTACAATTCACCAGAACGTGATAAAATACCAATTCTTTTTGCAGTAGATCAATATACAAAATTTCCAGGTTGTCCTAGTTTTTCAGAATTTTTGGAGTTCCAGAAGTATTCGAACAAGTCTGATTGCTACAGACTGTTCTATTTTTGACAGATTCTGTTTTTCGTGTGTTGTTTGCTTATTTTGATGAATCTATGGCTAGTATCGGGGGGTATGAACCATAGAGAAGTTGGAATACAGTAGGTTTAACACCAATATAAATAAAGAATAAGTTCATTACAGTACCTTAAAGTGGTGATTTTTTCTTATACTAACGGAGCTCATGAGATTTTCTGTTGAGTTTTGTGTTGTGAAGTTTTCAAGTTTTTGGGTAAAGATTTGATGGATTATGGAATAAGGAGTGGCAAGAGCCTAAGCTTGGGGATGCCCAAGGCACCCCAAGGTAAAATTCAAGGACAACCAAAAGCCTAAGCTTGGGGATGCCCCGTAAGGCATCCCCTCTTTCGTCTTAGTCCATCGGTAACTTTACTTGATGCTATATTTTTATTCACCACATGATATGTGTTTTGCTCTGAGCGTCTTGTATGATTTGAGTCTTTGATTTTTAGTTTACCACAATCATCCTTGCTGTACACACCTTTTGGAGACACACACATGAATCGGAATTTATTGGAATACTCTATGTGCTTCACTTATATCTTTTGATCTAGATAGTTTTGCTCTAGTACTTCACTTATATCTTTTTAGAGCACGGTGGTGGTTTTATTTTATAGAAATTATTGATCCCTCATGCTTCACTTATATTATTTTGAGAGTCTTATAGAACAGCATGGTAATTTTCTTTGGCTATAAAATTAGTCCTAATATGATAGGCATCCAAGATGGATATAATAAAAACTTTCATATAAGTGCGTTGAATACTATGAGAAGTTTGATACTTGATGATTGTTTTGAGATATGAAGATAGTGATATTAAAGTTATGCTAGCTGAGTAGTTGTAAGAAATACTTGTGTTGAAGTTTGCAAGTCCCGTAGCATGCACGTATGGTAAACGTTATGTAACAAATTGAAACATTTGGTGTTCTTTGATTGTCATCCTTATGAGTGGTGGTCGGGGACGAGCGATGGTCTTTTCCTACCAATCTATCCCCCTAGGAGCATGCGCATAGTGCTTGGTTTTTGATGACTTGTAGATTTTTGCAATAAGTATGTGAGTTCTTTATGACTAATGTTGAGTCCATGGATTATACGCACTCTTACCCTTCCATCATTTCTAGCCTCTCCGGTACCGTGCATTGCCCTTTCTCAGCTTGAGAGTTGGTGAAAACTTCGCTGGTGCATCCAAACCCCGTTATATGATACGCTCTATCACACATAAACTCCCTTATATCTTCCTCAAAACACTCACCATACCTACCTATTATGGCATTTCCATAGCCATTCCGAGATATATTGCCATGCAACTTTCCACCGTTTCATTTATTATGACACGCTTCATCATTGTCATATTGCCTTGCATGATCATGTAGTTGACATCGTATTTGTGGCAAAGCCACCATGCATAATTCATCATACATGTCACTCTTGATTCATTGCCCATCCCGATACACCGCCGGAGGCATCCATGTAGAGTCATATTTTGTTCTAAGTATCGAGTTGTAATCATTGAGTTGTAAATAAATAGAAGTGTGATGATCATCATTATTAGAGCATTGTCCCAATAAAAAAAGTAGAAAGGCCAAATAAAAAAAGGGAAAGGCCCAAAAAAAAGAAGAAAAAAGGGGACAATGTTACTATCCTTTTCCACACTTGTGCTTCAAAGTAGCACCATGATTTTTATGATTGAGAGTCTCTTATTTTGTCACTTCCATATACTAGTGGGAATTTTTCATTATAGAACTTGGCTTGTATATTCCAACAATGGGCTTCCTCAAATGCCCTAGGTCTTCATGAGCAAGCAAGTTGGATGCACACCCATTTAGTTTCTTTTGTTGAGCTTTCATACATTTATAGCTCTAGTGCATCCGTTGCATGGCAATCCCTACTCCTTGCGTTGACATCAATTAATGGGCATCTCCCTAGCCCGTTGATTAGCCGCGTCAATGTGAGACTTTCTCCTTTTTTGTCTTCTCCACATAACCCCCATCATTATATTCTATACCACCCATAGTGCTATATCCATGGCTCACGCTCATGTATTGCGTGAAGGTTGAAAAAGTTTGAGATTACTAAAGTATGAAACAATTGCTTGGCTTGTCATCGGGGTTGTGCATGATGAGAGCATTCTTGTGTGACGAAAATGGAGCATGACCAAACTATATGATTTTGTAGGGATGAACTTTCTTTGGCCATGTTATTTTGAGAAGACATGATTGCTTAGTTAGTATGCTTGAAATATTATTATTTTTATGTCAACATTAAACTTTTATCTTGAATCCTCGGATCTGAACATTCATGCCACAATAAAGAAAATTACATTGAAAAATATGCTAGGTACCATTCCACATTAAAAATTCTGTTTTTATCATTTACCTACTCGAGGACGAGCAGGAATTAAGCTTGGGGATGCTTGGTACGTCTCCAACGTATTTATATTTTTTGATTGTTCCATGCTATTATATTATCTGTTTTGGATGTTTAATGGGCTTTATTATACACTTTTGTACTACTTTTGGGACTAACCTACTAACCAAAGGCCCAGTGCAAATTGTTGTATTTTTGATTGTTCCATGCTATTATATTATCTCTTTTGAGTAGTTTACCACAGACCGTCGGGTACATAGTTATTAGCTAGATGGCTTCTTCTCTCTCTTTGGATATCAATACAAAGTTCTCCTTGATTCTCTTGGAGATCTATTCGATGTAATTCTTTTTGCGGTGTGTTTGTCGAGATCCGATGAATTGTGGGTTTATGATCAAGATTATCTATGAACAATATTTGATTCTCCTCTGAATTCTTTTATGCATGATTTAATTACCTTTGCAAGTCTCTTCGAATTATCAGTTTGGTTTGGCCTACTAGATTGATCTTTCTTGCAATGGGAGAAGTGCTTAGCTTTGGGTTCAATCTTGCGGTGTCCTTTCCCAGTGACAGCAGGGGCAGCAAGGCACGTATTGTATTGTTGCCATCTAGGATAAAAAGATGGGGTTTATATCATATTGCTTGAGTTTATCCCTCTACATCATGTCATCTTGCCTAATGTGTTACTCCGTTCTTATGAATTTAATACTCTAGATGCATGTTGGATAGCGGTCGATGTGTGGAGTAATAGTAGTAGATGCAGAATCGTTTCGGTCTACTTGTCACGGACGTGATGCCTATATACATGATCATGCCTAGATATTCTCATAACTATGTGCTTTTCTATCAATTGCTTGACAGTAATTTGTTCACCCACCGTAGATGCTATCTTGAGAGAAGCCACTAGTGAAACCTATGGCCCCTGGGTCTATTTTCTCTATAAAAATACCAAAAATATATATCTTATTATCTCTATCAGATCTCACTTTTGCAAGTGGCCGTGAAGGGATTGACAACCCCTTTATCGCGTTGGTTGCAAGGTTCTTATTTGTTGGTGTAGGTACGAGGCGACTTGCGTGTAGTCTCCTACTGGAGTGATACCTTGGTTCTCAAAAACTGAGGGAAATACTTACGCTACTTTGCTACATCACCCTTCCCTCTTCAAGGGAAAACCAACGCAGTGCTCAAGAGGTAGCAGGTATGTATACACGGTGTAGAAATATGTGGAGCTTGGAAGGCTTGAATATATGGTAGCAAAAGATTAGCAATAATCAATTCAGAGATGCAATGTTGAATAAATGCTCAACGACGGTACTATGCTGGTCCTAGGCTAGACCGTGCTAGAGACGCGAGCCTAGAACATTAACAAAATCGCGGCGCTGCACGTAAACAAGGGAGGAGCACACTCTGAATATTTTTTTCTTTTTTTCCACTTTTTTGCACTTTTTTCCTCTTTTTTTTGCCCCGCAACAATTTTTTTTGAAAATGTCTACAAATGGTCTAAAAACTGCCTAGCCAGAATTTTCCAAACTTACTTTTTTTTCTAAAACTGGAACTATTTTTCTTGTACGGGTGGCACTGAAGATGGGGAGTCCGACTTGGTCACGACTAGTAGTATGGCGTGATCTGGAAATCAAAAAACAAAGCAACAAATACTGGACTCGAACTAGGACTGGTGGCGGAGATGAATCTGGTGGAACTCGGACTGATGATGGTATATAACGGTGGTATATGTGAACTCAGATTGGTGATGGTATATGGCGGTAGGATATGTGGGCTCGGATTTGTGGTGGTATATGGCGGTGGTATATGTGGACTCGGATTGGTGGTGATATATGGCTGTGGTATATGTGGACTTGGATTGGTGGTTGTATATGGCAGTGGCAATGTATACAGTGGGGTGGTGGTATATGGCGGTGTTGAAGGTGGTGCGGCGGCGGCATGACAAACTGTGAACAGAACTCGGAACTCTAAAGGACTAGATGCTAAGACCAGCAACTCGACACGACGATGCAACCACAAATTCAACAATGCAAAACCCTAAAAAGATTATGCATAGGCTCAAATTGGTTCAGATATGATGAACTAACCCTAAATTTTTTTTGGCTTTTTCGTGGACTGTAGGTATGAAGAACAAACTCGATCTAAGCTATGAAAAACTGTAAAAATCTCATTGAGCAACCTGGAAATCTGATACCACTTCATAGAGGCGAAGGTGTCCCGATGTTTCGATGAGATAACTTTTGTTTTCTGTGGGATTCAACTTTGACAATCCGACTACGAACGTGTGAAGATGTCGCACCTTAGCAATCACTAAACCAAGTTCCGAGGGTTATTGACCACGCCGGAGCACGATCAACCTGACCACGAGGGTCTATTTCCTACGAGCGACGAAGAACAAGCAAGAAACTAAGATTGCAATCTGGATATTGCGAATATAAGAGGAAAACTTTATTAATGAAGGTGGGGTTCTGTGACGTCTCGGTTTGGTCGTTGAACACAAATGAAGTAGGCGAAGTTGCAGCTATGGCGAACTTTTAATCTAAACAAAACCCAAGGAAAAAGCTACTAGATGGATCTACTTATATAGGAGCAAGGGGTGGCGGCCAAGGAGGTGGGACAACATCCCAAGGCAGCCTAAAACTAACCCTAGGTCGTACAAGGCTCATGGGCCCAAGTGGAGGTGATGCAACACCTTTGGACTTGTAGTTTGACTCGGATTCTGCTGCAGCGTCAGATTGTTTTGTCAATATCTCAACACTCCAGCTGAATTTCAAGGTGAATCCAATAGGGTTGGAAAGAGCACGAAATCTACTTTCCAACAAAAAAAGAATCACCCAATTCGGAGTCCGTATGAAAGAGTTCTTGGCGTTTTGAGTCAGGTATGTCTGTGTAGTCCGAATCTGAATCCAGAATGCGAGAGACTTGGGCTCTATATTCTCTTGGCCCAAAAGTGACATGAGAGGACTTTTTGAACAACACATAAACTTATCTTTTTCCCTTATCTTCATATGTGGATTGTGCAAATGTCCCATACACCTGCAATTAGACATGCGACAAAAGTTTGTGAAGTATTTTTGTCCTGGATAACATAAATAAATTATTGCATAGTTTGCATTAGAAATCACCTCACAAATATACATGTATCCAATATTTTTGGTCGTATCCAAGGTAGTCATGTTCTCATCATCCTCCCCTTTTTGAAAACAAAGCCGTCCTCAGCGTTGCTTAATCTGAAATGTTGCTAACAAAAGAAGGTGTACATGTTGTATATGTATATGTCATCCATTTTTACTTCCCTTGATTTTTGCACATATGACACATGTATACATGAGTAAATTTCATAGTTCATAAAATGTAAAGCCAAAATATTATCACAAGTAGTAGAAGGCATGAAAATACTGCAACTCAATTTGCACATATAAGTGAAGCACTTATTCATATCAAAGGATTGACAATGTTCATCATTAAACCATCCCAACATTGGTGAATAAACCTTACTGGCATCATGCTACAACATGCTTAAATAAGCAAACATGCAATAAGTCATTTGACACAGAATCATCACCAAGATTAGAGGTCATATCAAAATGATTTAACATTGGTTCTTTTGCATCAACAATTAATTCATTGGGCGCACTCAAAATTGTTGGTACTTCAACTGTTTGATCACATGACACATTCTTGATAGTAACACGATTCTCTAAAATAGTTGGTGTGCTCAAATCAACATGTGACTCAACACATGATGTATTAAAGTTAACTAGGCATGCATCATTCTCATGTGAAAGTGGAAAATCTGTACCTTTGTCATTACCTCTGATGATCAACTCAGATGATGTAGGTGTTGGAAATATGCCCTAGAGGCAATAATAAAATGGTTATTATTATATTTCCTTGTTCATGATAATTGTCTATTGTTCATGCTATAATTGTGTTATCCGGAAATCGTAATACATGTGTGAATACATAGACCACAACATGTCCCTGGTGAGCCTCTAGTTGACTAGCTCGTTGATCAACAGATAGTCATGGTTTCCTGACTATGGACATTGGATGTCATTGATAACGGGATCACATCATTAGGAGAATGATGTGATGGACAAGACCCAATCCTAAGCATAGCACAAGATCGTGTAGTTCGTTTGCTAGAGCTTTTCCAAATGTCAAGTATCATTTCCTTAGACCATGAGATTGTGCAACTCCCGGATACCATAGGAGTGCTTTGGGTGTGCCAAACGTCACAACGTAACTGGGTGGCTATAAAGGTGCACTACGGGTATCTCCGAAAGTGTCTGTTGGGTTGGCACGAATCGAGACTGGGATTTGTCACTCCGTATGACGGAGAGGTATCTCTGGGCCCACTCGGTAATGCATCATCATAATGAGCTCAATGTGACCAAGTGTTTGGTCACGGGATCATGCATTACGGTACGAGTAAAGTGACTTGCCGGTAACGAGATTGAACAAGGTATTGGAATACCGACGATCGAATCTCAGGCAAGTAATGTACCGATTGACAAAGGGAATTTTATACGGGATTGATTGAATCCTCGACATCGTGGTTCATCCGATGAGATCATCGTGGAACATGTGGGAGCCAACATGGGTATCCAGATCGCGTTGTTGGTTATTGACCGGATAGTCGTCTCGGTCATGTCTGCATGTCTCCCGAACCCGTAGGGTCTACACACTTAAGGTTCGGTGACGCTAGGGTTGTAGAGATATTAGTATGCGGAAATCCGAAAGTTGTCCGGAGTCCCGGATGAGATCCCGGACGTCAGAGGAGTTCCGGAATGGTCCGGAGGTGAAGAATTGTATATAGGAAGTCCAGTTTCGGCCACCGGGAAAGTTTCGGGGGTCACCGGTATTGTACCGGGACCACCGGAAGGGTCCCGGGGGGTCCACCGGGTGGGGCCACCTATCCCGGAGGGCCCCATGGGCTGAAGTGGGAGGGGAACCAGCCCCTGTTGGGCTGGTGCGCCCCCCTTGGGCCTCCCCCTGCGCCTAGGGTTGGAAACCCTAGGGGTGGGGGCGCCCCACTTGGCTTGGGGGGCAAGCCACCCCCTTGGCCGCCGCACCCCCTTGAAGACTGGATCTCCTAGGGCTGGCGCCCCCCCAGGGGCACTATATAAAGAGGGGGGAGGGAGGGCAGCCGGACCCAAGCCCCTGGCGCCTCCCTCTCCCTCCCGTGACACCTCTCCCTCTCGCTGAGCTTGGCGAAGCCCTGCCGAGATCCCCGCTGCTTCCACCACCACGCCGTCGTGCTGCTGGATCTCCATCAACCTCTCCCTCCCCCTAGCTGGATCAAGAAAGAGGAGACGTCTTCCCCAACCGTACGTGTGTTGAACGCGGAGGTGCCGTCCGCTCGGCGCTCGGTCATCGGTGATTTGGATCACGACGAGTACGACTCCATCGACCCCATTCACTTGAACGCTTCCGCTCGCGATCTACAAGGGTATGTAGATGCACTCTTTTCCCTCTCGTTGCTAGAAGACTCCATAGATTGTTCTTGGTGATGCGTAGAAATTTTTTAATTTCTGCAACGATCTCCAACAGTAGGCACTCTCGGTGTTATTCTGTCACATGGTGCAGATGATGTAGTCCTCACAACAATGGATGTGGTTGTCATAGTACGCCTAGTAATTGAAGAAACATCTATATCAACACTTGGAATGTGGACCATGCGCTTGTTCTCCTTGTGGGCAACACGTTGTTTTATTTTCTGTTCAGCTTTGCAAGCAAGACGAAACAAATGGTCCATAGGATAACACTCTTCATGAATTAGTATCTCTTTAATATCATGGTTTAATCCTCCCCAAAATCTATCCATAAAATCTTCTTAATTTTCTTCTAAAAATGAGTGCAACAATGTAGTTTGTAAATCATCATAGTATTTTGTTACAGTGTCAGTGCCTTGTTTTAAATGTTGTAATTTTTTAATCATGCCACGAGTATAATAAACATCAACAAATCTATCTCTCATGACAAGTTTTAAATCACCCCAAGTACTAGGTATAAGATTAGGGTTTAACCGACAATATTCACTCCACCAAACTAAAGCAAAGCTACTGAAAGTACTAATCGTAGCTTGAAATCTTCCACGCTCATCAAAAATATGGGAAGCAAATATAGCATTTATGGCGTACTCCCATTCAATATATAAATCAGGCCTAAAACGACCAGTAAATGGTGGCATGGAAACAGTAACCTGATTATGTGCATTCTGATGTTGTTGCTCCTCTTGTGACGGTTGTTGTATTTTCTTAGGTGGTGGCAAATCTCCCACCACTACTGTAGGATGCTGCTAACGCGACACTATGATCAGAGACCCTTCGAGAAATTGTGTGCAATGCAATAATCGCAAACGGTGCTGTATGAAAACCGTCAGAAATGATGCAAAACGTTTGCGATGAATGATACATCAAACACGGTTCAGGTTATAGTTCGTGTGTGATGAGGGGCATACGGTTGATCTGTATGAACTGTTTGCGATGAGACAAGAAACAGAAATGGGCAGCCAGATCAAGGTGTGTGCAATATACGGCATACAGTTCACTCCGATGAACCGTTTGCGATGAGTGAGGTTAACACAAACGATTCGGCGTAAGAAGATGTGTGTGATACCCGAGAAACAGGTTGGTAATCAGAATTGTGTGCGATCATTATAGACAGCCGATAAGGTCTTTTTTGTGAATTGTGTGCTCGTCTAGGCACACAGTTCAACAAACCAACCTGTTGGCGATAATGTAGAAGATATCTGTCAAATACATATTACTAACCGTCTGCGATGAGATTGACAGGATAAATAGAGATATATACAGTCTGCTTAATTTAGTCCTTCTTCTTCTTATTGTTCTTGTTGGATGGCCCCGCGACATCGTCTTGGCGAGGACGCTTCTTGCTGCTGACCGTTGGCTTTTCATCGCCGCCGCCGTCGTCATTGTCGTTGTTGTCGTCCTCCTCCTCCTCCTCGTTCGACCATTCCTCCTCATCATCATCGTCGTCCTCTTCTTCGTCCTCCGACGGCTCCTTGTTCGTCTGGTTGTCGTCTGACGACTTCGGAGGCGGCGTCCCTTCCGTGAACCATATATAATCGAGGTCTGGGCTCGACGCCGGACTCATGGAAGACGAGCGGGATGATTCCGATGTTGACCTATCATCGGGCACCAGACTGCTGGCCGAACTATCGTCCTCGCTATCGTTCGACATGGCTGCAGAGTGTGTGCCAGTGTGTAGCGCGGCCTGCCGGGGACGATGAAGATGGTGGACACTTAAGCGGGGTATGCAGAGAAGAGGAACTGCCAATTGAAGCGGGGATTGAAGCGGGGGTTGACGTATTATCTAACCGCTGATATAATCAACCGCAATTATTTGTACCCAGTCGCTCCAAATTCTCGGGGTTGCGCAGGACTCCTATTGGCTATTTGGCTGGTTTCCTTTTTTAGGACAAAAACAAGGAACGAGTTTTGGGATTATGCACCGGTACCGGTATGAACGGAGTAGGACAGTTGGCAAGCAATACATTGAGCTCTTCTTATTGATAAAGCCAGTAATAATCAAACTAGAAAGGAAAAGAAAAAAGACAAAGAAAAATATCTGCACGAATCTTCGCGTAACATCAATGGCATAGGACCTAGATGTGCATTACTTAGAGCACATCTAGATGTGCTTTAGCAATACTGTCAAACAAAACCCCCAATCATCATTACAAACAGCGCATAGAACATGGCTAATGCGACAACCACAACTACACATGCTAGTTCCTTCTTGTCTCTTGCTTTCATCTATTTCCTGTGATTGATTCTTTCTTGCTTCATCGTACTGATTGTACATTCCAGATCATCCAGTTTCTTCTTCATCTTTACGTTATCTTCTGCGAGCTTGGTGATAACACTCTGAGCCCTGCCATGCCATTCTTCATCCAGCCAGTTAACAAAGGCACAAGCCTCATATCCCTGCCAATGTTAAATAGTATTCTGGATGAGCGGTGGCATTAACTGAAGTAAATTGATGAACTTAATTAGCACTAACCTCTAAGGGGCAACTGAGAAACCACCTGCCAATATCGAATCCCTCCGTGCATACACGTCGAGCGGGAGTGTGCCCGTGCACACAACTCAGCTTTCGGTACTTCTTGGTGGCGCAAAACTCAGAGTCGAACTCGTGTTGCGGGAGTCTGCAGTGAAGCTCCGGATCCGGTGGCAGATCGCTTTCCTGGGGGGGTCATTCAGGACGGATTCAGCAAGGATCTATACTTTGGACATGCTAAAAAAGATCGGGATAGATTGGAACCTGACAGGACGATTCGGATCCGTAGTACACCTGCCTTCCGATGACCTTAGGCAAGTGCTCGGCGGCGACCGCCATTATTGCAGTGATACGAGCAGGAGCAGCCGCACCGAAACCATCAGCACCACTCATCTGCATTCCCCCAATGTCAGCGCCACGCGAGGGAATTTGGAGGCTATGTAGGGATTTGGGGGAAATGGGGAAACTGTGGAGATAATCTAACGGTCGGGAACTACTAATGGCACTATATATATGTTGTATACGGCACACTGTTTGTACATGCCGTTTGTGTTAGGTATTACAACGTCACACACGATTTCTGCACCAAACCGTGTGAGAAGACAACGTAGGTTAGACACAGTTGTCGTTACATAACCGTATGTGATGTACTACCCTGTCCATATAATTGAGTTACGGTGAGATACCATGTAAACAGTCGCTCCGTGGGTATCCGTAAAAAAACAGCCGCTTTGCATATAGAGATGGCGGTGGCGGCCTAGGCAGCGGCTACCGGAGAAGAGGTCAATCCTCGGTCGATGGGCGGTGGCGGCGTCATAGGAGGTCAATCCTCGATCTGTGGCGGGAGATAGGAGGAGCTCAACCATCGAGGTCAGCGGCAGCGTGATTCGAGCACATCCATCGTGGTCGATGGCGGGATAGTGGAGGTCAAACTTCAGGTGGCAGCCGCACTAAGCTTTGCTCCTCGACCCTGCTGTCTCAGCGTGCCACCGCATCGCGCTTGTCTGTCTGCTGGGTGGAGGTCGCCGCGCGGCTAATTAATTAAGGTATTCTTTTCGTGAGTGGCTTAATTAAGGTATTCAGTTCCTAAGTGTAGTGTTGTACTAGTACTCTGCGTGTAAATTGACTGGCCATTAATTTTTTTCATTGCACGTCTGGATAACAACATGGAGCGCCCTCGGTAATTATTAAAATAAAACCTTGTGATTTATGCATGCATCTCTAGGCAGCAGTTAATCCGTGTATTAATGTTGTTGTTTTGTTTTTAATTACCATTCATCTGCTGCAGATGGGACGATCTCGATGGATGAAGAATCGGAAAACCACAGATTTTATCAGTGGCGTGACAGAGTTCATGAATTTGGCTGAAAGTACAAAGAGGAGAATTGGTGATGCGGATTACATCCTGTGTCCATGTACTGATTGTGCCAATACAGAGTCACATGAAGTTGCAGATATCCAGATGCACTTAGTCTCTAGGAGATTCATGGATGGATATACACGTTGGACCAGACACGGTGAAGAGGAGGTCATGGATGGAGATACCCAGGGTAGCGAGATGCCAAACCCCGATCAGTGTCACATGGATGTTGACTCTAACATCGGGGCAGAGGCGCCAAGCTACCAATGGAACACCAGAAAGCCGAAACGCCCACTGGAAAACCAAGACGTCCACGCAGATGACGACGATCTTGATATGCCAGATTTTGCTGCTATGATTACAGATTTCGAGGGCCCAGAAAAGGATATGATTGGGTACAAGGATCTGCCAACCATTGATGCGGACTCCAAGAAAGAATTGTATCCAGGTTGCAAAAAGAAATATTCCAGGTTGAGTGCCACCCTGGCGCTTCTCAGATTTAAAGCAGGAAACGGTCTATCAAACAGGGCTTCACAGAGATGTTAGGTCTTTTGAAAGAAATTCTTCCAAAAGATAATGTGCTCCCCAGAAGCACGAATGAAGCGAGGAAAATTGTTTGCCCATTGGAACTTGAAGTATAGAAGATACACGCTTGTGTGAATGATTGTACACTGTACCGTGGTGAGTACAAAGATTTTCGTGCATGTCCCACATGCAAGCATGCACGATACAAGCGCAGGAGAGCAAAGGACAAGTACAAATTGGACGACGAGATCAAGGCAGGAATCCCGTTCAAGGTTGTTTGGTGCTTGCCTTTAATTCCAAGGTTGAGGCGTTTGTTTGCAAACCCTAGAGAGGCAAAGAGGTTGCGGTGGCATCATGATGAGAGAATTGTGGATAGGTTTATAAGGATCCTAGAGAGGTGTTTGTTTGCACCCGAAAGATGGGGCTCAGTGGGAATTAATCGGCAACAAGTTTGAAAAATTTGCTAAGGATCCTAGAAGTATAAGGCTCGGGGAGTGTACTGACGGGATGAATCATTTTGGCGATATGAGCACCAATCACAGCACATGGTCGGTGCTTCTATGCATATATAACCTAGCTCCTTGGTTGTGTATGAAGAAAAAATACATTATGATGTCAATGATTATCCAAGGCCCGAAGCAACCTGGAAATGACATCGACATTTACTTTCAGCTACTGGTAGAAGAACTGCTGACAGTGTGGATAGATGCGCCTGCTGTAAAATGTTATGATGCGTACAGAAAGGAGATTTTCGATCTACATGCGCTGCTGGTGCACACCATTCAAGATATGCCGGCATTAGGCAACACATCGGGGCAGAAAACAAGGGGAGATGTAGGGTGTGTCACATGCATGGATAGGACAACTAGCAGAAGACTTCCCAACTCGTGCAAAACAGTGTATTTGCGTCATCGCAGGTTCTTACGGAAAAATCACCCATACCTAAAGATGAGAGCTGAATATGATGGTACGGGAGAGGCAGCTGAGGGCCCAAGACCCTATGAAGGGGAGGTGGTCCACAACATGGCTAAAAAATTAATGTTGTGCTTGGCAAGAACCACCCTTTGACGGTGAAACTAACTGTAACATCACAAATTTTCAATTTGGGATGTTATACATTAGATCATCATTGCATATCATATTTTATTGCATTTTTGGTTTGATCCTAGAAATTCTGCGCAACTCAAGGACCCACGGAGAGAGTTGGGGATTTCGTTATTTTCATATTTGGGTTTTCTCAAATTTTGAAAATAGGATCATTTGATTTTATTTATTTTATCTTCAATTATTTCATTTATAAAAATAAGAGAGAGGGAATAAAATGACTTTCCCAAAAATAAGAAATATTGAGGATTTAATAAAAAAATCAAATCTTATTTTATTTGGAGTTTCGCTATTTTATTTGAATTTAGGAAAATTGCACGTTTTTCAAAATTTCATTTTAGGCCAAGAAAATGTTCATCTTGTTCTAAATATTTTATTTAGACGGTGAAAATTTTATTTTGGCATTTTTAGAATTTTATTTTATTTTCTAGAATTTTTCTCAGTTTCGGCAGAATTGTTTAAGAAAAAAACTCCTGCGCGCCCGACTCGGCCGAAGCCCAGCCGAACCAGGCCGGCCCGCCCGCGCCACCGCCTCCCGCCGCCGTCTCCAGATCGGAGACCGCCGTCGTCGCCTGAGTCTGGGAGGAGCACGCCCCCCGAGGCGCCAACCTTACCCAAGTCGCGCCGCCCCCCTCCTTAAATAGCTGCCGCCGCCGCCCCTCACCCCGCCACCGAACCCGCAGCCCCGCCGCCAGAACCCGCCCCGCCGCCGGAGCCACACCGCCGCCGAGCCGCCCCGCCGCCCAAGGTCGTCGCCGCCGCCGGGAAAGCCGCCGCCGCCGACGCCCGCAGCCCCGCCGCCCCACGCCGCCTCCCATCGCCCCGCCGGAGCCGCCGGACTTCGCCGGAGCCCCGAGACGAGGTAGCCGCCTGCCGCCCGGTTTTCTGAAAAAAACAATTCGGTTTTTTTAGAAAACCCTAGGTTTTTTAAGATCGGTTTTGTTTTGTTTTGTTTTTTGGTTTTCTTATTTAGCGAGCGTTCGCTCGTTCGTTCGTTTTAACAAACGCGTTTATTGTTTAGTTACAGTTAACGAACGTCCGTTCGTTAAACTGTTCGTCAGTTTTTCTTTTTCTCGGATTTTCTGCAATTATTTCTGATCGCGATTTCCAATCTGTTTTTCATTTTGGTTTAACTTTTCGCTCGTTTGTCGGAATCAGGCGATTCACGCGCTTAGAGTTTCGTCTCAAAACCCTCTTTCTGTTTAACCAACTCAAACACGTTTTTGCTACTGTAAAATTTGACTTAGGACCAGATTAGTAAACGAAGCTTGTTTCTTTCGCCGTTTGACTTTCATTGCTTCGTTTGATTTGATTCTTTTTGCAAACCGGAGTTCTTAAGTTTAACTTTCTGGTTAGATCTCTTATTTGAGTTTTACCTGTGCATTAGATGAGTACTTATTATATGCTTCTTTGTTTGCGATAGAGTACCCGGAGTGCGCCGCTTGCTACTTCGAATCCCTAGGTTTCACGGATCATCAGCAAGGCAAGTAACACTTTGATCATACCTCTTTTCATACCTAGTTTTATTGCATTAGATCAATCCTCAAACAATTGCATGATTAGGATCTGATTAAATTGTGGGTTGGGAAGTAGCTGATGACGTAGAACCTATTGCCCTGTTTATTACCAAACCCTTGGGAGTTACTTCTACGTTTGCTTATATTGCTATGCTATGCTAGTAGACGTGGATTGGGTGAGTGTATCCATGACAGATGTGAGATTGTTAATGAATGGTTCAATTTAAGGTGGCTACTTAAACACACATCTGGGTGGACTGAGGCACCTGGGTATTCCAGCGATTGCCTGTTTTTTTTATGGACCGCCACCCAGGCTCAGAGGAATCATGAGATTATTCATGCTAGAAATTCCGTGTGCAGCCACAAGCTATTATGGGCTCTAGCATAGTTGATTAAGTTGTGTGAACTCTTACAGTGGTAGACTAGCAGATGTAGGGGTTGTAGGTGGTACTGTCTACCCGGTCGTAAGGTGCAAACGCTTCTGAAAGACTATGTCTCGGTCATCCGTTTCTCAAACATCATGTAGTGTGAGAATCCCAACCGAGGAGATCGAGTCTTGTGGGGAAAAGTGCGCAAACCTCTGCAGAGTGTATAAACTAATCATGGTTAGCCGTGTCCCTGGTTATGGACAACTTGAGTATCTAGTACTTGGATTATCATGTGAATCTCATCATGTTACTTTAATTAATTTTGTTGGGATTAATGTTGAAACTTAATTGGGATTGAGATGGTGTCACCCATTCTCAATGTTTAACAACCACCATGATAGTTAAATAAAATTTATTCCTTTGTAGTAGGGAAAAATTGGCTTTTCGCAAAACTGTAACCATAGAGCTTTCCACCAGCCAAATATGCATGTAGTATAGCATTATTCTGTTCATTACTCTCTATGTGTTACATTGCCAGCATATTCCATGTGCTGACCCATTTTCGGGCTGCAACGTTTCATGTTGCAGACTTTTCAGACGACGAGTAAGGTGCCTTAGGCCGTGGTTCTATACTCAATGATGCCGTTGGAGTTGATAGACTCGCCTATCTTCCAAGTCTTCCGCCGTTATCGTTTTTAGATGGCCTTAAGCCATATTTATTGTATTAAGTTCTCTTTTGAGACATTCGATGCAATAAGTGTGTGATTGCTACTCTGTTATAAATCCTTCGAGTACTGTGTGTGTCAGCATTACTGATCCAGGGATGACACTGATGCACAGAGACTTGACCGTCGGAGGTCTGGTCGCTACAAGATGGTATCAGAGCACACGCTGACTGTAGGACACGACCACTAAGCTTAAACCCTAGATCACTATTCTCTTCTCATTTCTGACTCCTCTCCATTTTCCACTCTTTTAGGATGGCGGATGCTAGGAACAAGTTCATGCAACCAGATGAAGATACACCCTTTGGACGCCACTTGAAGGAAGTCAGTAGATACCTGAACATCGGAATACCAAGCTTCACCGGAACCTACAATGCCACACTACCAGAAGAGGAGCGTTGGATGATTCAAGTTCCAGGAAGGACGTTCATGCCCGTCACCGAGCCCATAGAGTTTTCCTTTGATGCACCAACCTGGAGTCTAGGAAAGAGCATGGCAACCCACATCACCATGGGACGCATTGGAGAAGTTTACCACAAGGAGCTTCAGGATACCATTTACCAGATTTGTGGGCGCCGAGATGAGAAATGGGAGATGATCAGCACCAAGAAGGATAGATCAATTGCAGCTTTCATCCAGGAGCAAAACCAGCACATTCTTCGCCAGGAGAACCAAATGTGCACAGGCATGACAGATCTGAAGAAGGCATTGACCAAGATCACGGAGTTGGAGGAAGAACTCAAGTCTACGCGCGATGGATATGCGGAGGAGATCGCCACGTTGTTGGAGAAGAATGACGACCTGATAAAGAAGATCGGAGTATTCATGGGAGACCCAGCACCAGGAGGAGAAGACGATGATTGCGCTTGCCCGGATAACTACATCATCATCGACGACACCGACTCGCACCCCAGTGAAGATGACTTTGTTGATGAAGCTGGAGCAGATATCATGGAGTCTTCGACCGATCAAAATTTCTAGTAGACCACCATAATCAGTAGTAGTATTCCCCCATGTATATAGTATAGTCCGAGCACTTTGTGACGATAGTTAGATCGATTGTATGCCTTGTTTGAATTGAGTTGAGTGATATTGATTGTGTTTGTCTCATGTGCATATGGGTAGTGTTTTCTCTCTAGACCTCATTCTATTCTAAATTCTCATCTTTTCTAAACCCATCAGATGCCTCCGAGACGCGACCCCGAATTTGTTTTCCCACCGGAGATCACTCAGTTGATTCAGCAGCAGAATGTCTTGATGCAAGCACTAGTACAGAACCAAGGCAACAACAACCCACCACCACCACCACCTGTTGATCATTTGACCCGTTTCTTGAGGCTAAATCCGCCGGTGTATTCCAGTAGCACCGAGCCGATTGTTGCAGATGATTGGCTCCGCAAAGTTGGAAGGGAGTTAACCACTGCAGGATGCACAGATGCGGAGAGAGTGCGTTTTGCCGCACATTAGCTTGATGGACCCGCAGCATCATGGTGGGAGAATTACACAGCCACTCACCCCATCGACACTGTCACATGGGACAAGTTTCAGCAAGCTTTTCGTACTGCCCATGTTTCAGCAGGAGCTATGGCCATCAAGAAGCGTGAGTTTCGCAACTTACGCCAAGGAGGACGCACCGTAGGCCAGTATGTGGAGGACTTTAGTAAGTTAGCACGTTATGCCCCAGATGACGTTGCTACAGATGCAGCCAGCAGGATTGCTACAGCCATTGCCGATACCCGAATGGAAGTGGGATATACTAGGCATAGATTTTATCACGGGATTGCCCGGGACTCGTTCAGGCTATGACTCAATATGGGTTGTAGTCGATCGTTTGATGAAGGTAGCTCATTTCATCCCAGTGAAGACCACTTACACCAGTGCTAAGTTGGCAAAGATATACATGACCAGAATCGTATGTCTGCATGGAGTTCCGAGGAGCATTGTATCAGGTAGAGGAACCCAGTTTACCTCAAAGTTCTGGCATCAGTTACATGAAACTTTGGGTACCAGGCTAGAATTCAGTACAACCTTTCATCCACAGACAGATGGACAGACCGAGAGAGTCAATCAGATTCTGGAGGACATGCTGAGAGCTTGTGCGCTAGATTATGGATCTAGTTGGGACAATAACTTGCCATATGCAGAGTTCTCTTACAACAACAGTTATCAATCCAGTTTGAAGATGGCCCCTTTCGAAGCTTTGTACGGAAGGAGGTGTAGAACACCATTGTTATGGGACGAAGTTGGAGACCGCCAGTTGTTTGGACCAGATTTGATTAAGGAGTCTGAACAGAAGGTGAAGTTGATTCGTGATAGGCTCAAGGTAGCCCAATCCAGACAGAAGAGCTATGCGGATTCAAAACATAAGGAGGCAGTTTACGAAATCGGAGACAGAGTTTATCTTCGTGTATCTCCACTTCGGGGAGTTAAGCGCTTTGGAGTTAAGGGAAAGTTAGCGCCACGTTTTGTAGGACCATACAAAGTTTTGGAGCGTATGGGAGAAGTTGCTTAAAAGTTGGAATTACCCGACGGATTGTCGGGAGTTCACGATGTGTTCCACGTTTCCCAGTTGAAGAAGTACCACGCAGAGATGGCTGATATACCGCTGAGAGATACAGTGCCACTGGAGGCGATTCAGTTGGATAGTGATTTGACTTATGAGGAGAAACCAGTCAAGATTCTTGAGTATGCCAGCCGAGTCACCCGCAGCAAGGTTATCAAGTTTTGCAAAGTTCAGTGGAGCCACCATACCGAGGATGAAGCCACCTGGGAGCGAGAGGAAGATCTACGGAAGGACCACCCTCACCTATTTTCTAGCCAACCCGAATCTCGAGGGCGAGATTCATCTTAAGGGGGGCAGGTTTGTAACATCCCAAATTTTCAATTTGGAATGTTATACATTAGATCATCATTGCATATCATATTTTATTGCATTTTTGGCTTGAGCCTAGAAATTCTACGCAACTCAAGGACCCACGGAGAGAGTTGGGGATTTTGTTGTTTTCATATTTGTGTTTTCTCAAATTTTGAAAATAGGATCATTTGATTTTATTCATTTTATCTTCAATTATTTCATTTATAAAAATAAGACAGAGGGAATAAAATGACTTTCCCAAAAATAAGAAATATTGAGGATTTAATAAAAAAATCAAATCTTATTTTATTTGGAGTTTTGCTATTTTATTTGAATTTAGGAAAATTGCACGTTTTTCAAATTTTCATTTTAGGGCCAAGAAAATATTCATCTTGTTCTAAATATTTTATTTAGACGGTGAAAAATTTATTTTGGCATTTTTAGAATTCTATTTTATTTTCTAGAATTTTTCTCAGTTTCGGCAGAATTGTTTAAAAAAAATTCCCGCGCGCCCGACTGGGCCGAAGCCCAGCCAAACCAGGTCGGCCCGCCCGCGCCACCGCCTCCCGCCGCCGTCTCCGGATCGGAGACCGCCGCCGCCGCCCGAGTCCGGGAGGAGCACGCCTCCCGAGGCGCCCCTTCCCCAAGCCGCGCCCCCCTCCTTAAATAGCCGCCGACGCCGCCCCTCACCCCGCCACCGAACCCGCAGCCCCGCCGCCGGAACCCGCCCCGCCGCCGGAGCCGCACCGCCGCCGAGCCGCCCCGCCGCCCAAGGTCGCCGCCGCCGCCGGGAAAGCCGCCGCCGCCCACGCCCGCAGCCCCGCCGCCCCACGCCGCCTCCCGTCGCCCCGCCGGAGCCGCCGGACTTCGCCGGAGCCCCGAGCCGAGGTAGCCGCCCGCCGCCCGGTTTTCTGAAGAAAACCGATTCGTATTTTTTTAGAAAACCCTAAGTTTTTTTAGATCGGTTTTGTTTTTTTTTGTTTTCTTATTTAGCGAGTGTTCGCTCGTTCGTTCGTTTTAACGAACACGTTCTTCGTTTAGTTACAGTTAACGAACGTCCGTTCGTTAAACTGTTCGTCAGTTTTTCTTTTTCTCGGATTTTCCGCGATTATTTCTGATCGCGATTTCCGATCTGTTTTTCGTTTTGGTTTAACTTTTCGCTCGTTTGTCGGAATCAGGCGATTCAAGCGCCTAGAGTTTCGTCTCGAAACCCTCTTTCTGTTTAACCAACTCAAACAAGTTTTTGCTACTGTAAAATTTGACTTAGGTCCAGATTAGTAAATGAAGCTTGTTTCTTTCGCCGTTTGACTTTCGTTGCTTCGTTTGATTTGTTGCAAACCGGAGTTCTTAAGTTGAACTTTCTGGTTAGATCTCTTATTTGAGTTTTACCTGTGCATTAGACAAGTACTTATTGTATGCTTGTTTGTTTGCGATAGAGTACCCGGAGTGCGCTGCTTGCTACTTCGAATCTCTAGGTTTCACGGATCATCAGCAAGGCAAGTAACACTTTGATCATACCTCTTTTCATACCCAGTTTTATTGCATTAGATCAATCCTCAAACAATTGCATGATTAGGATCTGATTAAATTGTGGGTTGGGAAGTAGCTGATGACGTAGAACCTATTGCCCTGTTTATTACCAAACCCTTGGGAGTTACTTCTACGTTTGCTTATATTGCTATGCTATGCTAGTAGACGTGGATTGGGTGAGTGTATCCATGACAGATGTGAGATTGTTAATTAATGGTTCAATTTAAGGTGGCTACTTAAACACACATCTGGGTGGATTGAGGCACATGGGAATTCCAGCGATTGCCTTTTTTTATGGACCGCCACCCAGGCTCAAAGGGATCATGAGATTATTCATGCTAGAAACTTCCGTGTGTAGCCACAAGCTATTATGGGCTCTATCATAGTTGATTAAGTTGTGTGAACTCTTACAGTGGTAGACTAGCAGATGTAGGGGTTGTAGGTGGTACTGTCTACCCGATCGTAAGGTGCAAACGCTTCTGAAAGACTATGTCTCGGTCATCCGTTTCTCAAACATCATGTAGTGCGAGAATCCCAATGGAGGAGATGGAGTCTTGTGGGGAAAAGTGCGCAAACCTCTACAGAGTGTATAAACTAATCATGGTTAGCCGTGTCCCCGGTTATGGACAACTTGAGTATCTAGTACTTGGATTATCATGTGAATCTCATCATGTTACTTTAATTAATTTTGTTGGGATTAATGTTGAAACTTAATTGGGATTGAGATGGTGTCACCCATTCTCAATGTTTAACAACCACCATGATAGTTAAATAAAATTTATTCCTTTGCAGTAGGGAAAAATTGGCTTTTCGCAAAACTGTAACCATAGAGCTTTCCACCAGCCAAATATGCATGTAGTATAGCATTATTCTATTCATTACTCTCTATGTGTTACATTGCCAGCATATTCCATGTGCTGACCCGTTTTCGGGCTGCAACGTTTCATGTTGCAGACTTTTCAGACGAGTAAGGTGCCTTAGGTCGTAGTTCTATACTCAGTGATGCCGTTGGAGTTGATGGACTCGCCTATCTTCCAAGTCTTCCGCTGTTATCGTTTTTAGATGGCCTTAAGCCATATTTATTGTATTAAGTTCTCGTTTGAGACATTCGATGCAATAAGTGTGTGATTGCTACTCTGTTATAAATCCTTCGAGTACTGTATGTGTCAGCATTACTGATCCAGGGATGACACTGATGCACAGAGACTTGACCGTCTGAGGTCTTGTGGCTACACTAACACCCAGGGATCAAGTGTTTAAGAAGAAAACAGTGTTCTGGAAATTACCTTACTGGGAGATTCTACGTGTACGTCACTTCATTGATGTCATGCACGTAGAGAAGAACGTATGTGAAAGCATCCTTGGTACTCTGCTCAAGATTAAAGGTAAAAGAAAGGATGGTGACGGTTCACGGCTCGATATGCTTGCTGATCAATCACAATGCAAGAGTGAAGCAGAAGATGATGACAAATTCATCAAAGCTCGCCAGAGTTACAATTTCAGTACAAAAGAAGCAACACAGTTCTTCACCTATTTGTTGTCAGTTAAGACACCCTCTTCCGACTGCGCAAACATCAAAGGTCTCGTGGATGTGAGCTCGGGTAAGATGAAGTTGGGACACATGAAGTCACATGATTGCCATGTAATGTTGACACAAATCCTCCCGGTGGCCATCAGGAATCTGATGGACAAAGATATAAGAAACACACTCATTGACCTCTGTGATTTCTTCAACCAACTATGGCAGAAAGTTGTAAATCCTGAAGAATTGGATCATATGCAAGATGATATTGCAAGAATATTGTCCAACCTAGAGATGTTTTTCCCACCGTCATTCTTTGATGTCATGGTCCATCTCACTGTGCACCTTGTCGACGAGATAAAGTATTGTGGTCCTGTGTTTCTTCGCAACATGTATCCCTTCGAGCGGTTCATGGGAATACTGAAGCGCTTTTGTCCGAACCGAAACCATCCAGAGGCAAGCATCCTACAAGGTTATACCGCGGAGGAGGTGGTTGAGTTTTGCACCGAATATATGAAACAAAGACCTATAGGTTTGCCCCTCTCTCGCCACGAGGGAAGGCTGAAAGGTAAGTCGGTCCTTGCTGGCACGCAAATCGCTGCACCCGAATAATTGGCAGAGAAAGCCCATTTGACGGTACTGCTTAACAGCCCAGTTCTCATCGCCTATGCCGAAGAGCACTTGGCGAAGATACGCCAAAGCTTCTTACCAATGGTGCCTTCATCAGAAGTGGAGATGAAGGAGCACACTAAGAAGTACACCGAATGGCTGAAGAATCGTTTGGCACAAGGATCCATCGATGACATTGCTACGTGGTTGGCACAAAAGCCATCACCTACGGTGTTGACGTACCAAGCATATGACATAAATGGATGCACGTTCTACACTAAGGGACGTGATAAGAAGACCTCGTATCAGAACAGCTCTGTTCGAATAGAATGCATGACTGTAAATGAAGCTGATAAAAGGGTATACTATGGAACCATCAAAGATATTTGGGAGCTTGATTATGTGAAAGTTAAGGTGGCATTATTCAGGTGCGCATGGACCCCTCTTGGTCAGGTAAGGATTGATGAGTATAGGAAGACCTGTGTTAACAGGACAACAATGGCATATCACACGGACCCATTCATTCTTGCCAGCGATGCTACCCAGATATTCTTTGTGGAAGACCCCTTGCATACGAACGGCCATTTAGCGATGCATGGGAAGATAAGGGTACTGGGTGTCGACGATGTTGCCGATGAGGACGAGTACGATGAATTTGATGAGTGGCCAACCAAGGAATCACGCACCCGTGCAACAGAGCAGCGTAAAATCATCAAAAACCCAAAGTTCATTCGGGGTCAACTTAATGATCCCAGTTCCCCCATGTACATGGGAATTAAGCCGTGAGACTAGTCTTTATGCCTGCCCTGCAACTTAATTCGTTCAATTTAGAACTGTCGCGTGTACTGAATTTGTGAGTTATGCCCAGTTTTATGTTGATGTAAGAACCGTTAATATGTTGACCTTGATATGCTGTCAGCTCAGGCAATGAATATGAACTGTTTGTTATTATTATTATTATTATTATTATTATTATTATTATTATTATTATTATATCATAGAGGTAGCACACTCAATCGGTCTCACTACAGTATGTGTGAAAAAAAATATGCAATCTGGTTTGCGAATAGCACACGGTTTGTTGATGAAAGCCGTGTGCCGACCAAACCCCGCCACCCCGCCCATGATCTGAGTCGTGCTTTCTGATTGGCTAGAACCCAAACCCCACGGATCGTACGTCTGCACCATTGGATGCTCCCAGATCGAATGGCGATCCTCATCCCTTTCGATAGCACATGCAGTTCCGGTTGTAATTTTATTTTTATGCACAAAATGCATGTTAATCTCAAAAAATGTATTAAATATAGCTAACGATACCTGAAATGCGCCAGAAAATCAGACCCGTGGTATAATGGTGATTGCGTACCATGGAAATTTTTATCAGGCCAAACGATGAAGTCACCGGCCACAGGAGTTTGAATTGACATGTCTCCTTTTGGAAAACCATGATCCTTCATGTGAGATGCTCCAGTTTGGAAGGAGCGGTCATCAAAACTTGTGCCAAACTTTACCAAATTTTTCCACGGGGTCGCGAGAGCACGCCACAGGAACACATTGATTTTAATGATGTCCGAACTTCATCTGAATTTTCTGTATTAAAATACCAACTAGGCCTACGCTAGTGGCCGCACCTCGCGGCCGAAATGTTTGAAACTTCTCCCCGCTTCTCGAAAAAACGGATGAAAACTCACAAAGCGGCGCACAAATGACCTGTACACCTTTGCTAGGCTGATAGTAAGGGGGTATCATAGCTAGTATCATGCATGCCAACTAGGCAATTTTGATGAGCTGTCATAGAATTAATTAAATGAAGAAAGAGAGGGTTAAGTATCATATCATGAAACCGTATCATAATAAATGTTATGCTACTATGTGTCATGCATGACAATATAAATAAAGTAATACATATGATACTAGCTACTCTATGATACTATGCATTAGAGCAAGTAAGTACACAATAGAGTGACATAAGACTAGCCACAATGGGTAGTAACATAGAATGTTACTAGTCTATGTTACTACCTCTATAGTGGGGAGTAACATATGTGTAGTAACATGCAACACTTCATTTATTAGGCTATAGACTCATCTTGCCTTGAGATGTGTGATGTTACTCAGACTAGCCACAATGGGTAGTAAAAACATGTCCATGTGTTACTAGTCTATGTTACTACCTCTATAGTGGGGAGTAACATATATGTGTGGTAACATGCAACACTTCATTTATTAGGCTATAGACACATCTTGCCTTGATATGTACATGTGATGTTACTCATACTACTAGTAACTAGATATGTTACTACTTTCCTCTCTTTCTTTATTTATTGCTTGCCACATCATCTACTTTATCTAGATATGTGTGATGTTACTACCTATGTTACTCCCATTATGGGTAGTCTCATACTATAGTAAGACTATACCCACAGTGGGAGTAACATAGGTAGTAACATCACACATATCCACTTTCCTCCATTTCTTCATTTATTGCTTGCCACATCATCTATTTTATCTAGATATGTGTGATGTTACTACCTATGTTACTCCCACTGTGGTTAGTCTGGCTATAAGGAATAGAATAATATATATGTGCTTATTAGTTGGAGGAAAGAGAAGAGAAGCGGGCTCTTGGTTAGTAGAGCCAGCTGCAACACGAGACCCAAGACACTTTGTGAGGATGTAAGGTGGGCCAACTATTGATAAACTAGTATGTATATAAAACTTATTATTGTACATGCCCGCTAAGAGGTTGGCTGTATATGACATGGCAACTTCTTATAGCCGACCCTTGGCTGTATTATTAACCATGCTCTTAGTGAGGTAGCTAGTATATCATAGACGACTAGCTAGTATCAGACTAGCCACAGTGGGAGTAACTCCAGCAGTAACACCGACTCCAACTCAGCAAACTTAGTTATGTGGCAATAAGTTAATGAGGAGAGAGATAGTTTCAGTAACTTAGCTAGTTACTGTAGCATCACATGTCCCAATGCAATATGAGTCTGTAACCTAAGAAATGAAGCTTTGCATGACACTACACTTATGTTACTACCCACTATGAAGGTAGTAATATATATAGTCTAGGGATATGTGTATGTTACTAGTGTACTACTCTCCATTGTGGCTAGTCTCATACTCCATCCTTTCCGGTTTAGGCTGGTTGTAATGGTATTATCATAAGCGGTATCATGCATGCCAACTAGACTTTCTGGATGATGTGGCACACAAGAGAGGATGTGGTATCATGTCATGATACCGTGTCATATTAAATGTTGTACTACTACTTTGTGTGATGCATGACAATTAGTAAGGCAACCTAAGATGTTAACTTATGATACTATGCATTACGGAAGTAGTATCCTAGCTACACTATCATATATATGCATGATACTCCCCATTACAACCAGCCTTATAGGGCTCAGTTCAAAAATCTCACCAACCAAGGTAGATGGTGAGTGGTGGAATACTTTTTGTAGTTTGCAAAAACACCCAATTAATGCTTTTGTTTTCCTCAAAAATTTATGTTTTCCAATGTATTAATTGCAATACATGCATGCATATATAAAGTACATGCATTGGTCAACTTTCTCTTAATACTTGCATGCAATGATTTAATGCACCTTGGAATCTGGACGTGTGATGGGGAACAACCAAATTGAGCCTTATAAAATGGAAAAACTAAAATTTTGAGATAAGCCTATAAACCGGAAAGGAGGGAGTATATATGCATGATACTAGTATATGATCGGAAATACCTCCGTAATGCGTGCATGCATAGTATAATAAGTTTGTATCTTAGGTTCCTTATTAATTACCATGCATGACACAAAGTAGTACAACATTTAATATGATACGGTATCATGATATGATACCACACACCCTCTCTTTCATCATTTAACTGTGTGCCATGTCATCCAAAAAGTCTAGTTGGCATGCATCATACCGCTTGATACTCCCATATTGCGACCAGCCTTATTAGGGTGGCCATAGTGGGGGTATCATAGTCGGTATCATGCACCCGGGAATAAAAAATATGATGATGTGGCAAAGAAGCAGTAACATAGGTAGATACCGTAACACACACACACATATATATATATAATAAATGCTATACTACTTTGTGTCATGCATGGCCATAAATACGGTCATCTATGATATATACTCCCTCCGTAAACTAATATAAGAGCGTTTAGGTCACTATTTAGTAATCTAAACGCTCTTATATTAGTTTACAGAGGGAGCTAGCAGTACTACTCTATGATACTATATATGCACTATGAAGGTACGTACGTAGTATCATACACTAGTATCATATGCATGATATATATATAGTATATGATACTCCCCACTATATAAGGCTGGCCATAGTGGTGGTATCATAGCCGACGATTTCATGCACTCAGAAATAGCAAGTATACTGATGTGGCAAAGAATTAAATATATATAGAGAGGGTTAGAGTAACATATAGTAGGTAGATACCGTATCATGTTAAATGTGATGCTAATTTGTGTCATGCATGGCAATAAATATGATCTATATATGATACTATACTCTATGTATTATACTATGTGCTATAATTAATTAAAGGTAGTATCATACACTAGTATCATATGTACTGTATATTCATGATACTAGTATATGACACTCTCCACTATACTCATGATTTCTTACCGTGGAAAAAAATTGGAGGCGAAACGATGAACTCATGTTTTCATTCGAACAAAAATATGATGTTAGGTAATGTAAATATTTTCGAAGAGCACACGGTTCACTCACGAAAGCCGTGTGTCCACTAAACCGTGGCCGATGCACCCCCCCACCCCTCTGCCACACGCGCGATCTGAGTCGTGCGTTCTGATTGGCCAGAACCCAAACCCCACGGATCGTACGTCTGCACCGTTGGATTCTCCTTGATCGAACGGCGATCCTCATCCCTTTCGACAACACATGTACATGTTTTCAAATAGCCCCTCCCAATTTTTTTTTCAAATAGCACACGGTTCACCCACGAAAACCGTGTGCCTAGCAAACCGTGGCTGATGCCCCCCCTCGCTGTGCGCGCGATCTGAGTCGTGCGTTCTGATTGGCCAGAACCCAAACCCCATGGATCGTACGTCTGCACCGTTGGATGCTCCCAGATCGAACGGCAATCCTCATCCCTTTCGACAGGAAATGCAGTCTGGCTAGGAATTGATTTATATGCCAACGTGCATGGTAAATGCCAAAAAATGTCTTACATATAGCACACGAGACCTGAAATGCGCCAGCAAATCAAACCTGTTTAAAATTGTGATAGGTTTACGTGTGAAAAATTTAGAGGCGAAACGATGAACTCACGTCTTCATTTCAAAATTAGTATGTCTTCATTTCAAACAAAATTATTCTGTTTGTGCACACGAGCGCTTAGAGGCAACCGTTTGCATAGGCCTTTCCGCGTGCGCGGCGACCGGGGATATTTTCACCCTTTTCACCTAGGTCGCCAACGCCCCCCACCGTCCGCCCGCGTTTCACTCAACTAGTCCACCCAATCTCCTTCGCCAGCTCCCCCCTCCCCCAGATCCACAGCAGAACCCTCTCCTGCGCCGCCGTGCTCACCCCGGCCGTGTGCCCGCTCTTGGGCATCAAGCCTACCTCCACTGTCGTTCCCAACACGCGGCGGCCCGCCCCTCGCCTTCTTTGTTTCCTCGCCAGCCACCCTTGAGCATATAGATGCAGTAACCCTCGCCTCTCCTGTGCTCCGGCCGGGTTTGCATTAAGAAGCCTGTTAGTTACTGCTCTCCATCACGGTGAGGCATATTTCCTTGCAATCCCTCTTCCAATTTCGTTTCGTATGTTTCCAAATTGGCTATAAAATAACGGAGAGCGTATATATGTTCATTATCTACCTTCCTTACTACATATAAGCTGTATTTGTTCCAATAAGTTACTGCCTATTTACAGATCGCGGGCGCCCAAGTCACACAAACTTAACAAATTAGCTGTACATTTTCTAAATTATTGCATGGCATGTTTAGAAATCTTGATACCAAGTTGTTAGTTTTATGCTTATCCTCCTTTCCTGAGTTTCGCATGTGCTCTCTGTAGATGCCGAGTAGCAGCGACAGCACTCATTCAGGCCATGTATCTTCATCTGATTCGGACAACCCTAGGTCTTCAGCAGATTGTGAGGGATCAAGTAGTCTTGAACGGGATAGAGCTACAACAATTACCCCTCTAGACAGGACACGGAGGAACGCTCCAAGGAAGCCCACACACTAGCCTAAAGGTGTATATGAAGTAACCGAGACTGATTTAAAGTCCTGGGCTCCAACTAAACCAGATAAAGCACGCATGAGGTTCAGGAGTGTGTGTGGATTTGTCGGCAGGGCAAGGCTCAACATTAATCTGCCGGGGTTTTGGAAGGCTGACACAGAAACACGGCGAAGGATAGTCTGGGAGATCATGGTGTCGGTGGGAACGACACCAATGGAATCACTGGGATCCCTTCTACGGTCGGCGGGCGCGAGGTTGTGCAAAGAGCAGGTCTGACAGGAAGCACACGGATCGTTTACCCAGGTTTGGGCCGCGAAGATGCGTAATACCCTAGTCCTGCTTTGGTGGGTGTATTGAATGTTCTTGTGTTCTTGAGCTAGCTACGGGGTGCAACTTGCCCAAAAGAGCCGAATCCCTCTCCAGGTCGCCTCGGGCCTCCTTTTATAGGCAAAAAGGGGTTGCCATAGTGGCACACAGGAGGTGGAAAGGTCTACAGTTGATAAGCCTATCCTCTGGGACCGTTGGAAAAACGCATTTAATGCGTTGCCGACGTGTCCCCCTTACTTTATCGGGGACGGCAAGGAAGCACGTCCCAGCTGTCGCCGCCTCGCCTGGCCTTGACACGCGTCCGAGCTGACGAGGCATCGTGGTGCCACGTTGGCTGGCTGCTGGGCTGGCGCGGTGGTGGAGCCTTCACGAAGGGTTGCATGCCGCCACGCAGGTGCTTGCTGAGTCGGTGTAGAGGCCGCCCGTCACCACGCAGGTGCCTGCCCAGCTGGTTGAGCTGGCAGCTGCTTGGGGACAGCAGTGGAGTCCTGGCTGGCGCGGGCCTGGCAGTGGCCCCGTTGATGCCTTCGGCAAGGTTCTTGCCAGGGGCCCGGCAAGGGTCTTGCCGTGGCGTTGCAGTCATCCCCGGCAAGGAGCTTGCCGGGGTTCTTGTGGATTTCCTTGGCTAGGATCCCGCCGAGGGTCGCCGTCTACTGGTCCTCATCTGATCTCACATGTTTATGATCTTGACGAAGATCTGCATGCCACCTCAGAGGCGCCTCCTGAGCCTTGGTTGAAGGAAATATGCCCTAGAGGCAATAATAAAGTTATTATTTATTTCCTTATTTCATGATAAATGTTTATTATTCATGCTAGAATTGTATTAACCGGAAACATAATACATGTGTGAATACATAGACAAACATAGTGTCACTAGTATGCCTCTACTTGACTTGCTCATTGAATCAAAGATGGTTATGTTTCCTAACCATAGACATGAGTTGTCATTTGATTAACGGGATCACATCATTAGAGAATGATGTGATTGACTTGACCCATTCCATTAGCTTAGCATTTGATCGTTTAGTATATTGCTATTGCTTTCTTCATAACTTATACATGTTCCTATGACTATGAGATTATGCAACTCCCGAATACCGGAGGAACGCTTTATGTGCTACCAAACGTCACAACGTAACTGGGTGATTATAAAGGTGCTCTACAGGTGTCTCCGATGGTGCTTGTTGAGTTGGCATAGATCGAGATTAGGATTTGTCACTCCGATTGCCGGAGAGGTATCTCTGGGCCCTCTTGGTAATGCACATCACTATAAGCCTTGCAAGCAATGTGACTAATGAGTTAGTTGCGGGTTGATGCATTATAGAACGAGTAAAGAGACTTGCCGGTAACGAGATTGAACTAGGTATTGAGATACCGACGATCGAATCTCGGGCAAGTAACATACCGATGACAAAGGGAACAACGTATGTTGTTATGCGGTTTAACCGATAAAGATCTTCGTAGAATATGTAGGAACCAATATGAGCATCCAGGTTCCGCTATTGGTTATTAACCGGAGACGTGTCTCGGTCATGTCTACATAGTTCTCGAACCCGTAGGGTCCGCACGCTTAAAGTTCTGTGACGATCGGTGTTATGAGTTTTTGTGTTTTGATGTACCGAAGGTAGTTCGGAGTCCCGGATGAGATCGGGGACATGACGAGGAGTCTCGAAATGGTCGAGACATAAAGATCGATATACTGGACGACTATATTTGGACATCGGAAAGGTTCCGAGTGATTCGGGTATTTTTCGGAGTACCGGGAAGTTACAGGAATACGGGAGAAGAAGTATTGGGCCTCATGGGCCAAGTGGTGGAAGAGAGGAGGTAGGATAAGGCAGGGCGCGCGGCCCCCCTAGCCCAAACCGAATTGGACTAGGGGGCCGTCCCCCCTTTCCTCCTTTCCTCCCTCTCCTTCCTTCTCCCTCTCCTCCTTCCTTTCCCCCTCCTAGTAGGAGTAGGAAAGGGGAGTCCTACTCCTACTAGGAGGAGGACTCCTCCTCCTGGCGCGCCCTGCAAGGGCCGGCCAGCCTCCCCCCTTGCTCCTTTATATACGGGGGCAGGAGGGCACCCTAGGACAGACAAGTTGATCATTGATCTCTCTTAGCCGTGTGCGGTGCCCCCCTCCACCATAATCCACCTCGGTCATATTGTAGTGGTGCTTAGGCGAAGCCCTGCATCGGTAGCTTCATCAACACCGTCACCACGCCGTCGTGCTGACGAACTCTTCCCCGAAGCTTTACTGGATCGTGAGTTCGCGGGATGTCACCGAGCTGAACGTGTGCTGAACGCGGAGGTGTCGTACGTTCAGTACTGAGGATCGGTTGATCGTGAAGACGTACGACTACATCAACCGCGTTGTCATAACGCTTCCGCTTACGGTCTACGAGGGTACGTAGACGACACTCTCCCCTCTCGTTGCTATGCATCACCATGATCTTGCATGTGTGTAGGATTTTTTTTGAAATTACTATGTTCCCCAATGGTGGCATCCGAGCCAGGTTTATGCGTAGATGTTATATGCACGAGTAGAGCACAAGTGAGTTGTGGGCGATATAAGTCATACTGCTTACCAGCATGTCATACTTTGGTTCGGCAGTATTGTTGGATGAAGCGGCCCAGACCGACATTACGCGTACGCTTACGCGAGACTGGTTCTATCGACGTGCTTTGCACACAGGTGGCTGGCGGGTGTCAGTTTCTCCAACTTTAGTTGAACCGAGTGTGGCTACGCCCGGTCCTTGTGAAGGTTAAAACAGCACTAACTTGACGAAATATCGTTGTGGTTTTGATGCGTAGGTAAGAACGGTTCTTGCTCAGCCCGTAGCAGCCACGTAAAACTTGCAACAACAAAGTAGAGGACATCTAACTTGTTTTTGCAGGGCATGTTGTGATGTGATATGGTCAAGGCATGATGCTATATTTATTGTATGAGATGATCATGTTTTGTAACAGAGTTATCGGCAACTGGCAGGAGCCATATGGTTGTCGCTTTATTGTATGCAATGTAATCGCCCTGTAATTGCTTTACTTTATCACTAAGCGGTAGCGATAGTCGTAGAAGCAATAGTTGGCGAGACGACAACGATGCTACGATGGAGATCAAGGTGTCGCGCCGGTGACGATGGTGATCATGACGGTGCTTTGGAGATGGAGATCAAAGGCACAACATGATGATGGCCATATCATATCACTTATATTGATTGCATGTGATGTTTATCCTTTATGCATCTTATTCTGCTTTGTTTGACGGTAGCATTATAAGATGATCTCTCACTAAATTTCAAGGTAAAAGTGTTCTCCCTGAGTATGCACCGTTGCCAAAGTTCGTCGTGCCGAGACACCGTGTGATGATCGGGTGTGATAAGCTCAACGTTCATCTACAACGGGTGTAAGACAGTTTTGCACACGCAGAATACTCGGGTTAAACTTGACGAGCCTAGCATATGCAGATATGGCCTCGGAACACTGGAGACCGAAAGGTCGAGCGTGAATCATATAGTAGATATGATCAACATAGTGATGTTCACCATTGAAAACTACTCCATCTCACGTGATGATCGGACATGGTTTAGTTGATTTGGATCACGTGATCATTTAGATGACTAGAGGGATGTCTATCTAAGTGGGAGTTCTTAAGTAATATGATTAAATTGAACTTTAATTTATCATGAACTTAGTCCTGATAGTATTTGCATAACTACGTTGTAGATCAATAGCTCGCGATGTTACTCCCCGTTTATTTTGATATGTTCCTAGAGAAAAACTATGTTGAAAGATGTTAGTAGCAATGATGCGGACTAGCTCCGTGATCTGAGGGTTATCCTCATTGCTGCATAGAAGTATTATGTCCTTGATGCATCGCTAGGTGACAGGCCTATTGCAGGAGCAGATACAGACGTTATGAACGTTTGACAAAGCTTTGTATGATGACTACTTGATAGTTTAGTGCACCATACTTTACGGCTTAGAACTGGGACGTCAAAAACGTTTTGAATGCCACGGAGCATATAAGATGTTCCAAGAGCTGAAATTGGTATTTCAGACTCATGCCCGAGTCGAGAGGTATGAGACCTCTAACAAGTACTTTACCTACAAGATGGAGGAGAATAGCTCAACCAGTGAGCATCTGCTCAGATTGTCTGGGTACTGCAATTGCTTGAATCAAGTGGGAATTAATCTTCCAGATAAGATAGTAATTGGTAAAGTTCTGTAATCACTATCACCAAGTTACTAGAACTTAGTGATGAACTATAATATGCAAGGGATGACGAAAGTATATTCCCGAGCTCTTCGCGATGCTGGAATCGGCGAAGGTAGAAATCAAGAAAAACATCAAGTGTTGATGATTCACAAGACCACTAGTTTCAAGTAAAAGGGCAAGGGAAAGAAAGGGAACTTCAAGAAGAATGGCAAGCAAGTTGCCACTCCCATGAAGAAGCCTAAAGCTAGACCCAAGCCTGAAACTGATTGCTTCTACTGCAAAGGAAATGGTCACTGGAAGTGGAACTGCCCTAGATACTTGGCGGATAAGAAGGATGGCAAAGTGAAAAAAGGTATATTTGATATACATGTTATTGATGTGTACTTTACTAGTGTTCATAGCAACCCCTCGGTATTTTGATACTGGTTCAGTTACTAAAGAGTAGTAACTCGAAACGGGAGTTGCAGCATGAACATAGACTAGTTAAGGGTGAAGTGATGATGTGTGTTGGAAGTGGTTCCAAGATTGATATGATCATCATCGCACACTCCCTATACTTTCGGGATTAGTGTTGAACCTAAATAAATGTTATTTGGTGTTTGCGTTGAGCATGGATATGATTTGATCATGTTTATTGCAATACGGTTATTCATTTAATCAAAGAATAATTGTTATTCTATTTACATGAATAAAACCTTCTACGGTCATACACTCAATATAAATGGTTTATTGAATCTCGATCGTAGTGATACACATATTCATAATATTGAAGCCAAAAGATGCAAAGTTAATAATGATAGTGCAACTTATTTGTGGCACTGCCGTTTAGGTCATATTGGTGTAAAGCGCATGAAGAAACTCCATGCTGATGGACTTTTGGAATCACTTGATTATGAATCACTTGATGCTAGCGAACCATGCCTCATGGGCAAGATGACTAAGACTCCGTTCTCCGGAACAATGGAGCGAGCGACTAACTTATTGGAAATAATACATACTGATGTATGCGATCTGATGAGTGTTGAGGCTCACGGCGGGTATCGTTATTTTCTGACCTTCACAGATGATTTGAGCAGATATGGGTGTATCTACTTGATGAAACATAAGTCTGAAACATTTGAAAAGTTCAAAGAATTTCAGAGTGAAGTGGAAAATCATCGTAACAAGAAAATAAAGTTTCTACGATTTGATCGCGAGACGAATATTTGATTACGAGTTTAATCTTCAACTAAAACAATGTGGAATAGTTTCACAAATTCATGCCACCTGGAACACCACAACATAATGGTGTGTCCGAATGTCATAACCGTACTTTATTGGATATAGTGCAAATTATGATGTCTCTTACCGATTTGCCACTATCGTTTTGGGGTTATGCATTAGAGACAACTACATTCACATTAAATAGGGAACCGTCTAATCCGTTGAGACGGCAGCGTATGAACTATGGTTTGGCAAGAAACATAAGCTGTCGTTTCTTAAAGTTTGGGGTTGTGATGCTTATGTGAAAATGTTTCAACCTGATAAGCTCAAACCCAAATCGGAGAAATGCATCTTCATAGGATACCCAAAGGAGACAGTTGGGTACACCTTCTATCACAGATCCAAAGGCAAGATATTTTGTTGCTAAGAATGGATCCTTTCTAGAGAAGGAGTTTCTCTCCAAAGAAGTGAGTGGGAGGAAAGTAGAACTTGATAAGGTAATTGTACCTTCTCCCGAATTGACAAGTAGTTCATCACAGAAATCGGTTCTAGTGATCTCTACACCAATTAGTGAGGAAGCTAATGATGATGATCATGAAACTTCAAATCAAGTTACTACCAAACCTCGTAGGACAACCAGAGTATGGTCCGCACCAGAGTGGTACGGTAATCCTTTCTGGAAGTCATGTTACTAGACCATGACGAACCTACGAACTATGAGGAAGCGATGATGAGCCCAGATTCCGCGAAATGGCTTGAGGCCATGAAATCTGAGATGGGATCTATGTATGAGAACAAAGTATGGACTTTGATTGACTTGCCCGATGATCGGTGAGTCATTAAGAATAAATGGATCTTCAAGAGGAAGACGGACGCTGATAGTAGTGTTACTATCTACAAAGCTCGAATTGTCGCAAAATGTTTTCGACAAGTTCAAGGTGTTGACTACGATGATATTTTCTCACTCGTATCGATGCTTAAAGTCTGTTCGAATCATGTTAGCAGTTGCCGCATTTTATGAAATCTGGCAAATGGATGTCAAAACTGCATTCCTTAATGGATTCCTTAAAAAAGAGTTGTATATGATGCAACCAGAAGGTTTTGTCGATCCTAAAGGTGCTAATAAAGTGTGCAAGCTCCAGCGATCCATCTATGGACTGGTGCAAGCATCTCGGAGTTGGAATATATACTTTGATGAAGTGATCAAAGCATATGGTTTTATACAAACTTGCGGTGAAGCCTGTATTTACAAGAAAGTGAGTGGGAGCACTACAACATTTCTGATAAGTATATGTGAATGACATATTGTTGATCGGAAATAATGTAGAATTTTCTGGAAAGCATAAAGGAGTGTTTAAAAAGAGTTTTTCAAAGAAAGACCTCGATGAAGCTGCTTACACATTGAGCATCAAGATCTATAGAGATAGATCAAGAAGCTTGATAAGTTTTTTCAATGAGTACATACCTTGACAAGATTTTGAAGTAGTTCAAAATGGAACAGTCAAAGAAGAAGTTCTTGCATGTGTTGCAAGGTGTGAAGTTGAGTAAAGACTCAAAACCAGACCATAGCAGAAAATAGAAAGAGAATGAAAAGTCATTCCCTATGCCTCAGTCATAGGTTCTATAAAGTATGCTATGTTGTTTACCAGTCCTATTGTATACCTTAGCATGATTCTGGCAAGGGAGTACAATAGTGATCTAGGAGTAGATCACTTGACAGCAGTCAAAATTATCCTTAGAGGACTAAGAAAATATTTCTCGGTTATGGAGGTGATAAAAGAGTTCGTCGTAAAGAGTTACGTCGATGCAAGCTTTTTACATCGATCTAGATGACTCTAAGTCTCGATCTGGATACATATTGAAAGTGGGAGCAATTAGCTAGAGTAGCTCCGTGCAGAGCATTGTAGACATAGAAATTTGTGAAATACATACGGATCTGAATGTTGCAGACCCATAGACTAAACTTTTCTCACAAGCAAAACATGATCACTCTTTGGGTATTAATCACATAGCGATGTGAACTAGATTATTGACTCTAGTGCAAGTGGGAGACTGAAGGAAATATGCCCTAGAGGCAATAATAAAGTTATTATTTATTTCCTTATTTCATGATAAATGTTTATTATTTATGCTAGAATTGTATTAACCGGAAACGTAATACATGTGTGAATACATAGACAAACATAGTGTCACTAGTATGCCTCTACTTGACTAGCTCGTTCAATCAAAGATGGTTATGTTTCCTAACCATAGACATGAGTTGTCATTTGATTAACGGGATCACATCATTAGAGAATGATGTGATTGACTTGACCCATTCCATTAGCTTAGCATTTGATCGTTTAGTATATTGCTATTGCTTTCTTCATAACTTATACATGTTCCTATGACTATGAGATTATGCAACTCCCGAATACTGGAGGAACGCTTTATGTGCTACCAAACATCACAACGTAACTGGGTGATTATAAAGGTGCTCTACAGGTGTCTCTGATGGTGCTTGTTGAGTTGGCATAGATCGAGATTAGGATTTGTCACTCCGATTGTTGGAGAGGTATCTCTGGGCCCTCTCGGTAATGCACATCACTATAAGCCTTGCAAGCAATGTGACTAATGAGTTAGTTGCGGGATGATGCATTACAGAACGAGTAAAGAGACTTGCCGGTAACGAGATTGAACTAGGTATTGAGATATCGACGATCGAATCTCTGGCAAGTAACATACCGATGACAAAGGAAACAACGTATGTTGTTATGCGGTTTGACCGATAAAGATCTTCGTAGAATATGTAGGAACCAATATGAGCATCCAGGTTCCACTATTGGTTATTAATCGGAGATGTGTCTCGGTCATGTCTACATAGTTCTCGAACCCATAGGGTCCGCATGCTTAAAGTTCTGTGACGATCGGTATTATGAATTTTTGTGTTTTGATGTACCGAAGGTAGTTAGGAGTCCCGAATGAGATCAGGGACATGACGAGGAGTCTCGAAATGGTTGAGACATAAAGATCGATATATTGGATGATTATATTCGGACATTGGAAAGGTTCCGAGTGATTCCGGTATTTTTCGGAGTACCGGGGAGTTACGGGAATACGGGAGAAGAAGTATTGGGCCTCATGGGCCAAGTGGTGGAAGAGAGGAGGCAGGATAAGGCAGGGCGCGCGGCCCCCCTAGCCCAAACCGAATTGGACTAGGGGGTCGGCCCCCCTTTCCTCCCTCTCCTTCCTTGTCCCTCTCCTCCTTCCTTTCCCCCTCCTAGTAGGAGTAGGAAAGGGGAGTCCTACTCCTACTAGGAGGAGGACTCCTCCTCCTGGCTCGCCCTACAAGGGCCGGCCGGCCTCCCCCCTTGCTTCTTTATATACGGGGGCAGGGGGCACCCTAGGACAGACAAGTTGATCATTGATCTCTCTTAGCCGTGTGCGGTGCCCCCCTTCACCATAATCCACCTCGGTCATATCGTAGCGGTGCTTAGGCGAAGCCCTGCATCGGTAGCTTCATCAAAACCGTCACCACGCCGTCGTGCTGACGAAGCTCTTCCCCGAAGCTCTACTGGATCGTGAGTTCGCGGGACGTCACCGAGCTGAACGGGTGCTGAACGTGGAGGTGCCGTACGTTCGGTACTGAGGATCGGTCGATCGTGAAGACGTACGACTACATCAACCACGTTGTCATAACGCTTCCGCTTACGGTCTACGAGGGTACTTAGACGACACTCTCCCCTCTCGCTGCTATGCATCACCATGATCTTGTGTGTGCGCAGGATATTTTTTTTAAATTACTACGTTCCCCAACATTGGTTCCAATGTAGTTGGTGGTGTTGGGACCCATGGGCTCATGGATGGCTTGCTCTGCTGGCATCGGGCAGGTTGCCGTGGCTGCGGAGGCTGCCTCGGCAAGGATCTTGCCGAGGGAGCCTACCTCGCCCTTTTGCTCTCCTGTGTTCCTAGTCTTGGCGTTGCCTTGGTTGTCTTATGCTTCGGCTTCTCTCCGGCTTCCCTCCTCTGCCCTGCTAAGTGTGGCCGCGCGCATGGCTCTGACAGCCCGTGCACAAGTAAAGGGGTCAAAAGGAGAGCCCCTACTTTTGTACACCGAAAGGAGCCCCCGGGTCTGGGCCACACATAAGCACGACGCTTTGTTGGGCCAGGCCCAAAACGGTGCGCGGGCAGGTGGGCGGATTTTTACCCTAGTAACTGTTTCGTCCGCTGCGCTTCCCCACGACCCGCGTTGAACGCGCGACATGGAGGGTCGTGCGTGATGTGGGGGTTATGCGTGGGACGGTTCCCGCACGCATGCGTCACATCGCAGTAAAGAGGCGGCCCGCGCCTTCCCCATAAGAAAAAGAGAGAGGCGTAGATGCGCGGCTTATTTACTAAGTGGACTTGGGTCGCGGTCTTCAAGGCGCCCGCGCCCCCATGATCACGGGGTGGGGAACGGTCGCCTCATCCGTCCCCTCGATCCTGCTCGCTCGCCACGCGTCCCCCATGCAAGTGGCAGGCGGTGGAGGCGGGAAACCGGGCCGTCGCTGATTGGGGCAGCGGGTCGGTCCTGATCCCCTGCGCCTCCGATGGCTGGATTGGTCGAGTGGGGCGGCCGAGCCTCGACCCCACCCCTTTATAAGGAGGGGGGATGTCATCCCACGTTCTCCCAGCATCCATCTTCTTCCACTTCCGCTCCTTCCTTCCACCTGTCATGGCGAGAGGGGGCGCAGGCCCTTCAACGGTGGGGGCGAGGGTCGCTACTCGACAGCGCGTTCCTCCTTCCCATGAGCTCGCGGCGGCGGAGCCGGCCACGAGAGGAAGGGGAGGGGGCGAGGCCAAGGTCGCCGTGGCGGTCGGGGGAGAGGGGGACGAGGCGGCGCGATGGTCGTGCCTCCGTCGGCGATGCCGCCCGTGATGGAGGGCCACGTCGGGGACCAGCCTCGGGAGTTTTTCATCAGGCTGCGCCGGCCACCGCGTCATCGTCTCCGTCTCCCTACCCCATTTGCTCGGGAAATTGAGCTCGATCCGCCCCAGACCCTCAGATTGCGCATGAGGGGCTGCGGGAACGGCGGCACGCAGGTTGACGTTGACTTGCCCGCTCCTCATGTTATGTACCTCCGTCGCAGATGGAAGACATTTGCTCGGATCCATAGCCTTACGGCGGGGCTCGTCCTCTACTTCAAGTTAATGGAGGGCGGCCTGCTCTCCGTCAAGGTCTTCGGAGATCTTGGTACTCGCCTAAAGTGCTGCGTAGAGAGCTCCTCCGACGATGAAGATTCCTCCTCAAGCGGGAGTGACGAGGAGGACAGCGACAGCGGCGACGAGGGAGTCGAGCGGCGGGACGCCAACTGCGACTCCGACTGACCGCGTCGCCCTTCCCTCGACCACGCGCCCTGCCGAGGGCCTTCCTCGTCAAGCTCTCCATTGAGGCGCTCCCCATCGTCTCGTTGGGCGGCTGGCGTAGGAGGGCTGGAGAAGGCGAAGAAGGCGGGTGGCGGCCGTCAAGTCAGAGTACGTGGGCACCGACGCCTTCGTAGCGTATTGCCGGCCCGCTGCCTCGTCTTCCAGCTCCTTTCCCGGCACCAAGATGTTCTCTCGGTGCCTTCTGCTCCTCGTACCTTGCCTAGGCGCTCTTTTTGCCCTCCCGCCACCTTGTTTCGCTTTCTGAGGAGAGGGACAAGAAAGGGATTACGGGCATCTTATCTCTTTTTAGTTTGTAAGCCTGTGGGCACTTGTTAATAAGACTTGTAATCCCCTTGCTCATGTTTTTAATTCCGTATGAACTGTACCTGTATGGGATGTTTTTAATGAAAAAGGGTGCTTGCCGGGTTCTTTGTGCGTGAGCGAGGCCCATGCCAAGGAACAAATCCTTGTTATTTTTAAGATAAACATTGTCGCCCGGCAACAGGCCTTGCCGTCCCCTGACTTCAGTCGACCATTCTCACGCTTTTGGCGGAGGCAGGGGTGAAGTAGAGTTAGGTTCCTCGTTTATTTCCTTGCCACCGCGTCTATGACCCGGTTCTGTCCCAGGGACTTGGGTACAAGAAGAAGGGGGAGCACGGTGGTCTTGGAGCAAAACGAGGTTTCATTTGCCCCAGTTCCATACGGAAATGCACAATAGGGGATGAAGGACTTATCTGAATCCGCTGCCCCCGTCAACTTTGGCTTGCCGTGGTTAGATCCTTGTGTCTTCAGCCCCCGACCGTCCTGGCTTGCCGGGGCCGGAGCGCCGGTTCGTCCTCTTTCTCCCAAGCGGCTCAGCAGAAGTGTCCACGTGCCCTGCGAACCAAAGAGGACAGAAAGACGCATACTCAACCTCTAGGCTAGGGGTTAGCCACCACTAAGCACTATCAACCCTAACCGAGGGAGAGACTTAACCTAGCATGCATGCTAAAACTTAGGGCGCCAGCGCTTCGTTTATTTATGCTCAGGGTCTGCGCCTGGCTTTATACAGAGGGTTACATGCCTTGCCAGCAAAGCGTGTACAAAAGGTGGCCTGCCGGGAGGCCCGGCAACCGTGCCTTATGGGTAAAACTTGCAAAGATGTTTGATGTTCCAGGAGTTGCTCACTGGGACAGCATCTTCGGTCTCCAGGCGGACTGCGCCGGGCCTGGTGACTCGTATTACCCGATAAGGGCCTTCCCACTTCGGCGTCAACTTGTTGGAATTCTTGTCCGACTGAACGCACCGAAGAACAAGGTCGCCTTCCTCAAAGCTCCGGGCATGAACCTTGCGGCTATGGTAGAGGCGCAAGGCTTGCTGGTAGCGTGCTGCTCTCACAGCCGCCCGAAGACGATCTTCCTCAAGGAGCGTTGCGTCATCTTGCCGCAATTGCTCTTGCTCAAGCTCGTCATAAGAGAGCACTCGAGGTGACTCGTATGTGAGTTCCGTGGGGAGAACTGCAGGGCAAAGGGTGTCTGGCCGGTGGCTCGATTTGGCGTCGTTCTGATCGACCAAAGAACCACCGGCAACTCATCAATCCAGTGCCTTCCACTCTTGTGCAGCCTGTCAAAAGTCTTTGTCCTCAGGCCTCACAACACTTCTGCATTTGCCCTATCCGCCTGGCCGTTGCTCCGTGGGTGTGCCACGGAAGCAAAACAGACCCTACTGCCGAGGTCTTGGATGTATTGCATGAAGGTGTGGCTTGTGAACTGTGTGCCGTTGTTGGTGATGACTCTATTTGGCACACCAAAACGGCACACTAGCCCCTTGAAGAACTTGACGGCTGACTGTGCTGTCACCTTCCTCACTGCCTCCACCTCCGGCCACTTTGTGAACTTGTCGATTGCAACGTACAAGTACTCAAAGCCCCCGACATCGCGGGGGAAAGGGCCCAGGATGTCGAGCCCCCAGACCGAGAATGGCCAGGAGAGAGGAATTGTTTGAAGGGCTTGAGCTGGTTGATGAAGCTTCTTCGAATGGAACTGACACGCTTCACACTTGGTTACTAGTGTCGTTGCATCCTGGAGGGCAGGGGGCCAGAAGAAACCCTGCCGGAACGCATTGCCGACAAGGGCCCTCCACCCTATGTGGGAGCCACATATGCCTCCGTGTATCTCTGCCAACAGCTCCAGTCCTTCCTCCCGGCGAATGCACTTCAATTTCACACTGTTCGGTCTCTTTCTGTAGAGGATGTCATCGACAAACTGATACATAGCAGACTGACGGGCTACTTTCTCCGCTTCTTCCTGCTCCTCAGGAAGCTCCCCTGTTTGGAGGAATCGGACGGTATGCTGTGCCCATGCCGGAGCCTAGGGCTCGACGGCAAGGACCAAAGGCATTTCTTCTGCCATGGGAGCGGCCGTCTCTAAGGTCAGGGCTTGACGGCCTGCCGGAATCAGTCGCTCCTCGGCAGGCTCAGAATCCGCGGCAACATCCTTGCCGGCGGCCCCCGGGGGCTCAGCGGGGAAGTACTTGCCAGGGCCTGATTTCCTCCGTTTGTTCTGCTCCGTTGATGTTTTGACGGATGGTTGAGTTAACCGAAGCAAAAAAAGTACCTGGTTCCACAGGTAGCTTGAATGCAGCGCGCTTTGACAGGTAATCGGCAATGTCGTTCTCCGCTCGGGGAACGTGCTCCGCTTGTATACCGTCAAAGCGCTCCTCCAGCTTCCTCACCTCATCTACGTAGGCTTCCATCAACGGGCTCTGATAATCTTTGTTGACTTGTCTGACGACAAGCTGCGAATCACCTCTGATGATGAGCTTCTTGACCCCGAGGTCTGCCGCGATCCTGAGACCGGCAAGCTACCCCTCGTACTCAGCAGTGTTGTTGGTGGACATCTCCCTGGGAAAGTGCATCTAGATTACATACTTGAGGTGCTCTCCGGTGGGTGCGACGAGCAGCACACCAGCACCGGCGCCTTGCAGCGAGAAAGCCCCGTCAGAGTACATGATCCAGTTGTGACTTGCTTCCTTGCCGGGGAGAGTGGTCTCCTGGATTTCCTCGTCAGGCGTTGAGGTCCATTCTGCAATGAACTCCGCTAAGACTCTGCTCTGGATTGTCGAAGTACTTTCAAACTTCAGACCAAAGCTTGAAAGCTCCAAGGCCCACTCCACAATCCTTCCGGTCGCGTCTGGGTTGTGCAGTATCCGTTGTAACGGGAGACGGGTGATGATGGTGATTTCGTGTGCTTAGAAGTAGTGGCGCAGCTTCCTCGAGGCCATAAGGAGGCCGAAGAGCAATTTCTGCACGCCAGAGTACCTTGACCTAGCCCCCTGCTTGAGGGAGCTGAAAAAGTAAACCAGACTACAACACGAACCCCCCTTTAGCAACGCATCGATGCGTTGGTGAATGTCCATATAACCGTTGCAATGTCTACACCAACGGATTATTATGTGTTGCCGTTGGTGGCGTTGCAAGGGTCTACAACAACGTATATAATTGCGTTGGTAATCGATGTGAAAAAGTGTTGCAAGGTAGCAACTTATATAGTTGCAGCCTAACAACACTTCACATGCGTTGGTAGAACCTACACAAACTGATTTTGAAATGGACATGGCAGATTAGTTCGGCCCTTATATGGAGTAGTATTTTATGCATTACCAACAATATTACTAAATCAACATTGAAAGTGCACATGAGCAGCAAATCCAGTAAAGAGAAAGATCTCATTTATTAAATCCACTCGGTTGCATTACATGGAACACAATCCAAAGAATGTATACATGATTTCCATACATTGACCATGAAAGTGACATTCTGTAACATAATGTAAAACTATCTGGTAGTGGCCACACTCTCCACCTTGCAGTCAACTTAGTCATGCACCATCCATTTATCTGGGCGATCTACAACAACAAAAAAGCTGACATGAGTAATGTATCATTAAACAAAGAATAAATAAAGCAGGTTAACAGAGCAATAAATTTGAAAAAGGAAGCAAAATAAAATGGTTGAAGGCCATGAGATAACTGATCTAGCTGCATGAAAAATACTTCTGACATTTGATCATATTTTTCTAGTGTACATCAACACACATTACTGACCATTTCCCAAGTTAACAGCCTCAAATTTATATTCTAGGTCAGTACATACCAGTGTAACAATCACATTTTTTTCTCAGCCAACAGGGACATGGATTTTGCTTATATACTTCCTCCGTTCACTATAATAAGACGTTTTGGATATTTCAATATGGTGTACATACGGATTGAAACGAGTCAACAAACACACTAAAACACATCTACATACATCTGATTCAGAAAAAAGTTCTTATAATAGTGAACGGAGGGAGTATTTCCAAAAATTTGAAGATGCTATCCAATATTTACCATTTCTACATCGCTGAAAATAAAAAATGCGATGAGAATACAATCAAAACATGGTCGGTGAAGAGGTGATAGCAAATGGCTTTACCTTTAATTATTGTAGACACACAACTTGATGTACAACGAGTGCTGAGTAGGCCTAATATAAGAATCAGGGATAAATCCCACTAATAACAATATACAGTATACAGGTTGTTTTGGCGCCATTCTCGAATTGACATTCATGCATTCTCAATGGAATTATCTATAACAATGTACGTGTACCGGTTGCATGACAAAATAGAAGCATAATCTCTGTATAATGAACATAGCATATCCGCATACAAATTATTTTCTTCCATAAACCACTTCCAAAATAAGTCCCATACCACTTGAGTACATCAGCATGTTTTGTACTGAAACTCAAAGGGGTGTCTAGAGATATACATCAGTCATACACATCGTTCGCCCTGCTGGACATCCCATACACATAGTTTGAACATTTTTTGTTAACATAACAAAATTTAAATACGAACAGTAGTAACAATCCTGCAATACATGTATATATATAGAGGGGAGTCAAGAGTAGCTCTACCTGTATTACTTCTTGAGCATGGATCTAAATTAGAGATATCAGAAAGAGGGTCTTGTCGGGGGTTTCTAGTTACTAAGCCAGCTGGGAGTTACATAAGAATTATATACGAACACTATCAGTATATGTAGGCATAAAAGATAAATGGGCAGTGGATGTACCTGAGTGATGTATACTTGGTTCAATAACAGGACACCAAAGTGGTTATGGGAAGAAGGAATTGTCCTGGATTCTGCACAACTCCCGCGAGAATAATTCAGACAAGCTGCATACTTCTTTGAACAGAACCCCTGAATATGACAGAACCCATAGTTAACTTCGATGACATAATAATATAAACGCAATCCAACTATAATAACACAGGGAAACTACTATCACCTTTTTTATGCATCTGACAATTGAGAATATTTATTAGTCCTTCTATTCACAACTCACAAGCGGACAAGTATGGCATGATCTTGCTCCTATTGACATACTGAGTATGCTAAAGCCCATGGGCGATGTCATTTCTTATAGATGTGAGCCTTTCAGTTTGTGATTAGCATTAAAGCTGACTTGCACATTCACTGCTAAAAGTTAAATGCATACTGTTAATTTAATTGAAAATGCACACTAAAAAGAAAGATAATTCTTCTAATCGTATATGAATCAAGTCATTTAGTTTTTCACCCAAAACTAAAGTACTGACTTGTGATGGTTGTCAGTTGGCAAAAACAGTTCCTCATTTTGGATAAATATCGTGTGAATTGCTTAGTGCTTATTCAGAGGAACTGATCATAAATGTAGTACCCAAACTCCCATATGGTGTCGCTTGCTGTATTCCTATAGAGGGGTTGACATACAAACACTGTTAAAAGCAAAAAAAATTAAAGGATTTGGTGCAGGCACACGGAAAATTATTATTACCTTGTGATTCACAACATCAAACCACACGGTCAAGCACAATTAGGTCCTTAAAGACCTAACATGAACAGGGGGTCAAGATTCAGGGGGTTCTGTTCAACCAGAAGAGGAGCACACACTGCTCCCATATCAATGACCAGAGAAGATGTGCCCAAATTTTAACTAGGAGAGGAATGCACAACTCACAGAGATGCTGGAGGCGCAATAAAGAATCCCGCCGTGGTCGGGAGAGGGACGCCAAGGCGTCGCTTGGGGGGAAGGCATCAACCACCTTCCGCAGCGGAGGGTTGGGCGGTGGCGTCGAACAGCGCTAAGACGCGGGGAAGGGGCACGGAGGCGGTGTGCCTTGCGCCCTCGGGCTCGCGCGTGAGGTGCGGTGGTCATGTAGGTGGGCAGTAGCGGGAAGGATAAGAGGAGAAGGGAGGAGTGCCTTACTGAACTTTCGGCGTCCAAGTCGAGGTAGCCGAGGCGGAGCAGCTCCGTCGAGCCCAAGTTGGCTCCCGCGCGTGCGTAGACGCCGGGCCGTCACACCAGCTGAGGCACCGAGCCGAGCTGGTGACCCATGGATGCGGGGGCGTATGGAGGCGCGTGGAGGACGTCTCCAAGGTGGAAGATCGAGGAGAGAGATTAGGGGGAGCCGCGCCGGTGAGAGAGGAATCGGCGGAGAGCGCCGGCTGGGAGATAAGATCTAACTTTTTTTTTTTACAACTCTGCTTCGCTGCGTGATATTTGCACGGAGAAAGTGCAAATAAGGTGGAGGTGGGTTGGAGGAGGTTAGCTCTCCTGGGGGTGGGAGGTGGGATCACAGCCAACAACACATTTTATCGTATCGTTGGTAAACATGTGTTGCTATAAGGGGATTTTTGTTGTAGCTGCATCATCTTCTTCTTCTGCACCGCCTCTTTTGATTGCATGGGCCCTGTCCTGATGGCGTCAGACTCTGCCGGAGGCCTTGCCTTGCTGGCATCGGGCCCTGCCAGGGGAATCTCTGGCTTGCCATCCGTCAGTCCCGCCGTTGCCACTGCCTCTTCATCGACCTCCCTCTGCGCCACTAGCGCGGCACTGACCACTTGATTCGTTGCCGCCAGATACAGCAGCAACGACTCTTGTGGTTTAGGCGCAATCAGTATTGGTGTAGAGGAAAGGTATTTCTTCAGATCCTGCAACGTTGCCTCGGCCTCTGGGGTCCACTCCATTGGGCCCGCCTTCTTCAATATTTTGAAAAAGGGAAGGGCACGCTCAGCGGACTTGGAGATGAATCTGCTCATGGCGGCAACGCAGCCAGTGAGCCGACGCACATCCTTGATCCGCTTGGGTGCCTTAATCTGCTCAATAGCCTTGATCTTGTCCGGGTTTGCCTCGATCCCACGCTGCGACACAAAGAACCCGAGAAGTTTGCCGGACGGAACGCCGAAGACACACTTCTCAGGGTTCAACTTGAGGTTGATCTTGCGTAGGTTGGCAAACGTCTCTTCTAAGTCTTGTACAAGGGTTGCCTTGTCCTTAGTTTGACCACTATGTCATCCATATAAGCTTCCATATTTCTATGTAGCTGGGGCTCAAAACCAATTTGGACCGCCCTTGCGAATGTCGAGCCAGCACTCTTCAACCCGAAAGGCATCCGTAAAAAGCAATACGTACCACATGGGGTGATGAATGTTGTCTTCTCTTCGTCTTCCTTTGTCATGAAGATCTGGTGGTAGCCCGAGTAGGCGTCGAGGAATGATAACATATCGCACCCGGCCGTGGAGTCAACAATCTGGTCAATGCGCGGCAATGGGAAGGGGTCCATAGGACAAGCCTTATTGATATCTGTGTAATCAATACACAGCCTCCACTTCTCGTTCGCCTTGCGCACCACCACCGGATTAGCCAGCCACGTCGGATGGAGCACTCCTCTCACCAAGCCCGCCGCCTCCAACTTCCTGATCTCCTCTGTGATGAATTCCCGCCGTTCCAAAGCTTGCTTCCTGACCTTCTGCTTGACGGGTCGCGCATGGGGACAGACAGCAAGATGGTGCTCAATCACTTCCCTGGGAATGCCGGGGATGTCGGATGCTTGCCATGCAAACACATCGACATTCACCCGCAGGAAAGTGACGAGCGCGCTTTCCTATTTGCTGTCGAGGGTGGAGCTTATGGTGAAAGCCCCTCCAGCGCCATCCTCCTTGACGGACACCCTCTTGGTCTCTGGTGGTGCAGCTCTGGATTTCTTGCTCTTGCCGGTGGAGCTCTCTGGCACGTCCTCGACGGTAGCACAACACTCCGAAGAGGTGCGCTTGCCGGAGTGGGTGCGAGAGGTCTTGCCGGTCTTCTTCTTCCCTCCCGGGGCTTCAGCTGCAGGAGCAAGTGCCTTGGCGGCAGCTGCTGGAACTGCTTCACGGTAGAGTTGGTCAGCGCAGATCAGCGCGTCCTTCTTGTCGGAGGGGATGGTGATGATGGTCATTGTCCCAGGCATCTTCAGCGTGTTGTAGGCGTAGCGCGACGCTGCCATGAACTTGGTTAGATCCGGGCGGCCGAGGATCCCGTTGTAAGGCAAGGGGATCTCGGCTACATCAAAGACAATCCTCTCCGTCCTGTAGTCCAACTCGCCTCCAAAAGTCACATGCACTGTGACCTTCCCCTTCGGCTGGCTCCTTCCCGGGTTGACCCCTTGAAATGTGCCCGTTTCCTCGAGGTCTCCATCAGGAATTTGCAGCCTTTTGATCACAACGGGTGAGATCAAGTTCAGATCGGCCCCGCCGTCAACCAGCATCTTGTTCACCTTGAGGTTTCGTATCGTTGGTGAGACCAACAACGGCAAACACCCGGCCGCAGTTGTGCGGTCAGGGTGGTCCTCGGCGTCAAAGATGAGGGGCGTGCTGGACCACTTCAGTGGCTTCTGAGCGTCGAACGAGGGCTCCGCTGCTGTGATCTCACGCGCCCACTGTTTGAGCTGGCGGTGAGTAGTATGCAGCGAGGCGCCACCATCGACGCACATGGCCTCCGTAGCCTTCTGGAACTCATGCTCGCTGGACTCGTCGTCCTCGTCATGATCATCGTCTTCCTGCTTCTTGTCACGGCCCCGAGCGGGCCTCTCTTACTGGTTATCCTTGCCGCGGCGACCTCCTTGGCCGCCACGCTTCTTGCTGGATCCTTCAGCGCCATCTTGGCCCTTCTCCTTGTCCCGCCTCTCATACTTGGCTTTTTTGCTTTTCAGCAAGCAGCTCGACTTGTCGGCAGTTCTGGAGGTCATGGCCTTTGGTGCGGTGGATCTTGCAGTACTGCTTGTCGGAGCCCCCTGGCTTGTCGGCAGCCGCCAAGGCCCGGCAAGCGGTGCACCCGGCAATCTCCTTGCGGGGGTCGTCTGCCTTGGCCTTCTTGGCGGCGCCGGTGTCGTCGGATACCTCGACGGCAAGCACGGTCTTGCCCTTGCGCTTCCTGTTGCGACGCCGACCCTTCTTCGTCGGGGCGGCGGTGTCTTCGTCGGTAGAGTCGGTTTCCGCGCCGGCGTCTTCGCCGGCGTACTTCCTCCCCTCTTCTGCCCGAGCACATCTATCGGCCAGAACGTAAAGTTCGGCCACATCCTTGACCTTGTTCATTGCCACGCATCTTGCGGTTGCGCACATTCTGATGGAATGCGCTGATCACGGTGGCAGGATGAACATCTGGGATGTTGTATTGCACTCGGCTGAACCTCTGTATGTACTTGCGTAGGTTTTCACCTTCCTTCTGGGGAATGATATGCAAATCACTCGCCTTGCCATGAGCTTGGTGGCCTCCAGTGAAGGCACCAACGAACTCATGACACAGGTCCGACCAAGAAGAAATGGAATCCGCCGGCAAGTGCATCAACCAAGACATGACATTGGGTTTCAGGGCCAACGGGAAGTAATTGGCAAGCACCTTATCGTCGCGAGCCCCAGCGGCTTGCATCGTGATGGTGTAGATGCTGGGGAACTCCGACGGGTGGGTCTTGCCATTGTACTTCTCGCCGACATCGGGCTTGAACGTGCGGTGGGATGGCCACTGGAACTGCCACAACTCACAGGTAAAGGCTGGGCAACCCACCTCGTAAGGTAGGCCGCCGGAGCCTCCCGGTGCTGGGTGGTCCATAGCGGGCCCCGCCCGCCTATCTGACTGGTGGCGTGTATCGCTCCGGCGCTCGATGGTGGTTCGAGCGTCTTCATGAGCTCGCTCCCGAAGAACTTGGCGTTGGTCGCAGTGGGTCCATGGGTCGGACGACGCTATGGAAATGTTATCACAAGCGTCATCACGATGGACCGACACCCGCGGTGGCTGGCGTGGAGGAGGAGAGTGCACCGTGGCCGCGGCGCCTCCGGCCACTGCACTGCTGGCGTGCGGTGGTTCGATGGAGCGCCGGCCTGAGGGCCCCACCGGCCGTGACTCGTCTTTGTTGGCGACGGCGACGAGGCTCCGGCTGGTGGCTCCCCACTCGTCGAGCTTCTCCGCAGCAGGAGGGAAGTCGAGGAGCAGCGGCGCGCGCGCCAAAGCTTCTGCTGGCGTGGGTGGTGGTGAAAGCTGCGTGGACTGTGGCGCGCTTCGACTTCTAACCATGTTAGAAGGAGCTCTATCACGGCCCAGCTGCCGCGTGCCATTTTCGCCAGCACTTCGCGCGGGCATGCTGGCCTCCTTCGTCCCGCAGATGATGCACAAGGCTCTTCCCACCGCGGTGTCCAGGGTCACCAATGTGGCGACGCTGCTCGTCGCGCACACCCCGGGAAGAGCGCGATGTGGGCGCCGGGGTGGGCGTCTTGGAGGTCGCCGCGCCGCCCGTGGGTGGCACGGCGACGCCCCCGGAGGGCCCCGCGCCGCCTGCGGGGGGCCAAGCTCTGTCTCTGGATTTTGCGGCGTGCGGCCCGTCGTCTCGTGCACGAACGATGCTGCTCGCCAGGCTCTTACTGCCAGAGCGATGTTGGTGCTCACGGGCCGCGCCTCGGGTCCTGTCTGCGACCGGCCCGCTACTCGCCCACACCGGTACGGGCCGTCCGGCTCCCGACGAACCGACCGCCGTGGCCGCCTTCTTCTTGGAAGCCATGGCGATGAAGAACCGCTAGGCTAACTGCTAGACCAGATTCTCACAACTGCGCCCCCTACCAGGCGCGTGATAACCCACAAGTATAGGGGATCAATTGTAGCCTCTTTCGATAAGTAAGAGTGTCGAACCCAACGAGGAGCTAAAGGTAGAACAAATATTCCCTCAAGTTCTATCGACCACCGATACAACTCTACGCACGCTTGACGTTCGCTTTACCTAAAACAAGTATGAAACTAGAAGTACTTTGTAGGTGTTTTTGGATAGGTTTGCAAGAAAATAAAGAACGCATAAATAAAAACTAGGGGCTGTTTAGATAAATACGCAATAAAGTAAATATAGATAGTGTGGAAAAGTGGTGGTAGGAGTTGCAAAATTGTCCCTAAGCAATTGACTACTTTACTAGACCGATAGCAAGTTTTATGTGGGAGAGGCCACTGCTAGCATGTCATCCCTGACTTGGAATTCCATGCGCTTATGATTGGAACTATTAGCAAGCATCCGCAACTACTAACGTTCATTAAGGTAAAACCCAACCATAGCATTAAAGCATCAAGTCCTCTTTATCCCATACGCAAGAACCCCCTTACTCGGGTTTGTGTTTCAGTCACTCACGCAACCCACTATAAGCGAATCATGAACGTATTGCAACACCCTACAACGGGGATCCCTCACGCTTTAGCGACACGGAGAGCACCATAGGACAGCACCAATAATAAAACATGCAACTCAAACCAATCACGATCATCAATTAACCCATAGGACAAAACGGATCTACTCAAACATTATAGGATAGCCATACATCATTGGGAAATAATATATAGCATTGAGCACCATGTTTAAGTAGAGATTACAGCGGGTAAGAGAGAGGTTACACCACTGCATAGAGGGGGGAAGAGTTGGTGATGATGGCGGTGAAGTTGTTGGTGAAGATTGCGGTGATGATGATGGCCACGGCAGCGTTCCGGCGCCACCGGAAGAGAAGGGGAGAGGGGGCCCCTTCTTCTTCTTCTTCTTCCTTGACCTCCTCCCTAGATGGGAGAAGGGTTTCCCCTCTAGTCCTTGGCCTCCATGGCATGGGAGGGGCGAGAGCCCCTCCGAGATTGGATTTGTCTCTCTGTTTCTGCGTTCTGTGATCTGGCCTTTCACCGTTTCTTTTATAATCGGAGATCCGTAACTCCGACTGGGCTGAATTTTGGACACGATCTCTATTCGGAAATTAGCTTTCTTGTGGCGAAAGAAGGGCTCCAACCGCCTTACGGGGTGGCCATGAGGGTCCAGGGTGCGCCTGACCCCCTGGGGCGCGCCCCTGCCTCGTGGCCCCCTCGGGCATCGTATCGCGTTGATTCTTCTTCCAAAAATCACATATATTCCAAAAAAAATCTCCGTCAGTTTTTATCCCGTTTGGACTCCGTTTGATATGGATTTTCTGCGAAACCAAAAACATGCAACAAACAGGAACTGGCACTAGGCACTGGATCAATATGTTAGTCCCAAAAATAGTACAAAAAGTTGCCAAAAGTGTATGAAAGTTGTATAATATTGGCATGGAACAATCAAAAAATATAGATACGACGGAGACGTATCAGCATCCCCAAGCTTAATTCCTGCTCGTCCTCGAGTAGGTAAATGATAAAAAAGATAATTTTTGATGTGGAATGCTACCTAGCATAATCTTGATCATGTATCTAATCATGGCATGAATATTAAGACACGAGTGATTCAAAGCAATAGTCTATCATTTGACATAAAAACAATAATACTTCAAGCCTACTAATAAAGCAATCATGTCTTTTCAAAATAACATGCCAAAGAAAGTTATCCCTACAAAATCATATAGTCTGGCTATGCTCCATCTTCACCACACAAAATATTCACATCATGCACAACCCCGATGACAAGCCGAGCAATTGGTTCATACTTTTTAATGCACTTCAACCTTTTCAACCCTAACGCAATACATGAGCGTGAGCCATGGAGATAGTTCTATAGGTGGAATAGAATGATATGATGGGGGTTATGTGGAGAAGACAAAAAGGGAGAAAGTCTCACATTGACGCGGCTAATCAACGGGCTATGGAGATGCCCATCAATTGATGTCAATGTGAGGAGTAGGGATTGCCATGCAACGGATGCACTAGAGCTATAAGTGTATGAAAGCTCAAACTGAAACTAAGTGGGTGTGCATCCAACTTGCTTGCTCATGGAGACCTAGGGCATTTGAGGAAGCCCATCGTTGGAATATACAAGCCAAGTTCTATAATGAAAATTCCCACTAGTATATGAAAGTGATAACTCAAAAGACTCTCTATATGAAGAACATGGTGCTACTTTGAAGCACAAGTGCGGTAAAAGGATAGTAACATTGCCCCTTTTTCTTTTCTCTTTTTGTTTGTGGGCTTCTTTGGCCCCCTTTTATTATTTAGGCTTCTTTGGCCTCTCTTTTTTTTCTTGGGGCAATGCTCTAATAATGATGATCATCACACTTCTATTTACTTACAACTCGATACTAGAACAAAGATATGACTCTATATGAATGCCTCCGGCGATGTACCGGGATGTGCAATGATCTAGCGTAGCAATGACATAAAAAAACGGACAAGCCATGAAAACATCATGCTAGCTATCTTACGATCATGCAAAGCAATATGACAATAAATGCTCAAGTCATGTATATGATGATGATGGAAGTTGCATGGAAATATATCTCGGAATGGCTATGGAAATGCCATGATAGGTAGGTATGGTGGCTGTTTTGAGGAAGATATAAGGAGGTTTATGTGTGATAGAGTGTATCGTATCATGGGGTTTGGATGCACCGGCGAAGTTTGCACCAACTCTCAAGGTGAGAAAGGGCAATGCACGGTACCGAAGAGGCTAGTAATGATGGAAGGGTGAGAGTGCGTATAATCCATGGACTCGCATTAGTCATAAAGAACTCATATACTTATTGCAAAAGTTTATTAGCCCTCGAAGCAAAGTACTACTACACATGCCCCTAGGGGGATAGATTGGTAGGAAAAGACCATCGCTCGTCCCCGACCGCCACTCATAAGGAAGACAATCAATAAATACCTCATGCTCCGACTTCGTTACATAACGGTTCACCATACGTGCATGCTACGGGAATCACAAACCTCCACACAAGTATTTCTACAATCCACAACTACCCACTAGCATGACTCTAATATCACCATCTTTATATCGCAAAACTATTGCAAGGAATCAAACATATCATATTCAGTGATCTACAAGTTTTATGTAGGATTTTATGACAAACCATGTGAATGACCAGTTCCTGTCATCTCTCTAAATAGATATAAGTGAAGCAAGAGAGTTTAATTCTTTCTACAAAAGATATGCCCACGCTCTAACAAATATAAGTGAAGCAAAAGAGCATTCTACAAATGGCGGTTTTCTATGTAAAGAGAAACAGGCAATCCAAACTTCAAATGATATAAGTGAAGCACATGAACCATTATATAAAGCCATACTCAAAAGATATAAGTGAAGTGCAAAGAGCATTCTATAAATCAACCAAGGACTATCTCATACCAGCATGGTGCAAAAAATAAAAATGAAAACTAAAGCAAAAGACGCTCCAAGATTTGCACATATCGCATGAACGAAACGAATCTGAAAACATACCGATACTTGTTCAAGAAAGAGGGGATGCCTTCCGGGGCATCCCCAAGCTTAGACGCTTGAGTCTCCTTGAATATTTACTTGGGGTGCCTTGGGCATCCCCAAGCTTGACCTCTTGCCTCTCTTCCTTCTTCTCACATCGAGACCTTCTCGATCATCGAACACTTCATCCACACAAAACTTCAACAGAAAACTCGGTAAGATCCGTTAGTATAATAAAGCAAATCACTACTCTAAGTACTGTTGCAAACCAATTCATATTTTGTTTTTGCATTGTGTCTACTGTAATATAACTTTTTCATGGCTTAATCCACTGATATAAATTGATAGTTTCATCAAAACAATCAAACTATGCATCAAAAACAGAATCTGTCTAAAACAGAACAGTCTGTAATAATCTGAACATTCACCATACTTCTGATACTTGAAAAATTCTTCCAAAATTAGGAAAATTAAAAAATTTATATAGAAAGACAGTGCAAAAAGAATCAGAACCATTTGACGTTCCAGTAAAAAATGTAAAATCGCGCACTACAGCCAAAGTTTCTGTCCTGCACCGTACAAACGAACAAGCATTGTAAACATCCTAAAGGCAAACCTTGGCACATTATTTTTATAATACAATGGAATTGTACAAGGGGATAATTATTTTTGTTGAAAAATTTTCTGTAATCAAGATTCACAAAGTTTCCGTGAGCATGAACAAAGTTCAAGGCTAGCTCCCACTTCAACAATGCTTGTCTTTCTCACTTTCGCTTTTCTTTTTGAAAAAGTTTTGGGTTCCCCTCTTTATTTTTGTTGTTTTTAAACTATATGAAAGGACTCAACAGAAATAAATGACCCTCTAAAACTTCCGGGTTGTCTCCCTGGTAGCGCTTTCTTTAAAGCCATTCAGCTAGGCATATAGTGCTCAAGTAATGGATCCACCCGGATCCCAAGGTATATCAAAGCCAATTTTAATTAGCAATGATTTAGCATTTAGTAGTGAGCACAAAGTAACATATATCAAGCAATGACGAAGTCTAACTCTCTTCCTATGCATCGGCATGTCATAAAAGAACAATTCATGCACACATAGTAAAGGCCAATGCATAGTATAAACAGTTTCTTGCAATTTTATCATATTGGAAACATAGAGAGGTGGAGATACAGTTCCTCTCTCATAATAATTGCAAGTAGGAGCATCAAGCACATGCATATTATATTCATCAAAATCATCATGTGCAATAGTAAAAGGCAACCCATCAATATAATCCTTAATAAAGGTAAACTTCTCCGATATAGTGTAGTCGGGAGAATTCAAAAAGATAATAGGACTATCATGTGTGGGTGCAATAGCAACAATTTCATGTTTAACATAAGGAACTATAGCAAGTTCATCTCCATAAGCATAATTCATATTGGCATCTTGGCCACAAGCATAGCAAGCATCATCAAAAAGGGATATTTCAAGAGAATCAACGGAATCATAATAGTCATCATAGCAATCATCCTTCGGTAAGCACGAAGGGGAATTAAACAATGTATGAGTAGAAGAGTTACTCTCATTATAAGGTGGGCACGGGTAGCTGATCCGCTCTTCCTCCTTTTGTTCTTCGCTCTCCTCATCATCTTTTTCATCCAATGAGCTCACAGTTTCATCAATTTCTTCTTCCATAGACTCCTGTAAAATATTAGTCTCTTCTTGGACAGCGGAGTAGTCTTCAATAAATGCATCAATATCGGAATTGAATTCATAATTCTCATAGCAATATTTAAGGAAACTAAATTTTCAGGTCTATAAATAGCATCATAAAGATTTTCTAACTCTTTAAACATAGATTCAATTTCATAAGCGCCCATAAAAGCAACAAATTCTTCTATTTGTTCCACATCATAGTAATCATATATACCATTAGCATAAGAAGCTAAGGTTTTATTATCATTAAATTTGCATGAAAAGGGAAGGTGTGGAGCCTTCATCCTAGAGCAACAAGTATAATCGTATCTCAAGCATAGTTGCCTAGCATACCACTTCAATATATGAATTTCATCCCATAATAGTTTCCCTTTTTCAGATATACGGTGTCGCACATAACAAGCATGCTCATCTAAAGATTTGCCATCAACTAAGCTAGTTGGGGTTTCAGCACGAGCACATAGGGATCGAAGATGATCCAAGTAATAAGCTTCAGGAGTGTGATAGATTTTGAGTGGTTCTTCAACCATTGGTTCAGTAGGTACAACTATTTTTTTTGGTATTTTGTGTTTCCTACCCATAACTAAAGATAGAAAACAACTAAGAACAGCAAATCAAAATTACTTAGTGATAAAGCAAACAAGCACAAACGAGAATATTCACCCCACGCTATGACTCCCCGGCAACGGCGCCAGAAAAATGTCTTGATAACCCACAAGTATAGGGGGTCGATTGTAGCCTCTTTCGATAAGTAAGAGTGTCGAACCCAACGAGGAGCTAAAGGTAGAACAAATATTCCCTCAAGTTCTATCGACCACCGATACAACTGTACGCACGCTTGATGTTCGCTTTACCTAAAACAAGTATGAAACTAGAAGTACATTGTAGGTGTTTTTGGATAGGTTTGCAAGAAAATAAAGAACGCGTAAATAAAAACAAGGGGCTGTTTAGATAAAGACACAATAAAGTAAATATAGCGAGTGTGGAAAAGTGGTGGTAGGAGTTGCGAAATTGTCCCTAAGCAATTGACTACTTTACTAGACCGATAGCAAGTTTTATGTGGGAGAGGCCACTACTAGCATGTCATCCCTGACTTGGAATTCTATGCACTTATGATTGGAACTATTAGCAAGCATCCACAACTACTAACATTCATTAAGGTAAAACCCAACCATAGCATTAAAGCATCAAGTCCTCTTTATCCCATACGCAACAACCCCCTTACTCGGGTTTGTGTTTCAGTCACTCACGCAACCCACTATAAGCGAATCATGAACGTATTGCAACACCCTACAACGGGGATCCCTCACGTTTGCGCGACATGGAGAGCACCATAGGACAGCACCAATAATAAAACATGCAACTCAAACCAATCACGATCATCAATTAACCCATAGGACAAAACGGATCTACTCAAACATCATAGGATAGCGATACATCATTGGGAAATAATATATAGCGTTGAGCACCATGTTTAAGTAGAGATTACAGCGGGTAAGAGAGAGGTTACACCGCTGCATAGAGGGGGGAAGAGTTGGTGATGATGGCGGTGAAGTTGTTGGTGAAGATTGCGGTGAAGTTGTTGGTGAAGATTGCGGTGATGATGATGGCCACGGCAGCGTTCCGGCGCCACCGGAAGAGAAGGGGAGAGGGGGCCCCTTCTTCTTATTCTTCCTTGACCTCCTCCCTAGATGGGAGAAGGGTTTCCCCTCTGTTCCTTGGCCTCCATGGCATGGGAGGGGCGAGAGCCCCTTCGAGATTGGATTTGTCTCTCTGTCTCTCTCTGTTTCTGCGTTTTGTGATCTGGCCTTTCACCGTTTCTTTTATAACCGGATATCCATAGCTCCGATTGGGCTGAATTTTGGACACGATCTCTATCCGGAAATTAGCTTTCTTGCAGCGAAAGAAGGGCTCCAACCGCCTTACAGGGTGGCCACGAGTGTCCAGGGTGCGCCTGCCCCCCTGGGGCGCGCCCCCCTGCCTCGTGGCCCCCTCGGGCATCGTATCGCGTTGATTCTTCTTCCCAAAAATCACATATATTCCAAAAAAATCTCCGTCAGTTTTTATCCCGTTTGGACTCCGTTTGATATGGATTTTCTACGAAACAAAAAACATGCAACAAACAGGAACTGGCACTGGGCACTGGATCAATATGTTAGTCCCAAAAATAGTATAAAAAGTTGCCAAAAGTATATGAAAGTTGTATAATATTGGCATGGAACAATAAAAAATTATAGATACGACGGAGACGTATCAGCACGCCAAAGTTGTCGGTGGGAACGACACCTATGGAATCACTGGGATCCCTTCTACGGTCAACGGGCGCGAGGTTGTGCAAAGAGCCGGTCTGACAGGAAGCACACGGATAATTTACCCAGGTTCGGGCCGCGAAGATGCGTAATACCCTAGTCCTGCTTTGGTGGGTGTATTAAATGTTCTTGTGTTCTTGAGCTAGCTACGGGGTGCAACTTGCCCAAAAGAGCCGAATCCCTCTCCTGGTCGCCTCGGGCCTCCTTTTATAGACAAAAAGGGGTTGCCATAGTGGCACACAGGAGGTGGAAAGGTCTACAGTTGATAAGCCTATCCTCTGGGACCGTCGGACAAATGCATTTAATGCGCTGCCGACGTGTCCCCCTTGCTTTATCGGGGACGGCAAGGAAGCACGTCCCAGCTGTTGCCGCCTCGCCTGGCCTTGACACGCGTCTGAGCTAACGAGGCATCGTGGCGCCACGTTGGCTGGCTGCTGGGCTGGCACGGTGGTGGAGCCTTCACGAAGGGTTGCATGCCGCCACACAGGTGCTTGCTAAGTCGGTGTAGAGGCCGCCCATCGCCACGCAGGTGCCTGCCCAGCTGGTTGAGCTGGCAGCTGCTTGGGGACGGCGGTGGAGTCCTGGCTAGCGCGGGCCTGGCAGTGGCCCCGTTGATGCCTTTGGCAAGGGTCTTGCCAGGGGCCGGCAAGGGTCTTGTCGTGGCGTTGTAGTCGTCCCTGGCAAGGCGCTTGCCGGGGGTCTTGTGCATTTCCTTGGCTAGGATCCCGCCGAGGGTCGCCGTCTTCTGGTCCTCATATGATCTCACATGTTTATGGTCTTGACAAAGATCTGCATGCCACCTCAGAGGCGCCTCCCGAGCCTTGGTTACAATGTAGTTGGTGGTGTTGGGACCCATGGGCTCAAGGGTGGCTTGCTCTGCTGGCATCGGGCACGTTGCCCCTGCAAGGCTCTTGCCAGGGCTGCGGAGGCTTCCTCGGCAAGGATCTTGCCGAGGGAGCCTACCTCGCCCTCTTGCTCTCCTGTGTTCCTGGTCTTGGCGTTGCCTTGGTTGTCTTATTCTTCGGCTTCTCTCCGGCTTCCCTCCTCTGCCCTGCTAAGTGTGGCCGCGGCGCGTGGCTCTGACTGCCCGTGCACAAGTAAAGGGGTCAAAAGGAGAGCCCCTACTTTTGTACACCGACACATGGATCACTTCAACGTTCCAGAGCAGTGGAGAATGCAGGTGAAACACGCTGCACTGGAGAAGGCTAGGGATGCTTGGAGAAACGGGAAGCACATGTTGGACAAGAAGTACTTGAGTGAAGGCAAGGACCCAATCCCCGCATACCCCCAAATTACGAAGGCAGACTAGGCAGAATTCAAAAGGGTCAGGGCAACTCCAGAGTTTGCTGAGAAGAGTTTCAAGCAATCGGAACTTCGGAAGAAGAACATACACCCCCACCATATGGGTGTGGCAGGATACCACGGCATGAAACTGATATGGGAACAGGAGGACAAAGAAGCAGTAGCGGCGCGTGGGAATCCGGCCTTTAGTGAAATCAGGGGCGAACGCGCCAGAGACTACTTGCGGGCACGTGCAAAGAGGTGTGATGACGGAACTTATTACTTTGAAAACGCACGTGACGCCAAACTGTATGAAGTGATGGTAGAGGCTTCCAAGATTCCTGGAAGGTTCTACAGGAACTCAGGGCCATGTGACATTCTGTCCATTGCTCTGGACACAAAAGAGCCCCCTGGCCATGCAAGGGGTATATGTGTTAATGTCCCGCACAAGAGGGCTTTCACACTCAGCAAAGAAGAGAGGCTCAGCATGAAAAAAGTGTGGAGTGAAATGAAGAAGAATGCATTGATTGAAAAGTTGAAGAAGGAGATTTATCCGGCTGTTCGAAAGGATGTTGAGGAGTCAATGATGATGTAGAAGACTCTAACACTGATAGATAGCCAGCAGATGGGAGGGGAGGCGGGCATGGATGATGTTGCTTATTGCGCAACAACACTGCACAAGAGTAGTTGTGCATCAGCTGACCCCAGCGACACTGAGACTGCAGCTTCTCGTGATGATGCTATATCTGATATATCTGGAATGAAAGACAGACTAAAGGGCATGCTTACACATTAGGAAGGTACATTAAAATGTGCAACAACCTGGATTTGCCACCCTTCTTGGAAGATGGCCTCTTCTTGGACAATGTGCCATTGAAGTCGGGCTGTGTGAAGTGCTACGTGACTGAAGTAAAGCCTGGATTCAATGAATTTGCCCTGAAGAATGTCCTAGGAGACTTCGATGAGCAAAGGACCTTGGGAGAAACACTGTTACATCACATCCAGTGGCCACGAAAGGAAATAGAGTTCATCGATGAGATTCCTGAAGCCCCGCCAAGAGCAAGCACTGTCGCCCCTCAACCGGTGACGCTCTCCTTGCCACAGCAACTCTCGCGGGCTGATGCATCAACCTGTGATCAACCGGACTGACTTTGTGGCGTACAGGCCATGTCATCCTTTGCCCCAAAGCAGCCAGTGGGAAGGCCTACAACTACTGATGATGCACCACCGGTTCAGATGCCCGCCGCTGAAGCAGCGGGGGGAGACCCAGCTGCAGCACATGCTCAGCAGACCAACCTGGTGGAACAGATTGCTAAGCAGTCTGATGCTACGGAACCGCCTCATCAGTCCGTCGGTCCACAGGCGCGTGATCAACATACCAATGTGTCAGCACTTCCTGCTCAGCAAACGAACGCGTTGGCACGGCCTCCTCAGCACACCGACAAGTTGGCACCACCCGCGCAGAAACCCGACATAGCTTCAATGCATGGTCAGCAGTCCGATGCCTCTGCTCCTACAGCCCAGCAGTCCATCATAGCAGCACCGCCAGCATAGCGGTCCGGCATAGATAAACAGTATGCTAAGAAGTCCGTCCAAGCTTCACCGTTTGCTCGGCAGTCTACCGTGCAGGCAACCAGACGTTCTGCCAGAAATGCTTCAAGTACCAAGAAGGAAGTGGCCAAAAAGGCTACACCCACGACCACGGGGAAGCGCAGCGGGAAAGTGAAGAGGAAAGAGAACGATTGCCTCTTACTTAAAGCACTCATCGCCCAGAACCAAATTAATAGCATCTTGTTTGAATCGGGGAGTAATATTATTTTTGACGCCATGGATGATGAAGAAGTAGAATTGTTGCTTGCTAAAAGAAAAGCAGACATACTTGAAGCACGCAATTACCTCCATGGCCAGCCACTTCTTGTTGGGGAATACTTTGATGAGTGTAGCTCCAGTTGCCGCGGGTTACATGAATATTGCATGGATCAAATGTCAACATGTCATCATGCTTTGCTAGTCTACTACAATAGAGATCATTTCTGACACGATGTTGGTTCCATCAATGTGAGTTTCGAGGACTTACATCTCTTCTTCAACTTCATCGTGCTCGATGCCACTCTTGTTAGATGCCTGATTTTGTAAGTACTTAACAAACTCTGATCAACTTCTCCATACAAAGCTGTAAATGATAAACAGCTAACTGCATTTTATTCCTCTCAGGGGATTGAATGCGCAGAGAAGAAAAAGGGAGAGTGTGTATTTCATAGATTCTGCATTAGCAAATGGCACAACATTAGATGGTAAGGACCGACGGGACTGGGCCATTAACACGGTCCTCCGTATCTTCGAAAACATGTCCCATGCACAATCATTTCTCTGGCCATATCATGAACGGTAAGTCAAGTAAACAACCACGCATACACTGATTGTCTTTCAGATTTCGACATCATACGTAAGTTCATGGCTTTCTTAATATGTAGCAATCACTGGATATTGGTATTCATTGTTCCAAACAAGAACACTGTTTACTACATCGATTCTCTCAGAGAGTCAACAAACGCTCAGGATCTGACGCATCTTCAACAATTCTTGGATAGGTGTTGAATTCTATGATGTTGAAATTAATTTGCATTCATATCTGATTCAATAATTGATGTTGTCAAAATTCATCATCATTTGTAGTGTGCTCGCATTGTGGAAAACTAAACCAGGGAACCTGTTCAAGACGGAACAACCCATGCAACACGAGATCGTTTCTCCGATAACATACCGAAATCCATTATTTTCTCAAAATTTATCCAACAGTCTGCAAATACCTTTCCTTACGCTAGTCAAATGTTCAAGCTTCTAATAAACCTCTTTCTATTTTGTCCAAAGAAAAAATAATACATCTAACACCGGTTAGGTTGTTCCTAACAGGACAAATACATGACTAATTTTGTACAAAAAATTTCAATGTCCTCAGCAAGAAGCAGGGACCAACCTTTGTGGATACTATGTTTGCAGACACATGATCTCCATCTGCAAATCTGCTGATAGTTGTGACGATCCTCGCGAATTAGTACCAGTAAGTCTATCTTAATTGATATCTTCTACTCCACTCATATGGCACATCCTGATCTTAAAACTACTACAGCTCATCTTAAAACCGAGGACCCCTGAACCGCTCCCGGCTGGTGAATTGCTGATGGTTCGGAGATTTATCAACGACTTCTTCCTGGATCACTACATCAATCCCACTGGTGATAATGAAGATTTTAGCATGCGTTCTCCTAAAACATTGAGTAAGAGTTAGCCTCTAGACATATAATGCATGGATCCATTGTTTTCCATCCGATGAGGTCTTCGTATTTCGTACACTATGATTAATTATGTAATGCATATATGTGTGGACAAATCATTGGAATTTAGCTACCATATGTTCAATTGCAATTGTTGCGAAATCTGATGAATGTTCTTCCTGTGGACACTATTTGTTCAATTGAATATTGTTGCGAATTTGCTTTTTGCGTGCCGATTCAAAATGGGATATTTTTGTTTATTTGTTCAATTGAATATTGTGGCGAATTTGCTTTTTGCGTGCCGATTCAAAATGGGATATTTTTGTTTTAACCTGGCAATTCCTCCGCACACGGTTCAACTAAATGAGTGTGTGCGATCCACATCGGAAAGCATACGTCAATCATAGCGGAACCGTCGGTGATACACAGCAGATCACAAATGATTTGCAGCTCTACTACGTGTGCGTAGCTTCTCCGGAACCGTTTGTGATATCGCGTTATCGCACACGAGAACTGGGAGTAAACCGTGCCCAATACAAAATACAATCCCAGTTGTAATTTTTTCAGGAAACGTGTGGGATCCCAAACGAAAAGCACACGTCACTCTTGCGGCAACCGTCGGTGATACCTAACAAATCACAAACGGTCTGCATCACTTGTATGTGTGTGAAGGGGCTCCTGAACCGTTTGTGATAGAACATTATCGCAAACGGTAATTGTTGGAAAACGCGTGCGATGGAGTCTAGCATGGTAGACGGGTTACGCAGAAAATTCGTGTGCGATAGGGCACAAATCGCACACAGTTCATATGTTGGCCCGTGTGCCTTACATATTGTTTCCTAAACGGTTCGTTACGACAGATGATACGTCTCCAACGTATCTATAATTTTTTATTGCTCCATGCTATATTATATTCTGTTTTGGACATTATTGGGCTTTATTATACACTTTTATATTATTTTTGGGACTAACCTATTAACCGGAGGCCCAGCCCAGAATTGCTGTTTTTTGCCTATTTTAGAGTTTCGCAGAAAAAGAATATCAAACGGAGTCCAAACGGAATGAAACCTTCAGGAACGTGATTTTCGGAATGAACATGATCCAGAGGACTTGGACCCTACGTCAAGAAAGCTATCAGGAAGCCACGAAGTAGGGGGCGCGCCTACCCCCTTGGGCGCGCCCTCCACCCTCGTGGGCCCCACGTTGCTCCACCGACACACTCCTTCCTCCTATATATACCTACGTACCCCCAAACGATCAGATACGGAGCCAAAAACCGATTTCCACCGCCGCAACCTTCTGTACCCGTGAGATCCCATCTTGTGGCCTTTTCCGGCGCTCCACCGGAGGGGGCATTGATCACGGAGGACTTCTACATCAACACCATAGCCTCTCCGATGATGTGTGGGTAGTTTACCTCAGACCTTCGGGTCCATAGTTATTAGCTAGATGGCTTCTTCTCTCTCTTTGGATCTCAATACAATGTTCTCCTCGATCTTCTTGGAGATCTATTCGATGTAACTCTTTTTGCGGTGTGTTTGTCGAGATCCGATGAATTGTGGGTTTATGATCAAGATTATCTATGAACAATGTTTGAATCTCCTCTGAATTATTTTATGTATGATTGGTTATCTTTGCAAGTCTCTTCGAATTATCAGTTTGGTTTGGCATACTAGATTGATCTTTCTTGCAATGGGAGAAGTGCTTAGCTTTGGGTTCAATCTTGCATCGCTCGATCCCAGTGACAGAAGGGGAGCCGACACGTATTGTATGGTTGCCATCAAGGATAAAAAGATGGGGTTTATATCATATTGCTTGAGTTTATCCCTCTACATCATGTCATCTTGCCTAATGCGTTACTCTGTTCTTATGAACTTAATACTCTAGATGCATGCTGGGTAGCGGTCGATGTGTGGAGTAATAGTAGTAGATGCAGGCAGGAGTCGGTCTAATTGTTGCGGACATGATGCCTATATACATGATCATGACTAGATATTCTCATAACTATGCTCAATTCTATCAATTGCTCGACAGTAATTTGTTCACCCACCGTAATACTTATGCTATCTTGAGAGAAGCCACTAGTGAAACCTATGGCCCCCGGGTCTATTTTCCATCATATTAATCTCCCGTCAACTAGCTATTTCTGTTGCCGTTTATTTTGCAATCTTTACTTTTAATCCTTATCATAAAAATACCAAAAATATTATCTTATCATCTCTATCAGATCTCACTTTTGCAAGTGGCCGTGAAGGGATTGACAACCCCTTTATCGCGTTGGTTGCAAGGTTCTTATTTGTTTGTGTAGGTACGAGGGACTTGCGTGTGGCCTCCTACTAGATTGATACCTTGGTTCTCAAAAACTGAGGGAAATACTTACGCTACTTTGCTGCATCACCCTTTCCTCTTCAAGGGAAAACCAACGAATGCTCAAGAGGTAGCAGTGACGTGAGAGGACTTTTTGAACAGCACATAAACTTCTCTTTTTCCTTTATCTTCATATGTGGATATTGCAAATGTCCCATACACCTGCAATTAGACATGAGACAAAAGTTTGTGAAGTATTTTTGTCCTAGATAACATAAATAAATTATTGCATAGTTTGCATTAGAAATCACCTCACAAATATACATGTATGCAATATTTTTGGTCGTATCCAAGGTAGTCATGTTCTCATCAGCGCTACTACTATATTTTCACGTTTTTTGGGTACGTATTTGCGATGTTTTTGTAGAGGTTTTATACAGTATTCTAATCATATCATAAACATGTAATATGCTCATCATATCATACACATAATAGTCTCATCATATCATCCAACACAAATCATGTCATCACATCATAATCACGATATAGCGATACAAGTTAACTGACATTTCTCATCATACATAACATAATACTTCTTGAGGCGCCGGTTCGGATCCCTCTCTCGCACTAACGTGAACCTAAACTAACTAGCTAGTTTCCGCTTCGACTCTGCTATCGAACCATCTCTGGCTTTCGCTCGGAAACTGGTACACCTGGGCCTGACACTCAGGCCATTCGTCGTATACTCCTGGAACCTTCCCTACGTAGGCGGCGTAGCACTTCTTCGACATCGATGATCTATGTACCTGCATCTTCACATGATTCGGTAATATGCAACATAATATATAGTTGAGGAACAGAAAGAGACATAGCTAGCAAAAATAGAAGCAACATATCGTAAACATGAATAACAAAGTTCATCATACCCAACTGCCCTAACTAGAGTGATCTACGCTAGTTGAGGAGGATGGTTTAATTACATCACAAAGTTTCATCGTGCATAAATTCAAAGTTTCGTCATAGAGAAAGTAGTGACTAAACGGACACATTGTCATCATCAATCACTCCAACATGTTGTGCCAACCATCCGAATCAGGGAGGAAGTCCCCGAGCAAAGTGAAAGGCTTCGTGTCAAGATGCTGAGCAGCTATGCATGTTCGGACGTCTTCCCGCGACATTTGCCCTTCTTCGTAGAACATCCCTGTTTTTTCGAGTACCTCCTTCATGATGATTTGAGCAAGTTCACGCTGGATGTGATAGAACTCAGCTCGGAGTCGATGATCCGGGACATTTCCTAGATTCTTTGCCCATTGCAGAATATCGGCATCGCCGGATCTAGGTGACATGTGAAGGTTCTGGTGATCCCGTCTGTACTCCAGCATGTGGTGGAGGACATAGAATCCATCACTGAGAGTACCTCTCGGTTGCTGGATGCAGCAGAAATCAGTCTTATGGCCGAAGCAGGGCGCGCGGTTCCTTGTCTTCTTGTGCGTGATCTCTCCACCCCGTATGTCATAGCTTAAGATAGCACTGTCGAGAACAGACTTGATGTGGGTGTAATCCTTTTTCTTCATGTTCTTCGACGAGTCCAAGTAAAGAGCGTGGGAGAATCAGGGGTAAAGGATGATGAGGACGGCGCGCCCGTCGCTGCGCAAAGTAAGTACACCTCAAATTAGCCTCCACGCGTGCAAATGAATGATGGAAATCGAAGGAAGGATATCCGCGGATGACTTACATGGGATGATAAGGCAGGAGAATCGTCTCCTTGTCCTTATTGCCGACCATGAAATTGGCGATGTAGTTCCTCGCGTAGTGACGGTGCTCTTGGCAGACTGCCAGAAGCCCTCGTGCATGAAGTACGGGTCAGCGACATAGATATAAGGTATTTGCTCAATCCTGATGATGTAGTTCATGTACAATGCAAAAAGGAGGACAAACGTAAAATCCAGCTTTTTTAAGTGAAACATGTCAAAGATGTAATCGAATTGAAGGAAGAACTTTTCCGCGGGGAATGTGTCGACGCACAACCTTTGTTGCGGCGCGTTAACCATGCAGAGCGGGTATCCTGGATTTTTTGAGGCAATCAGGCTTTTCTCTCTCTGCAGCACATCGTCATGAAGTCTCCTTAGATCTCCGTATGTGGCCTCTACCGCTGCCTTAGGTAGGATCAGATCACCGGGGATATGGTATTTGGCCGCACCTATGATAGGTATATGGTCTTCAATGTTGGAGATATGCCCTAGAGGTAATCATGTATGATGATATTTCCTATGTTTTTATGAATAAAGATAGTCCTTGGACATTATCAATGATGTGTATCAGCAAGTACGTGACTTGTTTGTGGGACTATGCATTGTATGATGTCTGTCCTAAAAAGGTCCCTAGTCTAAAGGGTTGTGTGGACGCGCAGCCGACTAGACTAGCATATGACACGATCGATGGCTTGGTCTCACTAGCCATGAAGCATTGGATGCTAACCGGATAATATGGACTTGGAAAGATCTAGTTGGATTCGACTTAGTCGGATCCGAGTTGAGATAAGGTCCGAGTCGGACAGACCCAACTATGAGACGCGGCGATATGTCATCTGTGAGTCTCTAGTACAACATATGTTCTGTGTCCTAAGACCTGAGCTGGCGCATGTACTCGGGATGGTGACAGGCTTGCTTTGGGCCAACCAAACGCTACTCCGTGACTGGGTAGTTACAAAGGTAGGTTTCAGGCTTGTCCAAACCCATGCCGCGAGACATGGTCGAGCAAGATGGGATTTGCCCCTCTAATCAAGAGAGATATACTCTGGGCCCCTCGTGTGATCCAACCAGGATAAGCATGGCCATGCGACAAGGATTATGAGATAATCCGGTTTGTGGTCGGCATCACTGGAACGAGAAAGAGGTCGGGCTAGCACAAGGATGACAGACTCACCTTGAGCCCGACAACATATATCGTGTGGCAAAAGGAATGGAAGTGTGATGTACAGGTTCGCCTAACCAGCTTCATAGTCTGCTTGGTGTTCGGCATGCCTTGCTAGAGGCCTCTACCAACCGTGCAGTTTGGAGGTGATCCAAACTGCTGCTACCTCTTGAGCACTGCGTTGGTTTTCCCTTGAAGAGGAAAGGGTGATGTAGCAAAGTAGCGTAAGTATTTCCCTCAGTTTTTGAGAACCAAGGTATCAATCCAGTAGGAAGCTACGCGCGAGTCCCTCGCACCTACAAAAAACAAATAAATCCTCGCAACCAACGCGATAAGGGGTTGTCAATCCCTACATGGTAACTTACGAGAGTGAGATCTGATAGATATGATAGGATAATATTTTTGGTATTTTTATGATAAAGATGCAAAGTAAAATAAAAAGCAAAGGAAATAACTAAGTGTTGGAATATTAATATGATGAAGATAGACCCGGGGGCCATAGGTTTCACTAGTGGCTTCTCTCAAGAGCATAAGTATTTTACGGTGGGTGAACAAATTACTGTTGAGCAATTGACAGAATTGAGCATAGTTATGAGAATATCTAGGTATGATCATGTATATAGGCATCACGTCCGAGACAAGTAGACCGACTCCTGCCTGCTGATAACCCACAAGTATAGGGGATCGCAACAGTTTCCGAGGGTAGAGTATTCAACCCAAATTTATTGATTCGACACAAGGGGAGCCAAAGAATATTCTCAAGTATTAGCAGTTGAGTTGTCAATTCAACCACACCTGGATAACTTAGTATCTGTAGCAAAGTATTTAGTAGCAAAGTAGTATGATAGTAGTGGTAACGGTAACAAAGGTAACAGTAGCAAAAGTAATATTTTTGGTGTTTTGTAGTGATTGTAACAGTAGCAACGGAAAAGTAAATAAGCGAAAAACAATATATGAAAAGCTCGTAGGCATTGGATCGGTGATGGAGAATTATGCCGGATGCGGTTCATCATGTAACAATCATAACATAGGGTGACACAGAACTAGCTCCAATTCATCAATGTAATGTAGGCATGTATTCCGAATATAGTCATACGTGCTTATGGAAAAGAACTTGCATGACATCTTTTGTCCTACCCTCCCATGGCAGCGGGGTCCTAATGGAAACTAAGGGATATTAAGGCCTCCTTTTCATAGAGTATCGGACCAAAGCATTAACACATAGTGAATACATGAACTCCTCAAACTATGGTCATCACCGGGAGTGGTCCCGATTATTGTCACTTCGGGGTTGCCGGATCATAACACATAGTAGGTGACTATAGACTTGCAAGATAGGATCAAGAACTCACATATATTCATGAAAACATAATAGGTTCAGATATGAAATCATGGCACTCGGGCCCTAGTGACAAGCATTAAGCATAGCAAAGTCATAGCAACATCAATCTCAGAACATAGTGGATACTAGGGATCAAACCCTAACAAAACTAACTCGATTACATGATAGATCTCATCCAACCCATCACCGTCCAGCAAGCCTACGATGGAATTACTCACGCACGGCGGTGAGCATCATGAAATTGGTGATGGAGGATGGTTGATGATGACGACGGCGACGGATTACCCTCTCCGGAGCCCGAACGGACTCCAGATCAGCCCTCCCGAGAGGTTTTAGGGCTTGGCGGTGGCTCCGTATCGTAAAACGCGATGAATCCTTCTTTCTGATTTTTTTCTCCCTGAAAGTGAATATATGGAGTTGGAGTTGAGGACGGTGGAGCGTCAGGGGGCCCACGAGGTAGGGGGCGCGCCCCCCACCCTCGTGGACAGGGTGTGGGCCCCTGACGTGGATTTTTCTTCCAGTATTTTTCTTATTTTCCAAATAGATGTTCCGTGGAGTTTCAGGTCATTCTGAGAACTTTTGTTTCTGCACATAAGTAACACCATGGAAAGTCTGCTGAAAAGAGCGTCAGTCTGGGTTAGTTCCATTCAAATCATGCAAGTTAGAGTCCAAAACAAGGGCAAAAGTGTTTGGAAAAGTAGATACGACGGAGACGTATCAACTCCCCCAAGCTTAAACCTTTGCTTGTCCTCAAGCAATTCAGTTGATAAACTGAAAGTGATCAAGAAAAACTTTTACAAACTCTGTTTGCTCTTGTTGTTGTAAATATGTAAAGCCAGCATTCAAGTTTTCAGCAAAGATTATGACTAACCACATTTGCAATAACTCTTAGGTCTCATGTTTACTCATATCAATGGCATAATCAACTAGCAAGCAATAATACTAAATCTCAGATGACAACACTTTCTCAAAACAATCATAATATGATATAATAGGATGGTATCTCGCTAGCCCTTTCTGAGACCGCAAAACATAAAGGCAGAGCACCTTTAAAGATCAAGGACTGACTAGACATTGTAATTCATGGTAAAAGAGATCCAGTCATAGTCATACCCAATATAAATTAATAGTAATGGATGCAAATGACAGTAGCGCTCTCCAGCTAGTGCTTTTTAATAAGAGGGTGATGACTCAACATAAAAGTAAATAGATAGGCCCTTCGCAGAGGGAAGAAGGGATTTGTAGAGGTGCCAGAGCTCGGTTTTGAAATAGAGATAAATAATATTTTGAGCGGCATACTTTCATTGTCAACATAACAACCAAGAGATGGCGACATCTTCCATGCTACACACATTATAGGCGGTTCCCAAACAGAATGGTAAAGTTTATACTCCCCCTCCACCAACAAGCATCAATTCATGGCTTGCTCGAAACAACGAGTGCCTCCAACTAGCAACCGTCCCAGGGGGAGTTTTGTTTGCAATTATTTTGATTTAGTTTGCATAAAGCATGGGATTGGGCATCCCGGTGACCAGCCATTTTCTCGTGAATGAGGAGCGGAGTCCACTCCTCTTGAGAATAACCCGCCTAGCATGGAAGATACGGACATACCTAGTTGATACATGAGCTATTCGAGCATACAAAACAAAATTTCATTTGAAGGTTTAGAGTTTGGCACATACAAATTTACTTGGAACGGCAGGTAAATACCGCATATAGGAAGGTATAGTGGACTCATATGGAATAACTTTGGGGTTTAAGGGATTGGATGCACAAGCAGTATTCCCGCTTAGTACAAGTGAAGGCTAGCAAAAGACTGGGAAGCGACCAACTAGAGAGCGACAACAGTCATGAACATGCATTAAAATTAATAAACATTGAGTACGAGCATGAGTAGGATATAATCCACCATGAACATAAATATCGTGAAGGCTATGTTGATTTGTTTCAACTACATGTGTGAACATGTGCCAAGTCGAGTCACTTAAATCATTCAAAGGAGGATACCACCCCACTATACCACATCACAACCATTTTAATAGCATGTTGGCACGCAAGGTAAACCATTATAACTCATAGCTAATCAAGCATGGCATAAGCAACTATGATCTCTAATTGTCATTGCAAACATGTTTATTCATAATAGGCTAAATCAGGAATGATGAACTCATCATATTTACAAAAACAAGAGAGGTCGAGTTCATACCAGCTTCTCTCATCTCAGTCAGTCCATCATATATCGTCATAATTGCCTTTCACTTGCACGACCGAACGATGTGAATAATAATAAGAGTGCATGTGCATTGGACTAAGCTGGAATATGCGAGCATTCAATAAACCGGAGAAGACAAGGCAATATGGGCTCTTGGTTAAATCAACAATAATGCATATAAGAGCCACTTCAACAGTTTAATCATGGTCTTCTCCTATCGACCCCCAAAGAAAAGAGATAAAACTATTTACACGGGAAAGCTCCCAACAAGCAAAAGAAGAACATGAAATCTTTTTGGGCTTTCTTTTTAATTATTACTACTACAGCAAGAAAAGTAAACTAACTAAAAGCTATTACTAAATTTTTTTGGTTTTTCTTAAGGTTTAACAAACACACAAGAAGAAAGCAAGAAAAAAGAAAATAAACTAGCATGGATATTACAGTGAAAAAGTATGAGCACCGACATCTAGCAATGAGTGTGTGAACATAAATGTAATGTCGGTGAGAGATACGTACTCCCCCAAGCTTAGGCTTTTGGCCTAAGTTGGTTCATTGCCACGGATGGCCTGGCGGATATTCATAGTTGTAGCTAGGGTCGTACTGAGCTGCGGCAGTTATTGCCTCCTGAGCTGCAGCGTGGCGGCGAGCTGCCTCCGCCCTCCTCTCATACTCATCTGCCTCCTCTCTGGTAATAACATATCTTCCTTTTGCCTGATAATCAAAGAAGGCAGGAGCAGGGAGAGTAATATGGACAGCACGACATTTGTCAAGGATTAAGCGATACCGGAGAGGTGATTCATTCCTCTCGATAAACTGGTGGTGGACCATAGCATTATAGTCAAATAAGTAGGAGGCAACTCAATATCATCCTCACGAATGTCCACACCAAGAAAATCAGCTAAGCGGGTTGCATAAATTCCTCCAAAGAAATCTCCATTAAATCTATTATGATGCAACCTACGTGCAACAATGGCTCCCAAGTTATAAGTTTTGTCTCCTAACACAGCACTCCTAAGAATACTGAGATCAGGGACACACATGTGACATGCTTCATCTTTACCATTTATGCACCTACCTAAGAAGAGAGCAAAATAATGTATAGCAGGGAAATGAATGCTCCCTATGGTAGCTTGTGCTATATCTTTAGATTCCCCCACAGTTATACTAGCAAGAAAATTTCTAAACTCAGATTTGCGGGGTTCACTAGCACTACCCCATTGTGGAAGTTTGCAAGCAGTGGTAAAATCCTCTAAGTCCATAGTATAAGATTTTTCATAGAGATCAAACAGGACAGTTGGAGAATTACGTGAAGATGAAAATTCAAACCTCCTCACAAATGAACTAGTGAGATAGTGGTATTGGCGGCACTTCTCTGCCTCGAAGCTCACAAGATCAGCGTTACGCAAATATGCGTTAAATTCTTCCTTGATTCCCGCTCGATCCATAAAGTTTTCTGAAGGCCATTCACAAGGCCGCACTGGGGCGTCCCTTGGTGCCTCATCATCAGCATCACGCATTGCAAGCCTGGGTCCTTGCTTCCTTGAAGAACCACCTTGGAACATTTTCCTAAGCATGTTTCTTCCTCTGAAAAATTTCTGAAATTTTTAGTAACTTCAAAATAAAAGTGAACCAAGCTCGACAAAATTGATAGCAACTACTCCTACAAGTGCCTAGAGCCCATATCAAGCATTAGAACTACTTGGAACCATATAAATTTGACATGCAAGCTCAAGAACATGGTCACCTAGGCAGCACAAATTTGCAATGAATAAAGCACTAGAGCAAAAACTAATTGGACCAATGGAGGAGTCACATACCAAGGAACAATCTCCCCAAGCAGTTTTGTGAGAGGTGCTTTGAGCAAGGAGATCGAAAATCGCAGCAAAATGAGCTAGAACTCGTGCTTGAGCTGGATGGTGATTTTTTTGGGAGGAAGAAGAAGTGTGTGGGTGCAGAAATATGTGGAGGGGAGCCACCATGGGCCCATGAGGCAGGGGGCGCGCTCTCCACCCTCGTGGCCAGGTGCTTGCCCCTCCTGCTGTGTTCTCAGTGCCAGGTATTCTCAAATATTCTAGAAAAAATCATATTCCATTTTCAGGGCATTTGGAGAACTTTTATTTTTGGGGTATATTTATATTGCACGGATAAATCAGAAAACAGACAGGAAAATACTATTTTTACTTTATTCTGACTAAATAACAGAAAGTAGAGAGAGGGTACAGAAGGTTGTGCCTTCTAGTTTCATCCATCTCATGCTCATCAAAAGGAATCCACTAACAAGGTTGATCAAGTCTTGTTAACAAACTCATTCCGAATAACATGGAACCGGAGAAATTTCGAATAACACTATGTTACCTCAACGGGGATATGCACATCCCCAATAATAAGAATATCATATTTCTTCTTGACAGTAGGAAGAGGAAATTCAAAATCTCCAAAAATAATCAATGGAATTTTTCCAATAGAATTGATACTATGAGCTTGAGGTTGTTTCCTCGGAAAGTGTACCGTATGCTCATTGCCATTAACATGAAAAGTGACATTGCCTTTGTTGCAATCAATAACAGTGTAACATCCCAAATTTTCAATTTGGAATGTTATACATTAGATCATCATGCATATCATATTTTATTGCATTTTGATTTGCGATCCTAGAAATTTCACGCAACTCAAGGACCCACGGAGAGAGTTGGGGATTTCGTTATTTTCATATTTGGGTTTTCTCAAATTTTGAAAATAGGACATTTGTTTTAATTATTTTTCTCTCCGAAAATATTTCATATCAAAATATATGAGAGGGGATAACACGACTTCTCCACAAATAATGAAATATTGGAGGAAAAATATTAAAAACAAATATTTTATTTTATTTGGATTTTATTTGATTTTATTCGAATTAGGATAAATACGCGTTTTTCAAAATTGCATTTTAGGCCCAAATAAATGTTCATCTTGTCCGACTTATTTTTAGAGGACGGAGAAAATTTATTTTGGGATTTTTGGAGTCTGTTTAGTATTTCTTTTCTTACTTTTTATGCACGTCCGAATTATCTTTTTTTTTATAAAAAAAATCAACCCGGCCGGCCCAAGTCGCCGCCGCCCCGAAACCCTAGCCACCGCCGCCCGCGCCGCCGCCGCGCGCGCCCGCCACCCGCGTCGCCCCGCCGCCGTTCGCCGCCGCCCGCCGGAGCCCCGCCGCCTCTCGCCCGACGCCGCCACCCGCCAAAGCCGCTCGCCGCCGCCGCCGTCACGCGAACCGAGGTAGCCGCCGGTTTTTCTCGAAAAACCGTTCGGTTTTATTTCAAAACCAAGATGCATTTTTTTATATTAGATCGGTTTATATTTTTCCGGTTTAGTTAAATAGCGAACGCCCGTTCGTTCGTTCATTTTAACGAACGGTTTTCGTTTTTTTACAGACAGCGAACGTTCGATCGTTAGCCTGTTCGTCAGTTTTTCTTTTTCTCGGATTTTCCGCGATTATTCCTGATCGCGATTTCCGATCTGTTTTTCGTTTTAGTATAACTTTTCGCTCGTTTATCGGAATCAGGCGATTCAAGCGCCTAGAGTTTCGTCTCGAAACTCTCTTTCCGTTTAACCAACTCAAACAAGTTTTTTCTACTGTAAAATTTGACTTAGATCCAGATTAGTAAACGAAGCTTGTTTCTTTCGCCGTTTGACCTTCGTTGCTTCGTTTGAATTGATTCTTTTTGCAAACCAGAGTTCTTAAGTTGAACTTTCTGGTTAGATCTCTTATTTTGAGTTTTATTTCGTGCACCCTTGCTTGATTGCTTATGTATGTATTGTTTGTTTGCGATAGAGTACCCGGAGTGCGAAGCGTGCTACTACGAGTCTCTAGGTTTCACGGATCATCAGCAAGGCAAGTAACACTTTGATCATACTTTTCATCACCCAATTTTATTGCATTAGATCAATCCTCAAACAGTTGCATGATTAGGATCTGATTAATATGTGGGTTTTGGGAAGTAGATGAGGTAGTACCTATTGTCCTGTTTACTATCAAACCTTTGGGAGTTACTTCTACGTTTGCTTATATTGCTATGCTATGCTCGTAGACGTGGATTGGGTTTGAGTGAATTCTTCATGACAGATGTGAGATTATTAATTTATGGTTCAACTTTAGGTGGCTACTTTAATTTACATCTGGGTGGATTGAGGCACCTGGAGAAACCAGTGTTGCCTTAATTTATGATATCCCGGAGTACCCGTGTGATTATCTTATGGACCGCCACCCAGACTCAAAGGGATCATGAGATTATTCATGCTAGAAACTTCCGTGTGCAGCCACAAGCTATTATGGGCTCTAGCATAGTTGAGTAGGTTACATGACCTCTTGAAGAGGTGGGCTAGCAGATGTAGGGGAAAGTAGGTGTAACTGTCCACCCGGAGTAAAGAGTAGTGTTTCTGAAAGACTGTGTCTCGGTCATCCGTTTCTCAAACACCATGTAGTGCGAGAAATCAAGCAGAGGCGATCGAGTCTTGTGGGGAAAAGTGCACAAACCTCTGCAGAGTGTATAAACTAATCATGATTAGCCGTGTCCCCGGTTATGGACATCTTGAGTATCTAGTTCTTGGATTATCATGTGAATCTCATCATCATGTTACTTAATTTAATTTGATTGGGTTAATCACGTTCTTAATTGGGATTGAGTTGGAGGTACCTTCTCAATGTTTAACAACCACCATGATAGTTAAATAAAATTTATTCCTTTGTGGTAGGGAAAAATTGGCTTTTCGCAAAACTGTAACCATAGAGCTTTCCACCAGCCAAATATGCATGTAGTGATAGCATTATTCTATTCATTACACTCTATGTGTTACTTTGCCAGCATATTCCATGTGCTGACCCGTTTTCTGGCTGCAACATATCATGTTGCAGACTTTTCAGACGACGAGTAAGGAGCCTTAGGTCGTGGTCTTATACTCAGTGATGCCGTTGGAGTTGATGGACTCACTTTATCTTCCAAGCCTTCCGCTGTTATCGTATTTTAGATGGCCTTAAGCCATATTTATTGTATTGAGTTCTCTTGAACTATTCGATGTAATAAGTGTGTGATTGCTACTCTGTTATAAATCCTTCAAAGTACTGTGCGTGTCAGCATTACCGATCCAGGGATGACACTGATGCACAGAGACTAGACTGTTTGAGGTCTGGTCGCTACAGAGATGGTATCAGAGCACACACTGAGTGTAGGACACGACCACTAAGCTAAAGCCCTAGATCACTACTCTCTTCTCATTTCTGACTCCTCTCCTTTCTTCCACTCTTTTAGGATGGCGGATGCAAGGAACAAGTTCGCGCAACCAGATGAGGATACACCTTTTGGACGACACTTGAAGGAAGTTACTAAGTACCTGAACATCAGAATACCAAGCTTCACCGGAACCTACAACGCCACACTACCAGAAGAGGAGCACTGGATGATTCAAGTTCAAGTTCCAGGAAGGACGTTCACGCCAATCACTGAGCCCATAGAGTTTTCCTTTGATGCACCAACCTGGAGTCTAGGAAAGAGCATGGCAGCCCACATCACCATGGGGCGCATTGGAGAAGTGTACCACAATGATCTCAAGGATACTATCTATCATATTTGTGGGCGCCGAGACGAGCAATGGGAGATGATCAGTACCAGGAAGGATAGATCTATTGCAGCTTTCATCCAGGAGTTAAACCAGCACATTCGTCGCCAGGAGAACCAGATGTGCGCAGACATGATAGAACTGAAGAAGGCAAAGACTAGGATCATGGAACTGGAGGAAGAACTCAAGGCTACACGCGAGGATTATATGGAGGAAATCATCGCACTAGTGGAGAAGAATGACGACCTGACAAAGAAGCTAAGAGTTTTCATGGGAGACCCAGCACCAGGAGGAGATGATGACGATTCTACTTGCCCGGAGAATTACATCATCATTGACGACACCGACTCGGACCCCAGTGAGGATGATTTGGAGGATCAAGCCGGAGCAAATATCATGGAGTCTTCGACTGAGCAATTTTTCTAGTAGACCACCAAATTAGTAGTAGTATTCCACCATGTATATATTATAGTCCAAGCACTTTGTAACGATAGTTAGATCGATTGTATGCCTTGTTTGAATTGATTGGAGTGATATGATTGTGTTTGTCTCATGTGCATATGGGTAGTGTTTTCCCTCTAGACCTCATTCTATTCTATTTTCTCATCTTTTCCAAACCATCAGATGCCTCCAAGACGCGACACTGGATTTTTTCCCACCGGAGATCACTCAGTTGATTCAGCAGCAGAATGCCCTGATGCAAGTGCTAGTTCAAAACCAAGGCAACAACAACAACCCACCACCACCACCACCTGTTGATCACTTAGCCCGATTTCTTAGGCTGAATCCGCCGGTGTTTTCCAGTAGCACCGAGCAGATTGTGGCAGATGATTGGCTCCGCAAGGTTGGAAGGGAGCTGACCACTGCAGGATGCACAGATGCGGAGAGAGTGCGTTTTGCCGCACATCAGCTTGATGGACCCGCAGCATGATGGTGGGAGAATTACACAGCCACTCACCCCATTGACACTGTCACATGGGACCAGTTTCAGCAAGCTTTCCGTACTACCCACGTTTCAGCAGGAGCTATGGCCATTAAGAAGCGTGAGTTTCGCAACTTACGCCAAGGAGGACCTACCGTTGGCCAGTACGTGGAGGATTTTAGTAAGTTAGCACGTTATGCCCCAGATGACGTTGCTACGGATGCAGCTAAGCAGGAGAAGTTTCTGGAAGGACTAAATGATGAGCTGAGCATGCAGTTGATGGTGGCAACTTTTAACAGCTACCAGGAGTTGGTAGATAGAGCTCTCATGATTGAAGGGAAGCAGCAGCAGATTGAGAGTCGTCAGAGGAAGTATGGACAAGGAAAGTACAGTACAGGAGCTCACCAGAAGCCTCATTTTACCCCGAACTCGGGAGGACACCTTCAGCATAACCATGGAGGTCACAATCACAATGGAGGAAGTTCGCACAATCATAGTGGCCCCAAGAATGGCAATGGGAACGGAGGAAGCAACGGACAGAACCGTACCAACCCATCAACCCCAGCCAAGAGGGATCTAAGCCACGTTACCTGTTTCAAGTGCCAGAGGACTGGACATTATGCCACTGATTGTCCAGAAGCAAAGAATGGAAATGGCAATGGAAGCTCTGGGAAGAAGTCGAACCCTTTCAACAGGGGACAGGTGAACCACGTTAATGTGGAGGAGGTTGCAGCACAGCCTGATGCAGTAATAGGTAAGTTCTTGGTTAAGTCATTTACTGCGATCGTTCTTTTTGATACTGGTGCATCACATTCATACACATCAAGGGGATTTGTGGATAAGTTTAAGTTGGCCACCAAAGTTCTTAGAACACCTATGTTAGTAATCTATCCAGGAGCAGAGTATATGGCAAGCCAAGGATGTTTTCAGTTGCCATTGGCCATAGGTAAGCATGTTTTCCCCTCAGACCTAATAGTTTTAGAGTCACAAGGTTTGGATGTGATTTTGGGAATGGATTGGCTATCGATGTATGGAGGAAACATCGATTGCGCCAGTAAGACGATTTTGCTTACTACCCCAGAAGGAAGAAGGATTAAGTATGTATCCCGACATGTGCCGAAGAGGACTCAAGTGAATTCCTTACCAGGAGTTGTACAGGAGGAAGTACCAGTGGTGAAGGAATTCCCTGACGTATTTCCAGAGGAGTTGCCAGGCATGCCACCGGATAGAGAAATCGAGTTTTTGATTGAGCTTTTGCCAGGCACTGGGCCAATATCTAAGAGACCGTACATGATGCCCGCTAAGGATTTGGAAGAAATTAAGAAGCAGATTAAGGAGTTACTGGATAAAGGATATATTCGCCCAAGTTCGTCACCTTGGGGATCACCCATACTTCTAGTGGAGAAGAAAGATGGATCGTTGAGGATGGTTGTTGATTATCGTGGATTGAATGAAGTAACAATAAAGAACAAGTACCCACTGCCGATGATCAATGATCTGTTTGACCGACTACAAGGAGCTAAAGTATTTTCCAAGATTGATTTGCGATCAGGATACCACCAGTTGAAGATTCGAGAGCAGGATATACCCAAGACAGCTTTTACCACAAGGTATGGGCTATATGAGTACACCGTTATGTCATTTGGCCTGACTAACGCACCTGCCTATTGCATGAACATGATGAACAAAGTGTTTATGGAGTTTTTGGATAAGTTCGTCGTAGTGTTCATTGATGATATTCTGGTCTATTTGAAGAATGAAGAAGAGCATAAGGAGCATTTGCGTTTGGTACTTGGAAAGCTCAGAGAACATCAGTTATATGCCAAGTTCAGCAAGTGCGATTTTTGGTTAAAGGAAGTTGGATTCCTTGGACATGTTATATCCGGAGAAGGAATAGCAGTAGAACCCACTAGGGTTAACACTGTGACAAATTGGGAAGCACCCACGACAGTTGGAGAAATCCGAAGTTTTCTTGGACTCGCAGAATATTACCGGAGATTCATCGAGAATTTCTCGAAGATTGCAAAGCCTATGATGGAGTTGTTGAAGAAGGACACCAAATTCATTTGGACTGAGGAATGTGAGGCTAGTTTCCAGGAATTTAAGAAAACGTTTGGTTACAGCGCCAGTGTTGATTCTGCCAGATCAACGCAAGGATTATGAAGTATATTGCGACGCTTCTCGTCGAGGACTTGGAGCGGTGCTAATGCAGGAGGGAAGAGTTGTTTCATATGCCTCACAACAGCTTAAACCCCATGAGTTGAATTATGCTACACATGATTTGGAGTTAGCAGCCGTAGTGCATGCGTTGAAGACATGGAGACATTTTCTCATCGGAAACCATTGTGAGGTGTACACGGATCACAAGAGTTTGAAGTACATTTTCACGCAGAAGGAGTTGAATCTCAGGTAAAGGAGATGGTTGGAGCTCATTAAGGATTATGATATGAGATTGCATTATCACCCAGGGAAGGCTAACATAGTAGCCGATGCGTTGAGCCGCAAGAGCCATGTCAACACGCTCATGACCGGAGAGTTACCCAAGAAGTTAGCAGAGGATCTTCGTGAACTATGTTTGGAAATAGTTCCAAGAGGTTTTGTAGCAGCATTGGAGATTCGGTCTACTTTGATGGATAAGATCAGAGAAGCTCAGAAAACAGACAAGGAAATTGCTGAGATAAAGGAAAAGCCAAGGGATTTCGTGAGGATGAACACGATACCTTATGGTTTGAGGACCGTGTTTATGTGCCCAATGATCCGGAGATCAGGAAGTTGATTGTAAGAGGCCCATGATTCACCATATTCGATTCACCCAGGAAATACCAAGATGTATTTGGATATGAAGGATACTTTCAGGTGGACCGGAATGAAGAAGGATATTGCGGAGTATGTAGCAGTTTGTGATGTATGTCAGAGAGTAAAGGCAGAGCATCAAAAGCCAGCAGGATCGCTACAACCATTGCCAATTCCCGAATGGAAGTGGGATAAGCTAGGCATGGATTTTATCACAGGATTGCCCAGGACTCGTTCAGGCTATGACTCGATATGGGTTGTAGTCGATCGTTTGACGAAGGTAGCTCATTTCATCCCAGTAAAGACCACTTATACAAGTTCTAAGTTGGCAAAGATATACATGACCAGGATCGTATGTCTGCACGGAGTTCCGAGGACCATTGTATCAGATAGAGGAACCTGTTGGGGAACGTAGTAATTTCAAAAAAATTCCTACGCACACGCAAGATTATGGTGATGCATAGCAACGAGAGGGGAGAGTGTTGTCCACGTACCCTCGTAGACCGACAGCGGAAGCGTTATCACAACGCGGTTGATGTAGTCGTACGTCTTCATGATCCGACCGATCAAGTACCGAACGCACGGTACCTCCGAAGTTCTACACACGTTCAGCTCGATGACGTCCCTCGAACTCCGATCCAGCCGAGTGTTGAGGGAGAGTTTCGTCAGCACGACGGCGTGGTGACGATGATGATGTTCCACCGACGCAGGGCTTCGCCTAAGCTCCGTGACGGTATTATCGAGGTGTAATCTGGTGGAGGGGGGCACCGCACACGGCTAAGAGATCTCAATGATCAATTGTTGTGTCTCTGGGGTGCCCCCCTCCCCCCGTATATAAAGGAGCAAGGGGGAGGCAGCCGGCCAAGGGGAGAGGCGCGCCATAGGGGGGAGTCCTACTCCCACCGGGAGTAGGACTCCTCCTTTCCTTGTGGGAGTAGGAGAAGGGAAGGGGGAAGGAGAAAGAAGGAAGGGTGCGGCCCCCTTCCCTAGTCCAATTCGGATCAGACCATGGGGAGGGGTGCGGCCACCTTTTGAGGCCTTTCTCTCCTTTCCCGTATGGCCCATTAAGGCCCAATACGAATTCCCGTAACTCTCCGGTACTCCGAAAAATACCGGAATCACTCGGAACCTTTCCGAAGTCCGAATATAGTCGTCCAATATATCGATCTTTACGTCTCGACCATTTCAAGACTCCTCGTCATGTCCCCGATCTCATCCGGGACTCCGAACTCCTTCGGTACATCAACATACATAAACTCATAATAAAACTGTCATCGTAACTTTAAGCGTGCGGACCCTTTGGGTTCGAGAACTATGTAGACATGACCGAGACACCTCTCCGGTCAATAACCAATAGCGGGACCTGGATGCCCATATTGGCTCCCACATATTCTACGAAGATCTTTATCGGTCAGACCGCATAACAACATACGTTGTTCCTTTTGTCATCGGTATGTTACTTGCCCGAGATTCGATCGTCGGTATCTCGATACCTAGTTCAATCTCGTTACTGGCAAGTCTCTTTACTCGTTCCGTAATACATCATCCCACAACTAACTCATTAGTCACAATGCTTGCAAGGCTTATAGTGATGTGCATTACCGAGTGGGCCCAGAGATACCTCTCCGACAATCGGAGTGACAAATCCTAATCTTGAAATACGCCAACCCAACAAGTACCTTTGGAGACACCTATAGAGCACCTTTATAATCACCCAGTTACGTTGTGACGTTTGGTAGCACACAAAGTGTTCCTCCGGTAAACGGGAGTTGCATAATCTCATAGTCATAGGAACATGTATAAGTCATGAAGAAAGCAATAGCAACATACTAAACGATCGGGTGCTAAGCTAACGGAATGGGTCAAGTCAATCACGTCATTCTCCTAATGAGGTGATCTCGTTAATCAAATGACAACTCATGTCTATGGCTAGGAAACATAACAATCTTTGATTAACGAGCTAGTCAAGTAGAGGCATACTAGTGACACTCTGTTTGTCTATGTATTCACACATGTATTATATTTCCGGTTAATACAATTCTAGCATGAATAATAAACATTTATCATGATATAAGGAAATATATAATACTTTATTATTGCCTCTAGGGCATATTTCCTTCAGTCTCCCACTTGCACTAGAGTCAATAATCTAGTTCACATCGCCATGTGATTTAACATCAATAATTCACATCACCATGTGATTAACACCCATAGTTCACATCTCTATGTGACCAACACTCAAAGGGTTTACTAGAGTCAATAATCTAGTTCACATCGCTATGTGATTAACACCCAAAGAGTACTAAGGTGTGATCATGTTTTGATTGTGAGATAATTTTAGTCAACGGGTCTGTCACATTCAGATCCGTAAGTATTTTACAAATTTCTATGTCTACAATGCTCTGCTCGGAGCTACTCTAGCTAATTGCTCCCACTTTCAATATGTATCTAGACCGAGACTTAGAGTCATCTAGATTAGTGTCAAAACTTGCATCGACGTAACTTTTTACGACGAACCTATTGTCACTTGTAACACCCCGCATGTAACTTGCCATATTTGTAACTCTGACTCTTGCCATTTCCGGCTATGTGTTATGATTTTCCCTCCGTTGTCGGGTTTTGTTTTTCGTTTTTGCATTTTGTCATGTCATGCATTTCATATCATGTCATCATGTGCATTGCATTTGCATACGTGTTCGTCTCATGCATCCGAGCATTTTCCCCGTTGTCCGTTTTGCAATCCGGCGCTCCTATCTCCTCCGGCGCATCCCTCTTGTTTTCTTTTGTGTGCGGGTGTCAAACTTTCTCGGAATGGACCGAGGCTTGCCATGTGGCCCTAGTATACCACCCGGAAACCACCGGTCAAGTTTCGTTCCATTCAGAGGTCGTATGGTACTCCAACGGTTAACCGGGCATCCGCAAAGTCCATTTGAGTGTCCAGCAAAAAACCCCTCCAAAACCAGCCCAAAACCCACCAAACTCCCTTCCATGCTCTAGTTCGTTCGATCACGATCGTGTGGGCGAAAACCGCACCTCATTTGGAGCCTCCTAGCTCCCTCTACCTATAAATATGTGGGCATCCCGAAAAACGAAATCTCAGTCCAACCCTAGCCCTCGTCCCACTCCGCCGCCGGACACGTCCGGACGGAGCCGGACGCGTCCGCCTCCACCGCCGCCGCCACGTGGCGCGCCTCCCCCGCGCCGCCGCCGAGGCCCGCCGGCCCGCTCCCGGACCTCCAGGCCCGCCTCCTCCCGCGCCGCCGATCGGGCCTCGCGCCTGCCCCCGCCGCCGCCCTTGCGCCTCGCCGGCGCCGCCACGGCCGCCCGCCGGCCCGCCAGCCTGCCCCGCCGGCCGGCCCCGCCTCACCGCCTCCCCGCGCCGGCGCCGACCCCCGCCACCGCGGCCGCCGCCGCCGCGTCCTCCTCCTCCCGCCGGCCCGCCGTTCTCCTTCCTCCGGCGTCGCTCCGGCCGGGCTCGAGCTCCCAGTGCGCCCCGATCCAGATCCGTTGACCAAGGTTGACCCGAGCCCCCCTCTAAATTTTAAGTCTGGGAATTTTTTACATCAAGTGCCTCTGTTCCTCAGTGCATAACTCCGTGCATATAGCTCCGATTCGCGCGTGTAATATGTCAAATTGTTCGCCTCGTGATGATCTTCATTTTGTTCAATTTCACCATGTTCATTAGAGGTCATCTTGATAACCAAATCTCTGCTGGAAGAAGGCTAGTTGCTGTTATTCTCTGGTTCTTATCAGAACTTGGAGATTTGTCATTTTTGTATCATTTAATCTGTGCATCTTATGAGCATAAGCTCTACATGTGTTTTGAAGTATGCCATGCCATCTTTCCAAGGGTGTATGCGATGTATTTTTGTTATCTCTGTGGTGACTAGCACAAGCACGCAAAGTAGGCCCCGTAATATTTCTGATTCCAGGGACAGTGATTTCTCCAAGTCCTTGTCTGCTGTAATTTTGTTGCCATGTAAACTTGATGCTACAGAGAGATCCATGCATATTTTGGAGATGTTCAGTAAGGATGTTTTATAGCTATAGTTGTAATTGATCCATTACTGCAATTGTTTGCAATTATGTAGTGCCACAGCATGACTCAATCTTGCTCTACTTTGGCTATAAAATATTTCTGGCAGATTCTTAACATGATATGCAATTTTGCCAAGCTTATTGTAGTTGATCCATACATGCTATGCAATTGTTCTTGCCTTAGTGAGCTTCATAAACATGCCATCTTGCTGTAGATGTGCTTGGTTTGTCATGCGTTGCTCTGTAGTGAGTGCATCAAGCTCACAAAGAGGCCTACATATTATTATTTCTGCCATGCTCTGTTTTCTGCTAAGTCTGAAACCTCATAACGAAACTTGCTATGTTTACATGCCTGCCATCATATATTCTGGTCCTCTTTGGCTTATGGTCAGTAAGGGACTTTTGTCATGTGCATCTAGTAGAAACTTCCATGCTTTGTTTTGCTATGTTAAGTTCCTGTAGCATGTTGATTTCGTGTTCTGAACATTACTACCTGATGTTGTTTACTGCCATGTCCAGTTTTTCACGAAGTCTGTGATCCCGTTATCTTTTGCACTTTTGCCATGCTTGTTTGAGCTTGATATGTTGTGAACTAGCCGTAGCTCAGTGTTCATCTTTTACCAAGCATCTCCTGTAGAGTACTGCCATGTGCTTTGTTGCTATGTTGGGGTGCTGTAGCATTATTACTTGTTGCATTTTAAGTGCTATCATGCTGTTAATCGCAGATTCGTGTCATTGTTTTGCTTGCTATTTGCAAACCGTGCATCCGATTCCGGTGATCTTTATGTCGATTTCGACCGAAATCATCTCATATTTCCAGTGGCATGTTTGGTTTGCCAAGTTACTGCCATGTTCATCATTTTCCTTCTGGAGCACGCATATGCATCGCATATCATATCTTGCATATCATACATGTTTTGCATCATGTTGCTTGTGCATTTCTCGTGGTTGATTGTGGTTCCGTATGTTTGTGTTCTTATCTTGGGTAGAGCCGGGAGACGAGTTCGTGAACGAGGAACCTGTCGAGTACGCTTACGAGGATCAAGCTTTCGACAACTCTGAGCACCTTGCAGGCAAGATGACCACCCCTCGAAATCACTTCTATCTTTGCTTTGCTAGTTGTTCGCTCTATTGCCATGCTCCGCTACCTATCACTTGCTATATCTTGTCTCCCATTTTAGCCATGTCAGCCCCTAACCATCCTCTCCTAGCAAACCGTTGTTTGGCTAAGTTACCGCTTTTGCTCAGCCCCTCTTATAGCGTTGCTAGTTACAGGTGAAGTTGAAGTTTGTTCCTTGTCGGAACATGGATATGTTGGGATATCACAATATCTCTTATTTAATTAATGCATCTATATATACTTTGGTAAAGGGTGGAAGGCTCGGCCTTATGCCGGGTGTTTTGTTCCACTCTTGCCTCCCTAGTTACTGTTATACCGGGATTATGTTCCTTGAGTTTGCGTTCCTTACACGGTCGGGTGATTTATGGGACCCCCTTGACAGTTCGCCTTGAATAAAACTCCTCCAGCAAGGCCCAACTTTGGTTTTACCATTTGCCTCCTAAGCCTTTTCCCCCGGGTTTTCGCGAGCCCGAGGGTCATCTTTATTTTACACCCCCGGACCAGTGCTCCTTCGAGTGCTGGCCCAAACCGAGCGATGTCCGGCGCCCCCTGGGCAACCAGGGTCTATGCCAACCCGACGTCTGGCTCATCCGTTGTGCCCTGAGAACGAGATATGTGCAGCTCCTATCGGGATTTGTCGGCACATTCGGGGGCTTTGCTGGTCTTGTTTTACCATTGTCGAGATGTCTTGTAAACCGGGATTCCGAGACTGATCGGGTCTTTCCGGAAGAAGGTTTATCTTTCGTTGACCGTGAGAGCTTATGATGGGCTAAGTTGGGACACCCCTGCAGGGTATTATCTTTCGAAAGCCGTGCCCGCGGTTATGAGGCAGATGGGAATTTGTTAATGACCGGTTGTAGATAACTTGTCACTTGACCCAAGTAAAATACATCAACTGCGTGTGTAGCCGTGATGGTCTCTTCTCGGCGGAGTCCGGGAAGTGAACACGGTCTGAGTTATGTATGACGTAAGTAGGAGTTCAGGATCACTTCTTGATCATACTAGAAGACGTCTGTTCCGTTGCTTCTCTTCTCGCTCTCATTTGCGCAAGTTAGCCACCATATATGCTTTTGCCGCTGCAGCTCCACCTTATTACACCATTCTCCCCTACAAGCTTAAATAGTCTTGATCTCGCGGGTGTGAGATTGCTGAGTCCCCGTGACTCACAGATTCTACCAAAACAGTTGCAGGTGCCGACGATGCCAGTGCAGATGATGGCGTCGATCTCAAGTGGGAGTTCGAAGAGGAACGTGGTCGTTACTATGTGTCTTTTCCTGACGATCAGTAGTGGAGCCCAGTTGGGACGATCGGGGATCTAGCATTTGGGGTTATCTTATTTTCATCTGGATTTTGACCGTAGTCGGTCTATATGTTTGTATTTTGGATGATGTATGATATTATATTCATGTATTGTGTGAAGTGGCGATTGTAAGCCAACTCTTTATCCCATTCTTGTTCATTAGATGGGATTGTGTGAAGATGACCCTTCTTGCGACAAAACCACTATGCGGTTATGCCTCTAAGTCGTGCCTCGACACGTGGGAGATATAGCCGCATCGTGGGCGTTACAAGTTGGTAATCAGAGCCATCCCCGACTTAGGAGCCCCCTGCTTGATCGAATCGCTGGCGTTGTTGAGTCTAGAACAAAAATGTTTTGAGTCTTAGGATTATATATATCGGAGAGTAGGATTCTTTTTACTCCTCAGTCCCTTCGTCGCTCTGGTGAGGTCTCCTGACGTAGAAGTTTTGACTTTTCTCTCCTCAAATTTCACTAAAAAAAATTTTAGGATCACGCGGGTATCTTGGAATCGTTCCGATGGTTTTGTGACGAGAACACTGTTCTTGGTGCCTCCTGACATTTAGGGGTTGTGGCAGTGTCCCGGGGAGTTGAGCTCCGAGGTGTTGTCGTCACAATTTTATCGTTGCAGTTCTGGAATACCTGAGTTTCGCCGACATCGAAATCTCTTTTATGCAGTTGCTGGTGAGATCACCTCGACGCCACCCAGTACTGGGGCGGGAGTTTGGGAGTATTGCCATAACTTGTATAACGGATGTTTTTCGAAGGTTGAGGTAAACGATTTCCGAAGGTTTCTTGGTTATGCGTTGACGGATGGATACAGCTGGATCTAGGGATTGCTAGTTTGGGTGATATATTTTGTGTCCCCTGTATCCCCTACACCAGATTGCATAACCAGAAAGTTTCGGGAGTTTATAAGTGGGAATTCAAGTAGCCTTAGGATATCTTTCCAACAGACGCATGATATGAGATTGGGGTTCGACGTCTAGTGGTCCGCCTGTACACAGTTGATTTTACAGTGGTCTCGTAGTGTCTTAAAGAGTCCATGGCTTTGCCGACTCGGGGACGCTTCGTATGTCATGTGCACAGCCTTGTACATGATGGTGCTGTACGATTGAGCCCGTGTGGGCCCCACCACGAAAACTTCGGACGAAATCTCTATCATATGTTTGGTCCGGCTTATTCTGCAAGCCAATACTTGTTTTGTTATGTATTGTAGTATTCGAGTTGCTTCGAATTCTTATGTTCATTCCATATCTCTTTCAAGTGGCTTCTCAACTTATGGAAGTGTGATGATTTACTACGGAATTCATTCGTTCATCTTCGTTCGAATGTTTATTGTGAAGACTATATGTTGCAATTTCTATCCGTTGATTCTACTTATCTATTTGTCTATCAAGATGCTAACGGATGTCACCCTCTTCAGGATGGCTCCGCCAACGCGTCAGAATCCGGATCGCAATGAAGGGAGTCAAGGAACCCTCTGCCACCACCTCCACCTCCGGAGGCATGGCAAGCTATCATGGCAGCCACCAACGCCAATGCTCAGATGATTCTGCAACGCTTGCAAGAACATACTCAAGGGCAAGGAAATCAAGGCAATCAAGGTCAAGGCAACAATCAGTTTCACTTTGCCACTCTCAACCAGTTTCTCGCAAATCAGCCCAAGTCTTTCAGCTACCGTGCCGAGGCCACGGATGCCGATGATTGGCTCGTGGACATCAACAAGCATTTCGAATGTAGCAATGTCAGGCCTGAGGACTATGTCAAGTTCGCTTCTTTCCAGCTCAAGGACCAAGCTGCTGATTGGTATCAACAATACAAAGATTCCAGAGGAGGTCGTGTGATCACTTGGACTGACTTCTGTCGGGACTTCAAAGCGCACCACATTCCACAAAGTGTTGTTGAGAGCAAGCGTGAGGAGTTCCGCAATCTCAAGCAAGGCAACATGTCTGTGTATCAATACAACATTCAGTTTCAGAAACTTGCTCGCTTTGCTAAACAAGACGTTCCTGATGAAAAGAGCATGATCTATCACTTCAGAGGTGGCCTTAAAGAAGATCTGTAGTTAGCTCTCGTTCTTGTTGAGCCTACTCAGTTTGATCAATTCTATAATATGGCACTGAAGCAAGAGGCTGCTCAGCTCAAGTGTGAGGCTTCTAAGAAGAGAGTCAGGGACGCAGTTCAGTCTTCTTCTTCCTCACTTGTGACAGCTAAGCAATAGAAGTTCTGGTTGCCTCCTCCTCCTCCGTTTCGTCAGCCTTACCAGCAGAAGAACAAAGGTGGCCATAGTTCTTCCAACTCTTCCAACTCAGGCTATCAGAACAAGTCTCAGAATCAAGTTCCAAAGTCCAATGCTCCTTATCACCGTCCACTCTCAGAGGTGACTTGCAACAAATGTCAGCAGAAAGGTCACTATGCTAACAAGTGCTTCAACCAGAGGCGTCTTCCTCCTCCTCCTCCTGTCAGATCTTCCAGCAATGCAGTGGTCAAGCATAATCCAAAGTCTGCTAAGGTGAACATGATGAATGCAGCTCAAGCGGAGGAATCTACTGATGTGATAATGGGTAATCTTCATGTTAATGATATTCCTGCAAAAGTTCTTTTTGATACTGGTGCATCGCTTTCTTTCATATCAAGACCATTTGCATTTAAGCATGAGTTGGTTTATCAAGATTTGCCTAGACCGTTATCAGTTGTCTCTCCGGGTAAATTCATGAATGCAAGTTCCATGGTTCCAAATGTTACCATCAAGATGGGCGACTATAAATTTCAGTCTTCTCCAGTTGTTCTTGGTGACTCGGATATTGATCTTATTCTCGGGATGGGCTGACTTTCTAAGCACAAGGCTCAACTTGATTGTGCTGCCAGGGAAATTGAATTGACACACTCTTCTGAGGATGTGATTATTTATGCCGCTCGTGATGAAACCATTCGGTTTTTCTCTCTCAATGAGAAGGGCGAATTGAATGCCATCTCTCAAATTCCAGTCGTTTGTGAGTATCAAGATGTCTTTCCAGAAGAGCTTCCGGGTATGCCTCCTCATCGGCCAGTTGAGTTCGTTATCGAACTAGAGCCTGGTACTGAACCCGTTTGCAAGCGTCCATACAAGCTTGGACCCAACGAGCTGAAGGAATTGAAGAAACAGCTCGATGAACAAGAGCGTCTGGGTTTGATCAGACCGAGTTCTTCTCCATGGGGTTGTGGTGTTCTTTTTGTCAAGAAGAAGGATGGCACAGACCGACTTTGTGTCGACTACCGTCCATTGAACAAGAAGACAATCAAGAACAAGTATCCACTTCCCAACATCAATGAGCTATTTGAGCAACTCAAAGGGGCTAAAGTATTCTCGAAGCTCGACCTTCGTATGGGTTATCATCAGATTCGCATTCGTGAAGAAGATATTCCCAAGGCAGCATTCAGAACAAGCTTTGGTTCTTATGAATATACTGTCGTGTCTTTCGGCCTTGTCAATGCTCCTCCAGTGTTCTCTCGGATGATGAATTTCATCTTCAACCCCTATACCAATGAATTCGTTCTGGTGTATCTCGATGATATCTTGGTTTTCTCCAAGAATAAGCAGGATCATGCCAAACATTTGCGATTGGTGCTCGACAAGCTCAGAGAGTATCAATTCTATGCGAAGTTATCTAAATGTGATTTTTGGCTTGATGAAGTTCTTTTCCTTGGTCACATCATCTCTGCCAAGGGCATCGCTGTTAACCCCGAGAAGGTGTCCGCAGTTGTGAATTGGGAACCTCCTCAAAATGTCAAGCAGCTCCGTAGTTTTCTTGGTCTTGCAAGCTATTGTCGAAGATTCGTTGAGAATTTCTCCAAGATTGCAAAGCCTCTTTCCAACCTCCTACAGAAGCATGTGAAGTATGTCTGGTCTCCTGAGTGTGACGTTGCTTTCAACACTCTCAAAGAGAAACTAGTCACAGCTCCTGTCTTGACTCCTCCTGATGAATCCAAGCCGTATGAAGTTTTCTGTGATGCTTCTCTCCAAGGCCTCGGTGCTGTATTAATGCAAGAGAAGAAAGTTATGGCCTATACCTCTCGTCAGTTAAAGCCCAACGAGAAGAACTACCCCACTCACGATCTTGAGTTGGCGGCAGTTGTCCATGCATTGATAACGTGGAGACATCTCTTGTTGGGAAGACAAGTGGACATTTTCACCGATCACAAGAGTCTCAAGTATATCTTCACTCAGCCCAACCTCAACCTCAGGCAGACTCGATGGGTCGAAATGATTCAAGAGTACAATCCGAGTATTGAATATACTCCAGGCAAGGCTAATGTCATTGCAGATGCTTTAAGCAGGAAGGCTTATTGCAACAGCTTAATTCTCAAGCCTTTCCAACTGGATCTTTGTGAAGCTTTCCGCAAGCTGAATCTCCAAGTTGTTCCTCAAGGCTTTCTTGCCAACCTCATAGTATCTCCTACTTTGGAAGATCAAATTCGTGAGGCACAACTCCTTGATGCCATGGTGAAGAAGGTGAAACGTGGTATCGACAAGGGTCTTTCCAAATACAAGTGCTATCGCATTGATGACAGAGACACTTTATTCTTCGAGGACCGGATTGTGGTTCCTAAAGGTGATCTAAGGAAAGTCATAATGAACGAAGCGCACAATTCTCTCCTGTCCATTCATCCTGGAAGTACGAAGATGTATCATGACCTCAAGCAGTCGTATTGGTGGACTCGAATGAAGCGAGAAATTGCTCAATTCGTGAACGAATGTGATGTCTGTCGAAGAGTGAAAGCAGAACACCAACGACCAGCTGGTCTCCTCCAACCTCTTGCTATCCCAGAGTGGAAGTTTGATCATATCGAAATGGACTTCGTGACTGGATTTCCCAAGTCCAAGCGCGGAAATGATGCTATCTTCGTTGTCATTGACAAGCTTTCTAAAGTGGCTCATTTCCTTCCAATCAAAGAATCCATCACAGCAGCTCAGCTGGCAGAGCTTTACACCTCCAGGATTGTCTCCTTGCACGGCATTCCACAATTGATTTCTTCTGATCGTGGAAGCATCTTTACCTCCAAGTTCTGGGACTCCTTCCAGAGGGCCATGGGCACAAACATTCGCTTCAGCACAGCTTTCCATCCTCAAACTAGTGGCCAAGTCGAGCGAGTCAATCAAATTCTTGAAGATATGCTCAGGGCTTGTGTCATTTCTTTTGGCATGAAATGGGAAGATTGTCTTCCATATGCTGAATTCTCCTACAACAATAGCTTCCAAGCGAGTTCAGGCAAGGCCCCATTCAAGATTCTCTATGGCAGAAAGTGTCGTACTCCTCTCAATTGGTCAGAGACTGGTGAACGCCAACTTCTTGGCAATGACTTAATCACTGAAGCTGAAGAAATGTGTAAAGTCATCCGTGATAATCTCAAAGCCGCGCAATCGCGCTAGAAGAGTTACTATGATAAGCATCGTGATTTGGCTTTCGAGATCGGAGACCATGTCTACCTCCGCGTCTCCCCAATGAAAGGCACTCGTCGCTTCCGTATCAAAGGGAAGCTTGCCCCTAGATACGTGGGTCCTTTCAAGATCATTGGCAAAAGAGGCGACCTCGCCTATCAACTTGAGCTTCCTTCCAACTTCGCGAACGTGCACGACGTGTTCCACGTGTCACACCTCCGCAAGTGCTTCAAGACGCCTGAGCGCACTATCAACTTCGAAGAGATTGACCTCCAAGAAGACTTGTCTTATCATGAGCACTCCGTTGCTATTCTTGAAGAAACTGAGCGCAAGACTCGCAACAAGTCAATCAAATTCCTGAAAGTGAAGTGGTCGCACCATTCCGACCGAGAAGCCACCTGGGAACGCGAGGACCACCTCCGTTCCGAATATCCGGAGTTCTTTCAGTCCTAGATCTCGGGACGAGATCCTCTCGTAGTGGTGGAGTGTTGTAACACCCCGCATGTAACTTGCCATATTTGTAACTCCGACTCTTGCCATTTCCGGCTATGTGTTATGATTTTCCCTCCGTTGTCGGGTTTTGTTTTTTGTTTTTGCATTTTGTCATGTCATGCATTTCATATCATGTCATCATGTGCATTGCATTTGCATACGTGTTCGTCTCATGCATCCGAGCATTTTCCCCGTTGTCCGTTTTGCAATCCGAGCTCCTATCTCCTCCGGCGCATCCCTCTTGTTTTCTTTCATGTGCGGGTGTCAAACTTTCTCGGAATGGACCGAGGCTTGTCATGTGGCCCTAGTATACCACCGGTCAAGTTTCGTTCCATTCGGAGGTCGTTTGGTACTCCAACGGTTAACCGGGCATCCGCAAAGTCCATTTGAGTGTCCAGCAAAAACCCCCTCCAAAACCAGCCCAAAACCCACCAAACTCCCTTCCATGCTCTAGGTCGTTCGATCACGATCGTGTGGGCGAAAACTGCACCTCATTTGGAGCCTCCTAGCTCCCTCTACCTATAAATATGTGGGCATCCCGAAAAACGAAATCTCAGTCCAACCCTAGCCCTCGTCCCACTCCGCCGCCGGACACGTCCGGACGGAGCCGGACGCGTCCGCCTCCACCGCCGCCGCCACGTGGCGCGCCTCCCCCGCGCCGCCGCCGAGGCCCACCGGCCCGCTCCCGGACCTCCAGGCCCGCCTCCTCCCGCGCCGCCGATCGGGCCTCGCGCCTGCCCCCGCCGCCGCCCTTGCGCCTCGCCGGCGCCGCCACGGCCGCCCGCCGGCCCGCCAGCCTGCCCCGCCGGCCGGCCCCGCCTCACCGCCTCCCCGCGCCGGCGCCGACCCCCGCCACCGCGGCCGCCGCCGCCGCGTCCTCCTCCTCCCGCCGGCCCGCCGTTCTCCTTCCTCCGGCGTCGCTCCGGCCGGGCTCGAGCTCCCAGTGCGCCCCGATCCAGATCCGTTGACCAAGGTTGACCCGAGCCCCCCTCTAAATTTTAAGTCTGGGAATTTTTTACATCAAGTGCCTCTGTTCCTCAGTGCATAACTCCGTGCATATAGCTCCGATTCGCGCGTGTAATATGTCAAATTGTTCTTCTCGTGATACTCTTCATTTTGTTCAATTTCACCATGTTCATTAGAGGTCATCTTGATAACCAAATCTTTGCTGGAAGAAGGCTAGTTGCTGTTATTCTCTGGTTCTTATCAGAACTTGGAGATTTGTCATTTTTGTATCATTTAATCTGTGCATCTTATGAGCATGAGCTCTACATGTGTTTTTAAGTATGCCATGCTATCTTTCCAAAGGTGTATGCCATGTATTTTTGTGATCTCTGTGTTGACTAGCACAAGCATGCAAAGTAGGCCCCGTAATATTTCTGATTCCAGGGACTTAGTGATTTCTCCAAGTCCTTGTCTGCTGTAATTTTGTTGCCATATAAACTTGATGCTACAGAGAGATACATGCATATTTTGGAGATATTCAGTAAGGATGTTTTGTATCTATAGTTGTAATTTATCCATTACTTCAATTGTTTGCAATTATGGAGTGCCATAGCATGACTCAATCTTTCTCTACTTTGGCTATAAAATATTTCTGGCAGATTCTTAACATGATATGCAATTTTGCCAAGCTTATTGTAGTTGATCCATACATGTTATGCAATTGTTCTTGCCTTAGTTAGCTTTATAAACATGCCATCGTGCTGTAGATGTGCTTGGTTTGTCATGCCTTGCTCTGTAGTGAGTGCATCAAGCTCACAAAGAGGCCTACATATTATTATTTCTGCCATGCTCTGTTTTCTGCTAAGTCTGAAACCTCATAACGAAACTTGCTATGTTTACATGCCTTCCATCATATCTTCTGGTCCTTTTTGGCTTATGGTCAGTAAGGGACTTTTGTCATGTGCATCTAGTAGAACACTGGCATGCTTTGTTTTTCTATGTTAAGTTCCTGTAGCATGTTGATTTCATGCTCTGAACATTGCTACCGGATGCTGTTTACTGCCATGTCCAGTTTTTCACTAAGTCTGTGATCCCGTTATCTTTTGCACTTTTGCCATGCTTGTTTGAGCTTGATATGTTGTGAACTAGCCGTAGCTCAGTGTTCATCTTTTGTCAAGCATCTCCTGTAGATTACTGCCATGTGATTTGTTGCTATGTTGGGGTGCTGTAGCATTGTTACTTGTTGCATTTTACGTGCTATCATGCTGTTAATCGCAGATTCGTGTCATTTTTGTTTTGCTTGCCATTTGCAAACCGTGCATCCGATTCCGGTGATCTTTATGTCGATTTCGACCGAAATCATCTCATCTTTCCAGTGGCATGTTTGGTTTGCCATGTTACTGCCATGTTCATCATTTTCCTTCCGGAGCACGCATATGCATCGCATATCATATCTTGCATATCATACATGTTTTGCATCATGTTGCTTGTGCATTTCTCGTGGTTGATTGTGGTTCCGTTTGTTTGTGTTCTTGTCTTGGGTAGAGCCGGGAGACGAGTTCGTGAACGAGGATTCTGTCGAGTACGCTTACGAGGATCAAGCTTTCGACAACTCTGGGCACCTTGCAGGCAAGATGACCACCCCTCGAAATCACTTCTATCTTTGCTTTGCTAGTTGTTCGCTCTATTGCCATGCTCCGCTACCTATCACTTGCTATATCTTGTCTCCCATTTTAGCCATGTCAGCCCCTAACCATCCTCTCCTAGCAAACCGTTGTTTGGCTAAGTTACCGCTTTTGCTCAGCCCCTCTTATAGCGTTGCTAGTTGCAGGTGAAGTTGAAGTTTGTTCCTTGTCGGAACATGGATATGTTGGGATATCACAATATCTCTTATTTAATTAATGCATCTATATATACTTTGGTAAAGGGTGGAAGGCTCGGCCTTATGCCTGGTGTTTTGTTCCACTCTTGCCGCCCTAGTTACTGTTATACCGGGATTATGTTCCTTGAGTTTGCGTTCCTTACACGGTCGGGTGATTTATGGGACCCCCTTGACAGTTCGCCTTGAATAAAACTCCTCCAGCAAGGCCCAACTTTGCTTTTACCATTTGCCGCCTAAGCCTTTTCCCCCGGGTTTCGCGAGCCCGAGGGTCATCTTTATTTTACACCCCCGGACCAGTGCTCCTTCGAGTGCTGGCCCAAACCGAGCGATGTCCGGCGCCCCCTGGGCAACCAGGGTCTATGCCAACCCGACGTCTGGCTCATCCGTTGTGCCCTGAGAACGAGATATGTGCAGCTCCTATCGGGATTTGTCGGCACATTCGGGGGCTTTGCTGGTCTTGTTTTACCATTGTCGAGATGTCTTGTAAACCGGGATTCCGAGACTGATCGGGTCTTTTCGGAAGAAGGTTTATCTTTCGTTGACCGTGAGAGCTTATGATGGGCTAAGTTGGGACACCCCTGCAGGGTATTATCTTTCGAAAGCCGTGCCCGCGGTTATGAGGCAGATGGGAATTTGTTAATGACCGGTTGTAGATAACTTGTCACTTGACCCAAGTAAAATACATCAACTGCGTGTGTAGCCGTGATGGTCTCTTCTCGGCGGAGTCCGGGAAGTGAACACGGTCTGAGTTATGTATGACGTAAGTAGGAGTTCAGGATCACTTCTTGATCATACTAGAAGACGTCTGTTCCGTTGCTTCTCTTCTCGCTCTCATTTGCGCAAGTTAGCCACCATATATGCTTTTGCCGCTGCAGCTCCACCTTATTACACCATTCTCCCCTACAAGCTTAAATAGTCTTGATCTCGCGGGTGTGAGATTGCTGAGTCCCCGTGACTCACAGATTCTACCAAAACAGTTGCAGGTGCCGACGATGCCAGTGCAGATGATGGCGTCGATCTCAAGTGGGAGTTCGAAGAGGAACGTGGTCGTTACTATGTGTCTTTTCCTGACGATCAGTAGTGGAGCCCAGTTGGGACGATCGGGGATCTAGCATTTGGGGTTATCTTATTTTCATCTGGATTTTGACCGTAGTCGGTCTATATGTTTGTATTTTGGATGATGTATGATATTATATTCATGTATTGTGTGAAGTGGCGATTGTAAGCCAACTCTTTATCCCATTCTTGTTCATTAGATGGGATTGTGTGAAGATGACCCTTCTTGCGACAAAACCACTATGCGGTTATGCCTCTAAGTCGTGCCTCGACACGTGGGAGATATAGCCGCATCGTGGGCGTTACATCACTTCCATAATCGAGAAACATATCCTAATTCCACTAAGGATAATTTTGACCGCTGTCCAGTGATCTACTCCTAGATCACTATTGTACTCCCTTGCCAAAATCAGTGTAGGGTATACAATAGATCTGGTACACAGCATGGCATACTTTATAGAACCTATGGCCAAGGCATAGGGAATGACTTTCATTCTCTTTCTATCTTCTGCCGTGGTCAGGCTTTGAGTCTTACTCAATTTCACACCTTGTAACACAGGCAAGAACTCTTTCTTTGACTATTCTATTTTGAACTACTTCAAAATCTTGTTAAGGTATGTACTCATTGAAAAAACTTATCAAGCGTCTTGATCTATCTCTATAGATCTTGATGCTCAATATGTCAACAGCTTCACCGAGGTCTTTCTTTGAAAACTCCTTTTAAACACTCCTTTATGCTTTGCAGAATAATTCTACATTATTTCCGATCAACAATATGTCATTCACATATACTTATCGGAAATGCTGTAGTGCTCCCACTCACTTTCTTGTAAATACAGGCTTCACCGCAAGTCTGTGTAAAACTATATACTTTGATCAACTTATCAAAGCGTATATTCCAACTCCGAGATGCTTGCACCAGTCCATAGATGGATCGCTGGAGCTTGCATATTTTGTTAGCACCTTTAGGATTGACAAAACCTCCTGGTTGCATCATATACAACTCTTCTTTAATAAATCCATTAAGGAATGCAGTTTTGTTTATCCATTTGCCATATTTCATAAAATGCGGCAATTGCTAATATGATTCAGACAGACTTAAGCATAGATACGAGTGAGAAACTCTCATCGTAGTCAACATCTCGAACTTGTCGAAAACCTTTTTGCGATAATTCTAGCTTTGTAGATAGTGATACTACTATCAGCGTCCGTCTTCCTCTTGACGATCCATTTATTCTCAATTGCTTGCCGATCATCGGGCAAGTCAACCAAAGTCCATACTTTGTTCTCAAACATGGATCTCATCTCAGATTTCATGGCCTCAAGCCATTTTGCGGAATCTGGGCTCACCATCGCTTCTTCATAGTTCGTAGGTTTGTCATGGTCTAGTAACATAACCTCCAGAACATGATTACCGTACCACTCTGGTGCGGATCTTACTCTGGTTTACCTACGAGGTTTGGTAGTAACTTGATCTGAAGTTACATGATCATCATCATTAACTTCCTCACTAATTGGTGTAGAAGTCACAGGAACAGATTTCTGTGATGAACTACTTTCCAATAAGGGAGCAGGTACAGTTACCTCATCAAGTTCTACTTTCCTCCCACTCACTTCTTTCGAGAGAAACTCCTTCTCTAGAAAGGATCCATTCTTAGCAACGAATGTCTTGCCTTCGGATCTGTGATAGAAGGTGTACCCAATTGTCTCCTTTGGGTATCCTATGAAGACACATTTCTCCGATTTGGGTTTGAGCTTATCAGGATGAAACCTTTTCACATAAGCATCGCAACCCCAAACTTTTAAGAAACGACAACTTTGGTTTCTTGCTAAACCACAGTTCATAAGGCGTCGTCTTAACGGATTTTGATGGTGCCCTATTTAACGTGAATGCGGCTGTCTCTAATGCATAACCCCAAAACGATAGTGGTAGATCGGTAAGAGACATCATATATCGCACCATATCTAATAAAGTACGGTTACGATGTTCGGACACACCATTACACCGTGGTGTTCCAGGTGGCGTGAATTTGTGAAACTATTCCACATTGTTTTAATTGAAGACCAAACTCGTAACTCAAATATTTGTCTCCGCGATCAAATCATAGAAACCTTATTTTCTCGTCACGATGATTTTTTTACTTCACTCTGAAATTCTTTGAACTTTTCAAATGCTTCAGACTTATGTTTCATCAAGTAGATATACCCATATCTGCTCAAATCATCTGTGAAGGTCAGAAAATAATGATACCTGCTACGAGCCTCAATATTCATCGGACCACATACATCTGTATGTATGATTTCCAACAAATCTGTTGCTCTCTCCATAGTTCCGGAGAACGGCGTTTTAGTCATCTTGCCCATGAGGCATGGCTCGCAAGTACCAAGTGATTCAAAATCAAGTGATTCCAAAATTCCATCAGTATGGAGTTTCTTCATGCGCTTTACACCAATATGACCTAAACGGCAGTGCCACAAATAAGTTGCACTATCATTATTAACTTTGCATCTTTTGGCTTCAATATTATGAATATGTGTATCACTACGATCGAGATCCAACAAATCATTTTTGTTGGTGTGTATGACCATAAAAGGTTTTTATTCATGTAAACAGAACAACAATTGTTCTCTAACTTAAATGAATAACCGTATTGCAATAAACATGATCAAATCATATTCATGCTCAACGCAAACACCAAATAACATTTAGTTTCAACACTAATCCCGAAAGTATAGGGAGTGTGCGATGATGATCATATCAATCTTGGAACTACTTCCAACACACATCGTCACCTCGCCTTTTACTAGTCTATGTTTATTCCGCAACTCCCGTTTTCGAGTTACTACTCTTTAGCAACTGAACCAGTATCAAATACTGAGGGGTTGCTATAAACACTAGTAAAATACACATCAATAACATGTATATCCAATATACCTTTGTTCACTTTGCCATCCTTCTTATCCACCAAATAGTTGGGGTAGTTCCGCTTCCAGTGACCAGTCCCTTTGCAGTAGAAGCACTTAGTCTCAGGCTTAGGTACAGACTTGGGCTTCTTCACTTGAGTAGCAACTTGCTTGCCGTTCTTTTTGAAGTTCCCCTTCTTCCTTTTGCCCTTTTCTTGAAACTAGTGGTCTCGTCAACCATCAACACTTGAAGTGGTCTCGTCAACCATCAACACTTGATGTTTTTCTTGATTTCTACCTTCGTCGATTTCAGCATCACGAAGAGCTCGGGAATTACTTTCGTCATCCCTTGCATACTATAGTTCATCACGAAGTTCTACTAACTTGGTGATGGTGACTAGAGACTTCTGTCAATCACTATTTTATCTGGAAGATAAACTCCCACTTGATTCAAGCGATTGTAGTACCCATACAATCTGAGCACATGCTCACTAGTTGAGCGATTCTCCTCCATATTTTAGCTATAGAACTTGTTGGAGACTTCATATCTCTCAACTCGGGTATTTGCTTGAAATATTAACTTCAACTCCTGGAACATCTTATATGGTCCATGACGTTCAAAACGTCTTTGAAGTCCCGATTCTAAGCCGTTAAGCATGGTGCACTAAACTATCAAGTAGTCATCATATTGAGCTAGCCAAACGTTCATAACATCTGCATCTGCTCCTGCAATAGGTCTGTCACCTAGCGGTGCATCAAGGACATAATTTTTCTGTGCAGCAATGAGGAAAATCCTCAGATCACGGATCCAATCCGCATCTTTGCTACTAACATCTTTCAACATAATTTTTCTCTAGGAACATATCAAAAATAAACACAGGGAAGCAACAACGCGAGCTATTGATCTACAACATAATTTGCAAAAATACTATCAGGACTAAGTTCATGATAAATTTAAGTTCAATTAATCATACTACTTAAGAACTCCCACTTAGATAGACATCCCTCTAATCATCTAAGTGATTACATGATCCAAAGCAACTAAACCATGTCCGATCATCACGTGAGATGGAGTAGTTTCAATGGTGAACATCACTATGTTGATCATATCTACTATATGATTCACGCTCGATCTTTCGGTCTCTGTGTTCCGAGGCCATATCTGTACATATGCTAGGCTCGTCAAGTTTAACCTGAGTATTCCGCGTGTGCAACTGTTTTGCACCCGTTGTATTTGAACGTAGAGCTTATCACACCCGATCATCACGTGGTGTCTCAGCACAAGAACTTTTGCAACGGTGCATACTCAGGGAGAACACTTTTATCTTGAAATTTTAGTGAGAGATCATCTTATAATGCTACCGTCAATCAAAGCAAGATAAGATGCATAAAGGATTAACATCACATGCAATCAATATAAGTGATATGATATGGCCATCATCATCTTGTGCTTGTGATCTCCATCCCCGAAGCACCGTGCTCGTGATCTCCATCTCCGAAGCACCGTCATGATCACCATCGTCACCGGCGCGACACCTTGATTTCCATCGTAGTATCGTTGTCGTCTCGCCAAATAATTGCTTTTACGACTATCGCTACCGCTTAGTGATAAATTAAAACTATTACATGGTGATAGCATCTCATACAATAAAGCGACAACCATATGGCTCCTGCCAGTTGCCGATAACTCGGTTACAAAACATGATCATCTCATACAACAAATTATATCACATCATGTCTTGACCATATCACATCACAACATGCCCTGCAAAAACAAGTTAGACGTCCTCTACTTTGTTGTTGCAAGTTTTACGTGGCTGCTACGGGCTTAGCAAGAACCGTTCTTACCTACGCATCAAAACCACAACGATCGTTTGTCAAGTTGGTGCTGTTTTAACCTTCGCAAGGACCGGGCGTAGCCACACTCGGTTCAACTAAAGTGAGAGAGACAGACACCCGCCAGTCACCTTTAAGCAACGAGTGCTCCGAACGGTGAAACCGGTCTCGCGTAAGCGTACGCGTAATGTCGGTCCGGGCCGCTTCATCTCACAATACCGCTGAACCAAAGTATGACATGCTGGTAAGCAGTATGACTTATATCGCCCACAACTCACTTGTGTTCTACTCGTGCATAGCATCAACGCATAAAACCTGGCTCGGATGCCACTGTTGGGGAACGTAGTAATTTCAAAAAAATTCATACGCACACGCAAGATCATCGTGATGCATAGCAATGAGAGGGGAGAGTGTTGTCCACGTACCCTCGTAGACCGACAGCGGAAGCGTTATCACAACGCGGTTGATGTAGTCGTACGTCTTCACGATCCGACCGATCAAGTACCGAACGCACGGTACCTCCGAAGTTCTACACACGTTCAGCTCGATGACGTCCCTCGAACTCCGATCCAGCCGAGTGTTGAGGGAGAGTTTCGTCAGCACGACGGTGTGGTGACGATGATGATGTTCCACCGACGCAGGGCTTCGCCTAAGCTCCGCGACGGTATTATCGAGGTGTAATCTGGTGGAGGGGGGCACCGCACACGGCTAAGAGATCTCAAGGATCAATTGTTGTGTCTCTGGGGTGCCCCCCTGCCCCCGTATATAAAGGAGCAAGGGGAAGGCAGCCGGCCAAGGGGAGAGGCGCGCCATAGGGGGGAGTCCTACTCCCACCGGGAGTAGGACTCCTCCTTTCCTTGTGGGAGTAGGAGAAGGGAAGGGGGAAGGAGAAAGAAGGAAGGGTGCGCCCCCCTTCCCTAGTCCAATTCGGACCAGACCATGGGGAGGGGTGCGGCCACCTTTTGAGGCCTTTCTGTCCTTTCCCGTATGGCCCATTAAGGCCCAATACGAATTCCCGTAACTCTCCGGTACTCCGAAAAATACCCGAATCACCCGGAACATTTCCGAATCCGAATATAGTCGTCCAACATATCAATCTTTACGTCTCGACCATTTCGAGACTCCTCGTCATGTCCCCGATCTCATCCGGGACTCCGAACTCCTTCGGTACATCAACATACATAAACTCATAATAAAACTGTCATCGTAACTTTAAGCGTGCGGACCCTTTGGGTTCGAGAACTATGTAGACATGACCGAGACACCTCTCCGGTCAATAACCAATAGCGGGACCTGGATGCCCATATTGGCTCCCACATATTCTACGAAGATCTTTATCGGTCAGACCGCATAACAACATACGTTGTTCCTTTTGTCATCGGTATGTTACTTGCCCGAGATTCGATCGTCAGTATCTCGATACCTAGTTCAATCTCGTTACTGGCAAGTCTCTTTACTCGTTCCATAATACATCATCCCGCAACTAACTCATTAGTCACAATGCTTGCAAGGCTTATAGTGATGTGCATTACCGAGTGGGCCCAGAGATACCTCTCCGACAATCGGAGTGACAAATCCTAATCTCGAAATACGCCAACCCAACAAGTACCTTTGGAGACACCTGTAGAGCACCTTTATAATCACCCAGTTACGTTGTGACGTTTGGTAGCACACAAAGTGTTCCTCCGGTAAACGGGAGTTGCATAATCTCATAGTCATAAGAACATGTATAAGTCATGAAGAAAGCAATAGCAACATACTAAACGATCGGGTGCTAAGCTAACGGAATGGGTCAAGTCAATCACGTCATTCTCCTAATGAGGTGATCTCGTTAATCAAATGACAACTCATGTCTATGGCTTGGAAACATAACCATCTTTGATTAACGAGCTAGTCAAGTAGAGGCATACTAGTGACACTCTGTTTGTCTATGTATTCACACATGTATTATGTTTCCGGTTAATACAATTCTAGCATGAAATATAAACATTTGTCATGATATAAGGAAATATATAATACTTTATTATTGCCTCTAGGGCATATTTCCTTCAGAACCCAGTTTACTTCAAAGTTTTGGAATCAGTTGCACGAGACTTTGGGTACCAGGCTAGAGTTCAGTACAGCCTTTCATCCACAAACAGACGGACAGACCGAGAGAGTCAATCAGATTTGGAGGACATGCTGAGAGCTTGTGCGCTAGATTTTGGATCTAGTTGGGACGACAATTTGCCATATGCAGAGTTCTCTTACAACAACAATTATCAATCCAGTTTGAAGATGGCCCCTTTCGAAGCTCTGTACGGAAGGAGGTGCAGGACACCGTTGTTGTGGCACGAAGTTGGAGACCGCCAGTTGTTTGGACCAGATTTGATTAAAGAGTCTGAACAGAAAGTGAAGTTGATTCGCGATAGACTCAAGGTAGCCCAGTCCAGGCAGAATAGTTATGCGGATTCTAAATGCAAGGAGACAGTTTACAAAGTCGGAGACAGAGTTTATCTTCGAGTATCACCACTTCGAGGAGTAAAGCGCTTTGGAGTTAAGGGAAAGTTAGCGCCACGTTTTGTAGGACCATACAAAGTTTTGGAGCGTATGGGAGAAGTTGCTTACAAGTTGGAATTGCTCGAAGGATTGTCGGGAGTTCACGATGTGTTCCATGTTTCTCGACTGAAGAAGTGCCACGCAGAGATGGCTGAGATACCATTGAGAGATATAGTGCCATTGGAAGCGATTCAGCTGGATAGTGACTTGACCTATGAGGAGAAACCAGTTAAGATTCTTGAGTATGCCAGCCGAGTCACCCGCAGCAAGGTTATCAAGTTTGGCAAAGTTCAGTGGAGTCACCATACCGAGGATGAAGCCACCTGGGAGCGAGAGGACGATCTACGGAACGACCACTCTCACCTATTTTCTAGCCAACCCGAATCTCTAGGGCGAGATTCATCTTAAGGGGGTAGATTTGTAACATCCCAAATTTTCAATTTGGAATGTTATACATTAGGTCATCATGCATATCATATTTTATTGTATTTTGATTTGCGATCCTAGAAATTTCACGCAACTCAAGGACCCACGGAGAGAGTTGGGGATTTCGTTATTTTCATATTTGGGTTTTCTCAAATTTTGAAAATAGGATCATTTGTTTTAATTATTTTTCTCTCCGAAAATATTTCATATCAAAATATATGAGAGGGGATAAAATGACTTCTCCACAAATAATGAAATATTGGAGGAAAAATATTAAAAACAAATATTTGATTTTATTTGGATTTTATTTGATTTTATTCGAATTAGGAAAATACGCATTTTTCAAAATTGCAGTTTAGGCCCAAATAAATGTTCATCTTGTCCGGCTTATTTTTAGAGGACGGGGAAAATTTATTTCGGGATTTTTGGAGTCCGTTTAGTATTTCTTTTCTTACTTTTTCTGCACGTCCGAATTATCTTTTTTTTTAAGTCAACCGCCTTACGGGCCGTGTCCGACCCGGACACCTCAGCCCGGCCGGCCTTTAAAGCCGCGGCCCGAGCCCCGCCTCAGCCCAAGTTGCCGCCGCCCCGAAACCCTAGCCGCCGCCGCTGCCCACGCCGCCGCCCCGCGCCCGCCGCCTGCACCGCTGCCCGCGTCGCCCCGCCGCCCGACCCGCCACCCGCCGGAGCCCCGCCGCCGCCCGCCGGAGCCCCGCCGCCTCTCGCTCGACGCCACCACCCGCCGGAGCCGCTCGGCGCCGCCGCCGTCACGCGAACCGAGGTAGCCGCCGGTTTTTCTCAAAAAACCGTTCGGTTTTATTTCGAAACCGAGATGCGTTTTTTTATATTAGATCGGTTTATTTTTTTCCGGTTTAGTTACATAGCGAACGCCCGTTCGTTCGTTCGTTTTAACAAACGTTTTTTGGGTCTTTTTTACAGACAGCGAACGTTCGATCGTTATCCTGTTCGTCAGTTTTTCTTTTTCTCGGATTTTCCGCGATTATTCCTGATCGTGATTTCTGATCTATTTTTTGTTTTAGTATAACTTTTCGCTCGTTTATCGGAATCAGGCGATTCAAGTGCCTAGAGTTTCGTCTCGAAATTCTCTTTCTGCTTAACCAACTCAAACAAGTTTTTGCTACTGTAAAAATTGACTTAGATCCAGATTAGTAAACGAAGCTTGTTTCTTTCGCCGTTTGACCTTCGTTGCTTCGTTTGAATTGATTCTTTTTGCAAACCGGAGTTCTTAAGTTGAACTTTCTGGTTAGATCTCTTATTTTGAGTTTTATTTTGTGCACCCTTGCTTGATTGCTTATGTATGTATTGTTTGTTTGCGATAGAGTACCCGGAGTGTGAAGCGTGCTACTACGAGTCTCTAGGTTTCACGGATCATCAGCAAGGCAAGTAACACTTTGATCATACTTTTCATCACCCAGTTTTATTGCATTAGATCAATCCTCAAACAGTTGCATGATTAGGATCTGATTAATATGTGGGTTTTGGGAAGTAGACGAGGTAGTACCTATTATCCTGTTTACTATCAAACATTTGGGAGTTACTTCTACGTTTGCTTATATTGCTATGCTATGCTCGTAGACGTGGATTGGGTTTGAGTGAATTCTTCATGACAGATGTGAGATTATTAATTTATGGTTCAACTTAAGGTGGCTACTTTAATATACATCTGGATGGATTGAGGCACCTGGAGAAACCAGTGTTGCCTGTATTTTTGGATATCCCGGAGTACCCGTGTGATCATCCTATGGACTGCCACCCAGACTCAAAGGGATCATGAGATTATTCATGCTAGAAACTTCCGTATGCAGCCACAAGCTATTATGGGCTCTAGCATAGTTGAGTAGGTTACATGACCTCTTGAAGAGGTGGGCTAGCAGAGTAGGGGAAAGTAGGTGTAACTGTCCACCCGGAGTAAAGAGTAATGTTTCTGAAAGACTGTGTCTCGGTCATCCGTTTCTCAAACACCATGTAGTGCGAGAAATCAAGCGAAGGCGATCGAGTCTTGTGGGGAAAAGTGCATAGACCTCTGCAGAGTGTACAAACTAATCATGATTAGCCGTGTCCCCTGGTATGGACATCTTGAGTATCTAGTTCTTGGATTATCATGTGAATCTCATCATCATGTTACTTAATTTAATTTGATTGGGTTTATCACGTTCTTAATTGGGATTGAGTTGGAGGTACCTTCTCAATGTTAACAACCACCATGATAGTTAAATAAAATTTATTCCTTTGTGGTAGGGAAAAATTGGCTTTTCGCAAAACTGTAACCATAGAGCTTTCCACCAGCCAAATATGCATGTAGTGATAGCATTATTCTGTTCATTACTCTCTATGTGTTACTTTACCAGCATATTCCATGTGCTGACCCGTTTTCGGGCTGCAACATATCATGTTGCAGACTTTTCAGACGACGAGTAAGGAGCCTTAGGTCGTGGTCTTATACTCAGTGATGCCGTTGGAGTTGATGGAGTCACTTTATCTTCCAAGCCTTCCGCTGTTATCGTATTTTAGATGGCCTTAAGCCATATTTATTGTATTGAGTTCTCTTGAACTATTCGATGCAATAAGTGTGTGATTGCTACTCTGTTATAAGTCCTTCAAAGTACTGTGCGTGTCAGCATTACCGATCCTGGGATGACACTGATGCACAGAGAATAGACTGTTTGAGGTCTGGTCACTACAAACAGCCCCTGCAGTATTCAAAAAAGGTCTTCCAGGAATAATAGACATACTATCGTCCTCGGGAATATCAAGAATAACAAAGTCCGTTAAAATAGTAACATTTGCAACCACAACAGGCACATCGTCACAAATGCCGACAGGTATAGCAGTTGATTTATCAGCCATTTGCAAAGATATTTCAGTAGGTGTCAACTTATTCAAATCAAGTCTACGATATAAAGAGAGAGGCATAACACTAACACTAGCTCCAAGATCACATAAAGCAGTTTTAACATAGTTTCTTTTAATGGAGCATGGTATAGTGGGTACTCCTGGATCTCCAAGTTTCTTTGGTATTCCACCCTTAAAAGTATAATTAGTAATCATGGTGGAAATTTCAGCTTCCGGTATCTTTCTTTTATTAGTAACAATATCTTTCATATACTTAGCATAAGGATTCATTTTGAGAATATCAGTTAATCGCATACGCAAGAAGATAGGTCTAATCATTTCAGCAAAGCGCTCAAAACCCTCATCATCCTTTTTCTTGGATGGTTTGGGAGGAAAAGGCATGGGTTTCTGAACCCATGGTTCTCTTTCTTTACCATGTTTCCTAGCAACGAAGTCTCTCTTATCATAACGTTGATTCTTTGATTGTGGGTTATCAAGATCAACAGCAGGTTCAATTTCTACATCATTATCATTACTAGGTTGAGCATCATCATGAACATCATCATTAACATTTTCATTAGGTTCATGTTCATTACCAGATTGTGTTTCAGCATCAGAAATAGAAATATCATTTGGATTCTCAGGTGGTTCAGCAATAGGTTCACTAGAAGCATGCAAAGTCCTATCATTTTTCTTTTTCTTCCTTTTAGAAGGACTAGGTGCATCAATATTATCTCGCTGAGAATCTTGCTCAATTCTCTTAGGATGGCCTTTAGGATACAAAGGTTCCTGAGTCATTTTACCAGTTCTAGTAGCCACTCTAACAGCATAATCATTATTCTTACTATTCAATTCATTGAGAAAATCATTTTGAGCTTTAAGTACTTGTTCTACTTGAGTGGTAACCATAGAAGCATGTTTACTAATGAGTTTAAGTTCACCTTTAACTCTAGACATATAATCACCCAAGTGTTCAAGCGTATCGGAATTGTACTTCAATTGTCTACCAAAATAAGCATTGAAGTTTTCTTGTTTGACAATAAAATTATCAAACTCTTCTAAGCATTGTCTAGCAGACTTATAGTGAGGAATATCACCTTCATCAAATCTATAGAGAGAATTTACCTTTACTACCTGTGTCGGGTTATCAAGACCATGAGTTTCTTTAATAGGTAAAGGATTAAGATCATATATTTCTTCAACAGGCGGTGAATTAAGACCATGTATTTCTTCAATAGGAGGTAATTCTTAACATATTCAGCTTTAATAACTTTTTCTTTCATAGATTTCTTTGCCTCGTGCATATCTTTAGGATTGAGAAATAGAACACCTCTCTTCTTCGGAGTTGGTTTAGGAATAGGCTCAGGAGCTGGCTCAGGAGCTGGCTCAGGAAGTGTCCAATTATTTTCATTTGTCAACATATTATTCAATTGAATTTCAGCTTCATCCGGTGTTCTTTCCCTGAAAACAGAACCAGCACAACTATCCAGGTAATCTTTGGAAGCATCGGTTAGTCCATTATAAAAGATATCAAGTATTTCATTTTTCTTGAGAGGATGATCAGGCAAAGCATTAAGTAATCGGAGAAGCCTCCCCTAAGCTTGTGGGAGACTCTTCTTCAATTTGCACAAAATTATATATATCCCTTAAAGCAGCTTGTTTCTTATGAGTAGGGAAATATTTAGCAGAGAAGTAATAAATCATATCCTGGGGACTACGCACACAACCAGGATCAAGAGAATTGAACCATATCTTAGCATCACCCTTTAATGAGAACGAGAATATTTTAAGGATATAAAGGTAGCGGGTTCTCTCATCATTGGTGAATAGAGTGGCTATATCATTTAATTTAGTAAGATGTGCCACAACAGTTTCAGATTCATAGCCATGAAAAGGATCAGATTCAACCAAAGTAATTATATCAGGATCAACAGAGAATTCATAATCCTTATCAGTAACACATATAGGTGAAGTAGCAAAAGCAGGATCAGGTTTCATTCTAGCATTAAGAGATTGTTGCTTCCATTTATCTAATAACCTCTTGCGCTCGTACCTATCTTTGCAAGCTAAAATAGCTAAAGCAGCTTCTTTTTCAAAAACATAACCCTCAGGAATAACAGGAGAGTCTTCATCATCACTTTCATCAATATTATCAGTTTTAATAATTTCTTTCTCTCTAACCCTAGCAAGTTGTTCTTAAAGAAATTCACCAAGTGGCACAGTATTATCAAGCATAGTAGTAGTTTCATCATAAGTATCATGCATAGCAGAAGTGGCATCATCAGTAACATGCAACATATCAGAATGAATAGCAGAAGCAGGTTTAGGTGTCGCAAGATTACTCAAAACAGAAGGTGAATCAAGTGCAGAGCTAGATGGCAGTTCCTTACCTCCCCTCGTAGTTGAGGGATAAATTGTTGTCTTAGCGTCTTTCAAGTTCTTCATAGTGACCAGCAGATATAAATCCCAAGTGACTCAAAGAATAGAGCTATGCTCCCCGGCAACGGCGCTAGAAAATAGTATTGATAACCCACAAGTATAGGGGATTGCAACAGTTTTCGAGGGTAGAGTATTCAACCCAAATTTATTGATTCAACACAAGGGGAGCCAAAGAATATTCTTAAGTATTAGCAGTTGAGTTGTCAATTCAACCACACCTAGATAACTTAGTATCTGCAGCAAAGTATTTAGTAGCAAAGTAGTATGATAGTAGTGGTAATGGTAACAAAGGTAACAGTAGCAAAAGTAATATTTTTGGTGTTTTGTAGTGATTGTAACAGTAGCAACGGAAAAGTAAATAAGCGAAGAACAATATATGAAAAGCTCATAGGCATTGGATCGGTGATGGAGAATTATGCTGGATGCGGTTCATCATGTAACAATCATAACATAGGGTGACACAGAACTAGCTCCAATTCATCAATGTAATGTAGGCATGTATTCCGAATATAGTCATACGTGCTTATGGAAAAGAACTTGCATGACATCTTTTGTCCTACCCTCCCGTGGCAGCGGGGTCCTAATGGAAACTAAGGGATATTAAGGCCTCCTTTTAATAGAGTACTGGACCAAAGCATTAACACATAGTGAATACATGAACTCCTCAAACTACGGTCATCACCGGGAGTGGTCCCGATTATTGTCACTTCGGGGTTGCCGGATCATAACACATAGTAGGTGACTATAGACTTGCAAGATAGGATCAAGAACTCGCATATATTCATGAAAACATAATAGGTTCAGATCTGAAATCATGGCACTCGGGCCCTAGTGACAAGCATTAAGCATAGCAAAGTCATAGCAACATCAATCTCAGAACATAGTGGATACTAGGGATCAAACCCTAACAAAACTAACTCGATTACATGATAGATCTCATCCAACCCATCACCGTCCAGCAAGCCTACGATGGAATTACTCAAGCACGGCGGTGAGCATCATGAAATTGGTGATGGAGGATGGTTGATGATGACGACGGCGACGGATTCCCCTCTCCGGAGCCCCGAACGGACTCCAGATCAGCCCTCCCGAGAGGTTTTAGGGCTTGGCGGCGGCTCCGTATCGTAAAACGCAATGAATCCTTCTTTCTGATTTTTTTTCTCCTCGAAAGTGAATATATGGAGTTGGAGTTGAGGTCGGTGGAGCGTCAGGGGGCCCTCGAGGTAGGGGGCGCGCCCTAGGGGGGCACGCTCCCCACCCTCATGGACAGGGTGTGGGCCCCCTGACGTGGATTTTTCTTCCAGTATTTTCTTATTTTCCAAATAGATGTTCCGTGGAGTATCAGGTCATTCCGAGAACTTTTGTTTTTGCACATAAATAACACCATGGAAAGTCTGCTGAAAACAGCGTCAGTCCGGGTTAGTTCCATTCAAATCATGCAAGTTAGAGTCCAAAACAAGGGCAAAAGTGTTTGGAAAAGTAGATACGACGGAGACGTATCACCTGCATCTACTACTATTACTCCACACATCGACCGCTATCCAGCATGCATCTAGAGTATTAAGTTCATAAGAACAGAGTAACGCCTTAAGCAAGATGACATGATGTAGAGGGATAAATTCATGCAATATGATAAAAAAACCATCTTGTTATCCTCGATGGCAACAATACTATACGTGCCTTGCTGCCCCTACTATCACTGGGAAAGGACACCGCAAGATTGAACCCAAAGCTAAGCACTTCTCCCATTGCAAGAAAGATCAATCTAGTAGGCCAAACCAAACTGATAATTCGAAGAGTCTTGCAAAGATAACCAATCATACATAAAAGAATTCAGAAGATTCAAATATTGTTCATAGATAAACTTGATCATAAACCCACAATTCATCGGTCTCAACAAACACACCACAAAAGAATAATACATCGAATAGATCTCCATGAGAGAGGGGGAGAACAGTGTATTGAGATCCAAAAAGAGAGAGGAATCCATCTAGCTAATAACTATGGACCCGAAGGTCTGAGGTAAACTACTCACACTTCATCGGAGGGGCTATGGTGTTGATGTAGAAGCCCTCCGTGATCGATGCCCCCTCCGGCGGAGCTCCGGAACAGGCCCCAAGATGGGATCTCGTGGGTACATAAGGTTGCAGCGGTGGAATTAGGTTTTTGGCTCTGTATCTGATCATTTGGGGGTACATAGGTATATATAGGAGGAAGAAGTACGTCGGTGGAGCAACAGGGGGCCCACGAGGGTGGAGGGCGTGCCCCCTACCTCGTGGCTTCCCTGTTGGTTGCTTGATGTAGGGTCCTAGTCTCCTGGATCATGTTCGTTCCGAAAATCACGTTCCCGAAGGTTTCATTCCGTTTGGACTCCATTTGATATTCTTTTTCTGCGAAACTCTGAAATAGGCAAAAAACAGCAATTCTGGGCTGGGCCTCCGGTTAATAGGTTAGTCCCAAAAATAATATAAAAGTGAATAATAAAGCCCGATAATGTCCAAAACAGAAGATAATATAGCATGGAGCAATCAAAAATTCTAGATACGTTGGAGACGTATCAAGCATCCCCAAGCTTAATTCCTGCTCGTCCTCGAGTAGGTAAATGATAAAAACAAAATTTTTGATGTGGAGTGCTACTAGGCATAATTTCAATGTAATTCTTCTTAAATGTGGTATGAATATTCAGATCCGAAACATTCAAGATAAAAGTTCATATTGACATAAAAATAATAATACTTCAAGCATACTAACTAAGCAATTATGTCCTCTCAAAATAACATGGCCAAAGAAAGTTCATCCCTACAAAATCATATAGTTTAGTCATGCTCCATTTTCGTCACACAAGAATGCTCTCATCATGCACAACCCCGATGACAAGCCAAGCAATTGTTTCATACTTTAGTAATCTCAAACTTTATAAACCTTCGCGCAATACATGAGCGCGAGCCATGGACATAGCACTATGGGTGGAATAGAATATGATGATGGGGGTTATGTGGAGAAGACAAAAAAGGAGAAAGTCTCACATCAATGAGGCTAATCAATGAGCTATGGAGATGCCCATCGATTGATGTTAATGCAAGGAGTACGGATTGCCATGCAATGGATGCACTAGAGCTATAAGTATATGAAAGCTCAACAAAAAGAAACTAAGTGGGTGTGCATCTAACTTGCTTGCTCACGAAGACCTAGGGCACTTGAGGAGGCCCATTGTTGGAATATACAAGCCAAGTTCTATAATGAAAAATTTCCACAAGTATATGAAAGTGACAAAACAAGAGACTCTCTATCATGAAGATTATGGTGCTACTTTGAAGCACAAGTGTGGTAAAAGGATAGTAACATTGTCCCTTCTCTCTTTTTCTCTCTTTTTTTGGGCCTTCTCTTTTTTTATGGCCTTTCTCTCTCTTTTCTTTTTATTCCTCACTTGGGACAATGCTCTAGAAAATGATGATCATCACACTTCTATTTATTTACAACTCAATGATTACAACCCGATACTAGAACAAAGTATGACTCTATATGAATGCCTCCAGCGGTGTACCGGGATATGCAATGAACCAAGAGTGACATGTATGAAAGAATTATGAACGGTGGCTTTGCCACAAATATTATGTCAACTACATGATCATGCAAAGCAATATGACAATGATGAATGTGTCATTATACACGGAATGGTGGAAAGTTGCATGGCAATATATGTCGGAATGGCTATGGAAATGCCATAATAGGTAGGTATGGTGGCTGTTTTGAGGAAGATATAAGGAGGTTTATGTGTGAAAGAGCGTATCATATCACGGGGTTTGGATGCACCGGCGAAGTTTGCACCAACTCTCAATGTGAGAAAGGGCAATGCACGGTACCGAAGAGGCTAGCAATGATGGAAAGGTGAGAGTGCGTATAATCCATGGACTCAACATTAGTCATAAAGAACTCATATACTTATTGCAAAAATCTACAAGTCATCAAAAACCAAGCACTATGCGCATGCTCCTAGGGGGATAGATTGGTAGGAAAAGACCATCGCTCGTCCCCGACCGCCACTCATAAGGAGGACAATCAAAGAACACCTCATGTTTCAAATTTGTTACATAACGTTTACCATACGTGCATGCTACAGGACTTACAAACTTCAACACAAGTATTTCTCAAATTCACAACTACTCAACTAGCACGACTTTAATATTACTAGCTCCATATCTCAAAACAATCATCAAGCATCAAACTTCTCTTAGTATTCAACGCACTCATAAGAAAGTTTTTACTAATCTTGAATACCTAGCATATTAGGATTATTTAAGCAAATTACCCTGCTTTTTAAGACTCTCAAAATAATCTAAGTGAAGCATGAGAGATCAACAGTTTCTATAAAACAAATCCACCACCGTGCTCTAAAAGATATAAGTGAAGTACTAGAGCAAAAACTATATAACTCAAAAGATATAAGTGAAGCACATAGAGTATTCTAATAATTTTCAAATCATGTGTGTCTCTCTCAAAAGGGTGTGTACAGAAAGGATGATTGTGGTAAACTAAAAAGCAAAGACTCAAATCATACAAGACGCTCCAAGCAAAACACATATCATGTGGTGAATAAAAATATAGCTCCAAGTAAAGTTACCGATGGAAGTAGACGAAAGAGGGGATGCCTTCCGGGGCATCCCCAAGCTTTGGCTTTTAGGTGTCCTTAGATTATCTTGGGGGTGCCTTGGGCATCCCCAAGCTTAGGCTCTTGCCACTCCTTGTTCCATAATCCATCAAATCTTTCACCCAAAACTTGAAAACTTCACAACACAAAACTCAGCAGAAAATCTCGTGAGCTCCGTTAGCGAAAGAAAACAAAAGACCACTTCAAGGTACTGTAATGAACTCATTCTTTATTTATATTGGTGTTAAACCTACTGTATTACAACTTCCCTATGGTTTATAAACTCTTTTACTAGCCATAGAATCATCAAAATAAGCAAACAACACATGAAAAACAGAATCTGTCAAAAACAGAACAGTCTGTAGTAATCTGTAACTAACGCAAACTTCTGGAACTCCAAACAATCAGCCAAAATAGGACGACCTAGACAATTTTCTTATTGAACAGAAGCAATTGGAATCAATATTTTATCACGTTCTGGTGATTTTTAACAATTTTTTTCGTGAACAGAAAGTTTCTGGAAATTTCTGCAAGATCAAATAACTATCATCCAAGAAGATCCTATAGGTTTAACTTGGCACAAACACTAATTAAAACATAAAAACACATCTAACCAGAGGCTAGATCAAGTATTTATTCCTAAACAGAAGCAAAAAGCAAAAAACTAAAAATAAAATTGGGTTGCCTCCCAACAAGCGCTATCGTTTAACGCCCCTAGCTAGGCATAAAAGCAAGGGTAGATCTAGGTGTTGCCATCTTTGGTTTTCAACTTTTTAGCGGAATCAAGCTCGAATCCGGGAGGTTCTTTACGTTTCCCTTCATATTCTGAAATTTTTAGATCTAAAGAATCCAACCGCTTATTGCAAAGAGTAATCAACATATTCATGCGGTGGATATTTCCGCTAACGTTCTTAAGAGGTTCAAGAGACTTTTGTAAAATCTTAGTTACTTCGCAAATTTTTCCAAAAACTTGTGTCTCTTCCTGGGTAGGATGAGGCCCCTTTTGTTGAGGTAGTGTTCCCACTATACCTTCTATAACTTCATGCGCAATATGGGGATCAATTTCAATAAAATTGCCTTTGGCAACGCAATCCAAGAGTTGTCTATGAGACATCCAACATGAAAATTGCGAAGCAAAATTCTCAGGTTCATTTCAAAGGTAGAATTACGGTAAGACTCCATTATTCTCAACCAGGCATATTTTAAGTTTTCTCCTTGTCTTTGTTTGAAGTGAAAGACTTCAAACTCAGGGGACAACGGAGTAGATAAGGGACTAGCCATAACGACAAGCAAACGGAAAAAGAGGCGAACCAAAAAGAGAGGGCGAATAAAACGGAAAGGGTGAAGTGGGGGAGAGGAAAACGAGAGGCAAATGGCAACTAATGTAATGCGGGAGATAAGGGTTTGTGATGGATACTTGGTATGTTGACTTTTGCGTAGACCTCCCCGGCAACGGCGCCAGAAATCCTTCTTGCTACCTCTTGAGCACTGCGTTGCTTTTCCCTTGAAGAGGAAAGGGTGATGCAGCAAAGTAGCGTAAGTATTTCCCTCAGTTTTTGATAACCAAGGTATCAATTCAGTAGGAGGCTACGCGCGAGTCCCTCGCACCTACACAAAACTAATAAAACCTCGCAACCAACGTGATAAGGGGTTGTCAATCCCTACACGGTCACTTACGAGAGTGAGATCTCATAGATATGATAGGATAATATTTTTGGTATTTTTATGATAAAGATGCAAAGTAAAATAAAAAGAAAAGGAAATAACTAAGTGTTGGAAGATTAATATGATGAAGATAGACCCAGGGGCCATAGGTTTCACTAGTGGCTTCGCTCAAGAGCATAAGTATTTTACGGTGGGTGAGCAAATTACTGTTGAGCAATTGACAGAATTGAGCATAGTTATGAGAATATCTAGGTATGATCATGTATATAGGCATCACGTCCGAGACAAGTAGACCGACTCCTGCCTGCATCTACTACTATTACTCCACACATCGACCGCTATCCAGCATGCATCTAGAGTATTAAGTTCATAAGAACAGAGTAACGCCTTAAGCAAGATGACATGATGTAGAGGGATAAATTCATGCAATATGATAAAAAACCCCATCTTGTTATCCTCGATGGCAACAATACTATACGTGCCTTGCTGCCCCTACTGTCACTGGGAAAGGACACCGCAAGATTGAACCCAAAGCTAAGCACTTCTCCCATTGCAAGAAAGATCAATCTAGTAGGGCAAACCAAACTGATAATTCGAAGAGACTTGCAAAGATAACCAATCATACATAAAAGAATTCAGAAGATTCAAATATTGTTCATAGATAAACTTGATCATAAACCCACAATTCATCAGTCTCAACAAACACACCACAAAATAAGATTACATCTAATAGATCTCCACGAGAGAGGGGAAGAACATTGTATTGACATCCAAAAAGAGAGAGGAAGCCATCTAGCTAATAACTATGGACCCGAAGGTCTAAGGTAAACTACTCACACTTCATCGGAGGGGCTATGGTGTTGATGTAGAAGCCCTCCATGATCGATGCCCCCTCCGGCGGAGCTCCAGAACAGGCCCCAAGATGGGATCTCGTGTGTATGGAAGGTTGCGGCAGTGGAATTAGGTTTTTGGCTCCGTATCTGATCATTTGGGGGTACGTAGGTATATATAGGAGGAAGAAGTACGTCGGTGGAGCAACAGGGGGCCCACGAGGGTGGAGGGCGCGCCCTAGGGGGGTAGGCGTGCCCTCCTACCTCGTGGCTTCCCTGTTGGTTGCTTGACGTAGGGTCCAAGTCTCCTGGATCATGTTCGTTCCGAAAATCATGTTCCCGAAGGTTTCATTCCGTTTGGACTCCGTTTGATATTCTTTTTCTGCGAAACTCTGAAATAGGCAAAAAACAGCAATTCTGGGCTGGGCCTCCGGTTAATAGGTTAGTCCCAAAAATAATATAAAAATGAATAATAAAGCCCAGTAATGTCCAAAACAGAAGATAATATAGCATGGAGCAATCAAAAATTATAGATACGTTGGAGACGTATCAACTGCGACCAAGCTGGCTTGAACCTAAGGGATCGCGTGCTTAAGGAAAGGAACCTACGAGGTCGGATCCGGGGACACTGGTTGGATGTGATCCGAGCTGTAGTCGGATTGTGGCCGAGTAGACTTATGGGCTTTAGGGTCCATGCGAGGCCCAAGTGTTGAGCCCGCGACGGACGCCTATATAAAGTGGGGGTGCGGCACACTCATGCGGTTGATCGCTTTGGCGCCGTCACTAGGGTTTGCATGTGTTGCGAATAGACACCTCCACTCGCCGCCGGTTGTGTGATCGGACCTAGCAGTCCGCCGCACGACGTTCCTCCTGCACGCACGGATACCGTTAGAGGCGGTGCACTTGCGCCACTCGGGCGAACCTGTACGTGGGAACCGACGACCGGCTGTTCGAGGGAGATCGGACGAGAAGGAGACGATCACCGCGGACGCGCTGCCCCAACTCTTTTTCCGCTGCATGGCACTGCGCGTCTAGTGGTAACGAACTGTGATCCATCTCCCGTAGCATGTTCTTGGTTGTTCTGCGTGTAGGAATTTTAATTTGCAGTCGACGCACCCTACCGTAGAACCCAACAGTGGTATCAGAGCCTCTGCTATAGGATTTGGATTCAGATTGTATGCAAATTATATATGTGGAGGCGGCAGATGAGATCTGTCGTCGTTGATGAGATCGGCTATGTGCACGGTTGATGAGATCAACTGCACACAGGGATCGTCGAGGCTATGTTTTCTGTCAATCGGAATTGATGAGGTCGTGACACAACCTACCCCTACCGGTCGGTATCCGCCATCGGGGACCGCCGTGTGCGTAGCGCCTTGTATTTCGTACCCGACAATCAAACCGGTAGAATGCGATTCTATGCGTAACTTTGTTTTGCAGGTTTGATGTGAATATTATGGCTCATGTGTATGTGATGCATGTGTGTAATTTTTACATGGCCTGTGTGTCATGTTTGTCAGTCGGCAGGAGCCAAAGTGCTATCATTATATTGTATAACGACCTGCGTGTCGACTTGTGACTCTATGTAAAATTCATTACTAGTAGTAGTTGGATAATAGAGATCAGGTTGGTGGCTTGGCGTCTCGGCGTGACAAACAAGATGGAGTTCCTAGATGGTCATCGGAGTCGGAGCCGACCTGGAAGAACATCCATGAAGGAGCCATACTATTTCACAATATATGTTTATTTGTGATTATTATGCTTCTTGTTTTCTATGCATGTTAGATTGGTAGAAAGATCCCTCGTTAATATCAAGCGAATTTCCATCCCCAATGTTGCACCTTCGCACGTCAAGTACGTCTAGTAGTGGGCTCATAAAATTGGGGTGCTGCTAGGTGTCCTTGAACTGAAGGGTTCGTGTCGGACACGGACATGCACTACATCTGGTTAGCTTGACAAGGCTATCAAAACGGTTTTTGGCCTTGTGCCAAAAAAGGTTGGGGGTCGGGGTATGAGATACCTTCCCGACCGACAGGAGTCATATAGAGATACGATTAGCAAGGAGTTGCTTACCGTATAGGCATGTTGTCTAGCAGTGATGCTAAAGCTCACTAGTCGCATGTGCTAGTCGGATCCTGAATCACTGAGAGTTTGCGGAGGGATGCCAACTTCAATGGGTGTATTTCTGTTTAAGGCTAGAATTACTCTACATAAACACATTGCTTAGTGATTGCATATTTTTCTGTTGTAGATCAATAGCACCACCTGCTCAACCCAACTTTGCATTGAAATCAATTCTGGAAAAGGATAAACTGAATGGAACAAACTTTACCACCTGGTATAGAAATATGAGAATTGTTCTCAAGCACGATAAAAAGGAACATGTTTTAGAGGATCCACTTCCAGAGGAACCTGCCGATAATGATAATACAACAACTAAGAATGCCTACCAGAAACTCGTTGATGAATCAACGAAGATCAGCTATCTGATGCTCGCTTGTATGGAGCCCGATTTGCAACAGCATTTCGAAAATGTTGAGGCTTACGATATGATCAAGAGTCTCAAGAGCATGTTTCAGACACAGGCTAGGACCGAAAGGTTCAACGTCTGGCGATCCTTGATGGATTGCAAGCTGAAGGAAGGTGATCCACTGAGCCCACATGTGATCAAGATGATCGGATATGTGCAAGCTTTGGATAGGTTGGGCTTCCCGCTCTTGGATGAGCTGGCTACTAATGCAATTCTGGGTTCTCTTCCGCCTAGCTATGGGACGTTCATCTCGAACTATCATATGCATGGCATGGATAAGAAGCTCACTGAATTGCATGGGATGCTCAAAGTGGCAGAGCAGGATATTAAGAAAGGCACGCATCAAGTGTTGATGGTGCAGAAATCGGCTAAGTTCAAGAAGAGTTGGTCCAAGAAAAAGGCTAAGACAAAGGGCACGGAGATGGTAACCTCCGCCGCTGCGCCGAAGTCTGGACCGAACTCGAAGACCATTTGCTATCATTGCAAGGAAACCGGTCACTGGAAGAGGAACTGCAGCAAGTGGCTTGCAGAGCATGGCAAGAAGGCCGGAAATGCTTCTTCAGGCAAAGGTGCACTTGTTGCATATGTTATAGACATTTACCTTGCTGACATACCTAGTAGCTCTTGGGTATTTGATACCGGATCGGTTGTTCATATTTGCAACTCGATGCAGGGGCTGGTAAGAACTAGGCGTGTGGCACAAGGGGAGATTGACATCAGGGTCGACAACAAAGCAAGAGTTGCTGCGTTGGAGGTCGGCACGATGCAGCTCCAGCTTCCTTCTGGATTTATTTTGGAATTGAATAATTGTTATTACATAACTGCACTTAGTCGAAACATTATTTCTGCCTCATGCTTGATGAGTCAGGGTTATGAATTCAATTTAAAGGACAATGGTTGTTCATTTTATTTGAATGGTATGTTCCACGGCTATGCACCCATTGTTGATGGGCTATTTATATTGAATCTGGAACAGGAACCGGTCTATAACGTGAATGTCAAGAGGCATAAGCCTAATGAGATAAATCCGACATACTTCTGGCATTGCCGGCTTGGACACATTAGTCTGAAACGCATGAAGAAGCTCCATGATGATGGGCTCCTAACTTCATCTGACTTTGAGTCGTTCGAGGCATGTGAATCATGCTTGCTCGGCAAGATGACTAAGTCTCCTTTAGCAAAGAGTTGTGAGAGGGCGTCCGAGCTGTTGGAGCTTATACACAGCGATGTGTGTGGTCCAATGAGCACAACTGCTAGAGGAGGCTATCAGTACTTCGTGACTTTTACCGATGACTTGAGTAGATATGGATATATCTATTTGATGAGGCACAAGTCAGAAACTTTTGAAAAGTTCAAAGAGTTTCAGAACGAGGTTGAGAATCAGCTCGACAAGACTATAAAGCTTCTCCGATCTGATCATGGAGGTGAGTACATAAGCCAGGAGTTTGATGATCATCTCAAAAGCCGAGGTATAGTACCACAGCTCACACCTCCGGGTATGCCACAGAGAAACGGCGTGTCGGAATGGAGGAATCATACCTTGTTGGACATGGTTCGATCTATGATGAGCAAATCAGATTTACCCTTGTCGTTCTGGGGATATGCTCTAGAAACAGCAGCTTTCACACTTAATAGGGTACCATCAAAATCCGTAGACAAGACACCACATGAGATGTGGACTGGGAAGAGTCCCAGTTTGTCTTTTCTAAAGATTTGGGGCTATGAAGCATTTGTCAAGCGACTTATGTCAGACAATCTTACACCCAAGTCGGACAAATGCATATTCATGGGATATCCGAGGGAAACCTTGAGATACAACTTCTACAACCGCGAAGAGAACAAAGTGTTTGTTGCTCGGAACGGGGTTTTCCTTGAGAAAAAGTTTCTCAGTCGGGAGGCCAGTGGGAGGACGGTCTGACTCGAAGAAATTCGAGCACCACTCAGGGACGGCTCGTCTGGTGATGAGATCATGCCGGAGTCAGTCAGGGAACCCATAGTGGAAGCGGCACTGGAACCACGGAGGTCAGAAAGATTGCGCAAAGTGCGTGATGTATTGTTGCTAGAAAGTGACGAGCCGGCCACATATGCGGAAGCGATGGTGAGCCCAGATTCCGAGGCATGGCTGGAGGCCATGAGATCCGACTTAAAGTCCATGGATAAGAATCAAGTCTGGGACTTGGTCGATCCGCCGCCTGGCGTAACAGCCATTGGCTGCAAATGGGTCTTTAAGAAGAAAACCGATGTGGATGGAAATGTTCAGATCCACAAAGCTCGGCTTGTCACTAAAGGTTATGGACAAGTTCAAGGAATTGACTACGACGAGACTTACTCGCCGGTAGCGATGCTGAAGTCGGTGAGGATCGTACTATCTATAGCTGCATATTTTGATGCGAGATATGGCAGATGGATGTCAAAACGGCTTTCCTTCACGGAAATTTAACCAAGGATGTGTATATGATACAGCCCGAGGGTTTTGTCGATCCGAATAGCACTAGTAAGGTATGCAAGCTCAAGAGATCCATTTATGGGTTGAGGCAAGCATCTCAGAGCTGGAACATTTGTTTTGATGAGGTCGCCACTGGTCTCGGTTTCATCAAAAGCGAAGAGGACTCTTGTTTATACAAGAAGTTAAGTGGGAGCTCGATAGTGTTTTTGATCTTGTATGTGGATGACATACTACTGATCGGAAATGATGTTTTGATGCTGAACTCAGTCAAGGAGTCATTGAATGGCAAGTTTTCGACGAAGGACCTTGGTGAGGCAATGTATATTTTAGGCATCAAGATCTGTAGAGATAGATCGAGGAAGCTGCTCGGCTTAAGCCAGAGCACTTACTGATACGTCTCCAACGTATCCATAATTTTTGATTGTTCCATGCTAATATATATTCTGTTTTGGATGTTTAATGGGCTTTATTATACACTTTCATATTATTTTTGGGACTAACCTATAACCCAAGGCCCAGTGCAAATAGTTGTTTTTTGCCGATTTCAGTGTTTCGCAGAAAAAGAATATCAAACGGAGTTCAAACGGAATGAAACCTTCGGGAGCGTGATTTTTGGAACAAACGTGATCCAGAGGACTTGGAGTGGACGTCAAGAAACTTACGAGGAGGCCACGAGGCAGGGGGCACGCCCTCCACCCTCGTGGGCCCCTCGTGGCTCCACCGACATACTTCTTCCTCCTATATATACCTACGTACCCCGAAACCATCGAGGAGCACCACGAAAACCTAATTCCACCGCCGCAACCTTCTGTACCCGTTAGATCCCATCTTGGGGCCTTTTCTGGCGCTCCGCTGGAGGGGGCATCGATCACGGAGGGCTTCTACATCAACACCATAGCCTCTTCGATGATGTGTGAGTAGTTTACCACAGACCTTCGGGTCCATAGTTATTAGCTAGATGGCTTCTTCTCTCTCTTTGGATCTCAATACAAAGTTCTCCTCGATCTTCTTGGAGATCTATTCGATGTAACTCTTTTTGCGGTGTATTTGTCGTGATCCGATGAATTGTGGGTTTATGATCAAGATTATCTATGAACAACATTTGAATCTTCTCTGAATTCTTTTATGTATGATTGGTTATCTTTGCAAGTCTCTTCGAATTATCAGTTTGGTTTGGCCTACTACATTGATCTTTCTTGCAATGGGAGAAGTGCTTAGCTTTGGGTTCAGTCATGCGGCGCTCGATCCCAGTGACAGTAGGCGAAACGACACGTATTATATTGTTGCCATCGAGGATAAAAAGATGGGGTTTATATCATATTGCTTGAGTTTATACCTCTACATTGATACGTCTCCAACGTATCTATAATTTTTGATTGCTCCATGCTATATTATCTTCTGTTTTGGACATTATTGGGCTTTATTATTCATTTTTATATTATTTTTGGGACTAACCTATTAACTGGAGGCCCAGCCCAGAATTGCTGTTTTTTGCCTATTTCAGAATTTCGCGGGAAAACAATATCAAACGGAGTCCAAACGGAATGAAACCTTCGGGAACGTGATTTTCGGAACGAACATGATCCAGGAGACTTGGACCCTACATCAAGCAACCAACAGGGAAGCCACGAGGTAGGGGGTGCGCCTACCCCCTAGGGCGCGCCCTCCACCCTCGTGGGGCCCCTATTGCTCCACCGACGTACTTCTTCCTCCTATATATACCTACGTACCCCCAAACGATCAGATACGGAGCCAAAAACCTAATTCCACTACCACAACCTTCCGTACCCACGAGATCCCATCTTGGGGCCTGTTCCGGAGCTCCGCCGGAGGGGGCATCGATCACGGAGGGCTTCTACATCAACACCATAGCCCCTCCGATGAAGTGTGAGTAGTTTACCTCAGACCTTCGGGTCCATAGTTATTAGCTAGATGGCTTCCTCTCTCTTTTTGGATCTCAATACAATGTTCTCCCCCTCTCTCGTGGAGATCTATTCGATGTAATCTTCTTTTGCGGTGTGTTTGTTGAGACCGATGAACTGTGGGTTTATGATCAAGTTTATCTATGAACAATATTTGAATCTTCTGAATTCTTTTTTGTATGATTGGTTATCTTTGCAAGTCTCTTCGAATTATCAGTTCGGTTTGGCCTACTAGATTGATCTTTCCTGCAATGGGAGAAGTGCTTAGCTTTGGGTTCAATCTTGCGGTGTCCTTTCCCAGTGACAGTAGGGGCAGCACGGCACGTATTGTATTGTTGCCATCGAGGATAACAAGATGGTTTTTTTTATCATATTGCATGAATTTATCCCTCTACATCATGTCATCTTGCTTAGGGCGTTACTCTGTTCTTATGAACTTAATACTCTAGATGCATGTTGGATAGAGGTCGATGTGTGGAGTAATAGTAGTAGATGCAGGCAGGAGTCGGTCTACTTGTCTCGGACGTGATGCCTATATACATGATCATACCTAGATATTCTCATAACTATGCTCAATTCTGTCAATTGCTCAACAGTAATTTGTTCACCCACCGTAAAATACCTATGCTCATGAGAGAAGCCACTAGTGAAACCTATGGCCCCCGGGTCTATCTTCATCATATTAATATTCCAACACATAGTTATTTCCTTTGCCTTTTATTTTACTTTGCATCTTTATCATAAAAATACCAAAAATATTATCCTATCATATCTATCAGATCTCACTCTCGTAAGTGACCGTGTAGGGATTGACAACCCCTTATCGCGTTGGTTGCGAGGATTTATTTGTTTTGTGTAGGTGCGGGGGACTCGCGCGTAGCCTCCTACTGGATTGATACCTTGGTTCTCAAAAACTGAGGGAAATACTTACGCTACTTTGCTGCATCACCCTTTCCTCTTCAAGGGAAAACCAACGCAGTGCTCAAGAGGTAGCAAGAAGGATTTCTGGCGCCGTTGCCGGGGAGGTCTACGCAAAAGTCAACATACCAAGTACCCATCACAAACCCTTATCTCCCGCATTACATTATTTGCCATTTGCCTCTCGTTTTCCTCTCCCCCACTTCACCCTTGCCGTTTTATTCGCCCTCTCTTTTTCGTTCGCCTCTTCTTTGCTTGCTTTTTGTTTGCTCGTGTGTTGGATTGCTTGCTTGTCACGATGGCTCTTCCTAGATTTAGTGATCTTCACCTTAAAAGGTTAGAAGAGATCGAAAGCAACGTCAGGAGTTTTATGGTTTTGCAATTTGAGCATAATAATTTCTTCAGAAACGAGCTTAAGGAACAAAAAAGCTTTATGAGTTATATGAATAAAGAGTTCGATGATATGTCTAAAGAATTTGATGGTTTGAGATCCCAAATTGCTCGTCTTGAGAAGTTGATAGCTGAAATATCGGATAAGCAGGCTACCTTAGTTAATAAGATGGCTGCTAAACCGGATTTTTATGAAAATAAAGATGAAGATCTAAAAGTTATTGATGTGTCCCCTATTAAATCTTTGTTTTGCAATATGAATGTTGATAATAATGGGACTGAGTATGATCCACCTTTACCTAGAAGGCGTTCCAAAAATTCGGAGTTTTTAGATCTTGATGCTAGAATTGATAAAAGTGGGATTGAAGAGAACAATACCCTAGATATTAATAAACCCACTATTTTGGATTTCAAGGAATTTAATTATGATAATTGCTCTTTGATAGATTGTATTTCCTTGTTGCAATCCGTGCTAAATTCTCCTCATGCTTATAGTCAAAATAAAGCTTTTACCAAACATATCGTTGATGCCTTGATGCAATCTTATGAAGAAAAGCTTGAGTTGGAAGTTTCTATCCCTAGAAAACTTTATGATGAGTGGGAACCTACTATTAAAATTAATATTAAAGATCATGAATGCTATGCTTTGTGTGATTTGGGTGCTAGTATTTCCACGATTCCAAAAACTTTGTGCGATTTGCTAGGTTTCCGTGATTTTGATGATTGCTCTTTAAACTTGCACCTTGCGGATTCCACTATTAAGAAACCTATGGGAAGAATTAATGATTTTCTTATTGTTGCAAATAGGAACTATGTACCCATAGATTTTATCGTTCTTGATATAGATTGCAATCCTTCATGTCCTATTATTCTTGGTAGACCTTTCCTTAGAACGATTGGTGCAATTATTGATATGAAGGAAGGGAATATTAGATTCCAATTTCCATTAAAGAAAGGCATGGAACACTTCCCTAGGAAGAAAATAAAACTATCATATGAATCTATCATGAGAGCCACTTATGGATTGCCTACCAAAGATGGCAATACCTAGATCTATCCTTGCTATTATGCCTAGCTAGGGGCGTTAAACGATAGCGCTTGTTGGGAGGCAACCCGATTTTATTTTTAGTTTTTTGCTTTTTGCTTCTGTTTAGGAATAAATATTTGATCTAGCCTCTGGTTAGATGTGTTTTTATGTTTTAATTAGTGTTTGTGCCAAGTTAAACCTATAGGATCTTCTTGGATGATAGTTATTTGATCTTGCAGAAAATTCCAGAAACTTTCTGTTCACGAAAACAATTGTTAAAAATCACCAGAACGTGATAAAATATTGATTACAATTGCTGCTGTTCAATAAACAAATTTTCTAGGTCGTCCTATTTTGGCTGATTTTTTGGAGTTCCAGAAGTTTGCGTTAGTTGCAGATTACTACAGACTATTCTGTTTTTGACAGATTCTGTTTTTCGTGTGTTGTTTGCTTATTTTGATGATTCTATGGCTAGTAAAAGAGTTTATAAACCATAGAGAAGTTGGAATACAGTAGGTTTAACACCAATATAAATAAAGAATGAGTTCATTACAGTACCTTGAAGTGGTCTATTGTTTTCTTTCGCTAACGGAGTTCACGAGATTTTCTGCTGAGTTTTGTGTTGTGAAGTTTTCAGGTTTTGCGTGAAAGATTTGATGGATTATGGAACAAGGAGTGGCAAGAGCCTAAGCTTGGGGATGCCCAAGGCACCCCCAAGATAATCTAAGGACACCTAAAAGCCAAAGCTTGGGGATGCCCCGGAAGGCATCCCCTCTTTCGTCTACTTCCATCGGTAACTTAATTGGAGCTATATTTTTATTCACCACATGATATGTGTTTTGCTTGGAGCGTCTTGTATGATTTGAGTCTTTGCTTTTTAGTTTACCACAATCATCCTTGCTGTACACACCCTTTTGAGAGAGACACATGATTCGAAAATTATTAGAATACTCTATGTGCTTCACTTATATCTTTTGAGTTATATAGTTTTTGCTCTAGTACTTCACTTATATCTTTTAGAGCACGGTGGTGGATTTGTTTTATAGAAACTGTTGATCTCTCATGCTTCACTTAGATTATTTTGAGAGTCTTAAAAAGCATGGTAATTTGCTTAAATAATCCTAATATGCTAGGTATTCAAGATTAGTAAAAACTTTCTTATGAGTGCGTTGAATACTAAGAGAAGTTTGATGCTTGATGATTGTTTTGAGATATGGAGCTAGTAATATTGAAGTCGTGCTAGTTGAGTAGTTGTGAATTTGAGAAATACTTGTGTTGAAGTTTGCAAGTCCCGTAGCATGCACGTATGGTAAACGTTATGTAACAAATTTGAAACATGAGGTGTTCTTTGATTGTCCTCCTTATGAGTGGCGGTCGGGGACGAGCGATGGTCTTTTCCTACCAATCTATCCCCCTAGGAGCATGCGCGTAGTGCTTGGTTTTTGATGACTTGTAGATTTTTTCAATAAGTATATGAGTTCTTTATGACTAATGTTGAGTCCATGGATTATACGCACTCTCACCTTTCCATCATTTCTAGCCTCTTCGGTACCGTGCATTGCCCTTTCTCACATTGAGAGTTGGTGCAAACTTCGCCGGTGCATCCAAACCCCGTGATATGATACGCTCTTTCACACATAAACCTCCTTATATCTTCCTCAAAACAGCCACCATACCTACGTATTATGGCATTCCCATAGCCATTCCGAGATATATTGCCATGCAACTTTCCACCATTCCGTTTATCATGACACATTCATCATTGTCATATTGCTTAGCATGATCATGTAGTTGAGATAGTATTTGTGGCAAAGCCACCGTTCATAATTCTTTCATACATGTCACTCTTGGTTCATTGCATATCCCGGTACACCGTCGGAGGCATTCATATAGAGTCATGCTTTGTTCTAGTATCGAGTTGTAATCATTGAGTTGTAAATAAATAGAAGTGTGATGATCATCATTTTCTAGAGCATTGTCCCAAGTGAGGAATAAAAAAAAGAGAGAGAAAGGCCATAAAAAAGAGAAGGCCCAAAAAAAAGAGAGAAAAAGAGAGAAGGGACAATGTTACTATCCTTTTACCACACTTGTGCTTCAAAGTAGCACCATAATCTTCATGATAGAGAGTCTCTTGTTTTGTCATTTTCATATACTAGTGGGAATTTTTCATTATAGAACTTGGCTTGTATATTCCAACAATGGGCCTCCTCAAGTGCCCTAGGTCTTCGTGAGCAAGCAAGTTGGATGCACACCCACTTAGTTTCTTTTGTTGAGCTTTCATATATTTATATCTCTAGTGCATCCGTTGCATGGCAATCCCTACTCCTTGCATTAACATCAATCGATGGGCATCTCCATAGCTCATTGATTAGCCTCGTTGATGTGAGACTTTCTCCTTTTTTGTCTTCTCCACATAACCCCCATCATCATATTCTATTCCACCCATAGTGCTATGTCCATGGCTCCCGCTCATGTATTGTGTGAAGGTTTATAAAGTTTGAGATTACTAAAGTATGAAACAATTGCTTGGCTTGTCATCAGGGTTGTGCATGATGAGAGCATTGTTGTGTGACGAAAATGGAGCATGACTAAACTATATGATTTTGTAGGGATGAACTTTCTTTGGCCATGTTATTTTGAGAGGACTTAATTGCTTAGTTAGTATGCTTGAAGTATTATTATTTTTATGTCAATATGAACTTTTATCTTGAATCTTTCGGATCTGAATATTCATACCACAATTAAGAAGAATTACATTGAAATTATGCCTAGTAGCACTCCGCATCAAAAGTTCTGTTTTTATCATTTACCTACTCGAGGACGAGCAGGAATTAAGCTTGGGGATGCTTGATACGTCTCCAACGTATCTATAATTTTTTATTGCTCCATGCTATATTATCTTCTGTTTTGGACATTATTGGGCTTTATTATTCACTTTTATATTATTTTTGGGACTAACCTATTAACCGGAGGCCCAGCCCAGAATTGTTGTTTTTTGCCTATTTCAGAGTTTCGCAGAAAAAGAAGATCAAACGGAGTCCAAACGGAATGAAACCTTCGGGAACGTGATTTTCGGAACGAACATGATCCAGGAGACTTGGACCCTACATCAAGCAACCAACAGGGAAGCCACGAGGTAGGAGGGCGCGCCTACCCCCCTAGGGCGCGCCCTCCACTCTCGTGGGCCCCCCGTTGCTCCACCGATGTACTTCTTCCTCCTATATATACCTACGTACCCCCAAACGATCAGATACGGAGCCAAAAACCTAATTCCACCGCCGCAACCTTCTGTACCCACGAGATCCCATATTGGGACCTATTCCGGAGCTCCGCCGGAGGGGGCATCGATCACGGAGGGCTTCTACATCGACACCATAGCCCCTCCGACTAAGTGTGAGTAGTTTACCTCAGACCTTCGGGTCCATAGTTATTAGCTAGATGGCTTCCTCTCTCTTTTTGGATCTCAATACAGTGTTCTCCCCCTCTCTCGTGGAGATCTATTCGATGTAATCTTCTTTTGCGGTGTGTTTGTTGAGACCGATGAATTGTGGGTTTATGATCAAGTTTATCTATGAACAATATTTGAATCTTCTGAATTCTTTTTTGTATGATTGGTTATCTTTGCAAGTCTCTTCGAATTATCAGTTTGGTTTGGCCTACTAGATTGATCTTTCCTGCAATGGGAGAAGTGCTTAGCTTTGGGTTCAATCTTGCGGTGTCCTTTCCCAGTGACAGTAGGGGCAGCACGGCACATATTGTATTGTTGCCATCGAGGATAACAAGATGGGATTTTTATCATATTGCATGAATTTATCCCTCTACATCATGTCATCTTACTTAAGGCGTTACTCTGTTCTTATGAACTTAATACTCTACATGCATGCTGGATAGAGGTCGATGTGTGGAGTAATAGTAGTAGATGCAGGCAGGAGTCGGTCTACTTGTCTCGGACGTGATGCCTATATACATGATCATACCTAGATATTCTCATAACTATGCTCAATTCTGTCAATTGCTCAACAGTAATTTGTTCACCCACCGTAAAATACCTATGCTCATGAGAGAAGCCACTAGTGAAACCTATAGCCCCCGGGTCTATCTTCATCATATCAATCTTCCAACACTTAGTTATTTCCTTTGCCTTTTATTTTACTTTGCATCTTTATCATAAAAATACCAAAAATATTATCCTATCATATCTATCAGATCTCACTCTCGTAAGTGACCGTGTAGGGATTGACAAACCCTTATCGCGTTGGTTGCGAGGATTTATTTGTTTTGTGTAGGTGCGAGGGACTCGCGCGTAGCCTCCTACTGGATTGATACCTTGGTTGTCAAAAACTGAGGGGAATACTTATGCTACTTTGCTGCATCACCCTTTCCTCTTCAAGGGAAAACCAACGCAGTGCTCAAGAGGTAGCATACATCATGTCATCTTACCTAATGTGTTACTCTGTTCTTATGAACTTAATACTCTAGATGCATGCTAGATAACAGTCGATGTTTGGAGTAATAGTAGTAGATGCAGGCAGGAGTCGGTCTACTTGTCACGGACGTGATGCCTATATACATGATCATGCCTTGATATTCTCATAATTATGCACTTTTCTATCAATTGCTCGACAGTAATTTGTTCACCCACCGTAATACTTATGCTATCTTGAGAGAAGCCACTAGTGAAACCTATGGCCCCCGGGTCTATTCTCCATCATATTAATCTCCCGTCAACAAGCTATTTCTTTCGCCGTTTATTTTGCAATCTTTACTTTTAATCTTTATCATAAAAATACCAAAAATATTATCTTATCATCTCTATCAGATCTCACTTTTGCTAGTGGCCGTGAAGGGATTGACAACCCCTTTATCGCGTTGGTTGCAAGGTTCTTATTTGTTTGTGTAGGTACGAGGGACTTGCGTGTGGCCTCCTACTGGATTGATACCTTGGTTCTCAAAAACTGAGGGAAATACTTACGCTACTTTGCTGCATCACCCTTTCCTCTTCAAGGGAAAACCAACGCATGCTCAAGAGGTAGTGCGTACATAGATAAAGTGTTGAAGCGGTTCAACATGAGTGAGGCGAAGAAAGGGTTCTTGCCATTCTCACATGGTATAAGGCTAAGCGAGACTCAGAGTCCTTCAACATCTGATGAGCGAAGCAGGATGAGTAGGATTCCGTATGCCTCGGCAATCGGATCCATGATGTATGCCATGATATGTACAAGGCCAGATGTTGCTCTTGCAATAAGCCTAACAAGCATATACCAACCCAACCCAGGTGAGAGTCACTGGGCAGCGGTAAAGACTATTTTGAAGTACCTCAAAAGGACTAAAGAGATGTTCCTAGTTTATGGAGGTGAGGAAGAGCTCGTCGTAAGGGGTTATGCCGATGCTAGTTTCCAAACCGACAGAGATGATTGTCGATCACAGTCCGGATTCGTGTACGTCATGAACGGAGGAGCAGTGAGTTGGATGAGCTCCAAGCAAGATACGGTGGCCGATTCTACCACAGAAGCCGAATACATTGCGGCTTCTGAAGCTGCAAAGGAAGGTGTTTGGATCCAAAACTTTCTGGATGATCTTGGTATTTTCCTAGCCTCGGTAAAACCATTGGACATTTATTGTGATAATTCTGGTGCCATCGCGCAAGCCAAGGAGCCGAGGAATCACCACAAGACCAGACACATAGATCGGAAATATCACCTGATACGAAAGATCGTAAAGAATGGTGATGTCGAGTTATGCAAGATTCACACGGATGCAAATGTTGCAGATCCGTTGACTAAGCCGCTTCCACAACCCAAGCATGAGGGGCACGTTAGAGCTATGGGCATTCGATGTCTATTTGATTGACTCTGGTGCAAGTGGGAGACTGTTGGAGATATGCCCTAGAGGCAATCATGTATGATGATATTTCCTATGTGTTTATGAATAAAAATAGTCCTTGGACATTATCAATGATGTGTATCATCAAGTACGTGACTTGTTTGTGGGACTATGCATTGTATGATGTCTGTCCTAAAAAGGTCCCTAGTCAAAAGGGTTGTGTGGACGCGCAGCCGACTAGACTAGCATATGACACGATCGATGGCTTGGTCTCACTAGCCATGAAGCATTGGATGCTAACCGGATAATATGTACTTGGAAAGATCTAGTTGGATTCGACTTAGTCGGATCCGAGTTGAGATAAGGTCCGAGTCGGACAGACCCAACTATGAGACGCAACGATATGTCATCTGTGAGTCTCTAGTACAACATACGTTATATGTCCTAAGACCTGAGCTGGCGCATGTACTCGGGATGGTGACAGACTTGCTTTGGGCCAACCAAACGCTACTCCGTGACTGGGTACTTACAAAGGTAGGTTTCAGACTTGTCCATACCCATGCGGTGAGACATGGTCGAGCAAGATGGGATTTGCCCCTCTGATCAGGAGAGATATACTCTGGGCCCCTCGTGTGATCCGACCAGGATAAGCATGGCCATGCGACAAGGATTATGAGATAATCCAGTTTGTGGTCGGCATCACTGGAACGAGAAAGAGGTCGGGCTAGCACAAGGATGACAGACTCACCTTGAGCCCGACAACATATATCGTGTGGCAAAAGGAATGGAAGTGTGATGTACAGGTTTGCCTAACCAGCTTCATAGTCTGCTTGGTGTTCGGCATGCCTTGCTAGAGGCCCCTACCAACCGCGCAGTTCGGAGGTGATCCGAACTGCGACCAAGCCGGCTTGAACCTAAGGGGTCGCATGCTTAAGGGAAGGAACCTACGAGGTCGGATCCGGGGACACTGGTCGGATGTGATCCGAGCTGTATTCGGATTGTGGCCGAGTAGACTTATGGGCTTTAGGGTCCGTGCGAGGCCCAAGTGTTGAGCCCGCGACGGACACCTATATAAAGTGGGGTGCGGCGCACTCATGCGGTTGATCGCTTTGGCGCCGTCACTAGGGTTTGCATGTGTTGCGAATAGACACCTCCACTCGCCGCCGGTTGTGTGATCGGACCTAGCAGTCCGCCGCACGACGTTCCTCCTACACGCGCGGATACTGTTAGAGGCGGTGCACTTGCGCCACTCAGGCGAACCTGTATGTGGGAACCGACGACCGGCTGTTCGAGGGAGATCGAACGAGGAGGAGACGATCACCGCGGACGCGCTGCCCCAACTCTTCTTCCGCTACATGGCACTGCGAGTCTAGTCGTAACGAACTGTGATCCATCTCCCGTAGCATGTTCTTGGTTGTTCTGCACGTAGGAATTTTAATTTGCTGTCGACGCACCCTACCGTAGAACCCAACATTCAACCCGAGGCTGCGGAGGCGGCTGGCTCAAAGAAACAACTTTGCCTTTCTTCGGTCTCTTCCTATGCTTCTTTGCTACTGGAGGTGAGCCTATCATACGTTCATCCTTCGGCAATTCAGGCACCAACTCATCACGCTCAAACCCTGAGTACTCATACGGCTGAGCCATCAATCCTCCGTCGTCATAGGTGCCGGTATTGAGATACTGTAGAGGGCCATCATCCTCGTCATAGGCGATGTCATCAGCCAGTAATGGAGCCTCTTCCTCATGCCGTCCGCTATCACCTGGCACGACAGGTGACGCTAATTGGGTAGGTGGGGTGTTGGTGTTGATACCTTGCTGAGGCTGCTTGGTCGTGGGTGTGCTCCCGGCCGCCTCCAGACGAAGTAGACTCTTCGGCCACAATAGTACCCAACTCTTGCAATCGTCAAGCCACCGCGGGGTCTCGTCGTCATCTCCCCCTAGTGCTACCGGAGGAGCCAAACTCTCGTGGCCCGGTTTGACATTGGCCACGGAAACCTTGAAGACGTTAGGGGGATCGGCCGGCTGTGCAACAATTATTCCTTCGGCTTGACTATCGTCGCCTTTCCCACGTCCACCTTCTGGCCGCCGATGGTGTACAGTATGGTGCACGGGGCTACGTCCGCTTGCAAAGACATGTCTGCAACATGAGACATCCGAAAGGCAACGAAAACGGGAGACTATACATATATTGAAGAGGGCCGGTGTGACAGGTACCGTGAGGGCGTTGAGCTCAGTCAAAGAGGAAGCCCCGCTGAGCACGCCAGAGACGGAGGACAGGCTACTATGAGCAGGTGTGGGAGCAGGTGCGGGAGCAGGTGCAGGAGGAGGTGCAGTTTGCGTGAGCAGGTGCTGGTGCAACGCTAAACGAGCTGCTCCCGAAGAAGTTGGAAAGGGGAAAGCCCGCTGCCTCTTTATCTGGATTTTGCTTGCTCCAATTGACGATAGACGGAATCAAGACACTATACGAAGTTGCCATTTCCTCTCTTGCGGCAGCTACCGCTGCTTTTACTGTCTCAGCTGATTTCATATCAACCACAATCTCAACCTTCTTGTCGATGTTTTCTTCATTTAACCTTCGTCTTTCCTTTCTCTCCTCGGCGGTCTCACGGTAGTACTTCTTCCACATGGCGCCGTCTCCGACGCCGTGCACGCGTCCATACGATGGCCGAGTGTCCACCGGGAGTCCTTTCAATATGTTCAAGGCCCGGTGAATGGGGTGTCCCACTTGGGCCTCGCCAACGCCTCAGACGGCAAGTCGCTTTCGGCCGCAATCATGTGCTGCTCTTTCTGCAAAAGGAACATGGATCGTTTACAAATGTGACTAAACATGCAGTCGAATTGATCAGAAGCTAAAATTAAGGGGTAAATTAATGATTACCAGCAGTCTCATGAACTCCTTCGTGACCGCGTCTATATCGAAAACCTTCTTGACTCGGTCCCAATGGTACCGGGACCTGATGACGTCACGCTCCTGCGGGACGGTGAACTCCGCCAAGGGGTCTGGGTTCCCCAGACTTTCGCGTCCCGCATCCTCCTTGGCCCATATGGGCCTCTTCCCCGTGTAACCACGGCTTCCGAGGTGGTGACACCCCATGTTCCTCTCTTAAAGCCCCTTCATGTACTCCGACTTTTCTTTGGCAGCTTCGGCAATGCAAGCCTTCTTGAATATCTCAAACTGCTTTTCCGTAATCGTCAGATTATCCTTTACAATCTCATAGTAGGGTTCCCTTTTGATGATGATCTGATGTTTCACCCTTACTTTCCAGGCGGACAACGCACCGCTAAACTTTCCCATGGCGCGTCTGTTTATCTTCTTCATTGCCGGGTCTTGCCACGGTCGAGTATATTTGATTTCATCTCGGCCCGGGAACAAGAATATCTGGTGCAGCTTCCCTAGGAGGGAGTGCTCCCTCTTTGGTATCTTCTTTAATTTCTCATCGTTGATGGTGGCGGTTGCCCGTAGGATGCAGCCTATTTGATTGCCGTAGCACGTGCGCACTTCCGCAAGCTCTTTTGGCTCAAAATTGCTGGAGTCCACCTCTGTAACACCCACGATGCGGCTATATCTCCCCCGTGTCGAGGCACGACTTAGAGGCATAACAGCATTGTAGGTTTTGTCGCAAGAAAGGTCATCTTCACACAATCCCATGTAATGAACAAGAATGGGATAAAGAGAGTTGGCTTACAATCGCCACTTCACACAATACTTAAATAAATCATACATCAATCAGAGTACACACATAGACCGACTACGGTCAAAGCCAAAAGAAAAGAAGATAACCCAACTGCTAGATCCCCAATCGTCTCAACTGGGCTCCACTACTGATCAACAGGAAACGAAACATAGTAACGACCAAGGTCCTCGTCGAACTCCCACTTGAGTTCGGTAGCATCACCTGCACTGGTATCGTCGGCACCTGCAACTGTTTGGAAGTATCTGGTGAGTCACGAGGACTCAGCAATCTCACACCCGCGAGATCAAGACTATTTAAGCTTATAGGAAGGATGGGGTAATGAGGTGGAGCTGCAGCAAGCACTAAGCAAATATGGTGGCTAACATACGCAAATAAGAGCGAGAAGAGGAGCAACGGAACGGTCGAGAAGCTAGAAGTGACCAAGAAGTGATCCTGAAACTACTTACGTCAAACATAACCCAAAAACCGTGTTCACTTCCCGGACTCCGCCGAGAAGAGACCATCACAACTACACACGCGGTTGATGTATTTTAATTAAGTCAAGTGTCAAATTCTCTACAACCGGACATTAACAAATTCCCATCTGCCACATAACCGCGGGCACGGCTCTCGAAAGTTTATACCCTGCAGGGGTGTCCCAACTTAGCCCATTATAAGCTCTCACGGTCAACGAAGGATATTCCTTCTCCCGGGAAGACCCGATCAGTCTCGGAATTCCGGTTTACAAGACATTTTGACAATGGTAAAACAAGACCAGCAAGACCACCCGCTGTGCTGACAAATCCCGATAGGAGCTGCACATATCTCGTTCTCAGGTCACACCGGATAAGCTAAGCGTACAGGTACCGACGTAACCCAAGTTGCCAAGGGATGGTCCCGCACGGTGCTCTAGTTTGGACCAACACTCAGAGGAGCACTGGCCCGGGGGGGTTAAAATAAAGATGACCCTTGAGTCTGCAGAACCCAAGGGAAAAAGGCTTAGGTGGCAAATGTTAAAACCAAGGTTGGGCCTTGCTGGAGGAGTTTTATTCAAGGCGAACTGTCAAGGGGGTCCCATAAATCACCCAACCGCGTAAGGAACGCAAAATCAAGGAACATAACACCAGTATGACGGAAACTAGGGCGGCAAGAGTGGAACAAAACACCAGGCATAAGGCCGAGCCTTCCACCCTTTACCAAGTATATAGATGCATTAATTAAATAAGAGATATTGTGATACCCCAACATATCCATGTTCCAACATGGAACAAACTTCATCTTCACCTGCAACTACCAACACTATAAGAGGGGCTGAGCAAAGCGGTAACATAGCCAAACAACGGTTTGCTAGGAAAGGTGGGTTAGAGGCTTGACATGACAATATGTGAGGCATGATATAGCAAGTGGTAGGTAGCGCGGCATAGCAATAGAGCGAACAACTAGCAAGAAAAGATAGAAGTGATTTCGAGGGTAGGGTCATCTTGCCTGAGATCCCGCAAGGAAGAAGAACGAGTCCATGAAGTAGACAAACGGACGTAGTCGAACGAATCCTCACAACTCCGGAACGAAACCGAAGCTAACGAGAGAAGCAACCCGGAAAGAAAGAAACAACATAGTAAACAACCACCACATACACATGGCATGATGCACAAACAAGTATGATGCATGTCAGGTTTAATGAGGCATGGGATGGCAAAGTGCAACAAACAACATTACAAATTAAGTGGAGCTCAATATGCAACGAGTTGCATATTAATGAAACACCACATCAAATATTTAGTTCTCTCTCGTTTGTGTACCCAACAATATTAAATGTTGATTAACATGGCAAGAGGGTGAAGCATAAATAAACTAACTATTTAGGCAAGTTTAAATGAGGCCGGAACAACAAACAACAATTCCGGAAAAATCCCCATATGCATATTTTGAATTTGCTACTGTTCTGCCCTAAACACAATTTTAATGTTGTTAAACAGCAAAATAAAGTGCACCATGTTATTCTATGCATTTTTCTACCCCATTTACATATAAAGAACATTTAATTTGGAGCTACGGTTAATTAGTTATGAAATAATTCATTTTAACATGCTATTTATGCAAAATTAAATAAACAGCAAGTTTAAATATTTTAAACATGGATGAGAGCAGCATATTATGAAACTAGATGAAATTCTAGACATTTTCCATATATAAAGTTTTTACATATGATGCACGGTTGTTGAATTGTTAAATGCATGAACATGGAGGGTTTTTCTGTAAAACAGTAAATCCTGGGATAATTGATTAAATCCGTCCAGAGGAAAAAAACACTATACGGGCCGAAACTGGCTAGCCCAACAGTGCACAGTGGGGGGGTTAGGGCGGCTGCTCACAGTGGCCTGGCAGAGCTGGGCCTGGCGCGACCCACGAGCAGCCGGATCGGTCAACGGGCGAGGGGCGGGCGAGATGCTCTGCTCGTTACTGAAGAACGAGCAACAGAAGCAGCGGCAGGTTCACGGCGATGCAGAAGACGGCGCCGGGGAGGTTCTGGCGACGGGGTCGGTGGGAACCAGCGAGTAGGCGCCGGAGATGGCCGGATCTGGTGGCAATTCAGGTCAAAACGAGGCATGGTGGCGCCGGCGCACTGTGGAAGAGGACCGGCAGCGGGGATGTACTCCTGCGAACATATACAGGTTGCGAGAGAATTTCAGAGAGGAGAGAAACAGAGAAGAAACGGGAAAAAGGAGGGAAGAACGGGCGCAGGCAACTAGAGGTGCTCACGAGCGAGCTGCGGTGGCTCGAGGCAGCGCAGGGGATCGAGCGAGCATCTTGACCTGAAGCAGGGGACGCAGGGAAGCAGGGGCGCGGGACTTGCGCAATGCAGGAAGATGGAGGTCGTCGGCGGCACTTGGCGGCGGGGACGGCTGGAGGCAGTGAGGAGGCAAACGGCGACTGGGCTAGGACGGCACGAGGACGACGCCGACGAGCTCCACGGCCACGGCATACGGCGGAACTTGCCAGTCTTGGAGGAGATCGAGGCACGGCAGGAGGGGCCTCGCTGGAGCTAGATGGATGGATCGTTGCGGTTGCGGGTTGGACGCGCCGTGGGTCGTGGGGACTTGGTCGCCGGAGCGGCGCGGTGACGAGGCCAAGGCTGACTCCTTACGGTCCCTGCGAGAAGACGGAGAGGAAGAGAGAGATGAGATGATGGGGATGGAAACAGAGGGAAGAAGGAAAGAGAAAGGGCGAGGGAGTCCTGGCCTGGCGCTCCGGTGGTGTGGAGCTGCGGCCGGAGATGTTGCCGACGGGGACACGCAGCCATGGTCGAGGCAGCTGCTCGGGCGGACGGGTGGATCGAGGAGGGGATGGATTTGGTTGGCTGGTGTGTGAAATCGAGGAGGGGATGGATCCCGAGAGAGATTTGGTGGAGTGGTGGCGGCGGCTGGCTGGGAGGATGGGACATCTCCCTAGAAATTAGGGTTCGGTCTGATTATATAGGCAGGGACTGGGTAGGGCTAATCCGGTCCGTCCGATTATAATCGGGCGATCGTAAATAAATAGGTTAGGTAGCCCGAATAATAAAACGGAGATGTTTTATAGATGTTTGGGGATGATCCGGACCCAATGGTCATGACTGAGCGGTCCGGGTTTGGGACAGCTTCGGACGCGCACACAAGGGGGTTTGTGCACTGTACAGAGAGACTCCGGTTTAGGCCAGAGGGCAAACGAAGAACAAGGTTGGTCTCGGAACGGTCAACGAAAGCAAGGGGGACGCGGCAACTACGAGCGAATGCAAGTTTAAAAACAATGACGGCAACGAGTGCCGATGCAATGCAAAAGATGACATGATGAAATGCAACAAACAAATAAAACACACGGCGACAACGACAACATGGAAGGCATCTGAAGCGTCGGTCTCAGGCCGTCACAACCTCCATGACCACCAGTCTAGTAGTGTTGATCTAGTTTGGGCGTCGTATCCTCTTCGGTTTCGGTTCTATACCGGCTTCGCGGTGTCGGTCTCGGTGTCGGTCTCGATGTCAGTCTCAGTCTCGGATGTGACAGGTGGGCACTGCAACAACTGTTGCTGCCCGAGATAGTTCAAATATGTGCCTGCCGCCTCGTAGACGTTGCAATCACCAGAACCCTGTCCTTCATCGTTGCTAGCCATGTTTCCTACGATTAAATCTAGTCAATTAATTCTAGACCTACTAAAATGAATAATAACATAAAAAGGCCTATGTTTTGCAGGAATGTTGATTCATTCCCGTTGCGGCAAATCCCGGTCACTCGATATGTCCTAGTTTGTAGCACAAGTCATTGCCGAAATTCACGGAAAATTTCGGCATGACCTTTGCTACAAAGTGGACAAATCGAGCGCCTGAAATTTGCGGGACAAGTCAAACTTAGTGGTAGCGCTTTTGCCCAACAAGCGCTATAGCTACTTAGCTATAGCGCTTTTTGGTGGAACACGCTACTGCTATAGATAAGTTAGCTATAGCGCTTGTTCGGAAAATGTGTTATAGCAAAAGTAGCTATAGCGCTTTCGTGAAAACGCGCTGCTGCTATTGCTTCATTTTTTCTTTTCTTTAATTGTTTTCTTTCCTTTTTTTCTTTCCTTTTTCTTTTCTTAGTTGCGACACTGTCGCCTTAAAACGCGCTGCTACAATACTATTTTGTTAGCAGTAGGGCTGCCCTTAGAAGGGTGCTACTACTACACTAAGCCTGGCAGCAATGGTGTAACAGTTATAGTAGTAGCGCTTTTTATGAGGGACGCGCTACTGCTATTTATGTAGCAGTAGCGGGCGTTTTCTTCCACCAAAGTAGCAGGCGTTTTCTTCCCGCGCTACTATTAGATAGCAGTAGCGCATTGTTTTAGCAAGCGCTACTGATAAGTCTCTATGTATAAGCTTTTCCCTAGTAGTGGCTGAGCTAGGCAAAATGTGTTGGGTGGAGGGGTGGAGGGGGAGGGGGAGGGCTGGAGACAATATTTTCATAAGAAAATTCCCCATGTAGTTTTACCAAGGTTGGGGGCCATGACCCCTGCAGAAACCAACTAGCTCCGCCGTTGGTCCGCCAAGCGAGCTTTCCCCGTTAGCATCTTCCGAAGACAGCGGCGGTGGCTAGGGTTTTGCCAAAGGCGCCTCCTGATATATTTCTTTTTTTTTCGTCGATCAATAAAGAGAAAACGATACTCTTTGTTTTAGTTTACACCAACCATGTACTCCCTCCGTTCACAAATATGAGATATTTTGATATTTTAATGGACTACACACAGACTTAAACGATGAACAAACACATCAAAATGTGTCCACATAAATTCGGTTTGGAAAAAAGCCAGAACATCTTATATCTGTGAACGGAGAGAGTATTAGATTTTTCTTTTGGTCCACTCTCGTAGAAACAAGTTGTCATGAAACCTGATGCTGAATTTGCAAGTTGCTCTCTACCCTAGCTGTTGGATCAACCAGCAACAGTGCAATACTACAATTCTGTCCAGCCAAACTGCGATCGAAGGAAGGCAGGTAGCGGCCGAGAGCGTCTAAACGGTGTGTGCGTGACCCGGCGGTTTTGCACCCCCGTTGCATGCATGTGTTCCTCTCCGCGCCAAGCTCACACCAAACAGGCATCCACCGCCTCATCTGCATCGCATGCATGCGCCGCCCCCTCCTCTCGCTTGACCCCAGGTCAAACCCCCGCAGCCCGTCTCTCTCGCCTCTGCGCCTCCATTAACTCCTCGCATCCACCCCCTCTTCACTTCGCTTCACTCCTCGCTCCTTCATAAAAACTCGCCACCCCAAGCGCGTACACAGAGACCCAGAGGCAGTCACAGAGAGAGAGAGAGAGAGAGAGAGAGAAAGAGAGAGAGAGAGAGAGAGAGAGAGCAGCCTACAGTTGCAGCTTGGACACGCCGCCCAAGAAACGCCATTCTTCTCCCACGCCGGCCTGGCTTGTACGGCCAGCTAGCTTCCTCCCATACGTAGCTGCGGCGAGGAGAACGAGCCGTGTGCGTGCGTTCCCACCACTTGTCGCCAAGAGGAACCCCCGGCTTGCCCTCGTCTGCTCTGCTCTCACGACCTCGCAAGGTGGTGGTGTCCGGCCGGCGAGGCGATGAAGAAGGCACGGGCGGGGACGGCGAAGGAGGCGGCGGCGGTGGGGCAGGTCAAGGCGGAGCTGGAGGACGTGGGGAAGGCGGCGGGGCGGGCGGTGGCGGTGGCGGCGGCGCCGGCGCTGAGCCCGCTGAGCGAGACACTGTGGCGGGAGAAGGCGGCGATGGAGTTCCTCGGGGACGTGTCGGCGCGGCTGGCGTGGAGGGACCTCACGGTCACCGTCGCGCTCGGCAGCGGCGACACGCAGACCGTGCTCCAGGCGCTCACGGGGTACGCCGAGCCGGGCACCATCACCGCGCTCATGGGCCCCTCCGGCTCCGGCAAGTCCACGCTGCTCGACGCGCTCGCCGGCCGCCTCGCCGCCAACGCCTTCCTCTCCGGGACCATCCTGCTCAACGGCCGCAAGGCAAACCTCTCCTTCGGCGCCGCGGTACGTACCTAGCCGCCCGGCCGCCGTTGTCACTCTTAAGTAGTACCACTTGCAGTGACATGCATGGTTCCATACAGATTTGTGCATTTTGCGCCTTCAAATACTAGTTCATTTAGAAAGTAAAAGTACTATTTATTCACATTCATACAACTAAACTACAGTCCCCCACCAAAAAAAAACACAAGCCACCCGCAAAAGAAAAACACAAGCCGCAATTATCTTCATGAACACTCTAGCACTACAATCGTACACTAACATATCGACCAACAAGAACGCTAATTCCATGAATATCGTTAATGGATTTGGGCATACAACACAGTAGCAGCTAGCCAGCTAGGTGATGCCGTGACGGTGACATGGTGTACAGTGTCTGACCATATGTTTTTCCCGCTTGCTCCCTTTCCATGTTTGTGTTCCATCTTGAATTGTGATTGGATCTTTCTGTGATTCGGCATCACCTGATACCAACCATGTAGTAATGTTACTACACCTGCAAAAAAAAAAAAAACATGTAGTAATGTTCATTTACAACAAGAAATGGGTCAAGTGCCACTTAGTTATGCAGAGGCCGGGTGTTACTCATAATGCTTTGTGCTATCCGCTTGATGCTACATTTTGAGATAATAAAAGCGTCATTTATCAAAAAAAATGTGCCACGTGGCAGGCTTGGAACCTTGCTGGGTTTTGGGTTTGTGCTAGCTTAGCTTAGCTGCATCTGCTATGTGTTGGAGGTTATCTCCTGAACTGCAGCTGCACTACTTGTGCCTGGAGATCAGTTCAGCAGTTTCTGGTCAAGATTGGGAGATCTGCTAGAATTTACCTTCTTCCTGTTCCTTATGGGTATTGTTGGTTGGTTATTGTTTACCTGTTTTTTTCCCTCAGGAATCTGCTCATAAAAAACTCATGACACCTGACAACCCAGGTTTTTTTGCTGTACATTTAGTAGCTTGTACTTTTCCTCATGAAGAAAATGTTGTCTTAAACAAATTATTTACATGCACTTACACTCAAACCACTCACCGTTATACTAAAAGTGACAATCACAACTTTTTTGCAATTCCAGGCCTATGTGACTCAAGACGACAACTTGATCGGCACGCTGACTGTGAGGGAGACGATCTCGTACTCGGCGCGCCTTCGGCTCCCCGACAACATGCCCATGGAAGAGAAGCGTGCCTTGGTGGAGGGCACCATCGTGGAGATGGGGCTCCAGGACTGCGCAGACACGGTCATCGGCAATTGGCACCTGAGAGGGGTCAGCGGCGGCGAGAAGAGGAGGGTCAGCATTGCCCTAGAGATACTCATGAGGCCTAGGCTGCTCTTCCTGGATGAGCCCACCAGTGGTCTTGACAGGTGCTATGCAGTAACTTCACCGTTGCTCCTCTTCCATATGATTCCTCTTCCATATGATTCCATGAGAGTTTCAGGTTTCAGCACAACCATGTGTCGTACCACTTCCATCCATGTAGCTGACATGCCACAAAATTTCAACTGTGCAGTGCTTCGGCGTTCTTCGTGACACAGACTCTGCGTGGGCTGGCGAGGGATGGCCGGACCGTGATCGCGTCCATCCACCAGCCCAGCAGCGAGGTCTTCGAGCTTTTCGATCGCCTCTATCTTCTCTCAGGGGGCAAAACAGTCTACTTTGGACAGGCTTCCGAGGCTTGCGAGGTACTATAGCACATATATCTACCTGAGTTTGCATGTCTTATATATGTGTGTTCCTGCAATGCCAGTGGGGTTGCTGAATCCTCTCCTGCTCTGTGCATTTTAATTGTATGTAGTTCTTTGCCCAAGCTGGCTTCCCGTGCCCGCCGCTGCGCAACCCGTCGGATCATTTCCTCCGGTGCATAAATGCGGACTTCGACAAGGTGAAGGCCACACTGAAAGGATCAATGAAGATGAGAGTAAGTTTCAGAATTCAGACACTGTTACTGACTGAATGTGGCTCACTGGCACATGTCCTGACTGAATGAAACCTTGCTCCGTTTCTGCATACATACATAGTTTGAGAGGTCCGACGATCCCCTCGAGCACATCACGACTTCGGACGCCATCAGAAGGCTGTTCAGCTACTACCAGCACTCGCAGCACTACTTGACGGCGCGGCAGAAGGTCGACGAGATGGCACGGGTGGTAAGTAGAGTACTCCATATATTCGTCCCATTCAGTTCAGCAATTTCTCTATGACCCCAAGAGAATTCATCATCATTCGTGTGGGGTTTTCCGGCTGCAGAAAGGGACGGTCCTGGACGCAGGGGGGAGCCAGGCCAGCTTTGGGATGCAGGCCTGCACGCTCACCAAGCGATCGTTCGTCAACATGTCGAGGGACTTTGGGTACTACTGGCTGAGGCTTGTCATCTACATTGTGGTCACCGTCTGCATTGGGTCCATCTACCTCAACGTCGGCACCAAATACAACTCCATCCTGGTAACATAAACAAGAACAATCTCCTTCAGTTTGACACTGCCATTTCTCTTCCAGGCACTGCACAGCTTTGGCTGTCCTGAACTGGCATTGTGTCAAGTTTGGTGATCTGACAGAAAAAAAAACTGTGTAAACATGCATGAATTCAGGCACGGGGCGCGTGCGCGTCCTTCATCTTCGGCTTCGTCACGTTCATGTCGATCGGAGGGTTCCCGTCTTTCGTGGAGGACATGAAGGTTTGCACTGCCGACGTGACCATCAGAGATCACCTGCTCTTTGACATTGTGAAGCAGTTCTTCAGGCTCAAAACAAGCTTTGTTTCTTCAGGTGTTCCAGAGGGAGCGGCTGAACGGGCACTACGGCGTGCTGGCGTTCGTGATCAGCAACACGCTGTCGGCGATGCCGTTCCTGATCCTCATCACCTTCCTGTCGGGGACACTGTGCTACTTCATGGTGCGCCTCCACCCGGGCTTCATGCACTACGTCTTCTTCGTGCTCTGCCTCTACGCCAGCGTCACCGTCGTCGAGAGCCTCATGATGGCCATCGCCAGCATCATCCCCAACTTCCTCATGGGCATCATCATCGGCGCCGGGATACAGGTAACGTCCATGATGATCATCATCTCTCAGCTCATACTACTGTTTCCAAACATGCGATGCGATGCATCAACTAAAAGGGTACTGTTGGAAATGCGTCAGGGGATATTCATGCTGGTGTCGGGGTACTTCAGGCTCCCGCACGACATCCCGAAGCCCTTCTGGAGGTACCCCATGTCCTATATCAGCTTCCACTACTGGGCACTGCAGGTACGGGATGGATTCTCTTTCAGCTCGCAGAGCTACTGTATATGCCACCGGCGACGAGCTCGAGATCAAGTTTTCTTGATGGTTGGGTGGTTCGCAGGGGCAGTACCAGAACGACCTGGTGGGGCTGGTGTTCGACAACCAGGACGAGGAGCTGCCCAAGATCCCGGGGGAGTACATCCTGGAGAACGTGTTCCAGATCGACGTGAGCCGCTCCAAGTGGCTGGACCTGTCCGTGCTCTTCGGCATGATCGTCATCTACCGCCTGCTCTTCTTCGCCATGATCAAGGTCAGCGAGGACGTGACGCCGTGGGTGCGCGGCTACATCGCCAGGAGGAGGGTGCAGCACAAGCGCAGGGAGGCGGAGCTCGCCATGATCCGGACGCCCTCGCTGCGCGGCTACGTCGTCGACGCCGCGCCGGAGCTGCCGGCCGATCATCCGTGAGACCGTGACCCATGATTGAGAATGGAAGATGAATGGCCTGAGCTGAATCGGCATACATGATCCATAATGTGTGATCCTTGTGTGGTGTGAGTACAATCTGACGATTCATCATTCAAGTGGCATCTTGTAGCAGTAAGGTTGTCACTCCAACAGTGCTCCGAATGGCAACAATTTATATGAAGTACTACTACAATCTGATGATTCGTCATTAAGGTGGCATCTTGTAGCAGTAAGGTTGTCACTCGAATAGTTGCTACAAATGGCAACAATTTATGACAGATAGGTACTGAAGAAGATAGATGCGCCAAGGACGATCTGGCAGGGCAACAATGTTCTGTACAATTTGGACTGATGAGCAGTGAAGAAAAGACATAAGGTGTTTATGGCCATTAAAGAACGAACTACTGTATTTGTTACTCCATGATGATCCATTATTTAATCTGAACTTAACAACTGGTAGTGGCAGTCAAGGTTTTGTGTGACAGGAAATAGGACATTATTAATGCAAGGTTAATTAGGTGAGGTGGCACTGGCATCCAGCATGAGCTGAAAGTTGGCCTCGATCACATGTGTGCAAGTTAATGCATTGAACAGCGACAGTAACTCGGTGGAGTAGAGTTGTCAATTCAACCACACCTGATAAGTCACTTCTTTGCATCAATTTATTAGCATCACAATAATATGATAGCAGTGGATATAGTAGTAGCAAAAGTAACAGTAACAGTAGCAATTTTGTAGCAAGTGCAACAACAACAGTAATAGTAACTTAAGCCAAGACAATATTATGAAAGCGCAAGCATGGAGTAGCAATGAATATTTGGATAAAATTCATTATGTAACAGTCACAACCTAGAGCGATGCACAATAGCTCCAATTCATCAATCATATGTAGGTATGTATTCCATATATAGTCATACGTGCTTGCGGTAAGAACTTGCATGACATTTTTTGTCCTACCCTCCGGTGGCAGCGGGGTCCTAATGGAAACTAAGTGTCATTAAGGTGCTCCTTTTAATAGAGAACGGGAACAAAGCATTAACAACCAGTGAATACATGAACTTCTTAAATTACAGTCATCCCTAGAGAGTATCCCAATTATTGTCACATTAGGGTCTATGGATCAAAACAATGATAAGTGCATATAACTTGCAAACAGGATCAAGAACTCAAATATATTCATGAAAACATAATAGATTCATATCTGAAATCATGACACTTGGACCGTAGTGACAAGCATTAAGCATAACAAAGTCATATCAACACCAAGTTCAAAACATAGTCAATACTAGGGATCAAGCCCTAACAAACGGACTCAATTACATGACGAATCTCATCCATCTACATCTACCTCTAGTATGCCTACAATAAAATTACTCACTTCCGGTGATGAGCATCATGAGGTTGTTAATGAAGCAGGGTTGTTGATGACGACGACGACGAATTCCCCTCTTCGGAGCCCCGAACGGACTCCGGATGAAGCCTCCCGACGAAGAACACGAGGCGGCGGCGGCTCCGTATCGTAAAAACGCGAAACTTTCTGTTTGATTTTTTTCTCGGGGCGACGATATATATATCGGCTTGGAATTAGGTCAGGCCGAGGCTCGTGGTGTTGGGGAACGCAGTAATTTAATTTTTTTCCTACGATCACGCAAGATCTATGTGATGCATAGCAACGAGCGGGAGAGTGCTGTCCACGTACCCTCGTAGACCGTAAGTGGAAGCATCAAGTGACGCGGTTGATGTAGTCGAACGTCTTCGCGATCCAACCGATCAAGTACCGAAAGCACGGCACCTCCGCGATCTGCACACGTTCAGCTCAGTGACGTCCCTCGTACTCTTGATCCAGTTGAGGCCGACGGAGAGTTCCGTTAGCACGACGGCGTGGTGACGGTGATGATGAAGTTACCGGCGCAGGGCTTCGCCTAAGCACTACGACGATATGACCGAGGTGTGTAACTATGAAGGGGGACACCGCACACGGCTAAGAGAAACTTCGTTGTGCCTTTGGGGTGTCCCTTGCCCACGTATATAAAGGAGGGAGGAGGAGGAGGCCGGCCCTAGAGGGGGCGCGCCAAGTGTGGGGAGTCCTACTAGGACTCCCAAGTCCTAGTAGGATTCCCCCTTTCCTTTCCGGAGTAGGAGAGAGGGAGTAGGAAAGGGCAAAGGGGGGGGGCGCCGCCCCCTTTCCCCTAGTCCAATTCGGACCCATGGGGGGCGCGCGCCTCCTTCCCTTTGGCCTGCCTCCTCTATTCCCGTATGGCCCAATAAGGCCCAATACTTCTCCCGGCGAATTCCTGTAACTCTCCGGTACTCCGAAAAATACCCGAATCACTCGGAACCTTTCCGATTTCCGAATATAGCCTTCCAATATATCGATCTTTACCTCTCGACCATTTCAAGACTCCTCGTCATGTCCCCGATCTCATCCGGGACTCCGAACAAACTTCGGTCATCAAATCACATAACTCATAATACAAATCGTCATCGAATGTTAAGCGTGCGGACCCTACGGGTTCGAGAACTATGTAGACATGACCGAGACACATCTCCGGTCAATAACCAATAGCGGAACCTGGATGCTCATATTGGCTCCTACATATTCTACGAAGATCTTTATCGGTCAAACCGCATAACAACAAACGTTGTTCCCTTTGTCATCGGTATGTTACTTGCCCGAGATTCGATCGTTGGTATCACCATACCTAGTTCAATCTCGTTACCGGCAAGTCTCTTTACTCGTTCCATAATGCATCATCCCGCAACTAACTCATTAGTCAGATTGCTTGCAAGGCTTATAGTGATGTGCATTACCGAGAGGGCCCAGAGATACCTCTCCGATACACGGAGTGACAAATCCTAATCTTGATCTATGCCAACCCAACAAACACCCTCGGAGACACCTGTAGAGCATCTTTATAATCACCCAGTTACGTTGTGACATTTGATAGCACACAAGGTGTTCCTCCGGTATTCGGGAGTTGCATAATCTCATAGTCAGATGAACATGTATAAGTCATGAAGAAAGCAGTAGCAATAAAACTTAACGATCATAATGCTAAGCTAACGGATGAGTCTTGTCCATCACATCATTCTCTAATGATGTGATCCCGTTCATCAAATGACAACACATGTCTATGGTCGGGAAACTTAACCATCTTTGATTAACGAGCTAGTCTAGTAGAGGCATACTAGGGAAACTTTGTTTTGTCTATGTATTCACACATGTATCAAGTTTCCGGTTAATACAATTCTAGCATGAATAATAAACAGGAAATAAAATAATAACTTTATTACTGCCTCTAGGGCATATTTCCTTCAGTCTCCCACTTGCACTAGAGTCAATAATCTAGTTCACATCGCCATGTGATTTAACACCAATAGTTCACATCGCCATGCGACCAACACTCAAAGGGTTTACTAGAGTCAATAATCTAGTTCACATTGCAATGTGATTAGCACCCAAGAGTGATCATGGTTTGCTTGTGAGAGAAGTTTTTAGTCTACGGGTCTGCCATATTCAGATCCGTATGTATTTTGCAAATTTCTATGTCTACAATGCTCTACACGGAGCTACTCTACCTAATTGCTCCCACTTTCAATATGTATCCAGACTGAGACTTAGAGTCAGCTGGATTAGTGTCAAAGCTTGCATCGACGTAACTCTTTCCGATGAACTCTTTATCACCTCCATAACCGAGAAATATTTCCTTAGTCCTCTTAGGATAATTTCGACCGTTGTTCAGTGATCTACTCCTAGATCACTATTGTACTCCCTTGCCAAACTTAGGGTAGGGTATACAATAGGTCTGGTACACAACATGGCATACTTTATAGAACCTATGCCTGAGGCATAGGGAATGACTTTCATTCTCTCTATATATTCTGTTGTGGTCGGGCTTTGAGTCATACTCAACTTCACACCTTGCAACACAGGCAAGAACTCCTTCTTTGACTGTTCCATTTTGAACTACTTCAAAAACTTGTCAAGGTATGTAATTTTTGAAAAAACTTATCAAGCGTCTTGATTTATCTCTATAGATCTTGATGCTCAATATTTAAGAAGCTTCACCGAGGTCTTTCTTTGAGAAACTCTTTTCAAACACTCATTTATGCTTTCCAAAAAATTCTACATCATTTCCGATCAACAATATGTCATTCACATATACTTATCAGAAAGGTTGTAGTGCTCCCACTCACTTTTTGTAAATACAGGCTTCACCGCAAGTCTGTATGAAACTATATGCTTTGATCAACTCATCAAAGCGTATATTCCAACTCCGAGATGCTTGCACCAGTCCATAGATAGATCGTTGGAGCTTTGCACACTTTGTTAGCACCTTTAGGATCGACAAAACCTTCTGGTTGCATCATGTACAACTCTTCTTTAAGAAATCCATTAAGGAATGTAGGTTTGACATCCATTTGTCAAATTTCATAAAATGCGGCAATTGCTAACATGATTCGGACAGACTTTTAAGCATCGATACGAGTGAGAAACTCTCATCGTAGTCAACACTTGAACTTGTCAAAAACCTTTTGCGACAATTCGAGCTTTGTAGATAGTAACACTACTATCAGCGTCCGTATTCCTCTTGAAGATCCATTTAATCTCAATGGCTCGCCGGTCATCGGGCAAAGTCAATCAAAGTCCATACTTTGTTCTCATACATGGATCCCATCTCAGATTTCATGGCCTTAAGCCATTTCGCGGAATCTGGGCTCATCATCGCTTCCTCATAGTTCGTAGGTTCGTCATGGTCAAGTAACATGACCTCCAGAACAGGATTACCGTACCACTCTGGTGCGGACCGTACTCTGGTTGACCTACAAGATTCGGTAGTAACTTGATCTGAAGTTTCATGATCATCATCATTAATATTCCTCACTAATTGGTGTAGGCATCACTGGAACTGATTTCTGTGATGAACTGTTTTCCAATTCGGAAGAAGGTACAATTACCTCATCAAGTTCTACTTTCCTCCCACTCACTTTTTTCGAGAGAAACTCCTTCTCTAGAAAGGATCCATTCTTAGCAACAAAGATCTTGCCTTCGAATCTGTGATAGAAGGTGTACCCAACATTTTCTTTTGGGTATCCTATGAAGACACACTTCTCCGATTTGGGTTTGAGCTTATCTGGTTGAAACTTTTTCACATAAGCATTGCAACCTCAAACTTTAAGAAACGACATCTTAGGTTTCTTGCCAAACCATAGTTCATACGGTGTCGTCTCAACAGATTTAGACGCACTTCTCCGATTTGGGTTTGAGCTTACCAGGTTGAAACTTTTTCACATAAGCATTGCAACCTCAAACTTTAAGAAATGACATCTTAGGTTTCTTGCCAAACCATAGTTCATACGGTGTCGTCTCAACGGATTTAGACGGTGCCCTATTTAACGTGAATGTAGCTGTCTCTAATGCATAACCCCAAAACGATACTGGTAAATCGGTAAGAGACATCATAGATTGCACTATATCCAATAAAGTATGGTTATGACGTTCGGACACACCATTATGCTGTGGTGTTCCAGGTGGCATGAGTTTGTGAAACTATTCCACATTGTTTTAATTGAAGGCCAAACTCGTAACTCAAATATTCACCTCCACGATCAGACCGTAGAAACTTTATTTTCTTGTTACGATGATTTTCCACTTTACTCTGAAATTCTTTGAACTTTTCAAATGTTTCAGACTTATGCTTCATTAAGTAGATATAACCATATCTACTCAAATCATCTGTGAAGGTAAGAAAATAACGATACCCGCCACGAGCCTCAATACTCATTGGACCACATACATCAGTATGTATTATTTCCAATAAGTCAGCAGCTCATTCCATTGTTCCGGAGAACGGAGTTTTAGTCATCTTGCCCATGAGGCACAGTTCGCAAGCACCAAGTGATTCATAATCAAGTGATTCCAAAAGCCCATCAACATGGAGTTTCTTCATGCGCTTTATACCGATATGACCTAAACGGCAGTGCCACAAATAAGTTGCACTATCATTATTAACTTTGCATCTTTTGGCTTCAATATTATGAATATGTGTATCACTACGATCGAGATCCAACAAACTATTTTCATTGGGTGTATGACCATCGAAGGTTTTATTCATGTGAACAGAACAACAATTATTCTCTGACTTTAAATGAATAACTGTATTGCAATAAACATGATCAAATCATATTTATGCTCAACGCAAACACCAAATAACATTTATTTAGGTTTCAACACTAATCCCGAAAGTATAGGGAGTGTGCGATGATGATCATATCAATCTTGGAACCACTTCCAACACACATCGTCACTTCACCCTTAACTAGTCTCAGTTCATTCTGCAACTCCCGTTTCGAGTTACTAATCTTAGCAATTGAACCGGTATCAAATACCCAGGGGTTGCTATGAACACTAGTAAAGTACACATCAATAATCGGTATATCAAATATACCTTTGTTCACTTTGCGATCCTTCTTATCCGGCAAATATTTGGGGTAGTTCCGCTTCTAGTGACCATTCCCTTTGCAGTAGAAGCACTCAGTTTCAGGCTTAGGTCCAGCTTTGAGCTTCTTCATGGGAGTGGCAACTTGCTTGCCATTCTTCTTGAAGTTCCCTTTCTATCCCTTTGCCCTTTTACTTGAAACTAGTGGTCTTGTCAACCATCAACACTTGATGCTTTTTCTTGATTTCTACCTTCGCCGATTTCATCATCGCGAAGAGCTCGGGAATCATTTTCGTCATCCCTTGCATATTATAGTTCATCACGAAGTTCTATTAGCTTGGTGATAGTGACTAGAGAACACTATCAATCACTATATTATCTGGAAGATTAACTCCCACTTGATTCAAGCGATTGTACTACCCAGACAATCTGAGCACATGCTCACTCGTTGAGCTATTCTCCTCCATCTTGTAGGCAAAGTACTGTCAGAGGTCTCATACCTCTCGACACGGGCATGAGTCTGAAATACTAATTTCAACTCTTGGAACATCTTATATGCTCCATGACGTTCAAAACGTTTTGAAATACCGGTTTTAAGCCGTAAAGCATGGTGCACTAAACTATCAAGTAGTCATCATATCGAGCTTGCCAAACGTTCATAACGTTTGCATATACTCCTGCAATAGGTCTATCACCTAGCGGTGCATTAAGGACACAATTCTTCTATGCAGCAATGAGGATAATCCTCAGATCACGGATCTAGTCTGCATCATTAAAGGAAATATGCCATAGAGGCAATAATAAAGTTGTTATATATATTTCCTTATATCATGATAAATTTTTATTATTCATGCTAGAATTGTATTAACCGGAAACTTAGTACATGTGTGAATACATAGACAAACAGAGTGTCACTAGTATGCCTCTACTTGAATAGCTCGTTGAATCAAAGATGGTTAAGTTTCCTAGCCATAGACATGAGTTGTCATTTGATTAACATGATCACATCATTAGAGAATGATGTGATTGAATTGACCCATTCCGTTAGCTTAGCACTTGATCGTTTAGTATGTTGCTATTGCTTTCTTCATGACTTATACATATTCCTATGACTATGAGATTATGCAACTCCCGAATACCGGAGGAACACTTTGTGTGCTACCAAACGTCACAACGTAACTGGGTGATTATAAAGGTGCTCTACAGGTGTCTCCGATGGTGTTGTTGAGTTGGCATAGATCGAGATTAGGATTTGTCACTCCGATTGTCGGAGAGGTATCTCTGGGCCCTCTCGGTAATGCACATCACTATAAGCCTTGCAAGCAATGTGACTAATGAGTTAGTTGCGGGATGATGCATTACGGAACGAGTAAAGAGACTTGCCGGTAACGAGATTGAACTAGGTATTGAGATACCGACGATCGAATCTCGGGCAAGTAACATACCGATGACAAAGGGAACAACATATGTTGTTATGCGGTTTGGCCGATAAAGATCTTCGTAGAATATGTAGGAACCAATATGAGCATCCAGGTTCTGCTATTGGTTATTGACCGGAGATGAGTCTCGGTCATGTCTACATAGTTCCCGAACCCGTAGGGTCCGCACGCTTAATGTTCTGTGACGATTTGTATTATGAGTTATGTGATTTGATGACCAAGTTCGGAGTCCCGGGTGAGATCGGAAACATGACAAGGAGTCTCAAAATGGTCGAGACGTAAAGATCGATATATTGAAAGGCTATATTCGGACATCAGAAAGGTTCCGAGTGATTCGGGTATTTTTTCGGAGTACCGGAGAGTTACAGGGATTCGTATTGGGCCTTAATGGGCCATACAGGAAAGGAGAGAAAGGCCTCAATGGTGGCCGCAACCCTTCCCCATGGACTGGTCCGAATTGGACTAGGGAAAGGGGGCGCCCCCTTCCTTCCTTCTCCTTCTCCCTTCCCTTTTTCCTATTCCATGTGGGAGGTGGAATCCTAGCAGGACTAGGGAGTCCTAGTAGGACTCCACACTTTGGGCGCGCCCTATGAGGGCCGGCCTCCTCCTCCCTCCATCCTTTATATACGTGGCCAGGGGGCACCCCATAGACACACAAGTTGATCATTGATCTCTTAGCCGTGTTCGGTGCCCCCCTCCACCATAATCCACCTCGGTCATATCGTCGTAGTGCTTAGGCGAAGCCCTGCGCCGGTAGCTTCATCATCACCGTCATCACGCTGTCGTGCTGACGAAGCTCTCCCTCGAAGCTCTACTGGATCGTGAGTTCGTGGGACGTCACCGAGCTGAACATGTGCAGATTGCGGAGGTGCCGTACGTTTGGTACTAGGATCGGTCGATCTTGAAGATGTACGACTACATCAACCGTGTTGTCATAACGCTTCCGCTTTCGGTCTACGAGGGTACGTGGACAACACTCTCCCCTCTCGTTGCTATGCATCACCATGATCTTGCGTGTGCATAGGAATTTTTTTGAAATTACTACGTTCCCCAACAGTGGCATCCGAGCCAGGTTTATGCGTAGATGTTATATGCACGAGTAGAACACAAGTGAGTTGTGGGCGATAATAGTCATACTGCTTACCAGCATGTCATACTTTGATTCGGAGGTATTGTTGGATGAAGCGGCCCGGACCGACATTACGCGTACGCTTACGCGAGACTGGTTCTACCGACGTGCTTCGCACACAGGTGCCTAGCGGGTGTCAGTTTCTCCAACTTTAGTTGAACCGAGTGTGGCTACGCCTGATCCTTGTTGAAGGTTAAAACAGCACATACTTGATGAAAAATCGTTGTGGTTTTGATGCGTAGGTAAGAACGGTTCTTGCTCAGCCCGTAGCAGCCACGTAAAACTTGCAACAACAAAGTAGAGGACGTCTAACTTGTTTTTGCAGGGCATGTTGTGATGTGATATGGTCAAGACATGATGCTAAATTTTATTGTATGAGATGATCATGTTTTGTAACGGAGTTATCGGCAACTAGCAGGAGCCATATGGTTGTCGCTTTATTGTATGAAATGCAATCGCCATGTAATTGCTTTACTTTATCACTAAGCGGTAGTGATAGTCGTAGAAGCAATAGTTGGCGAGACGACAACGATGCTTCGATAGAGATCAAGGTGTCAAGCCGGTGATGATGGTGATCATGACGGTGCTTTGGAGATGGAGATCAAAGGCACAAGATGATGGCCATATCATATCACTTATATTGGTTGCATGTGATGTTTATCCTTTATGCATCTTATTTTGCTTAGTACGGCGGTAGCATTATAGGATGATCCCTCACTAAATTTCAAGGTATAAGTGTTCTCCCTGAGTATGCACCGTTGCGACAGTTCTTCGTGCTGAGACACCACGTGATGATCGGGTGTGATATGCTCTACATTCACATACAACGGGTGCAAGCCAGTTTTGCACACACAGAATACTCTGGTTAAACTTGATGAGCCTAGCATATGCAGATATGGACTCGGAACACTGGAGACCGAAAAGTCGAGCGTGAATCCTATAGAAGATATGATCAACATAGTGATGTTCACCATTGAAAACTACTCCATCTCACGTGATGATCGGACATGGTTTAGTTGATATGGATCACGTGATCATTTAGATGACTAGAGGGATGTCTATCTAAGTGGGAGTTCTTAAGTAATATGATTAACTGAACTTTAATTTATCATGAAATTAGTCCTGGTAGTATTAGCATATCTATGTTGTAGATCAATAGCTCGCGATGTAGCTCCCCGTTTATTTTTTATATGTTCCTAGAGAAAAATAAGTTGAAAGATGATAGTAGCAATGATGCGGACTTGGTCCGTGATCTGAGGATTTTCCCCATTGCTGCACAGAAAAATTATGTCCATGATGCACCGCTAGGTGATAGAACTATTGCAGGAGCAGATGCAGATGTTATGAATGTTTTGACAAGCTCGGTACGATGACTACTTGATAGTTTAGTGCACCATGCTTTACGGCTTAGAACTGGGACTTCAAAAAAGGTTTTGAACGCCACGGAGCATATACGATGTTCCAAGAGTTGAAATTAGTATTTCATACTCATGCCCATGTCAAGAGGTATGAGACCTCTGACAGTACTTTGCCTACAAGATGGAGGAGAAAAGCTCAACCAGTAAGCATGTGCTCAGATTGTCTGGGTACTACAATTGCTTGAATCAAGTGGGAGTTAATCTTCCATATAAGATAGTAATTGACAAAGTTCTCCAGTCACTATCACCAAGTTACTAGAACTTCGTGATGAACTATAATATGCAAGGGATAACGAAAACAATTCCCAAGCTCTTCGCAACGCTAAAATCGGCAAATGTAGAAATCAAGAAGAGCATTAAGTGTCGATGGTTAACAAGACCACTAGTTTCAAGAAAAGGGCAAAGGGATAGAAGGGGAACTTCAAGAAGAACGGCAAGCAAGTTGCTGCTCAAGTGAAGAAACCCAAGTCTGGACCTAAGCCTGAAACTGAGTGCTTCTACTGCAAAGGGACTGGTCACTGGAAGCGGAACTACCCCAAGTATTTGGCGGATAAGAAGGTGGCAAAGTGAACAAAGGTATATTTAATATACATGTTATTGATATGTACTTTACTAGTGTTTATAGCAACCCCTCGGTATTTGATACTAGTTCAGTTGCTAAAGATTAGTAACTCGAAACGGGAGTTGCAGAATGAACAGAGACTAGTTAAGGGTGAAGTGACGATGTGTGTTGGAAGTGGTTCCAATATTGATATGATCATCATCGCACACTCCCTATACTTTCGGGATTAGTGTTGAACCTAAATAAATGTTATTTGGTGTTTGCATTGAGCATGAATATGATTTGATCATGTTTATTGCAGTACGATTATTCATTTAAATTCAGAGAATAATTGTTGTTCTGTTACATGAATAAAACCTTCGATGGTCATACACCCATTGAAAATAGTTTGTTGGATCTCAGTCGTAGTGATACACATATTCATAATATTGAAGCCAAAAGTGAAGGGAATATGCCCTAGAGGCAATAATAAAGTTATTATTTATTTCCTTATATCATGATAAATGTTTATTATTCATGCTAGAATTGTATTAACCAGAAACATAATACTTGTGTGAATACATAGACAAACAGAGTGTCACTAGTATGCCTCTACTTCACTAGCTCGTTGGTCAAAGATGGTTATGTTTCCTAGCCATAGACATGAGTTGTCATTTGATTAACGGGATCACATCATTAAGAGAATGATGTGATTGACTTGACCCATTCCATTAGCTTACCACTTGATCGTTTAGTATTCTGCTATTGCTTTCTTCGTGACTTATACATGTTCCTATGACTTTGAGATTATGCAACTCCCGTTTACAGGAGGAACACTTTGTGTGCTACCAAACGTCACAACATAACTGGGTGATTATAAAGGAGCTCTACAGGTGTCTCCGAAGGTACTTGTTGGGTTGGCGTATTTCAAGATTAGGATTTGTCACTCCGATTGTCGGAGAGGTATCTCTGGGCCCACTCGGTAATGCACATCACTATAAGCCTTGCAAGCATTGTAACTAATGAGTTAGTTGTGGGATGATGTATTACGGAACGAGTAAAGAGACTTGCCGGTAACGAGATTGAACTAGGTATTGAGATACCGACGATCGAATCTCGAGCAAGTAACATACCGATGACAAAGGGAACAACGTATGTTGTTATGCGGTTTGACCGATAAAGATCTTCGTAGAATATGTACGAGCCAATATGAGCATCTAGGTTCCGCTATTGGTTATTGACCGGAGACATGTTTCGGTCATGTCTACATAGTTCTCGAACCCGTAGGGTCCGCATGCTTAAAGTTCTGTGATGATTTGTATTATGAGTTTATGTGTTTTGATGTACCGAAGGTAGTTCAGAGTCCCGCATGAGATCGGGGACATGACGAGGAGTCTCGAAATGGTCGATACGTAAAGATCGATATATTGGACGACTATATTCCGACATCGGAAAGGTTCCGAGTGATTCGGGTATTTTCGGAGTACCGGGGAGTTACGGAAATTCACCGGGAGAAGTATTGGGCCTTATTGGGCCATACGGGAATAGAGGAGAGAGGCCAAAAGGAAGGAGGCGCACGCCCCCCCGGTCCGAATTGGACAAGGGGTGCAGCCCCCTTTTCCTTCTCCCTCTCCCCCTCTTTCCTTCTCTCCTACTCCGAAAAGGAAAGGGGAATCCTACTAGGACTTGGGAGTCCTAGTAGGACTCCCCACACTTGGCGCGCCCCCTCTAGGGCCGGCCTCTCCCTCCCTCCTTTATATACGAGGGCAGGAGGGCACCTCTAGACACAATAATTGATCTCTTGATCTCTTAGCCGTGTGCGGTGCCCCCCTCCACCATATTCCAGCTCGATCATATCGTAGCGGTGCTTAGGCGAAGCCCTGCGTCGGTAGCATCATCATCACCGTCACCACGCCATCATGCTGACGTAACTCTCCCTCAAAGCTCGGCTGCATCAGAGTTCGAGGGACGTCATCAAGCTGAACGTGTGCTGAACTCGGAGGTGTCATACGTTCGGTATTTGGATCGGTCGGATCGTGAAGACGTACGACTACATCAACCGCGTTGTGCTAACGCTTCCGCTTTCGGTCTACGAGGGTATGTGGACACACTCTCCCCTCTCGTTGCTATGCATCACGATGATCCTGTGTGTGCGTAGGAAATTTTTTGAAATTACTACGTTCCCCAACAGTGGCATCCGAGCCTGGTTTTATGCGTAGATGTTATATGCATGAGTAGAACACAAGTGAGTTGTGGGCGATACAAGTCATACTGCTTACCAGCATGTCACACTTTGGTTCTGCGGTATTGTTGGATGAAGCGGCCCGGACCGACATTACGCGTACGCTTACGCGAGACTGGTTCTACCGACGTGCTTTTCACACAGGTGGCTGGCGGGTGTCAGTTTCTCCAACTTTAGTTGAACCGAGTGTGGCTATGCCCGGTCCTTGAGAAGGTTAAAACAGCACTAACCGAGTTATCGGCAACTGGCAGGAGCCATATGGTTGTCGCTTTATTGTATGCAATGCAATCGCCCTGTAATTGTTTTACTTTATCACTAAGCGGTAGCGATAGTCGTAGAAGCAATAGTTGGCGAGACGACAATGATGCTACGATGGAGATCAAGGTGTCGCGCCGGTGACGATGGTGATCATGACGGTGCTTCGGAGATGGAAATCACAAGCACAAGATGATGATGGCCATATCATATCACTTATATTGATTGCATGTGATGTTTATCTTTTATGCATCTTATTTTGCTTAGATCGACGGTAGCATTATAAGATGATCTCTTACTAAATTTCAAGGTATAAGTGTTCTCCCTGAGTTTACACCATTGCGAAAGTTCTTCGTGCTGAGACACCACATGATGATCGGGTGTGATAAGCACTACGTTCAATTACAACGGGTGCAAGACAGTTTTGCACACGTGGAATATTCAGGTTAAACTTGACGAGCCTAGCATATGCAGATATGGCCTCGGAACACTGGAGACCGAAAGGCCGAGCGTGAATCATATAGTAGATATGATCAACATAGTGATGTTCACCATTGAAAACTACTCCATCTCACGTGATGATCGGACATGGTTTAGTTGATTTGGATCACGTGATCACTTAAATGATTAGACGGATGTCTATCTAAGTGGGAGTTCTTAAGTAATATGTCTTGATAACCCACAAGTATAGGGGATCGCAACAGTTTTCAATAAGTAAGAGTGTCGAACCCAACGAGGAGCTAAAGGTAGAACAAATATTCCCTCAAGTTCTATCGACCACCGATACAACTCTACGCACGCTTGACGTTCGCTTTACCTAGAACAAGTATGAAACTAGAAGTACTTTGTAGGAGTTTTTGGATAGGTTTGCAAGAATATAAAGACCACGTAAATAAAAACTAGGGGCTGTTTAAGTAAAGACACAATAAAGTAAATATAGCGAGTGTGGAAAAGTGGTGGTAGGAGTTGCGAAATTGTCCCTAAGCAATTGACTGCTTTACTAGACCGATAGCAAGTTTTATGTGGGAGAGGCCACTGCTAGCATGTCATCCCTGACTTGGAATTCTATGCACTTATGATTGGAACTATTAGCAAGCATCCGCAACTACTAACGTTCATTAAGGTAAAACCCAACCATAGCATTAAGATATATTGGTCCCCCTTCGATCCCGTATGCATCAATTTCTATGCTAGGTTGAAGCTTCTGTCACCCTTGCCCTCCAATACATAGTCCAATCAACATACAACTAACCCTATGGTGTGATCCACGCGCGCGCTCATATGATGGGCACCAAAGGACAGCAACATAACCACAAGCAAATTAAATCAATCATAGCAATTCATCAACCACTGATAGGACAACGAAAATCTACTCAGACATCATAGGATGGCAACACATCATTGGATAATAATATGAAGCATAAAGCACCATGTTCAAGTAGAGGATACAGCGGGTTGTGGGAGAGTGGACCGCTGTAGATAGAGGGGGGAAGGTGATGGAGATGTTGGTGAAGATGGCGGTGGTGTTGGTGAAGATCGCGGTGATGACGATGGCCCCCGGCGGCGTTCCGGCGCCACCGAAAGCGAGGGGGAGAGAGCCCCCCTCCTTCTTCTTCTTCTTCCTTGACCTTCTCCCTAGATGGGAGAAGGGTTTCCCCTCTGGTCCATGGTCTCCAAGGCGTGGGAGGGGCGAGAGCCCCTCCGAGATTGGATCTATCTCTATGTCTCTCTCTGTTTCTGCATTCCGATCTGCTGCCCTTTCACCGTTTCTTTTATATCCGGAGATCCATAACTCCGATTGGGTTGAATCTTTCGCCCAGATCTTTCTCATAAAATTAGATTTCTTGCAGCCGAAGAAGGGCATCAACCGCCTTACGGGTGGCCCACGAGGGCCAGGGGCGCGGCCAGGGGGGCAGGCGCGCCCCTGCCTCGTGGCCACCTCGGGCACCGTCTCGCGTTGATTCTTCTTCCGGAATTCTCCAAATATTCCAAAAATATTCTCTGTCAGTTTTTATCCCGTTTGGATTCCGTCTGATATGGGGTTTCTGCGAAACATAAAATATGCAACAAACAGGAACTGGCACTGGGCACTGGATCAATATGTTAGTCCCAAAAATAGTATAAAAAGTTGCCAAAAAGTATATGAAAGTTGCATAATATTGGCATGGAACAATAAAAAATTATAGATACGACGGAGACGTATCAACATCCCCAAGCTTAATTCCTGCTCGTCCTCGAGTAGGTAAATGATAAAAAAGATAATTTTTTATGTGGAATGCTACCTAGCATAATCTTGATCATGTATCTAATCATGGCATGAATATTAAGATACGAGTGATTCAAAGCAATAGTCTATCATTTGACATAAAAACAATAATACTTCAAGCCTACTAGTAAAGCAATCATGTCTTTTCAAAATAACAAGGCCAAAGAAAGTTATCCCTACAAAATCATATAGTCTGTCTATGGTCCATCTTCACCACACAAAATATTCACATCATGCACAACCCCGATGACAAGCCAAGCAATTGTTTCATACTTTTGACGTTCTTAAACCTTTTCAACTTTCACGCAATACATGAGCGTGAGCCATGGACATAGCACTATAGGTGGAATAGAATATGATGATGGGGGTTATGTGGAGAAGACAAAAAAGGAGAAAGTCTCACATCGACGCGGCTAATCAACGGGCTATGGAGATGCCCATCAATTGATGTCAATGCAAGGAGTAGGGATTGCCATGCAACGGATGCACTAGAGCTATAAGTATATCAAAGCTCAAACTAAAACTAAGTGGGTGTGCATCCAACTTGCTTGCTCATGAAGACCTAGGGCATTTGAGGAAGCCCATCGTTGGAATATACAAGCCAAGTTCTATAATGAAAATTCCCACTAGTATATGAAAGTGATAACTCAAGAGACTCTCTATATGAAGAACATGGTGCTACTTTGAAGCACAAGTGTGGTAAAGGGATAGTAACATTGCCCCTTCCCTCTTTTTCTCTCATTTTTTTGTTTTTTTGGGCCTTCTCTTTTTTTGGCCTTTCTCTCTTTTTTTATCTTTTTTTTTATTTTTTTCGTCCAGAGTCTCATCCCGACTTGTGGGGGAATCATAGTCTCCATCATCCTTTCCTCACTGGGGCAATGCTCTAATAATGATGACATTGTTGGAAATATGCCCTAGAGGCAATAATAAAATGGTTATTATTGTATTTCCTTGTTCATGATAATTGTCTATTGTTCATGCTATAATTGTATTAACTGGAAACCGTAATATATGTGTGAATACATAGACCACAACATGTCCCTAGTAAGCCTCTAGTTGACTAGCTCGTTGATCAATAGATGGTTATGGTTTCCTGACCATGGACATTGGATGTCATTGATAACGGGATCACATCATTAGGAGAATGATGTGATGGACAAGACCCAATCCTAAGCATAGCACAAGATCGTGTAGTTTGCTTGCTAAAGCTTTTCTAATGTCAAGTATCATTTCCTTAGACCATGAGATTGTGCAACTCCCGGATACCGTAGGAATGCTTTGGGTGTACCAAACGTCACAACGTAACTGGGTGGCTATAAAGGTGCACTACAGGTATCTCCGAAAGTGTCTGTTGGGTTGGCACGAATTGAGACTGGGATTTGTCACTCCGTATGACGGAGAGGTATCTCTGGGCCCACTCGGTAATGCATCATCATAATGAGCTCAATGTGACTAAGGATTTAGCCACGGGATCATGCGTTACGGTACGAGTAAAGTGACTTGCCGGTAACGAGATTGAACAAGGTATTGGGATACCGACGATCGAATCTCGGGCAAGTAACGTACCGATTGACAAAGGGAATTGTATACGGGATTGATTGAATCCTCGACATCGTGGTTCATCTGATGAGATCATCGTGGAACATGTGGGAGCCAACATGGGTATCCAGATCCCGCTGTTGGTTATTGACCGGAGAGTTGTCTCGGTCATGTCTGCATGTCTCCCGAACCCGTAGGGTCTACACACTTAAGGTTCGGTGACGCTAGAGTTGTAGAGATATTAGTATGCGGTTAACCGAAAGTTGTTCGGAGTCCCGGATGAGATCCCGGACGTCACGAGGAGTTCCGGAATGGTCCGGAGGTAAAGATTTATATATGGGAAGTCCTATTTTGGCCACCGGAAAATGTTCGGGATTTTTCGGTATTGTACCGGGAAGGTTCTAGAAGGTTCTGAAGTGGGGCCCACCTGCATGGGGGGACCCACATGAACGTGGGTAGTGGGGGCAAGGCCCCACACCCTTGGTCAAGGCGCACCAAGACCCCACCTTAGAAGGAATAAGATCATATCCCGAAGGGATAAGATCAAGATCCCTAAAAAAGGGGGATAACAATCGGTGGGGAAGGGAAATGATGGGATTTCTTTCCCCCACCTTTGCCAACGCCCCAATGGACTTGGAGGGCAAGAAACCAGCCCCCTCCACCCCTATATATAGTGGGGAGGCGCATGGGAGCAGCACCCCCAAGCCCTGGCGCCTCCCTCCCTCCCGTGACACCTCTTCCTCCCCGCTTGTGCTTGGCGAAGCCCTGCCGGGATCCCGCTACTTCCACCACCACGTCGTCGTGCTGCTGGATCTCCATCAACTTCTCCTTCCCCCTTGCTGGATCAAGAAGGAGGAGACGTCCCCGCTCCGTACGTGTGTTGAACGCGGAGGTGCCGTCCGTTCGGCGCTAGGATCATCGGTGATTTGGATCACGATGAGTACGACTCCATCAACCCCGTTCTCTTGAACGCTTCCGCGCGCGATCTACAAGGGTATGTAGATGCACTCCCCTCTCTCTCGTTGCTAGATGACTCCATAGATTGATCTTGGTGATACGTAGAAAATTTTAAATTTCTGTTACGTTCTCCATCAGTGGCATCATGAGCTAGGTCTATGCGTAGATTCTATGCACGAGTAGAACACAAAGTAGTTGTGGGCGATGATTTGTCCAATTTGCTTGCCGTTACTAGTCTTATCTTGATTCGGCGGCATTGTGGGATGAAGCGGCCCGGACCGACCTTACACGTACACTTACGTGAGACAGGTTCCACCGACTGACATGCACTTGATGCATAAGGTCGCTAGCGGGTGTCTGTCTCTCCCACTTTAGTCGGATCGGATTCGATGAAGAGGGTCCTTATGAAGGGTAAATAGAAATTGGCATATCACCATTGTGGATTTTGCGTAGGTAAGAAATGTTCTTGCTAGAAACCCATAGCAGCCACGTAAAACATGCAACAACAATTAGAGGACGTCTAACTTGTTTTTGCAGGGTATGCTATGTGATGTGATATGGCCAAAAGGATGTGATGAATGATATATGTGATGTATGAAATTGATCATGTTCTTGTAATAGGAATCATGACTTGCATGTCGATGAGTATGACAACCGGCAGGAGCCATAGGAGTTGTCTTAATTTATTGTATGACCTGCGTGTCAATGAAAAATGCCATGTAATTACTTTACTTTATTGCTAACCGTTAGCCATAGTAGTAGAAGTAATAGTTGGCGAGACAACTTCATGAAGACACGATGATGGAGATCATGATGATGGAGATCATGGTGTCATGCCGGTGACGAAGGTGATCATGCCGCGCCTCGAAGATGGAGATCAAAAGGCGCAAGATGATATTGGCCATATCATGTCACTTTATGATTTGCACGTGATGTTTGTCATGTTTACATCTTATTTGCTTAGAACGACGGTAGCATAAATAAGATGACCCGTCACTAAAATTTCAAGAGATGTGTTCCCCCTAACTGTGCACCGTTGCGAAGGTTCGTTGTTTCGAAGAACCACGTGATGATCGGGTGTGATAGATTCTAACGTTCGCATACAACGGGTGTTGACGAGCCTAGCATGTACAGACATGGCCTCGGAACACAAGCAAAACACTTAGGTTGACTTGACGAGCCTAGCATGTACAGACATGGCCTCGGAACACAAGAGACCGAAAGGTCGAACATGAGTCGTATAGTAGATACGTTCAACATGGAGATGTTCACCGATGATGACTAGTCCGTCTCACGTGATGATCGGACACGGCCTAGTCGATTCGGATCATGTATCACTTAGATGACTAGAGGGATGTCTATCTAAGTGGGAGTTCATTAAATAATCAGATGAACTTAATTATCATGAACATAGTCAAAAGGTCTTTGCAAATAATGTCGTAGCTTACGCTTTAGTTCTACTAAGATATGTTCCTAGAGAAAATTTAGTTGAAAGTTGATAGTAGCAATTATGCGGACTGGGTCCGTAAACTGAGGATTGTCCTCATTGCTGCACAGAAGGCTTATGTCCTTAATGCACCGCTCGGTGTGCTGAACCTCGAGCGTCGTCTGTAGATGTTACGAAAGATCTGACATACACGTTTTGATGACTACGTGATAGTTCAGTGTGTGATGCTAACGGTTTAAAATTGTGGCACCAAAGACGGTTTTGAAACGTCGCAGAACATATGAGATGTTCCAAAGACTGAAATTGGGATTTCAGACTAATGCCCACGTCAAGAGGTATGAGACCTCTGACAAGTTTCTTAAGCCTGCAAACTAAGGGAGAAAAGCTCAATCGTTGAGCATGTGCTCAGATTGTCTGAGTACTACAATCACTTGAATCGAGTGGGAGTTAATCTTCCAGATGAGATAGTGATGGTTCTCCATAGTCACTGCCACCAAGCTATTAGAGCTTCGTGATGAACTATAACATATCAGGGATATACATGATGATCCTTGAGCAACTCGCGATGTTTGACACCGCGAAAGTAGAAATCAAGAAGGAGCATCAATTGTTGATGGTTAGTAAAACTACTAGTTTCTAGAAGGGCAAGGGCAAGAAGGGATACTTCATGAAACGGCAAATCAGTTGTTGCTCTAGTGAAGAAACCCAAGGTTGAACCCAAACCCGAGACTAAGTGCTTCTGAAATGAGGGGAACGGTCACTGAAGCAGAACTACCCTAGATACTTCGTAGATGAGAAGGCTGGCAAGGTCGACAGAAGTATATTGGATATACATTATATTAATGTGTACTTTACTAGTACTCCTAGTAGCACCAGGGTATTAGATACCGGTTCGGTTGCTAAGTGTTAGTAACTCGAAATAAAAGCTGCGAAATAAACGGAGACTAGCTAAAGGTGAGATGACGATATGTGTTGGAAGTGTTTCCAAGGTTGATGTGATGAAGCATTGCATGCTCCCTCTACCATCGAGATTGGGGCTAAACCTGAATAATAATTATTTGGTGTTTGTGTTGAGCATAGACATGATTGGATTATGTTTATCGCAATACGGTTATTCATTAAAGGAGAATAATGTTTACTCTGTCTATTTGAATAATACCTTCAATGGTCTTGCACCTAAAATGAATGGTTTATTGAATCTCGATCATAGTGATACACATGTTCATGCCAAAAGATATAAGATAGTAATGATAGTACCACATACTTGTGGCACTGCCATATGAGTCATATTGGTATAAAACGCATGAAGAAGCTCCATGTTGATGGATCTTTGGACTCACTCGTTTTTGAAAAGATTGAGACATGTGAACCATGTCTATTGGTATATATGCATGAAGAAACTCCATGCAGATGGATCGTTTGGACTCACTTGATTTTGAATCACTTGAGACATGCAAATCATACCACATGGGCAAGATGACTGAAAGGCCTCGTTTTCAGTGAGATGGAACAAAAGAGCAACTTGTTGGAAGTAATACATTTGATGTGTGCAATCCAATGAGTGCTGAGGCACGCAGTGAATATCGTTATGCTCTTACTTCACAGATGATTTGAGTAGATTCTAAGGATATTTACTTGATGAAACACAAGTCTGAAATATTGAAAGGTTCAAGTAATTTCAGAGTGAAGTTGAAGATCATCGTGACAAGAGGATAAAATGTCTATGATATGATCATAGAGATAAATATGTGAGTTACGAGTTTGGCACACAATTAAGACATTGTGGAAATTGTTTCACAACTAATACCGCCTGGAACACCATAGTGTGATGGTGTGTCCGAACATCATAACTGCACCCTATTGGATATGGTGCATACCATGATGTCTCTTATCGAATTACCACTATCGTTTATGGGTTAGGCATTAGAGACAACCGCATTCACTTTAAATAGGGCACCACGCAATTCCATTGAGACGACACCGTATGAACTATGGTTTAGAGAAACTTAAGCTGTCGTTTCTTAAAAGTTTGGGGCTGCGACGCTTATGTGAAAAAGTTTCAGGCTGATAAGCTCGAACCCAAAGCGGATAAATGCATCTTCATAGAATACCCAAAACAGTTGGGTATACCTCCTATTTCAGATCCGGAAGCAAAAGTGATTGTTTCTAGAAACGGGTCCTTTCTCGAGGAAAAGTTTCTCTCGAAAGAATTGAGTGGGAGGATGGTGGAGACTTGATGAGGTTATTGAACCGTCACTTCAACTAGTGTGTAGCAGGGCATAGGAAGTTGTTCCTGTGGCACCTACACCAATTGAAGTGGAAGCTTATGATAGTGATCATGAAACTTCAGATCAAGTCACTACCAAACCTCTAGGACGACAAGGATGCATGCTACTTCAGAGTGGTACGTAATCCTGTCTTGGAAGTCATGTTGCTAGACAACAATGAACCTACGAGCTATGGAGAAGCGATGGTGGGCCCAAATTCCGACGAATGGCTCGAGGCCATAAAATCCGAGAGAGGATCCATGTATAAAAACAAAGTATAGACTTTGGAAGAACTACTTGATGGTCGTAAGGCTGTTGGGTGCAGATGGATTTTAAAAGGAAGACGGGCAATGATGGTAAGTGTCACCATTAAGAAAGCTCGACTTGTCGTTAAGATGTTTTCCGACAAGTTCAAGGAGTTGACTACGATGAGATTTTCTCACTCGTAGCGATGCTAAGAGTCTGTTGGAATTATATTAGCAGTTACTGCACTATTTATGAAATCTTGCAGATAGGATGTCAAAACATTGTTTCCTCGACGATTTTCTTGAGGAAAGGTTGTATGTGATACAACCAGAAGATTTTGTCAATCTTGAAAGATGCTAACAAGTATGCAAAGCTCCAGCAATCCTTCTAAGGACTGGAGTAAGCATCTCAGAGTTGGAATATACGCTTTGATGAGATGATCAAAGATTTTGGGTTTATACAAAGTTTATGAGAAACTTGTATTTCCAAAGAAGTGAGTGGGAGCACTATAGAATTTCTGATGAGTATATGTTGTTAACATATTGTTGATCAGAAATGATGTAGAATTTCTGGAAAGCATCCAGGGTTATTTGAAAAGTGTTTTTCAGTGGAAAACCTGGATTAAGCTACTTGAACATTGAGCATCAAGATCTATAAGGATAGATCAAAAACGCTTAATAGTACTTTCAAATGAATACATACCGTAACAAGATTTTGAAGAAGTTCAAAATAGATCAGCAAAGAAGGAGTTCTTGGCTGTGTTACAAGGTGTGAGTATTGAGTAAGACTCAAGACCTGACCACGGCAGAAGAGAGAGAAAGGACGAAGGTCGTCCCCTATGCTTTAGACGTAGGCTCTACAGTATGCTATGCTGTGTACCGCACCTGAAGTGTGCCTTGCCATGAGTTAGTCAAGGGGTACAATAGTGATCCGGGAATGGATCACATGACAGCGGTCGAACTTATCCTTAGTATCTAGTGGACTAAGAATTTTCTCGATTATGGAGGTGGTAAAAGAGTTCGTCGTAAAGGGTTACGTCGATGCAAACTTTGACACTAATCCGGATGACTCTGAGTAGTAAACCGGATTCGTATAGTAGAGCAGTTATTTGGAATAGCTCCAAGTAGCGCGTGGTAGCTGCATCTACAAGATGACATAGAGATTTGTAAAGCACACACGGATCTGGAAGGTTCAGACCCGTTGACTAGTAACCTCTCTCACAAGCGAGATATGAACAAACCCCATGGGTGTTGGATTCATTACAATCACATAGTGATGTGAACTAGATTATTGACTCTAGTGCAAGTGGGAGACTGTTGGAAATATGCCCTAGAGGCAATAATAAAATGGTTATTATTGTATTTCCTTCTTCATGATAATTGTCTATTGTTCATGCTATAATTGTATTAACTGGAAACCGTAATACATGTGTGAATACATAGACCACAACATGTCCCTAGTAAGCCTCTAGTTGACTAGCTCGTTGATCAATAGATGGTTATGGTTTCCTGACCATGCACATTGGATGTCATTGATAACGGGATCACATCATTAGGAGAATGATGTGATGGACAAGACCCAATCCTAAGCATAGCACAAGAACGTGTAGTTCGTTTGCTAGAGCTTTTCTAATGTCAAGTATCATTTCCTTAGACCATGAGATTGTGCAACTCCCGGATACCGTAGGAATGCTTTGGGTGTACCAAACGTCACAACGTAACTGGGTGGCTATAAAGGTGCACTACAGGTATCTCCGAAAGTGTCTGTTGGGTTGGCACGAATCAAGACTGGGATTTGTCACTCCGTATGACGGAGAGGTATGTCTGGGCCCACTCGGTAATGCATCATCATAATGAGCTCAATGTGACTAAGGAGTTAGCCACGGGATCATGCGTTACGGTACGAGTAAAGTGACTTGCCGGTAACGAGATTGAACAAGGTATTGGGATACCGACGATCGAATCTCGGGCAAGTAATGTACCGATTGACAAAGGGAATTATATACGGGATTGATTGAATCCTCAACATCGTGGTTCATCTGATGAGATCATCGTGGAACATGTGGGAGCCAACATGGGTATCCAGATCCCACTGTTGGTTATTGACCGGAGAGTTGTCTCGGTCATGTCTGCATGTCTCCCGAACCCGTAGGGTCTACACACTTAAGGTTCGGTGACGCTAGAGTTGTAGAGATATTAGTATGCAGTTAAGCGAAAGTTGTTCGGAGTCCCGGATGAGATCCCGGACGTCACGAGGAGTTCCGGAATGGTCCGGGGGTAAAGATTTATATATGGGAAGTCCTATTTTGGCCACCGGAAAATGTTCGGGATTTTTCGGTATTGTACCGGGAAGGTTCTGAAGTGGGGCCCACCTGCATGGGGGGACCCACATGAACGTGGGTAGTGGGGCAAGGCCCCACACCCCTGGTCAAGGCGCACCAAGATCCCACCTTAGAAGGAATAAGATCATATCCCGAAGGGATAAGATCAAGATCCCTAAAAAGGGGGGATAACAATCGGTGGGGAAGGGAAATGATGGGATTTCTTTCCCCCACCTTTGCCAACGCCCCAATGGACTTGGAGGGCAAGAAACCAGCCCCCTCCACCCCTATATATAGTGGGGAGGCGCATGGGAGCAGCACCCCCAAGCCCTGGCGCCTCCCTCCCTCTCGTGACACCTCTTCCTCCCCGCTTGCGCTTGGCGAAGCCCTGCCGGGATCCCGCTACTTCCACCACCACGCCGTCGTGCTGCTGGATCTCCATCAACTTCTCCTTCCCCCTTGCTGGATCAAGAAGGAGGAGACGTCCCCGCTCCGTACGTGTGTTGAACGCGGAGGTGCCGTCCGTTCGGCGCTAGGATCATCGGTGATTTGGATCACGACGAGTACGACTCCATCAACCCCGTTCTCTTGAACGCTTCCGCGCGCGATCTACAAGGGTATGTAGATGCACTCCCCTCTCTCTCGTTGCTAGATGACTCCATAGATTGATCTTGGTGATACGTAGAAAATTTTAAATTTTTGCTACGTTCTCCAACAGACATCACACTTTTATTTACTTACAACTCAATATTACAACTCGATATCTAGAACAAAGGTATGACTCTATATGAATGCCTCCGGCGGTGTACCGGGATGTGCAATGATCTAGCATAGCAATGACATCAAAAAACGGACAAGCCATGAAAACATCATGCTAGCTATCTTACGATCATGCAAAGCAATATGACAATAAATCCTCAAGTCATGTATATGATGATGATGGATGTTGCATGGCAATATATCTCGGAATGGCTATGGAAATGCCATGATAGGTAGGTATGGTGGCTGTTTTGAGGAAGATATAATGATTTATGTGTGATAGAGCGTATCATATCACGGGGTTTGGATGCACCGGCGAAGTTTGCACCAACTCTCGAGGTAAGAAAGGGCAATGCACGGTACCGAAGAGGCTAGCAATGATGGAAGGGTGAGAGTGCGTATAATCCATGGACTCAACATTAGTCTTAAAGAACTCATATACTTATTGCAAAAATCTATTAGTCATCGAAACAAAGTACTACGCGCATGCTCCTAGGGGGATAGATTGGTAGGAAAAGACCATCGCTCGTCCCCGACTGCCACTCATAAGGAAGACAATCAATAAATAAATCATGCTCTGACTTTGTTACATAACGGTTCACCATACGTGCATGCTACGGGAATTACAAACTTCAACACTAGTATTTCTACAATCCACAACTACCCACTAGCATGACTCTAATATGACCAGCTTTATATCGCACAACTATTGCAAGGAATCAAACATATCATATTCAGTGATCTACAAGTTTTATGTAGGATTTTATGACTAACCATGTGAATGACCAATTCCTGTCATCTCTCTAAATAGATATAAGTGAAGCAAGAGAGTTTAATTCTTTCTACAAAAGATATGCCCACGCTCTAACAACCATAAGTGAAGCAAAAGAGCATACTACAAATGGCGGTTTTCTATGTGAAGAGAAACAGGCAATCCAAACTTCAAATGATATAAGTGAAGCACATCAAGCATTCTATAAAGTCATACTCAAAAGATATAAGTGAAGTGCAATGAGCATTCTATAAATCAACCAAGGACTATCTCATACCAGCATGGTGCATAAAAGAAAAAAGAAAACTAAAGCAAAAGACGCTCCAAGATTTGCACATATCGCATGAACGAAACGAATCCGAAAACATACCGATACTTGTTGAAGAAAGAGGGGATGCCTTCCGGGGCATCCCCAAGCTTAGATGCTTGAGTCTCCTTGAATATTTACTTGGGGTGCCTCGGGCATCCCCAAGCTTGAGCTTTTGCCTCTCTTCCTTCTTCTCACATCGAGACCTTCTCGATCATCGAACACTTCATCCACACAAAACTTCAACAGAAAACTCGGTAAGATCCGTTAGTATAATAAAGCAAATCACTACTCTAAGTACTGTTGCAAACCAATTCAGTTTTTGCATTGTGTCTACTGTAATATAACTTTTTCACGGCTTAATCCACTGATATAAATGGATAATTTCATCAAAACAAGCAAACTATGCATCAAAAACAGAATCTGTCTAAAACAGAACAGTCTGTAATAATCTGAACATTCACCATACTTCAGATACTTGAAAAATTCTGCAAAATTAGGAAAAGTAAAAACTTTGTATAGAAAGACAGTGCAAAAAGAATCAGAACCGTTTGACGTTCCAGTAAAAAATTAAAAATCGTGCACTACAGCCAAAGTTTCTGTCCTGCACCGTACAAACCAACAAGCATTGTAAACATCCTAAAGGCAAACCTTGGCACGTTATTTTTATAATACAATGGAATTGTACAAGGGGATAATTATTTTTATTGAAAAGTTTCTGTAATTAAGATTCACAAAGTTTCCGTGAGCATGAACAAAGTTCAAGGGGCTCTCCCACTTCAACAATGCTTGTCTCTCTCACTTTCACTTTCCTTTTTGAAAAGTTTTGGGTTCCCCTCTTTATTTTTGTTGTTTTTAAACTATATGAAAGCACTCAACAGAAATAAATGACTCTCTAAAACTTCCGGGTTGTCTCCCTGGCAGCGCTTTCTTTAAAGCCATTAAGCTAGGCATATAGTGCAAGTAGTGAATCCACCCGGATCCCAAGGTATATCAAAGCCAATTTTAATTAGCAATGATTTGGCATTTAGTAGTGAGCACAAAGAAACATATATTATGTAATGACGAACTCTAACTCTCTTCCTATGCATCGGCATGTCATAAAAGAACAATTCATGCACACCTAGTAAAGGCCAATGCATATTATAAACAGTTTCTTGCAATTTTATCTTGTGGGAAACATAGAGAGGTGGAGATATAGTTCCTCTCTCATAATAATTGAAAGTAGGAGCAGCAAGCACATGCATATTATATTCATCAAAATCATCATGTGCAACGATAAAAGGCAACCCATCAATATAATCCTTAATAAGGGCAAACTTCTCCGATATAGTGTAGTCGGGAGAATTCAAAAAGATAATAGGACTATCATGCGTGGGTGCAATAGAAACAATTTCATGTTTAACATAAGGAACTATAGCAAGTTCATCTCCATAAGCATAATTCATATTGGCATCTTGGCCACAAGCATAGCAAGCATCATCAAAAAGGATATTTCAAGAGAATCAACGGGATCATAACAATCATCATAGCAATCATCCTTCGGTAAGCACGAAGGGAAATTAAACAATGTATGAGTTGAAGAGTTACTCTCATTAGAAGGTGGGCACGGTTAGCTAATCCGCTCTTCCTCCTTTTGTTCTTCTCTCTCCTCATCATCTTTTTCATCCAATGAGCTCATAGTTTCATCAATTTCTTCTTCCATAGACTCCTGCAAAATATTAGTCTCTTCTTGGACAGCGGGGTAGTCCTCAATATATGGTTCAACATAGGCATTAGAGGCATAATTATCATAGCAATATTTAAGTATGGCATAATTTTCAGATTTGTAAAGAGTAGCATCATATGTTTCAATCAAAGAAGCAATTTCATAAGCACCCTTAAAAGCAACAAATTCTTCAATTTGTTGAACATCGTAGTAACTATAAACACCTTTAGCATACGAAGATAAGATTCCATTATCAATAAACTCAACATTGGTAGGGAAGGTGTTTCTTAGGGTTTTTAGAACAATAAGTAACATCATATATATAACATAAATTCCAAGCATAGCATTGCAAATGATGAATTTGACTCAGTAAAAGTTTCCCTTTTTGAGATATACGGTGTCACACATAACAAGCATGCTCATCTAAAGATTTGCCCTCAACTAAGCTAGTTGGGGTTTCAGCACGAGCACAAAGGGATCGAAGATGATCCAAGTAATAACCTTAGGAGTGTGATAGATTTTGAGTGGTTCTTCAACCATTGGTTCAGTAGGTACGACTAATTTTTTTGGTATTTTGCGTTTCCTACCCATAACTAAAGATAGGAAACAACTAAGAACAGCAAATAAAAATTACTTAATTGTAAAGCAAACAAGCACACATGAGAATATTCACCCCACGCTATTGCTCCCCGGCAACGGCGCCAGAAAAAGGTCTTGATAACCCACAAGTATAGGGGATCGCAAAAGTTTTCGATAAGTAATAGTGTCGAACCCAACGAGGAGCTAAAGGTAGAACAAATATTCCCTCAAGTTCTATCGACCACCGATACAACTCTACGCATGCTTGACGTTCGCTTTACCTAGAACAAGTATGAAACTAGAAGTACTTTGTAGGAGTTTTTGGATAGGTTTGCAAGAATATAAAGACCACGTAAATAAAAACTAGGGGCTGTTTAAGTAAAGACACAATAAAGTAAATATAGCGAGTGTGGAAAAGTGGTGGTAGGAGTTGCGAAATTATCCCTAAGCAATTGACTACTTTGCTAGACCGATAGCAAGTTTTATGTGGGAGAGGCCACTGCTAGCATGTCATCCCTGGCTTGGAATTCTATGCACTTATGATTGGAACTATTAGCAAGCATCCGAAACTACTAACGTTCATTAAGGTAAAACCCAACCATAGCATTAAGATATATTGGTCCCCCTTCGATCCCGTATGCATCAATTTCTATGCTAGGCTGAAGCTTCTGTCACCCTTGCCCTCCAATACGTAGTCCTATCAACATACAACTAACCCTATGGTGTGATCCACGCGCGCACTCATATGATGGGAACCAAAGGACAGCAACGTAACCACAAGCAAATTAAATCAATCATAGCAATTCATCAACCACCGATAGGACGACGAAAATCTACTCAGACATCATAGGATGGCAACACATCATTGGATAATAATATGAAGCATAAAGCACCATGTTCAAGTAGAGGGTACAGTGAGTTGCGGGAGAGTGGACCGCTGTAGATAGAGGGGGGAAGGTCATGGAGATGTTGGTGAAGATGGCGGTGGTGTTGGTGAAGATCGCGGTGATGATGATGGCCCCCGGCGGCGTTCCGGCGCCACCGGAAGCGAGGGGGAGAGAGCCCCCCTCCTTCTTCTTCTTCTTCCTTGACCTTCTCCCTAGATGGGAGAAGGGTTTCCCCTCTGGTCCATGGTCTCCATGGCGTGGGGGGGCGAGAGCCCCTCCGAGATTGGATCTATCTCTATGTCTCTCTCTGTTTCTGCGTTCCGATCTGCTGCCTTTCACCGTTTCTTTTATATCCGGAGATCCGTAACTTCGATTGGGTTGAATCTTTCGCCCAGATCTTTCTCATAAAATTAGATTTCTTGCGGCCGAAGAAGGGCATCAACCGCCTTACGGGTGGCCCACGAGGGTCAAGGGCGCGCCCAGGGGGGCAGGCGCGTCCCCCTGCCTCGTGGCCACCTCGGGCACCGTCTCGCGTTGATTCTTCTTCCGGAATTCTCCAAATATTCCAAAAATATTCTCCGTCCGTTTTTATCCCGTTTGGATTCCGTTTGATATGGGGTTTCTGCGAAACATAAAACATGCAACAAACTGGAACTGGCACTGGGCACTGGATCAATATGTTAGTCCCAAAAATAGTATAAAAAGTTACCAAAAAGTATATGAAAGTTGCATAATATTGGCATGGAACAATCAAAAATTATAGATACGACGGAGACGTATCAATATGATTAATTGAACTTAAATTTATCATGAACTTAGTCCTAGTAGTATTAGCATATCTATGTTGTAGATCAATAGCTCGCGATGTTGCTCCCCGTTTATTATTATTTATTGATATGTTCCTAGAGAAAAATATGTTGAAAGATGATAGTAGCAATGATGCGGACTTGGTCCGTGATCTGAGGTTTATCCTCATTGCTGCACAGAAGAATTATGTCCTTGATGCAGCACTAGGTGACAGAATGATTGCAGGAGCAGATGCAGACGTTATGAACATTTGGCAAGCTCGATATGATGACTACTTGATAGTTTAGTGCACCATGCTTTACGGCTTAGAACCGGGACTCCAAAAATATTTTGAATGCCATGGAACATATAAGATGTTCCAAGAGCTGAAATTGGTATTTCAGATTCATGCCCGAGTCGAGAGGTATGAGACCTCTGACAAGTACTTTGCCTACAAGATGGAGGAGAATAGCTCAACCAGTGAGCATGTGCTCAGATTGTCTGAGTACTACAATCGCTTGAATCAAGTGGGAGTTAATCTTCCAGATAAGATAGTGATTGACGGAGTTCTCTAGTCACTATCACCAAGTTACTAGAACTTCGTGATGAACTATAATATGCAAGGGATGACGAAAGTAATTCCCAAGCTCTTCGTGATGCTGAAATTGACGAAGGTAGAAATCAAGAAAAGCATCAAGTATTGATGGTTGACAAGACCACTAGTTTCAACAAAAGGGCGAAGGGAAGAAGGGGAACTTCAAGAAGAATGGCAAACAAGTTGCTGCTCAAGTGAAGAAGCCCAAGTCTGGACCTAAGCCTGAGACTGAGTGCTTCTACTGCAAAGGGACTGGTCACTGGAAGCGGAACTACCCCAAGTATTTGGCGGATAAGAAGGATGGCAAGGTGAACAAAGGTATATTGGATATACATGTTATTGATGTGTACTTTACTAGTGTTTATAGCAACCCCTCGGTATTTGATACTAGTTCAGTTGCTAAGAGTAGTAACTTGAAACGGGAGTTGCAGAATGAACAGAGAGAGTTAAGGGTGAAGTGACGATGTGTGTTGGAAGTGGATCCAAGATTGATATGATCGTCATCGCACACTGCCTATACTTTCGTGTTTAGTGTTGAACCTAAATAAACGTTATTTGGTGTTTAATCATGAATATGATTTGATCATGTTTATTGCAATACGATTATTCATTTAAGTTAAAGAATAATTGTTGTTCTGTTTACATGAATAAAACCTTCTATGGTCATACACCCAATGAAAATGGTTTGTTGGATCTCGGTCGTAGTGATACACATATTCATAATATTGAAGCCAAAAGATGCAAAGTTGATAATGATAGTGCAACTTATTTGTGGCACTGCCGTTTTAGGTCATATTGGTGTAAAGCGCATGAAGAAACTCCATGCTGATGGGATTTTGGAATCACTTGATTATGAATCACTTGATGCTTGCGAACCATGCCTTATGGGCAAGATGACTAAGACTCCGTTCTCCAGAACAATGGAGCGAGCAACTGACTTATTGGAAATAATACATACTGATGTATGCGATCCTATGAGTGTTGAGGCCCGCAGCGGGTATCATTATTTTCTGACCTTCACAGATGATTCGAGCAGATATGGGTATATCTACTTGATGAAACATAAGTCTGAAACATTTGAAAAGTTCATATAATTTCAGAGTGAAGTGGAAAATCATCGTAACAAGAAAATAAAGTTTCTACGATCTGATCGTGGAGGACAATATTTGAGTTACGAGTTTGGTCTTCATTTGAAACAATGTGGAGTAGTTTCGCAACTCACGCCACCTGGAACACCACAACGTAATGGTGTGTCCGAACATCGTAACCGTACTTTATTAGATATGGTGCAATCTATGATGTCTCTTACCGATTTACCACTATCGTTTTGGGGTCATGCATTTGAGATAGCTACATTCACGTTAAATAGGGCACCATTGAAATCCGTTGAGTCGACGCCTTATGAACTGTGGTTTGGCAAGAAACCAAAGTTGTCGTTTCTTAAAGTTTGGGGTTGCGATGCTTATGTGAAAAAGTTTCATCCTAATAAGCTCAAACCCAAATCGGAGAAATGTGTCTTCATAGGATACCCAAAGGAGATAGTTGGGTACACCTTCTATCACAGATCCGAAGGCAAGATATTCGTTGCTAAGAATGGATCCTTTCAAGAGAAGGAGTTTCTCTCGAAAGGAGTGAGTGGGAGGAAAGTAGAACTTGATGAGGTAACTGTACCTGCTCCCTTATTGGAAAGTAGTTCATCACAGAAATCTGTTCCTGTGACTCCTACACCAATCAGTGAGGAAGCTAATGATGATGATCATGTAACTTCAGATCAAGTTACTACCGAACATCGTAGGTCAACCAGAGTGAGATCCGCACCAGAGTGGTACGGTAATACTGTTCTGCAGGTCATGTTACTTGACCATGACGAACTTACGAACTATGAGGAAGCGATGATGAGCCCAGATTCCGCGAAATGGTTTGAGGCCATGAAATCTGAGATGGGATCCATGTATGAGAACAAAGTATGGACTTTGATTGACTTTGCCGATAATCGGCGAGCCAGTGAGATTAAATGGATCTTCAGGAGGAAGACAGACACTGATAGTAGTGTTACTATCTTCAAAGCTCGAATTGTCGCAAAAGGTTTTCGACAAGTTCAAGGTGTTGACTACGATGAGTTTTTTCTCACTCGTAGCGATGCTTAAGTCTATTCGAATCATGTTAGTAAATTGCCACATTTTATGAAATCTGCAAATGGATATCAAAACTACATTCCTTAATGGATTTCTTAAAGAAGAGTTGTATATGATGCAACCAGAAGGTTTTGTCGATCCTAAAGGTGCTAACAAAATGTGCAAGCTCCAGCGATCCATCTATGGACTGGTGCAAGCATCTCGGAGCTGGAATATACGCTTTGATGAGTTGATCAAAGCATATAGTTTTATACAGACTTGCGGTGAAGACTGTATTTACAAGAAAGTGAGTGGCAGCACTACAACATTTCTGATAAGTATATGTGAATGACATATTGTTGATTGGAGATAATGTAGAATTTTTCTGGAAAGCATAAAGGAGTATATGAAAGGAGTTTTTTTCAAAGAAAGACCTCGGTGAAGCTGCTTGCATATTGAGCATCAAGATCTATATAGATAGATCAAGACACTTGATAAGTTTTTTGAATAAGTACATACCTTGACAAGATTTTGAAGTAGTTCAAAATGGAACAGTCAAAGAAAGAGTTCTTGCCTGTGTTACAAGGTGTGAAATTGAGTAAGATCGATGCCCGACCATGGCCAAAGATAGAAACAGAATGAAAGTCATTCCCTGTGCCTCAGCCATAGGTTCTATAAAGTATGCCATGCTCTATACCAGATCTATTATATACCCTACACTGAGTTTAGCAAGGGAGTACAATAGTGATCTAGGAGTAGATCACTGGACAGCGGTCAAATTTATCCTTAGTGGAATAAGGATATGTTTCTCGATTATGGAGGTGACAAAAGGTTCATCGTAAAGGGTTACGTCAATGCAAGTTTTGACACTGATCCAGATGACTCTAAGTCTCAATCTAGATACATATTGAAAGTGGGAGAAATTAGCTAGAGTAGCTCCATGCAGAGCATTGTTGACATAGAAATTTGCAAAATACTTACGGATCTGACTGTGACAGACCCGTTGACTAAAATTATCTCACAAGCAAAACATGATCACACCTTAGTACTCTTTTGGTGTTAATCACATAGCAATGTGAACTAGATTACTGACTCTAGTAAACCCTTTGGGTGTTGGTCACATGTCGATGTGAACTATGAGTGTTAACCACATAAAGATGTGAACTATTGATGTTAAATCACATGGCGATGTGAACTAGATTATTGACTCTAGTGCAAGTGGGAGACTGAAGGAAATATGCCCTAGAGGCAATAATAAAGTTATTATTTATTTCCTTATATCATGATAAATGTTTATTATTCATGCTATAATTGTATTAACCGGAAACATAATACTTGTGTGAATACATAGACAAACAGAGTGTCACTAGTATGCCTCTACTTGACTAGGTCGTTGATCAAAGATGGTTATGTTTCCTAGCCATAGACATGAGTTGTCATTTGATTAACAGGTTTCATCATTAGGAGAATGATGACTTGACCCATTCTGTTAGCTTAGCACTTGATCGTTTAGTATTCTGCTATTGCTTTCTTCGTGACTTATACATGTTCCTATGACTATGAGATTATGCAACTCCCGTTTACCGGAGGAACACTTTGTGTGCTACCAAACGTCACAACGTAACTGGGTGATTATGAAGGAGCTCTACAGGTGTCTCCGAAGGTACTTGTTGGGTTGGCGTATTTCGAGATTAGGATTTGTCACTCTGATTGTCGGAGAGGTATCTCTGGGCCCACTCGGTAATGCACATTACTATAAGCCTTGCAAGCATTTTAACTAATGAGTAAGTTGCGGGATGATGTATTACGGAACGAGTAAAGAGACTTGCCGGTAACGAGATTGAACTAGGTATTGAGATACCGATGATCGAATCTCGGGCAAGTAACATACCGATGACAAAGGGAACAACGTATGTTGTTATGCGGTTTGACCGATAAAGATCTTCGTAGATTATGTAGGAGCCAATATGAGCATCCAGGTTCCGCTATTGGTTATTGACCAGAGACATGTCTCGGTCATGTCTACATAGTTCTCGAACCCGTAGGGTCCGCACGCTTAAAGTTCTGTGAGGATTTGTATTATGAGTTTATGTGTGTTGATGTACCGAAGGTAGTTCGGAGTCCCGGATGAGATCGGGGACATGACTAGGAGTCTTGAAATGGTCGAGACGTAAAGATCGATATATTGGACGACTATATTCCGACATCGGAAAGGTTCCGAGTGATTTGGGTATTTTCGGAGTACCGGGGAGTTATAGGAATTCACCGGGAGAAGTATTGGGCCTTATTGGGCCATACGAGAATAGAGGAGAGAGGCCAAAAGGAAGGAGGCGCCCCCCCCCTCTGGTCCGAATTGGACAAGGGGTGCAACCCCCTTTTCCTTCTCCCTCTCCCCCTCTTTCCTTCTCTCCTACTCCGGAAAGGAAAGGGGAATCCTACTAGGACTTGGGAGTCCTAGTAGGAATCCCACACTTGGCGCGCCCCCTCTAGGGCCGGCCTCTCCCTCCCTCCTTTATATACGGGGGCAGGGGGCACCTCTAGACACAATAATTGATCTCTTGATCTCTTAGCCGTGTGCGGTGCCCCCCTCCACCATATTCCACCTCGATCATATCGTAGCGGGGCTTAGGCGAAGCCCTGCGTCGGTAGCATCATCATCATCGTCACCACGCCGTCGTGCTGACGTAACTCTCCCTCAAAGCTCGGCTGGATCGGAGTTCGAGGGACGCCATCGAGCTGAACGTGTGTTGAACTCGGAGGTGCCGTACGTTCGGTACTTGGATCGGTCGGATCATGAAGACGTACGACTACATCAACCGCGTTGTGCTAACGCTTCCGCTTTCGGTCTACGAGGGTACGTGGACACACTCTCCCCTCTCGTTGCTATGCATCACCATGATCCTGTGTGTGCGTAGGAATTTTTTTGAAATTACTACGTTCCTCAACAAAAAGATGCAAAGTTAATAATGATAGTGCAACTTATTTGTGGCACTGCCGTTTAGGTCATATTGGTGTAAAGCGCATGAAGAAACTCCATGCTGATGGGCTTTTGGAATCACTTGATTATGAATCACTTGATGCTTGCGAACCATGCCTTATGGGCAAGATGACTAAGACTCCGGAACAATGGAGCGAGCAGCTGACTTATTGGAAATAATACATGTTTATGTATGTGGTCCGATGAGTGTTGAGGCTCGCGGCAAGTATCGTTATTTTCTGACCTTCACAGATGATTTGAGCAAATATGGGTATATCTACTTAATGAAGCATAAGTATGAAACATTTGAAAAGTTCAAAAAAATCCAGAGTGAAGTGGAAAATCATCGTAACAAGAAAATAAAATTTCTACGATCTGATCGTGGAGGTGAATATTTGAGTTACGAGTTTGGTCTTCATTTTAAACAATGCGGAATAGTTTCGCAACTCACGCCACCCGGAACACCACAGTGTAATGGTGTGTCCGAACATCGTAACCGCACTTTATTAGATATAGTGCCACCTATGATGTCTCTTACTGAGTTATCGCTATCATTTTGGGGTTATGCATTAGAGACAATTGCATTCACGTTAAATAGGGCACCATCTAAATGCGTTGAAATGACATTGTATGAACTATGGTTTGGCAAGAAACCTAAGCTGTCGTTTCTTAAAGTTTGGGGGTGCGATGTTTATGTGAAAAAGCTTCAACCTGATAAAGCTTGAACCCAGATTGGAGAAATGTGTCTTCATAGGATACCCAAAGGAGATTATTGTTAAAAGTGCAACAGAAAACAAAATAGAAAACAAAAGAAAAGAAAAACAAACAAATCAAAAGAACAAAAGACCAGCCCCCCCCCCCCCCCCCGCTGGGCCGTGAGGCCCAGCTGGCCCACCCCGCCCCTGGCCTATATGGCCTACCTCTCCATCCCCCGAACCCTAGACCCCCAACCTCGTTCCTCTCCCCCCTCGCTCCACACGCGCCGCCACACACCAGTGCTCGCGCAGGGCAACGCCCTGCCTCGCCCTGTGCACCTCCTACCTCCCGCCGGCGTTGCCTCACCTCCCAGCCGACGCGGTTGTCGGATCATCGTCGCCCCGTCCTCACCCTCTCCCCGATCCAGAACTAGTTCGGGACACGACCTCGACGCCGCCACGAACCGCCGTCGACGAGCGCCATTCACCAGAGCCGTCAACCGTCACCACCGTCATCCTCATCTCCCCCCCGGGCAGCTTCACCAAGCCTCGCCACCCCTCGTCCCTGCAACGCTGGTGAGGCCACCGGCCTCCTCTCCCCTCAATCTCTGTCACCGGCTCCGTCCACCCGCACGCTCATGACCATAGCCCCGCTCGTCACGGCCACATCGGCCACGCGCTGCACCGCCGCGCCCCGCTACTCCCTCGCGCGCACGCGCACACCGCACGCACCCGCTCCCCCGCACCGTGCCCATCCCCTGCTCCTGGCCGCGCACGCTCACGCTGTCCGCGCGGCCACTGCTCCACCTGGCTCCGGCGTGCGTGCCCGCCGCTGAGCCCACGCTGGCCGCTCGCCGCGTCCGCCCCCGCCCCTGACCTCGTTGGCCGCGCCCGCATCCACTCACCGCGGCCGCCGCCCCACCTCTCCACCCGTGCCTCGCCCTTCGCGCTGCTGCACGCCCCCGCGCTCCTTCGTCCCGCTGTCGCTGTCGTGCCTCTCATCGCCCGTGCCGCTGGGCCTCGCCGCCACGCCCAGCGCCGGCTGGCGCGCGCTGACCCCCCTGCCCTGCGCGGTTTCACCAAACGGGCGACACCCGGATCCCCCAAGCCCGTAACCGCGCGCCCGTTAAGTCCCTGGCCAATGACACGCGGGGTCCACCCGAAAATAAAAAATAAATAAATGAAAAGATATAATAATTAAACTAATTAGTTAATTAATTAACTAAACAAATTAATTAATCTAATTAGTCCATTTAATTAACATGTTAACTACCTAATTAGTTTAACTAAAACTATTAGTTAACTAGGCAGCCAATGACACGGGGCCTCACCCCTGTTGACCAGTCAAACTTTGACTGGTCAACTGGGTCCCGTTGGCCCACATGTCATCCTCTATGTACATTCTGTGTACACAGGGCTGGGTACCCATAGCATTTTGTCTATTAATTTCAAATTAATAATAATTTCAGAAAATGAATAAAACTTTGAAAATTAATAGAAAATAAACGGTAGCTCAGATGAAAATGTTTTCTACATGAAAGTTGCTCAGAACGACGAGACGAATCCGGATACGTAGCCCGTTCGTCCGCCACACCTCCCTAGCATAGCAAACACGCAACTTTCCCCCTCCGGTTGATTTGTCCGAAAACGCAAAACACCGTGAATACTTTCCCGGATGTTTCCCCCCCTTCGCCAGTATCGCCTAGTACTGCGTTAGGTCACCCCTAGCACCGCGTATTGCCATGGTATGCCTTGTGATGCTTTGATTGCTCTGTTATTTATTGTGTTCCCCCTCCGTTACTTCTTTCCGGTAGACTCCGAGACCGCTGCCGGTATCGTGATCGACTACATCGACGACGAACCCTTCTCTTGCCAGAGCAACCAGGCAAGCCCCCCCTTGATCACCAGATATCGCCTATTCCTTCTCACTACTTCTTGCATTAGAGTAGTGTAGCATGTTACTGCTTTCGGTTAATCCTATTCTGATGCATAGCATGTCATTGTTGCTACAGTTGTTACCCTTACCTGCTATCCTACTGCTTAGTATAGGATGCTAGTATTTCATCAGTGGCCCTACACTCTTGTCCGTCTGCCATGCTACACTACTGGGCCATGATCACTTTGGGAGGTGATCACGGGCATATGCTATATACTTTATATTGTTACATTACTTATGATACTGTTTGGAGATGGGGGCTGAAGGCGCAGGTGGCTCCATCCCGGTAGAGGTGGGCCTGGGTTCCCGATGGCCCCCGACTGTTACTTTGTGGCAGAGTGAAAGGGAAGGTTGAGACCACCTAGGAGAGAGGTGGGCCTGGCCCTAGTCGGCGTTCGCGGATACTTCAATTAATACGCTTAACGAGATCTTGGTATTTGATCTGAGTCTGGCCACTGGCCTATACGCACTAACCAACTACGCGGGAACAGTTATGGGCACTCGACGTCGTGGTATCAGCCGAAGCCTTCTTGACGTCAGCAACTGAGCGGTGCGCACCGGATTGGACCGTAAGCCTGCGCTTGTATTAAGGGGGCTAGGTCTACTTTCGGCCGCCCTCGCAACGTGCAGGTGTGCAATGGGCGATGGGCCCAGACCCCTGCGCCATAGGATTTAGACCGGCGTGCTGACCTCTCTGTTGTGCCTACGTAGGGTTGCGACATGTTGATCTTCCGAGGCCGGGCATGACCCAGGAAAGTGTGTTCGGCCAAATGGGATCGAGCGTGTTGGGTTATGTGGTGCACCCCTGCAGGGAAGTTTATCTATTCGAATAGCCGTGATCTTCGGTAACAGGACGACTTGGAGTTGTACCTTGACCTTATGACAACTAGAACCGGATACTTAATAAAAAAACACCCTTCCAAGTGCCAGATATAACTCGTTGATCGCTCTCTAACAGGGCGACGAGGAGGGGATCTCCGGGTAGGATTATGCTATGCGATGCTACTTGGTGAACTTACCATCTACTCTCTTCTACATGCTGCAAGATGGAGGCTGCCAGAAGCATAGTCTTCGACAGGATTAGCTATCCCCCTCTTATTCTAGCATTCTGCAGTTCAGTCCATCGATATTGCCCCTTTACACAGATACCCATGCATAAGTAGTGTAGATCCTTGCTTGCGAGTACTTGGGATGAGTACTCACGGTTGCTTTTCTCCCCTTTTCCCCCCTTTCCTTTCTTCCTGGTTGTCGCAACCAGATGCTGGAGCCCAGGAGCCAGACGCCACCGTCGACGACCACTCCTACTACACCAGAGGTGCCTACTACTACGTACAGGCCGCTGACGACGGCCAGGAGTAGCTTAGGAGGATCCCAGGCAGGAGGCATGCGCCTCTTTCGATCTGTATCCCAGTTTGTGCTAGCCTTCTTAAGGCAAACTTGTTTAACTTATGTCTGTACTCAGATATTGTTGCTTCCGCTGACTCGTCTATGATCGAGCACTTGTATTCGAGCCCTCGAGGCCCCTGGCTTGTATTATGATGCTTGTATGACTTATTTTATTTTTAGAGTTGTGTTGTGATATCTTCCCGTGAGTCCTTGATCTTGATCGTACACGTTTGCATGTATGATTAGTGTACGATTGAATCGGGGGCGTCACAGCGATCTGCACACGTTCAGCTCGGTGACGTCCCTCGTACTCTTGATCCAGTTGAGGCCGAGGGAGAGTTCCGTCAGCACGACGGCGTGGTGACGGTGATGATGAAGGTATCGGCGCAGGGCTTCGCCTAAGCACTACGATGATATGACCGAGGTGTGTAACTGTGGAGGGGGGCACCGCACACGGCTAAGAGAAACTTTGTTGCGCCTTTGGGTTGTCCCTTGCCGACGTATATAAAGGAGGGAGGAGGAGGAGGCCGGCCCTAGAGGGGTCGCGCCAAGTGTGGGGAGTCCTACTATGACTCCCAAGTCCTAGTAGGATTCCCCTTTTCCTTTCTGGAGTAGGAGATAAGAAAGAGGGAAAGAGAGAGGGAGTAGGAAAGGGCAAGGTGGGGTGTGTGACGCCCGGATAATTAAGCGACAGTAAAACTCTGCTAATGATTCCACGTCACCTCTGTTACTATTGCTAATCTTTCGTTAGTTCAAAACCGATTCAAAAATCAATTCAAAATATGGCAAACAACAAAAGTTTTCAAACATTGAAACAAAAATGTTCGGTGGGTGCCAAATAATGCACGGGTAATTATTGTGGAGAAACATTTTTTTGAAAATACCTAAATATTTTAAAGTGAAATAAAACAGAAAAGAAAATAAATAAAAAGAAAAAGGAAAATAAAGAAAGAAAAATAAAAAATAAAACAAAACAAATACAAAAAAGGAACCCCCCCGGGCTTTGGCCCAGCTGACCACCAGCCCAACTGGGCAAAGGGCCAACCAGCCAGCCCACCCCCACTCCTCTCCTTATCTCCTGGACCCCGAAACCCTAACCCACCGACCACCACTCCCCCCCCCGATCTGGATCTGGATTGGGAGGAGCCCGATCCCTTCGCCCACGCTCGATGCCGTCGCCGGAGGCCACCCCGCCGGACCGCAACCTCGCTGGTCTACCTCCTCCTCCCCGTCGGACTGGGTCCTCTCCGTCCCCGTCGTCTTCGTCCTCCTCCTCGCCCCCTGTTGCCCCGTTCCCTACAGAACCGCGTGAGGCCCCCGGCCTCTTCCCCTCTGCCCCCACGCACACCGTGCCCCCTTGCGTGCCCGAAGTCGCCGATGCTCCACCTCGTCGCCGGCATCGAACCCGGTCATTACAGCCGCGACCGGACCGCCCCTACTACTGCTCCCTCGCGCGGACGCGCCCCCACATGCTCCTGGCCGCGCCTGACCGCGCCGAAGCGCGCGCGCGCTCGCGGGCCCACATCACAGCTCGCGCCGCCCGCTCGCGGTGGAATCAACCGCGCGCACGCCTGCCCCGCGCTGCTCCCCCACGCTGACCGCCGCCTAGCCCGCCTGCGGCCGCATCCCACTGCTCCTGCTGCCGACCATCGCGCCTCGCCGCTCGCTCGCCGTAGCTAGCGCCTCCGGCCGTGCCCGCTGTCCGCCGCCCGCGCCTTCGCGCCCCCTGCCGGTTGCGCGCCGCACCATCCGGCCGTGCCCGCCGCCCTGTGCCGGCCACGCCCCCTCGCCGCGCCGCTCCGGCGCCCTGCTGTCGCCGTCCGCTCCCCTGCAGCCGCCTCGCTCGCACGCCTCCTCCCGCATCCACGCCGACGCTCACCAGCGCTTCGCCCCGCACGCCCACCGGAGCTCCACCCTGGCGCCGCACGCCGCTCCCCCCACCAGCTGCTGCTGGCGTTGCTCGCCGTTGCCCCGCGCCGCCGTGCTGGGCTCGCCCCCCCGGCTCCGTTCCGCTCCACTCGGCGGGCGGAGCCCTCTACTCCGCCCGTTAACCCACACGCCCGCAGCGCCCCTGCGCCCGAATCGCCTAGCGCCCGTTTGGCCATATGGGCCATTGACTAGGGGGCCCACCCCAGAGAATGTTAAAAAAGATTAAAAATAATATTATTATTAATTAATTGATTTAATTAATTAATTATGTTTAATTAACCTAATTAACTAGTGTTAATTAATTAAATAGTAATTAGATTAGTTAAACCCTAATTAGATTAAACAGAGTATGACATGCGGGACCCACACGTCAGTTTGACCGGTCAACGGTCACTGTTGACTGCTGACATCATGCTGACGTCATGATGAAGTCAGCTTACACTATTCTGGATAATGTGGATTTAAAATAATTAAGTAAATTCTAAAATGATTAAATCTTTTAAAATTAATATAAAATAAATCGTAGCTCGGATGGAAAAACTTTGTACATGAAAGTTGCTCAAAACGACGAGACGAATCGGGATACGCAGCCCGTTCATCCGCCACACATACCTGGCATAGAAAATTTGCAACTTTTCCCCTCCGATTCATCTGTCCGAAAATGCGAAACCACGGGCATATTTTCCCGGATGTTTCCCCCCTTCACCGGTATCACCTCCTACCGCGTTTGGGCACCCCTAGCAACGATCATTGTCATGTCATGCACCGTCATGCATATGTTTGCATTATATTTATTATTTCTTCCCCCTCTTCTCTCGCTAGACACCGAGACCGACGCCGCTGCTACCCAGTACGACTACGATGTTGACGACCCCTCCTTGCGAGAGCAACCAGGCAAGCCCCCCCTTTGATCACCAGATATCGCCTATTTTTCTCTCTACTGCTTGCATTAGAGTAGTGTAGCATGTTACTACTTTCCGTTAATCCTATCCTGATGCATAGCCTGTCCTTGCTACTACTGTTGTTACCTTTACCAGCAATCATACATGCTTAGTATAGGATGCTAGTATTCCACCTGTGGCCCTACATTCTTGTCCGTCTGCCATGCTATACTATCGGGCCGTGATCACTCGGGAGGTGATCACGGGTATATACTTATATACATATTATATGCTACGTGTGGTGACTAAAGTCGGGTCGGCTCGTAGAGTACCCGCGAGTGATTCACGGATTGGGACCGAAAGAACGTTTCTCCCGACGGCCCTCTGAGTGAACTGATAACCCACAAGTATAGGGGATCTATCGTAGTCCTTTCGATAAGTAAGAGTGTCGAACCCAACGAGGAGCAGAAGGAAATGATAAGCGGTTTTCAGCAAGGTATTCTCTGCAAGTACTGAAATAAGTGGTAACAGATAGTTTTGTGATAGGATAATTTGTAACGAGCAACAAGTAACAAAAGTAAATAAAGTGCAGCAAGGTGGCCCAATCCTTTTTATAGCAAAGGACAAGCCTGGACAAACTCTTATATGGAGAAAGGCACTCCCGAGGACACATGGGAATTATCATCAAGCTAGTTTTCATCACGTTCATATGATTCGCGTTCGGTACTTTGATAATTTGATATGTGGGTGGACCGGTGCTTGGGTGATGTTCTTACTTGAACAAGCATCCCACTTATGATTAACCTCTATTGCAAGCATCTGCAACTACAACAAAAGTATTAAGGTAAACCTAACCATAGCATGAAACATATGGATCCAAATCAGCCCCTTACGAAGCAACGCATAAACTAGGGTTTAAGCTTCTGTCACTCTCGCAACCCATCATCTACTTATTACTTCCCAATGCCTTCCTCTAGGCCCAAATAATGGTGAAGTGTTATGTAGTCGACGTTCACATAACACCACTAGAGGCTAGACAACATACATCTCATCAAAATATCGAACGAATACCAAATTCACATGACTACTAATAGCAAGACTTCTCCCATGTCCTCAGGAACAAACGTAACTACTCACAAAGAATATTCATGTTCATAATCAGAGGGGTATTAATATGCATAAAGGATTTGAACATATGATCTTCCACCAAATAAACCAACTAGCATCAACTACATGGAGTAATCAACACTACTAGCAACCTACTAGTACCAATCCCGGACTTGGAGACAAGAATTGGATACAAGAGATGAACTAGGGTTTTGAGAGGAGATGGTGCTGGTGAAGATGTTGATGGAGATTGCCCTCTCCCGATGAGAGGAGCGTTGGTGATGACGATGGCGATGATTTCCCCCTCCCGGAGGGAAGTGTCCCCGGCAGAACAGCTCTACCGGAGCCCTAGATTGGTTCCGCCAAGGTTCCGCCTCGTGGCGGCGGAGTTTCGTCCCAAAGGTTGCTTATGATTTTTCCCTTGACGAAAGACTTCATATAGCAGAAGATGGCCACCGAAGAGCCAATAGGGGGCCCACGAGGTAGGGGCGCACCCTGGGGGGTAGGGCGCGCCCCCCACCCTCGTGGCCAGGTGGGTCCCCCTCTGGCGTACTTCTTCCGCTCAATATTTTTTATTATTTCCAAAAATAACTTTCGTGGAGTTTCAGGACTTTTGGAGTTGTGCAGAATAGGTCTCTATTATTTGCTCCTTTTCCAGCCCAGAATTCCAGCTGCCGGCATTCTCCCTCCTTATGGAAACCTTGTAAAATAAGAGAGAATAGGCATAAGTATTGTGACATAACGTGTAGTAATAGCCCATAATGCAATAAATATCGATATAAAAGCATGATGCAAAATGGACGTATCAACTCCCCCAAGCTTAGACCTCGCTTGTCCTCAAGCGGAAGCTGAAACGATAAATATGTCCACATGTTTAGAGGTAGAGGTGTCGATAAAAATAAAATACGGACATGAGGGCATCATGATTATTCTCATAACAGCAGCATATATGAATAATGTCATATGATTTCTTATGCTCAAGTAATAATATATTCACAATGCAAAGTATGAATCAGAAACTTTATTGAGAACTAACAAACTATAGTCTCAGTCATTGAAGCAATTGCAATTTATCATAACATCAGAAAGAGTCTATGTCAGAGCTTTATAGCAAGTCCACATACTCAACTATCATTTAGTCTTTCACAATTGCTAACACTCACGCAATACTTGTGGTTATGGAGTTTTAATCGGACACAGAGAAAGATAGGGGCTTATAGTTTCGCCTCCCAACCTTTTACCTCAAGGGTAATGTCAACAATAATAACTCATGCTGACTTACATCCAATTAGATATATCTATCAGGATCTTTCCAACACCCTGTGCTTGCCAAAGGATAAAATATAAAAAGGAAAGGTGAAGATCACCATGGCTCTTGCATAAGATAGAAGATAATAATAAAAGATAGGCCCTTCGCAGAGGGAAGCAGAGGTTGCCATGCGCTTTCAGGGTTGGATGCACAAAATTTTAATGCAAAAGAACGTCACTTTATATTGCCACTTGTGATATGAACCTTTATTATGCAGTCCGTCGCTTTTATTTCTTCCACATCACAAGATCGTATAAAGCTTATTTCCTCCACACCAATCAATCATACATATTTAGAGAGCAATTTTTATTGCTTGCACCGATGACAACTTACTTGAAGGATCTTACTCAATCCATAGGTAGATATGGTGGACTCTCATGGCAAAACTGGTTTAAGGGTTTTTGGAAGCACAAGTAGTATCTCTACTTGGTGCAAAGAATTTGGCTAGCATGAGGGGGAAAGGCAAGCTCAACATGTTGGGTGATCCATGACAATATACTTTATCTAAGATATAAGAAAACATAACCCATTACGTTGTCTTCCTTGTCCAACATCAACTCTTTAGCATGTCATATTTTGATGAGTGCTCCCAATCATAAAAGATGTCTATGATAGTATATTTATATGTGAAACCTCTCTTTCCTTATTACTTCCTATTAATTGCAACGATGACCAAAGCTATGTTTGCCAACTCCCAACAACTTTTAATCATCATACTCTTTCTATGTGAAGTCATTACTCTCAATAAGATCAATATGATCTCTTTGTTTCTTTTTATTCTTTTTCTCTTTTCTTTTATTCACTCAAGATCATGGCAAAATAATCAAGCCCTTGACTCAACTCTAATCTTTATTATATAGCTCACGGACTCGATTACATAGAGGGATCATAAAGCAAAAACTAAAAACTAGATCATACCATAAACTTCATTCTACTAGATCAAGATACTACTAATAGGATCGAACTAAGGAAAACGGTAAAGATAGGAGTGTGATGGTGATACATACCGGGGCACCTCCCCCAAGCTTGGCAGTTGCCAAGGGGAGTGCCCATACCCATGTGATTATATCTCCTTCTTTGTTGGCGAGGAAGGTGGCGGTGTTGGTGATAATGCCCCTCAGGATACGATTCTCTTCCTCGAGCTTATTGAGTTGCTGCTTGAGATCCGTTATCTCCTTACGAAGTTTCTCTGTAACGGCTAAAGCCCCTTTCACCCAAGGGTGTTGCATAGCTGCGGGAGAACAAGTGACACTCTTCTTCATATTTTCATAAGAAAGAAATTTAACATTGGAAGGGATAACCGAGTTTGGAATAGCTGAGCTCTGTAGTTCCCCCATCGTGAACCCAGCGCGGAAGCAAGAAGTGACTTATTGATCCTCAATAGCATCTATCCTCATCAATTCAGCCTCCGTCTCTTCCTCCGTTGCTGGCCCAAAGTGGTCAGCATCGCTGTTTGTTCTTTGCCTCGATGCCGGATGAGACACCCAGCTCTCCCCAACTGACTCTTGAGAAGACATCTTGCTCTAATCTGCAGCAGCAACAGCTTGTAACAAGAACAGAGGATAATTGCGTGACACGGGAGTCAAAACCTTCGGGAGAATATATAATAAATTTTTACCGACCAAAATACGTATTGTGCAAGAAAACGGAGTCCGGAGAGCACACGAGGTGCCCACGAGGTAGGGGGCGCGCCCAGTAAGGTAGGGCGCGCCCTCCACCCTCGTGGAGGCCTCGTGTCCTTCCCGGACTGCTTCTTATTTTTCTATTTTTCTAAATATTACAAACGGAGAAATATTGCCTTAAAAACTGTTTTGGAGTCGGTTTACTTACCGTACCACATACCTATTCCTTTTCGGAGTCTGAAACGTTCTGGAAAGTGTCCCTTATGTATTCCTCCGGGGTTACGGTTTCAATAACATTGGTTTCAACATTTATGGGATTACCTGAGATATAATGTTTAATTCTTTGACCGTTCACCACCTTCGGATTTGTACCTTCGAAGTTGTTGATTTTTATGGCACCGGAACGATAGACCTCCTCGATAACGTAGGGGCCTTCCCATTTAGAGAGAAGTTTTCCTGCAAAAAATCTTAAACAAGAGTTGTATAGCAATACATAATCACCTACAATAAACTCACGCTTTTGTATCCTTTTGTCATGCCATCTTTTAACTTTTTCTTTAAACAACTTGGCATTTTCATAAGCTTGGGTTCTCCATTCATCAAGTGAGCTAATATCAAATAACCTCTTCTCACCGGCAAGTTTGAAATCATAGTTGAGCTCTTTAATAGCCCAATATGCCTTATGTTCTAGTTCAAGAGGTAAGTGACATGCTTTTCCATAAACCATTTTATACGGACATACCCATAGGATTTTTATATGCAGTTCTATAGGCCCATAATGCATCATCAAGTTTCTTGGACCAATTCTTTCTAGACCTATTGACAGTCTTTTGCAAAATTAATTTGAGCTCTCTATTACTCAATTCTACTTGACCACTAGACTGTGGGTGATAAGGAGATGCAATTCTATGATTAACATCATACTTAGCAAGCATTTTACGGAAAGCACCATGAATAAAATGTGAACCCCATCAGTCATTAAATATCTAGGGACTCCAAACCTCAGAAAAATAACTTCTTTAAGCATCTTAATAGAAGTGTTATGATCAGCACTACTAGTTGGAATAGCTTCTACCCACTTAGTAACGTAATCAACAGCAACTAAAATATGTGTATATCCATTAGAGGCAGGAAAGGGTCCCATATAATCAAAGCCCCAAACATCAAATGGTTCAATAACAAGTGAATAGTTCATAGGCATTTCTTGACGTCTACTAATATTACCAATTCTTTGACATTCATCACAAGACAAGACAAACTTACGGGCATCCTTGAAGAGAGTAGGCCAATAAAAACCGGATTGCAATACTGTCGTGGAATTGTCACGGCAGATGTCCTTAGTGTCAGGACTTAGTTGCGAGGCCAACGCATCTATGTGGTAGCTTGAGAGGGGTTGATCGGAATCGAGAGACGCAACACAAGACAAGGATTTAGACAGCTTCGGGCCCCGGGAAACATCATCCGGTAACAACCCTACATGCTGTTTGAGGCTAGGTTTCATTATGATCACGGGAGAGTCGCCGGGAACCGGCTCTCGGTGTCTAGCCCTAGAGATCGTTTCCTGTTACTCGTCCCTCTTTGGGGTGCCCTGCCCCTCCTTATATAATTTAGAGGGGCGGGTTACATGTGGAGTCCTAGTAGGATTAGGACTAGTCTATCTTTCTTTATAAGTTGAATACAAGTCCGGGTCTTGCTTCCTTGTAAAGGAAATAATCCTCACACCTTTCATCTTAAGCAGGCCCACCGGAGTATAAGCCAGCCTGCTCGGCCTTGGGCCGTGGCGTCCGTCTGATCCGCCCGCCGAGTCTCCAGTGAGTCGTCTGGTCCATGAGCTGTTTGACCAATGAGCCGCCAGACCCATGAGTCCGGCCGGGTCATCGGTGAAATGCCAAGTCCGGCCGGGTCATACCGTGGGGTATATCCCCGACAAATACCTTATGTGCATTTCTATCTCCAGCGTGGTGTCCTCCATAAGCTTCGGAGTGACACTTGCGTAGAATCTGTTCCTATTCATGCTCAGGTACACAACGTCTAATAACACCATCTACTCCTTCTTTATAAAGATGTGGGTCATCCCAAAAGTAATGTCTCAAATCATAGAAAAACTTTTCCTTTTGCTGGTATGTAAAACTAGGTGGTATAAATTTAGCAACGATTTAATTAGCATAATCAGCATACCACGGAGTACTACGAGAAGCATTTATGACATTTAATTGCTCATCAGGAAAGCTATCATCAATAGGTAGTGGGTCATCAAGAACATTTTCTAACCTAGACAAGTTGTCTGCAACGGGATTCTCAGCTCCCTTTCTATCAACAATATGCAAATCAAATTCTTGTAGCAGGAGAACCCATCTAATGAGTCTAGGTTTAGCATCTTTCTTTTCCATAAGATATTTAATAGCAGCATGATCCGTGTGAATAGTTACTTTAGAATCAATAATATAAGGTCTGAACTTATCACAAGCAAACACAACTGCTAAGAATTCTTTTTCAGTAGTAGCATAATTTCTCTGAGCATTGTCTAGAGTTTTACTAGCATATTGAATAACATTTAATTTCTTATCAACTCTTTGCCCTAGAACAGCACCTACAGCATAATCACTAGCATCACACATAATTTCAAAAGGTAAATTCCAATCAGGTGGCTGAACAATAGGTGCAGAGATCAATGCTGTCTTAAGTATTTCAAATGCTTCTACACAATCATCATCAAAGACAAATGGTATATCTTTTTGTAATAAATTAGTCAGAGGCCGAGAAATTTTTGAGAAGTCCTTAATGAACCTCCTATAAAAACCGGCATGACCAAGGAAACTTCTTATACCTTTGATGTCCTTGGGACATGGCATCTTTTCAATAGCATCAACCTTGGCTTTATCAACTTCAATACCTCTTTCAGAAACTTTATGCCCCAAGACAATGCCTTCATTAACCATAAAGTGGCACTTTTCCCAATTCAATACAAGATTAGTTTCTTCACATCTCTGCAAAACTCGATCAAGGTTGCTCAAGCAATCATCAAAAGAGGATCCATAAACGGAGAAATCGTCCATGAAAACCTCACAAATCTTTTCACAATAGTCAGAGAATATAGCCATCATGCATCTTTGAAAGGTAGCAGGTGCATTACATAAACCAAAAGGCATACGTATATAAGCAAAAGTACCAAAAGGGCAAGTAAAAGTAGTCTTTGATTGATCATTGGCTGACACAGGTATTTGAGAGAAACCAGAATAACCATCTAGAAAGCAAAAATGTTTGTGTTTGCATAATCTTTCTAGCATTTGTTCGATAAAAGGTAAGGGGTAATGATCTTTCTTAGTAGCCTTATTTAAATTGAGGAAATCAATTACCATCCTATAACCTGTAATAACTCTTTGCGGAATCAATTCATCTTTATCATTAGGAACGACGGTAATACCTCCCTTCTTAGGGACACAATGGACAGGACTTACCCACTGACTATCAGCAACGGGATAAATTATACCTGCCTCAAGGAGATTTAGTATTTCCTTTCTTACCACTTCTTTCATCTTAGGATTCAGCCATCATTGATGATCACGAACTGGTTTAGCATCTTCTTCCAAATTTATTTTATGTTGACATAGAGTGGGACTAATGCCCTTAAGATCATCAAGAGTATATCCAATGGCAGCACGGTGCTTCTTCAGAGTTTTCAATAATCTCTCTTCTTCATGCTCTGAAAGGTTAGCACTAATAATAACAGGATATATCTTCTTTTCATCAAGATAGGCATATTTAAGAGTATCAGGCAACGGTTTAAGCTCAAACACGGGATCACCCTTGGGTGGAGGAGGATCCCCTAGGATTTCAACAGGCAAATTGTGTTTCAGGATGGGTTCCTGTTTAAAGAACACTTCATCTATTTCCCTTCTTTCATTCATAAACATATCATTTTCATGGTCTAGCAAATATTGTTCTAAAGGATCACTAGAAGGTACGGAAATAGAAGCAAGACCAATAATTTCATCCTTACTAGGCAATTCTTCTTCACGGTGTTGTCTACTAAATTTAGAGAAATTAAACTCATGGGACATATCACCCAAGCCAATAGTAACAACACTCTTTTCGCAGTCTATTCTAGCATTGACAGTGTTCAAGAAGGGTCTACCAAAAATAATGGGACAAAAGCTATCTTGTGGGGAACCAAGAACAAGAAAATCAGTAGGATATTTAGTTTTCCCACACAAGACTTCAACATCTCTAACAATTCCAATGGGTGATATTATATCTCTATTAGCAAGTTTGATGGTAACATCAATACCTTCTATCTCAGCAGGTGCAATTTCATGCATAATTTCTTTGTATAGGTCATGAGGTATAGCATTAGCACTAGCACCCATATCACATAAGCCATGATAACAATGATCTCCTATTTTAACAGAAATAACAGGCATGCCTACCACAGGTCTATGTTTATCTTTAGCACAAGGTTTGGCAATTCTAGCAGTTTCACGGCAAAAATAAATAACATGCCCATCAATATTATCAGCCAAGAGATCTTTAACAATAGCAATATTAGGTTCAACTTTAATCTGCTCAGGAGGTGTATAAGTTCTAATATTGCTTTTATGAACCACAGTTGAAGCTTTAGCATGATCCTTTATCCTAACAGGGAAAGGTGGTTTCTCAACATAAGAAGTAGGAACAATGGGATCATTATAAGTGACAGTCTTTTCTTCAACTTAAGTAGGTGCATCTACTTTTACTTCTACGGGAGGATGATATTTAAACCACTTCTCCTTGGGGAGATCAACATAAGTAGCAAAAGATTCACAGAAAGAAGCTACTATCTCAGAGTCAAGTCCATATTTAGTGCTAAATTTACGGAAAACATCAGTATCCATAAAAGATTTAACACAATCAAACTTAGGTGTCATACCTGACTCCTTACCTTCGTCGAGATCCCAATCTTCAGAGTTGCATTTAATTCTATCCAATAAATTCCATTTGAATTCAATAGTCTTCATCATAAAAGAGCCAGCACAAGAAATATCGAGCATGGTGCGATTGTTATCAGAAAGCCGAGCATAAAAACTTTGAATAATTATTTCTCTTGGGAGCTCATGATTGGGGCATGAATATAACATTGATTTAAGCCTCCCCCAAGCTTGAGCGATGCTTTCTCCTTTGCGAGGCCAAAAATTATATATATAATTGCACGATGAACAAGATGCATAGGATAAAACTTCTGATGAAATTCCAATTTCAATCGTTTGTAGTTCCATGACCCCGTATCATCACATAGCCTATACCATGTCAATGCCTCTCCCTCCAAAGATAAAGGGAAGACCTTCTTCTTAACAACATCATCGGGTATACCTGCAAGCTTAAATAATCCACAAACTTCATCCACATAGATTAGGTGCTCATCAGGATGCTTTGTTCCATCTCCTGCAAAAGGATTAGCTAGCAGTTTTTCTAACATACCCGAAGGAACTTCAAAGGGAACATTTTCATTTTCAGTAGGTTCAGTAGGTTGAGGAGCAACTCTTTGCTCTATTGGTCAGGGTGAAGATACCCCGGACAAGCCCCTCAGAGGATTACTTTCCATAATGACAAGTGACAGTAAATTTCAGCACACTATATAAATTTTTCCTTACCAAAGGCGCTTCACTCCCCGGCAACGGTGCCAGAAAAGAGTCTTGATAACCCACAAGTATAGGGGATCTATCGTAGTCCTTTCAATTTGTAAGAGTGTCGAACCCAACGAGGAGTAGAAGGAAATGATAAGCGATTTTCAGCAAGGTATTCTCGGCAAGTATTGAAATAAGTGGTAACAGATAGTTTTCTGATAGGATAATTTGTAACGAGCAACAAGTAACAAAAGTAAATAAAGTGCAGCAAGGTGGCCCAATCCTTTTTATAGCAAAGGACAAGCCTGGACAAACTCTTATATGGAGAAAAGCGCTCCCGAGGACACATGGGAATTATCGTCAAGCTAGTTTTCGTCACATTCATATGATTCGCGTTCGGTACTTTAATAATTTGATATGTGGGTGGACCAGTGCTTGGGTGCTGTTCTTACTTGAACAAGCATCCCACTTATGATTAACCTCTATTGCAAGCATCCGCAACTACAACAAAAGTATTAAGGTAAACCTAACCATAGCATGAAACATATGGATCCAAATCAGCCCCTTACGAAGCAACGCATAAACTAGGGTTTAAGCTTCTGTCACTCTACCAACCCATCATCTACTTATTACTTCCCAATGCCTTCCTCTAGGCCCAAATAATGGTGAAGTGTTATGTAGTCGACGTTCACATAACACCACTAGAGGCTAGACAACATACATCTCATCAAAATATCGAACGAATACCAAATTCACATGACTACTAATAGCAAGACTTCTCCCATGTCCTCAGGAACAAACGTAACTACTCACAAAGCATATTCATGTTCATAATCAGAGGGGTATTAATATGCATAAAGGATCTGAACATATGATCTTCCACCAAATAAACCAACTAGCATCAACTACAAGGAGTAATCAACACTACTAGCAACCTACTAGTACCAATCCCGGACTTGGAGACAAGAATTGGATACAAGAGATGAACTAGGGTTTTGAGAGGAGATGGTGCTGTGAAGATGTTGATGGAGATTTCCCTCTCCCGATGAGAGGAGCATTGGTGATGACGATGGCGATGATTTCCCCCTCCCGGAGGGAAGTGTCCCCGGCAGAACAGCTCTGCCGGAGCCCTAGATTGGTTCCGCCAAGGTTCCGCCTCGTGGCGGCGGAGTTTCGTCCCGAAAGGTTGCTTATGATTTTTCCCTTGACGAAAGACTTCATATAGCAGAAGATGGCCACCGGAGAGCCAACAGGGGGCCCACGAGGCAGGGGACGCGCCCTGGGGGGTAGGGCGCGCCCCCACCCTCGTGGCCAGGTGGGTCCCCCTCTGGCGTACTTCTTCCGCTCAATATTTTTTATTATTTCCAAAAATAACTTTCGTGGAGTTTCAGGACATTTGGAGTTGTGCAGAATAGGTCTCTACTATTTGCTCCTTTTCCAGCCCAGAATTCTAGCTGCCGGCATTCTCCCTCCTTATGTAAACCTTGTAAAATAAGAGAGAATAGGCATTAGTATTGTGACATAACGTGTAGTAACAGCCCATAATGCAATAAATATCGATATAAAAGCATGATGCAAAATGGACGTATCATGAACCTTTGTGGCGGAGCGACAGGGCAGGTTGAGACCACCTAGGAGAGATGTGGGCCTGGTCCTGGTCGGTGTCCACGGTTACTTCATAATAACACGCTTAACGAGATCTTGGTATTTGATCTGAGTTGGGTCGTTGACCTTATACGCACTAACCGCCACGTGGGACAAGATATGGGCAATCGGCGTCGTGGTATCAGCCGAAGCCTTCGTGACGTCAGCGACTGAGCGGAGCACGCCGGATTGGACTGGAACGCCTGCTCTTGTATTAGGGAGGCTAGGTCTGCTTCCAGCCGCGTTCGCAACGTGCAGGTGTGCAATGGGCGATGGGCCCAGACCCCTGCGCGCATAGGATTTAGACCGGCGTGCTGACCTCTCTGTTGTGCCTAGGTGGGACGGCGACGTGTTGATCTTCCGAGGCCGGGCATGACCCAGGAAAGTGTGTCCGGCCAGAGGGATCGAGCGTGTTGGGTAATGTGGTGCACCCCTGCAGGGAAGTTTATCTATTCGAATAGCTGTGATCTTCGGTAACAGGACGACTTGGAGTTGTACCTTGACCTTATGACAACTAGAACCGGATACTTAATAAAACACACCCTTCCAAGTGCCAGATACAACCCGGTGATCGCTCTCTAACAGGGCGACGAGGAGAGGATCGCTGGGTAGGATTATGCTATGCGATGCTACTTGGTGAACTTACCATCTACTCGCTTCTACATGTTGCAAGATGGAGGCTGCCAGAAGCGTACTCATCGATAGGATTAGCTATCCCCCTCTTATTCTGGCATTCTGCAGTTCAGTCCACCGATATTGCCCCTTTACACAGATACCCATGCATAAGTAGTGTAGATCCATGCTTGCGAGTACTTTGGATGAGTACTCACGGTTGCTTTTCTCCCCCTTCCCCCCTTTTCTTTCTTCCTGGTTGTCGCAACCAGATGCTGGAGCCCAGGAGCCAGACGCCACCGTCGACGACGACTCCTACTACACCGGAGGTGCCTACTACTACGTGTAGGCTGCTGACGACGATCAGGAGTAGTTTAGGAGGATCCCAGTGTCACGCCCAAGATGCGTCCCTATCCTAAAGGAACTCGAAGGTCCCACCAAGGATAGAAGCGCATCTTGAAGACGCTTTTGCAAGGTGGATATCATTACATCAACATTACATAATAGATGGGGATACATACAAGGCATACAAATGCCGCAAGAATACATCAATACATCATACATAAGATCACCATCCGACTACGGATGAAACACAAACAGAAACTCAAACGACATCCACCCTACTAGCCCAGGATGCCGACCTGGAACCTATCCCCCGATCGAAGAAGAAGCAGAAGAAGAACTCCAAAACAAGTAACATCGCTCTCGCGTCAAGATCATCGGAAAACCTGTACCTGCAACTGTTGTTGTAGTAATCTGTGAGCCACGAGGACTCAGCAATCCCATTACCATGGGTATCAAGACTAGCAAAGCTTAATGGGTAAGGAAGGGGTAAAGTGGTGAGGTTGCAGCAGCGACTAAGCAAGTATGGTGGCTAACTTACGCAAATAAGAGCGAGAAGAGAAGCAACGGAACGGTCGTCAACTAGTAATGATCAAGAAGTGATCCTGAACTCCTACTTACGTCAAACATAACCCAAAAACCGTGTTCACTTCCCGGACTCCGCCGGAAAGAGACCATCACGGTTACGCACGCGGTTGATGCGTTTTAATTAAGTCAAGTGTCAAGTTCTCTACAATCGGGTATTAACAAATTCACATCTGCCACATAACCGCAGGCACGGCTTTCGAAAGATAATACCCTGCAGGGGTGTCCCAACTTAGCCCATTATAAGCTCTCACGGTCAACGAAGGATATTCCTTCTCCCGGGAAGACCCGATCAGTCTCGGAATCCCGGTTTACAAGACATTTCGACAATGGTAAAACAAGACCAGCAAAGCCGCCCGATGTGTCGACAATCCCGATAGGAGTCGCACGTATCTCGTTCTCAGGACACACCGGATGAGCTAAGCGTACAGGTACCGACGTAACCCAAGTTGCCAAGGGATGGTCCCGCACGGTGCTCTAGTTTGGACCAACACTTAGACAAGCACTGGCCCGGGGGGGTAAAATAAAGATGACCCTCGGGATGCGCGACTCCCAAGGGAAAAAAGGCTAGGTGAGGCAAATGTAAAACCAAGGTTGGGCCTTGCTGGAAGAGTTTTATTCAAAGCGAATTGTCAAGGGGGTCCCATAAATCACCCAACCGCGTAAGGGACGCAAAATCAAGGAACATAACATCGGTATGACGGAAACTAGGGCGGCAAGAGTGGAACAAAACACCAGGCATAAGGTTGAGCCTTCCACCCTTTACCAAGTATATAGATGCATTAATTAAATAAGAGATATTGTGATATCCCAACATAAACATAATCCAACATGGAGCAATCTTCATCTTCACCTGCAACTAGCAACGCTATAAGAGGGGCTGAGCAAAGCGGTAACATAGCCAAACAACGGTTTGCTAGGAAGGGTGACAAAGGTTAGAGGTTCATGGCAATTTGGGAGGCTTGAGGAGCAAGTGATAGGTAGCGCAGCATAGCGATAGAACGAAGCAACTAGCATAGCAATGATAGAAATGAGATCCAAGGTGACGGTCATCTTGCCTGAAATCCCGCTAGGAAGAAGAACGAGTCCATGAAGAAGATGAAGCCACGAAGACGAACCAAGCGTAGACGAACGAATCCTCATGATCGTAACAAAACAGGAACTATCGAGAAGAAGCACAACCGGAAAGAAGCAAACAACAAGGTAAACACACAACACATAACAAGACATGATGCTCAACCAAGTATGATGCATGACAAGGCTACATGAGACTACTCATGGCAAGAGATGATGCATACCAGAACAACACATCAAAGCAAGTTTAAATGAGGCCGGAAACAAGATATGACAATTCCGGTAAGTCCTCATATGCAAATTTCGAAATTGGTACAGATCTGAATAAACCTTATGTTCAAGTTGTTAAACAGCAAGTTGAAATGCACCAAGATGATCTACACGAAATTCTAGTCAAGTTACATATAAAGTTCATTAGATTCGGAGCTACGGCCTAGAAGATATGAGCAAAACAAGATAAACATGGCATTGATGCAAAATGCATACAAACATCAAGCCAACACACTCAAAACATGGATGCGACCTGATAAGATGAAGCTATATGCATTTCTAAGCAAGTTCCATAAAAAGCACACTCAAAACGGAGCAACGGAGCAACACATACACTTCAAACAAGATATAACAACAATCTGTCCAAAACAGCAACTAGGCATCTTGCAAGCATCAAAACAGTATGCTACAGCACCCTAACATGAAAACCAAAGGAAAGGACGTGATGTACAGGTAAAGCATGACAAAACATAAACACTGAGCTATCTCCAGAAATCACTATAACATGCTCAAAAGGACATGGCAAGATTGCAAATAATAACAGTTTCACAGACTTAGCAGAAATCACTGGACATGGCAGAAATAACATCAGGTTGCAAAGTTTAGAGCTATCAAACAACATGCTACAGGAACAGATCATAGCAAACAAAGGCATGGCATGAATATACTAATTGCATAGAACAAAAGTTCGTTACTGATCACGAGCCAAAAAGGCACAGAAGATATGATGGCACCTATGTAAACATAGCAAGTTTCATAAACAGATTCAGACTTAGCAGCAAAACTGAGCATGGCATAAACGGAATTATGAAGGCATCTTTGCAAGCTCAAATCACTCATCCCAAAGCATTTCATGGCATGTGAAGGCATCCAACAGTAAGAGGGCATAATTATGAAGATAAAAATGGCAAGAGCAAGTTCATAGGGTGCATGGATCACTAGCAAAACACATGTCAAAACTGAACTTCATGTTAACAGGCTGACAGCAATATTATTTAGCAATTTGAGAGCAAGTTTGCAATAAGCTACAGCAGGTTATAAATACAACGAATGGCATGTATGGATAGAGCATAGCATGTAAAACAAAACATCCTTAGTGAACATCTCCATATTATGCATATAACGACTTGTGGAAGCAGGTTAACATGGCATTACCATGTTACAGCTACAGACTTGGCAGAAATGATGTCACAGAAATCAGCAACATCATGGAGGCTACTTTGCATGCTTGTGCTAGTCACCACATAGATCACAAAAATACAAGACAAGCACCTATGTAAAGATGGCATGATGTAGTTCAAAACACATGTAGACCTCAGGCTCATAGGATGTACACATAAAATGCAACAAAAATGACAAATCAGCAATTTCTGATAACAGACAACAGTTAGCATCATATAGCACTCTTGCAACGATGATTAAGGCATCAATATGATCTCAAACAAGCATGGCATAATGGAATAAAATGAAGAGCATCTCACAATGAACATTTTGATATATCATATGTATGAATCGGAGCGGTATGCAAAGAGATATGACAGGTCAAAGTAGCATACATGAGATGAAAAGTTCCGGGGACAAGAAAACGGGGCCAACCTCAGATCTAGGGCTTTTGCACGGATTTCGAGGCGAGGCGGATCTCGCCGGAGAGCACGCCGGAGAGGAGGGAGACGGCGGATCCGGCCGCGGGGAAGCGCCGACGAGGGGCGACGACCTCCAGGAGGGGTGCGGACGGCGACCGGAGACGGGGCGGCGGAGCTCCGGCGAGCTCCAAGGCGGCAGGGACCTGCGGGGGAGAGAGAGAGTGAGGCAGGGCGAGGAGAGAGAGAGAGAGAGGTGGCGCGATGGCAGGTCTCATCTGCGGCGGCGGGGACGAGGAGGCGCGGGACGCCGGAGGGGCGCGGCGACGAGGTCCGGCGACCCGGGCGGCGGAGAGGGACTCGGGCGCCTGCGGGGCGGGGAGCGAGAGGCGGGCGCGAGCGGCGATGCGTGCTTGGGCCCAGATGGGCTCGGGCGGGCCCCGCTCGGGCCTGGGCGGGCCGGTGGCGGATGGGGCGCTGGAGGGAGAGGCGCGGGACAGGTGGCGCGAGGGGGTTTGCTGGAGGCGTTTGGCGGCGGCGCGACAAGTGGCGGCGGGGGATGCACCGGCGCGGAAAACGAGGCAGAGGTGGCGGCGGCTGAGAGGTGGGAGGAGGCTAGGGGTAGGTAGGAGGCCAAAAATGGCAGGGGAGGCGTCTATATATAGAAATGGGGCTAGGGTTAGGGGGTCTTGGAGCGTTTCGGAACCTCCGATTGCGATCCGACGGACCCGATCGAGAGGGGGGTTAGGCAGGCCTAGGTAGGCTGTGTAGAGGGGGTGTGGGCTGAGAAGAGAGGAGAGAAGTGAGGCCCGGCGGCAATTTCCGGAGACCGAAAACGTCCGACGTTTGACCGGCAACGATGCCGCTATATGTTTAACGGTTGGGCTATCAAACGGACTCCGAATGCGACGAAATTTGACAGGCGGTCTACCTACGCTATAACAAGACCGCTCGCCAAGTTTCACCCCCTTCCGGGAACATTTTTATGCCACTTATAAAATAATATTTCGAAGGTGCCGCAGGCGCGTGCGAGTGGGTCTGGGCTCAGAACGGACAACGGAGAGAACCGGGAGGACCCGAACGGATGCAAGTTTTGAAGAACATGCAGATGATGACATGGCAAGATGCAACATGCAAGCAAATGACATGGCAGCAACGACGAATAACTGGAAGACACCTGGCGCATCGAATCCGGGGCGTTACACCCAGGCAGGAGGCCTGCGCCTCTTTCGATCTGTATCTCAATTTGTGCTAGCCTTCTTAAGGCAAACTTGTTTACTTATGTCTGTACTTAGATATTGTTGCTTCCGCTGACTCGTCTATGATCGAGCACTTGTATCCGAGCCCTCGAGGCCCCTGGCTTGTATTATGATGCTTGTATGACTTATTTATGTTTTTAGAGTTGTGTTGTGATATCTTCCTGTGAGTCCCTGATCTTGATCGTACACGTTTGCGTGCATGATTAGTGTACGATTGAATCGGGGGCATCACAAGTTGGCATCAGAGCCAACTGCCTGTAGGAATCCCCCTTCCACACTCCTTGGCCGAAGTTGAGTCTAGTCGATGAAAATTGTTTTACTAACATGGCTGTGCGGCCCATGGGCCCACATCGCCATTGGATGGTATTAGGATATTTTATTCCTTACCTATACTCTGGGATTCTGATCTCTCTTCTACTCGGGTTAAATGATTTTTGCTAACTCTAACACTAGGTTCTCATAACTACTTTCTCCCGGAGAGCCCCTCACTCCAGATGATTGCTTGGTGCACCGAAGGATTCCAAAGATAAACTCTGATGTTCTCTCGGGACTTTGTGCATGTTGCTTTTGCAATTCCCTACCACCGAAATATCCCTATGGATAAATACATACACCTGTCGTTCTTACTTTTATTCCTAGTTGATCTTGCTCTCGTTGATACGAGAATACCTTGTGTCTACTTTGTTGAGGATATAGACCTTAGAGACACCCGCCAGGAGGGGCCGGGTTACTCGAACGGTCATTGCCAGAAGCCCGGAGCTAAGTTTCAAGATAATGGGCTGAGACCCGGATATGGCTTAAGGCCCGTAGTTACAATCATTATTATAGTAGACTTGTAGTGTAAGGCAAGTATAGTTTAGAGTCCGAGCCGGACGTTCTTATGAGTCGGCCGGGACTCTAAGGGTTGCGGGGCGTCAGCCTCCCTATATAAAGGGACGACCTGGCAGCGGTTCAAGGACGACAACAATCTCATCGAAAGCCGGGCATAGCTGTTTAGCTCCCTGGCGATCGTAACCCTAATCAGTAACACCTCAAACTGGACGTAGGCTTTTACCTTCACCGTAAGGGGCCGAACCAGTATAAACCCTCGTGTTCCTTGTCCCGCATAACCCCTCCAAGCTTCCTAGTTGCGATGGCTCCACGACTAAGTCCTAGCTCGAGGACATCTGCCGTGACAATTCCACGACAGTTGGCGCCCACCGTGGGGCTCGCGCACGGTGGATTTGAGTTCTTGAAGGGCAGCTTTGAAGGTCTCAAGGGATACGCTGTGGGCCGGATGACCAAGAGTCCTCGCGGCAAGCTCTACATTGACGATGCGGACTGGGGCCCCGACGCCGGCTCAATTGAGTACGGGTACCGGGTCCCCTTTGGCGGAATTCATGTCTTCGTTGGCAAGATTGGTGAGCCGGGCCCCGAGCCGGATCTCTGCGCCGATCTCATCGAAACGGCCCAGCGTGCACGACCCGCCCGGGCCCGGCCTGCCTTAAAGCATGCTTTTGTGGGGTGTATCCATGGAGGACTCTCCGATCGATCTGGATCCGGTGATGAGACGGCCGCCGGCTCCGACGGCGAGTCGGCCACCGATGAATCAAACTCGCTGTACCAACTTCAAGATGGCAGGCTCATGGGTTGTTCCGACGGCGACAGTATTCCGGACCTCTTTGAGCCGCCAAGTCAGGTTGGAGTTTTTATGGCTGGTGCGCAGCCTGTTCAGAACCCGGCTGCTGGATCGGGAAACCCGGTGCCTTCTCCGGCTCAGGTGCTGATGGATCTCACGGACAAGATGACGGCCCTGTTAACCGCCACGGTTGACCCGGTGAATCAAGCTCAGCATGATGCGGAGGTGGCATAGTTAAAATCGGATTTGGTAAAAGCCAAAGAGGATCTTGCAGCGGAATGGATCAGGCTGGCTGCGGAGCGGGCGGCTCTCGACGCCCGGACTTAGCTGATTCAGGCGCAGTCCTTCCAACTCACGATGGATCAGAACGCGGCCAACGAGGTCATGAGAAGGAGGCATCAGAAGGCTCAGTCTCGACTCCCGCCGGTTTACGATCCACGCAATCTCTTCAACACGCCGGGTGCAGGGTCTAGTAACCCGCCAGGGGTCATTGCGCCCGGGTCTCGACCCCTTATTCAGCCATGAGTGATGGGGCCTCCCCAGGTGCCCCCTGCCCCGCCTCAGTATGTGCCAATACCCCCGGGTCATTACGATAACCCGCTGGAGAACATGGTAGCTGCGGCAGCACGGCTGGCGGCTCTCCCCGTTGACGGCGACTCTCCGGCGGCCATCGAAACCCGCCGGGTCAGGGAACTCCTGCAGACGGCACTAGCACAGCAAGAGGCGTACTCCTACAGCCGGGACAGGATCCACTCGACCCCTCGTCCAGGCCAGAGCCCGAGTTACAGCCGGCACATGGTCTCAGCAACCGGCTCAAGTAATGTCCGACGCCATGACCCGCCCCCTGGCCATGGCCCGGCTCATAACGGAGCCTTTTATGCAGCAGACCAAGCGCGGCAAGAGGCGGAGCAGGTGCCTCAATTGACGGCTTATCCGACGACGTCCGTTGATGTGGGTATTTCTACTAGGACCGGGGGTGTCCCTTGTTTGGTACCAGCCATCCGTAATGAACGTCTACCTAAGGACTTCAAGGGCCCTAGGAAGGTGCCTAATTATACAGCGGACTTACAGCCTGCAGCCTGGATTGAGAGTTATGAGATGGCTATGGAATTGCTGGAGGTCAGTGAGGCGGCCATGGCCAAATATTTCACCATGATGTTAGATGGAACTGCCCGCACGTGGTTGAAAGGATTACCGTCGAACTCCATTGGGTCTTGGGCTGAGCTGAAAGCCCGGTTCATTCAAAACTTCAAAGATACCTGCAGGCAATCTATGTCAATTGTGGATTTGACTAACTGTAAGCAGCAGGAGGGTGAGTCCACGACCCATTGGGTTCGCCGGGTCAAGGAGATCATACATTCATCGGATAAGATGGATGCCGGCTCTGCAGTCTTAATGTTGGAACAGAACTGTCGCTTTGTGCCCCTTAAGATGAAGCTCGGGCGGCTCAAGCGCGACTGCACCGATATGGGTACCCTAATGGCGGCTCTTGTCAAGTACGCCGATTCCGATGGTACCAAGGATCCCCCTTCAGACAATGAAAGGGCAGGGAAGGGAAAGAAGAATGGCAACGGCAAGGGTCCTCAGTTTAACCCAGGGAACCAAGGAGGAGGCAAGCGTAAGGCCGATGGCAGCCTAGAGTTTGTAGCCAACGCCAACTCCCAAGGTAATAACCAGCGACGCAAGGGGAGGCCCCCTCCCCGAGGCGGCGGGTCAGGTCCAACGCTGGAGCAGCTGTTAAATGAACCTTATCCAAGGCATGGCTCTAGAGAGAAGCCAGCGACTCATCTGTGGAAGGATTGCGCGATCATGAAGGCCTTTAAGAGTTACAATGGCCCGGGCGGCGGCTCAGGCGCCGGCGGCTTTCATGGCCCGGGCGGCGGCTCAAATTCCGGTCCTCAGAACGTTCAAGGGGGCTTTAACCAACAGTCTGGTCAGGGTCATCAACAGCAGCAGGGGGGTTATCAGACCAACCCAAAGCAGCTTAGCGGTGAACAGTATCATGTGTTCACCACTAGTTTGTGCAAACGAGACGAGAAGCTTCACAAGAGGGCTGTTAATGCTGTTGAGCCGGCGGTTCCACGCTACTTGCGGTGGTCTGAGCAGCCTATAGTGTGGAGTAGGGAGGATCACCCCCCCCCCCGGGTGGATAACCCGGGCCACTTGGCCTTAGTGGTGGCTCCTCAGGTGGGAGGCTATAAGTTCACAAAAGTACTCATGGATGGAGGCAGCAGCATCAATATCCTCTATTATGAGACTTTCCGTCGTATGGGGCTAGTCGATAAGAACCTCAGCCAGTCAAACACTATCTTCCATGGTGTGGTACCCGGTAAGTCGGCTTATCCAGTTGGCAAGATCGAATTGGAAGTAGCTTTTGGTGATGAGAACAACTATAGGGTGGAGAAGTTGACCTTTGAGGTGGTCAAGATAAGAAGCCCGTACCATGCCATATTTGGGCGGCCGGCTTACGCCAAGTTCATGGCACGGTCGTGTTATGTGTACTTACAGCTCAAGATGCCGGGTCACAACGGGACCATTACGGTTCACGGCAGCCGGAAAGTGGCTCTGGAGTGTGAGGAAGGTGATGCAGCTTATGCAGAGTCTGTTTGCACCACAGAAGAGTTGAAGTTTTATAAAGACAATGTTGACCCAACAGATATGACCTCTCTGAAAAAGCCGACTACGGAGGCTGAGCCGGCGATGAAATTTAAGTCAGCGGATGAAACTAAGCTTGTTGATTTTGTTCCAGGAGATTCATCTCAGCAGTTTAGCATCAGTGCCCATCTGGATCCAAAATAGGAAAGCGCGCTCATCGAGTTCATCCGTGAGAATAGGGACATCTTCGCGTGGAAACCTTCTGACATGCCAGGTGTACCTAGAGAACTCGCTGAGCACACTCTCAATGTTGATCCAAAATTTAAGCCGGTCAAACAATTCCTTCGACGGTTTAATGAAGAGAGGCGGAAAGCTATTGCTGAAGAAGTGGCCCGGCTCTTGGCGGCCGGGTTCATTGTTGAAGTTTTTCACCCGGAGTGGTTGGCTAACCCGGTGCTCGTACTCAAAAAGAACGGCACCTGGCGGATGTGTGTGGACTACACGGATTTGAACAAGGCGTGCCTGGCTGATCCTTTTGCTCTCCCCCGTATTGATCAAATCATTGATGCTACGGCAGGTTGTGCACGCTTAAGTTTCTTGGATGCTTATTCCGGGTATCATCAGATTAAAATGGCAGTTAAGGACCAGGAGAAGACGGCGTTCATCACTCCCTTTGGAGCCTTCTGCTATGTGTCTATGCCCTTTGGACTCAAGTGTGCACAGGCGACTTACCAGCGTTGTGTACAGAATTGTCTTCATAAACAGATCGGGCGCAATGTTCACGCTTACGTGGACGACATTATGGTTAAATCCATCAAAGAGGAAACCCTGATAGATGACTTAAGGGAAACCTTCGATAATCTCCGGGTCTATAAGATGATGCTTAACCCGACCAAGTGTGTTTTTGGTGTTTGCAGGCAAACTATTGGGTTTCTTGGTTTCTGACAGAGGCATTGAGGCTAACCCGGAGAAGATCAAGGCTATCACCTCCCTAGCTAAGCCGGCATGTATAAATGACGTTCAGCGTTTGGCGGGTCGCATCGCTGCTTTAAGCCGGTTTATAAGCCGTTTGGGTGAGAAGGCTATGCCCCTATATCAGTTGATGAAGAAAACTGATAACTTTGTCTGGGATGATGCAGCGAATACCGCTTTTGAGGATTTGAAAAAGCAACTGGCAGAGCCCCCCGTCCTTGCTGCTCCGGTTGATAAGGAGCCCTTGCTACTGTATGTGGCGGCAAACGCACGAGCCGTCAGCGTGGCTATTATGGTGGAGCGCAAGGAGGCGGGTAAGGAGCATCCGGTTCAGCGGCCGGTTTATTATGTCAGCGAGGTGCTCATTGAGTCCAAGCAGCGGTACCCGCATTGGAAGAAGCTCGTATATGGTGTGTTCATGGCAAGCCGGAAGCTCAAGCATTATTTTCAGGGTCATCCCATCACTGTGGTCAGTTCTTCCCCTCTTGGTGATATCATCCAGAACAGAGAGGCTACAGGGAGAATTGCTAAGTGGGCTATAGAACGTGGACCTCATGGCCTCAAATATGTGCCACGCACTGCTGTTAAATCTCAGGCTTTGGTGGATTTCATCAACGATTGGACAGAGTCACAAGTGCCTGAGCAAAAGCCGGATAACACTTATTGGACTATCCACTTTGATGGGTCCAAACAGTTGGAGGGCTCGGGGGCTGGTGTTGTATTGGCTTCCCCTAAAGGTGACAAATTCCATTATGTGCTACGGTTGATGTTTCCTTGCACTAACAATGCGGCTGATACGAGGCTTTGCTCCATGGTCTTCGGGTGGCTAAGGAGATGAGCTTAAGCCGGGTAAGGTGCTTTGGTGACTCAGACTTGGTGGCTCAACAAGTATCAGGCACCTGGGATTCTAAGGATCCTCTCATGGCGGCTTATCGCCGCGAGGTTGATGCCATTGCTGGGCACTTTCAGGGATATCAAGTGGAGCACATTGATCACAGGAAGAACGAGGCGGCTGATGCTTTAAGCCGGCTAGGCTCCCAGCGAAAACCGGTGCCGCCTAACACTTTCTTGGATGTCCTATATAACCCTTCGGTTCGGTTGCCTACAGAGGAGGACTTGGCTATCCCTGACCCGGAGGCACGACTGGTGGCGGCTCTTCATATCATACCAGACTGGACAATGTCGTATCTGGCTTATATAACCCGGGGAGAGTTGCCTGAGGATGAAACTCTGGCCAGGCAAATAACCCGGCGGGCTAAGTCAATGATTGTTATCGATGGCGAGTTGCATCATCGCAGTGTTTTAGGGGCATTTCAGCGTTGTATCTCCCCTGAGGAAGGTCAAGAGATCTTGCGCGAGATCCATGAAGGGGATTGTGGCCATCATGCCGGTTCAAAATCTCTCGTGGCCAAGGCTTTCCGTCATGGTTTTTATTGGCTGACGGCTCACGCTGATGCAGAGGACTTGGTCAGTAAATGTGATGGTTGCCAAAGGTTCTCACGACGGGCTCATGTACCGGCTCAGGAGTTGAGGATGATCCCAATCACTTGGCCCTTTGCGGTCTGGGGGCTTGATATGGTTGGGCCTTTTAAACGGTCCAAGGATAAGAAGACCCACCTCTTGGTGGCAGTTGACAAATTCACGAAGTGGGTGGAGGCTGAGCCAGTTAGCAAGTGCGATGCAGCCACGGCGGTTCAATTTATGAAAAAGGTGATTTTCCGCTTCGGCTTTCCGCACAGCATCATAACTGACAATGGCACCAATCTATCCAAGGGCGCTATGGAAGAGTTTTGTCAACGAGAGCATATCCGACTTGATGTTTCCTCAGTGGCTCATCCCCAATCCAATGGTCAAGCTGAGAGAGCTAACCAGGAGATTCTGAAGGGCATCAAGCCCCGGCTTTTGGTCCCTTTGCAACGGACGCCGGGTTGTTGGGTGGAGGAGTTGCCTTCCGTCTTATGGAGCATCAACACTACTCCTAACAGGTCTACAGGCTTCACGCCTTTCTTCATGGTTTATGGAGCAGAAGCAGTCCTCCCCAGTGACATCCGTCACGATTCACCTCGCGTGGCGGCTTATGTTGAGACGGATAATGAACAGGCGCGTCAAGATGCTCTGGATTTGTTGGATGAACAGCGTGATGTGGCAGCAGCCCGTTCAGCGATTTACCAGCAAGACCTGCGCCGTTATCATAGCCGCCGGGTCAAATCCCGGGTCTTCCAGGAAGGCGACCTTGTGCTCCGGCTCATCCAGGATCAAACATATGCACACAAGTTATCCCCACCTTGGGAAGGGCCCTTTGTGGTCAGCAAGAACTTGCACAACGGGTCATATTACCTCATTGATATTCGGGAGCATAAAGATTCGCGTAAATCTGAGGAGGAGACCCGTCGGCCGTGGAATATAGCTCAGCTTCGGCCTTACTACACTTGAGCTACCGGCTCTCGTGGTGTACATATTTATCTCAGACATGTATATATTATGATAAGTAATAAAGCAGGACCTCTGTCCTTTTTTCTCCTCCAAATATGCGTGTGTTGCTTTTTTACATGCTGACTTAAAGGAGGATCCGGCTTATGATCGTATTTGAGTCTAGCCGTAAGCAGTAAGGTCACTTGGGGGCTTCCTGTTCAAACATGGGTCGTATTCGAACCAAAGAGAACATAGCTGTCGATACCCACTTGATTGGCAAAGTGCCGAGCTCATTGGGAAGTTAACTTTGGTCATATTTGAATCACAGTTTAACCCCTCTGAGAACCGACGTGGATCGTATTCGAATCAGCGTCGTTAAACAATTTTAAGAATCATTTGGGGGCTTCCTGTTCAAACATGGGTCATATTCGAACCAAAGAGAACATAGCTGTCGGTACCCTCTTGATTGGCATCGCCACACCCACTGGGGGCTATATGATCGTATCCGAATCTTGGCTTAACCCCTTTTGGGCCGGGTCTCTGGTCGTATTCGAACTGGAAGCCCCTAAGTTCTGATTTATCACAAGTTTACTCTGATTATGACAAAGTGTGCATGGCCGGGTTTCACTTGCCGGTTTAATTTTGGGTTTATCTTGTTAATTGAACATCATGGATGACATCAAGGCAAGTAAATTAGAGTTAAGATACCAACCGTGCTACCCGGGTTATTTAATCCGGACGTATGCTTACAGGCCGTTAAGTGTGTTATCACGGCTATGTTCAGAGTATAACTAAGGACCAGTCCTTTTTGATTCATATTCCGGGTTATCCATCTCAAACACCTGATTCTCAGGGTGGTAAGCCGCCTTGAGACTTGTGATTTGCCTTTCTATGCAGATACTTAAAGGCACCTTTTAAGGTTGAGAAGGACAAAGGGATAATTATGACCCGGAGGAACACCAAAAGGATAACTTCAAGGGATTTCAGCATTCATTACGTGCACGATGGCGCGGCAGAGATAAATTGTTGCACCTATTCTATTACAAAATTCATCAAGTCTCAAGGATGGAGCGTTGTTCGGTGAACCGCCAGCCGCTTTATGATACCTACTGAGTTGATGTCCCCGGCTCGTTCCTGTCTTCTGCTCCGGCTGATCCCAAGACCTTGAAGGTTGACGACTTCCAGTCGATGCCGCTGAGAGCTTCGAACTGGGCTTCTTCGTCAATTAACCCGGCCGGGTCAATCTCCGGGGCGAAGGTGTGCTGACGAGCCGGAGGAATCAGATTGAGAGCTTCATAGCGAGGGGTTGGAATCCTCTGATTCTCCGCATTGTACCCCGGCTAATACTTGGTTAAGTCGGTGTCGTTCCCGATGGTGGTGGCCACCGAGCGTACAGCCTTCACACATGTCGCGAAGTCCTTCTGGTCGAAGGCTGAGCCGTCTTCCTTCAGGCTTGGGTAACCCAGGGCGATGTCTACCGGGTCTAGCTCCGGCAGGAATGCTTTGGCCCGGCTCAGCGTGGCGATTGCTCCGGCTCTTGCGGAGGCTCGGCGTAGCTCCTGGATCCGATGCGGCAAAACAGCGAGCCGGCGCAGGACTTCGGCCAGATGGGTTGGCACCTCGTTGGATAGGGCCACCACAGCTAAGGCGCGCTGTGACCCGGTGTAGAGTTGTTCCACCAGGGTGTACACGGCCTTTAACTTGGTGACCACGCTCTGGTTGAGGTTGGCACTCCTGGGACCTGTTTAATAAGATCAGATAAGCCGGTGACAAGGATGAATCATAACATATACAGACTTGATGAAAGCCGGTGAGGCGACTTACCGAAGATAGCAGCCACCATTTGGGAAACCTGGCGCTTTAGGCCGGTGAGCTCAGCGGTCTTCTCAGTGAGGGCCTTCTCCGCCTGTTCTGCCCGGGTCACCAGTGCGGCCTTCTCCTCAGCCCAGGCCTTCCGCTCAGCATCAAATTCGGTCTTCAGCTTCTCTTGAGCGGCGATGCTGGAGACAAACTTGGCGTTTGCCTTCCGGGTCTCCATCTCCTGTGTCTTTAGCCGGCTCTTGAGATCCGCAAGGTCCGACTCTAATTTCTTGCCAACAGCCTTCATGTATTTCCGGGTTATTAACAGTCATTCTATAAGTCCCAAGCGCTTTCCAAGCAAAGACACTTGGCACTTGGGGGCTAATGCATATTGAACGTATCTATCTACGTACTGCCGGCTCAGTTGAGTAAGCCGGGACCTAAGTCTACAACATATTCAAGTATAAGTCGTCGACTTGGGGGGCTAGCATGACAAGGGTCACTATGCAGAAAGTAAGAAGACAGCAGAAGGATACCTCAGATTTTTGTTGGATCTGGTTGACCATGGCGTCTCGGCGTCCCGGCTCTTGTGAACTTGGCTGATGTAGCCAGCGACGAGCTCTCCAATGCTCAAGTCAGTGTAGCTGGAGAGGTCTAGATTCACCCGGTGGGGCTGCAGCAACTCCCCTTTCGCGGAGCATTTGGCCAACACGGTTGGTCTCCCCGGCTCAACATACTCCGTCCGGGTAATTACCACGTCCGGGTCGTCAGATGGTGGAGCTGAGCTGGAGGCCTCCAGGTTAACCGAAGCTTCGGTTGTGACCTTGGTAGTTGGGGCGGTGGCTTCAGGTGCCATGTCCATTGGAGTGGCAGCTTCAGGGGCGGAGGCAGCTGGCGGTTCTTGGACTATCGCCGCCGGCTCAGGCAAGTCCGGCACTCCGGCCGACTTGGTTTTCTTCACCCTCTTGGTGAGCTTTGCTTGAGCACTAAAAGAACAACACAGGTTAGTACAAAGCATATGAGTAAAGATCAGAATGACATGAGATGATTGTTGTTACCCGGGCGCGGTCTTGAAAGCCGGTAAATTTGACTGCATGGAGTCACCCGAAGAGGGGGAGGTCTCCTGGTAATTGGAGTCAGAAGAGTTGAGTGGCTGACGGATAACACCCGCCAATGGATGAAAGGGGTATAAGTGAGAAAAAACCTCAGTACGACGCTTCCTTGTTGCGTCGGGTAACCCGGCGGAGAGGTCGGTGTCTTTGCGGGCCCGGGTGTGACGCCGACTTTCGTGAACCTGCTGCTTCAAAAGAAATTGAGGGTCTTGATGAGCTAATGGATGTGAAAAGCTTACTTTCCGGGTTACTCTTCGGACTTTTAGTTATGGCAAAGGCTCCGAGTCGGAGGAAAGTGACATTACCTCTTCAACCACCGGGTTACTGGCGCCGGTGTCATCCTGTCAATGAGCAAATGTTGATAAGGCAGACAGCAACAAACAACAAATATGGCAAGACTTTAAAGGTTTAAGGATTACCTCTGACTCGGAGCTGTCGCTTAATTGCAGTAGCTCCGAAGCAGTGGGTCTGCTTCCCTTTTTGCGAGGGGCGGCTTTCTTGGCGGCTTTCTTTGCTTTCCGGGCTTTCTTGGCCGCCTCATGGTCATATTTGACCCGCCAGAATTTATCATCAGCCTGAGCGATACAATGATTGATTCTTAAAACGGTTCAGTTGAAGGTTATATGCAGACAAAGAGAAAGGTTAAAGTCAGCGGCTTACCGCTGGGGCTGGATTGGTCTTGCAGAACGGGGCTAGCCCGGTCCTTCCACAATCTGCCAGGCTCTCGTTTAACAGAGCCTTGGTCTCTTCTTCAGCAACGTCTTCTGGAAGATCATTGCGACTGTGCCTCTGCGGGTCATCCTTTCGCCCGGTGTACTCACACATTAAGCCGGGGCGGCGGCTCAATGGGATCACCCGCCATGAGATCCAGACCCGGACCAGGTCAATTCCGTTCAGACCGTTGCCTAGCAGGGCCTTGATCTTATTGATCGTTGGAAGCAGAGGCTGGCGTTCCGCGGCAGTCAGTTTGTCGGATAGCGGATGAGTCGGCTCTAGGCGCGTTGGGCGAAAGCCGGGCAGCGGGTTCCCATCAGCCGGGGACGTATCTTGGCAGTAGAACCAAGTCATATTCCAGTCCTTAGGGTGGCTCGGCGGCTCTGCGTAAGGGAACAGACAGTCCCTACGCCGCTGGATGGAGATGCCGCCTAATTCCAGACTTGGCCCGTTGGCACACTCATTTTGGCGGTTTAAATAAAACAGCTCTCTGAAGAGCAGCAGACTCGGCTCTTCTCCAAGATACACTTCACAAAAGACTTGGAAGTTGCAGATGTTGGATACGGAGTTGGGTCCTATATCCTGAGGCCGAAGGTCAAAGAAGTTGAGCACGTCCCGGAAGAATTTTGAGCCGGGCGGTGCGAAGCCCCGGCTCATATGGTCCGCAAAGATCACTACCTCCCCGTCCCTCGGCTGTGGTCTTTCTTCTGACGGATCAGGGGCACGGTAGGACATCACTTCCTTCTTGGGCAGATATCCGGACTTAACAAAGTTGGCTAGGGTTTCGTCGGTGACATTGGACCTCATCCAGTTGCAAGTGATGGGAGCTTTAGGAGGCATGGTGAAGGTTGGTGGTCTATGATACAGAGAAAAGTATCCGGGTTAATTATAAGCCGGAGATCTATCGTTCAAACTAAGGTGGCGGCTTATGAAGGGGACTAATGATATATATTCAGATACGGTGGGTTATTTAAGCCGCAGGGGGATTCAAAGTAATTTGGTTATCTACGGTTTTACTACAGTTAAGCCGGAGGATTCTACAGAGCATAGTTCTCTTTAAACCGGAAAAGTTCTATGGCGCATGTTCTCTTTAAACCGGAGATATAAGCCGCCAAGATTCAAGGGCTGCAGTTTTTACTAAGTGTGGTAAAACGGGTTTCACATATTGCAGTAACTTTTTTGGATCAAAATGGTCGGGTGAAATGAAAATTTTCTAGACCTAAAAAACAGAGGCAGGAGAAGTTCTTGAGGTTGAACACGGTTCTTATGCAGTAAAAGGAGGGCTTCTTGCAGGTGAAATGGATCTTAAACATCTACCGCAGTGGTTCTACTCAGAGTTAAGATCAAGAGAAGGGTGGTAAAAAACAAAACTACTGCAGGCCGCAACGAACTATGAAGAACTGGAGGAACCCTACTATAGATATACTCTACGGGGTGGTGAGAACTTACCGGCGCTGAAGAGGTGCGGGAGTCGCCGACGTTTGTCTGGTCCGGGTCAGGGTGATGCAGCGGCCAAGGTTGACGAAGGTCGGAGGCGAGACGAGGACGGCGGAGCACGAGCTCGGGCAGAGGAGCGACGGCGCGAGGAGGAAGAAAGGGAGCGTGAGAAGAGCACGTTGGGCCGGCCTATTTATAAGGCGAAGTCATAAGTGGGCGCGAGATTCAAGGAGACCACGGCGTGGTTATCTCCCCCTCACGACGCCTCGATTTTCGGAAAGACAGTAAAGGCAAAGATCCGTTGCGGATCTGGCGGAGTAAAAAACGGACTTAATGGAGGATGACGTCACGGCGGATTATCCGGAGTCCAGAGGATGACGTCACTCCGGGTTATGGCCTTCACACGAATGGTAAGCCAGGGATTTTTTCTGTCGGCAGAGTTGAAGATTGACTTGAGCCGGCTCGTGTCAATCTGGGGCCTAATGTTGAGGATATAGACCTTAGAGTCACCCGCCAGGAGGGGCCGGGTTACTCGAACGGTCATTGCCAGAAGCCCGGAGCTAAGTTTCAAGATAATGGGCTGAGACCCGGATATGGCTTAAGGCCCGTAGTTACAATCATTATTATAGTAGACTTGTAGTGTAAGGCAAGTATAGTTTAGAGTCCGAGCCGGACGTTCTTATGAGCCGACCGGGACTCTAAGGGTTGCGGGGCGTCAGCCTCCCTATATAAAGGGACGACCCGGCAGCGGTTCAAGGACGACAACAATCTCATCGAGAGCCGGGCATAGCTATTTAGCTCCCTGGCGATCTTAACCCTAATCAGTAACACCTCAAACTGGACGTAGGCTTTTTACCTTCACCGTAAGGGGCCGAACCAGTATAAACCCTCGTGTTCCTTGTCCCGCATAACCCCTCCAAGCTTCCTAGTTGCGATGGCTCCACGACTAAGTCCTAGCTCGAGGACATCTGCCGTGACAATTCCACGACATACTGCCTTGAAGTTCTTTACCACATGAATACCCCTGCAAATAATTACTCGCACTTATCGAGTATTCATCCATTCCCAGTTGTTCATATGTTTCATATGATACTTTGAAATTCTATCCGATCTTTCGAGAATCCTCTTTACAACTATTGCTCTACATATACTTGTCTGCTTGCCTTATGGATGCTCCCCATAGGTCTAGCAACATTCATTAGTCTCCTTTGACACCGTCATTTTGAATCCTATTGATTCAACATGGGTGCGAATGCACGCAATCATCGGTTGATCCTTTCAAAAATTTCTTTCCGGCTGAGATGTCATTTTGAACATGAGCTATTTATCGACCAATCAAATAGTCGTCGATTGTACCCCTAAGTCTATTCAGCTTACCCATCCTTGATCAAAGCGTTTGCTTCTGATCCCTTGAATCAGAAATCATAATTCTTTACATTTGAGCTTTGAATTAGTCAGTTGTTTCTATAATCCAATACATTTGTATTGTTTCTTCCTCTAGTTGTCTGTTGATGCTCACATCAGCTCCATTATGGACCGTCGGATCCTTTGTTGAATTATCATCCTACAGTGTCCTTTGTATACAAAAACCTCGAGAAGTTCTTTCCCTGATACATAATTCCATTGGTAAATCCTATTATCTGATTTGGCCAAACCATGCTCTGCTTTTCAGCTGGTGATAATTACTCTTGAATTTTGTGCTATATGTTTCTAAGATGTCCCGATGGGTTGAAGCTATACCTTCCCAAAAACCGTATGAACCTCAAGGTTTTCATAAGTCATACCCTTCTTGTCATGGAATTGTGACGGCAGATGTCCTTAGTGTCAGGACTTAGTCGCGAGGCCAACGCATCTATGTGGTAGCTTGAGAGGGGTTGAGCGGAATCGAGAGACGCAACACAAGACAAGGATTTAGACAGCTTCGGGCCCCGGGAAACATCATCCGGTAACAACCCTACATGTTGTTTGAGGCTAGGTCTCATTATGATCACGGGAGAGTCGTCGGGGACCGGCTCTCGGTGTCTAGCCCTAGAGATTGTTTCTTGTTACCCCTCTTTGGGGTGCCCTGCCCCTCCTTATATAAGTTAGAGGGGCGGGTTACATGTGGAGTCCTAGTAGGACTAGGACTAGTCTATCTTTTCTTACAAGTTGAATACAAGTCCGGGTCTTGCTTCCTCGTAAAGGAAATATTCGTCATCCCTTTGTTCTTAAGCCGGCCCATCATAAACGTGAGCCGGCCTTCTGGGCCTTGGGCCTTGTCTTCTATCTGACCCGCCACCGGGGCCATCCATGAATCGTCAGGCTCGTGAGTCGTCAGTCCTCCGGCGGGTCATCGGTGAAGCGCCAAGTCCGGCCGGGTCATACCGCGGGGTATATCCCGACATTAGCCCCCAGTTTAATTTGGATTTATCCATGTTAAACTGATCCTGCAAAATAAACACCAGAACAACTTTGACAGGTTGTGCTCCGGGTTAAAAATTCTTGTAAACCGACACCTGATCATCTTTAAGTCCTTGTCATTTCCTTCTTGATACATGCCCATGAACTCATAGCAAATCTCCTTAGCAGATATGTTTCAACTTTTTCAATGCAAAAAATCCAGATACTTCTTTTGAAAAATCCGGGTCAAACAGGCCAGCTTCAGAATCAATTTGCTGACATTGGTCTCTTGTAGAGAAATATTGTAAGAAATAATCCACTTGAGTCAGCTTCCAAAGCGCCGGCTTAAAAAATATAGGTCTTAAAATACTCATCTTGTTGAGGATATAGACCTTAGAGTCAGCCGCCAGAAGGGGCCGGGTTACTCATATGGTCGTTGCCAGAAGCCCGGAGCCAAGCTTGAAGACAATGGGCCAGAGATGGGCTTAAGACCCGGATATGGCTTAAGGCCCGTAGTTACAATCATTATTATGGTAGAACTTGTAGTGTAAGGCAAGTATAGTTGAGAGTCCGAGCCGGACACTCTTATGAGCCGGCCGGGACTCTGAGGGCTGCTGGGCGTCAGCCTCCCTATATAAAGGGACGACCCGGCAGCGGTTTAGGGACAAGAACAATCTCATCGAGAGCCGGGCATAGCAGTTTAGCTCCCTGGTGATCGTAACCCTAATCAATACCACCTCAAACTGGACGTAGGCTTTTACCTTCACCGTAAGGGGCTGAACCAGTATAAACCCTCGTGTTCCTTGTCCCGCATTAACCCCTTCAAGCTTCCTAGCTGCGATGGCTCCACGACTAAGTCCTAACTCGAGGACATCTGTCGTGACAATTCCACGACAGTTGGCGCCCACCGTGGGGCCAGCGCACGGTGGATTTGAGTTCTTGAAGGGCAGCTTCGAAGGGCTCAAGGGATACGCTGTGGGCCGGATGACCAAGAGTCGTCGCGGTAAGCTCTACATCGACGATGCAAACTGGGGCCCCGACGCCGGCTCAATTGAGTACGGGTACCGGGTCCCCTTCGGCGGAATTCATGTTTACATTGGCAAGATTGGTGAGCCGGGCCCTGAGCCGGGTCTCTGCACCGATCTCATCGAGACGGCTCAGCGTGCATGACCCGCCCGGGCCCGGCCTGCCTTAAGGCATGCTTTTGTGGGGTGTATCCAGGGAGGACTCTCTGATCGATCTGGATCTGGTGATGAGACGGCCGCCGGCTCTAACGGCGAGTCGGCCACCGATGAGTCAAACTCGTTGTACCAACTTCAAGATGGCAGGCTCATGGGTTGTTCCGATGGTGACAGTATTCCGGACCTATTTGACCCGCCAAGTCAGGTTGGAGTTTTTATGCCTGGTGCGCAGCCTGTTCAGAACCCCGCTGCTGGAGCGGGAAACCCGGTGCCTTCTCCGGCTCAGGTGCTAATGGATCTCACGGACAAGATGACGGCCCTGTTAACCGCCACGGTTGACCCGGCGGATCAAGCTCGGCATGATGCGGAAGTGGCACAGTTAAAATTGGATCTAGTGAAGGCTAAGGAGGATCTGGCAGCAGAAGGGATCAGGATGACTGCGGAGCGGGCGGCTCTCGATGCCCAAACCCAGTTGATTCAAGCGCAGTCCTTCCGGCTCACGATGGATCAAAACGCGGCCAATGAGGTCCTGAGAAGGAGGCATCAAAAGGCCCAATCTAGACTCCCTCCGGCTTACGATCCACGCAACCTTTTCAACACGCCAGGTGCAGGGTCTAGTAACCCGCCAGGGGTCACAGTACCCGGGTCCGGGACCCCTATTCAGCCACAAGTGATGGGGCCTCCCCAGGTGCCCCCTGCCCCGCCTCAGTACATGCCAATACCCCCGGGTCATTATAATAACCCGCTGGAGAACATGGTCGCTGCGGCAGCACGGCTGGCGGCTCTCCCAGTTGACGGCGACTCTCCGACGGCTATTGAAACCCGCCGGGTCAGGGAACTCCTTCAGACGGCACTGGCGCAGCAGGAGGCGTACTCCTACAGCCGGGATAGGATCCACTCGACCCCCCGTCCGGGCCAAAGCCCGAGTTACAGCCGGCACATGGTCTCAGCTACCGGCTCAAGTAACGTCCGACGCCACGACCCGCCCCCTGGCCATGGCCCGGCTTATAATGGAGCCTTTTACGCAGCAGACCAGGACAAAGCGCGGCAAGAGGCGGAGCAAGTGCCTCAGTTGACGGCTTACCAGACCCCCCCTGGCTTATCCGATGACTTCCGTCGACGTGGGTATCCCTACCAGGACCGGGGGTGTCCCTTGTTTAGTGCCAGCTATCCGTAATGAACGTCTACCTAAAGACTTCAAGGGCCCCAGGAAGGTGCCTAATTACACAGCTGACTTACAACCCGCAGCCTGGATCGAGAGTTATGAGATGGCTATGGAACTGCTGGAGGTCAGTGAGGCGGCCATGGCTAAGTATTTCACCATGATGTTAGATGGGACTGCCCGCACTTGGTTGAAAGGGCTACCACCGAATTCCATTGGGTCTTGGGCTGAGCTGAAAGCCCGGTTCATCCAAAACTTCAAAGATACCTGTAGGCAGTCTATGTCAATTGTGGATTTGACTAACTGTAAGCAGCAGGAGGGTGAGTCTACGACACATTGGGTTCGTCGGGTTAAGGAGATCATACACTCGTCAGACAAGATGGATGCCGGTTCAGCGGTTTTAATGCTGGAGCAGAATTGTCGTTTTGTGCCCCTGAAGATGAAACTCAGGCGGCTTAAGCGCGACTGCAGTGATATGGGTACACTAATGGCGGCTCTTGTCAAGTACGCCGATTCTGATGGTACCAAGGATCCCCCTTCAGATGATGAAAGGACAGGGAAGGGAAAGAAGAACGGCAATGGCAAGGGTCCTCAGTTTAACCCGGGGAACCAAGGAGGAGGCAAGCGCAAGGCCGATGGCAGCCTAGAGTTTGTAGCCAATGCCAGCTCACAAGGTAATAACCAGCGACGCAAGGGGAGGCCCCCTCCTCGAGGCGGCAGGTCAGGTCCGACGCTGGAGCAGCTGTTGAATGAACCTTGTCCAAGGCATGGCTCTAGAGAGAAGCCAGTGACTCATCTGTGGAAGGATTGTGCAATCATGAAGGCTTTTAAGAATTACAATGGCCCGGGCGGCGGCTCAGGCGCCGGCGGCTTTCATGGCCCGGGAGGCGGCTCAAATTCTGGTCCTCAGAACGGCCAAGGGGGCTTTAATCAACAGTCTGGCCAGGGTCATCAACAGCAGCAGGGGGGTTATCAGACCAATCCAAAGCAGCTTAGCGGTGGACAGTATCATGTGTTTACCACCAGCCTGTGTAAGCGAGATCAGAAGCTTCATAAGAGGGCAGTGAATGCTGTTGAGCCGGCAGTCCCACGCTACTTGCGGTGGTCTGAGCAGCCCATAGTGTGGAGCAGGGAGGATCACCCTCCTCGGGTGGATAACCCGGGCCACTTGGCCTTAGTGGTGGCTCCTCAAGTGGGAGGATATAAGTTCACAAAGCTGCTCATGGATGGAGGCAGCAGCATCAACATCCTCTATTATGAGACTTTTCGCCGTATGGGGTTGGTTGATAAGAACCTCAGCCAGTCAAACACTATCTTCCATGGTGTGGTACCTGGTAAGTCGGCTTATCCAGTCGGCAAGATCGAATTGGAAGTGGCTTTTGGTGATGAGAACAACTACAGGGTGGAGAAATTGACCTTTGAGGTGGTCAAGATAAGAAGTCCATATCATGCTATATTTGGGCGGCCGGCTTACGCCAAGTTCATGGCACGGCTGTGTTATGTGTACCTACAGCTCAAGATGCCGGGTCACAATGGGACCATTACGGTTCACGGCAGCCGGAAAGTGGCTCTGGAGTGTGAAGAAGGCGATGCGGCTTATGCAGAATCTGTTTGTGCTACAGAAGAGTTGAAGTTTTACAAAGACAATGTTGACCCAACAGATATGACCTCTCTGAAAAAGCCAACTACAGAACAAGAGCCGGCAATGAAATTTAAATCGGCTGCTGAGACTAAACTTGTTGATTTTGTTCCGGGTGACTCATCTCAGCAGTTTAGCATCAGTGCAAATCTGGATCCAAAATAGGAAAGCGCGCTCATCGAGTTCATCCGTGAGAATAGGGACATCTTCGCATGGAAACCTTCTGACATGCCAGGTGTACCTAGAGAATTCGCTGAGCATACTCTCAATGTGGATCCGAAATTTAAGCCGGTCAGGCAGTTCCTTCGGTGGTTTAATGAAGAGAGACGGAAAGCTATTAGTGAAGAGGTGGCCCGGCTCTTGGCGGCCGGGTTTATCGTTGAAGTCTTTCACCCAGAGTGGTTAGCTAACCCGGTGCTGGTACTCAAGAAGAACGGCACTTGGCGGATGTGTGTGGACTACACGGACTTGAACAAAGCGTGTCCGGCTGATCCTTTTGGCCTCCCCCGTATTGATCAAATCATTGATGCTACAGCAGGTTGTGCACGCTTAAGTTTCTTGGATGCTTACTCCGGATATCATCAGATTAAGATGGCAGTTAAGGACCAGGAGAAGACGGCGTTCATCACTCCCTTTGGAGCCTTCTGCTATGTGTCTATGCCCTTTGGACTCAAGTGTGCACAGGTGACTTATCAGCGTTGCGTGCAGAACTGTCTTCATAAACAGATTGGGCGTAATGTTCATGCTTATGTGGACGACATTGTGGTTAAGTCCATAAAGGAGGAAACCCTGATAGATGATTTAAGGGAAATCTTTGATAATCTCCGGGTCTACAAGATGATGCTTAACCCAGCCAAGTGTGTCTTTGGTGTCCCTGCAGGCAAACTCTTGGGCTTTTTGGTTTCTGACAGAGGCATTGAAGCCAACCCGGAGAAAATCAAGGCCATCACCTCCCTGGCTAAGCCAGCGTGTATAAATGACGTTCAGCGTTTGGCGGGTCGCATCGCTGCCTTAAGCCGGTTTATAAGCCGTTTGGGTGAGAAGGCCATGCCATTATATCAGTTGATGAAGAAAACTGATGACTTTGTCTGGAATGATGCAGCTAATACCGCTTTTGAGGATTTGAAGAAGCAGCTGGCAGAGCCCCCAGTCCTTGCTGCTCCGGTTGATAAGGAGCCCTTACTACTGTATGTGGCGGCAAACGCACGAGCTGTCAGTGTGGCCATTGTGGTGGAGCGCAAGGAGGAGGGTAAGGAGCATCCGGTTCAGCGGCCGGTTTATTATGTCAGCGAAGTGCTCATTGAGTCCAAGCAGCGGTACCCGCATTGGCAGAAGCTTGTGTATGGTGTGTTCATGGCGAGCCGGAAACTTAAGCATTATTTTCAGGGTCATCCCATCACTGTGGTCAGTTCTACCCCTCTTGGTGATATCATTCAAAACAGAGAGGCCACAGGGAGAATTGCTAAGTGGGCTATAGAACTTGGACCTCATGGTCTCAAATATGTGCCACGCACTGCTGTTAAATCTCAGGCTTTGGTGGATTTCATCAATGACTGGACAGAGTCACAAGTGCCCGAGCAAAAGCCGGATAACACGTATTGGACTATTCACTTCGATGGGTCCAGGCAGTTGGAGGGCTCGGGGGCTGGCGTTGTATTGGCTTCCCCTAAAGGTGACAAGTTCCATTATGTACTATAGTTGATGTTTCCTTGCACTAACAATGCGGCTGAGTACGAGGCCTTGCTCCACGGTCTTCGGATGGCTAAGGAGATGAGCTTGAGCCGGGTAAGGTGCTTCGGTGACTCGGACTTGGTGGCTCAACAAGTGTCAGGCAAGTGGGACTCTAAGGACCCTCTCATGGCGGCTTATCGCCGCGAAGTTGATGCCATTGCTGGGCACTTTCAGGGCTACCAAGTAGAGCACATTGATCGCAGGAAGAACGAGGCGGCTGATGCTCTAAGCCGGCTAGGCTCTCAGCGAAAGCCGGTGCCGCCTAACACTTTCCTGGACGTCCTGTATAGCCCTTCGGTTAAGTTGCCTACGGAGGAAGACTTGGTTGTCCCTGACCCGGAGGCACGACTGGTGGCGGCTCTCCATATCATACCAGACTGGACAATGCCATATCTGGCTTACATGACCCGGGGCGAGTTGCCTGAGGATGAAACTTTGGCCAGGCAAATAACCCGGCGGGCTAAGTCAATGATCGTTATTGATGGCGAGTTGCATCATCGCAGTGTTACAGGAGCATTTCAGCGTTGTGTCTCCCCTGAAGAAGGTCAAGAGATCTTGCGTGAGATCCAAGAAGGGGATTGTGGCCATCATGCCGGCTCAAAGTCCCTTGTGGCCAAGGCTTTTCGTCATGGTTTTTATTGGTTGACGGCTCATGCTGATGCAGAGGACTTGGTCAGTAAATGTGATGGTTGCCAGAGGTTCTCACGATGGGCTCATGTGCCGGCTCAGGAGCTGAGGATGATCCCAATCACTTGGCCCTTTGCGGTCTGGGGGCTTGATATGGTTGGACCTTTCAAAAGGTCCAAGGATAAGAAGACCCACCTTTTGGTAGCAGTTGACAAGTTTACCAAGTGGGTTGAAGCGAAGCCAGTTAGCAAGTGTGATGCAGCCACGGCGGTTCAGTTTATGAAAAAGGTGATCTTTCGCTTTGGTTTTCCACACAGCATTATAACTGACAATGGCACCAATCTCTCCAAAGGTGCCATGGAGGAGTTTTGTCAACGAGAGCATATCCGACTTGATGTTTCCTCAGTGGCTCATCCTCAATCCAATGGTCAGGCTGAGAGAGCTAATCAGGAGAATCTTAAGGGTATCAAGCCCCGGCTTTTGGTCCCTTTGCAAAGGACGCCGGGTTGTTGGGTGGAGAAGCTGCCCTCCGTGTTATGGAGCATCAACACTACTCCTAACAGATCTACAGGCTTCACGCCTTTCTTCATGGTTTACGGGGCGGAGGCAGTCCTCCCCAGTGACATCCGTCATGACTCACCTCGAGTGGCGGCTTATGTTGAGACGGATAATGAACAGGCGCGCCAAGATGCTCTTGACTTGTTGGACGAACAGCGTGATGTGGCAGCAGCCCGTTCAGCGATTTACCAACAAGACCTGCGCCGTTATCATAGCCGCCGGGTCAAATCCCGGGTCTTCCAGGAAGGCGACCTTGTGCTCCGGCTCATCCAGGATCAAACAGATGCACACAAGTTATCCCCACCTTGGGAAGGGCCCTTTGTGGTCAGCAAGAACTTGCACAACGGGTCATATTACCTCATTGACATTCGGGAGCACAAAGATTCACGTAAGTCGGAGGAAGAGACCCGTCGGCCGTGGAACATAGCTCAGCTTCGGCCTTACTACACTTGAGCCACCAGCTCTCGTGGTGTGCATATTACTCTCAGCCATGTATATATTATGATAAGCAATAAAGCAGGACCTCTGTCCTTTTTTCTCCTCCAAATATGCACGTGTTGTTTTTATTGCAAGATTACATGATGACTTAAAGGAGGATCCGGCTTATGATCGTATTCGAATCTAGCCGTAAGCAGTAAAGTCACTTGGGGGCTTCCTGTTCAAACATGGGTCGTATTCGAACCAAAGAGGACATAGCTGTCGATACCCATTTGATTGGCACAATGCCGAGCTCATTGGGAGGTTACCTTTGGTCATATCTGAATCATCGTTTAACCCTTCTGAGAACCGACGTGGATCGTATTCGAATCAGCGTCGTTAAACAATTCTTAAAATCACTTGGGGGCTTCCTGTTCAAACATGGGTCGTATTCGAACCAAAGAGAACATAGCTGTCGGTACCCTCTTGATTGGCATTGCCACACCCACTGGGGGCTATATGATCGTATACGAATCTTAGCATAACCCCTTTGGGCCGGGTCTCTGGTCGTATTCGAACCGGAAGCCCCTAAGTTCTTCTGCTTTATTACAGGTTGTCTTTGATTATATCAAGGTGTGTACAGCCGGGTCTCACTTTGCCGGCTTAACCTTGGTTTACAGTATTGCTGAACGCAATGGGTGTTATAAGGCAGGTAAACCAGAGTTGCGGTCCCAACTTCCTCATCCGGATTATTTAAACCGGAAGTATGCTTGCAGACCGTTCAATATGTTCTTATGGCTGTATTCAGGATATCATTGAAGACAAGTCCTTTTTGATTCATATTCCGGGTTATCTAACATTTATGATTTTCAAGACGGTAAGCCGCCTCGAGACTTGTGGTTTGCCCCTTTATGCAGGATAATTAAAGGCACCTCTTTTGAGGTTAAGAAAAGCAAAGGATTGATTATGACCCGGAGAAGTATCAAAGAGACAACTTCAAAAGACTTTAGCATTCAATACGTGAACGATGGCACGGCAGAGATAAACTGTTGCACCTACTCTATTACAAAACTCATCAAAGTCTAAAAAGGGTGGAGCATTGTTTGGTAAACCGCCAGCCGAGTCACGATGCCCGCTGAGTTGAAGTCTCCGGCTCGTTCCTATCCTCTCCTCCGGCTGATCCCAAGACCTGGAAGGTTGATGACTTCCAGTCGATGCCGCTGAGAGCTTCGAATTGGGCTTCCTCGTCAATTAACCCGGCCGGGTCAATCTCCGGGGCGAAGGTGTGCTGACGAGCCGGCGGGATCAGGTTGAGGGCTTCATAGCGAGGGGTTGGAATCCTCTGATTCTCCGCATCATAACCCGGCTGGTACTTGGTCAGATCTGTGTCGTTCCCGATAAGGGTGGCCACCGGGCGTACAGCCTTCACGCACGCTGCGAAGTCCTTCTGATCGAAAGCTGAGCCATCTTCCTTCAGGCTTGGATAGCCAAGGGCGATGTCCACCGGGTCTAACTCCGGCAGGAATGCCTTGGCCCGGCTCAGCGCGGCGATCGCTCCGACTCTCGCAGAGGCCCGTCGCAGCTCTTGGATCCGCTGAGGCAGAACGGCGAGCCGGCGCAGGACTTCTGCCAGGTGAGTCGGCACCTCGTTGGATAGGGCCACCACAGCTAAGGCACGCTGTGACCCAGTGTAGAGCTGCTCCACCAGGGTATACACGGCCTTTAGCTTGGTGACCACGCTCTGGTTGAGGTTGGCACTTCTGGGACCTGTTTAATAGAATCAGATAAGCCGGCGACAAGGATGAATCATGAGATATAAACATTCTAAACTTGATGAAAGCCGGTGAGGCGACTTACCGAAGATGGCGGCCACCATTTGGGAAACCTGGCGCTTTAGGCCGGAGAGCTCGGCGGTCTTCTCAGAGAGAGCCTTCTCCGCCTGTTCTGCCCGGGTCACCAGTGCGGCCTTCTCTTCGGCCCAGGCTTTCCGCTCAGCATCAAATTCTGTCTTCAGCTTCTCTTGAGCGGTGATGCTGGATACAAACTTGGCGTTTGCCTTCCGGGTCTCCATCTCCTGCGTCTTCAGCCGGTTCTTGAGATCCGCAAGGTCCGCCTCTAGCTTCTTGCCAACAGCCTGCATATATTTCCGGGTTATTAACAGTCATTATATAAGTCCCAAGCGTTTTCCAAGCAAAGACACTTGGCACTTGGGGGCTAATGCATATTGAATGTATCTATCTACATACTGCCGGCTCAATTGAGTAAGCCGGAACCTAAGTCTACAACATATTCAATCATAAGTCGTTGACTTGGGGGCTAGCATGGCAAAGGTAACTATGCAGTAAGTAAGAGGACAGCAGAATGATACCTTAGATTTTTGCTGGATCTGGTTTACCATGGCGACCTCTGCGTCCCGGCTCTTGTGTACTTGGCTGATGTAGCCAGAGACGAGCTCTCCAATGCTCAGGTTGGTGTAGTTGGAGAGGTCCAGATTCACCCGGTGGGGCTGCAGCAACTCCCCCTTAGCGGAGCACTTGGCCAGCACGGTAGGTCTCCCCGGCTCAACGAACTCCGTCCGGGTGATTACCACGTCCGGGTCGTCTGCTGGTGGAGCCGAGCTGGAGGCCTCCGGGTTAACAGAAGCTTCGGTCGTTGCCTTGGTAGTCGGGGCAGTGGCCTCAGGTGCCGTGTCCATTGGAGTGGTGGCTTCGGGGGCGGAGGCAGCTGGCGGTTCTTGAGCCGTCACCTCCGGTTCAGGTAAATCCGGCACTCCGGCTGACTTGGTCTTCTTCGCTCTCTTGGTGAGCTTTGCCTGGGCGCTGAAAGGACAGAAACATTCAGCACAAAGAAAGTAAGTACAGACAAGTATAATATGAGATGGTTGTCATTACCCGGGCGCGGTCTTGAAAGTCGGAAGACTCGACTGCATAGAGTCGCCCGAAGAAGGGGAGGTCTCCTGATAATTGGAGTCAGAAGAATTGAGTGGCTGACGGATAACACCCGCCAACGGATGAAAAGAGTACAAGTGGGAAAAAACCTCAGTTCGGCGCTTCCTTGTTGCGTCGGGTAACCCGGCGGAGAGGTCGGTGTCCTTGTTGGTCCGGGTGTGACGCCGGCTTTCATGAACCTGTCGCTTCAAAATAAATTGAGGGTCTTGATAAGCTAAAGGATGTGAAAAGCTTACTTTCCGGGTTACCCTTCGGACTTTCAGCTGTGGCAAGGGCTCCGAGTCGGAGGAAAGTGACATTACCTCTTCAACCACCGGGTTACTGGCGCCGGTGTCATCCTGTCAATGAGCAAGTGTTGATAAGGCGGACAGCAACAAACAACAAATACAGCAAGAACTTAAAGGCTTAGGGGTTACCTCTGACTCGGAGTTGTCGCTTAATTGCATCAGCTCCGAAGCAGTAGGCCTGCTTCCTTTTTTGCGAGGGGCGGCTTTCTTGGCGGCTTTCTTCGCCTTCCTGGCCTTCTTGGCCGCCTCATGGTCATATTTGACCCGCCAGAACTTATCATCAGCCTGAAAAATACAATGATGAATTCTTAAAACGGTTCAGATGAAGGTTATATGCAGAAGAAGATAAAAAGTTAAAGTCAGCGGCTTACCGCTGGGGCTGGGTTGGTCTTGCAGAAGGGGGCTAACCTGGTCCTTCCGCAGTCTGCCAGGCTCTCGTTTAAAAGAGCCTTGGTCATCTCCTCTGCAACGTCTTCTGGAAGATCATTGCGGTTGTGTCTCTGAGAGTCATCCTTTCGTCCTGTGTACTCGCACATTAAGCCGGGGCGGCGGCTCAATGGGATCACCCGCCATGAGATCCAGACCCGGACCAGGTCGATTCCGTTCAGACCATTGCCCAGGAGAGCCTTGATCTTGTTGATAGTGGGGAGCGGAGGCTGGCGCTCCGCTTGAATCAGCTTGTCCGACAATGGGTGAGTCGGCTCCAGACGTGTTGGGCGAAAGCCGGGCAGCGGGCTTTCATCAGCCGGGGACGTATCTTGGCAGTAGAACCAAGTCATGTTCCAGTCCTTTGGGTGGCTCGGCGGCTCTGCGTAAGGGAAAAGGCAGTCCCTACGCCGATGGATGGAGAAACCACCTAACTCCAGACTTGGCCCATTGGCGCATTCATTCTCACAGTTCAAATAAAAAAGCTCTCTGAAGAGCAGCTGACTAGGTTCTTCTCCAAGGTAAACCTCGTAGAAGACTTGGAAATTGCAGATGTTGGACACTGAGTTGGGTCCTATGTCTTGAGGCCGCAAGTCGAAGAAGTTGAGCACGTCCCTAAAAAACTTTGAGTCGGGCGGTGTGAAGCCCCGGCTCATGTGGTCCGCAAAAATCACTACTTCCCCATCCTTTGGCTGTGGCCTCTCTTCTGACGGGTCAGGGGCACGGTAGGACATGATGTCTTTCTTGGGCAAATATCTGGACTTAACAAAATCTGCTAGGGTCTCATTGGTGACGTTGGATCTCATCCAGTTGCAAGTAATGGGAGCCTTGGGAGGCATGGTGAAAGTCGGCAGTCTATGACAAAAAGGAAAAACGTCCGGGTTAATTGTAAGCCGGAGGAGATCTACAGTTCAAAACTAAGGTGGCGGCTTATGAAGGGGACTAATGGTATATACCTAGGTACAGCAGGTTATTTAAGCCGCAGGAGTATTCAGAATAAGTTGATTATCTACGGCCTTATCACAGTTAAGCCAGAGGATTCTACGAAGCATGGTTTTCTTTAAGCCGGAGGATTCTACGGCGCGTGGTTTCTTTAAACCGGAATTGTAAGCCGCCAAGATTCAATGGTGGCAGTTTTTACTAAGTGTGGTAAAACAGGTTTCACATATTGCAGTAAAAATTTTGGATCAAAATGGTCGGGCAAAAGAAAAAAATTCTAGACCTAGAAACAGAAGTGAGGGAGTTCTTGGGCTTGAACAAAGTTCCTATGCAGTAAAAGGAGAGCTGCTTGCGTGTAAAATGGGTACCAAACAACCACCGCACTGGTTCTAGGCAGGTCTAAGATCAAACAGGGGCAGTAACTATGAGAACTACCGAAACTTGCGGGCAATGGCGACGAACACGAAGAACGTGGATGAACCCTACTGCAGATCTGCTCTATGGGGTAGTGAGGACTTACCGGAGCTGAAAAGGTGCGGAGGTCGCCGCCGTTTGTCTGGTCCGAGTCAGGGTGATGCAGCGGCCAAGGTTGACGAAGACCGGAGGCGAGACGACGGCGGCGGAGTGCGAGCTCAGGCAGAGAGGCAGTGGCGCGAGGAGGAAGAAGGGTGGCAGAGAAGCCCGTCGGGCCGGCCTATTTATAAGGGCGGGCTCATGAGTGGGCGCGAGAATCAAGGAGACCGTGGCGTGGTTATCTCCCCTCACAACGCCTCGATGTTCGGGATGACAGTAAAGGAAAAGATCCGTTGCGGATCTGGCGGAGTAAAAACGGGCTTAATGGACGATGACGTCACGGCGGATTATCCGGAGTCCAGAGGATGACGTCACGCCGGGTTATGGCCTTCACACGAATGGTAAGCCGGAGATTTTTTCTGTCGGAAGAGTTGAAGATTGGCATGAGCCGGCTCAAATCAATCTGGGGCCTAATGTTGAGGATATAGACCTTAGAGTCACCCGCCAGGAGGGGCCGGGTTACTCATATGGTCGTTGCCAGAAGCCCGGAGCCAAACTTGAAGACGATGGGCCAGAGATGGGCTTAAGACCCGGATATGGCTTAAGGCCCGTAGTTACAATCATTATTATGGTAGAACTTGTAGTGTAAGGCAAGTATAGTTGAGAGTCCGAGCCGGACACTCTTATGAGCCGGCCGGGACTCTGAGGGCTGCTGGGCGTCAGCCTCCCTATATAAAGGGACGACCCGGCAGCGGTTTAGGGACAAGAACAATCTCATCGAGAGCCGGGCATAGCAGTTTAGCTCCCTGGTGATCGTAACCCTAATCAATACCACCTCAAACTGGACGTAGGCTTTTACCTTCACCGTAAGGGGCCGAACCAGTATAAACCCTCGTGTTCCTTGTCCCGCATTAACCCCTTCAAGCTTCCTAGCTGCGATGGCTCCACGACTAAGTCCTAACTCGAGGACATCTGCCGTGACAATTCCACGACACATCTGGTTTTCAACCGGCTTAAAGATATAGATCTTGCCGAGTTATAATTTCCAAAATCTCCGGATTATAAAAGACTGATGATGCCGGGTCATAATTATTTGGTGACACTGGATCATGATTGTTGCAAACGCCGGGTCAACTTGATCTTCTCCAAACTGAGAATTTTGAAGATTTTCCCCCTTATATATATATATATCACTTGTAGCCCCCAAGTGCCGGGTTTTCATACTTGCAGCAACCTGGGACTTGTAATTGCCTTATGCTCATAAAAACTTGAACCAGCGTAGCCCCCAAGGACCGGCTCATTATATAATAATGAGCAGGGACTTTGTAAATATAATCATGTAAACTTGCCCAGCAATGTGTAGCCCCCAAGGGCTGGGTCAGCAAGATATTACCGTGCTGGGACTTTGTAAATGATTCATTGATAACAACAGCATATGATGTAATCTCCACCATGGGCCTTGAACCCACGTCCACAAGGTTAAGAGCTTTGTACTCTACCAACTGAGTAGTGGATCTTTCAATATAATAGATTAAGGATTGTGTACCTTGAATTTTCGACAGGAGCAATTGGTAGCCCCCAAGGGCCGGCTCATTACAATGTGATGAGTCGGGTCTTCAATAAGTTGAGCAAAAAATGTCTTTACATTAGCCCCCAAGTGCCATGGTGCATGCTGGCAGTGACATGGGACTTGCATATTTGATGTGATCTCAATTTAAATAATGTAGCCCCCAAGTGCCGGGTCGTAAGCCTGCAGCGACTCGGGACTATTCCTTCCATTGTAGAATAAATCATACCCATTGATAAAATAATAGCCATTGCGCCAAAGCGACTTTGAATACCTCATCTGTTGATAAGTAAACCCGGAGTTTAAATACCCGGCGGCTCTTGGTCGATGGCAATTTAATACGCCTCCATTGTAAGCCGGAACTTTTATAACCCGGCGGCTTATAACCTTTGAGAAAATCAAGAATTGATAACCCTTTTGAGACACCAATTTCAATCTTTGATGATGGGCTTGAACTTAATCATTTATGTAAGTCATAGCTCTGTAAATCCTGCACAGAGATTAAACAACATATGCCCTGGCGACTTAACGTCAAAAGCCAGGACGGGTAACCACCCAAATGTAGTCTTATCCTGCACACAAGTAGATCACAAAATCCCTTGACGGTTTACCGCAGGGCGGGTCATAATATCTCACATATAACCATTGTGATATTGAATTTGTACTACCGGTTTACATGACCTGTGCAGTAAGGGTGATAACCCAATCTTTAGAAATCAAGACTTCCAAATGTTTATGATTGTCATATGATGGCGACTTATTATCCAAAGTCAAACCGGGTTAAATAGCAACCACTCATATACACTTTAGATATGATCAAAAGAGCTTCAAATAAAATCCGAAAACTGTTTGCAAAAAGAGACTTCAAAAATTTTGAGGCTTCTGATTCGAATACGATCAGAAAACCGTCCCAATGGCGTTAAGCTAAGATTCGAATACGATCAGAAAACCGTCCCAAAGGGGTTAAGCTAAGATTCGAATACGATCATATAGCCCCCAGTGGCTTTGGCGTTCCCGATCAAGAGGGTACCGACAGCTATGTTCTCTTTGGTTCGAATACGACCTATGTTTGAACAGGAAGCCCCCAAATGACCTTGAGAGTTGTTTAACGACGCTGATTCGAATACGATCCACGTCGGTTCCCAAAAGGGGTTGAGCTATGATTCGAATACGATCAAGAAGCCCCCTAGTGAGCTCGGCAGTGTGCCGATCAAGAAGGTACCGACAGCTATGTTCTCTTTGGTTCGAATACGACCTATGTTTGAACAGGAAGCCCCCAAGTGATCATAAGAATATTTAACGACTCTGATTCGAATACGATCAGGGTCACACCAAAAGGGTTAAGCCAAATTCGAATACGATCAGCTCCCAATGGTTATTAAAGCAGGATACCTATGTTTGGGTGGTGCCTTGTAACAGACTCCTTTTTGGTCCCTTTAATTTTTCCCGAGAACTCGAACTTTGCGAGAGATAGATTCTTTTTGAACCGGAAAAAACCGGATATTGAGAATTTCAAAGCTTTGTGATAGACAAATTTACCTTGAACCGGATTTTGAGAGCTTCAAAATCTTGTGGCAGATAAATTTCCCTTGAACCGGATTTTAAACCGGATATTAAGAGCTTCAGTGCTTTGTGGGAGATGTCAAGTCTCTTGAGCCGGATCTAAACCGGAATCCTTCTTTTTAAGCCGGAAAAATTCTCATGGCCTTTAAACTTTTCACCAATATAGCGGTAGCCTCCGGGACCGAATTATTTTTCCCTCCAATGACCCGAAGTCCTTGAATGCATTGAAACCGATCAATGCTGCCGAGTTATATCATTGTAGCCCCCGAGTCTCAAGATGACTCAAGGAGTTGGCTTTGAGATTCTCCATATTGACCATAACATAAGGTGTATATCATTGGTGTTGATAACACGATGTAAATCCATAGAAGGTTGATGTGACTGCGGCGGGTTATAGATGATCCCATATGAGCCGTGTCAGCAACTCGGCCAATGGTTCCTTCCAACTTGATGTTTTGAAGTTTCACCAAACCGTAGTGGCGGCGACTTGTGTGCCTGCCCATTGAGCCGTCCAGTGCAGACGGCGGCTGATAACACATGATAATTTTCCTCCAAGTTGTTGGAAGAAAACCGGGCTTCCCAAGCTGTGACTTGCTCATACTCAATAAACAGCTCATGCAGACAGGTGCGACCCGGTATGTTGATGTAGACCAGGCTGCGAGAGACGGACGGTAAAGACGACCGCAGCGTCAGAGGCAGCACAGATAGCTGAGTCGGCCGCGGTGTTATAAGCCAACACGGACAAGAGAGTCGGTCGCGGTATTGTGGATGTAATCCGGACTGCGGGGGCGGCGGTTTGTGTCTTGTTCATCAGTGCGACATGCGTAGATGCCGGTGTAGAACAGCTAGCGCGCGCCGTCCGCGGTAGGGCATCACTTTCATAGTGAGCACTTGTCCTGTATAAAAAAGACATAGGCCAGAGTAATTGTTCTCAGACAAATAATGTATACTAAAAATATACATAAGATGAATAACACCTGGTATTTTTATCGGATGAACACAACTGCTGGCACTAGATATTGTTGGATGTAGTCAGACAAATGACAGATGTTCGTGTAGACTGACATAATGATTCATTGCTCTGTACTCAAAATCTAGGCTGATTGCCTTCATTCCTCAAGTGATGATGTACCAAAAGGTACATTATATAATCAGGAGCGCTTGGCACTATTTGATCCCTTACTACAGATTGCTCCCGGCTTGCAAGTTGCATGAGCTGCAGCAAACCAGATTAATTGTTTTTTGACAAAAAACAATATATGTTAATAAATTTAAACGGATAGATATCACCTGATTGTTCGGATAACGGATGATCCGTTCAACACAACAGAGGGGGTTCTGGCAAAACGACGACTCGATATAACCCGGGCGGCTCATCATAGCAGAGGCGGCTCAACGTGGCCCTGGCGGTTGCAGTTTCTGAGTCACCGCCATGGTGATGCCTCCGTTTCGCTGCCGTGTGTTTGAAACGGTGGAGGCGGCGACTTGAACAGCTTGAAACGACGCGGGTCGATCCGGGGCAGGCGGCGGAGGCGGCTCACAGCAGGCGAGGTTCCGAGTCATAGTTTTCCTTCCCTCATTCATTTTTTTAAGGAATAATGTACAGCAGCGTGCGTCGGTTCAATGTACAGCAGCGGCGACAGTAGGGCCCGGATCGGCTTATAGTGAAGGTGAGACCGCTCACGACTAGGGCAGTTTGACGGATCAGTTATGGCAGAGACCGGCAGCACGGGCCCGGCAGCGGATTCGGCCACGGCGATTTGTAAGCAGAAATCTAATCCGGTTCCGGATCGTTGTCCTTTTTACCAATCTAATCTTCTTCTTTCCTTGATCTGATCGCTGGAATAGTACTTTTTTGTCTTTATGCACAGAACGGATTGAGCCTCCAAATCCCTCATGATTAAGAAGTACTACTATGTCTTTCTCCGTTCCGGCGCTCCTGCTAGGCTCAAAAAACAATACTTTTTAGCTGACATTGATTAACTTCCATGCACTATCTGCTTTTCTTCTGATATTGGTCAGCTCCCATGCACTGTTTGCTTTCAACATTGACATGACCAGGCTAGTTTCAACGAGTTCACGTGTCGGCGATACAAAACAGCAGCGGAAAAAAAACGATGTTCCCGGCGACTTGGGATTGGACAGCTTGCCCATATCAACAGCGGTTGACTTCTCCTTGGACTAAAATATCGTACTATCCGATCCAAAGTTGATGACGATTCTGATCTCCTGACGATGAACTGGCCGGCTCTGCCCGAGGTTATCCCACGCCGGGTTATTCTGCGCGATTGTTTCGTGCCAGCTTTTCTTCATGCGGCCAAGCACGAGCTTCTCGATCCCTGGAGAGATCCCTTCAAGAACTCATCACTACCGTGCGCAAGCCCCACGGTGGGCGCCAACTGTCGTGGAATTGTGACGGCAGATGTCCTTAGTGTCAGGACTTAGTTGCGAGGCCAACGCATCTATGTGGTAGCTTGAGAGGGGTTGAGCGGAATGGAGAGACGCAACACAAGACAAGGATATAGACAGCTGCGGGCCTCGGAAAACATCATCCGGTAACAACCCTACATGCTGTTTGAGGCTAGGCCTCATTATGATCACGGGAGAGTCGCCGGGGACCGGCTCTCGATGTCTAGCCCTAGAGATTGTTTCTTGTTACCCCTTTTTGGGGTGCCCTTCCCCTCCTTATATAAGTTCGAGGGGCGGGTTACATGTGGAGTCCTAGTAGGACTAGGACTAGTCTATCTTTTCTTACAAGTTGAATACAAGTCCGGGTCTTGCTTCCTCGTAAAGGAAATATTCGTCATCCCTTTGTTCTTAAGCCGGCCCATCATAAACGTGAGCCGGCCTTCTGGGCCTTGGGCCTTGTCTTCTATCTGACCCGCCATCGGGGCCATCCATGAATCGTCAGGCTCGTGAGTCGTCAGTCCTCCGGCGGGTCATCGATGAAGCGCCAAGTCCGGTCGGGTCATACCGCGGGGTATATCCCTGTGATGCCCAGATAATTAAGCTACAGTAACCCTCTACTAATGATGCCACGTCACCTCGATTACTGTTGCTAATCTCGCGTTAGTTCGAAACCGATTCAAATTCAAAATTCAAAATCAGTCAAACACTAAAAGTTTTCAAATGTCAAAACTAAAATGTTCTAAAAGTGACAAATAAATCATATGTAATATTGGTGGAGAAACCACACTTTTATAAAGAGTTTAAATGCACTATAATAAATAAACAATGGCAAAACTGTTTCTTCAAAGGCTTTTAAAATAGTAAACAATTTCAAACTATTTTATTTTAGGTGCCAAGTTAATTGTGGTAGTGGCATAATTATTAACGCTATATTAGATACAACTTTTGTATTTTGTAAAAACTAGAATTTAGTAGCACAGAAAAGCGATAAGAAAAGAAAAATAAAAGTACAAGGAAAACAAAATAAAATAAAAATTAAATAGACCCCCGGCCAACTGGGCCAACCGGCCCAGCTAAGCAGCCAGCTAGCCCAGCCGAACGAGCCCACCCGCGCCCTGGGGTACTTAACCCCCGCACCCCCTTTCCCAAACCCTAACCCGATCCCCTCCCCCCCCCCGTCGCCTCTCCCTCCCCCGATCCAGATCGGGATCAGGGGCATCGGCCCCAACCCCCGACGCTGATCGTCGCCGCCGCCCGGGATGCCCCTCGTCGCCTCGACCTCGTCTTCCCCCGTCGCCACCCCGTCCGTGGCCGCCCGGAGCACGATCTCGCCGGTGCCTCATCCCCACCGGCCTGCTTCCTTCTTCATCGTCGTCTTCGACCACCACCCCGAGCACCGCTGCCCGAACCCCTACCGGCCCCGTGAGCACGCACCCCTCCCTCCTCTCCCTCCCTCGCCCCGACGTGCTCCTACGCGCGCACCCGCGACCGGCCACCGCACGCATGTGCACGCGCACCTGACCGCGCCCTCCTCCCCGCGCATCGCGTCCGTCCCGCTGCAGCTGTGCTGCTCCGCTGCCGCGGCTCTGCTCCGCCAGCGCCGCCCGCCTGTGTCGCGCCTAGCACCGCCACCCGCCTGCGCCGCTGCCCGCTGTTGTGTCTACTGCTGCTGCCGTGCTGCAACTCGCACGGCCGCGCGCGCCTCGCGGCTCCCGGCCGAGCCGCCTCTGCCGCCGTTGCCCTCCTCCAGTTGCCGCGACGCCGCCCTTCCTCCGCCCCGCGGCAGGGCGCCTGCATGCCGCCATGGCCCCCCGCTCCATGCGGCTGCCCTGCTGTGGCCGCCGGTGCCCCGCAGCTCCCCGCGCCCGGCGCTGCTTTCGCCGTCCTCGGCCATCGAGGCCTCGGGCGCGCTCGCCCTCGCCTCTCGTGGCCTCAGGTGCGAGCACCCGCACATGTACGCTCGTTCGCCCGAACCCGCTATGGCCCCCCTGGCCCAATGACAAGTGGGGCCCAGCCCCTGAGGACGTTTAAAAAAAGAAGAAGAAAAAAGAATTAAAAAAATATAAATAATAATAATGATAATAAAAATAATATATTAAAAATAATTAATTAATTAAAGAATTAATTAACCTAATTAATTTTTGATTAATTAAACTAAACTAATTAAACTGTTAGTTAATTAATTAATCAGTCAATGACAGTGGGGCCCACCCCTAATTAATCCTGATTAGGTTAATTAATATGTGTCACTGACCAGTGGGACCCACTGGTCAGGTTGACCAGTCAACCCCTGTTGACTGTGGACGTCAGCATGACATCATGCTGATGTCATAAATCTATTTTCGAATTAAATTAAATAATTAATTACATTCCAGAAATTAATAAATTCTTTTGAAAATCATATCTTTTAATCCGTAACTCGGATGGAAAAACTTTGTATATGAAAGTTGCTTAGAACGCGAGACGAATCCGAATACGCAGCCCGTTCGCCCGCCACACATCCGTAGCATAGCAAACCTGTAACATTCCACCTCCGGTTCATTTGTCCGAAAACGCGAAACGCCGGGGATACTTTCCCGGATGTTTCCCCTCTTTGCCGGTATCACTTACTACCGCGTTAGGGCATACCTAGCACCGCATATTGCCTTGTTATGTTTTGTGATGCTTTGTTGCTATACTACTGGGCCGTGATCACTTCGGGAGGTGATCACGGGTATATACTATATACTTTATATACATGACACATGTGGTGACTAAAGTCGGGTCGGCTCGTTGAGTACCCGCAAGTGATTCTGATGAGGGGGCTGAAAGGACAGGTGGTTCCATCCCGGTAGAGGTTGGCCTGGGTTCCTGACGGCCCCCGACTGTTACTTTGTGGCGGAGCGACAGGGCAGGTTGAGACCACCTAGGAGAGAGGTGGGCCTGGCCCTGGTCGGCGTTCGCGAATACTTAACACGCTTAACGAGATCTTGGTATTTGATCTGAGTCTGGCCATTTGGTCTATACGCACTAACCAACTACGCGGGAACAGTTATGGGCACTCGACGTCGTGGTATCAGCCGAAGCCTTCGTGACGTCAGCGACTGAGTGGCGCGCGCCGGATTGGACTGGAACGCCTACTAGGCTAGGTCTGCTTTCGGCCGCGTTCGCAACGTGCAGGTGTGCAATGGGCGATGGGCCCAGACCCCTGCGCCATAGGATTTAGACCGGCGTGCTGACCTCTCTGTTGTGCCTAGGTGGGGCTGCGACATGTTGATCTTCCGAGGCCGGGCATGACCCAGGAAACTGTGTCCGGCCAAAGGGGATCGAGCGTGTTGGGTTATGTGGTGCACCCCTGCAGGGAAGTTTATCTATTCGAATAGCCGTGTCCCTCGGTAAAAGGACGACCCGGAGTTGTACCTTGACCTTATGACAACTAGAACTGGATACTTAATAAAACACACCCTTCCAAGTGCCAGATATAACCCGGTGATCGCTCTCTAACAGGGCGACGAGGAGGGGTTCGCCGGGTAGGATTATGCTATACGATGCTACTTGGAGGACTTCAATCTACTCTCTTCTACATGCTGCAAGATGGAGGCTGCCAGAAGCGTAGTCTTCGACAGGATTAGCTATCCCCCTCTTATTCTGGCATTCTGCAGTTCAGTCCACCGATATGGCCCTTTACACATATACCCATGCATATGTAGTGTAGCTCCTTTCTTGCGAGTACTTTGGATGAGTACTCACGGTTGCTTTCCTTCCTCTTTTCCCCCTTCCTTTCTACCTGGTTGTCGCAACCAGATGCTGGAGCCCCGGAGCCAGACGCCACCGTCGACGACGACTCCTACTACACTGGAGGTGCCTGCTACTACGTGCAGTCCGCTGACGATGACCAGGAGTTAGTTAGGAGGATCCCAGGCAGGAGGCCTGCGCCTCGTCCGATCTGTATCCCAGTTTGTGCTAGCCTTCTTAAGGCAAACTTGTTTAACTTATGTCTATACTCAGATTTTGTTGCTTCCACTGACTCGTCTATGAGCGAGCACTTGTATTCGAGCCCTCGAGGCCCCTGGCTTGTATTATGATGCTTGTATGACTTATTTATGTTGTAGAGTTGTGTTGTGATATCTTCCCGTGAGTCCCTGATCTTGATCGTACACATTTGCGTGCATGATTAGTGTACGGCCAAATCGGGGGCGTCACAAGTTGGTATCAGAGCCGACTGCCTGTAGGAATCCCCCTTTCCAACTCCTTGGCCGAAGTCGAGTCTAGTCATTGAAAAAGTTTTTACTAACATGGCAGTGCGGCTTACAGGCCCACGTCGCCATTGGGTGGTATTAGGATCTTTTACTCCTTGTCTATACTCTGGGACTCTGATCTCTCTTCTATTCGGGTTAAGTGAATTTTGCTAAATCTAACATTAGGATCTCGTTGCCACTTTCACCCGGAGAGCCCCTTATTACTGATGATCGTGCTGCACGTGAAGACCCTGAAGATACTCTCCGCTGATAACCCGAGAACTTGTGTTCATCGCTTTTGCAATTCCCTTTCATCGATAAACTCCTATGGATAACCACGTATACTCGCTATTCATACAATGTTTCCCGGTTGATCTTGTTACTACAAGATACCCAGTAATTTTCTCTGTTGTTACGAGAATCCATTGAGCTTACTGCCTTGCTGTTCTTTGTCACCTGAATACCCCTACGGATAATTCTCGCACTTACCGAGTATCCGCTCATCCCCAGTTGATTCAAGTATTTCACAAAAGTGTTCAAAATATCATTCGATCTTCCGAAAATCTTCAGGAGCCTTTTTGCTCTTGAAATTCTTGCTTACTTGCATTATGATTAATCTTAAGTCTCGTAATCTTATTGGCATCTCTTGTCATTATCATTTTGAGTCCGTTGATTCAGTTTGTTGCGAATGCTCGCAACCCTCAATCAGATCCTAGAATTCATACTTCCGGCTCAAACGTCATTTTAAACATGAGCTGGTATCGACCAATAAAATTGCCATCGATTGTACCCCTAAGGCTATTCAACTTATCCATCCTTAATCAGAGCGTTTGCTTCTGATCCCTTGATTTGGAAATCATAATTCCTTTGCATTTGAGCTTTGAGTTAGCCAGTTGTTTCTATAATCTAATCCCCTTGCATTCTTTCTTCCTCTAGTTGAGTACCGATGCTCACATCTGATCCCTTGTGGACCACCAAATCCTTTGTTAGATTATTATCCGACAGTGCCCTCATATTTAATCACCTTGTGAGTTCTTTCCCTGATACATAATGCCTTTAGTAAATTGTAGCCTCTCGTTTTGACACCCATGCTCTACTATCGAGCTTGAGTTATTTACCCCTGAAGCTTGTGGTATATGTTTCCACGATGCCCCGATGGGTTGAACCTATGCCTTTCATAACATGTGTGAACTCGAAAGTTTTCATGAGTCATACTCTTCTGGTATTTTGCCAGATAAAAATTTTCAACACTGCAACTTCATCAAACGCGAGAAGTGAATGAAAGGTTATGCATTGAAGAAGTGGGAGTCGACCTTGAACTTTGCGTTCATGCCCATGGACACGATGTAGATCTTATCATTAAAGCTTTTCTTAAATTAATTATTCCCTTGGTATAAGTTCATCTTATATTTGGGATCTGGCATTTTGCAATCATGGTTCAAACCATGTTCTCTTTTAAATACCATTTCTCGTGCAAGTTTAAGCACTTGTCTTCTGCAGAGCAATACCCCAGTCCAACCTCTACTTTGGTTTGTCGTCGAGTATTACCCCCTGGTATCTCGAGATTATCACGGAACTGCATAGCTTATTATGAATTCTCCATCAAGTGCTACATTCTCATTGATTCCAATTTTTCACGGGCTTCGAGTTTTTAAACACTCAAAACCACCGATAACTGAATCGAGTCCGCGCTGCGATTAAACAACTCTTAGTAATCTTCTTTACTTATGAGTTTGTACCTGATCACGTCATTCCTAGCCTGATTGGCTACATCATTATCGTGCTGAATTTTAACTGTGCTACCTGGACCTTCCCAGTGCACAAATTTCGACAGTGAGCTAATCTTGCGTCAATCTTCCTCGTCATATCACTTCTCCTTGAACAGCAAACTTGATTTCGAGTTTGTGTCCTAACCGTGGTTCCAATAACCTTTCGCTTTCATCATTCCTTTGACTTGATGTCATCGTCGATCAATTACATCTTCTTGAAAACCTCTCGACAAATTTGTCATGATCATTGTCAACAATTTGACTTCTTCCAAGTTGTGTGTTGAAATTAGGATGAGAAATACCATCCTTGCCCCTCGATGAATTGTGTTATCATCGACAACATTCTTGCCTCCCCTCAACACAAACTTGTTCATACTTTGTGTTGTATCTTGATTTCCCTGCTATCCAACCTATGTTATGTTCTACCGTGGAGTATTACCATCTTTGATGTCAAGAATGTCGTGAGCATTACTCCACCTCTTAGGAATTCTTGGTACAGTGATACTTCTCACCATCACCATTCTTTCTTGGTCCCCGAGTTGTTTCTAAACGAAATACCGACAAATGGTCTGTGCTGTGTAAATTCTAAACTTCTAGCAACCCTATTGCTTTGAAGTTATTGGTCTATAGTTTCATTCTACGTCTATGGCTTATTGAATTATCATTCGAACATTGATTGTGCTGCCTAGCCCATATTTCGGGTGCACCGTCAACCAATGTTCAATCGTGTATGTTTCCTCGAGCATACCTCATTATATCATTTGAACTGACAAAAGCTATCTCCTTGTACACATAATTGTGGAAATCCATCTTTTGGAAATCTCAATGGAATGTCGCTGAGTCCATCAGCCACCTCCTCATCATCTCCTTGATTAATCATGAACTCTTGTTTCGGAACTCGCTTCCATAGTTCAAATCCCAAAAATCTTACAATGTCATCTCGACAATTTGTGTTACACCTTTTCTTCTCAGACATCCTGAGTCTGAGGTATCCTAACACCAATCAGATTTGAATCTCGTTCAGATATGATGGTTGGAACATATTCCAAGAGTTATAACATTTGCCTTTATATAACCCGGTAAGGTGATGTCATGCCTAGTACACCTGGCCGGAGGACCTATTGTTATAGTTTCCTTCTTAGCAAGGTTAGCGATTCTTCCATGAGGAAATCGTAAGGCTTATTCTATAAGTTGTTCCTGATGGATCCTTTGTGCATCCAAATTCTGACCCTTACTTGATGGCCATGTCAATGCTATCTCGAAGCATGTGTGTGGTACTCCGATTTTCAACAAAATCATTTGAAGCCCAATGCTAAATGTTTCTTGCTCAATTACCCCAAACACCGTTGTATGGGTAATGTCATGATATTTCTCTCCCCTTTCCTAAAGGGTTTTCTACGTTATATCCTATCATGGATATCATGCTCTGCTTGTCCTTGGGAAGGATATACCCCTGAAATATGTGTTTAAACACATTTTTCCTTTCCATTGTTCTGTTTAACCTGATGATCACATTTTTCTTTTCATTGGTTTGTTTAACCTTTCTTGTGATCTATATGATCTAAGCAGTAACATTCTTCTACTTATGTAAACACATCGGTGTACAATTCTGTCAGCAAGACCCTGTTACTATTGTTGATGACATTCCGGTAGCCACCGATGGATGAGAACTTTGCCTATTGGTCCGCCTCGTTCAACGAGCAGGAAAATGGTTCTCTTCGTCCCTCTCCCTTGGTACCCACGATGCTGCCAACATAACTGACTGGTTATTCTCTGACATGCCTTGCTTACATGATCGTGCAAGACGTCACCCCTCTTCCTGCTTTTTACCCACATGGTGGGCCCATAACCCACAGTTCCACAGGATCGAAACCTGACTCTTCTGTATACCCCCGTTAGCAAGGTTGTTCCTCGCGCGTGGCCTCATATGTAATTCATGGACCACCTTCCTAATGATCTATTCTGGTATCAGACACAATGCTTATTCCCTTTGTTCTAACCCCCTTTCACACTTCGCTTCAGGCAATGAACGATTGCCTGCCTGATCAAAACTTCTCATGGTACCTTCTTACTTTGCTCTCGAAATTTTCTTCAGTTACAATTCGAGAGTTACTTTTCGCCACCTTTCCTGGTGTTATCTACCAGATAAGCGACCTTCTAGAGGCCAGTTCTTCCGAAGATACCCATTATCCTTTTTTGTAAGTATGATGGAACCCCCCCCCCCCAAAAAAAGGATGTCGACTTCATCATGATGACTTGGAATAAAGAATTGAAGACATCAACGAAAGGGATTAACTTCTTCGAGAAGATTCGCTAGGGTATCGTAACCAGAACTTTCCCCCTTACTCCCCTCTTAAATCTCGGGACGAGATTTCTTGTAGTGGAGGAGAATTGTGACGCCCGGATAATTAAGCTACAGTAACCCTCTACTAATGATGCCACGTCACCTCGATTACTATTGCTAATCTCGCGTTAGTTCGAGACTGATTCAAATTCAAAATTCAAAATCAGGCAAACACTAAAAGTTTTCAAATGTCAAAACTAAAATGTTCTAAAAGTGACAAATAAATCATATGTAATATTGGTGGAGGAACCACACTTTTATAAAGAGTTTAAATGCACTATAATAAATAAACAATGGCAAAACTGTTTCTTCAAAGGCTTTTAAAATAGTAAACAATTTCAAACTATTTTATTTTAGGTGCCAAGTTAATTGTGGTAGTGGCATAATTATTAACGCTATATTAGATACAACTTTTGTATTTTATAAAAACTAGAATTTAATAGCACAGAAAAGCGATAAGAAAAGAAAAATAAAAGTACAAGGAAAACAAAATAAAAAAATTAAATAGACCCCCGGCCAATTGGGCCAACCGGCCCAGCTAAGCAGCCAGCTAGCCCAGCCGAACGAGCCAACCCGCGCCCTGGGGTACTTAACCCCCGCAACCCTTTCCCAAACCCTAGCCCGATCCCCTCCCCCCCCCCCCGTCGCCTCTCCCTCCCCCGATCCAGATCGGGATCAGGGGCATCGGCCCCGACCCCCGACGCTGATCGTCGCCGCCGCCCGGGATGCCCCTCGCCGCCTCGACCTCGTCTTCCCCCGTCGCCACCCCGTCCGTGGCCGCCCGAAGCACGATCTCGTCGGCGCCTCATCCCCACCGGCCTGCTTCCTTCTTCGTCGTCGTCTTCGACCACCACCCCGAGCACCGCTGCCCGAACCCCTACCGGCCCCGTGAGCACGCGCCCCTCCCTCCTCTCCCTCCCTCGCCCCGACGTGCTCCTACGCGCGCACCCACGACCGGCCACCGCACGCATGTGCACGCGCACCTGACCGCGCCCTCCTCCCCGCGCATCGCGTCCGTCCCGCTGCAGCCGTGTTGCTCCGCTGCCGCGGCTCTGCTCCGCCAGAGCCGCCCGCCTGCGTCGCGCCTAGGACCGCCACCCGCCTGCGCCGCTGTTGCGTCTACTGCTGCAACTCGCACGGCCGCGCGCACCTCGCGGCTCCCGGCCGAGCCGCCTTTGCCTCCTCCAGTTGCCGCGACGCCGCCCTTCCTCCGCCCTGCGGCAGGGCGCCTGCATGCCGCCATGGCCCCCCCGCTCCATGCGGCTGCCCTGCTGTGGCCGCTGGTGCCCCGCAGCTCCCCGCGCCCGGCGCTGCTTCCGCCGTCCCCGGCCATCAAGGCCTCGGGCGCTCTCGCCCTCGCCTCTCGTGGCCTCGGGTGTGAGCACCCGCACCTGTACGCCCGTTCGCCCGAACCCGCTATGGCCCCCTGGCCCAATGACAAGTGGGGCCCAGCCCCTGAGGACGTTTAAAAAAAGAAGCAGAAAAAAAAGAATTAAAAAATATAAATAATAATAATGATAATAAAAATAATATATTAAAAATAATTAATTAATTAAAGAATTAATTAACCTAATTAATTTTTGATTAATTAAACTAATAAAATAACTAAACTAATTAAACTGTTAGTTAATTAATTAATCAGTCAATGACAGTGGGGCCCACTCCTAATTAATCCTGATTAGGTTAATTAATATGTTTAATTAATATGTGTCACTGACCAGTGGGACCCACTGGTCAGGTTGACCAGTCAACCCCTGTTGACTGTGGACGCCAGCATGACATCATGCTGATGTCATAAATCCATTTTCGAATTAAATTAAATAATTAATTAAATTCCAGAAATTAATAAATTCTTTTGAAAATCATATCTTTTAATCCGTAACTCGGATGGAAAAACTTTGTATATGAAAGTTGCTTAGAACGACGAGACGAATCCGACTACGCAGCCCGTTCGCCCGCCACACATCCGTAGCATAGCAAACCTGTAACATTCCACCTCCGGTTCATCTGTCCGAAAACGCGAAACACCGGGGATACTTTCCCGGATGTTTCCCCCCTTCGCCGGTATCACTTACTACCGCGTTAGGGCATACCTAGCACGCATATTGCCTCGTTATGTTTTGTGATGCTTTGTTGCTTCGTATTTACTATTTGTTCCCCCTCCGTTACTTCTTTCCGATAGACCCCGAGACTACCGGCGACCCCCAGTTCGACTACGGAGTTAACGACCCCAACTTGCCAGAGCAACCAGGCAAGCCCCCCACCCTTGATCACCAGATATCGCCTATTCTTCTCTATACTGCTTGCATTAGAGTAGTGTAGCATGTTACTGCTTTCCGTTAATCCTATCCTGATGCATAGCTTGTCATTGTTGCTACAGTTTGAAGAAAATATGCCCTAGAGGCAATAATAAAGTATTATTTATTTCCTTATATCATGATAAATGTTTATTATTCATGCTAGAATTGTATTAACCGGAAACATAATACATGTGTGAATACATAGACAAACAGTGTGTCACTAGTATGCCTCTACTTGACTAGCTCGTTAATCAAAGATGGTTATGTTTCCTAGCCATAGACATGAGTTGTCATTTGATTAATGGGATCACCTCATTAGGAGAATGACGTGATTGACTTGACCCATTCCGTTAGCTTAGCACTCGATCGTTTAGTATGTTGTTATTGCTTTCTTCATGACTTATACATGTTCCTATGACTATGAGATTATGCAACTCCTGTTTACCGGAGGAACACTTTGTGTGCTACCAAACGTCACAACGTAAATGGGTGATTATAAAGGTTCTCTACAGGTGTCTCCAAAGGTACTTGTTGGGTTGGCGTATTTCGAGATTAGGATTTGTCACTCCGATTGTCGGAGAGGTATCTCTGGGCCCACTCAGTAATGCACATCACTATAAGCCTTGCAAGCATTGTGACTAATGAGTTAGTTGCGGGATGATGTATTACGGAACGAGTAAAGAGACTTGCCGGTAACGAGATTGAACTAGGTATCGAGATATCGACGATTGAATCTCGGGCAAGTAACATACCGATGACAAAGGGAACAACGTATGTTGTTATGCGGTCTGACCGATAAAGATCTTCGTAGAATATGTAGGAACCAATATGAGCATCCAGGTTCCGCTATTGGTTATTGACCAGAGAGGTGTCTCGGTCATGTCTACATAGTTCTCGAACCCGTAGGGTCCGCACGCTTAAAGTTACGATGACAGTTATATTATGAGTTTATATGTTTTGATGTACCGAAGGTTGTTCGGAGCCCCGGATGTGATCACGGACATGACGAGGAGTCTTGAAATGGTCGAGACATAAAGATTGATATATTGGACGACTATATTCGGACACCGGAAGTGTTCCGGAGAAGTTTCGGATAAAACCGGAGTGCCGGAGGGGTTACCGGAACCCCCCGGGGAAGTATTGGGCCTTAGTGGGCCTTGAGGGGAGAGAGAGGGCAGCAGCCAGGAGGTGGCGCGCCCCCTCCCATGAGGAGTCCGAATTGGACTAGGGGAGGGGGCGCAGCCCCTTTTTCCCTCTCTCTCTCCCTCTCTTTCCTTCCCCCCTCTCTTCCTAGTTGGACTAGGAAAGGGGAGTCCTACTCCTACTAGGAGGAGGACCCCCCCCCTCTCCTTGGCGCGCCCAAAGGCAGCCAGCCTCCCCCTTGCTCCTTTATATACGGGGGCAGGGGGGCACCTCTAGACACACTTGATATACGATATTTTAGCCGTGTGCGGTGCCCCCCTCCACCATTATTACACCTCGATAATACCGTTGCGGAGCTAAGGCGAAGCCCTGCGTCGGTGGAACATCATCATCGTCACCACGCCGTCGTGCTGATGAAACTCTCCCTCAACACTCGGCTGGATCGGAGTTCGAGGGACATCATCGAGCTGAACGTGTGCTGAACTCGGAGGTGCCGTGCGTTCGGTACTTGATCGGTCGGATTGTGAAGACGTACGACTACATCAACCGCGTTGTGATAACGCTTCCGCTGTCGGTCTACGAGGGTACGTGGACAACACTCTCCCCTCTCGTTGCTATGCATCACCATGATCTTGCGTGTGCGTAGGAAATTTTTTGAAATTACTACGTTCCCCAACACAGTTGTTACCCTTACCTGCTATCCTACTGCTTAGTATAGGATGCTAGTGTTCCATCAGTGGCCCTACACTCTAGTCCGTCTGCCATGCTATACTACTGGGCCGTGATCACTTCGGGAGGTGATCACGGGTATATACTATATACTTTATATACATGACACATGTGGTGACGAAAGTCGGGTCGGCTCGTTGAGTACCCGCAAGTGATTCTGATGAGGGGGCTGAAAGGACAGGTTGTTCCATCCCGGTAGAGGTGGGCCTGGGTTCCTGACGGCCCCCGACTGTTACTTTGTGGCGGAGCGACAGGGCAGGTTGAGACCACCTAGGAGAGAGGTGGGCCTGGCCCTGGTCGGCGTTCGCGAATACTTAACACGCTTAACGAGATCTTGGTATTTGATCTGAGTCTGGCCATTTGGTCTATACGCACTAACCAACTACGCGGGAACAGTTATGGGCACTCGACGTCGTGGTATCAGCCGAAGCCTTCGTGACGTCAGCGACTGAGTGGCGCGCGCCGGATTGGACTGGAACGCCTACTAGGCTAGGTCTGCTTTCGGCCGCGTTCGCAACATGCAGGTGTGCAATGGGCGATGGGCCCAGACCCCTGCGCCATAGGATTTAGACCGGCGTGCTGACCTCTCTGTTGTGCCTAGGTGGGGCTGCGACATGTTGATCTTCCGAGGCCGGGCATGACCCAGGAAACTGTGTCCGGCCAAAGGGGATCGAGCGTGTTGGGTTATGTGGTGCACCCCTGCAGGGAAGTTTATCTATTCGAATAGCCGTGTCCCTCGGTAAAAGGACGACCCGGAGTTGTACCTTGACCTTATGACAACTAGAACTGGATACTTAATAAAACACACCCTTCCAAGTGCCAGATATAACCCGGTGATTGCTCTCTAACAGGGCGACGAGGAGGGGATCGCCGGGTAGGATTATGCTATACGATGCTACTTGGAGGACTTCAATCTACTCTCTTCTACATGCTGCAAGATGGAGGCTGCCAGAAGCGTAGTCTTCGACAGGATTAGCTATCCCCCTCTTATTCTGGCATTCTGCAGTTCAGTCCACCGATATGGCCCTTTACACATATACCCATGCATATGTAGTGTAGCTCCTTTCTTGCGAGTACTTTGGATGAGTACTCACGGTTGCTTTCCTTCCTCTTTTCCCCCTTCCTTTCTACCTGGTTGTCGCAACCAGATGCTGGAGCCCCGGAGCCAGACGCCACCGTCGACGACGACTCCTACTACACTGGAGGTGCCTGCTACTACGTGCAGTCCGCTGACGATGACCAGGAGTTAGTTAGGAGGATCCCAGGCAGGAGGCCTGCGCCTCGTCCGATCTGTATCCCAGTTTGTGCTAGCCTTCTTAAGGCAAACTTGTTTAACTTATGTCTATACTCAGATTTTGTTGCTTCCGCTGACTCGTCTATGAGCGAGCACTTGTATTCGAGCCCTCGAGGCCCCTGGCTTGTATTATGATGCTTGTATGACTTATTTATGTTGTAGAGTTGTGTTGTGATATCTTCTCGTGAGTCCCTGATCTTGATCGTACACATTTGCGTGCATGATTAGTGTACGGTCAAATCGGGGGCGTCACAATCCCCGACACTTCTGGTGTTTTACCAGATAATTTTCTACCATACAACTTCTTTGAAGACGAGAAGTGAATGAAAGGTCATGCATTAAAGAAGTGGGAGTCGACCTTGAACTTTGTGTTCATGCCCATGGACTCGATGTGGAACTTATCATGGAAGCTTCTTGCAAAATATTTAATCATTTGGGTAATTCTTTCGGTGTCATTAAATTGGATCCCTTGCAGCTATGGTTCCGACCATATTGTTCTCCTTTGATCCCATTTCTCGGGCAAGTTTAAGCATTTGTCTTCTGTGGGTCAATACCCCGGTCCAACCTTGACTTTGATCTACCGTCGAGTATTACACTCTGGTATCTTGAGAATATCATGGAACTGCATAACTTCTTATGGGTTCATCATCAACTGTTATTTCTCACCGCTTCCAATTTTCCTGGGCTTTGGGTTGTCGTCAACCGGGGACACCAAATAGTGAATCGAGTCCGCACTCTGATTCAATAACTCTTAAGTAATTTTTGTTGCTTACGAGTTTAATAATCCTTCAAGTCATCCCAAGCCTGATCGGCTATATCATTATCGTGCTAAATTTTAATTGTGCTACCTGGTCCTTCTTCCCGGAGCACAATTTTTGACGATGAGCTAAGCTTACGTCGATCTTTCCTCATCATATCATTTAGCTTTGGACAGCAAGCTTGCTTTGGAGTTTGTGTCGTACCCTTGGTTCCATTAACCTTTCGCTTCATCATTGCTTTGACTTGATGTCATCGCTGATCTATTACATCTTCGTGGAGCCTCTCATCAAAATTTGTCATGATCATCATCAACATCTTGATTCCTTCCTGGACATCAATCGAATTCTTGATGCGAAATACCACCCTTGCCCCTCGATGATTTATGTTATCAACGGCAATAACCTTATTGCCCTCCCTCCGACACAAAATTGTTCATGTTTTGTGTAGTACATTGAGTTTATTTCTATCCAGCTTGTGTTAGGATCTACCTTGGAATATTACCATCTTTTATGTCAAGAATGTCATGCTAATTTCACCATGTCTCGAGAATCCTTGATACATAGTGATACTTCTCACCATCACCATTATTCCTTGTTCCCCGTGTTGTTTCTAACCCGGAATACCGACAAATGCACTATGATGTGTAAAATTCAAAACTTCTAGCAACCCTATTGCTTGTAAGTTAATGGTTGATAGTTTCATTCTACTTCTTTTGTTCATTTAGTCACCATTCAAACATTGATCGTGCGACCCAGCCCATATTTCGGGTGCACCTTTCAATCAATGTCCAATTGAGTATGCTTTCCTCTAGCACACCATTATATCATTTGATCTGACAAATGTTATCTCCTTGTTCACATGACTGTGGAAACCCATCTTTTTGGAAATCTGGAGGAATTTTCGCTGAGTCAATCAGCCACCTCCTCACCTCTCCTTGATTTAATGATGAACTCTTGTTTTGGAACTCGCTCACACAGTTCAATTCCCGAGAATCTTACAATGTCATCTCGACAATTTGTGTTACACCTCTCTTCTCAGGCATCCCGAGTCTGCGGTATCCTAACAACAATCAGATCTGAATCTCGGTCAGATATGATGGTTGGAACATATTTCCAAGAGTTATAACATTGGTCTTTATATGACCCGGTAAGATGATGTCATGCCTAGCACACCTGGCCGGAGAACCTATTGTTATAATTTCCTTTTTGGCAAGGTTAGTCATTCTTCCATGAGGAAATCAAAAGACTTATTCTATAAGTTGTTCCTGATGGATCCATTGTGTTTCCAAAGTCTGATCTTCACCTGATGACCATGTCAATGCTATCTCGAAGCATGTCTATGATACTCCGATTCTCAACAAGAACATTTGAAGCCCAATGCTAAATGTTTCCTGCTCAATTATCCAAACACCGCTATAAGGGTAATGTCATGAAATTTCTCTCCCCTTACCTAAAGGGTTTTCTGCTTTCTATCATGTCATGGATATGATGCTCTGCTTGTCCTTGAGAAAGATATACCCCTGGAATATGTGTTTAAACACATTTCCCTTTTCATTGTTCTGTTTAACCTGATGATCACATTTTCCTTTTCATTGGTTTGTTTGACCTTTCTTGTGATCTATATAATCTAAGCAGTAAAGCCTCACTGCTTATGTAAACACCTCGGTGTACAATTTCGTCAGCAAGACCCTGTTACTATTGTTGATGACATTCCGGTAGCCGCCGATGGACGAGAACTTTGCCTATTGGTCCGCCTCGTTCAACGAGCAGGAAAATGGTTCTCTTCGTCCCTCGCCCTTGGTACCGACGTTGTTGCCGACATAATCGACAGGCTATCCTCTGACATGCCTTGCTATCATGACCATGCAAGATGTCACCGCTCCTCCTAATTTTAACCCACATGGTGGGCCCATAACCCACAGTTCCACAGGATCGAAACCTGACTCTCCTATACACCCCCTGTTTCCAAAGTTATTACTCATGCTTGTCTTCGTATGTAATTCACGAGCCACCTTCCCTGTGATCATCAATTCTGGTATTAGACACAATACTTATTCCCGTTGCCTTGAACCCCTTTCACACTCTGTTTCAGGCAACGAACGATTGTCTATCCGCTCGAAACTTCTCATGATACCTCCTCACTTTGCTCTCGATAATGTCTAAAGTTTCAATTCGAGAGTTACTTTCCGCCACCTTCCCTGATGTTATCTACTAGATAAGCAAACATTGTAGAGGTCCGTTCTTCCATAATACCCCCTTATCCTTTCGTAAGTACGATGGAGTTCCCGAAGGAAGACAACTTCATCATGATGCATTGGAATAAAGAATTGAAGACATCAACGAAAGGGATTAACTTCTTCGAGAAGATCCGTTAGAATATCGTAACCAGAACTTTCCCCCTTACTCCCCTCTTAAATCTCGGGACGAGATTTCTTGTAGTAGAGGAGAATTGTGACGCCCGGATAATTAAGCGACGGTAAAACTCTGCTAATGATGCCACGTCACCTCCGTTACTGTTGCTAATCTTTCGTTAGTTCAAAACCGATTCAAAAATCAATTCAAAATATAGCAAACAACAAAAGTTTTCAAACATTGAAACAAAAATGTTCGGTGGGTGCCAAATAATGCATTGGTATTATTGTGGAGAAACATTTTTTTAAATGCCTAAATATTTTAAAGTGAAATAAAACAGAAAAGAAAATAAATAAAAAGAAAAAGGAAATTAAATAAAAGAAAAATAAAAACAGAAAACAAAACAAATTTAAACTCGCTCCCAGTAGGCTCCCTCGATTTAGAGCTTCGTTGGTCGTCGGATCTGTATTCTGGCGCGTCTGAGCCATCGGATCTTCACAGCAGTCAAAACTAATTTTCACCGCGGTCGTTTTCATTGTCCAATGACGGGTGGGCTTGTGTGGCGTGGTGGTTGGCTGGGTTGCCTGTTTTCGCGTGCAGGGCGTTTTGCCCAATCCGCACCGCGCGCTCCGCACCCAATCCCTCGTCTCCCAGGCACAGCCCACACCGGACAAACCCTAGCCTCACCAAGCCCCACATCCCGCACTCCTCCCTCCTCCTCCATCCTCGTTAGCCGCCGTCGCCGCCGTTTTGCCTCCCTCCTCTCTGTCCTACAACCACGTCGTCGTGAGGAAGCTGCCGTTCGTGGCGCTGTACCGCTCTCGGGGTGCTGCGCAAGCTTCGTTCCCCACAGCCCCTCGCTCATCCTCGCTCGTCACCGCCACTGCCTGCTACTCCCCTCCACCACCGTTGATGCTTCTGGGTTGAATCTGGCATTGGTGGGTCGGAGCTCGAGCTAGAGGCCGAGACGGGGAAGGTCAGAAAAAGGAGAGACCGGATGGAGGTGCTCGAGGCCGAGGAAGCTACCGATGGTGAGATCCCTCTCCCCATATCTATTCTCTTAGTTTTTCTCCATCAGCACAACTAGCTTCACTAGCCATCCGGTGGTTGGAGCACGGGGCAACGCTCCGGTCGCGATGGGGTGGAGCTGCACAGGTGAGGGAGGAGGCTGGCACAGGGAACCGGGCCAGGGAGGAGGCAAGGTCTGTGTTGTCCCGTGTTTTTTCTCTTCGCATTTTTCTCCTACCATGAATCTGTTTGTTGCCAGAGTGGATCCATGCCACCAAATTCTTGGATAGTAATGAGTGCCAAGATATGTATGCTGACATGTGAGAGAATTATTATTTGGAAAAAATATAATCATATATGTTTTGCCAACAATTTTTATGTTTGAAGCAACCAATTTTGTGAAAAGAGTAGAGAGAAAGATACATGTGCAATTTCCTTGATGTTACAGCTGATGGACACTCGATCTTTAAACATAAGCACAGATAAATAGGTACAAATTCGAGGAAAGACCAATGAAATTGTTGTCTGTACATATGTGCCAGTTTTTTACCTGGTTGTCTGGTTGCATTATTTATCCGGTTTCAGTTCAGCTTGAGTAGACTGTTATCCGTGAGTGATAATTGCTACTATTTGTCGCCATGCACCAATTTGCATACCTATTTTAGGCATATATAATTTACTATGATTCATGGTGAGAAAATTATGATTTAATAAACGAAAGGTGGTTTGTTTGCTAACAGTAATGAGTATAGATGTAAATCGTAGACAACACGACGGTGCTTGTGTTATCTATAGTTGAAGTCGCAGTTTAATATTCTTTGCTCGATGCTTGTGTTATATGTGGTTGAAGGGACGCCCTTGTTAGTTTGCATGGTCTATGTTAAGAAGGGGCAATACAATGCTTGTCAAGTTTGTTTATATTCTGATGGCTGTTGAATTTTGGACAATGGAGACGTGATTTTTTTACGTACATAGGTACTAACCATAGAATAGTTTACTCATTGACGACAGGTAGTTTTAGAGAACTTCTGGATATACATGCAATTCCAGCTGGCGACTGGCTTCCTTTTGTTACGCTCACCGGCGCTCGCCGTCGCCCAGCCGGCGAGCCTTCCCCAGTCGCCGACCATGGCCACTACTACCGCTTCTTCAAACCCTGCTGCTTCCGCCAGCAGCCTCCGTGCTTTTCATGGCCTCCCGCGGTTCTGCCCAGGCCCGACCCGGCCGCCGTCATGGACCCTAGCGATGAGAGGTGGTCGGCCGTGGTGACGACGAACCCCAGCTCGCCCGTGGCGTCGTAGGCAGAGAAGCTGTCGGCGACCTGGAACTGAACCCCCAGATAGGGGCCTGGAGTAGCCGCTCCTGCTTCTGTCGTCTCACTTCTGTGTCGCTGCTTCGCAACTCGACACCGCCACTGGAGCTGAACTTTCAAGGATTTTGGAGCCATTCACGTAATATTTACTTATAGACAATTGATGTGCTGCAAGTGAGATTATCAACTAAAAAGAGGTCTGAAACACTTATTCAGGAAGGGGAGAAATAATACCCTTTTTTTAGGAAGGGAAGAAATATGATTTTCATAGGTATGAATCGAGCCTGCTTGTGTAGTAAGAGAAAGCAGTTTTTAAAGGAAGTATTAGACCATCCAAAAGATTGATCTCTTGTGATCTTCCGGCTATTGTACAACATCAATATTCTGCTCGTTAAAGCTTCCTTTGCTCATTCCGAACACTTCTTGGGGAGAATCGCTAGCTGATGACTTGTAATTAGGTACTTTGTTAACAGCACTCTTCTCACAGAGATCTATTCCTCATCAATTAGAACTACAAGCCATGGATTCACCAAGGTCTAGCCATTACAGAGGAGAGGAACACGAGAGGGAGGAGATACAGAAGCAGAGGAGGCCGAAGCCGTCCAGTTCCTAGCCAAGTTGTTCGTAACTCTATCCCTTGTATTTGTAGTTGCCGTGTTGCCTGGCTACCGAGCAGCCCAAGCCCAGTAGTTATGGCCCATTGTCGATCCCATGCGAGAGCAGGGGAAGTCGCTAACATTCCCCCCTCCTTAATTTTCGGCTTGACCTCAAGCCGACGCCATGTTGAACCACCAGGATCCCATGGCACTTGAATTTTGCTGGTGGTAATGGGCTCGTCGTGGTAGCCGTAGTCGAATGACGGGATGCACTTGAATGAGGACGATGTAGTAGTTGTGGCCGTCGGGGTCTTGGCCAAGGTAGCAGACGCAATAGAAGGTTGGAGCTTCAACCTTCATCCCTGCTGTAGCTTTAGCTTGTGCGAAGGACCTCAGTGTTTCTACAGGAATTAGGTGTCTTGTCAATAGTAGAGTGCTCCAGAACCATTGGCCAGGAAATCTTCCATAGGAACACTCTTCCCCGATGAGCCTTTTGCCGTTAGGATACTGTATTCTTAGGCAACTGAACTCGTCCATGTGAAGATAGACTAGCACTTTGCAATGACAGCTCCCCCTGTTGCAGCTACCATTATTCCATGGAGCAAAGAATTCTCCCCCAAGAACAGGCACATAAGAGGAGATCCTAGCAACATGTCGATTGGCTGATGCCAGAGCCCATGGTCTGGTTGGAAGCAGGATATGTTGTGCTACGACATCGCCTGGATCCCATGGAAAATACAACTCAGGGTATGTTGCGGCAAGAATTTGTTGCTTGGACTGTTTGATGATATCCATGTACTTCAAGTTAAGTGACCGTGCAATCTCCCATTGGACATACTCCAGACCACATTGAATAACATGCCCAGTTTTCATCATCATCTGGTCCATACAGAGCATGGCACTTGTCTGTCCCTCTTCAAATACCGGTGGAAAGGCCACTACCATTACCAAGCTTGTGGTTGAGAGGTTCAGAGTAGCACACCTCCTGAACTGGAAACTTGTTGTTGGAAACATGGGCGGTGTTGAAAGGAAATTTCCAAACAGAAGGAATATGCGCTAGGCTGCACGCCCTCTGTTTCCCTTGGCTGGAACACAATTCTGGTAGCCCATAAATCAAGAGCAGGAACCTGCCTCCCAATCATACCAATCAGCTGCATATATTCCTGATATAGCCCCATTCCAGGCCTCTCAAAGTATGCAAGCCTCATCGCAGGAACAACTCGTGAAAAAACTACAACACGAAAGCTATAGAAACAAGTACCTTCACATGGTTCGGGTTGAAATTGGGGACGGCAAGGACTGATTATTATGCATTCACCGCAGCTTGCATCGCTTCCTAGAGTGATCCCCATGCTTTTATCCAACAAACACGCACTATAGATGTGGCAGCCCAACAGAGCTTCAAACGAACATTCATCTCCAAATAGCAAAAACTCCATGGAAAAGGACCAAGCAGGTGCCCACTGGAAATCCTCAAGAATGACTCTTCCAATAGAATATTCAGTTCTGTGCTGGTTCTGAAAAACATTTGTAACTGAATCTGACTGGTCAGAATAGTGTAACTGGTGGCCATAGAAAAATGTCGTCCAACAAGGCCTTGGCTTCTTCCTATGTAATGCTGCAATTATATCTCTAGTTGACATATCAATCTTCAAACTTCCAATGGACCTCTCCTGATGCACAAGGATGCACTGAACGATAGTAGTACCATGAGCAATAAGGAGCACCACTGATGTATCATGTTCTAGTAAACTGCATCTGTTCTTATGCTCGTACACTTGCAAAGTCAGTGCCCACACTACTGCAAAAGAATTTGTACCCTCCCAATAGAATTGTCGAGATATGCCAATTGATTTCTTCAGTAGAGAAATTCTGAGTGGTACACAAATAATACCTTGAGGTGGCAGCCATGAAAGCTTGAGTGCTTCCAAACTTACTTCCGCAATCAATTGCCAATATGGTCTCTCTATTATTATTCCCTTGCTCTGAATCTCACAGCACAAATTCCCAATCACAGTAGGTGCATCTCGCTTCGCTAGTAATAAATCAAGAGTGCTTGCACTAAGAAATTGTGTGGCAAAACAAAAAAGATCTGACCACTTGAATACAGTTGGATTCAGCCATGCTGTTTGAACTCCAGGAACACTATAAATCACAGTGAGAGCTGCACTCCCTGTAGGTTCCACTGTTTCCAAGTCTTGCAATTCCCCTGATAACTGCATAACATACAGTGTACCTTGCACGTTGAACATTCTACAAGTTGTGCTCCTCGCTGGAGTCCACGGTGTGTGCAGTGAATCCACACCAATTAGCTTGTGCTCGGTGATTGATTTAGTTGGGCGAAGGGCTGCAGTTTTGACCTGGTTGGTAGTTCCAGGGAACTCACAACTGTTGATGACATGAAGCACACAGGGCATGTTGGCATCTTGTACTGAATGTTCATATTCCTTGGAGCGCTCCTGCTGTTCATGCATGACCACGGGGTCGTCATTCAGACCTTCTGTCGAACACTTGGGCGGCGTTCTGATAAGCTCGAGGACATCTGATGGTTCAAGGTCAAGGCAGCAGAGCTCGGGAACGACATCGCCGGTGACCTTGGACGAAGCTGACATTGTGGCTGGAGCTGTCGCTGACACCGACATGGTGACGGTGCGGCTTGCGCATTGCGTCGAACACGTGGTGTGCACCACGGCGGAGCAGCCACTGGTTGTAGGGAGCGCAAGCGAGTTCATCGCTGAACAGGCGCCCGAGATGTCCAGTGCGGAGGTCAGAGTTAAGGTCGCGGCCGTGGGCTCGAGGTCGGTGCAGCCACACTCGGTGACGACACCGACGATGACCTCGGACAAATTTGATGCTGCGGTGGGAGAGGCGAGGTCGTCCGCCACTGGAGCAGTTGGGGTCGATGTGGTCGTCGACTCAAGGTCGAGGTACTCGTGGTGCCCCGCCCGCGCAGACTGTAGCGCCGCGGCAACGGCAGCCGACACCTCCGATGCTACCGCCGCCGACACCTCGGAAGCCACCTGCGCCGCGATGGCTGCAATACGGATGCGAAACTCGGCGCGACGCCGCGCCTGCTTGTCTTGGTCCATCCACTCGGCGAGGCGTCGCTGCTGCGGGTCCTCCACCGACGTGAACACTCGATCAGGGCGGCCAGCCCAAGCTGATCCCCGTAACATGGCTGGAGATCGATTACGGTGGGGAAATTTTGTGTGGATTTTGCGTGGAGGAATCGATTGGCTCTGAATACCAATTGTTAACAGCACTCTTCTCACAGAGATCTATTCCTCATCAATTAGAACTACAAGCCATGGATTCACCAAGGTCTAGCCATTACAGAGGAGAGGAACACGAGAGGGAGGAGATACAGAAGCAGAGGAGGCCGAAGCCGTCCAGTTCCTAGCCAAGTTGTTCGTAACTCTATCCCTTGTATTTGTAGTTGCCGTGTTGCCTGACTACCGAGCAGCCCAAGCCCAGTAGTTATGGCCCATTGTCGATCCCATGCGAGAGCAGGGGAAGTCGCTAACATACTTGCTAACCAAACTGAATCATGAATGTGCCATTTTCTGCCAGATGAACGCAAAACTGTTATAACTCAAACAGTAGCAGGAAATCAGTATATACATCACATAGCCAGTCAAGTAGGAAAGTGGAACTGAAACATTAGAATTGAAAAATACCATGCATATTTTCCTTGTGTCTCATCTCATGGGCTTCTACTCTTGCTTTTCAGTTCAAGTTGTCCATATAAGTAAGCAGCTAGTCAGTCACAACAACAGAATAAAGAGATACTATCCAACTAATATATAAACGCTAAACCATGAAGAGATAGTAGAATTGCTCCTTGCATACACAAAAATAAATAAATAAACTAAAAAATATAGCCACAGATTATGCAGCCAGTAGGCCCTTAGATTCACTCAAATTTAACATCATGCCCATGTTAAATGTTGTACTCATTGTTGTATACAGTGGTGGAAGTATATGGCAGCACATCCCAGAAAATTCACATCAAACAGGGCATCAACCTGGTCCCCTCAATCAGAAATTATGTTGTTTAAGGTACGATGTATCAAGAAGCCATCGACCAACCAGTCTATATGAGCAGAAAAACCCTTAGTTTGCATGATTTGCTAGTTCCCAATTAGACAAATCCGAATCACTCATTCATAAGCTCATGAGTTCTCCCCAAATAAATCTTGAAAGGAAAGGAACTCGGGAATCATACAGTACATAAATCAAGTATTTTCTGCAGTTTGACAGTCATGTGTGTCATCATGAAATAATAATTCTTCCTTTCATTCTTTATCTTGAAGCAGGTCTCAAACTAATAAACTATATGTTTCCTAATTTCATAGCTTAGAACCCACCAAAACAGAATAAAAGAAACCCACGAATAGTAGGCTATAAATTCGGTTATAACAAACCAAAAACAATAAACACGAAAGAAAGAAAGAAAATTGGACCACCTGGGGTTTTTGTCATAGAATTATACCAAGGTTGAACATAGATTTCAGTTCAGGGTGAGTCCCATGAGAACCTTTTCATACTCTGTTGGCTTTCTTGTAAATCCATGACCAAGGACCAACAAAGTTGTCTTTGGTTACCATTCTCTTCCACTGCTTGGCTGCAGAAGGAAAAATTATCAGCTAAATTATCCGGCTGGGTGCAGAAGAAATAGTATATATATTCAGTGCTAAAGTTGACTGAAAGTTAACAAAAGCAACTTCAGGCCAAAAATCCTAACCATCATCTCGCTCCTTGCCTGTGTAATGTTGATCTGAATGCATAGTGTTTCAGATCCCACAACCAAGACATCAAACAGACAAATGTGCAGCAATAATCTGCAGAAAACAAAGCACTTAGCATTACAAAATGAAAACTTTTTCAATAGCTTGGGACAAAAAAATTGACATATAACTGCTCATACATATCATTGCAGTTTTTCATGTGCTTCATGCATGCCTAGCTGAAACTACTGGTAGGTGGTAAGTAACAAGTTACTTGCATGATGAATGACATGGAGAACTGAATCCACAAATGCAAATCCATACTTACAGGAAAACTAAACAGCCCTCCTACCTGTTACCTATTTTTTCACAAATTAGGTTGCCTCAAATCAAAGAATGGTAAAAGGCAAAGCAGATCATAAAGGAAGCTACCTGGTTAGCATATTGCAATATCATCTCCTTTGTTTATCAGAGAGAAGCCCTGCATGGAAGGCTATAGATAATCAAGAACCTGTGAAAAACTGATAGTAAATTCGTAATATAGTGTTCCCACACAAACTTCAGACAACACAATTTACTTTTGAAATGAATAGATGAGGATTGAGATGGTTAACTTATACATAAAATAAGTCCATCAATAGTAGTTACCATATCTTTCTGGATCTATCTTTGGCAGACGATGTAGTAGAGGCAAACCATGACCATCGTTAGCTCCTGCAGTCGTGCCCTCACACGAGCTCTGCCTTCCATTCTTCTCGGTGCCCCTGCAGCCAACGCCCTCGTCCTGAATGGAACACAAAAAACCTGGATTGGAATTTTCAGAAGTTCTCTAAAACTACCTGTCGTCAATGAGTAAACTATTCTATGGTTAGTACCTATGTACGTAAAAAAATCACGTCTCCATTGTCCAAAATTCAACAGCCATCAGAATATAAACAAACTTGACAAGCATTGTATTGCCCCTTCTTAACATAGACCATGCAAACTAACAAGGACGTCCCTTCAACCACATATAACACAAGCATCGAGCAAAGAATATTAAACTGCGACTTCAACTATAGATAACACAAGCACCGTCGTGTTGTCTAGCTTAAACAACATGGAGCCCGTAGCAGCAGTGCATTATCTACGATTTACATCTATACTCATTACTGTTAGCAAAACAAACCACCTTTCGTTTATCACCATGAATCATAGTAAATTATATATGCCTAAAATAGGTATGCAAATTGGTGCATGGCGACAAATAGTAGCAATTATCACTCACGGATAACAGTCTACTCAAGCTGAATTGAAACCGGATAAATAATGCAACCAGACAACCAGGTAAAAAACTGGCACATATGTACAGACAACTATTTCATTGGTCTTTCCTCGAATTTGTACCTATTTATCTGTGCTTATGTTTAAAGATCGAGTGTCCATCAGCTGTAACATCAAGGAAATTGCACATGTATCTTTCTCGCTACTCTTTTCACAAAATTGGTTGCTTCAAACATAAAAATTGTTGGCAAAACATATATGATTATATTTTTTCCAAATAATAATTCTCTCACATGTCAGCATACATATCTTGGCACTCATTACTATCCAAGAATTTGGTGGCATGGATCCACTCTGGCAACAAACAGATTCATGGTAGGAGAAAAATGCGAAGAGAAAAAACACGGGACAACACATACCTTGCCTCCTCCCTGGCCCAGTTCCCTGTGCCAGCCTCCTCCCTCACCTGTGCAGCTCCACCCCATCGCGACCGGAGCGTTGCCCCGTGCTCCAACCACCGGATGGCTAGTGAAGCTAGTTGTGCTGATGGAGAAAAACTAAGAGAATAGATATGGGGAGAGGGATCTCACCATCGGTAGCTTCCTCGGCCTCGAGCACCTCCATCCGGTCTCTCCTTTTTCTGACCTTCCCCGTCTCGGCCTCTAGCTCGAGCTCCGACCCACCAATGCCAGATTCGACCCAGAAGCATCAACGGTGGTGGAGGGGAGTAGCAGGCAGTGGCGGTGACGAGCGAGGATGAGCGAGGGGCTGTGGGGAACGAAGCTTGCGCAGCACCCCGACAGCGGTACGGCGCCACGAACGGCAGCTTCCTCACGGCGACGTGGTTGTAGGACAGAGAGGAGGGAGGCAGAAGGGCGGCGGCGGCTAACGAGGATGGAGGAGGAGGGAGGAGTGCGGGATGTGGGGCTTGGTGAGGCTAGGGTTTGTCCGGTGTGGGCTGTGCCTGGGAGACGAGGGATTGGGTGCGGAGCGCGCGGTGCGGATTGGGCAAAACGCCCTGCACGCGAAAACAGGCAACCCAGCCAACCACCACGCCACGCGAGCCCACCCGTCATTGGACAATGAAAACGACCGCGGTGAAAATTAGTTTTGACCGCTGTGAAGATCCGATGGCTCAGACGCGGCAGAATACAGATCCGATGAACAACGAAGCTCTAAATCGAGGGAGCCTCAGTTGGCTAGCCTCATTATTTGTTTAAATATCTTACAGATTTACATTTCAACAAATTAATAAATTAATAAGGAGGATAGTAGCATTTGCGTCCATCTAATATTTTGCCTGTCATTCTTAGCGAGAATTCAAAATAGTGACCTTTGGATCAATTATGGGTTTATAATTTCGTGCCAAGACCCTGAAAGCATTTTTGTCTCATGTTTCGACTGCCATATCCATTTTCTCTCTAAATTCTAGACCTGCAGTTGAGATTATGATCTTTGCATGCCTTTTGTTGTACCTTTTGAAATACGCTAACATTACAAAAAAGAGCCACATGTTTTAGAAATTGAATTATATGGTCACCATGACAACTTTTCAGGTTATGGTTCTTTAGCCATTTAATGCAGTATTGATGGTTCAGTGTACTTCACGAAGAAACATAATGCATAATTCATCAATTTTGAGCCTTACCCGCATATTTTTGCCGCTCCTTTTGCACTGCACCATATTTTCTTACATGTATTGCTTCACCCGTCACCATAGAGGTCATACCTCACCTTGACCATGCAGCTGCTAGGAGTACGATCAATATATGATCATTCTTAGAGTTGAAATTATAATTTCCGTACTGAATCAATTGCTTCCTTCATCAAGTGATTCATAGTAAACTGGTAAACATGAATTCTGTGTGTATATTTACTTCTTCATTTTCCATTTATTTTGTTCAAAATATTTTTATGGTGTTTTTCAAAAAGCTTATGGTTAGAGATGTGGTGCTGTATGAGGCTATTGTTAGGATGGAAGATAAATTAATGTTAAAAATGTGTGATAACCATATTTTCAACTTAAAAAATGCTTCCTTAACTGGTCTATACATGTTACACAAATATGATTTTTTTTCCAAACTCTGATTTTCAATATAGCATGATTTAACACATGGGCATTCTACTATCAATATCGAATATTTCGTTGCAAAACGAAACTATTTTCTTCGACAACATGGCTTTAGCGGGTTTCTGCGCCATTTGACGCAACGGGTCAACTAGTACAAAAAAAGGAAACCTCCCCGGGCTTCGGCCCAGCTGACCACCAGCCCAACTGGGCAAAGGGCCAACCGACCAGCCCAGCCCCACTCCTATCCTTATCCCCTGGACCCCGAAACCCTAACCCGCCGGCCACCACTTCCTCCCCTCGCTCTGGATCCGGATCGGGAGGAGCCCGATCCCTTCGCCCACGCTCGACGCCGTCGTCGGAGGCCACCCCGCCGGACCGCAACCTCGCCGGCCTGCCTCCTCCTCCCCGCCGGACTGCTTCCTCTCCGTCCCCGTCATCTCTGTCCTCCTCCTCGCCCCCCCCCCCCCCGTTGCCCCGTTCCCTACAGAACCGCGGTGAGGCCCCCGGCCTCTTCCCCTCTGCCCCCGCGCACACCGTGCCCCCTTGCGTGCCCGAAGTCGTCGGCGCTCCACCTCGTCGCCCGCATCGAACCCGGCCATTACAGCCGCGACTGGACCGCCCCTACTGCTGCTCCCTCGCGCGGACGCACCCCCTGCTCCTGGCCGCGCCTGCCCGCGCCGAAGCGCGCGCGCTCGCACGCTCGCATCACAGCTCGCGCCGCCCGCTCGCGGTGGCCTCAACCACGCGTGCGCCCGCCCCGCGCTGCTCCCCCTCGCTGACCGCCGCCTAGCCCGCCTGCGGCCGCGCCCCGCTGCTCCTGCTGCCGACCAGCGCGCCTCGCCGCTCGCTCGCCGTCGCCAACGCCTCCGGCCGCGCCCGCTGTCCCCCGCCCGCGCCTTCACGCCCCCTGCCGGTAGCGCGCCGCACCGTCCGACCGTGCCCGCCGCCCCGTGCCGGCCACGCCCCCTCGTCGCGCCGCTCCGGCGCCCTGTTGTCGCCGTCCGCTCCCCTGCACCCGCCTCGCTCGCGCGCCTCCTCTCGCATCCACGTCGACGCTCGCCCGCGCTTCGCCCCGCACGCCCAACGGAGCTCCACCCTGGCGCCGCTCGCCGCACGCCGCTCCCCCCCACCAGCTGCTGCTGGTTTGCTGCTGGCGCTGCTCGTCGTTACCCCGCGCCGCCGTGCTGGGCTCGCCCCCCGGCTCCGTTCCGCTCCACTCGCCGGGCGGAGCCCTCTGCTCCGCCCGTTAACCCGCACGCCCGCAGCGCCCCTGTGCCCGAATCGCCCATCACCCGTTTGGCCCTATGGGCCACTGACTAGGGGGCCCCACCCACAGAATGTTAAAAATATATATTAATTAATTAACTTAATTAATTGTGTTTAATTAACCTAATTAACTAGTATTAATTAATTAAACAGTAATTAGATTAGGTAAACCCTAATTAGATTAAACAGAGTATGGCATGCGGGACCCACACGTCAGTTTGACCGGTCAATGGTCACTGTTGACTGCTGACGTCATGATGACGTCAGCTTACACTATTCTGGATAATGTGGATTTAAAATAATTAAGTAAATTCTAAAATGATTAAATCTTTGAAAATTAATATAAAATAAACCGTAGTTCGGATGGAAAAACTTTGTACATGAAATTTGCTCAGAATGACGAGACGAATCCGGATGCGCAGCCCGTTCGTCCGCCACACATCCCTAGCATAGCAAACTCGCAACTTTTCCCCTCCGATTCATCTGTCCGAAAACGCGAAACCCCGGGGATATTTTCCCGGATGTTTCCCCCTTCACCGGTATCACCTCGTACCGTGTTTGGGCACCCCTAGCAACGCTCATTGTCATGTCATGCACCGTCATGCATATGTTTGCATTGTATTTATTGTTTCTTCCCCCTCTTTTCTCGCTAGACACCGAGACCGACGCCGCTGCTACCCAATACGACTACGGTGTTGACGACCCCTCCTTCTTGCCAGAGCAACCAGGCAAGCCCCCCCCCCCCCTTGATCACCAGATATCGCCTATTTTTCTCTCTACTGCTTGCATCAGAGTAGTGTAGCATGTTACTGCTTTCCGTTAATCTTATCCTGATGCATAGCCTGTCCTTGCTACTACTATTGTTACCTTTACCTGCAAGCATACATGCTTAGTATAGGATGCTAGTATTCCATCTGTGGCCCTACATTCTTGTCCGTCTGCCATGCTATACTATCGGGCCGTGATCACTCGGGAGGTGATCACGGGTATATACTTATATACATATTATATGCTACGTGTGGTGACTAAAGTCGGATCGGCTCGTAGAGTACCCGCGAGTGATTCACGGATTGGAACCGAAAGGACGTTTGTCCGACGGCCCTCTGAGTGAACCTTTGTGACGGAGCGACAGGGCAGGTTGGGACCACCTAGGAAAGAGGTGGGCCTGGCCCTGGTCGGCGTCCGCGGTTACTTCATAATAACATGCTTAACGAAATCTTGGTATTTGATCTGAGTTGGGTCGTTGACCTTATACGCACTAAACGCCACGTGGGACAAGATATGGGCAACCGGCGTCGTGGTATCAGCCGAAGCCTTCGTGACGTCAGCGACTGAGCGGCGCGCGCCGGATTGGACTGGAAAACCTGCTCTTGTATTAGGGAGGCTAGGTCTTCTTCCGGCCGCGTTTGCAACGTGCAGGTGTGCAATGGGCGATGGGCCCAGACCCCTGCGCGCATAGGATTTAGACCGGCGTGTTGACCTCTCTGTTGTGCCTAGGTGGGGCTGCTACGTGTTGATCTTCCGAGGCCGGGCATGACCCAGGAAAGTGTGTCCGGCCAGAGGGATCGAGCGTGTTGGGTAAGGTGGTGCACCCCTGCAGGGAAATTTATCTATTCGAATAGCCGTGATCTTCGGTAACAGGACGACTTGGAGCTGTACCTTGACCTTATGACAACTAGAACCGGATACTTAATAAAACACACCCTTCTGTAACACCCCGGTGTAATGATGCTACAGTAATCCCTGAGATGAAGCTAATATTTTCGCTATAACAGTGCTTGGTCACTTTGATCAATATTCCATTTCAAATTCGAGTTGAATTCAATTTGAATTTATGTGTGAAATTAAAAAAATGCTCAGACATGAAAACTAAAATGTTCATCATGTGGAACATATTCTTCTGGTAATACTGGTGGTGAACCAACAATTTTTGCAAAATGTCTAAGTGGCCTAAAATAGCTAAAACGGAAAAGCAAAAGTTAAAAAAAAGGAAAAGAAAAGGAGAAGGGGTAGGAGAGCCCCTGGCCTCCCCTTGGGCTTCGGCCCATCCCAGCAGGCCGGCCCACCTACCTCCCCGATCGCTCTCCCCTCCCCCCTGTTCAACCGACCGAGAGCGCGCGCCCGCGCGTCGCCGCCGAACCACCTCGCCGTCGACGAGGGGGATAAGGATCCCCTCGACGCCTCGGGCTCCCCTTCCACTTGCTCTGCCACCCCACTCGCCCGCTCTCTCCCCTCATCCACTCCGCCTCTTCCACTCCCCTCTCTCCCTCCTCGCTCTCCCCCTCGTTCCCCACCACATCCGAGCGCCGCCATGGCCTCGCCGCCGTAGAACTCGCGGCCACCGCGACCTCCTCACCTCGCCATCGTGCCTGTCAGCTCCGCCGTCGTCGACTACCTCGTCCCCGTCCACGAGCGCAAGCCGGGGAGCACCGCAGGCAGCGGATCGAGCCACCCTCCTTCCGCATCTGCTCCGACGATCCCCGTCGACTCCGGCGATGCTTGCTACTGCTACTAACCTTCCAAGGGCTTTACGTAGCCGCCCGGTGAGCCTCGCCTCTCTCCCCTCCGTCTTCCCGCCGTTGCCGCGCTCGTAGGTGTCGTTCCCCACATGTCCGAGCTCGCCTCCGGCCATGTTCCGGTGACCGAACGCCCGCGCAAGCATGTCCATCATGCTCGTCTGCACGCGTAGACGTCGTAGGTGCTCAGCACCGCTTGTTTTGCTCGTCATTGCGCCGTTTGCGAGCTCGCCGTGCCTCAGGTCTCCGCCGTTCATGTCGTCGGCAACGGCTCCGGCCACTCCCCGCCCGGGCCACCACCGCAGAACGATGCGGCTTCGTCCACTCGATCGATCGAGCTAGGACACGAGCCCGGAGACGCCCTGTAGCCAAATCCCCCCGCTGACCCATGCCTCCGCCGTGGTTTTTGCCACCGGCGGCTAGACGCCGGTGCCCGCACTGACGTGGCCGACCGGGGCCACCCCCTGGGTCACTGCCAGCGGGGCCCCTGGCCCCCAGTTGACCTAGTCAACTGTGCTGACTAGGCAGCCCCATCCACTGACATGGGGGCCCCACCGGATATTAGGTTAATTAAAACTTAATTAGTTTAGTCATTTGCCTATGACAGGTGGGTTCCAGTAGCTAATTAACCTAGATTAGTTAGTTTAATACACTATTAGACTAACAGAGGCTGACATGTGGGTCCCACTGGACCCACAGACCAGGTTTGACCTGGTCAGCCGCCCTGCTGACTGCTGATGTCACTGTGACATCATGCTGACGCAATAAACCCTTATGTTAATTTATTTAATTCCAAAAAATGTTTAAGCCTTTAGAAATTCATAGAAATTAAACCGTAGCTCCGATGAAAATGTTTTCTACATGAAAGTTGCTCACAAAAATCCAACGTTTCCGAATACGCGGTCCGTTCATCTGTCACATGCCCCTAGCATGCTGAACATGGAACATTCCCCCTTCGGTCATCTGTCTAGCACAGGTCCGGAACCGGGAATACATTCCCGGTTGAATTCCTCCTTCACCTATGTCGTGCAGTACTACGTTAGGTCGACCCTAGTTCTGCTTATCGTCTTGTCATGCTTAGTGGTACCTCTGTTTGCTTTATATTTACTGTTTCTTCCCCCTCTTCTCTTCGGTAGACCCCGAGATCGATGCCGCCCCTGTGATCGACTACGTCGACGACGACCCCTCCTTGCCAGAGCAACCGGCAAGCCCCCCTTTGATCATCCCGATATCGCCCATTCCATTCTCTCATGCTTGCATTAGATTTTGCTATTGTTATTGTTTGCTCCTATTCTGATGCATAGCCTGCTTTTGTAACCTGCTCATTATACCTTACCTGCTTATCCTAAACTGCTTAGTATAGGTTGGTTAGTGATCCACCAGTGACCCCCACCTTGTCCTTGTTGCCCCTGCTTCATCATCGACGACTCGATCAACGTGATCGACGACCAGAGCCCGACACCTCACATCACATCACGCCCCTTTTGTTGCTCGACTCTGCAGAGTTACTATCGAGTGCCGAGGGTGAGACCTCTGCAGCACTTCTGATGTTAACCCTATAGTGTAGCTATTCGGTCGTGGTCATCGAGGGTGATTCCGCCTTAACCACTTCCGATACGACTCTGTTGTGCAACCCCTCAAGTGTGAACCTTGGGGGTGGTTCCTCTTACGTTCACCTTGATGATTACATCGAGTGGAATTCACCGGGGATGATTCCCCGGGTTTTCCCCTTGATGTTTGGACACACGGATACTTGGACTTTACAGCTGTTTCTTGGAAAGGCGGGTCGACCCTGAGGGGTACCCGCGAGTGATGTGGAGTCGGGTTGACCTGGAAGGTGCCCGCGAGATACTTACGAGGCGTGGCCGGGCATTCCTAGCCCTTGCCACAAGTCCTCGAGACGGGGCAACGGGGTCACATCTTTCGTGAGTCTTTGCTTGTTACCGCGCATTCCCAATCCACTACGATTTGGATATTTGATCCGAGGGGCCTCTGGCCTGATAGCACTAACCATCGCGTGGGCATAGTATGGGCGTTCTGCGTCGTATGCATCAGCCGAAGTTTAATAGACGTCAGCGACTGAGCGGCGTGCGTCGGGTTGGACTGGTAAGCACCTGCCTTTTTTAAGGAGGTAGCGGGCATATTTCCTTCAGTCTCCCACTTGCACTAGAGTCAATAATCTAGTTCACATCGCCATGTGATTTAACATCAATAGTTCACATCACCATGTGATTAACACCCATCACATCACCATGTGATTTAACATCAATAGTTCACATCACCATGTGATTAACACCCATAGTTCACATCGTCATGTGACCAACACCCAAAGGGTTTACTAGAGTCAGTAATCTAGTTCACATCGCTATGTGATTAACACCCAAAGAGTACTAAGGTGTGATCATGTTTTGATTGTGAGATAATTTTAGTCAACGGGTCTGTCACATTCAGATCCGTAAGTATTTTGCAAATTTCTATGTCTACAATGCTCTGCACGGAGCTACTCTAGCTAATTGCTCCCACTTTCAATATGTATCTAGACCGAGACTTAGAGTCATCTAGATAAGTGTTAAAACTTGCATCGACGTAACCTTTTACGACGAACCTTTTGTCACTTCCATAATCGAGAAACATATCCTTATTCCACTAAGGATAATTTTGACCGCTGTCCAGTGATCTACTCCTATATCACTATTGTACTCCCTTGCCAAAATCAGTGTAGGGTATACAATAGATCTGGTACATAGCATGGCATACTTTATAGAACCTATGGCCAATGCATAGGGAATGACTTTCATTCTCTTTCTATCTTGTGCCGTGGTCGGGCTTTGAGTCTTACTCGTTTTCACACCTTGTAACACGTGCAAGAACTCTTTCTTTGACTGTTCTATTTTGAACTACTTCAAAATCTTGTTAAGGTATGTACTCATTGAAAAAACTTATCAAGCGTCTTGATCTATCTCTATAGATCTTGATGCTCAATATGTAAGCAACTTCACAGAGGTCTTTCTTTGAAAAACTCCTTTCAAAAACTCCTTTATGCTTTGCAGAATAATTCAACAATATGTCATTCACATATACTTATCAGAAATGTTGTAGTGCTCCCACTCACTTTCTTGTAAATACAGGCTTCACCGCAAGTCTGTATAAAACTATATCCTTTGATCAACTTATCAAAGTGTATATTCCAACTCCGAGATGCTTGCACCAGTCCATAGATGGATCGTTGGAGCTTGCATATTTTGTTAGCACCTTTAGGATTGACAAAACCTTCTGGTTGCATCATATACAACTCTTCTTTAATGAATCCATTAAGGAATGCAGTTTTGTTTATCCATTTGCCAGATTTCATAAAATGCGGCAATTGCTAACATGATTCGGACAGACTTAAGCATCGCTGCGAGTGAGAAAATCTCATCGTGTTCAACACTTTGAACTTTGTCAAAAAACCTTTTTCCGACAAGTCTAGCTTTGTAGATAGTAACACTACTATCAGCGTCCGTCTTCCTCTTGACGATCCATTTTAATCTCAATGGCTCGCCAATCATTGGGCAAGTCAATCAAAGTCCATACTTTGTTCTCATACATGGATCTCATCTCAGATTTCATGGCCTCAAGCCATTTTGCGGAATCTGGGCTCACCATCGCTTGTTCGTAGGTTTGTCATGGTCAAGTAACATGACCTCCAGAACAGGATTACCGTACCACTCTGGTGTGGATCTCACTCTGGTTTACCTACGAGGTTTGGTAGTAACTTGATCTGAAGTTACATGATCATCATCATTAACTTCCTCACTAATTGGTGTAGGAGTCACAGGAACAGATTTCTGTGATGAACTACTTTCCAATAAGGGAGCAGGTACAGTTACCTTATCAAGTTCTACTTTCCTCCTACTCACTTCTTTCGAGAGAAAACTCCTTCTCTAGAAAGGATCCATTCTTAAGCAACGAATGTCTTGCCTTCGGATCTGTGATAGAAGGTGTACCCAACAGTCTCCTTTGGGTATCCTATGAAGACACATTTCTCCGATTTAGGTTTGAGCTTATCAGGATGAAACCTTTTCACATAAGCATCGCAACCCCAAACTTTAAGAAACGACAACTTTAGTTTCTTGCCAAACCACAGTTCATAAGATGTCGTCTCAAAGGATTTAGATGGTACCCTATTTAACGTGAATGCAGCTGTCTCTAATGCATAACCCCAAAACGATAGCGGTAAATCAGTAAGAGACATCATAGATCGCACCATATCTAATAAAGTACGATTACGACGTTCGGACACACCATTACGCTGTGGTGTTCCGGGTGGCGTGAGTTGCGAAACTATTCCGCACTGTTTCAAATGTAGGCCAAACTCGTAACTCAAATATTCTCCTCCACGATCAGATCGTAGGAATTTTATTTTCTTGTTACGATGATTTTCAACTTCACTCTGAAATTCTTTGAACTTTTCAAATGTTTCAGACTTATGTTTCATTAAGTAGATATACCCATATCTGCTCAAATCATCTGTGAAGGTCAGAAAATAATGATACCTGCTACGAGCCTAAATATTCATCGGACCACATACATCTGTATGTATGATTTCCAACAAATCTGTTGCTTTCTCCATAGTTCCGGAGAACGACGTTTTAGTCATCTTGCCCATGAGGCACGGTTCGCAAGCATCAAGTGATTCATAATCAAGTGATTCCAAAATCCATCAGTATGGAGTTTCTTCATGCGCTTTACACTGATATGACCTAAACGGCAGTGCCACAAATAAGTTGCACTATCATTATTAACTTTGCATCTTTTGGCTTCAATATTATGAATATGTGTATCACTACGATCGAGATCCAACAAACCATTTTCGTTGGTGTGTATGACCATAGAAGGTTTTTTATTCATGTAAACAGAACAACAATTGTTCTCTAACTTAAATGAATAACCATATTGCAATAAACATGATCAAATCATATTCATGCTCAACGCAAACACCAAATAACACTTATTTAGTTTCAACACTAATCCCGAAAGTACAGGGAGTGTGCGATGATGATCATATCAATCTTGGAACTACTTCCAACACACATCGTCACCTCGCCTTTTTACTAGTCTCTATTTATTCTGCAACTCCCGTTTCGAGTTACTACTCTTAGCAACTGAACCAGTATCAAATACCGAGGGGTTGCTATAAACACTAGTAAGTACACATCAATAACATGTATATCCAATATACCTTTGTTCACTTTGCCATCCTTCTTATCCACCAAATACTTGGGGCAGTTCCGCTTCCAGTGACCAGTCCCTTTGCAGTAGAAGCACTTAGTCTCAGGCTTAGGTACAGACTTGGGCTTCTTCACTTGAGTAGCAACTTGCTTGCCGTTCTTTTTGAAGTTCCCCTTCTATCCCTTTGCCCTTTTCTTGAAACTAGTGGTCTTGTTAACCATCAACAGTTGATGCTCTTTCTTGATTTCTACCTTCGTCGATTTCAGCATCGTGAAGAGCTCGGGAATTACTTTCGTCATCCCTTGCATACTATAGTTCATCACGCAGTTCTACTAACTTGGTGATGGTGACTAGAGAATTCTGTCAATCACTATTTTATCTGGAAGATTAACTCCCACTTGATTCAAGCGATTGTAGTACCCAGACAATCTGAGCACATGCTCACTGCTTGAGCTATTCTCCTCCATCTTTTAGCTATAGAACTTGTTGGAGACTTCATATCTCTCAACTCGGGTATTTGCTTCAAATATTAACTTCAACTCCTGGAACATCTCATATGGTCCATGACGTTCAAAACATCTTTGAAGTCCCGATTCTAAGCCGTTAAGCATGGTGCACTAAACTATCAAGTAGTCATCATATTGAGCTAGCCAAACGTTCATAACGTGTGCATCTGCTCCTGCAATAGGTCTGTCACCTAGCGGTGCATCAAGGACATAATTCTTTTGTGCAGCAATGAGGATAATCCTCAGATCACGGATCCAATCCGCATCTTTGCTACTAACATCTTTCAACATAATTTTCTCTAGGAACATATCAAAAATAAACACAGGGAACCAGCAACGCGAGCTATTGATCTACAACATAATTTGCAAAAATACTATCAGGACTAAGTTCATGATAATTTTAAGTTCAATTAATCATATTACTTAAGAACTCCCACTTAGATAGACATCCCTCTAATCCTCTAAGTGATCACGTGATCCATATCAACTAAACCATGTCCGATCATCACATGAGATGGAGTAGTTTCAACGGTGAACATCACTATGTTGATCATATCTACTATATGATTCACGCTCGACCTTTCGGTCTCCGTGTTCCGAGGCCATATCTGTTATATGCTAGGCTCGTCAAGTTTAACCTGAGTATTCCGCGTGTGCAACTGTTTTGCACCCGTTGTATTTGAATGTAGAGCCTATCACACCCGATCATCACGTGGTGTCTCGGCACGAAGAACTTTTGCAACGGTGCATACTCAGGGAGAACACTTCTATCTTGAAATTTTAATGAGAGATCATCTTATAATGCTACCGTCAATCAAAGCAAGATAAGATGCATAAAAGATTAACATCACATGCAATCAATATAAGTGATATGATATGGCCATCATCATCTTGTGCTTGTGATCTCCATCTCCGAAGCACCGTCATGATCACCATCGTCACCGGCGCGACACCTTGATCTCCATCGTAGTATTGTTGTCGTCTCGCCAACTTATTGCTTTTACGACTATCGCTACCGCTTAGTGATAAAGTAAAACAATTACATGGCGATTGCATTTCATACAATAAAGCGACAACCATATGGCTCCTGCCAGTTGCCGATAACTCGGTTCCAAAACATGATCATCTCATACAATAAAATATAGCATCATGTCTTGACCATATCACATCACAACATGCCCTGCAAAAACAAGTTAGACGTCCTCTACTTTGTTGTTGCAAGTTTTACGTGGCTGCTACGGGCTTAGCAAGAACCGTTCTTACCTACGCATCAAAACCACAACGATAGTTTGTCAAGTTGGTGCTGTTTTAACCTTTGCAAGGACCGGGCGTAGCCACACTCGGTTCAACTAAAGTGAGAGAGACAGACACCCGCCAGTCACCTTTAAGCAACGAGTGCTCCCAACGGTGAAACCAGTCTCGCGTAAGCGTACGCGTAATGTCGGTCCGGGCCGCTTCATCTCATAATACCGCTGAACCAAAGTATGACATGTTGGTAAGCAGTATGACTTATATCACCCACAACTCACTTGTGTTCTACTCGTGCATAGCATCAACGCATAAAACCTGGCTCTGATGCCACTGTTGGGGAACGTAGTAATTTCAAAAAAATTCCTACGCACACGCAAGATCATGGTGATGCATAGCAACGAGAGGGGAGAGTGTTGTCCACGTACCCTCGTAGACCGAAAGCGGAAGCGTTATCACAACGCGGTTGATGTAGTCGTACGTCTTCACGATCCGACCGATCAAGTACCGAACGCACGGCACCTCCGAGTTCAGCACACGTTCAGCTCGATGACGTCCCTCGAACTCCGATCCAGCCGAGTGTTGAGGGAGAGTTTCGTCAGCACGACGGCGTGGTGACGATGATGATGTTCTACTGACGCAGGGCTTCGCCTAGGCTCCGCAATGATATTATCGAGGTGTGGTATGGTGGAGGGGGCACCGCACACGGCTAAAATATCATATATCAATTGTGTGTCCATGGGGTGCCCCCCAGCTCCCGTATATAAAGGAGCAAGGGGGAGGCCGCCGGCCTAGGGAGGAGAGGCGCGCCAGGAGGGGGTGTCCTACTCCCACCGGGAGTAGGACTCCTCCTTTCCTTGTTGGAATAGGAGAAGGGAAGGGAGAAGGAGAAAGAAGGAAGGGGGCGCCCCCCCTCCCTAGTCCAATTCGGACTAGTCCATGGGGAGGGGTGCGGCCACCCTTTGGGGTCTTTCTCTCCTTTCCCGTATGGCCCATTAAGGCCCAATACGAATTCCCGTAACTCTCCGGTACTCCGAAAATACCCGAATCGCTCGGAACCTTTCCGAAGTCCGAATATAGTCGTCCAATATATCGATCTTTACGTCTCGGCCATTTCGAGACTCCTCGTCATGTCCCCGATCTCATCCGGGACTCCGAACTCCTTCGGTACATCAACATACATAAACTCATAATAAAACTGTCATCGTAACGTTAAGCGTGCGGACCCTACGGGTTCGAGAACTATGTAGACATGACCGAGACACTGTTGGGAATCGTAGCATAATTTAAAATTTTCCTACGCTCACCAAGATGCATCTATGGAGTCTACTAGCAACGAGGGGAAAGGAGTGGATCTACATACCCTTGTAGATCGCGAGCGGAAGCGTTCCAATGAACGTGGATGACGGAGTCGTACTCGCCGTGATCCAAATCACCGATGACCGAGTGCCGAACGGACGGCACCTCCGCGTTCAACACACGTACGGTGCAGCGACGTCTCCTCCTTCTTGATCCAGCAAGGGGGAAGGAGAGGTTGATGGAGATCCAACAGCACGACGGCGTGGTGGTGGATGTAGCGGGTCTCCGGCAGGGCTTCGCCGAGCTTCTGCGAGAGAGAGAGAGGTGTTGCAGGGGAGGAGGGAGGCGCCCAAGGCTTAGATGTTGCTGCCCTCCCTTCCCCCCACTATATATAGGGCCAAGGGAGAGGGGGGGCGCAGCCTTGCCCCTTCCTTCAAGGAAGGGTGCGGCCAGGGGGGAGTCCTTCCCCCCCAAGGCACCTCGGAGGTGCCTTCCCCCTTTAGGACTCTCCCTTCTTTCTTATCTCTTGCGCATGGGCCTCTTGGGGCTGGTGCCCTTGGCCCATATAGGCCAAGGCGCACCCCTTACAGCCCATGTGGCCCCCCGGGGCTGGTGGACCCCCTTGGTGGACCCCCGGACCCCTTTCGGCACTCCCGGTACAATACCGATAAAGCGCGAAACTTTTCCGGCGACCAAAATAAGACTTCCCATATATAAATCTTTACCTCCGGACCATTCCGGAACCTCTCGTGACGTCCGGGATCTCATCCGGGACTCCGAACAACTTTCGGGTTTCCGCATACATATATCTCTACAACCCTAGCGTCACCGGACCTTAAGTGTGTAGACCCTACGGGTTCGGGAGACATGCAGACATGACCGAGACGCCTCTCCGGTCAATAACCAACAGCGGGATCTGGATACCCATGTTGGCTCCCACATGTTCCACGATGATATCATCGGATGAACCACGGTGTCGAGGATTCAATCAATCCGTATGCAATTCCCTTTGTCAATCGGTATGTTACTTGCCCGAGATTCGATCGTCGGTATCCCAACACCTTGTTCAATCTCGTTACCGGCAAGTCTCTTTACTCGTACCGCAATGCATGATCCCGTGACCAACGCCTTGGTCACATTGAGCTCATTATGATGATGCATTACCGAGTGGGCCCAGAGATACCTCTCCGTTTACACGAAGTGACAAATCCCAGTCTCGATCCGTGCCAACCCAACAGACACTTTCGGAGATACCCGTAATGCACCTTTATAGTCACCCAGTTACGTTGTGACGTTTGGCACACCCAAAGCACTCCTACGGTATCCGGGAGTTGCACGATCTCATGGTCTAAGGAAAAGATACTTGACATTGGAAAAGCTCTAGCAAACGAAACTACACGATCTTTTATGCTATGCTTAAGTTGGGTCTTGCCCATCACATCATTCTCCTAATGATGTGATCCCGTTATCAGTGACATCCTATGTCCATAGTCAGGAAACCATGACTATCTGTTGATCAATGAGCTAGTCAACTAGAGGCTTACTAGGGACAGGTTGTGGTCTATGTATTCACACATGTATTACGATTTCCGGACAATACAATTATAGCATGAATAATAGACTATTATCATGAACACAGAAATATAATAATAACCATTTATTATTGCCTCTAGGGCATATTTCCAACAGTCTCCCACTTGCACTAGAGTCAATAATCTAGTTACATTGTGATGAATCGAACACCCATTGCGTCCTGGTGTTGATCATGTTTTGCCCTAGGGAGAGGTTTAGTCAACGGATCTGCTACATTCAGGTCCGTGTGTACTTTACAAATATCTATGTCTCCATTTTGAACACTTTCACGAATGGAGTTGAAGCGACGCTTGATATGCCTGGTCTTCCTGTGAAACCTGGGCTCCTTCGCAAGGGCAATAGCTCCAGTGTTGTCACATAAGAGAGTCATTGGGCCCGACGCATTGGGAATCACCCCTAGGTCGGTAATGAACTCCTTCATCCAGACTGCTTCCTGTGCTGCCTCCGAGGCTGCCATGTATTCCGCTTCACATGTAGATCCCGCCACGACGCTTTGCTTGCAACTGCACCAGCTTACTGCTCCTCTATTCAAAATATACACGTATCCGGTCTGTGACTTCGAGTCATCCGGATCTGTGTCGAAGCTAGCGTCGACGTAACCCTTTACGACGAGCTCTTCGTCACCTCCATAAACGAGAAACATATCCTTAGCCCTCTTCAGGTACTTCAGGATATTCTTGACCGCTGTCCAGTGTTCCTTGCCGGGATTACTTTGGTACCTTCCTACCAAACTTACGGCAAGGTTTACATCAGGTCTGGTACACAGCATGGCATACATAATAGACCCTATGGCCGAGGCATAGGGGATGACACTCATCTGTTCTATATCTTCTGCCGTGGTCGGGCATTGAGCCGTGCTCAATTGCACACCTTGCAATACAGGCAAGAACCCCTTCTTGGACTGATCCATACTGAACTTCTTCAATATCTTGTCAAGGTATGTACTCTGTGAAAGACCAATGAGGCGTCTTGATCTATCTCTATAGATTTTGATGCCTAATATATAAGCAGCTTCTCCAAGGTCCTTCATTGAAAAACACTTATTCAAATAGGCCTTTATACTTTCCAATAATTCTACATCATTTCCCATCAATAATATGTCATCCACATATAATATGAGAAATGCTACAGAGCTCCCACTCACTTTCTTGTAAACACAGGCTTCTCCATAAGTCTGTGTAAACCCAAACGCTTTGATCATCTCATCAAAGCGAATGTTCCAACTCCGAGATGCTTGCACCAGCCCATAGATTGAGCGTTGGAGCTTGCATACTTTGTTAGCATTCTTAGAATCGATAAAACCTTCCGGCTGCATCATATACAACTCTTCCTTAAGGAAGCCGTTAAGGAATGCCGTTTTGACGTCCATCTGCCATATCTCATAATCATAGTATGCGGCAATTGCTAACATGATTCGGACAGACTTCAGCTTCGCTACGGGTGAGAAAGTCTCATCGTAGTCAACCCCTTGAACTTGTCGATAACCCTTAGCGACAAGTCGAGCTTTGTAGATGGTCACATTACCATCTGCGTCCGTCTTCTTCTTAAAGATCCATTTGTTTTCTATGGCTCGCCGCTCATCGGGCAAGTCAGTCAAAGTCCATACTTTGTTTTCATACATGGATTCTATCTCGGATTTCATGGCTTCTAGCCATTTGTCGGAATCCGGGCCCGCCATCGCTTCTTCATAGTTCGAAGGTTCACCGTTGTCTAACAACATGATTTCAAGGACAGGGTTGCCGTACCACTCTGGTGCGGAACGTGTCCTTGTGGACCTACGAAGTTCAGTGGCAACTTGATCCGAAGCTTCATGATCATCATCATTAACTTCCTCCCCCGTCGGTGTAGGCACCACAGGAACATTTTCCCGCGCTGCGCTATTTTCCGACTCGGAAGGGGTGACTATCACCTCATCAAGTTCCACTTTCCTCCCACTCAATTCTTTCGAGAGAAACTCCTTCTCTAGAAAGGACCCGTTCTTGGCAACGAAGATCTTGCCTTCGGATCTGAGGTAGAAGGTGTACCCAATAGTTTCCTTAGGGTATCCTATGAAGACGCATTTTTCCGATTTGGGTTCGAGCTTTTCAGGTTGAAGTTTCTTGACATAAGCATCGCATCCCCAAACTTTTAGAAACGACAGCTTAGGTTTCTTCCCAAACCATAATTCATACGGTGTCGTCTCAACGGATTTAGACGGTGCCCTATTTAAAGTGAATGCGGCAGTCTCTAAAGCATAACCCCAAAATGAGAGCGGTAAATCGGTAAGAGACATCATAGATCGCACCATATCCAATAGAGTGCGATTACGACGTTCGGACACACCATTTCTCTGAGGTGTTCCAGGCGGCGTGAGTTGTGAAACTATTCCACATTTCCTTAAGTGTGTACCAAATTCGTGACTTAAATATTCTCCACCACGATCTGATCGTAAGAATTTTATTTTCCTGTCACGTTGATTCTCAACCTCACTCTGAAATTCCTTGAACTTTTCAAAGGTTTCAGACTTGTGTTTTATTAGGTAGACATACCCATATCTACTTAAATCATCAGTGAGAGTGAGAACATAACGATATCCTCCGCGAGCCTCAATACTCATTGGACCACACACATCGGTATGTATGATTTCCAATAAGTTGGTTGCTCGCTCCATTGTTCCGGAGAACGGAGTCTTGGTCATCTTACCCATGAGGCATGGTTCGCACGTGTCAAATGATTCGTAATCAAGAGACTCCAAAAGTCCATCTGCATGGAGCTTCTTCATGCGCTTGACACCAATGTGACCAAGGCGGCAGTGCCACAAGTATGTGGGACTATCGTTATCAACTTTACATCTTTTGGTATTCACACTATGAACATGTGTAACATCACGTTCGAGATTTATCAAAAATAAACCATTGACCAGCGGGGCATGACCATAAAACATATCTCTCAAATAAATAGAACAACCATTATTCTCAGATTTAAATGAGTAGCCATCTCGAATTAAACGAGATCCAGATACAATGTTCATGCTCAAAGCTGGCACTAAATAACAATTATTGAGGTTTAAAACTAATCCCGTGGGTAGATGCAGAGGTAGCGTGCCGACGGTGATCACATCGACCTTGGAACCATTCCCGACGCGCATCGTCACCTCGTCCTTTGCCAGTCTCCGTTTATTCCGTAGTTCCTGTTTTGAGTTACAAATATGAGCAACCGCACCGGTATCAAATACCCAGGAGCTACTACGAGTACTGGTAAGGTACACATCAATTACTTGTATATCACATATACCTTGGGTGTTGCCGGCCTTCTTCTTGTCCGCTAAATATTTGGGGCAGTTCCGCTTCCAGTGACCACTTCCCTTGCAGTAAAAGCACTCAGTCTCGGGCTTGGGTCCATTCTTTGACTTCTTCCCGGTAACTGGCTTACCGGGCGCGGCAACTCCCTTGCCGTCCTTCTTGAAGTTCTTCTTACCCTTGCCCTTCTTGAACTTAGTGGTTTTATTCACCATCAACACTTGATGTTCTTTTCTGATCTCTACCTCAGCTGATTTCAGCATTGAATATACCTCGGGAATGGTCTTTTCCATCCCCTGCATATTGTAGTTCATCACAAAGCTCTTGTAGCTTGGTGGAAGCGACTGGAGGATTCTGTCAATGACCGCGTCATCCGGGAGATTAACTCCCAGCTGAGACAAGCGGTTGTGCAACCCAGACATTCTGAGTATGTGCTCACTAACAGAACTGTTCTCCTCCATTTTACAGCTGAAGAACTTGTCGGAGACATCATATCTCTCGACCCGGGCATGAGCTTGAAAAACCAGTTTCAGCTCCTCGAACATCTCATATGCTCCATGTTTCTCAAAACGCTTTTGGAGACCCGGTTCTAAGCTGTAAAGCATGCCGCACTGAACGAGGGAGTAATCATCAGCACGCTGCTGCCAAGCGTTCATAATGTCTTGGTTCTCAGGGATTGGTGCTTCACCTAGCGGTGCTTCTAAGACATAATCTTTCTTGGCTGCTATGAGGATGATCCTCAGGTTCCGGACCCAGTCCGTATAGTTGCTGCCATCATCTTTCAGCTTGGTTTTCTCTAGGAACGCGTTGAAATTGAGGACAACGTGGGCCATTTGATCTACAATACATAGTGTAAAGTTTTTAGACTAAGTTCATGATAATTAAGTTCATATAATCAAATTATTTAATGAACTCCCACTCAGATAGACATCCCTCTCGTCATCTAAGTGAAACATGATCCGAGTTCAACTAGGCCGTGTCCGATCATCACGTGAGACGGACTAGTCAAGATCGGTGAACATCTCCATGTTGATCGTATCTTCTATACGACTCATGCTCGACCTTTCGGTCCTCCGTGTTCCGAGGCCATGTCTGTACATGCTAGGCTCGTCAAGTCAACCCAAGTGTATTGCGTGTGTTCCGAGGCCATGTCTGTACATGCTAGGCTCGTCAACACCCGTTGTATTCGAACGTTAGGATCTATCACACCCGATCATCACGTGGTGCTTCGAAACAACGAACCTTCGCAACGGTGCACAGTTAGGGTGAACACTTTCTTGAAATTATTATAAGGGATCATCTTACTTACTACCGTCGTTCTAAGCAAATAAGATGCAAAAACATGATAAACATCACATGCAATCATATAGTGACATGATATGGCCAATATCATCATGCTCCTTTGATCTCCATCTTCGGGGCACCATGATCATCTTCTTCACCGGCATGACACCATGATCTCCATCATCATGATCTCCATCATTGTGTCTTCATGAAGTCGTCACGCCAATGATTACTTCTACTTGTATGGCTAACGCGTTTAGCAACAAAGTAAAGTAAATTACATGGCGTTATTCAATGACACGCAGGTCATGCAAAATAATAAAGACAACTCCTATGGCTCCTGCCGGTTGTCATACTCATCGACATGCAAGTCGTGATTCCTATTACAAGAATATGATCAATCTCATACATCACATATATCATTCATCACATCTTCTGGCCATATCATATCACATATATCACTTGCTGCAAAAACAAGTTAGACGTCCTCTAATTGTTGTTGCAAGTTTTACGTGGTTTCTAGGTTTCTAACAAGAACGTTTTCTTACCTATGTATGACCACAACGTGATTTGCCAATTTCTATTTACCCTTCATAAGGACCCTTTTCATCGAATCCGTTCCGACTAAAGTAGGAGAGACAGACACCCGCTAGCCACCTTATGCAACTAGTGCCTGTCAATCGGTGGAACCTGTCTCACGTAAGCGTACGTGTAAGGTCGGTCCGGGCCGCTTCATCCTACAATGCTGCCGAAACAAGAAACGACTAGTAGCGGCAAGAAGAATTGGCAACATCAACGCCCACAACTTCTTTGTGTTCTACTCGTGCATAGTAACTACGCATAGGCCTGGCTCATGATGCCACTGTTGGGAATCGTAGCATAATTTAAAATTTTCCTACGCTCACCAAGATGCATCTATGGAGTCTACTAGCAACGAGGGGAAAGGAGTGGATCTACATACCCTTGTAGATCGCGAGCGGAAGCGTTCCAATGAACGTGGATGACGGAGTCGTACTCGCCGTGATCCAAATCACCGATGACCGAGTGCCGAACGGACGGCACCTCCGCGTTCAACACACGTACGGTGCAGCGACGTCTCCTCCTTCTTGATCCAGCAAGGGGGAAGGAGAGGTTGATGGAGATCCAACAGCACGACGGCGTGGTGGTGGATGTAGCGGGTCTCCGGCAGGGCTTCGCCGAGCTTCTGCGAGAGAGAGAGAGGTGTTGCAGGGGAGGAGGGAGGCGCCCAAGGCTTAGATGTTGCTGCCCTCCCTTCCCCCCACTATATATAGGGCCAAGGGAGAGGGGGGGCGCAGCCTTGCCCCTTCCTTCAAGGAAGGGTGCGGCCAGGGGGGAGTCCTTCCCCCCCAAGGCACCTCGGAGGTGCCTTCCCCCTTTAGGACTCTCCCTTCTTTCTTATCTCTTGCGCATGGGCCTCTTGGGGCTGGTGCCCTTGGCCCATATAGGCCAAGGCGCACCCCTTACAGCCCATGTGGCCCCCCGGGGCTGGTGGACCCCCTTGGTGGACCCCCGGACCCCTTTCGGCACTCCCGGTACAATACCGATAAAGCGCGAAACTTTTCCGGCGACCAAAATAAGACTTCCCATATATAAATCTTTACCTCCGGACCATTCCGGAACCTCTCGTGACGTCCGGGATCTCATCCGGGACTCCGAACAACTTTCGGGTTTCCGCATACATATATCTCTACAACCCTAGCGTCACCGGACCTTAAGTGTGTAGACCCTACGGGTTCGGGAGACATGCAGACATGACCGAGACGCCTCTCCGGTCAATAACCAACAGCGGGATCTGGATACCCATGTTGGCTCCCACATGTTCCACGATGATATCATCGGATGAACCACGGTGTCGAGGATTCAATCAATCCGTATGCAATTCCCTTTGTCAATCGGTATGTTACTTGCCCGAGATTCGATCGTCGGTATCCCAACACCTTGTTCAATCTCGTTACCGGCAAGTCTCTTTACTCGTACCGCAATGCATGATCCCGTGACCAACGCCTTGGTCACATTGAGCTCATTATGATGATGCATTACCGAGTGGGCCCAGAGATACCTCTCCGTTTACACGAAGTGACAAATCCCAGTCTCGATCCGTGCCAACCCAACAGACACTTTCGGAGATACCCGTAATGCACCTTTATAGTCACCCAGTTACGTTGTGACGTTTGGCACACCCAAAGCACTCCTACGGTATCCGGGAGTTGCACGATCTCATGGTCTAAGGAAAAGATACTTGACATTGGAAAAGCTCTAGCAAACGAAACTACACGATCTTTTATGCTATGCTTAAGTTGGGTCTTGCCCATCACATCATTCTCCTAATGATGTGATCCCGTTATCAGTGACATCCTATGTCCATAGTCAGGAAACCATGACTATCTGTTGATCAACGAGCTAGTCAACTAGAGGCTTACTAGGGACAGGTTGTGGTCTATGTATTCACACATGTATTACGATTTCCGGACAATACAATTATAGCATGAATAATAGACTATTATCATGAACACAGAAATATAATAATAACCATTTATTATTGCCTCTAGGGCATATTTCCAACAGACACCTCTCCGGTCAATAACCAATAGCGGAACCTGGATGCTCATATTGGTTCCCACATATTCTACGAAGATCTTTATCGGTCAGACCGCATAACAACATACGTTGTTCCCTTTGTCATCGGTATGTTACTTGCCCGAGATTCGATCGTCGGTATCTCGATACCTAGTTCAATCTCATTACCGGCAAGTCTCTTTACTCGTTTCGTAATACATCATCCCGCAACTAACTCATTAGTCACAATGCTTGCAAGGCTTATAGTGATGTGCATTACCGAGTGGGCCCAGAGATACCTCTCCGACAATCGGAGTGACAAATCCTAATCTCGAAATACGCCAACCCAACAAGTACCTTTGGAGACACCTGTAGAGCACCTTTATAATCACCCAGTTACGTTGTGACGTTTGGTAGCACACAAAGTGTTCCTCCGGTAAACGGGAGTTGCATAATCTCATAGTCATAGGAACATGTATAAGTCATGAAGAAAGCAATAGCAACATACTAAACGATCGAGTGCTAAGCTAACGGAATGGGTCAAGTCAATCACATCATTCTCCTAGTGATGTGATCCCGTTAATCAAATGACAACTCATGTCTATGGCTAGGAAACATAACCATCTTTGATCAACGAGCTAGTCAAGTAGAGGCATACTAGTGACACTCTGTTTGTCTATGTATTCACACATGTATTATGTTTCCGGTTAATACAATTCTAGCATAAACATTTATCATGATATAAGGAAATAAATAATACTTTATTATTGCCTCTAGGGCATATTTCCTTCAGTTACGCTGAAGAAGACATTGCTACTGATGCTCGTAAGCAAGAGAAGTTCCGTGACGCACTTCACCCTGATATCAAGCTAGCGCTCCTGGTGCATGACTTTGCTGATTTCGCCACCATAGTGAACAAGGCTATTCAGGTTGAGACTGGTCTTCAGGAACACCACGGATCCCTCAGGCGCAGCCATGACGCTGGCTCATCTTCGGGCCCATCAGCGCAGAAGCGTCGGATATGGATTCCCCACAGCATATATCGTCCAACTGCACCTGCACCAAGACAGTCCTATGCTACACCTCGTCTGCCTCCTCCACCGCAGAGGCAGCCTCTTCGAGTTGTACCACCCCAAGCTCTTGTTCCCAATCCCAATGATGGTCTGCACTTCAGATGTGGCCGTCCAGGTCACCTTGCCAAAGAGTGCAATCAGGAAAGGAGCCAGCTGGCTCTGCCTTCAACTGGCCATAACAATCAGCCCCATAACAACAATGCCAGACCTTATGGTCGTGGTCAGGCTAATCATATTGATCTGAATGAAGCTCAAGACCAGCCTGCCACTGTGATGGGTGCTCTTCTTGTTAATTCAGTACCAGCTATTGTTTTATTTGATACAGGAGCATCACATTCTTTCATATCCGAAGATTTTGCATTCATGCATGGCATTAAATACGAAGAGATGCACATTCCACTAGTGGTAAAACCCCTGCGGGCCAATGCCAAACCTCCATGGTTAGCCACAACGTTTCAGTTGAAATCGAAGGGTTGGAATTTTTTGCCTCCCCCATTATTCTGAAGTCTTCCAATATTGACCTCATTCTGGGAATGGATTGGTTGATAGCACATACGGCTTCTATCATTTGCGCCACTAAAACTGTCCACCTTCTGCACCCTTCAGATGAGATAGTAAGCTACAATGCTCATCTGGTTCAAAATGCCGAAGCCCGACTCTATCTCCTGAATGCGTTGAACGCAGCACCTCTTGAGGGAATTGAAAAGATTCCAGTCGTTCGTGACTTCCTAGATGTCTTTCCAGGAATACCCCCTGCCCGGGCTGTCGAGTTCGTCATCGACTTGAAACCAGGCACCGTTCCTATTGCTAAATGCCCCTACAAGATGCCGCCTCATGAGCTCCTTGAACTTAAGGATGAAATTGACAAATCTCTTCGCAAGGGTTTCATTTGTCCAAGTTCCTCTGCTTGGGGAGCACCTTCTCTCTTCGTCAAGAAGAAGGACGGTACGAACCGTTTGGTCCAAGACTATCGTCCTATCAACCAAGCTACAATTCAGAACAAATATCCCCTTCCTCGGATCAATGATCTGTATGATCAACTGGCTGGTTCATCGATATTCTCTAAACTTGACTTGAGGTTGGGTTACCACCAGATCCGTGTTCGTGAAGAGGATATTCCAAGGACGACATTCGTCACTCGTTATGGTTCTTACGAGTACACCATCATGTCTTTTGGCTTGACCAATGCTCCAGCCACATTCTCCCGTTTGATGAACTACATATTCATGGATTACCTCGACAAGTTCGTCGTAGTCTATCTGGATGATATCCTGGTATATTCAAAGAACAAAGAACATGCTGAACATCTTCGACTTGTTCTAGAGAAGCTTCGAGAGCATCAACTTTATGCCAAGTATTCCAAGTGCGAATTCTGGCTTCCCGAAGTCACCTACCTTGGTCATGTCATATCCAAGGATGGTATTGCCGTCAACCCAGAGCGCGTTCAGGATATTCTTGACTGGACCCCTCCGAAGACTGTCAAGCAAGTCAGAAGCTTTCTCGGACTTGCCAGTTATTGCCGCCGTTTCATCGAGAACTTCTCCAAGATTGCCAAGCCCCTGACTAATCTTCTTCACAAGGGCGTTAAGTTCGATTGGACAGACAATTGTCAGGAAAGTTTCCAGACACTCAAGGACAAGCTGACTTCTGCCCCAGTGCTTGCTCCCCCTGATTCTCGCAAGGACTTCGTCATCTATTGCGACGCTTCACGACAAGGATTAGGCTGCGTCCTAATGCAAGAGCGCAGAGTGATTACTTATGCCTCCCGTCAAGTGCGCCCTCATGAAGAGAACTATCCAGTTCATGACCTCGAGCTTGCTGCGGTTATCTTTGCACTGAAGCTATGGCGACAGTACCTTCTCGGTAATCGTTGTGAGATCTTCACCGATCATCAGAGTCTGAAGTACCTGTTTACTCAGCCAGATCTGAACCTCCGTCAGCAGCGATGGATGGAAGCTATTGCTGACTACAACTGCGGTATATCCTATACCCCTGGCAAGGCTAATGTAATGGTCGGTGCCCTAAGTCGTAAGTCTTATTGCAACAATCACATGGTCTTCAAAGCTCAACCCCACCTTTATGAAGAGCTATGCAAGCTGAACCTTCAACTAGTTCCACAGGGTTCTCTGAATAACCTTGTCCTGGAACCAACTCTTCTCAAAGCTATTAAGTCTGCACAAGCCAAAGATGCTCACGTTGATTTGATGAAAAAGGATCTTGCCTTAGAGAAATCTAGAGATTTCTCACTTGGTGAAGATGGAACATTATACTTCAGAGATTGCATTGTAGTACCTCGGTTCGAGCTTATGACAGAGAAGGTGATGAAAGAAGCGCATGACACCCCTCTCTCCATTCATCCGGGAAGTACCAAGATGTATCTAGACATCCGTCAGAAGTACTGGTGGTCTAAAATGAAGCAAGACATTGCTCGATATATCGAAGAATGTGACGTTTGTCGTCGCGTCAAAGCAGAACATCAGAAACCGGCTGGACTTTTACAACCGCTTTTGATTCCTGAATGGAAGTGGGATAAGATTCAGATGGACTTTGTCACTGGCCTTCCCAAGTCTCAGAAAGGTAACGATGCTATCTTTGTCGTCATCGACCAATTCTCGAAGGTTGCTCACTTTCTGCCAGTCAAGGAGACAATCACTGCTAGCCAATTAGCAAACTTGTATATCTCCAGAATTGTGTCACTCCACGGCATTCCGAAGGAGATCAGTTCAGACCGCGGCAATATATTCACTTCAAAGTTCTGGAATAGTTTCCAAGAGGCAATGGGAACTCATATTACCTGGAGCACTGCTTATCATCCCCAATCCCAAGGCCAAGTCGAGCGAGTCAATCAAATTCTTGAAGACATGCTTCGGGCTTGTGTTATTTCTTTCGGCAAGAAGTGGGAAGAATCTCTCCCTTATGCGGAGTTCTCTTATAACAACAGCTATCAAGCCAGCTTGAAGATGGCACCCTTCGAAGTGCTTTATGGACGTAAGTGCCAAACCCCTCTGAATTGGTCAGAAACTGGGGAACGGATGCTCATTGGTCCAGACATTATTCAACAAGCTGAAGAGCAGGTTCGCATTGTCCGGGATAATCTCAAGGCGGCCTAGTCCCGCCAGAAGAGCAACTATGACCGGAAACACTGGGGTTCAACTTATCAACCTGGTGAACAAGATTATTTGCGTGTCACTCCTTTGAGAGGCACTCATCGGTTCGGATTCAAGGGCAAGCTAGCTCCGCGCTACATTGGTCCTTTCCGCATTCTAGCCCGTCGTGGACTGGTGGCTTATCAACTGGAGTTGCCACCTTAGTTCTCTCACGTCCATGACGTATTCCACGTGTCGCAACTTCGTCGATGCTTCAAGGATCTGGAACGTGAAGTGGATCCGGAATTGATTGAAATTCAAGATGATCTCACATACAAAGAGCATCCGATCCGCATTCTTGAAGAAGCTGAACGTCGAACCCGCCAGAAGGTTACCAAGTTCCTCAAGGTGCAATGGTTGAATCATACTAAAGATGAAGCCACTTGGGAACGCGAAGATAACCTTCGGTTACAGGACGACTTGGAGTTGTACCTTGACCTTATGACAACTAGAACCGGATACTTAATAAAACACACCCTTCTGTAACACCCCGGTGTAATGATGCTACAGTAATCCCTGAGATCAAGCTAATCTTTTCGCTATAACAGTGCTTGGTCACTTTGATCAATATTCCATTTCAAATTCCAGTTGAATTCAATTTGAATTTATTTGTGAAATTAAAAAATGCTCAGACATGAAAACTAAAATGTTCATCATGTGGAACATATTCTTCTGGTAATATTGGTGGTGAACCAACAATTTTTGCAAAATGTCTAAGTGGCCTAAAATAGCTAAAACAGAAAAGCAAAAGTTAAAAAAAAGGAAAAGAAAAGGAGAAGGGGTGGGAGAGCCCCTGGCCTCCCCTTGGGCTTCGGCCCATCCCAGCAGTCCGGCCCACCTACCTCCCCGGTCGCTCTCCCCTCCCCCTGTTCAACCGACCGAGGGCGCACGCCCGCGCGTCGCCGCCGAACCACCTCGCCGTCGACGAGGGGGATAAGGATCCCCTCGACGCCTCGGGCTCCCCTTCCACTTGTTCTGCCACCTCAGTCGCCCGCTCTCTCCCCTCGTCCACTCCGCCTCTTCCACTCCCCTCTCTCCCTCCTCGCTCTCCCCCTTGTTCCCCACCGCATCCGAGCGCCGCCATGGCCTCGCCGCCGTAGAACTCGCGGCCACCGCGACCTCCTCGCCTCGCCATCGTTGCCTGTCAGCTCCACCGTCATTAACTACCTCGTCCCCGTCCACGAGCGCAAGCCGGGGAGCGCTGCAGGCAGCGGATCGAGCCACCCTCCTTCCGCATCTGCTCCGACGATCCTCGTCGACTCCGGCGATGCCTGCTGCTGCTACTAACCTTCCAAGGGCTTTACGTAGCCGCCCGGTGAGCCTCGCCTCTCTCCCCTCCGTCTTCCCGCCGTTGCCGCGCCTGTAGGTGCCGTTCCCCACATGTCCGAGCTTGCCTCCGCCGAGCTCGTCGCCGGCCATGTTCCGGTGACCGAACGCCCGCGCAAGCATGTCCATCATGCTCGTCTGCACGCGTAGACGCCGTAGGTGCTCAGCACCGCTTGTTTTGCTCTTTATTGCGCCGTTTGCGAGCTCGCTGTGCCTCGTGTCTCCGCCGTCCATGTCGCCGGCGACGGCTCCGACCACTCCCCGCCCGGGCCACCACCGCAGAACGATGCGGCTTCGTCCGCTCGATCGATCGAGCTAGGACACGAGCCCGGAGATGCCCTGTAGCCAAATCCCCCCGCTGACCCATGCCTCCGCCGTGGTTTTTGCCACCGACGGCTAGACGCCGGTGCCCACGCTGACGTGGCCGACTGGGGCCACCCCCGGGGTCACTGCCAGTGGGGCCCCTGGCCCCCAGTTGACCAGTTGATCTGGTCAACTGTGCTGACTGGGCAGCCCCATCCACTGACATGGGGCCCCCACTGCATATTAGGTTAATTAAAACTTAATTAGTTTAGTCATTTGCCTATGACAGGTGGGGTCCAGTAGCTAATTAACCTAGATTAGTTAGTTTAATACACTGTTAGACTAACAGAGGCTGACATGTGGGTCCCACTGGACCCACAGGCCAGGTTTGACCTGGTCAGCCGCCCTGCTGACTGCTGATGTCACTGTGACATCATGCTGACGTAATAAACCCTTATGTTAATTTATTTAATTCCAAAAAATGTTTAAGCCTTTAGAAATTCATAGAAATTAAATCGTAGCTCCGATGAAAATGTTTTCTACATGAAAGTTGCTCAGAAAAATCCAACGTTTCCGAATACGCGGTCCGTTCATCTGTCACATGCCCCTAGCATGCTGAACATGGAACATTCCCCCTCCGGTCATCTGTCTAGCACAGGTCCGGAACCGGGAATACATTCCCGGTTGAATTCCCCCTTCACCTATGTCGTGCAGTACTACGTTAGGTCCACCCTAGTTCTGCTTATCGTCTTGTCATGCTTACTGGTACCTCTGTTTGCTTTATATTTACTGTTTCTTCCCCCTCTTCTCTTTGGTAGACCCCGAGATCGATGCCGCCCCTGTGATCGACTACGTCGACGACGACCCCTCCTTGCCAGAGCAACCAGGCAAGCCCCCCTTTGATCATCCCGATATCGCCCATTCCATTCCCTCATGCTTGCATTAGATTTTGCTATTGTTATTGTTTGCTCCTATTCTGATGCATAGCCTGCTTTTGTAACCTGCTCATTGTACCTTACCTACTTATCCTAAACTGCTTAGTATAGGTTGGTTAGTGATCCATCAGTGACCCCCACCTTGTCCTTGTTGCCCCTGCTTCATCATCGACGACTCGATCAACGTGATCGACGACCAGAGCCCGACACCTCATATCACATCACGCCCCTTTTGTTGCTCGACTCTGCAGAGTTACTATCGAGTGCCGAGGGTGAGACCTCTGCAGCACTTCTGATGTTAACCCTGTAGTGTAGCTATTCGGTCGTGGTCATCGAGGGTGATTCCGCCTTAACCACTTCCGATACGACTCTGTCGTGCAACCCTCAAGTGTGAACCTCGGGGGTGGTTCCTCTTACGTTCACTTTGATGATTACATCGAGTGGAATTCACCGGTGGTGATTCCTCGGGTTTTCCCCTTAATGTTTGGACACACGGATACTTGGACTTTACAGCTGTTTCTTGGAAAGGCGGGTCGACCCTGAGGGGTACCCGTGAGTGATGTGGAGTCGGGTTGACCTGGAAGGTGCCCGCGAGATACTTACTAGGCGTGGCCGGGCATTCCTAGCCCTTGCCGCAAGTCCTCGAGACGGGGCAACGGGGTTCCCATCTTTCGTGAGTCTCTGCTTGTTACCGCGCGTTCCCAATCCACTACGATTTGGATATTTGATCCGAGGGGCCTCTGGCCTGATAGCACTAACCATCACGTGGGCATAGTATGGGCGTTCTGCGTCGTATGCATCAGCCGAAGCTTAATAGACGTCAGCGACTGAGCGGCGCACGCCGGGTTGGACTGGTAAGCACCTGCCTTTTTTAAGGAGGTAGCTAGGTCTGCTCACCGGCCGCGTTCGCAACGTGCAGGAGTTCCCGGGGCGATGGCCCATGACCCCTGGGGGCATAGGTTTAGTCCGGCATGCTGACTCCTAGGTCGGTTTGCAGCGTATTGTTTGGCCGAGGCCGGGCATGACCCAGGAAAGTGTGTCCGGCTGGAGTTAATCGAGCGTGGTGGGTAAGTTGGTGCACCCTTGCAGGGAAGAAAACATCTATCGATAGCCTGTCCTACGGTAACGGACACTTGGAGTTGTATCCCGATCGATACAACTAGAACTGGATACTTGTGATGAGAACTGGATTGTGATGACAACTGGATAGTATGGCTCTGGGATTGCTTTCTCGCAGGGAGTCGAGAAAGGATCTCTGGCCGAGGTTGATAACACTACTACTACTTTACTTTATGCTACTCTACTCCCTCCTGTTGCTGCAAAATGGTGGTTTCCAGAAGATGTAGTCTTCGATAGGACTAGGTTCTCCCCTCTATTCTGGCTTTTCTGCAGCCCAGTCCACATATACAACCTTCCTTTGATAATGTTGCATATGTAGTGTAGATCCTTGCTTGCGAGTACTTTGGATGAGTACTCACGGTTGCTTTGCTCCCCCTTTCCCCCTTTCTTCTTCTTCTTTCCGGTTGATGCAACCAGATGTCGGAGCCCAGGAGCTAGATGTCACCGTTGATGCCTACTACTACGTGGAGACCGCCGACGACCAGGAGTAGTTAGGAGGCTCCTAGGCAGGAGGCCTTGCCTTTTCGATCGTAGATGCTTTTGTGTTGGCCTTCTTAAGGCAAACTTGTCTAACTCATGTCTGTACTCAGATATTGTTGCTTCCGCTGACTCTTGTGTAATCGAGCCTATGTATTCGAGCCCTCGAGGCCCCTGGCTTGTAATATAAAGCTTGTATTATTTTAATTTGTGTCTAGAGTTGTGTTGTGATATCTTCCCGTGAGTCCTTGATCTTGATCGTACACATTTGCGTGTATGATTAGTGTACGATTGAATCGAGGGCGTCACACCTTCCAAGTGCCAGATACAACCCGGTGATCGCTCTCTAACAGGGGGACGAGGAGAGGATCGCAGGGTAGGATTATGCTATGCGATGCTACTTGGTGAACTTACCATCTACTCTCTTCTACATGCTGCAAGATGGAGGCTGCGAGAAGCGTAGTCTTCGATAGGATTAGCTATCCCCCTCTTATTCTGGCATTCTGCAGTTCAGTCCACCGATATTGCCCCTTTACACAGATACCCATGCATAAGTAGTGTAGATCCTTGCTTGCGAGTACTTTGGATGAGTACTCACGGTTGCTCTTCTCCCCCTCCCCCCTTTCCTTTCTTCCTGGTTGTCGCAACTAGATGCCGGAGCCCAAGAGCTAGACGCCACCTTCGACGACGACTCCTACTACACCGGAGGTGCCTACTACTACGTGCAGGCCACTGACGACGACCGGTAGTAGTGTAGGAGGATCCCAGGCAGGAGGCCTGCGCCTCTTTCGATCTGTATCCCAGTTTGTGCTAGCCTTCTTAAGGCAAACTTGTTTACTTATGTCCGTATTCAGATATTGTTGCTTCCGCTGACTCGTCTATGATCGAGCACTTGTATTCGAGCCCTCGAGGCCCCTGGCTTGTATTATGATGCTTGTATGACTTATTTATGTTTTTAGAGTTGTGTTGTGATATCTTCCCGTGAGTCCCTGATCTTGATCGTACACGTTTGCGTGCATGATTAGTGTACGATTGAATCGGGGGCGTCACAGGGGGCGCCGTCCCCTTTCCCCTAGTCCAATTCGGACCCATGGGGGGGGGCGCCTCCTTCCCTTTGGCCTGCCTCCTCTATTCCCGTATGGCCCAATAAGGCCCAAAATTTCTCCCGGCGAATTCCCGTAACTCTCCGGTACTCCGAAAAATACCCGAATCACTCGGAACCTTTCCGATGTCCGAATATAGCCTTCCAATATATCGATCTTTACCTCTCAACCATTTTGATACTCCTCGTCATGTCCCCGATCTTATCCGGGACTCCGAACAAACTTCGTTCATCAAATCACATAACTCATAATACAAATCATCATCGAACGTTAAGCGTGCGGACCCTACGGGTTCGAGAACTATGTAGACATGACCGAGACACATCTCTGGTCAATAACCAATAGCGGAACCTGGATGCTCATATTGGCTCCTACATATTCTACGAAGATCTTTATCGGTCAAACCGCATAACAACATACGTTGTTCCCTTTGTCATCGGTATGTTACTTGCCCGAGATTCGATCGTCGGTATCACCATACCTAGTTCAATCTCGTTACCGGCAAGTCTCTTTACTCGTTCCGTAATGCATCATCCCGCAACTAACTCATTAGTGACATTGCTTGCAAGGCTTATAGTGATGTGCATTACCGAAAGGGCCCAGAGATACCTCTCCGATACACAGAGTGACAAATCCTAATCTTGATCTATGCCAACCCAACAAACACCTTCGGAGACACCTGTAGAGCATCTTTATAATCACCCTGTTACGTTGTGACGTTTGATAGCACACAAGGTGTTCCTCCGGTATTCGGGAGTTGCATAATCTCACAGTCAAAGGAACATGTATAAGTCATGAAGAAAGCAATAGCAATAAAACTTAACGATCATAATGCTAAGCTAACGGATGGGTCTTGTCCATCACATCATTCTCTAATGATGTGATCCCGTTCATCAAATGACAACACATGTCTATGGTCGGGATACGTAACCATCTTTGATTAACGAGCTAGTCTAGTAGAGGCATACTAGGGACACTTTGTTTTGTCTATGTATTCACACATGTATCAAGTTCCCGGTTAATACAATTCTAGCACGAATAATAAACATTTATCATGATATAAGAAAATAAAATAATAACTTTATTACTGCCTCTAGGGCATATTTCCTTCACGTGGGGCCTACAAGCTCTCATGGCGCGCCCCAGGGGCGCTCCCTGGTGGCCCCTCCGGTAGTTCTTTGCACTAGTATTTTTTATATATTTCTGAAAAAATTCTATGTAAAGTTTTGTCTAATTCCGAGAACTTTTTTTATTTCTGCACAAGAATAACACCAAATTAGTTTTGTTGAAAACAATATCAGTCCAGGTTAGTTCCTTTCAAATCATGCAAATTAGAGTCAAAAAAGAGCAAAAGTGTTTGGAAAAGTGGATACGTTGAAGACGTATCACCCATGTGTCTTAAAAGTGCGTCTTTTCATTTGGTAGACGTTTGTGGATCGTCTTCCATAACCTTTAAAAACGTCACGGTCCGGACAACATGTGTTAGTATGGAAGACCGGAAAACGTCAACCATATATTGTTACAATATGCCCCCGCAAAATTCCTGTGGAGTTACGTTCGAGAATGTGTTGATCCATCCTGGAACCAAACTCGATGATGGGGATTTTGGCACTGTTAAAACTCCCGCGGGCAGCTACGATCGCTTAGCTTTGATAATGTTTTGTGCTATTTTGTGATTTAGCTTGGTCGCTATGGACTTGTCATAATAAACTTATTACCGAGGGAACCATTTCATCCCATCCTATTAACTATATCTTTAAATTGTCTTTATTTTTCAGCAATGGCGCCCTCTAAGGAGTAGGAAGGACTGTTATGCGGCGGCAGACATCCTTCTCAAGATCAAGCATCTTCATGCTCTCCATAGGAACTCTTGAGTTTGAACTAGTCGTAGGAACTCTTGAGTTTGAACTAGTCGGACCATAGTGATCTTGACGCTCATTTTGAATCGCGATATGTATCCCTGTTTATTTTCCTCGCATGGATGTAAGAACGTAAAGTTGGGCTATCATAGCCTACGTGCACTTTATTAGTTTTAAGCTGGCATCCTTTATGCCTGTTTTTTTTAATTCCCAAATAAAAACTGTTGTGTCGTCTTCAATACACTTTATCAAACTGGCATTCCTTGTGCTTGTTTTTTTAGTTCCCAAATAAAAACTGTTGTCTCGTCTTCAATACACTTTATCAAACCGGTTTGCAAAGCACATCTTCTCACGTTGATAGTACGCCACATTGTAAATGAGAATTTTGGGGTTTGCATTTTACAAGCAAGGATCCATCTGCGCCGCCACGAGGACTTCACCAAAGAAAAAGAAAATGTAATCTTGCATATCCAAAAAAAAAAACTCTTTCTTATAGGCAAAAACAAAAAAAACTCTTTGTTGGCATCGAGTTCTTTTTTTTTTGAGACAATGTTGGCATCGAGTTAACTCATAGAGTCTGTTCAAGCGGGCCAAGCTGAAAAATCGAAGCTGCTCCTGGGCCCAGATCTGCACCAGAAAAGCAGCAAATAAACCCACGGGAAAAACTCCGACAGAAATTGAGAAACCCTAGCGATGCTCCAGATACGCCTGAGCAAGATCGGCTCGTCGGACTCCGGGGCCGCGGCCTCTGGCGCGGCGGCTGGGGCGTCCGGTGGCGCCCCGGCGAAGTCCGCCGCCGCGGCGGCTGGCGGCGCCCCGGAATCGGTGACTGTCGCTTGCCCCGACCACCTGGTCATCGCAGACCTCGCTGTGGCGAAGAGCCTCGGCGCCGTCACAAACTCCGCCATCGCTGCGACGCGCGCCATCGGCCGCCGCTCCCGCCGCCCCCTCGGCGAGCGCGTCCACATCTGCTCCCGCTGCGAGTTCCCCATCGCCATTTACGGCCGCCTCGTATGGAATCCTAAATCCCAGCATCTTCCCCTGTCTATGTCTTCATATAACACCATCTAATTATGTATCATTCAGGAGGAGTTAATTGCTATTGTAATCCTTGTTTGGAATAAATAGTCAAGTGCATCAGGCTGATGTAGAATTTCTGCAGTGTCGGTATGCTCACTGTTTAAGGATTTTAGGGGTCTGAGAGCCCAAGGCTAGTAAAACTATTGATATTGCGCAAACAGAAATAAAAAATACCCGTGGGAATTTGCAGTGGTATATTTTAGGGGTGTGTTACAGCGACATATGTAACTGGAGTCAATATTATATCCTTCTGTTTGTGGTACATTTGTTTGCCAGAGAAAGGATTTAGGTTGTTTTGTTTAAGTGTGGAATAGGGTAGGCCTACGGTCCAGTTTTAAAGCTGTATTGAATGGAAGCAGTAATCGTATTTTGTTCTGCTACACTATTGGTGGATATTAATATTTGTAGGGACTGCACATAGAATTTATATTAGTTTGATAATGTTGTGTTGTAGTAAATACTGAATCTAAATTACTCTATTGACGGCATGGGATGTTCCTATTCACTTTATTCAGAGTTCCTGGCGTGGTTGGTGCTCTTATTTCTTAAGCTGAAAGTATTCCGGCTATCAAGCCTGTCTAGTTTTAGTACGACACAGTGCATAAGCAAGCGAAACCACCGATTGCATGCAATACATTCCACAATCATCTAGGCATGTCACCATGTCGTATGTCCCTAAACTAGCATGTATATTTTACCTGTTGTCTGAGACTATCAGTTACCGGCCTGAACTATATGTGGTCTATTCATTTTAGTTCTTTTGCTATTTTCCATAGTTGAATCGTTCAATTAACTTTGTGCAGATTCCTTGCGAACATGCTTTCTGTTTAGCCTGTGCAAGAAGTGATTCCAGCTGCTATCTGTAAGCATTCTCCTGAACTTTTCCTAACTTGGTTTTACCCATTCTCACCTTCGTAGTATATCGAGCGACTTACTTGATTCATGATAGGATAACTTGCATAACTCTGATGTATCTGCACGGCATGATACTTGCTGAAATAAGCTTGCTATGTGACATTTAAGTATCCACTGATTGAGCTTAAGGAGCTTCAGCTAAGTAGATCTCATGTTAGCATGCATGTATTTTCAATTTTGTGGTAGTCCAGTGGAACTATAGTAACCTTCACCCAAATTGCTTGTGTTTCAGCTTGTTTCCTTTTATCTTTGCTAGTTGTTACTGTTAGCATCAATAGTTGCTAACATTAGTTAAGCAGTGATATACATTGTTCTGTACCTTCCATGAGATAGTAAACAAGCAATTGTAGTTTTCCCCCGTTGACATTGTACTTAAGAGGGACAAATGTTGCTGCTTACTAATTACTGCTATGTTGTTTGACTCGTTTGGTCTTAGACATGTCATTTTGAAACTTATATATTTATTTGTATCCGCAGTTGTGATGAGCGCATTCAGAAGATTCAGACTGTGAAAATGATGGAAGGGATTTTTATCTGCGCTGCACCTATGTGCCTCAAGTCTTTCCTTAAGAAAGCTGAATTTATGTCTCATGTACCTGAAGCTCATGCAAATCTCCTCCAAACTAACACGGAGAAGGAAGAACGTAATGAACCAGATGCTCCTAACATCTCCCGTGCTTCTGGAGGAGATGCTCAAAGGCAATCTCAAATGCCTGAGATATCTACCGCACGTGCTCCTCCAAGGCGGGGTGTTTCACCCACTTCAAGTTCTCACATGCAAGAGCGTGAAGACCGATCTCGGTATCACCAGTCCAGGGAGAGGGAGCACACCCCACTAAGGCCCCCTATGCTAAGCAAACCGCCATCATTCCATGTTCGCCACTATCCACCAGGTGATACTCAGTCCGAAAACAACACACCTCAAGGATTTGACCGTCCCTACAGCTGGGCCCATGATGGTACACCTGGTGCAACTCCACTTCGCCAAGAACCTGACCATGGTACTCAAGACAAGCAGCAAGTGATGCCTAATTCACCTTTCATGTTCTCTCCAATGCATCCTCATCAGCAAAACTTCATGATGCATATGAATATGAATCAGCCTTTAATCCCCAACTCATCATTCAGCTACCCTGTCCAACAAGATGGGAATCCGCAGTACTTCAGTGCTCCTTTCCAGATGCAACTGCAAGATGCCGGATCAGATCAAGGTTCAGCGTCGGTGCCTGAGGGGCTTCAGCGCCCCTGGGGCATGGGGTTGATGGGCAATCCATCTCAGGGAGGTGGCGGCATGGCCTTCATGCCAGCTGGTTTCGGGATGATGCCAGACAGCTCGATGAATCCAGGCATGCAAGGTAGGGATTTTCAAGGCCAAGCTGATCGTGGCGACGGAAGGGGCATCCAAGAACAGTTACCTATGGTGATGCAAATGCAGATGTCGCTCCCCCCACCTCCCCCTACACAACCCCCGTCTGCTGGACAGCAGTCTTTCAACAGAACTTGATGAGTTTTTTGCGTGCCAATTTTATGGCTGCTGCCAAAATCGTGCTGTACTGCGTTGGGAAATTGCAATTTTGCCACCTTGGCATGTAACTGATGAGCACTCGATGGCAGCCTATGTTGTGCTAAAAACGATGCAATTTAATCTGAGTTGTCATATGCTGTTTGTGAATTGTTTTTTTAGAATTTTTTGTGAATTGTTTGGTGTTACAAAATGCATGCAGCCCACTGTTGGGCTGCCAAGTTTTTTATGTCTGATGCTTGGCATTTCTATTTGCCATCCTTTTGGTTTTTATTATATTTTAGTGTGTTTTTGTTATGAACCAGAACTACTAACACCCACAAATAAGTGTCTCAAATTTAATTGAACTGCACTTATTTTGGGATGGAGGGAGTACAAGTGAATGAAAACTGAATACGAACAAGTGAATGAAAACTGAATACAAACGCAATTTCTTGTTAAAATGTCATTTTGTAGAGAAAGGAGTTCCCCAAAGGTAAGAATTTATGAATGCAAAGGTGCAAAACAGAAAAGAATAGTGGCCGAAACGCAAAATCTCAAAAAGGTTTCTGTAATGAGTATATCCCTCTGAGGTTCTATCTGCGTAAAGATATGCCCACCAAGTAAGGGAAAAATTATGAACGTAAAGGAGCCAAACAGTACAGGGGTGAAAGTGTAAAATCTCAAAAACATGAAGGGGCCACAAACACAACGGTACAGAAGTGAAAGCGCTAAATCTCGAAAGCCCAAACACGGTAGCACAGGGTCATAAGTGTGAAGTCTCGGAAAACATAAAGGGGCCAAGCAGAAAAGTACAGGGGTGATAGCGCAAAATCTCGAAAAAATTTGAACCATTTCTCGATTTGTGCGTGTCATCCTTGCGCAGCGGCCATACAAATCTTCTTCCATTTTTATCGGATGTCCCCGAAGAGACGACAGTGCTCTCATGCCTCGGCTTATAAACTGGTCTGGGCGAAGCTCGGCAAGCGATGTGGGACTAAACGCTGGCACCGCTTCCCTCCCACAACCCTCCTTTGGGCCGTCCGATTCAATACTAACGGGCCAGATCCAAGGCCACGCTGACGTCCTGTCCAGCACGATTTTGCAGGGGATCTTCTGCGGCTTCTGACACGCGCGTGCCCTTGTGGGTTTTCTCTAGCCGTCTCACGTGACTTCGAGACCGGACTGCCGTGTACAAGGTACAAGTACGTTCTCGTGAAACTCGTATTCTACGTATAAACTGTTCATCTGACCGTGCTCATAGCAGCAGTTTTTGTACACTTTCTATCACGTAACACACACACACGATGTGTACAACAGCAGTTTCATCTGCAAGACAACAGTAAAATTCACCAAGTTTCTCAACAACAAAAAAAAGGAACCTGAAGGACATGCTGCAATCCATGTGTATACTTGTTACGTGTATATACACATGATTTGAAGATTACCACGCGGCAGGCAGACGTGATCAGCCATCCTAAAATCTTTGATATATCATTATCAGATATAAAGACAAGGTAAGATCTTCTTCATACTTTTTTCACTGTATGCACTGTCAACATAGATGCAGAGCTGAGAGCTGAAGGTGTCATATACAGTTGTTCATTGATCCACAGTCACAGAGACAAGGAGCGAAAAGAATATATCAAGCTTTGGTTTCCTGTATGCCACCACTCTGCTGCAGCAGCTGCTCTTCAGCCAGTTAACCTCAAACTGGATGTTGCGTATCTCTATCGGAAAATGACATGCATTTTGCCCTACTTGTATCTACTTCCCGTATATTTCTTCTGTCATCGTAGCTGTTAATCCTACGTCGCTACGTATTTCATGTACAAAAGAAAAAGGGTGAAATTTCTGCATTTATACACTGCTTGGTGTCTTGAAGATATCCTGAAGGAGGAGGCTCAGCTCCCGTGCTGATCTCCCAACCTTGCCTTCTCGCCTACAAGATGATGATGTGTCATTTCGGTTCTTTACATTACTAATAAGATCTCCAGATTTTCGGTAGTAACGCCTAGTTTTTGAATTGAAAGAGAGGGGCTTACCTTGTCAAGGAGATGAGACTTGCATTTATCTTTTCCAGCTCTTGAAAGCATATACTGCAGCGTTCCAACCTAGCAACGTGGCACAAATGGAACAAACGCATTACATTGTATGTACAGCAGGATCACCCTGAATGAGATGGAGGGATGGGCAAAATACCGGTGCTCTGCTTCGAGGTCTACACAGACTGGTGGAGTAGACGACAAAGTAGAAAAGATTGATGCACGGAAGCTTTTGACAAGGTTAAGGATCGTCGCCAAGGCAACGTTCAAATGTCTGCGGGCGTAGATGACAACAAACACTTGTATAAGCCCAAATATTACCATCACATTATCTGTGACTTTTCATACTACTAAAACTGTGTGAACCATGAAGATTTTTTTAAATAACAGTCGAAGGGCAGTAAAAGACCGCAGTACGGAACACGGCAATGGCTATCAGTAAACCTTATCCAGTGTACAATAGGAAGGTAAAAGGTAAATTATAATACCCTGAATGAATAAATAAGATGAAATACCTGTCATATCCGCTTTCAAGAAGATTGGAGGCGAGAGGTAAAACAGAAGTGCAAATGTCTAGTGTAATATACTTGGTACTCTTTTCCATAATAAGAACATTAATTATATCAGCAGTAACCTACAAGACAGATAGAGCAAGACATCAGCCGTTGTATAGAATGAGACTACAGTATGGGATATGGTAGGAAGTACACACAGCATGATCCGACATTCTTCGCATAGCACTGACAGAGCCCTTGATATCGTTATTTTGCCAACAGCGGTACACAAGCTGCAAATATCACATGGAAATTACCATTTCTCAATATATGCACCATAATCATGCCTCCCAAATAACAGCAGTAAATATTATTGCTGATTCTATTTCCCTTCAATACCTCTAGTTTTGTCAGCCGCGACTTCACGCCATGAATGAATTCTTGATGGTTTTGCATTAGGTCAGCTATAAGATCGTCATCATTAGCCGATGCACTGCGTTCTCCAGCAAATGAAGATTGTCTCTACAGAAGTAGAAAATATAGAGTTGGGTTTGGTATGAACAGAATGAGCAAAGGCATCCCAAATAACATAACTTAAAGTTTCGGAAGTAATGTATACCAAGCCATCTGACGTTGGTGCGTACTCGCTTCTCTCGTAACTCGCACATAAATGTCCCGTTCCTCCTGACAAAGAGCATGATGATAACCCTACGAGGATCAAATATTCAAATCAAATAATATCATACCAATTCAGCGGAGCACTTACGATCCACCAGTTGGCTCGATCCAAACACTACTGCTCTGTTAACATTCACAAATTGTGGATTCCTTCCAACTGCTGATTTTGTTTCTTCAAAACCACAAACATCATACCAGTCATCAACTTTGTTAGACTGAACACTTTCAGTGCACAATGGTCCAAAACAGTTAATGTCCCCATTACTTGATGTTTCTCTTATAAATTTCCTTTGTGGAGTTTTTGAAGTAATTGGTTTTGACTGAAATATGCAGCGATGAACATCTTTGTCATGATCCACAGCCAGATGACCTGGTAAGTCAGCAGCGGCAGCTTCACTGAGATTGGAACCAGCATCCACTTTAGAAACATGCCTTGGGACAACACCAGGCACGAAAGCGGATCCTTCACTACTACATGCAAATATATTGGACCTAGTTATATATGTGGGAGCAGCAGAAGCCTGTGAGTTACCAGCGATCATTCTGGCACTTGTAGAGAGATCCACTTTGAAGCGAACATTAGCTATGTGTCTCTTCTGGTGGTCAGTAGAATTTGGCTTCAATCTAACCCTAGGAGAAAGAAGAGGTGCAGATTCAGCTCTTGTCAGCCGAAGATTATTTATTCCAGGTGCTTTTGATAATCTCTTCCTCACTGCAGAAGAAACTGGTACAGAAGTTTCTTTCGACATAGACATCGGGCGCTTAAGCAATGTACTGGATGGAGTTTCATTGGCTTCTGTTAAAAACACAAAATACAGGTAGTGTTGGGGTGAAAATCTTAACTAAAAGAGAACAGGCGAAGATTAGGAAATGAAATGTTATTCACTTATTCATGAGACAATAATAACTCCTTATGGGTACCTGGTCTTCTGGAAATCGATAAACTTCCCAGCATTGATGATATGCTATTATCAGCTTGTAATGGCCCATTACCAGTTCCATTCCAAAATGCTTCCGCACTACCGACAGTGTATGGATCAAATTTCTGAAGTTTAGGATTAATACCATATCAGAACTGCTCATATGCTAACATAATAAATTTTATAGAATCATACCATCAAGTCCACAACCCATATTCCCACACAACTTTGGTTATATGAGCAACCAAGAAGTTTTCCCTCTTGTACATTTAGATCTGCTAATGTTGACCAGCCAACATCAACTGCATCATGACATATGATAGGTTCCCATGAAAGAACCTGCAAGCAAAAGGATAACATGCGAATGATTTTGTTATGACATCATTTGTTCCAAGCTTGAAATGAGGAATTTGACGTTTTATTAGAGTATCTACCTTCAAGTTTTCATGTAATCCACAAAAAAGTGCTTTGCCATCACTGTTGAATGTCATAGAACGAACTACACTAGCCTGAAAATTCGGAAGCTTGCGATAAGTATTGACTACAGCACTTACAGATAGTTAATTTGGTCATTATCAAGAATCCCCATCCACCCATAGGGAAACTATATACAATATGAATAACAGAGTAGCTGTGGTCAGAATCTGTACCGGCATATAGTATTCCCGATAATTCTGCATGAAGCTGAAAAATTAGTTAAATCCAGGATGAAAACAAGATAAATGGATACTAAAATTACTTATAGCTCAAGTACAGAAGATTAAAAAAAAGAGTGGGTATGTACCATCAGGCTTACCGAAAGTTATAAAAGAGTTCAAATATGCATACACAAGAAACTTGTTCTAAAAACAAACCAAGAAACTTGAAATTAACAAATGATAATAAACAACTAAGGCTCATGTTACGTGGCTCACAATTTCAGGTACATTACAACATCTGGTCCGACATACTATTTTATGAATCATGGTCAGCATTACTTGGTACTATTTCATGACTCTGGGTACAAATACATGAAATCAATGCTTAATGCTGTTCTGACGTGTTCCCTTGGGTCCTTGTAAAGGGTCAGATTTAGGCATAATTACAAAGGACAAACACAATTCATAGTGATTGAACTCAGTTTGAAATTAAATTACATCAAAGCCAAGAGTATGATCAAATGCAGCTTGAGAAAAGTTGTAAATTTTATTAGGACATAAGTTTGCTGGATGACTGCATAATGATAGTGTTTATAGAACTACATTATTTCACAATCTGAACACAAAGATAGCATGAACTGGGAGACACAAATGTAGAGCCTGAGCTTTCTAAATCATCAATTAGGAGATATTATACCTCCGGTCCAGAAGATCCAATCAACTCAAAAGTCTCAAGGTCCCAAAATTTAACAGTTTTATCAGCTGAACCTGCAGAAGTTTTTGGAAAGAACAGAAAGCAAAAGTTACAACTAACCAAGTCTAGATGATGTATAATTAATTTTGGAGGAAAATATTATCTGGGAACATATCTTATATTCTTGTACAGGTTTTACAGTAATATGGTCATCCATCTAACCTGTGGCCAGTAAGAACTCGTGGGGGTGAAAATCTAAACAGTTAATTGGGCCTTCATGAAGCCTAAAGTCATGCAAGAGCTTTCCAGCTGTCAAATCCCAGATCTAGCAAGATATTTCCCAAAAATAATCAGTGACCGAAGAAATATAAGATATTTTTTCGCTAGAGCATGTGTTCATTCATCTTATTAATATTAGTTCTGTTATGAGCATTATGACAATTTTATAGGTTGGACCAATCAGCAGATTCCCTTGCAATTTTTTCTGTGGTACAGCTTAATAGGTTAAACTTTTTTCATATTTACTAGACATGTTCAAACTCTTACCTTCACAGAACTATCAGCCCCACCAGAAACAATCCACCGACCATCAGGAGTGAATCTAAGCACATCAATCCTCCCGGTATGACCCTGGTATGTGTGAATGCATCTCTTCTTCCGCATGTCCCATATTTTCATGTTTGTATCTGAAGACCCAGACGCAAAAAATTCTCCAAAAGGATGGGAATCAAGAGAGGCGCAATTTGATCTATGCCCAGTGAAAGTTCGAACAACTGTGGCAATAAAATCAGATATAGTTACAAGATATAATTACAGTTGATCTTTTTGCCTCAAATACAGCCAAGCGTTATGAAGACTGGTTCACACCTTTTGCTTCCTTGATATCCCATATTTTTATTGTTCCGGTTGCTGCTCCGGCACCTATCATAACCTCAGAGGAATCAAAGCTCAGTGACTCAACTGGACTTGTATGGCCTGAGAGGCTCTGCAAAAGCGTAGTGACACTCACTTGTAATTGTAAGTGCATAAGCAACCACCTAAATGACTACCAACCAAAAATTCAATGACATAGAAAGTGATGAAACTCCCCATATAACATTACCAGGACAGCGCTAGGTTTCCCTACAGCCCAAAGATTGACCTTCTGATCCTCCCCACCAGTGATGAGAGTTCTTGATGTTCGCTTCCCAAACTTGGCACAAGTGACATCCGAAGCATGCGCAACAAACTCCTCTGGGCATTGTCAAGGAAACATGAAACTGTTGTAGCCTGATATAAATCCATGAAGTCAGGCTAAATGTTTATGTCAGAGTTCACTCTCTGGTGTTGTTTTGGAATACACATTCCCACTAGGTACATAGTCAACTAAAACCCAGAGCGAAATAGTTGTGCGGTCATGCCATCAATTAGAAATTTAGAATTATTCTGCACCTCATTATCAACATCGAACAGGTAATAACACCATAGTGCGAGTGGAACTAGGTTCGTTTCAGTAATTCTACAATCCATGCTATCCTAAATGAGTCTAACAAAACGAAATCTGAAGATTCAGTATTGAGTTTCACAACTTCCACAAAGTAGGTGTCAGGAGTTCAGACCCAACAACATGATCATATTTGCTGCAATATCTGAAGTGACAAAATCAATGGTAAATTACATAACACAAGGGGTAAATTTCCTAACAAGGATTGAATTTCTTTCGGTATTACACTTACAAACAAAATTTCTTTTAAGGAGCCTCACAAACAAACTGTTGAGCACACATTCTCTCGAATTAAAATTGAACACGAAAAATGTAATTTAATGTTCAGCAGAAAACCGTATTGTTTCATGTAAAATTTTCTTTGGTCATATTAGTCCTCAATTTCAAGAGGACATTTCACTAAACTTACACGCCCATTCACACAGTTGCAAAATCACACCCAAAAAAATTGTCCGTTACTCCGTCTTACATTAGTTCGTTGGAACCAACTCAGCTCAATCACAAACTAAGAAGGCCAACATGAAGCCAAGAACAGCTCAAGATGCAAAAGGTAGGTTCCTGGAATCAATTGTAATCGCTGCACGCGAGCCCAACCCAACCAAAACCTAACTGCACCGATCCAAGCAATTCGGCTCAAAGAACCCCGATTCGAGATTCCCAGACCGATAATAGATCATTCACGGAGCAAGAAGTAGGATACGGAGCTTGTACGCGCGCTTGGTGGCCATCCGTGACGGCAGCAGTCATCAAAAGCTTGAATTATTTTTTTACTCGCTGCGGCGGCGGCGGCGGCGACGGCGGAGAGAAGATTTCGAACTGCGTGTCAGAATCGATCCCTTATTATATGCCGTTTCTCGATTGGTGCTACAAATCTGCCCGATTTTGTAGCAACAAACTAGTGAGAGGGAGAGAGAGGGGCGAGGGGAAAAGCAACTCCAAAGAGCACAGCAGAGTATTTCTTGGTTATTGTAAAAAAAAGGCGAAAGTCATCTTTCGATCCCGAGCTCATATGCTTCCGCATGAACAGTAAAATCAAAAAAATATTAAAATAAATTCAAAAAATTCTAATTTTTTTTGAGAGAAACATTGACAAAATTTCTAAGTGCCTGCAAAAATTCATCATGAAATCACATTCCTGTAAGGCGTGGCAAAAAAAAACAAATTCAGTGCTTCAAAATGCTTTTGAAAGTAGCTTTTTTAAGTACTGTTTTTGTTTTTTTTTGCCATGCCTTCTAGGAATGTGATTTCACGACGAATTTTTGCAGGCACTTAGAACTTTTGTCAATGTTTCTCCCAAAATTTTTTGGAATTTTTTAAATTTTTTCGATATTTTTTGATTTTACTGTTCATGCGGGAGCATATGAGCTCAGGATCAATTCCTCCGCGTCCGTATTTCTTGTTTTGTAGAGAGTTTTTTTTGTTCTCTTTACCGGTCAATGTCCAAGCCGTGATGATAAAAAAAAAATAAGCTATGACGTTTCCATTTTCAAATTATGTCAATTTTTCCATCAAAAAAGATTATGTCAATTTTATTTTTCATAAATTGGAGAACCTTATTGTTATTGATTAATTATAATGAACAAATGCTGTTAGAAGGTTCAAAATGGATGAAGGTGTTGCCAAATACTGTCGCACTCATGTGTTTTCTCCGGCTGGATGTGCAAATTTATAAAGGCACTCTATTACTACCTCCGTTCCAAAATACAAGATGTTTTGTAGGCTAGTTTAATTAGCCTACCAAAACGTCTTATATTTTAGAATGGAGGTAGCATATGCCATCTTTGTTCAGAAAGCTTTCACCTAGTAGTACCATTAAACCCTAATGTGGGACCAAGAACAATAGTAGTGTTTGGACTTGCAGAATAAAAGTTGTCGACTTTTAAACAAATTATAACATAGTAGAGAGATAGCATCATAAGCATGCAAATCCAATAAACTTGTAAGAAAGGAATTTGCTAAAAAAAATTACCCATTAGCTGCAACCATAAGGAATTTGTTCCGTATGTTTGCATCGTTATGGTAATTTCATTTTTTGCAGACGTTTAGATACAAAGTCTTACTTTACTTGCCTTTTTTCCTTAATCCCTACACACGAAGTTATTGGACAATCACCCGTGATAGAGATATTCTCTTCATAGATCATCTCTTGTCTTCATAAACTTCTTGGCTACTCAGAGATTCCCAATCAACTATATAGTAGAAGCTCACCCTTCAAGACTAACAAATTCTTGATGTCTTCATTTGGAGATGAACTCTTGCCAAGACTCCTTAAAAGGTTTCTCACAAAAGTTCATGGATCTCTCTCAAATATTTTCTCTCGGCAGATGGAGTGGAGTGAGAGCTCTCAAATAGCCAAGCGCATATAAGGGGGCTCAAAAAGGTTTCTTTTCATGTTGTGTGCACAACTTATATAGGTAGCCTACCAAAACTCAAAAAGTCAATTTGGCTCCCGGGGCCAAAAAAATTGAAATGAAAAAAAATCAAGACAAAATTTGTTTGTGTACTTAGTCACATCCAAATGCCACCTGCAAATTTAAACATTTTGGCTTGTGCAAAAAAAACAAACAAATTGAACATCAAAAGTTACCTCAAATTTTTTTTGCTGACAAAACACCGCCGCTCCGCTTCGCATGAAATTTGCATGCATGCTTGCAACACTAACACAAACATCTATAAAAAATTCATAATTTTTTGAAAACATTTAATATAATTTTTTGTGTTACTGTTCACCCAGGAGCACCAAAACTAGCTTTTACTCACAAAGACTTTAGACACGTAAGTATCAAGCAAACACGGTTCATCAGTATTTGATGTATTCAAATTTTGAATATGGCTAGCAAGAACACATAGCTTAGAGGCTTGGCTCACAATACTCAGAGTGATCCAAGACATCAACTAGAGGGCGAATAGACGACTACAAATTTCAAATTTTCTAGTTGATTCTTGGGATTATGGAATTATAATGTCTAAAAGGTATAATTTAGTGAATCTAATATTGCAAAGAACTGCAGGAATGATTATTGAAAATGTCGGTTGAAAGGATCGATATGGTTGACTAGAGGGGGGTGAATAGGCAACTACCAATTTTTAGCTTGTCTTATCAAATTAGGTTTAGCAACAAATAGGTTTTCTAGATGTGCAACTAGGTGATCAGCCTATATGATGCAAACAACAACAACAACAACAACAACAAGTGCAAGAAGAGATACAACACAACAATAGCTTGCACAAAGTAAAGGGAAGAGATAACCACAAGTGGAGACGGTGGAGACGAGGATGTGTAACCGAATTTCCTTCCCTTTGGGGGAAGTACGTCTTCGTTGGAGCGGTGTGGAGGCACAATGCTCCCCAAGAAGCCACTAGGGCCACCGTATTCTCCTCAAGCCCTCACACAATGCGAGATGCCGTGATTCCACTAGTGGTGCCCTTGAAGGCGGCGACCGAACCTTTACAAACAAGGTTGGGGCTATCTCCACAGCTTGATTGGAGGCTCCCAACGATACCACGGAGCTTCACCACAATGGAATGTGGCTCCGAGGTGACCTCAACCATCTAGTGTGCTCAAACACCCAAGAGTAACAAGATCCGCAAGGGATTAGTGGGGGAAATCAAATTTCTCTTGGTGGAAGTGTAGATCCGGGCCTTCTCAACCAATCCCTAGAAAATCAACAAGTTTGATTGGCTAGGGAGAGAGATCGGGCAAAAAAGATCATTGGAGCAGTAATGAAGTTTTGGAAGAGAAGAGGTAGTCTTCTTGGGGAAGAAGACCCCCTTTATATAGTGGGGGAAAGAATCCACCCGTTACCCCACTTTCAGCCCGTGCACTGCGGTACTACCGCTACCTGGTGCAGTACTACCGCACGCACAGTAGTGACCAGAGGATGGACTACTACACGAGGCAACATGCGGTAGAACCGCCGAAGTGGTATTACCACAAGTGCTTACGGTGATGGGGAACGTAGTAATTTCAAAAAAATTCTTACGCACACACAGGATCATGGTGATGCATAGCAATGAGAGGGGAGAGTGTTGTCTACGTACCCTCGTAGACCAAAAGCGGAAGCGTTATATCAACGCGGTTGATGTAGTCGTACGTCTTCACGATCCGACTGATCCAAGTACCGAAAGCACGGCACCTCCGGGTTGTGCACACGTTCGGCTCGGTGACGTCCTCGCCTTCTCGATCCAGCAAGAGGGGCGAAGTAGTAGATGAGTTCCGGCAGCACGACGGCGTGGTGACGATGTTGGTGAAGAACAATCTTCGCAGGGCTTCGCTTAAGCACTACGAAAACTATGACGGAGGATAAACTAGAGGAGACGGGGTTGCCGGCACACGGCTTGGTGTTTCTTGATGTGTCTTGGGTGCTGGCCCTACCCCTCTATTTATATGTTGAGCCATGGGGTCGAAACTTGGAGTAAAAGCCTCCACAAAGTCGGTTTCACCCGAAAGGCAAGAGTCCTTCTCGGACTCCAGGGCCAGACGCCAGGGTTCCCAGCGTCTGGACCCAGACGCCAGGGACCCTGGCGTCTGGCCCCTGGACTCCGCAAAACTTCCTTTTGCGCTTTCAAAAAACCTCGTGGGCTTTCCCCTTTGGCCCAGATAAAGTGTTCTTGTGCCCAAACATTTCGGGAAACATCCGGAACCCCTTCCGATGGATTCCGGAACCCTTCCGGAGATCAAACACTACTATCCACATATCAATCTTTACTTCCGGACCATTCCGGAGTTCCTTGTCATATCCGTGATCTCATCCGAAACTCCGAACAACATTCGGTCACCAACATACATAACTCATAGTACTATATCGTCAACGAACGTTAAGCGTGCGGACCCTACGGGTTCGAGAACTATGTAGACATGACCGAGACACCTCTCTGGTCAATAACCAATAGCGGAACCTGGATGCCCATATTGGCTCCTACATATTCTACGAAGATCTTTATCGGTCAGACTGCATAACAACATACGTTGTTCCCTTTGTCATCGGTATGTTACTTGCCCGAGATTCGATCGTCGGTATCTCAATACCTAGTTCAATCTCGTTACCGGCAAGTCTCTTTACTCGTTCCGTAATACATCATCCCGCAACTAACTCATTAGTTACAATGCTTGCAAGGCTTATAGTGATGTGCATTACCGAGTGGGCCCAGAGATACCTCTCCGACAATCGGAGTGACAAATCCTAATCTCGAAATACGCCAACTCAACAAGTACCTTCGGAGACACCTGTAGAGCACCTTTATAATCACCCAGTTACGTTGTGACGTTTGGTAGCACACAAAGTGTTCCTCCGGTAAATGGGAGTTGCATAATCTCATAGTCATAGGAACATGTATAAGTCATGAAGAAAGCAATAGCAACATACTAAACGATCAAGTGCTAAGCTAACGGAATGGGTCAAGTCAATCACATCATTCTCCTAATGATGTGATCCCGTTAATCAAATGACAACTCATGTCTATGGTTAGGAAAGTCAACCATCTTTGATTAACAAGCTAGTCAAGTAGAGGCATACCAGTGACACTCTGTTTGTCTATGTATTCACACATGTATTATGTTTCCGGTTAATACAATTCTAGCATGAATAATAAACATTTATCATGATATAAGGAAATAAATAATACTTTATTATTGCCTCTAGGGCATATTTCCTTCAGTCTCCCACTTGCACTAGAGTCAATAATCTAGATCACATCACCATGTGATTAACATCAATAGTTCACATGAACACCCATAGTTCACATCGCCATGTGACCAACACTCAAAGGGTTTACTAGAGTCAATAATATAGTTCACATCGCTATGTGATTAACACCCAAAGAGTACTAAGGTGTGATCATGTTTTGTTTGTGAGAGAAATTTAGTCAACGGGTCTGCCACATTCAGATCCGTATGTATTTTGCAAATTTCTATGTCAACAATGCTCTGCATGGAGCTACTCTAGCTAATTGCTCCCACTTTCAATATGTATCTAGATCGAGACTTAGAGTCATCCAGATCTGTGTCAAAGCTTGCATCGACGTAACTCTTTATGACGAACCTTTTGTCACCTCCATAATCGAGAAACATATCCTTATTCCACTAAGGATAATTTTGACCGCTGTTCAGTGATCTACTCCTAGATCACTATTGTACTCCCTTGCCAAACTCAGTGTAGGGTATACAATAGATCTAGTACACAGCATGGCATACTTTATAGAACCTATGGCTGAGGCATAGGAATGACTTTCATTCTCTTTCTATCTTCTGCCGTGGTCGGGCTTTGAGTCTTACTCAATTTCACACCTTGCAACACAGGCAAGAACTCTTTCCTTGACTGTTCCATTTTGAACTAATTCAAAATCTTGTCAAGGTATGTACTCATTGAAAAAACTTATCAAGCGTCTTGATCTATCTCTATAGATCTTGATGCTCAATATGTAAGCAGTTTCACCGAGGTCTTTCTTTGAAAAACTCCTTTCAAACACTCCTTTATGCTTTGCAGAATAATTCTACATTATTTTCGATCAACAATATGTCATTCACATATACTTATCAGAAATGTTGTAGTGCTCCCACTCACTTTCTTGTAAAAACAGGCTTCACCGCAAGTCTGTATAAAACTATATGCTTTGATCAACTTATCAAAGCGTATATTCCAACTCCGAGATGCTTGCACCAGTCCATAGATGGATCGCTGGAGCTTGCATATTTTGTTAGCACCTTTAGGATTGACAAAACTTTCTGGTTGCATCATATACAACTCTTCTTTAATAAATCCATTAAGGAATGCAATTTTGTTTATCCATTTGCCAGATTTCATAAAATGCGACAATTGCTAACATGATTCGGACAGACTTAAGCATAGATACGAGTGAGAAACTCTCATCATAGTCAACACCTTGAACTTGTCGAAAACATTTTGCGACAATTCGAGCTTTGTAGATAGTAACACTACTATCAGCGTCCGTCTTCCTCTTGAAGATCCATTTATTTTCTATGGCTCGCCGATCATCGGGCAAGTCAACCAAAGTCCACACTTTGTTCTCATACATGGATCCCACCTCAGATTTCATGGCCTCAAGCCATTTCGCGGAATCTGGGCTCATCATCGCTTCCTCATAGTTCGTAGGTTCGTCATGGTCAAGTAACATGATCTCCAGAACAGGATTATCGTACCACTCTGGTGCGGATCTTATTCTAGTTGACCTACGAGGTTTGGTAGTAACTTGATCTGAAGTTACATGATCATCATCATTAGCTTCCTCACTAATTGGTGTAGGAGTCACGGGAACAGTTTTCTGTGATAAACTACTTTCCAATAAGGGAGCAGGTACAGTTACCTCATCAAGTTCTACTTTCCTCCCACTCACATCTTTCGAGAGAAACTCCTTCTCTAGAAAGGATCCATTCTTAGCAATGAATGTCTTGCCTTCGGATCTGTGATAGAAGGTGTACCCAACTGTCTCCTTTGGGTATCCTATGAAGACACAATTCTCCGTTTTGGGTTTGAGCTTATCAGGATGAAAACTTTTTCACATAAGCATCGCAACCCCAAACTTTAAGAAACGACAGCTTAGGTTTCTTGCCAAACCATAGTTCATACGGTGTCGTCTCAACGGATTTAGATGGTGCCCTATTTAACGTGAATGTAGCTATCTCTAATGCATAACCCCAAAATGATAGTGGTAGATCGGTAAGAGACATCATAAATCGCACCATATCTAATAAAGTACGGTTACGACGTTCGGACACACCATGACACTATGGTGTTCCAGGTGGCACAAATTTGTGAAACTATTCCACATTGTTTTGATTGAAGACCAAACTCGTAACTCAAATATTCGTCTCCGTGATCAGATCGTAGAAACTTTATTTTCTTGTCACGATGATTTTCCACTTCACTCTGAAATTCTTTAAACTTTTCAAATGTTTCAGACTTATGTTTCATCAAGTAGATATACCCATATCTGCTCAAATTATCTGTGAAGGTCAGAAAATAATGATACCCGCCGTGAGCCTCAACACTCATCGGATCGCATACATCAGTATGTACTATTTCCAATAAGTCAGTTGCTCGCTCCATTGTTCCGGAGAACGGAGTCTTAGTCATCTTGCCCATGAGGCATGGTTCACAAGCATCAAGTGATTCATAATCAAGCGATTCCAAAAGCCCATCAGCATGGAGTTTCTTCATGCGCTTTACATCAATATGACCTAAACGGCAGTGCCACAAATAAGTTGCACTATCATTATTAACTTTGCATCTTTTGGTTTCAATATTATGAATATGTATATCACTACGATCGAGATCCAACAAACCATTTTCGTTGGTGTGTATGACCATAGAAGGTTTTATTCATGTAAACAGAACAACAATTGTTCTCTAACTTAAATGAATAACCGTATTGCAATAAACATGATCAAATCATATTCATGCTTCAACGCAAACACCAAATAACACTTATTTAGGTTCAACACTAATCCCGAAAGTATAGGGAGTGTGCGATGATGATCATATCAATCTTGGAACCACTTCCAACACACATCGTCACTTCACCCTTAACTAGTCTCTGTTTATTCTGCAACTCCCGTTTCGAGTTACTAATCTTAGCAACTGAACTAGTATCAAATACCGAGGGGTTGCTATAAACACTAGTAAAGTACACATCAATAACATGTATATCAAATATAGCTCTGTTCACTTTGCCATCCTTCTTATCCACCAAATACTTGGGGCAGTTCCGCTTCCAGTGACCAGTCCCTTTGCAGTAGAAGCACTCAGTTTCAGGCTTAGGTCCAGACTTGGGCTTCTTCACTCGAGCAGCAACTTGCTTGCCGTTCTTCTTGAAGTTCCCCTTCTTCCCTTTGCCCTTTTCCTTGAAACTAATGGTCTTGTCAACCATCAACATTTGATGCTCTTTCTTGATTTCTACCTTCATCGATTTCATCATCATGAAAAGCTCGGGAATCGTTTTCGTCATCCCTTGCATACTATAGTTCATCACAAAGTTCTACTAACTTGGTGATGGTGACTAGAGAATTCTGTCAATCACCATTTTATCTGGAAGATTAACTCCCACTTGATTCAAGTGATTGTAGTACCCAGACAATCTGAGCACATGCTCACTGCTTGAGCTATTCTCCTCCATCTTTTAGCTATAGAACTTGTTGGAGACTTCATATCTCTCAACTCGGGTATTTGCTTGAAATATTAACTTCAACTCCTAGAACATCTCATATGGTCCATGACGTTCAAAACGTCTTTGAAGTCCTGATTCTAAGCCGTTAAGCATGATGCACTAAACTATCAAGTAGTCATATTGAGCTAGCCAAACGTTCATAGCGTCTGCATCTGCTCCTGCAATAGGTCTGTCACCTAGCGGTGCATCAAGGACATAATTCTTTTGTGCAGCAATGAGGAAAATCCTCAGATCACAGACCAAGTCCGCATCATTGCTACTATCATCTTTCAACTTAGTTTTCTCTAGGAACATATCAAAAAATAAAACAGGGGAGCTAAACGCGAGCTATTGATCTACAACATAGACATGCTAATACTACCAGGACTAAGTTCATGATAAATTAAAGTTCAATTAATCATATTACTTAAGAACTCCCACTTAGATAGACATCCCTCTAATCATCTAAGTGATCACGTGATCCATATCAACTAAACCATGTCCGATCATCACGTGAGATGGAGTAGTTTCAATGGTGAACATCGCTATGTTGATCATATCTA